>NC_135327.1:221397299-222647299 GCF_023851605.1 Tamandua tetradactyla | reverse complement strand
GGAAATAAAGGGTAAAAATTGGGTAGACTGAAATACTGTGGGTCAATGAGAGGGAGGGATAAGGGATATGGGATGTATGAGTTCCTTTTTTTTTTTCTTTTTGTTAATTTTCTAGAGTGATGCAAATGTTCTAAAAATGATCATGGTGATTGTTCTAGTTTGCTAGCTGCCGGAATGCAACACACCAGAGACAGATTGGCTTTTAATAAAAGGGGATTTACTTCATTAGTTCTTCAGAGGAAAGGCAGCTAACTTTCAACTAAGGTACTTTCTTATGTGGGAAGGCAAAGAGTGAACTCTGCTGGCCTTCTCTCCAGGCCTCTGGGTTCCAACAACTTTCCCTGGGGTGATTTCTTTCTGCATCTCCAAAGGCCTGAGCTGAGCTGCGAGTGCTGAGATGAGATATGCTGAGCTGCTTGGGCTGTGCTACCTTGAGTGCTTTCATTTAAGCACCAGCCAATTAAGTCAAACATCATTCAATACAGCAGACACACCTCCTAGCCGACTGCAGATGTAATGAGCAATAGATGAGGTTCACGCACCATTGTCTCATGTCCACAGCAACAGAACTAGGTCCATTCACCTGGCCAAGTTGCCAACTGACTCTAACTACCACAGTGATGAACACACAACTATGTGATGAATAGACAATTACATGATGTATTGTGAGTCACTGTATAACATGGTTGGACTGTACATGCATGGATATTTCTCAATAAAAATATCCAAATATATACACACACACACACATTTGGTAGATACTCCAAAAATTAAAGGAAAAAGGCAGCAAAATATAGAACACAGATCTACCTATTTTATTAAAATGAATATTTTTAAGAACTTATTTTCTATTTTATTATATTTACACAATATAAATAGTGGTTATTAAATCTTATCAAATGAATTTAATGATTAAAGCATGGCCTTACTCCTCAAACAATATCTCTAAAATTTGAAACATTCGAAAACTGAGAGGCAGAAAGAAGCGAAATTTCTTCAGTTCCAGAATACTGCTTCTGTAAAAATATTATATAGAATTCAAGACAGTAGTAGGTCCTAAGAAAATAAATTACTTTAAGAATTTGATGAAAATGTTCCCGCAGTGAACAAGTCACTCTGCCTGCAGATTCCAGATGCTCAACATTCCTGACATCAGAATGGAAAAATTTACTGTTAGTCTAGAGAAATTTAATATCACCATTCTTGTCATATCCTTCATAGCTTCATTATTAGAACAAGTCTGGGGAAGCTATAAACTTATGTTAAATGATAAAAAAAGATGTTCTCTGTGTTCAATCATATTAGATACTATAAGCAACCAAAATATTTAGAAACCAGATTGAGAAAGAGTTGGGAAAAGGAAAAACAAATATATATTTATTAGCTTTTTGTCCTTAATTTTGATATTTGCATTCTGTACAATACTGCCAAGGTATAGGATGAAAACGTTTTACTATAACCAAGGGCTAATAAACACTAAAGAACATATATCTATGCCCAGAACAACACTATTAAGTTTTATTATATTAATAAAGTAGAATACACCAAGCTTTAAATTTTCCACTTTGTCAAAAGGTAAAATAATCAGCACTATTCAGTGCCATTCATAACAGGTCTCAATTTTTCTCATTAAAGTATATTTTATTTCCAAAAGTACATATACTACTAAAACTCTTTAAGACAACCCTTTTGGAAGCATTCTTTTTCTGTGCCATCCCTCAATTGCAAATAATTTATTAAAGCATTTGGCAAGCTGAGCTTTTAAATATGCAAAACAATTTAAAAATTACACAACTAGAGTGTGCCTTATGACATTTTATACAATTATCTTAAAGCCTATAAAATCAGGGCACGTTAACATGCACCTGTATCTAACTTTACAGTTTTAGAAACTATCTCTAAGTTTAAAATAAGTTTTAATTTTTGAGCAATTTTGTGTAAGTACTCAGTGGCCTTGTGCAGAGTATCCTCTACTACCAAATTAACCTAATAAAGCACTTTGATTTTCAGTAGTACTCACCCAAAAGACAAAGTCATTGCAAAATGGATACAACTTCTAAAGCTCATAAATTCTGGCCTATAGCCATCTTTTTAAAAAGTTGATTACATTTAATGCAGTATGACCTACTAGCCCAGAGTAGTTGGCTATAAAAGGCTAAATGCTATATTTACTTTGTGATAGTTAATAGTGTTACTAGATTTATTTCTCATTTATTTTATATTTATTTAATATGCAACATGTAAAGTTAGAATAAGCTGAACAGTTTATGTGGATTTTAACTTGCACTGCAGAGCAACACCCAAATGTCTTAATTCTCATACCATTCAGGCTGCCATTCAGTGTGTCCAATGGTAAATATCGGACTGATCAATAGCTACTAACCTTAATTGGGAAGAGCAAGAAAAGTTGAATAAACAGAAGGCAGAGAATAGGCAGGACAGAAAGACATGGTAGAAAGAGACACAGGATTTCCTCATAGAACTGTTAGAATAATCAAGACAGATAAAGAATGAGTGTGTAGCACCTACTTTATGCTCCCTTTTTGCAGTAAGATGAATGCCTAAAAAATGTCTACGGCATGATTGGCCCTGAATAAACTAGCCACCATCATCATCTTTATCCTCTCCTCTCAGAGGCCTGCTAGGTGAACTAGCCACCACTTAATTGGGAAAAAGTTCCTAGCACAGTCCTAGGGCCAGAATTGTCCTTAATGGCTTTCTCCCCCATTATTCTCCTGAAGTATCTTCAGGATGTCCCCAGAACCACCTGCTACACAGTAACATCCTAATTCTGTCCCTAAGGTCCCAGAGGTGATCCAGATTCCCCGGTGAAGCCCTTGGTTCAGGAGGAAGATGGTCTCCTGACTTGGAGAGTTTCCAGCTTAGAATAACTGAAGGACTTCTGGGCGTGGATTTTGGTGATCAGTTAGAGTTAACTAAGCTGTAAATGCATTTTATTTTAAGTTAAAAATAATAAATTGATGGTTCATAACTAAAAACAGCCAAGCCAAAGGCTTCCTAGCCTTTCAACCCACACTCAGTCTTCTCTAAACAGTTTGAAATTTCGCTTGCAACAGAATTCATAACCATCTAGGTTACTTCCCATCCCCCACAGGACTGAAAAGAGTGGCCAGTGAAATCTGCAGAAATGAAATAGAATATACAGAATCAGACCCCATATAAAAAAGAATAGATTATAAGATAAAGGTGGCATTTTAAGTCAAGTAAAGAGAACCCCTAATTATCATTATAGAAAAAAAATGAAATAAAATAATCTAGATGCCTACATAAACCAATCCCCCATAATGTCATCACATCTGAATTGTGCTATGGGTATTTAGTCTAAGAGAATCTGCTATACTAAGCACCCTTCAAGATATTTGCAAGGATGATTTTTCCACAATTCCCAAACTCAACAAGAAAAATCAACTCAAAATATCTAGACCTTGAGTATTCTGTCCCTTATCTTAACATGTTCACCTGAGCTTCCTGAACGATATTTTGTAAATCTAAGATGGTCAAGCACACCGTGCCAGAAAGAGAAACTTTAGAGCCCTACAGAAAGCATTTAATTACATCTCAACCGAATAGAAATGATCTCCTAGGTTTGAGCCCCATTTTTATGGCAACTGCTTTCTAGGCATCCCTGAGGTTCCCTTAAAAGAAAAAAAAAAAGTTTTTTAGATAATAGATTCCATAAGCAATATAAACGCAATGAGTAAAGTTCACATTGCTAAAGCAGCAGCATTTAATATTGAACAATTCTCCAGCAACAGGGATCCAAAATCTACCAAAACAACCATTAACAAAGTAGATCACTCAGATCACCATCAATTTCTGTGCTACCATTGTGTTAAGATTTAAAAGAAAATTTCTTTTATGGCAATGAAGAATATTTCAATACAAAAATCTAGTCATCTGGCTCATTTTTAGTATTATATACATAGCAGCATATGTGGGAAACTGGGCTATAAAAGTAACCTCCCAATATAATGCCTCTAATTTCATTGGAGGACCATAAAAAGTAATCTCTTCAATTTAAGTGTCATCTAGGGTGGCACTGTCTCCTCATGAAGCCACTGGTCAGGATTGAGGAAGGGTCTTTTCCAAATTGCAAACTGGGCTCCAACCTGCTCAGGAAACAGTATGAGAGAGCAGATTTAGCTCTTGTCTCTCCATGTGGCCCAAGCTGACCTCAGAGGGGTCTCACTGGTGGTCCGCAGGCAGTTTCTCCAGGGAATTTGTCAAAGAAAAAGCAATGAGATTTTCTTTCCCTGGGTTCACATTTGCACTAGGAGCATAGCTTTCGCAGAAATCCAGTCCCACCATTGGTACATAAAGCTCTATAAGAGCTGCAAGGATGGTTTTGTCAGATCCCTTCCAATTGATTTCCACGTGATTTGCCGATTTATTTTTGCAAAATTAATACTTTACACAACTGCAATTATATTCAGCCATACATTCATTTGACTAAATTAGATTAAAGGCTTAAAATTAGTTCACTGAAGCATAAAAGTAGAGACTAAAAGTAGTAATGCAAACATCTTCTGGAGCATCTGAATATTTCTTAAAGCAAATGTTATAAGATTGCAAAGAAAAGTAAGTATAACGGCATCCATTAATAAACTAACAACTTATAAAATCAGGCCTCTTTGAGAAACATTCCTTCCCACCTAACACATGCCCATTACTGAACATCATTGGTCTTTATCTTGGCTGCCATAAAGATCATTGCAAACATAAAGGATTTCACATAGCAGCAATAATCATAAAACGTACATTAAAACCACAAGGTAAGGTGGTTCAACAGTGGTTCAGTCAGAATTCTTGCCTGCCATGATGGAGACTGGATTCGAGTCCCAGAGGCTACCCACATCAAAAAAAAAAAAGAAAAAAAGCACAAGCACCACTACACATCCACCAGACTGGCAAAAATGTTAAGTGTGACAAAAACAGCAATGCGGAGATTATTAGAGCAACAGGCACTCGCACACACTACCAAAGGCACTGAAAGTTAGTCTAAGTACTTTGAAAGAGAAGCAGAAAAGATCTTCTAACGTTGAAGACAACTGTGTGCTAGGATTCAGCAACTCGATTTCGAGGTATATCATCCATGGAAACAAGTTTATGTGAACTGAGAGGTACATGAGCAAAAACAGTCTTAAAGAACTCTCCATAAATGCCCCAAATTGAAAGCAACCCAAGTGCCCAGCCATGATAGAATGAATCAAGCACCATACAGTTTAGGACAGAATATTATACAATAAAAACCGAGTGAACTACAACTAGACCCAAACACAAGCAATCATATGCTCTTGAGGAGAAAAAATTTCAGGCACAAAATACATGAAGGCCTGCAGCACACAGGGAATCTAATTAAGGATCAATGAAGACAAACTCAATTTGAGTTTAGTGAAATAGACTTATGTAATTGGTCATAGCTATATATGATATAGTTCATAATTGCTATACAGATTTAAGTTAATTTAGCCATGGCAGTGTTTTCAGGCGTACACCAAGAACCTGCTGTGCTGACTCAATTGGCTTCATGGCCCAAAAACGCAAGCCCATGATGTGCAACAATATATGATGTGTTTTAGAGTCCCCAGCTCCTGAAATACGAGGGCAAGTTGAAGTGTACCAAGCCAAGGCTGATTTGTAAGAATTCTACCAATCACTGGCATTGGAAAATTATAAACAAAGGGCCGTATCCATATTCTCATTTATACCTCATCAAAATGGAAACTCGGCACGGTTAGAATATAATCCCTAATGCAGCACAAACATTTACATATCCAGCACACATTTTTCTTTTTATTGAGAGTCATACAAAAATCAAATTTTTCAGACTTCTCATGGGAACCTGAAAGCTATTTGCATCCAATCTATCAATTAAAAAATTTTTTTTTGATTAGTCAAGTCAGAAGGGTTGAATCGTCCTTCTCTTAAGGAAAATATTACAAAATCATTGTCATATGAAGAGACCACTGAAAGGTCCAAACCAAAAATTATAAAAGAAAAAGTACTGTAGAGGCATTTCAGGCAATTATTTAATTAAAATATTATACTTTTTCAATGGATTTTGTAATATTTACTGTATTTGTCTACTTTTTAAAATTTATCATTTGTTGCAATTTTTTTCTCATTCTAAATAAATATTCACTATCATAACTAAAAAATTACAAATGTTGTAATTCCATTTATAAAGTTCAACAAAGGCAGAAATAAAGCATATTGCCCAGGAATGCTTACATAGATGATAAACTGTCATTTAAGTACAATGGGAGGTCATTTTTTTATGGTCATCTTCAAGAAAGAGGAGGCTGTGACTGAGAAGAGACATACAGATTACTTTTAGGGTGTGCAACTTCTTAACACAGGCAGCAGTCACTTGGACGCTGGCTTTATAATGAATTTTAAAACCGTACTTATAAAAGTTAATGGGCATTTCTCAACATGTATTATATTTCACATTATAAATGTTTGTAAAAAATCGCACTTACTGAATTTTTAAAACTAAAACTGACATAAGAACTATGAAGAAAAGGAATATAATTCCATAAGATTAAAAACAGCACGGTAATAGCTCAGGAACAAGAATAAGATAACTCCCTAGAAGAGAAACATTTTTCCCAAAAAGGGACAAGTGAATGATTCTGATACTGTTACAGGTATACACTAGAACTGAACAATTAAGAAACTGGAAGCATAACTCAAAATAGATTAAATACCTAAACATAAAAATCTTAGAATAAAATGTATCATAGTATCTTAAAGATCTTGTAAGAGGTATTTTCAGAGAGCTTACATCCAAGAATAAACAATAAAAGAAGAATAAATAAAATAAAATAAAAACAAAGAAACTGGAAGCAGGTTTCCCAATGTTGAAGTGGGAACTTACAGGGAAGCAAGAGAAAGAAATTGGAATGATCAAATACGGCAATGGATTAGAGCTGAGACACCAGCAGGAATCTAGTTACAATGACTGCACAGAGAAATAGTCCTAGATCAGTGCATATAGACAGGTCAGTCTACACACACAAGTCCCTCTGCTCTGACAACCGAAAGGTTCTAACATAAACTGCAGCCCTGTAGCAAGGTGCAAACCTAGTGCCCAGATCTTGGTTCCCAGCACCCGTCTCTGAAAACAGGAACTGAAGCTCTCCGGAGAAGCGGCCAATTCCAGGACTGGGGCAGCAAACACACAACATGAGGCTGAAGCATCCACAGTGCCAGGAAGACAGTGTTTAGAAAAAAAATCCATATTAATGGGGGTATGTCAAAGGGACACAGGGATCAAAAAAAGAGCTCCCAGTGTCAAAGCTAGAACAATTCAGGCAAAAAAAAATTTTTTAAGTAGTATTAGATTATATCCCAAAACATAAAATGAATATCGATGAGTCCATATAGATGCAAATAAATGATTGTGTACATTAATAAACAAGAAACAAGAAAAATCTCCCACACAAAAGGGGTCTAAACAATTTCTGTAGACACTGTGCCCTAAAAGCGTGCGATGCACATAGAGACTTCCAAAGAGTACAGCACAGAAGAGGGACCACAGTATCTTCCCAGTGGAGAAACTGGACAGACAGCACCCCAGCCAGGTGAGCAGGACAACAACCACCGCCGAAAAACTAGCCGACAGCATGTATCCTTGGCATGATACGTCTGTGGTCTTCCACCCAAAACCCTTCGTGAAAAAAACATCACACAAATCCCAATAGAGAGGCACCCAGCAAAATGCCTGATTACTACTCCTCAAAGCTTCTGAGAACAAAAACGAGATTAGAGGGGAAGGAGAAGAGTGGGTCCTGGGGGTTTTTTGTGTGTGTCTTCGTTTGCCTGGGCCACTAGAACAAAATGCCTAGAACAGCTGGCCTCAACAGCAGGAATCTATTGTCTCAAAGTTTTTGGAGGCCAGAAGTCCAAAATCAAGGCGTGGGCGTCCTCTGGAACCCGCAGGGCTGGGCAGCGGCTAGCCGGCACTCTGCAACATGACTCAGCCTCGGCCTCCGTCACATGGCTGGCTGTGTCTGTCTGTCTGTCTCTGCATCAGTCTTCTGTGTCCCTGACTACACTTCCTCTCCTAATAAGGACATTAGGAATACTGGATTAAGGCCCTAACCAGTTTGCCCTTATTACTGCCATCTTCAAAGATCCTTCTTACAAATAAGTTCCCATTCGCAAGAGCGGGAATTAGGACTTGAACTCCTCTTTTGAGGGGAGAAAACTCAATCTGTCGTACTTTCCTTTTTTACCTACGCACCTTTGACAAAGAGAGTGGTCTGATGTATGACTCAAATAGTTAAAAATCTTTTCATCATGAAATAAGTAGAAAGGGGAAAATGGAGAAGTGGTAAAAGTTTACTCTGGGTATCCTAAGGACCGACTATCTCCAGCTGCATGAGCACGCAGTTACCCTCTAACTCTGCTCCCCTGCAGACCTGATCACCATACAAAGAAAACGCTGCTGCCCAGCCCGCCTCCAGGTCATGCAGACATAGAGGCCAAAAAGTATCTCCAAGCAAGAGAGGCCAGACAGGCTGCTTAGATTTGCAGTCAAGGGAGCCAGTGATGTGCAAAAAAAGCCCTTTTTAACTTCTAAATAGCCTGTGCAATTTTTCATGACTGACACTGAAACTCCCCTATAAACTATAAATAACTCACTTAAATCTTTCCCGGAGTTACAGGTAAGCAACAATATGTTGCATTCAATTAAACTTGGGTATTTTTGGTGAACAGCAAGATATAAATCTCAGTCATTACACAACTGTGGTAAGTTTATAGTTCAAATAAATTTTATCTATAATTTCCCAAACCACTATGGAAAATTAAATCATTCATTTTATGCAGTAGAATACAATGCGGAACTAAAAAGATGAAAAACTTTTTCCAAAGGAGCTGGCGTCCAAGTTAATGTCTTGAGGAAGTTAAAAAAAAATAAAGAAGAAAACTCATAGAATCTGATAATCAGAATTTCTTCCCAACAGAAGCTAAACCTCACTGCAATCAGTGTGGAAAAAAATCATTCAAAACATAAGGTCAAATATGCTTGAAACAGCAAAGAATTATATTTGCAAATAATGTGAATGAAAATATCAGTGAAAATCACAACAGAAAATCAAATTTATGATCTGTTT
The DNA here is from genome assembly GCF_023851605.1 of Tamandua tetradactyla. Classification (NCBI taxonomy): domain Eukaryota; kingdom Metazoa; phylum Chordata; class Mammalia; order Pilosa; family Myrmecophagidae; genus Tamandua; species Tamandua tetradactyla. The sequence goes on along the minus strand of NC_135327.1, from coordinate 222,638,156 downwards.
TTTTTAATTATGGTGTGTTTAATTATCCAGTCTGAGACAGCTATCTCAGCTAGTTATAGAACAATATTAGCTGAACCAAATTCAGTATGGTCAGTGCCACACTGAGGACACTCTTTTTAGTCCCGTACTATGCTGTCACCTCTTTTGAGGGTTCTTAAAAATGCCAGGCCTACTCCCCATATCTGCTCGGACTCTACCTTCTGCTTTCATGGGGGCTGGGCGGGGGTCCAGGAATCTACATTTTTAAGCTGCTGATTGTGGGAAACCCCAGAATAGGGTCTCAAAGGGGCACCGACCAGCCTCACCCCACTTTCTAAGCCAGGTCAGGTGAGAATTTTGCGTATTACATACATGCAAGTTGTTCCCGTTCTCACAAATGTTTGGTGTTCTCTGTATCACTGAGTCTTAATGACTGAGAGAAAGCTGAAATGCTTGTTTATCTTTGGCTGGTTTTAAATGAATCCCTTAATGACATACATGAACTCCAAGATAGTTTCACCTCCAGGGAGAGGTTGAAGGGAAATAGAAGGAATGGGAAAGAAAATAACGCTTTATTTTTTTAAAGAGGAAAAAAAAAAGAGTGGTCTTGAGGCCGGCATGACAGATGCGCCTATCTCTCATTAAAGCTGAGTGCAGGGCAATATGGCAATCACAGTATTTTCCATACTGCTCTGTATTTTTAAATCATTTATTAATTTATTTAAAAATGCATACATGGCATTATTCCAAAAGGTGAGACAGTCTGTGCGCACAGCCCAGGCCATGCCAGGTGGTGAGGGAGTGGCAGAGAGTCAGGGCGCTCTCAGCTCCACCTGGCAGGACACACCTGAGCTGATTTTAGGGCCCTCTCACTGGTGATGCAAAGACAAGCCTGGCCTGTTGGGGAGGGGAGGGGAAGGGAGGGGCGGGGGGGAGGGGAGGGAGGAGGGGAGGGGGAGAGGAGCAGAGGGGGAGGGAAGGGGGAGGGGAGGGGGAAGGGGAGGGGCAGTACCTGCATCGCTTGGGGAGCCAGCAGCTAAGGCGGGCATGGTGTTGCGCGGGTGGTGACCGCTGGCCACCGCTCTGCAGGCCGAGAGCCCAAGGGCAGCGCCGGTCAACTGCTCGCAGCTGCGTTGTCTACCAGGAGTTATATGTCATGGAAGACTTTTCTAGAAAGAAAAGAAACATATTTTTCAAAAAATGATAATAAAGGCATATCACCAAATTACATTTTCAAACTAACTGGAAATATGCTACCGAAGAACTAGGAAGTGCGAGGGTTTCTGCCTTTGAGGTGAGGTTTCTAATTAAAAACACGGAAGTTCTTGGTGAAGGCATCAAGGCTTCATGAGGAAAGCCTTTCCTCTAGATTCGTGGGGGGACTGCTGATTGTACAGACGAGAACTTGGAAGATTTCACAAGCCAGGGCCAGTCTCAAGCCCCTTCCCTTCTGTTACCATCACTCTCAACTACACGCCTAAATGGGGAACAGAGACTTTATAAATGGTCAGCAACCTGTAACTGAGTGTAATAGTCCTCAAACGGCTTAGCCTAACAGGAAAACTGCAAAGTTTCCTAAGACTGCAAATTACCTTGAAAAAATATGTATTTGAGGTTTCAAGCAAGATATTTATTATAGCTTAACAAAACTGTTAGTGATCTAACGTAAACCTAACAATCCAAGCTAATATACAATAGAAAACGTTTTTAGTGAACACTGCACTTTTGACATATGTTGAAAAAGATCAAAAAGTTTTTTCCTATAGCTCCCAACTAATGTTTACTCAAAAATCAGCAGTAAAGACAGTAGAAAATAGAAGCTAAGAGCAAGGGCTCTGAGATCAACCGAATCGCTGAATCCACTCGCTCTGGGATTTTAGACAAGCTATTAAACTTTACTAAGCCTCAATTTGCTTCTATGCCAGTGGTGATGACAGTAATTTAGAATTGTTTGGTAATTAAATGCACTAAGACACACAACACAGTGTCTGGCACATGGAAAGCAAACAATAAATGCTGGCTGTTATGACTTGGGAGTTTTTAATTCTAGTAATGAGATTATAAAATGAAAACATAAAAGAAAGTAGCAAAATTAAAATTTATATTGGCCTGACACCTAGAAGGAGGCCATGTGGTTTACATTTGGATCACTGTTGCTTAATGGAAAATACATGGCATTTGCGTTTTTTTAAGAAATCAGAACCACACAATGTGATTGTTTGTTTTTTAATGCATTTTCCCCCAATTCTCTATAAAGCAAACTCAGTAATTTAAGAGCATATTTTGATATATATTTAAAAGAAAAAAACCAGATACTGTAAACACTTGAAAAACTGGCTCCCTTCAATTCTTAAAGCCTTGTAGTCACTGATTCATATTACAGGATAATGAAAACTGGGCTTGCCAAATTTGACTTGAAAAAGTTCAAACTGTAAAATTCTACTAAAGACATCTAAATTAGCTTTTTAATTATCAAAATGAAAGTTAGTATAAAAAATTCACAATCCAATAGACTATCCTGGAGTGTAATAACACGAATTCTGTTTTGTATCACTAACAAAAGCTGTAGGTTAATCAGAAATGGGGACAGTTATTTTAAATACCATATGAGGCTATAAAACATTAAACAGAAAATATGAAACGAGAGGAGAAGACAAAGCAAGGTTTCATTAATGCCCATCTCTGAAGTTGTTTTCCTCCATAATTTTAAATGGCAATTTTGCTTTGCTTTCATAGATTATTCAGGATTGAGAGTCAATGCATAAAAGCGTTCCTTATATAAGGCAAGGCTAGAAATAAAGTAATGCAAACACAAAGAAAGTAAAAAAAAAAGACCATATATAACTTAAAGAAGACCACATTCAATTAGCAAATGTTTGTTTTGCTGCTTTAAAAAAAAAAAAGGAAAAACTGTTAAACTTTGTAAAATGTACAGACACATTTCTCCTATTAAGGAAACAGAGATTTATATATGTGGAAATATATTTATCATGTGTGCGTAAGGATTTATACAATTTAAGCTCTCTGTGCCATGAGAAAATCATCATTTGTAGAGTACAGATTGCCTAACTTTAGACACATAGATACTACACGATCTATACCAAGCCAACTACCTCTTTTTTCCTGGATTAAAGACTTCACCGCGTTTGGCTTGTATGTACCACAGGTACCGTAAATAACTCAACTTATGCTTATATCAAACAAAAGTAAAATTTGCCACAACTGGGCCCATTCACATTCCATTAAGGCTGAAGACCCTGCATACCACGACAGGACATCCTTGGAGCCGATATTCTGAGAGCCAAATAGGCCTTAGCACTGCTCATTTTTGTACTCCATAATCAACAGTCCATGTTAGTTATTTTAAAGCCATGTTATTTATGGAACATACACTTCAAAGTAATTGCCTTCTCAAAACATACAAAAGTACACTAATAAAAATAAAATAAAATGGTTGGATAACATGCTGACCAGTAAAATGCTTAAAAGTTTGTAAATGAAGCAGAGTTCCTGGGCTTAACTTTCCAATTGAGTTAGATTTTTCTAGTAATGATGTTATTTTCTTTGGCTAAATTTACTGAAAAATGCTTTGGAATTGGTCAGAACCCAGCCATAATGATTACTGACTGTTGTATGGAGTCCATTTACTACAACACAAAAATACCAGCTGTTGCAGTACCTCCTGAGAGGCCTTACCAAATATTTTAAAATTGAAGTTCAATCCATCCTTCATTAAAAAAAGAGAGAGTCCCAAACGCCAGGAACGGACCGCAGCGTATCAAGTGCACCTGAAGCATTTACAATACCCAGCAGAACAATTACAATCCTCCTTTAAGAAGGCTAATTTGTGAAATGTCATTATTCCAGTTGCACCCTGCTTCTACATATCACACTGCAAGGGCTTCTGCTGGCAGTCGCCACGTGGAAGCAGTGAAATCCCCGCAGGTCCCGGAGCTGACAACGTCCCAGATCTACTCATCCCGGCAGCCCTAGAGCTCCCGGGGCGCGCGTGACATCTAGTGGTCAGCCGCAGAAGTGCAGGTGTTTGTAGCACAAATTGTGTGTCTTCAGTGAAACAAAACCTCACTTAATTTCATCCAATGTGCACACATATACACACACTCAGAAAGTTATAAGAAATCAACTAGTGGGCCTAATTTCCAAACACATCTTCCTCCCTGTTTAGGAAGTACTCAATAATATGAAACTTTAAGTACAATCATAAACTAATAATACTAATAGGCCATCATTTCAAGAGATAATAACTGGGCCCAGTAAGCCAACTGTAGATTATTTCACCAGTTACAAGTATTCTAAATTTACATTTTCAAAATCTAATTACATATAAGAGTGAACATTTTCATTTACAAATATTTCAGATTGGTTTTTTTTTAAATTAAAAAAAGCTCAATCCTAAAGATTCATTATTTACATCAACCAATGCAAACAATGGACTGGTATCTGTTAACATTATTAGAACCCTCAACATTACACTGTAAGTAAATAAAGGAGGTAACATATAGAGAAGTGGCATAAATCTGTTTATATAAAACAGTATCTACACCTTTTATACCAGCAGTTCTCAAAAGTGTAATCCCCAGACCCCTGGTGATCTCCAAGACCCTTCCAGAGAATTCTGCAAGGACAAAACTATTTTCATAAAAATACTAAGATGTTGTGCACCTTTCTCACTGTATGGGCATTTGTGCTGACAATTCTTAAGACGAGGTGTGTAAAAAAAACTGGCTCCAGCACAAATCGAGACAGTGGCACCAAACCAAGCTAGGAGATAATAGTGCCTCAGAAGATCAATTCCTGAGCACCATCTTTTTAATATCCTGTATTCTGCTGCAGCTGCTGTCTCTAGGAAAAGCACCCGTGCAATTGTTTGCATTGTTAACTAGATGCTTAGTTGTTTTTTTTTTTTCCCCAACAACAACAGCTTTACTTGAAAGAACAACTGAAAGACAAACTATGGTCATTCAGACTGGGGTGTCTGGCAGACATTTTCTTGAAAATGAATGAAGTGAGTCTGCAACTTCAAGGAAAACTACTGTAGTACAAAGCATGAGCTATCAAGAGAAAACATAATTTTACTTAACTCGCACTCACTAAAGGCTGTCCTTGCTCTGCCCAGTGCCATGTGACCTGAAACACATGCATATTGGAACCATGCCCTCACTTGGCAGAGTAATTCAACTTCACCAAACTCAAAGGCTTTTCTGAGACCATCGGTGGTGATATTAATGAGTGTGACTTCTTAAAATTGTGTCAACATTTGGATAGTGTGTTGACATTTAGATCTGCATAACTCAGTGAACCCAAATTTTCCAAATTATCAATGTGATGATATTAGAAAATCATGCATGAAAAAAAGATTCCTTCAAAGTGCAAGACAGACCAATGGATTTCCAAGGACCAATATGATAACGTCATCGATCTAGTCTCAGATTCCACATGGCAACTCACCCTGAAGAACCTGACAACTTTTGGTATAGTGTCAAAGAAGAATATTCACAATTAACTGAAAAGACTATTAAAATCCTCGTCCCTTTTCCAACTAAAGATCTATGTGAGGTTGACTCCCTTTATATCCTTCAAGAAAGCAGACACAGATACAATAATATGACTTTCTTCTAATATAAAATAGAGATTTGCGACTCTAAATTCTCACTAATGTTTTTGTTTTAGAAAAAAAAGTTAGCTTCCATAAAAAATTGTATTTATGTGAACATGTATTGAATTTAATTCATATTTTAAATGAATTTTTAAATGTTTTTTTAATTTCTCAGTTTTCATTCCCAATATGGTAAATATCAATCTATATAACCCTAATAAAGTCTTTGAAATCGTCAATAATTTTTAACAGTGTAAATAGTTCCAGAGATCAAATAGGTTGAGAACTGCTGTTCTATGCCAGGAATCAGCAGATGTTTTTTTTGTAAAGGGTCAGACAGTAAATATTTTAGGCTTCGTGGACCCTACAGTCTGTCTCAATGCAGTCAATACAGATATGAGTGGGTGTGGCTATTCCCATAAAACTTCTGTTTCCAGAAACAGGCGGAGGGTCAGGTTTGCTGGCCAAAGTATTTCAGTAACATATTTATTGATCATTATTTAAATTTCAATTTTTATGATGGAAAAGTATGCAAAGTAATCTTTCTGTAGGATTTTTTAAATGCAGTTCCTTATCACAAACGAAATCACATTCAATTCTGTTTATGATAAGGAACTGCACTGAAAGAATCTGAGAGTCTGTCACTATAAATAAAAAATATGCTTATTTATAACTGGCACAGTGTTAGAGTGTCATATATTAAGAAAATGTGCTTTACACAACAAAAACAAAAGAATCCTAGATTTCAAGAAAAAGGGAATAATTATGGAAGACTAAAATTTTCTACATTTTACAAGCTCCAAATGGGCCAATTATGATGTGAATACAGAACTCACATCAAATAGAAAGGAAACAAATAGAAAGGAAAAGCACTGAAACAACAGAAAAATAGGATTCTACTAAGAGAGTCCTCGAACTCCTCAAAGACTTAAAATAGGGAAGGAGAGGACATGCTGCCTTGGCATCCCCTGGCTAGGAGGGACCCAGGCTTAAGACAGCCAAGAAGGTCTGCGGGGAGCCCACAGGTGAAAAGGGGCATCACCCGTCCCACGGGAGGCAGCGGCTCTCTGGAGGGACAGGTGTCACCAATGTCCAGCTGGTACTTCTGAGCAAGGAGCTTGGTCCACACTACCAGAGCTACTGAAACCACCCGCCCCCATATTCTTTTCTCAGACCATCCTCAAGTAAAGCCAGCAGCATCCACAGGCAGGTCTGCGCACAGCTGGACCCTTCTCTGGTGATGATCCTTTCCTGTTGCATTTATTTTCTACCACCCACGGCTAAAAAATCTTGGATAGTTTTCAAAATTATACCACTATACCATTAGCATTCCCTTAAGTCTTCTCTACTGGAAAAGCTGATCTTGGAATTGTGTTTTTTTATAAAACAGAACGTCCACATAATCTGATATTTTCGTTGTGCTTATGTGCTCCATTTGATTTCCTTGAGGACGGAACCCAGAGCATCAGCGTCCCTAAGAACTGTGCATGACAACCCTAGTTCAGAAGTACTTTCATGTGTCACTACCGTCAACATTCAAAACTCTCCTCTCCTTCCAAGTTAAAGACACACGTTACTTTATTCATGGGGAGACAGCCGCCTGATTTTGAAATCAGACAGAACTGGGATCACATTCCCAGCATTGTGTTACTGACTGTATGATCTTAGACATGCCACTTAAAGACGATTGAATGAGATGTCATAAGACATCTCTAACCTGTAATAGTCAATCAACACATGACAACTTTTATTAAGACTTTTCTATCCCATTTCCATCACTCTATTTCTCATTTCCTCTAACCTAGCTAACTTTTAGAGGTCATGCAATGGAAAAGATTACCAGCTTCGAAGGAGACAGACCTGAGTTTAGTAATTGACTCTCATTAAGTGAACAATCTACAGGTATGAGACCCTGGGAAGGCACATAGATGACATTAAAAAAGAAAGAAAGAAAGAAAAATAATAGTACTACAGCTAGCATTAATAGAATACATTTCCAAGACAATGGGTTAAAAACTTGACATGCATTATTTCACTTAATCATGTTAGATGTCACTCTAGAGGGTAAGGACTACCACCCCCTCAGGGGAGGAGGGAACTGGATTTTAAGCCACCTGCCCTGAGCCTGCAGATTAGGGGATCTAACCTGAGTGTGAGCGAATCCAGTGCCCGTATTCTTAACTAGACTGCATAGCACTGCCTCTCAATTTCACCTTTACCTCCCTCAACCAACCCCCTCAACTGTCAAACAGAAAAAAATACCTCCACCTCATTCACTTCTTATGATGCTTAAAGGGAAAAAGATGTTTAACATACTGGGAACATACAAGCTGCTCAAGTATTAGCTCTCCCCATCCCTCGACTTTTCTCTTACTATCTTTAATTTTACCCTGTTGATTTGCAAATAAAGCTTCTACTCCGTAACTGAGTCCTTCAACTTGCTTTTCACTCCCTTTATATTGTAACTTCTCTGGTATATTCAAAACCTCAGGTAGGTTTAGAAAACAGTCTTCTCAGCTATCGATCCACTTATCCCCGAACTATAGTCTACAGCACACCTACAAAACCTATACCCCATAAAACCCCCAAATATTTCCAGAACCTACAGCCACATCTCGCAAAGTGAGCAAGGATGCTGCCTTTTTGTGTTCTTTGCAAAGAAGCCAGGAACCACTCAGATTCTACCAAGTTTTCTTATTAATAAAAGATCATCACAGACTTAACTACAATTTTTATCTAGGAACTTCAAAAACAGGAGATCTATTTACTTAGGTTGGATTGTATGATGTGCAAATAAATTGTTTAAAAATGAACAGAGAGAAACAAGCGCTAGAGAAAATGTAGAGAAAGAGATGTACCCACTCCTGTCCGTAGGGAAGCTGAGAGGTGCAGCCCCTTGGAGGGCAGTGTAATGATTCCACAGGAGGCAGGGGGTGGGGCTGCCATATGATCCTGAAACCCCACTGCTCAGTATATACCTGGAAGAATTGAGTGTGGGGACACGAATGCATTTGCACACTGGTGTTTATGGCAGCAGTGTTCATAATTCACAATGGATGGAGGTGGCCTAAGGGTACAACGACGAGGAATGGAAGAGAGAACTGTGGTGTATACAAACAACAGTTGAGAGGCATGCAAGTAGGCGAGTAGGTGAGTGAACCGTAAAGAATGTGTTAAATGAAATGTCAGGAACAAAAAGACAAATATTATCATGCCTCACTCAAATGCACTAACTATAGCATAAAAACCCAGTGAACTGAAGTCGAGAGCATGGGTTACCAGGTCGGGGCCCATTGTAAAGGGTCCTAGACTGTGAGCTCTTACAGCAGTCACATATATTCAGGAGTTGTAACTGTTATTTCTAAATTCTGAGAAACTGAGGTGTTTTGTATATTGCCTGGTTGTTCCCAGAAACTTTGGATGTAGACTCAGAGTTAGAGTGCTGAAGCTATGAAAGTCAGCACTACCACATACAGGAACTGTTTAAAAAGTTGAAAAATGGATCAGACTTTGACTAGAGATATGAATGAAGCTGAACTTGATAGGACTGGAGTAGAACAGAATACAGGGTAAAGGATGATATCGTCCATATTTGGAAACTTCAACTTCTGTGTGAGACCAAAGGGAGAGATATTTATTTGATGCAAAATTTGTATTTTGGGTAGTGCATTAACTAATTTAAGTTGTACGGTCACTTCACTTGAACATCATAAGTATATGGAATCTTGAATGGGGCATGAGATCTTTTCGGTTTGTCTAGGTTAGTTTGATACCCCGATATATTCCAGAGTAATTTGGGCAGTGAATGACGAAGTATTTGCAAAGTCCTCTTGGAAAACTGAGGAGAAAGGTAGAAATATTCAACCTACCCACTTTCCCCTACTTCACAAGCAGTAGGGAAAACCAAATCAAGAGGCTAAGCCCTCAATCTTGGGGTTTGCCCCTATGAAACTTATTCCTACAACAGATAGGCTAAGCCTACTTAAACTTATGCCCAAGAGTCACCCCAGAGAACCTCTTTTGTTGCTCAGATGTGCCCTCTCTCTCTAAGTGAACTCAGCAACTGAACTTACTGCCCTCCCCACTACGTGGGACATGACTCACAGGGGTTTAAATCTCCTGGCAACGTGGACCAGAAATCCTGGGATGAGCTAGCACCCAGCACCATAGGATTGAGAAAACCTTCTTGTCCAAAAAGGGGAAGAGATCAATGAGACAAAATAAAGTTTCAGTGACTGAGAGGTTTCAGAATCAAGAAGTTATCCTAGAGGTTGTTCTTATGCATTATATAGATATCCCTCTTTATGGTGTATTGGAGTGGCTAGAGGGAAGTACTAGGAACTCTTGAGCTGTATTTCAGTAGCTTTGATTCTTAAAGATGACTGTATGAAGATATAACTTTTACAATGTGACTGTGGGATTGTGAAAACCTTGTGTCTGATGCTCTTTTTATCCAGGGTATGGAAAGATGAGTAAAAAATATATATATATGGATAAAAATAAATAATAGGAGGGATAAGGGGTAAAATAAACCGGGTAGATGGAAATACTAGTGGTTAATGAGAGGGTGGGATAAGGGATATAATACATATGAGTTTTTTTTCCTTTTTATTTCTATTTCTGGAGTGACACAAATGTTCTCAAAATGATCATGGTGATGAATACACAACTAAGAGATGATATTATGAGCCACTGATTATACACCATGTATGGACTGTATATGTGTGAAGATTTGTCAATATAAATATTTTTTTAAACACTATATAAAAATACTATATATATATATGAGGCCTAAAAATAAATGAACAAGCAAGCCTAATTAAAATTATGTATCATTTCCTATTCAGATTAACAAAGCATAAAAATAGAAAAACAAATGTTTGTTATTAAAAAGCCACATACTATATAAATTATAATCAAGTTACCAAAACCTAGCCCTTTAGCAATAAAGCTTGTAACAGTTCTGATTAGCTGTACAGGTATGGGAAACCATAAGGTGAGACAGCCTAGCAAAGACATGAGTTAAAAACCAAATAAGCACAACTCATCAAGGATAGATTTGGCAGAAACGACATAAAATAACTTACAAACTAATAGAGGTCCTGATAGCTGTGTACTAATCCAGTAAGTAGCTCTCAGAGATGGGGAAGTTTAATTCTAGCCACAAGCAAACTGACTCAGGGTACAGCTGTGAATCCAGGGCAGTCTTCACAGCAGCATATAAACAGTGGCCATGGAATTCAGGTTTGAGGTACCAAAGCATTGCTGTATCTAAACTCACTTTTTTTTTTTGGTTGAGGGTTAGTGGTAATATCAGACTACATCAGGTGATAATGCTATAGCTTTGGGGTTCAAAAAAATGATTTTGACCATAACCAAATTATTAATGACAACTGAACTGCTATATCTACATATACAATGTCCTTAACTTGGAAAACACTCTTTTATTTTGGAAAATCTTCTGACTGTGGTAGATGATGACACTACTTAACAGTATTTCCTGACTGATACACTGATCACTTGCAAAAATTGTCCAGTTTTTAAATAATATGTCATCTGTATTTAGTGGGTACTAATTAGTATCATGTAGTTTAGCCTACTAAAAACATTTCCAGTGAGTCTAAGTATTTATAAACATGATTTCATGTGTCTACTGATTTGAAGACAGAAATGATGCAAACTATCTAGTTTATTCTGTTTTTCAGTCTTTATATCACAGTTCTCAAAAAGAAAGCTCTCCAAAAATTGACTGTAAGATCTCAATCACATCATGATATCAGAGTTAATAAGGGTTTTCTAATGGAGGACAACACTAAAGCAATAAGTTAAATGTAATATACAATGGCTGCATTTAATGGCCAAATGATCAAAGATAAATTTTACATATGCAAATTTTTCAAAGCTTCCATAAATAAATAGTGATAAAAGAAAATATGAAATCTAGAAGCATGTTCAATTATAACACAAACAACTTTCTGCCAAGTTAGGTATTTCTCCATGATGAGCTATCTCTACCTGAAGGAAATGCTCACTTGCGCGGATCTGAGCTCATGTTCATATTTTCCATCTCCCAGCTTAGGAATCCATAAAAAGATTGCCAAAACCGAGAACTGTGACAATTACAATAGTGACTATAATCCCTTCAAAGGGAAATTGGAAACTCCAGTGTTATATTGTGGAGAAAAATAGTGAATCATTTATTAACTACAAGAGAATCTATTTGGTATTGACTCTTCATGTATTACATAGCAGAGAAGCCAGTTATTCCCAAAGGCAACTCTAATTAAAGTATTCCTTTGTTCATGTACATTTTAATGTTATTTTCTTCTACTTCAATATTTAAATTTCATTAATATCAGTAACTGGGAATATACCGACTATTTACAATTTTTTATTTGCATATCATACCTCTGAGAAAGATTGTTTCTGTTTCCATGGCAAAACAAATGAATGGGAGAGGGAAAAAGTGAACATTTCTCAGGTTTCAGGTGAAGAAGAAACACAAATCAAATGTTACCAAGGAAACTGACATGGCAGTCGTGGTCCAAAACCCGGGGTGGGGCGGGGGGATGTCTGCGCAAGAGGCCACTTCATAGAACTCTGCAAAGCCTTTCAGTGGCCCAGCAGGCAGGCTGGCCTGTAGGCACACACCTGGGAATGACCCAGCCAGAGACGGAGAAATTCACTTCATGACAGATGTACGTCTAGAAGCATCTCCTGCTCCCCACGTCCACCCCTCCCTGTACTGAGACACCAGCGCTGCAGCCAGCTCCGGCCGCACATGCCCCGCTTGGGTGGGATATTTCTTTGCTCGCCGGGCACCCGCTGCCCACCCAGGCCTCCAGCAGCCAGTTCTCTGCACCGTGGAGCAGCCTGGCACAGGCTCCTTCTCAGCCGAGAGCAAGGGGGCAGGGGCAACCTCAGAAATGTGTGCCAGGGGCAAACAGCCTCTATCCCGACATCTTATCAACCTTTTCCTCTGGCACTGCTGGCTGTGCTGCAGATAAGAAAAAAAAATGATGCCAGGAAGAGCGAGGGGCAGGCAGAAGGCAGTAAAATCAGGATTTAACTGAAAATGAGCATATTGGCCATGAAAGGGAGAAACCCGCGACCTGACTCCCCTACCCTACGTCACGAGCTAGAGGTCTGCCCACCAGGCAGGAGAAACTGGACAGTCCTCACTTACACACAAAAATAAAAGATCACCATGGAGCTCGAGGATCACCCAGGGAGGCAGCTGGTTTTGTTCTGATCCCATTAAAGGGAAGCTCGAAAGTCAACTGGGAAATCTCCAGCCTCAAGCCTGGCTACAAGCCAAGAGGACCAGACTCCTTCCCTCCACACAGACATGAAGGGGTTGGTCTGGTTTTCTGTCTTCATCCCATGTTTGAGCTGTGGCTGAGAGAGCTGTGATTTCTCTAGGTAAAACCAGGACCTGTGGCCACCGGAAAATAGGTGATGGAAGGGGGATGGGGGGGGCGGGTACTTGTGCTGACAGGGAGTAAGAAATCACCAAGACCTGGTTACAGAAATCAAAGGAAGGTAGCACCAGGGAAGAGCACAGAGCAGATACCTTAGTGCTTCCCTCCGGCCCTGGTGGCGCCAGCCTAAGAACCAACACCTCCTCACAAGCATAGGAAGCCAGTGGCGTCTACACGGCTGGGGGAAGTACAAGGCAGTTCAGCTAACCTCCTGAGTTTGAAGATGGGCTGGCACCTTGAGACAGCTTTTCTCTCTTTTGTCATGCTCACTCTTATCTTGGGCTGTACCTGTCTAGCCCATCCCCAAAAGCATGCCTGGCAACCCCAATGAGGATCTAGGTTAGATTGGTATAGTACTGCTGGATGGTCCAAGAGAAGCTGTGCTTGCATTGGACACTTTCCAGGCAGGGGGCTGCTGCTGCATATTGCATGCACCTAACTGACCTCAGGAGCTACAGAAAAACACAGCATGAAAGTCTGACTTCCCAGGGGAGGAGCACCCAGGCAGCAGCAGTGCAAGAACAACCCAGAATTACTCACCTGCTGGGAAGCCTCTAAAGAAGTAGAAACAATTGGGGGGTAGAATTTTGGACTCTACTTCTTTGGGCTCTAATTCATAAAGAAAAGGAGTTTCATTTGGGACTTGAAACTCTCCTGAAGCAAATAACAAAAAGTTTCATGTGGTTCAGATTTCACTCCCTCAAATCTCACCCTTCAGTGAGCTCTGTGCTGGGACACTGGGAGGTGTTCATAAACGGCATCTTGAGTTCAGCATTGCTATTGATCTCCTCTGGAGTATCAGACTGACATCGGGGTTAAGAAAACTAAAGATGAGTAATGAAAGCGCAGACAAATGTCCGGCTGAGTTTACAGTGTCGTTGGGGATTAATTTAATGCCCCGCTTAGAGCTATGTCAGACTTCAGCAGGCAGGGGCACACTGCAGCCCCGATCATTTCATTTGCCAGGAGGATAGGAAGGGTCCAGGGCAAGTATTAGAAGAACATCCTGAGAGAGGCAGAGGTGCGAGTCCCCTGATAACAGCTTGGTCTTTCTCCCCCTCCAATGGGATGTCCCATTACTGGTTGAATAGAGGCCGAGGAATCACAAGAAAACCAAGCCACGGTTATGACAGGATCACCTTGGAGGGTTATACTCGCCTTAGCTTGGTTACCCGGAAAGCCTGAATTATGCTGAAGCTCCTTCCCCCTGGCTCCCCAAAGAAAATATCCAGCAGAATTAGACTCAAAGTATCACTTTATTAATAGCTGTCAGAGCGCTCAAGTACCCCATGCAGGGCTCTGTGAAGGAGACGTTTCTAACTCTTCCTTTCCAGCCCTATTTCTAGCCATTTTCTTACTAGCTTCACTACACAAACACATGGCTAACCTGACTGCTCAGAGTTACCAGCTAAACATTAAAGCTGCACTGTACTAGCAGATCCAAGCGTTAAATGTTACGCAGTCTCATATCCACTGGGTGGCTACAAAATAAAAATGTAAAAGAGGAACATAAGTGTTGGCAAGGATGCAGAGACGCTGGGACCCCCGTGTAAAATGTTGCAACCACTGAGGAAAAGGGTTGGTGACGCCTCAGAGAGCCGCCTCGCTAATGAAACCTTGCTTTGTCTTCCTCTCCTCTCCTTTCATATTTTTAGTTTAATGTCACTGATGAGTGAGCTCCGGAGGGCAGGGGTACAGTTTGTACATCGCTGTGTTGCCGGAAAACCTGACTGAGCCTAGCATATGTAGGCATCCCACAAGCGTTTAAATAAACACATATGACTTCTCAAACTCTTGATTCCATGCTAAGCAAAACACAATGTGCAGGGCAGCGCGACGGGGGCAGAATTCTCACCTGCCATGCTGGAGACCGGGTTCATTTCCCAGAGTCTGACCATGCCAAAAAGAAAGAAAGAAACACAGCTAACAAAATAATATTTCGAAATGAATTTAATCAGATGTACTGTTTGTATAGGCTAAAAAGTAAAGCCAATTAATTCACCCTTGATTTTTTAAAAAATTGTTTCTATAATAAAAGTGTTTAAAGTTTTATACAGAACAGAGTTTCTTTCTGGGTAGGACTGGGGAGAGTTTGTGTGAATTTTTTCAATTAAATAAGTATGACATTTACTGTGGATATCATTCAAATCCGACTGAGAGCCATCATTAACATAAGTATTTCCTACAGCTTTCACCCCCCTGCCCAGGCAAAGACTAACTCCCCTGTGCAGTGTTTTTAAGTTTCAATTCAACAATAAAAGCAAAATCTAAGTGTGGAATCTAGATGAGGAAGGCATAGGAGGATTAGCTGCACTCTTCAACTTTTGTGTGTTTTGAAATGTTTCCCAATGTAAAATGTTTTCTAAATTTTAAAAAAAGTTTCAATTGTTTATAATTTAATCGCATTTACCATATATTCATCTCCCCAAAGTCTCAAAATTGGTGGAGGAGAAATACTATATAACCACAGATTAATAATAGTACACCAAGCCTTTGTAGCTTCTCTTATTGGAATCTACTATTTTTACCCCTAAATTCTAACTTTCCTGGTGTTATCTCCCTAAATACCTCTTTCTGATATCCATATATTGGAGATCTACTTGCTGAGTTACTTAGGGGCATACAGTAATAATCTCTGCAATTTACTGTGGGGTGCTTCAACAGACAGCTCATAGATAATTGACAGATAAGATAAAATAGGACGCACTTTTGGCAAAAGCGATGGGGCATATGAGGAGTCATTGCATTCTCTACTTTCGTGTACTGTTTAAAAATTTTTGTAATTTAAAAACAAAACTTCCCCGTCTCCCACTAACCTTGCCTCCTTAGCACATGCAGCCATCCCGGACTGGCCTCTCCCACCTCCGCCCCAGTGGGCACACTGGTGCCAGAGTAGCCTCAATGGCACCTTCAAGATAAAGTTTAAATTCCTTAAACTGATACAGACCTTCTGTCCTTTCTAGATTCTTTCACTGCAAGAGTCACCCCACACCTTCCCTCAAATAGTCTACGAAGCTATGTGCAGCCCCTGAACTCATGGTGCTATGTCATGCTTTTGCACCTGCTCGTTCTCGATCATCTGCCTGCTTCAAAATGCGGGCCCAACGACGGCACGTGTGTCCTCACGCTGCAGAAAGCTGAACAGCGGGACCCTGGGGATGAGGGCAGAGCTCACAACGTGCTGTGGCCAGGCTCACAAGTGACCTGCTCAGAACCACGGAGCGATTCCTTTCCACACCAGCAGGGGGTGCCACAGTTTTGTTAAACAAAAGGAAAATTAAAGCTGCATTAACAAAAGCATTTTTCCTAAGCTTCAGATGAAGTGTTAAAAGCTCTAAAAGACATTTAAAGAATTTGAAAATGAAAATAAGCATCCAATATTCTCAACTGAATTTGAACATCAATTTTTTTTTAATTTATAAAAGAAACCGCATGATAATTCACCAGAATTCTAAATGGGATTACATACTCTGGATGGATCATTTAAACCTGTACAAATTTATCCTAAAAAAAATAATCAAACAAGCACGCAAAAATGCAGATACGCTTTACTTATAGTACGTGCCACCACCTGATACTATATTATCTGTTTTTCCTCTCCCTTTAAAATATAAGTCCCTTCTGGACAGAAGAAATCCCTTCTGTCACGTACCCTACTGTACCTGCCACCTCAAGTGTGTTTGGCACAAAGGGAACACTCAAACTATTCACAGAGTCAAGGCACAAGGATATTCACAGTACAGAAGAGACCAAAAAAGAGGAAACAATGTAAATATTCAGCAGGTCTATATATATATATATATATTTTAACCTAAGATGTTCATAATATATTGTTGGATAAAACAGATTTAGGATATGATCACTTTTATAAAAAAAATTAATACAGGCATAGGAAAAAATTCTTAAAGCCTATTCTCCAAAATAGTAACAATGGTTTTTTTCTGCATAGTGGAATCTGGGTCATACTTTATGCCTTTCTAAATTTTTAGTTTTTTTCTTTACTATTGCTATGTATACGTTAAGCAGCAGGAAAATATTCCTGTTTTATTTGAAAATAATTTCCACGCAAGATTTCATTCCGATTAAGATGTGATATGTGTGGCATATTTCTCAGGGATTGGAGCCTAGTCATACTTAAAATTTTTTAATCATTTCTACCTTCTCTCCCTGCCTCTCATGTCTGTAGCCTAACTCACCATTCCCCCTTCCCCCTCTTGTCGTAAACCGCCCATCTCCATAGCTCACCACTAAACCGTAAGCCTCCCTGCTATTTGCTTCACTTCTCTATACCTAACCTTAGCCCTCAGCCTAGCAACTGTCTCTAAGCTTGTGTAATTGACCCCCTACCCCTCTTGCCCACGCCCCTACTCCCTCCCCCTCCTAACCGATACTTAACCCGGAGCTCTCCTAGCCTCGGGGTCTTTAGCATACTTGAGCCGCTTCGATACCTAAGCTCTTACGATGTAACAATAAAAAAGCTTTGTGCTGATTAATTGGCCTCTGGCTCAAGTCCTTTAGTCCCCTAGCTGAGACGGCTAGGTCTCGCTTACCCAGGTTTGTTTCCCGCGAGCTCGCCCCCTAATTCACCCAGTGCTCCAGTCGCGCGACCCGGCTGAAGCTATCAGCGGCAATATGAAATTCATGGATCTGAATTAACAATCTATACAATATTTTTATTATACTTAGGTTAAATCTCAAAAACATTTACTAGATTTCTTCAACTATAGGTCCCACAAATTAAGTGAGCATAAGGACTTCATCAACTATAAAGGGAGCCATGCAAACACAAAGACCCTTAAGCAGGGGCAATCAGGACTTACAAGCTCCCAACCTTATTAGATCCCAAATATATTAGACAAGGAGCTCCAAATAAGGAGCGCACATCTGAAAGGCAGACTCTTTTTGACAACTGAATGCCTCAGTCAGTAACTTACATAAATACTGTCTTTCAATCATGCCTTCTCACCAAAATTGTGGCAATGGGTAACATACAGCCAAAAATAACGCTGGAAAAATTTCTGAACAAAATCGATTACCTAGTGGCTTTCTGAATCTCACTGACAAATTCAGGTCTAACGCAATTAGTGAACCACAACCAAAGTATGAAGCAAACATGAAATCTTACTTGGCAATCTTACAAATGGGTAAAGGCAAGCGAGTCTTCTCAATTCTCAACGAAAAAAAATAAATCAAGAAAACCAGACAAAAATAATCATTGACACATTTACTGGGATATCTTGCCTTTACTCCATCTCAGTACTCTTTTCCATACAAAATTACTCAACCTCAGTACTCTTTTCCATACAAAATAATAATAATTATAATAATAATAATCACACATTCTGTAAATTTATGAAGTTATAAATTTTCTAACAATGATCAACAAGGAAATAAAGAAGGCATTTATTTACATGTGCTTAGAGAAAATGTCTCAATCAAGCATTTGCTGATGACCTGGCAATAAATATTCAGTACTGTAAGGATTTAGAAATTATTTAAGATACATTTGTCAAATTTGCATAATGTACAAGCCTCTTTTCAAAAGTAAATTTTGAATTCTCGCCTGCCATGCCAGAGACCCGGGTTCAATTCCTAGAGGCTTCCCATGCCAAAAATAATAATAATAAAAATAAAAATAAATTTTGCACAGTCCCAACATTAACAAGTTTACTAAAATGTTTTTTAATATGTTCAAACATAAAAATTAAGTATGCTTATCATTATTTTATAAAGTTGTTATACTTTAAATTTAAAAATTAATATTAATGAATTCAAATTAACCATGAATGTGATAAATTATGCTGTTTTGCTGAAACTAAAATGCTAGGTTCGATGTTTTACTCCCAACTTGACTTTTGATTTTGAAAACCATAGGAACCTTCATTTGAGCCACTGTCTGTACCAATATTTTACCATTTTAAGCATAAACTAACTTTCTGAAAACTTTTAACGAGTCTATCAATTTACTAAAATATAACAGAAAGGTATCTAAGTTTTTAATGAAAATATCTTCATTGCAGAGTCCTACTTCACTCACAAGATCAACATGGAACTGACCCTGTTAAGTGTATTTTAACTTCAACACACCTGCACCAATGTGTGAAGTCTCTACTCCCTGCCATCTCTTTATTTGCACATTTGTATTTATTTTACCTTTGGCCTTTTGCACTATACTTGCCTGAACTAACCCTAGTCCAGTTCTAGTTTTGGTTTTGCAGTTCCTAAAAGGTGCTGACAACCGACAGGACCACATTTTAGACAGAACAGTAGACCTCAATCTTTCTGGTACATTCAAAATCAGTCTCTTCTTGTTGTATCTTGTTGTAACTTAACTTACACATTCCTTATATTTATCAAATAAATATCACACTCCTATTAGTTGCATAGTACTATAGCAGATAGTACTATGAGTACTACAGGAAAGAAACTTTAAACACACTTAGATTTGAGAAGCTTTGCAATCAATTTATCTTCTAAAATTCTAAATCTGAGAATCTAGATTTTATTTTTGGTCTTACTCACTCCCTTTAAGAACCCAAGTAAATCAGGGTGGTCACTCAGCATCGTTGGAAAGCAGGGCTTTCCCCTATATAAGCAGTGGTCCATACCCAAAAGGAAGAAGCGAGGGCCCAAAAGGGAGGGAAGCACCTGAGCGCCTGGAGATGGATTTCACTTTCTTTCTGTGAGGTATTTAAAAACCAGATATTGCACAAGCCTGAGCTGTAATACTGGGAAGCTGCCATCAACCCTCAGTCACGCCCTGACCCTCTCCAGTACCCTCCCCCTACCCTCGAGACAATCTGCTACCAGTGAGTGTTTTCTTCAATATGCAAAAAAGGCTAGAAATATGCCCACCTCTAAATCCAGCAGAGGCCTTAAAAGGCAACCAGATGAGATTTTGCTTTTCAGCTTGGCAAAATCAACTCCTAATAGCAGAAACGCAATAGACTCCTAGGGCCGTTTGAAATTAAATCTATTTAGGTAACAACAAGTGAATTGTCTCCTGAGAGTAAATCTCCATTTCTGATACACAAGCAGGAAGAAACGCCCACTCATCCAGCAGCTGCAGATTTCTTCTATTTCCTAAAAAGGGTTTCTTTTTTTAATTTGCAATGTTTTAAAGATCAGAGTAGGCTTTGATTTTTGGTAAAACAGAAGCTGGCAAAAGGGGAGTGATCATGGAAAAGCCAAGGGGAGTTGCCAGCCAAAAAAAATGGACTGCGGAGTTAAGGTCAGGGTTGCAGAGTTCTAAAGAGAAACGTAAAAGAGAACAAGGGGCCTATAAAACGACTCTGACTTCTCTGCAGCCTGAGAAACAGAGCCAGACTCAAGTGTCTGATTAATCAGAAGGAGAAAAACTGATAAAAAAATGTTTTAAAATTCTGCACTACCACTAGCTCAACATAAAGGAAACTTGTAAAGATCATCACATAAAAACAAAATTTACTAAAACGCCTCCCTTACCACTTGACAGGTATGAGTAAGATTTACAGAAAAAAAAAATCTTTCTTCCTTAATTTTGGCAACTGTCACACATAGTGACACAAGTAATAGTTTCTACTTGATTGTTAAGACATCATTTCCAAATTATTAAAAAGAGATACTTTTCCTGTATCCACTCCCGTGCGAATTAACTTTAATTGTGTTATAATCTCTTGGATTAAGAAATTGTGACAATGTCTCAAAAAGACTCTTTTTACTCTCCCCCAAACCATTTGAGAACATTGCTAAAACCACTGATTTCACAAATGAGCTCAGGTTTCTAAGAGAACAATCATAGCTGCAGATATTCTCCTGAAAATCTTGCTAAATATGAGCACTTTATCGTTCAAGGGCTGTGTGTATTTGCCTAATCCCTGAAGAGTAAATTGCTACGAAAAGGAGAGAGGGGAGGAAAGAGACAATAAAGTAAAAGGTTATCATTCAGAAAGCAATGACATTACTGTGACAAATGTTTAGGTCTAAAACCACTAGGCTTTCACTTTTCTTAAGTACTGATTTTGCAAGGTTATTGCAAATACAACTATGCCATCATCCTGAGTTAACAAATGAAACCGTTTTTTTTCTTTTTTTTTTTTTTCAATCTCAAAGAGGCCTAGATTTACTACACCTTGAAGAGTACTGAAAAGAGACTAAGGATAATTACTTAAAACCTACCCAACAGAATTATCCTAAATGGTGTAATGAGTATTGCACAGACAACCATAAAATGGATTTACCTCAAAGTGAAAACTCAGGCAGATTATATTTAACTAAGTAATTATGCTACCAACACTCCAGCTGTCTTATAGTCCTAAGGAAGGTGGAGAAAAGGATGTCTAGGAGGAAAAACAAGGTGAAACTTGCTATCTGACTCATCTACAGTGCAGTGCTGGCTATAAATCAAGTTGGCCTGCCCACATACACACAGTGATGACCTAAGGGGAAGCTGTTGAATTCATGCCATAAGGAAGCCTGCACAAAATTAAGGGAAAACTGTTGAGGCCTCACATGTAATTGCTGTGTACTGTGGATTATATAACATGGGGGGAGACGGGGAAAGTCTAGTGGGAAGTTGCACTTGAAAAATAAATACGAAAAACTAGAAATTATGGGATTTTTAGCATCCCCCTCCCCCTTCTATTCTCTAAAATTTTTGTGCTCATTCTAATACAGTACAAAGGTACTATGGAAAAAACGTATAGAAAAGGGAGAGGAAGGAGGGGAGAGGGAAAGGGAGATATTAAAAGGGGACTAAATTTTTAGACTATAGGTTTTGTGGGGTTTTTTTAATTTCACAATGAGAACTTATTCAAGTCTTACTTATAGAACTAAAAATAAAGAAAAATCACACATACTATTAAATTCTGCATGGTAGTTTGAAGCTCTATTCACCTGAGAACAGATCATGTTCTTTTAATCCATTCCTGTGCATAGAGACCTATTATAGGTGGGACCTCTGACTAGATTATTTCCATTGAGATGTGACCCACCTCATCCAAGGTGGACCTTAGTCTTCTTATGAGAGTCCTTATTAAAAGATTAAAAGATAGAAAAAAGCCCCAAAGACACTAAGAAATACAGAATGAACCAGAGAGGCTGAGAGAAGGACACACAGAAGCTAAGAGAAGGCAGAAGCTGAGAGAGGAAGCCATTGAAGCCGGAAGCTGGAAGCAACGAAACTGGGGAGAGAAGGACCAGCAACTTCGCCATGTGCCTCACTATGGGACAGAGGAGCCCAATCTTGCTGGTAGCCAGTCTTCAAACCCAAGTATCGTCCTGTTGATGCTGTAATTTGGACATTTTCACGGCCTTAGGACTGTACACTTATAAGCTAATAAATCCCCATTGTTAAAAGCGAGTCTACTTCTGCTATATTGCATTTCATCAGCTTTAGCAAACCAAAACATTCTGTAAATAATCAAATAGCAACTGTGCCTACAATTTCATCATGGGTGTCAAGGCCCATTGAGTCTATCGTTGTACTTCACCTGTTATTTAAGTATCTTGTTTTTGTCTCTCTCCCCTCCATTAGACTACAAGTTCCTCAGGAGCAAAAATAAATAATCAACTATCTTCCACAATGCCTACACACACCTGCTCATTAAATGTGTGCTGAATGAATGAATACCCATGACCTGAGCCTTTGGTCATAAGTAGAAGTTCTCCAAGCCAAGTCAGCTTGGCCAATGAAAAGGATAAAAATGGGCCTCAGTAACCTGCCAAAGTTCAATTCCTGAGAAGGTTCTAGATTCCTTAGATCAAACTTAATCCCTGGCCAAGAATATGCACATTAGATTGTAAAACCCAGTGACAACACTTGAGATCCCATGTGTCAAAAGGCAGCAAGCATGATTCCATGTTTCCTGCCATGGCACAGAACAGAAATTAAACTTTATGATGCCAAGCAGGGAAGCTTAGGTCTGGTGTACAAAAACCCATTATGCTATCTTCATATTATATGATTATGAAAAAAAAATGAAATACAAACCATTAGAGAAGATACTTAAATATAAAAAAAAATTTATAGAAAACCTTAATTTTTTCTATGAGAATTAAAAGCTGGTTTCTGTGAACATAACTTTTTTTACATCAGGTTCTGTGCTTGTGATGGCACATGTGATTCATGATAAAGACAACTGATCTCCTCACATCCCTGATGGACCCCTATCAACAATAAACTTTGTTCACACAAGGTAATAAAAAAGTTTAAGGCCTTTTTATAACCATTCAAAAAATTTAATAAGTGCAAGTGGAAATTCCTATGATGTTAATCGAATTTAAATCCAAACTTTTTCATATCAGATTACCCATAATATTTCCCTTCAAATAGAGAGTTGCTATGTCTCAATTATAATTTTTGTGTTCAACATCAATGGATTGTTAATGACCATTTTTTATCTTTTTTTGTAAGTTGAATTTTTGCATTAACAAATTCTGGCAAAAAAATAATATATTTCACACAGTTCTCCAATTTTCTATTAAGTTCATTATGATGTTCAACTGTATCAGCTTACTTAAGTAAAACCAATTTTTCAAGTTAATCACCATTCTGCAAATCTACAAAGTAAGAATCATTCACAAAACAATGAATTCTTCTTATAATTCAACATCTTGACAAAACCCTTCTTTTGGTCTATTATACACCTGAAGTTTGAAACAGCTGAGATTCGTATAACTGATCTCCTTTCTTGCATGAAAAAACAAAGGCAGAACTGAGGTTTAAGGGGCAGGATATTAGATTCACTACTTTGGTAATGTCATTTAAAATTGATTTTTTAAATATAGATTTACAGCAAACTTTTACATAAAAACTTCTCTCTGAATAAAATAAGGCGTGACTTGAAGCACAGATCTTTTGCCAAACGTAATCCTCTCTACTAGTGCAGCTACACTATCAGTAAATACATTTGTACAATGTTTCTACAGCATCTTCTTTGCTTCAAAAATATTCATTTCCCACTATCTGCAAAGTTTCCAAGCTGTTTGGCGGACTTGAGCAGTTCTGAGATCTCTGCTAACCACCAGCTTTAGTTATCAGCTGTGTAACCTTGTCTCTCTTCATGAACTCAATCCAGCAGTTACAATCCATCTCACAAAAGAATTTTGCTTATTTTGTCCTTACAGATAAATTTTTTTTAACTTTATTATATAGTATCACATATATACAAAGCAAAGAAAGAAAAAAGCAACAGTTTTCAAAGCACTCTTCAACAAGTACTTAGAGGACAGATCCCAGAGTTTGTCATGGGCTACCATACGATCCTCTCAGACTTTTTTCCTTCTAGCTGCTCCAGAATATAGGAGGCTAGAAGACTCAAATATTTTTATCATCACAATCGACTTTTTTCCCTCTCTTTTTGTGAAAAATAGCATATATACAAAAAAAGCTATAAATTTCAAAGCACAGCACCACAATTAGTTGTAGACCATATTTCAGAGTTTGACATGGGTTACAATTCCACACTTTTAGGTTTTTACTTCTAGCAGCTCTAAGATACTGGAGACTACAGTATTTCAGACATTTTTTAAAGTACTAATCTTAACCAGCCTAAGATGAGCATCTGAAGACACCAAAGAAGCCTGCTTGGTGTCTCAGCTCCACGAGCTAGCGATCAGGGAAATGCAGCATTTACACTGAGAAGGAATTCTAGGTTCACAGGTTGAAAAGTGAGATCTTTCACCATACTGCCTAATTAATAAATTCTTATTTTTTTACTTATGCTTATTGTGTGAATTTATGACTTTCAAGCTTTAATTCAAGACCTTTTCATTATGATGGGAAAATTAATATCTTAACATTAAGCATTTTAAAATATGAAATGCTCAAAAGAGCTTTAGGTGGTGCTCACAGCTTCAGGATATCGATTTTTCAAAATATTTTTAGGTTATATTCTAAGAATGTTTTAGGATAATTCCATTTGTACAAACAGGTTATTTAGGGGCGGGCAATGGTGGTGCAGCGGCAGAGTTCTTGCCTGCCATGTTGGGAGACCCGGGTTCAATTTCCAGTGCCTGCCCATGCCAAGAAAAAAAAAACAGGTTATTTGGTAAGTAAAATGAAAAGCAATTAAATGTTAATCTTTAGTAAGCTCTATTAATATCATGAAAACGTCTATATAAATTATAAAACTAAAATTCACATGTCATCAAAACTTTTGGAAAGTCACTTTTCTAAAGCTTTAAAGCTGATAGTCAGTCTCTTTAGTGAAATTTAAAAGGTCCAATTATTTGTTTTTAGCAATGAATTTTTTATTTCTAATAAAATAAAAAGTCAGAAAATTCCATCAAGAATCAAAGTCTGGAACTTCCGGGTCAAGATGGCAGCTTAACAACGTGCACATTTTAGTTTGTCCTCCAGAACAACTACTAAATAATTAGAAACAGTACAGAACAGCTCCTGGGGCCATGTCAGTGACCAGACACACAGCATATGCCAGTCCGGACCAGCTGGACCTGCTGCGAACACCCCCCAGAACCGTGAGTTCCCAAAGCTGCAGCGGACAGTGCCCCTCCCCCACAGACCGCTTCCCAGAGGGGAAAGGAAAGGACTTTACCAGCAGCAGGGACTGGGCACAATCAAACGCCAATTGTGGAACTAATTAACAAATTCTAACTACTAAAAATAGGCCCCCAGCTTAGGTGAAACTGATCAAAGCTGAGGTTGCTCATTTTTGCCCCGGCGCCAACGGGGCAGGACCGATAGAAAAAGGGGGGAAAAAAAAGAAGGAAACAGAGGTTTTTGTGGCTGTGTATCTACAAAGGCTTGACTGCCTCTGGATACAGCAGCAGGGCTTTTCAGGCTGCAACTGCCCCAGGCATAGGCAGAAGTGAGCTCTTTTGGGGGCTTATCTGGAGCCTGTGCCTTCCCCAGGGGAGGGGTGAAGCCCCACCCAGGTGGAATCCCTCCATCAAGGAATTCAGATACCAGGGCTTGGTAATTTGAAGCCATTAAAACCAGCCTACAACCTCTCCTCTGTCTCCACCATGCCCCCAGCAGGGAGAGTCTGCCAAAGTTAAATGTACCACATCATCTTATGCTGGTGGGACCTGCAGTCAGACAAGCACCACATACTGGGCAGGATAAGAAAAATAGAGTCCAGAGACTTCACAGGAAAGTCTTTCAACCTGCTGGGTCTCACCCTCAAGGAAAACCAATGCAGGTGACCTTTCCTCCTGATAGGAGACCAGTTTGGTCTGGGAAAATCTGGCTGGGGTCTATAATATCTAAGTAGACCCTCCTAAGTGTGTGTGGGGTGGGGGGAGAGGCACCACACAAGCAGGACAAGAAACAAGAAAACAAGAACTGAAAAGTTCTCCTCTGTTAAACAAAACTTAAGCTAAGGTCCAGAAAAAGCTGAGCAGAATGTCAAAGAACAGATAGACAACAAATTCATCCAGCAAGAAAACCCTAGATAAAATAAGTGAAAGCAATCTCCAGAATAAACTAATTAAGGTAATTAAATGCCTAGACGCCAGCAAAAAATAACAAATCACATTAGGAAAATTGAAGATATGGCCCGGTCAAAGGAACAAACCAACAATTCAAATGACATACAGGAGCTGAAACAATTAATTCAGAATATACGAACAGACATGGAAAACCTCATCAAAAACCAAATCAATGAATTGAGGGAGGATATAAAGAAGGAAAGGAAAGTACAAAAAGAAGAAACTGAAAGTCTGAAAAAACAAATCACAGAAATTATGGGAATGGAAGACAGTAGAAGAGATGAAAAAAACAATGGAAACCTACAATGGTAGATTATGAGAGACAGAACATAGGATTTCTGAACTGGAGGATGGAACATCTGAAATCCAACAAGAAACAGAAACTATAGGAAAAAAATGGAAAAATATGAGCAGGGACTCAGGGAATTGAAAGACAATATGAAGTGCATGAATATACGTGTTGTGGGTGTTCCAGAAGAAGAGAAGGGAAAAGGAGGAGAAAAACTAATGGAGGAAATTATCACTGAAAATTTCCCAACTCTTATGAAAGACTTAAAATTACAGATTCAAGAAGTGCAGCATATCCCAAAGAATAGATCCAAATAGACATACTCCAAGACATTTAATAATCAGAATGTCAGAGGTCAAAGAGAAAGAGAGGATCTTGAAAGCAGCAAGAGAAAAGCAATCCATCACATACAAGGGAAGCCCAATAAGACTATGCACAGATCTCTCAGCAGAAACCATGGAGGTGAAAAGACAGTGGGATAATATATTTAAATTATTAAAAGAGAAAAACTGCCAACCAAGAATTCTATATCCAGCAAAATTGTCCTTCAAAAATGAGGGAGAAATTAAAACATTTTCAGACAAAAAATCACAGAGAATTTGTGACCAAGAGACCAGCTCTGCAACAAATACTAAAGGGAACACTAGAGACAGATACGAAGACAGAAGAGAGAGGTATGGAGAAGAGTGTAGAAAGGAAGACTATGAGTGAAGGTGAAAAGAAGGAAAATTAGATATGACATATAAAATCTGGAAGGCAAAATAGTAGAAGAAAGTACTACCCATGCAGTAATAACACTGAATGTTAATGGATTAAACTCTCCAATCAAAAGACATAGTCTGGCAGAATGGATTAAAAAACAGGACCCATCTATATGCTGTCTCTACTCAAAGGACACGAGGCCAAGGACACAAATGGACATTTACACACCAATGTTTATAGCAGCATTATTAACAATTACCAAGAGATGGAAACAGCCAAAATGTCCATCAACAGACAGTTGGCTAAACAAACTGTGACATTTACATAAGATGGAATATTATGCAGCTGTAAGACAGAATAAAGTTATGAAGTATGTAACAACATGAATGGACCTTAAGGACATTATGCAAAGTATGATTAGCCAGAAACAAAAGGACAAATACTGTATGGTCTCACTGATATGAACTGACATTAGTGAATAAACCTGGATAATTTCATTGGTAACAGAGACCATCAGGAGATAGAAATAGGGTAAGATACTGGGTAATTGGAGCTGAAGGGATACAGATTGTGCAACAGGACTGAATATAAAAATTCAGAAATAGATAGCACAATATTACCTAACTGTAACACAATTATGTTAAAACACTGAATGAAGTTGCATATGAGAAGGATAGATGGAGGAGGGCTGGGGCATAAATGAAATCACAAAGAAAGATAGACGATAAAGATTGAGATGATGTAATCTAGGAATGCCTAGTGTGTATAATGATAGTGACTAAATGTACAAATTTAAAAACTGTTTTTGCATGAGGAAGAACAAAAGAACGTCATTACTGCAGTGTGCTGAAAATAGATGGTATTTAATATTTTAAAATTACAACTAATGTGTGAGACGAAAGCAAAAAATGTTTATTTGGTACAAATCTATACTTTGACTAGTGCATCTCCTAATACAACTTATGTAGATAGTTGATTGAACACCTTAAGTACATGGAACTTTGTATAGGACATGAGATTTTGTTGGTTTGTCCAGGTGATGCCCTGATGAATCCCAGAGTGATTCGATCAATTAGTGGAAAAGTATTTGCAAAGTCCCCTTCGGGGAATGATGAGAACGGGGAAAACCTCAACTTCCCCAAGTTGAATTCTTGATATTCTCACAAACAGTGTGGACAACCAAAGCTATAGGCCGAACCCCCAGTCTTGGGGTTTGTTCATATGAAACTTAACCCCACAGGGGACAGGTCAAGCCTACTTAAAATTAGGCCTAAGATTCACCCCCAAGAGAAACTCTTTTGTTGCTCAGATGTGGCCTCTCTCTCCAGCCAACACAGCAAGCAGACTCACCACCCTCCCCCTGTCTACATGGGACATGACTACCAGGGGTGTGGATCTTCCCGGCAGCGTGGGACAGAAATCCCAGAACGAGCTGAGATTCAGCATCAAGGGATTGAGAAAACCTTCTCGATCAAAAGGGGGAAGAGTGAAATGAGACAAAGTGTCAATGGTTGAGACATTCCAAACAGAATCGAGAGGTTATCCTGGAGGTTATTCTTATGCATTAAGTAGATATCACCTTGTTATCCAAGATGTAATGGAGAGGCTGGACGGAACTGCCTGAAAATGTAGCACTGTGTTCCAGTAGCCATGTTTCTTGAGGATGACTGAATAATGATACAGCTTTCACAACGTGACTGTGTGATTGTGAAAACCTTGTGTCTGATGCTCCTTTTATCTACCTTGTCAACAGATGAGAGGAACATACGGAATAAAAATAAATAATAGGGGGAACAAATGTTAAAATAGATTTAGTTTGAAATCCTAGTGATCAATGAAAGGGATCAGTAAGGGCTATGGCATGTAAAATTTTTTTTTTCTGTTTGTTATATTTTTCTGTTGTCTTTTTATTTCTTTTTCTGAATTGATGTTAATGTTCTGGGAAATAATCATGATGATGAATATGCAACTATGTGATGATATTGTGAATTGCTGAGTGTATGTGTTGGGAATGTTTGTGTTTCTTGTAATTTTTTTTAATTAATAAAAAATTTTTTTTAAAAATCAAAGTCTGGATCATTTTTAACATCAAAATCAAACAGGCAAATGTAACCATTAAGAAAGTCACTTTAATATAAAATTGTAAAAAAAAAGTCACCTTATGCTCTACTTTATAACACATTTTACCCAGATGATGATGATAATGAAAATAGTACTGGTGATGATGGAAAATAAGAAAAAGAACAGGCGGAAAAGTTGGGTAAATTTTTTTTAAGAATCCACGGGAAAACTCCAAAAAAGTTTTCAAAGCAGAACTCAGCCTCAATCAGCTCAATCCTATCCAGACAGTGGGATCATCAGATTTGGGCATTATTAATCACAGTTATTTTATATACCGGAAAATCTTAAAACATGAAAGAGAATTTCACGGTCCTGTGAAGTTCCCCAATGAATCCACGCTCAGCCAGCGTGGAGAATTATCGAACAAGCAGGGACCTTGGAGTCTACCAATCCTGGATTCAAATCTGAGCTCTGCCACTTCTCAGCTTTCTTATCCCCTAAACAGAAATGATAACTTCGTCCTCATAATTTACTGGGACAATTACATGCCTTTTACAGTATCTGTCATATAATAACAGTCAAAAAAATTAAGTCATGTACGATGATCAGTAAACATTAGGTCAGAATTACCTTACCCAGGACCAAGAGAAGCTTTCTTCGCACACTTTGCTATCACCGAAGCAGACCATACACTACCCATCAACTCCTAACAAAGGTATTCTTCTAGTGAAAAAAATCAGGTCTGTTTTTGGTATGTTTTTAATTAGAGAAGTTAACACCACTGAACTGTATGTTTGAAAAGGGATAAAAAGGGAAATTTTAGGCTGTACATATTACCACACACACACACACACAGTTCTACTGTGTAACACAAAAAATGAACTGTAATGCAAGTAGTGCTAAAATTAATAGCATGATTATAATAATATTTTTCATCAAAAGTAACACAAGTACCACACTAATGCAAACACAGAGAGGGAAAACTGTGAGGGTAATTATGGGAACACTGCAGTTTTTGCATGATTTTTCTGTAAACCTACAACGGGTGGATTAAAAAGAAAAAGTAAGATAGAAAAAAGTGTTTTCCAAACAGCAAAAAGTATTTATTTTATAACCTGACTCCCTCCTTCCAAAAAGGAGCTGAAGTCACTTAGAGACATATAAATCAACAAGGAACAAGGCTTTTATTTGTTGGCTTGTGTGAGTTTTGTTTGCAGGGAGCAAAAGCAAAAGTTTCTAGGGAAGGTTTTATAGTCATGTGCTCACACCTACATCCTTCAAGTAACAAAAATGCACACTTCTGCAGACCTTGACAACACTGATGCTTGTGCAGCTGTGAGTTCACTGGGCCTGCCCCACCCTCGAGGCAGGCTAAACCTCCGACCCTCCCTGCCCCGGGATCATAAAGAAGGGACAGAGCAGGACCAGAAGCCGAGGTCCTTCCCACTCTCTCACGGTCCTGCTGCCTTTCCAAACAGAACCAAGGTGATGGCACCAAAAAGACGGAAACGTAAAACCAAACAAAACAAAAAAAACATTTTTTTCCAGCTGCTAGTACCAAAAGTGAACATTCACTGAGCCACCTGCCAGGCATGGGCTGGAACCGTAGACGAAGGGGCCAGGAGCTGTGTCCTGGGAGCACACCGTGTACTGGAGAGAGAATTCCATATAAAGAGGTGAAACAAACACGAGGCTGCGAAACGTGCAGTTGCTGCTACACTAAAGAGCAATTAGAAGAGGGTGCAAAGGTATTTTCAGTGGTAGCATTCTCACCTGCCATGAGGGAGACCGGGGTTCAATTCCAGGCCCACGCACTTCCCAAAAACAAAATAAACAAACAAACAAACAAAAATCCAACAAATGGTGCTGCAATAACAGGATATTCACATGGAAAAAGAATGAAATGAGACCCCCACCATACAGATACAAAAAATAAAGCGCTACTAGAGGGAAGTAAGAAACAGCCTGTGAGAAGCATCCCAACACAACTCGTACTCGAGGAGTGAGAAGGCTTCCGGCTCAAGGCACCGGCAAAGATGCTTTTAGATCTAACATAAACCCTCCCTGGTTTACTTTTACTCTTTACCACCTCGACAAAGTTAAGAAGAAATAGCTATGAATCAATAATTTTTAGTTCCTCCCAAATTTGGTCATTCCTATGACACCCTCACAATTTTCGCATTACAGAAAAAAACTACTTCTACTTAACATTCTTCTTAAATCAAATTTTTATTAACTTAAATACCTATGTTAGGCTCTTTTTAAACAACTGCAGTGAAACCATGAATTTGATGAACTAATTATGTTCTCTAAAATACATGAAAATAAAGGCATAGTTATTAAAACAAAAACTGTTCATTAGAACACTTCTAAAATAGTCCAGCATGTCCATATTTAGGAAATATTTTCTAGGAAAAAAGTTTTTTTTAACTACACTAAGCACTATCCACAAATTCTGTACCTGTAAATACAGTAAATGCTCATAGCATTATTTTGAATATATTTGTCTCAATTCCTTGTTCTACTTAATTAATACAAGCTTAATTAACTAAAGAGTACTCAATTACTGCCAGTGGAAATCCAATCTCCTGAGCTTCTCCTCCATAAAGGAACAAACTGTCTCTGTCTGGCTGTTAGCTAATGAAGCAGTTACAGAACTCTTCCACATACCCACAAACAATTATAGATGGTTCTTTCCTTCAGTGACCTAGCAAGATGTAGAAATTTTGAAAATATATGAAAAAGACCAGATATCATATTTAACTATGTTCCAACCAAATAGCATCTGTCTTCCGATGCAATTTAAAATAACAATAAAAAGACTGTTTTCTGTATGATACCTTTCAACTCAGTGTGCAATTTAATTCCTGTGACAGAAGGAATTTAAATGATTTTTGCAATTATAGTTGCCTTCAAATTACACTGCAGAATTATTCTTTATTCTTGTTTCTTAGCAGGGAAAACGAGTTTTCTTAACTCAAATTCAGCAGATTACAGAGCCAGCCAGATTGATCCCCAACAAATCAATTATCTTTAATCTTGCAACTAAGAAGAGTTTTTCTTCTCTAGTCTGTCTCACTCGTTCCCTGCCCCGCAGGCAGCGGTTTAGCAGTGAAGATGACGTGGGAGCACAGCAGAGCGTGCACACAGGTGAGAAAACACACAAAGCACCAGCTGTGAACCTGTTCCTTCCTAGCAAAGAGAGCAATGACACTGAACCGTGCTTTGCACGAGACTGTACAGTGAACTGAGAGCCAGGGGGTTGCCACAACTGCGTGTCCCCCTCAGCACCCACTGCAGCTTTGCACTCCACCGGGACTGGAAGAGGTCAGCGCGGGGTCCGGGGCAGGCACTGTCCTACCGGGGAGCCAGGGAAGGCCAGCCCTGGGCCCCACCAGTGTGTCCCCAGAAGGAGGTCCGACGCGGAGGGCCAGAGGGAAGCCCCGCGCTTCCTCAGTGCCCACAGCGCCCGGCTCCACGCCACCTGCACACACGCATCTCCCGGGCCCCACGCCGCCCTCCGCCAGGCTTCCCTTGTGCGTGCAAGGGCAGGGGGTGGGGTGTGGATCAGAAACACACTCCAGCACCAAGGCAACAGAAAACAGTCTCCCTGGGAAGGAGGGCCTGTCACTGTCAGAGCAGACAATATAAGCCACTCTGCCTCGCGAGAGGCACTACTTCGTCTTACCTTGTCACGCTCCGTTTATTACTTCTGACTCAACTAATGGATGATGACGAAACTAATGGTAATTTCAAAAACAATCACAATGCACTAGGCCAGGCACCCACGAGCAGGGGTCCTAAATCAGGCACTGTTAAAAACGGTCATTCACGGTCCTGCCTGTTTTCGGTTACTGCTTGAGTCAAATAAAGAACACACTAGGACAAAGGCCGTCAGCCCCTCCAAACCCACAGACACTTTTGAATATGATGGAACCCATGGAGCCTCCGTCTCCTCGGACCAGTCTACACACTACACCAACCCTGCACCCGCCACGGGCAGCTCATGGACCAAGACTGATGTCCATCCTTGGGCCCCAGGTAAGGACTCCTGCTCTAGTGGGTGGAGAAGCTTGGCCCAAGGTCACATGTTAACATTTGAGGAGAAACGCAATATGGGGGTCTAAATACTTGATCACAAGTCCAATTGTGAAGACTTTAAGGAAAAATCAAAATTCCTTGGTCATAGTGTTTTCTGCTTGGTTGAATGAAGGGACCACTACCCGCTGACAGGAGCAGCTCCTAGAATTAAGAAATCGGGGATGTGATCTGGTATCTGGTAGGTGCAGGGAAAGACGCACAAAGTATTGAAACTGTACTCCCACAGTTCTCCAAATAACTCTTTGGAAAAACATCAACTGTTCGTATCAAATCATGGGGGCTGCAGTTTTATGGAAGGGAAAAAAATGTCCCTCTACCTGGGCCCACTTCAGATCTTAAAAATATTACTGAGCCACATTTTGGTGTCAGCGTTCATTGCAATGAAAGATTTAGTTGGGTCATGAGACACTAAGTCTCACAAACAGAAGACCTTTAAAATCAACACTGAAGTATTTCCCCTTCTCGGGACCTGGCTGAACTTACTAGAGGAAGTATTTCCCCAGCAGCCCCCAGAGAAGGGAAGATTTGGGTCTTGGGATGGGAGGGACTGGGATGACAGCTCTGACCAGCTGCAGAACAGGCAGGAGTTGCAGCTGAAGGAGCAAGACAAAATACCCAGCAGATGTGGGAAACTTAGTCGTGATTCAGGCAACCCCAGCAGATGTGGGAAACTTAGTCGTGATTCAGGCAACCCCAGCAGATGTGGGAAACTTAGTCATGATTCAGGCGATAACAGAAATGGGAATTGTCAAGAGAGGGAACAGTATCCGAATCACAAAGGGAACAGAGCAGTAGACAACCCGGGGCACTGGGAATCAGGCAGGTAGGGTGTCCACCTCTGGGAGCTTAACTACAGAGGCAGGGCGCCAATCCCCAGAAAGTGTGTGTGTGTGGGGGGGGGGGGGGGGGCTTGGGAATGACACCAGGCAGCAGGAGCCAAAGGGGATGTTCTGCCCTGAGGACTGGGGACAGAGCAGCACCAGGTCCTGCAGTTTCCTGCAGTTTCCTGCAGTGCAGGAAACCCAGCGCTTGGCCCTGAAGTCAGCAGATCCAGGGGAAGGGACGGTGATGGGCAATCAACCCATCAGGTGAGGAGACAGCTCTCAAGCCAGCCTTCCCTACGTCTGCGGCTGGTGTCACGGGGCTGGGACAAAGAAAGTCGAAACAGGGAATTCTGTCATACAACAGAAGTAAATACAAGCATAAGAATATAAAGAAAAATATTATCGGAAATGATCCAAAGAAAAGCACATAAAGCCTGACCCAAAGCCCAAGCATTCGTCTAAGCTGTCTCCCAACAGCTTGCACAACCATATGGAAGTGGGAAGCACAACATATGCTTAACAAACTGTTTATTACAGTTGGGATAAAATAGAAGGTGGATATTGGAATAAAAGAGATGAGATTAGAAAAGAACGCTGCTGGTTGGCTGCCTGAGGCACTCATATGGGGGCGGGGGAGCAGTAAGGAAAGGACGCCCCTGGCATCTTAGGAGAATAATTTATCACCCCTCATTATGGAAGCCCAGGGAGGAGGAATTTCAGGAAGGAAGTCTCATCTCCAATAACCATCGTAGTAAGAAAGATAAAAACACTGATGAAGAGGCATTCTCTCTACCTGTTTTATTAGCGTGGAGGCTGTGGGGTGAGAAGGCAGGGGAAAACAGAACCTACTAGAGACATTATCTGGAAAGAGTAACAGACAGAGGCTGTTAAGAAAACTTTAGCCTCAACACCATGAGCCAGGGCTGAGGAGAAAGAGGCACCCAGCAGACACATACCAATGGGGAAGTTATTTATTGTGTTCTATTGTTGCTGCTGTTTCTGAAGATAGGTAAACCTGGGCCAACAGACTGAAGATGCTGGTGTAAAACTGAGCAAATGATAAAATGTGGATGTTAAAAGGGGCAGAACTATCAGCTCAGCTTATATCAAAATACCGTTAGACCAAAAGTTAAAGCAACCCCAGTGTCTATTAACAGATGCATAGGAAATCAAAAAATAAAAAGAGGAGGGGTGTATACATATAAAATATCCTTAGACTTAAAAAATAAATTAATAAACTCCATTTTGAATCACTTTTTTCTTATGGCAAGCTTCTCAATGTAAAATTCCTATAAATTCCTCAATGCTAATAATGTATCCTAAAGTGTTCTGTGTTGTTCGACAACAAAGAAATACATACCATAGCTTTTATAACTTTGTCATGTCAGTTAATAAATTTTAATAAATGATGCTTTTGAATTACCGAAATCTGATGAGTAGAGTCATGTTAGTAAAGATGAAAAAGAATGGGCTCTAGAATCACCCAGCCTGGTCTTGAATCACACTTTTAGCACACCCACAGCACTACATGGGCACTTGAACACGTACAAGTGTAGGTACTTACAGGCTAAGTGATCTACAAGACTCTCATCTGGTTCTCACAATGGTATTCTGAATTTAAAGGTCCGTTAAAGGAAAATGCTTTATTTTATTACCCAAGGTAATAAGGCATGGTGAAGATAATGCTTTAGCATCACCCACTTGCAATGCCAACTGCTTTAGTCTGCCGAAGCTGCCAGAATACAACGCACCAGAGATGGATTGGCTTTTAATAAAAGCAGATTTATTTAGTTAAAATCTTAAAGTTCTTCAGAGAAAGGCAGCTAACTTTCATCTGAGGTTCTCTTGTCACATGGAAAGGCACAGGGTGATGTCTGCTGGCTTCTCTCCCGGCTTCAGGGTTCCAACAGCTTTCCCCGAGGTGATTCCTTTCTGCATCTGGCTGAGCTGCGAGGACTGAGATGAGGTGTGCTGAGCTGCTTGGGCTGTGCTGCGCTGACCTCCCTCTTTTAAGCCTCCAGCTAATTAGTTAAGCCTCACTTCTTGCAGAAGGCACTCAGCCCACTGCAGATGTGACCAGCCATAGATGAGTTTCACATGCTGATGACTCAAGTCCACTGCAACAGAACTAGGCACCTTCCACTGGGCAAGGAAGTTCAGGTGGTCAGGGTTTGACACCTGAACCCACCACAGCACCATCTTCTAAGACCTCCCACACCTCTCTGAGCTTCAGGCCCTCACACCTTCTTTATAGTTTTGTCATGAAGATGTTAAAAAAAAAAAAAGGAAAAATAAAAGTAAGACATACATAACACCTAGCACAAATATTGGCTTTCTTCTCCTGTTCTATTTACTTTTTCACTCACATTTTTAAAACCTTAACCTTTCAAGTATATGGTACCCCCCTGCCATGTCCCTGGGCTACCATATGTACCCCAGTAACAGCACACAGCGTCCCGCAGTGGAACCGCTGGGTTACCTGCCTACATCACATTAGTCCGTGCATGCCTCAAGGAGTTTCCTTTGCCATCATTACCTTTGTGCCCACAGTACCTGGCCTGCAAATGTTTCTTATACAATCATCAGGTTAACATGCCACCCATGTGCTATGTGCTCAGGGTGCAGATGCAACGAGATCAACCAGGCAATGCATCTGTGCTGCAATCAACACACTGGTTCAGGGCCCTCCCGCCTGCCACCTGTTTCCGTAAAGAGCATTTTCCTAGACACGGCCAAGTTCATTCATTTATTATTATTATCTATGACTGCCTTCACATTCCAGTGGCAGAGTTGAATACGGCTTAATCTATTATAAATAGCTTAATCTATTTACTATTAATCTCTTATAAATAGTTAAGGTTAATCTATTATAAATAATTTAATCTATTTACTACCTGGCTCTTTGTGGAAACAGTTTGCTGGCCTCTGTGTTAGTTGGATTTCATCCAGTGAATCAACAAATACTAGATATTTACTACGAAACAGTCACTGCCTCTAGGAGCTAGGTGTGTTTCAGTGAACACGGCCCTTGCATTCATACAGCATGCAGTCTAGCAGGCAGAAAAGGAAAAAACAAAAGTAGTCAAATAGATAAAATAAACTACTCAGTGTGGTTAGCACATTGAAGGAAAAGTAGATTACACTGTTTAAGAGACTAACGAGTGTGAGTAAAGGTTGCATATTAGCCTATGTAAAAGAGAGGTTTCTCCAGCACCACAGTTTTTAATCTTGCTTGTGTGTGTCATAGAAAAGTTCAGAAGCATGCCATGCTCCCAAGAGTGTACCCAGTGCCGAGCTGAATTTACACTCTTCAGGAAAGTTCCAGAACACACGTGAACAAGAGTGACATTATTACCGGCAGGCACTGGGCCAGTGGTGAAAGCCTTGCGAGGAGTGCTTAGTGGGTCTGCAGAACACACATTAAACTGGATATTTTAAAATATATTCCTGGATCAATAAATGAAATCATGAACAGAAATAATATAAGATATTGATGGATTCTCCAAGTAATGAAAAGAGATTGACATATTTATGGAATTGTTTAGTTACAACTATTTCAAGGTTGGAAACACCTTCTAGAAAATAATTTAGTTCCAATAGCATTTGTTCAACTATATTTCACCTTTTTATTAACTGAGTTTTCATAAATATTTGCTTAGATTTTAATTTTATATGCATTCTTACTTTTAAAAACATGTAAATAGTTCTGTTTTCAATTAAACCTCTAAAAACAAGGAAAGAAAACAGAAGGGGAAGAAAGAATATATGGCTGCTCAGAGAAGTTGGGGTGGTTTCATTTTTTTAATTTAATATACTACTCATTAAATCATGTTTTATCTGTTACAACTTCCTATGAAAAATAATGATTTTTTATTATCAGTCAAGTGGAATAATCCAAAATGTCATTTTATACTTTAAAC
Source organism: Tamandua tetradactyla (assembly GCF_023851605.1). Taxonomy (NCBI): domain Eukaryota; kingdom Metazoa; phylum Chordata; class Mammalia; order Pilosa; family Myrmecophagidae; genus Tamandua; species Tamandua tetradactyla. The sequence goes on along the minus strand of NC_135327.1, from coordinate 222,599,751 downwards.
AAAATTGGCTAGTACTTATTGACTATTCAAAAGGAATCTGGAGTAGTCTAAAAGAAACTAAGTTACGTCCTAAATTAACCTAGAACTCTTTTTCTGTCTGTGTCTTCTGACATGACTATAAAAGAACTCCATCTAGGAAAAGATCACATTCTAAGAAAGAATAGAGGCTTTCAGGTCAACGCATTTGCAAAAGCAAGATATTTTGAAGTGACCTCTTTCTCAGTGCTGTGCATGGTGTCTGGAGACGGCCGGGAGCAGTCACTCAGAGTCTTCGGCACGGCCGGGAGCAGTCACTCAGAGTCTTCGGCAGGGAAGAGGAACCACAGTGAAAGAAGAAAACGTGACCCATCTCACATTCCGCTTCACTCACCCTCATCTACCTTAATGCTTGAGGGATCAGCATTTGGAGACAATAAAAGCAAAGAATGCATAAGTCTTCTGTCTACTTTAAGACAAATGGTATCAAAATGCAAATGCAATCAAAGTTCCTCTTGCCCAGAACCTGGGGTTATTCTTTGCATTAATAGTTTCAAATGATGCATTTACTAGACCTCGTGGATTTTTATTCCTGTCCCTGTACAAATAATCAAAGTTGTATATATCCTAATATGTTGATTATGAAAGACTATATCTATAATCACTCTGCTCCATATTCTTCAACAATCAAAAGCATTTCACACAAAAATAAAAGACAAAAACAAAAAATAATAATAATATAAAAAATTTTAAGCATTTCACCACAGAAACAAAATAAATAATACAGTTTCACAAAAGTATATCAGTTTTCTATGGCCTTCTAATAAATCAAGAGGTTCTTTGGCTCCCAGAACCAAAAAAATATCAAAACAGATTTAATGAACACTCAAATCCATCCATCCAACGTCACAGCAAGCCGACCCTGTACAGACTGAAACAGAGCTCTGCTCAAATCACAGGGTCCCCCAGAGGCTGCCTGCGTGACTGCCTTTGCTTCCCAACCCCAAAAGGTAAAGAAACAAATAAGCTATCTTCCTCCCCATTCCATCCTGGTACATACCCCCAAAACCCATATCATAAATAATCAGCAAAAACAAGCTACCCTCCTTTTTCTGCACTTCTAATCGTATTTCATTCTGCTTCAGTTCAGTTTTACTTTACTTTAGATAGTATTCATCTTTATATATGCCCAGAGCGGAACAGAGGGCCTTTCAATAAATCTTGGTGAAATCACTCCGCTAAAAACTGTTTAGGGTCCAGACATAAGAGGTATTGCTGAACCCTAAAATACTGTCACTAAAGAATTACAAATACGGCTGTAATGACCACTGTAAGGTGACACCCCCGTGCTCTTCCCTCTACCAGCCGACCCCATAACAAGCACGCCCCCTTAACTTGAACGTGGCGGCACCTCCAGCACAACCTGTTCAAAAGCAAACTTACCGGGCGGGCCACGGTGGCTCAGCAGGCAGAGTTCTCGCCTGCCATGCCAGAGACCCGGGTTCGATTCCCGGTGCCTGCCCATGTGAAAACAAAAAGCGAACTTACCTCCATCAACGGATAAGCAAAATGTGGTTTGTAAAATACAATGGAATATTAATCTGCTATTCAGAAGCAAAAAGGACCGAAGTCCTAACACATGTGACAACACGGAAGAACCTTGTAAGCCCTATGCTGAGTGAAACCAGCCAGACAGCAAAGGATAAATACTGCATGGTGTCACTTATACGAAACATCAAGAAAAAGCAAATTCATAGAGTCAGACAGTAGACTGCAGGCTACAGGGGTGGGGGGGGATGTAAGGGTGGTGAGAGTGAGGATTTATAGCTTAACAGGCAGACAGGTTCTGTTTGGGGGTGTCGAAAACGTGTGGGAGGTGATGGTGGTGATGGCAGCACAGGATAGTGAATGTAATTAATACCACTGCATTGTATACTTAAAAAATTATTAAAATGGGAAATTTTGTATTTCATACATATATATATGTTACCATGATATTTTTAATGTTTACAAAGAGAACCTGTGCTTCCTCTACTCCCCCAAACCTGCTCTTCCACCAGCAGGCCCCGCTCCAATGAAAGGTATACCCACCCCACCCCACTCCATTTGATTTCACACCAGAAAACTATAAGAGGATAGAGGCAATTGTAGAAAACTATCCAGATGGACATAAAGCAGCAGCTGTGCTTCCAGTCCTGGATTTAGCCCAAAGACAGAATGGATGGTTGCCCATCTCTGCTATGAACAAGGTTGCTGAAATTTTACAGGTGCCCCCAATGAGAGTATATGAAGTAGCAACTTTTTATACAATGTATAATCGAAAACCAGTCGGAAAGTATCACATTCAGGTCTGCACTACTACACCTGGCATGCTTCGAGATTCTGACAGCATAATGGAGGCTATTCAGAAAAAGCTTGGAATAAAAGTTGGGGAGACTACACCTGACAAACTATTCACTCTTATAGAGGTGGAATGTCTAGGGGCCTGTGTAAATGCACCAATGGTTCAAATAAATGACAACTATTATGAAGATCTGACTCCGAAGGATATTGAAGAAATTATTGATGAGCTCAAGGCTGGCAAAATTCCAAAGCCTGGGCCAAGGCGTGGACGCTTCTCTTGTGAGCCAGCTGGCGGTCTTACCTCTTTGACTGAACCACCCAAAGGACCTGGCTTTGGTGTGCAAACAGGCCTTTAATTTATATTCAGTTGTATATATACATATATATATATATATATATATATATATATATATATATATCACACAAGAAATAAAATATGAATTTCCCATCTAAGAAAAAAAAAAAACCTCATGGTCATGTGGCGTCTTCTCTCTCCCTCACCTCTGACCCCCAGGGCTCCACCATGTCCTGCCGCCTTCCTAGTATTCCGGGCATCAGTCCACCTCCCTACATCTCCACTGTCACTGGCATGCTAGTCCAAGCCACTCTCCTCTCACCCGGACACCTCCCCGTCTCAGCCTTACTGCCGATGTACCGGCTGCCTCCAAACCATTCATTGCACAGCAACTGTAAAGATCGATCTTTAAATTAAAAATGACATGTGTGTGCATGAATGCATCTATATATATATAGATATATATATTATATGTATTATACATATAATTATATGTATTATATGTATTAATGTATATATATTATATATATAATATATATATATACACATTAAACTTACGTCACTTTCTAGCGTAAAACTAGTCAATGGCTTCCCATTGCTCTCAGAGTCAAGTCTAAAACTCTGTGACCCCTGCTGACCTCAGCACACCCCCCACCACCCCCTGAGCTACAGCCCTGCTCTCTCTCAGCTCTAGTCCTTCGCCTATGCTCCTCCCTCCACCAGAAGTACCCTCAGCCTTCCCCCTTCCACCCTCTCGACTTCTCGTTTCAGGTTCAGCTTAAACCCCACTGAGAATGGAGATGAGGGAATATCTCATATGTACATGGCAGCAAACTAACAAGATAGCTCTGCATAAAGACAAAATAACATAACACTGTAAGTTACTGTTGCTAATGAAAACAGAGAAGAAGGAAGCGGACTATTGAAGACGGAGTAAAATCGACAAAAAGGAAGTGACCACAGATGGAAAACCGTGGAAGCGCCAAAGCGCGGGGCACATATCCTCGCAGGAGCACGCTGCACACGCACGCCTGGGTTGACATGAAAGGAGGCGCACAACGGGCCAGCGGAGACTGTGCTGCACAACAGGACTATGCTGTAGAGAGAGGCTGCAGCTGACACCTGGACAGGCACAGCACGGAGAACCCTGACACCCGGTAAAGGGGCAAGACTCGGTATGACCAGGAGTTCTGGCCCTGCCTTTCCACTAGGCCAGCGGCAGCACTTTAGGTCTGTCTTTAGAGCCAACCATGACCCTATAATGACCTATGTACTTTTAGTCGTGCCCTCAGTTTACACAGGAGGAGTGTGGGGATAATTCACAGCTTGTTTAAGGAATATGCTGGGTACATGGTAGAACCTGCGTTTGAATGCGGCCACTTCGGAGCCCTCACAAGTCCACTGGGTGTCACAGGAAGTGCTCTGAGAAGATAATATAAAGCAAATAATGCTTTAAAACCTAATAACAGGGAGTCTGGCAACCGAAGCCTGCAAATTCAGCAACACAGCTGCCATTGTGATTTCGAGGAGAGCAGACATAGACCAGCCTGACGGCGATGAGGCTGGGGGAACAGGAGGCTGGGGCAAGACAGAATGCTGATTCCGAGGAATCAGGTCTCATGGTGGAGACGTAAAGGGATGCCAGGATTCAAAGATGACTCCACAGCTCCTAGCCTTGGAAACAAAAGCGATAGTGTAGCTAAACAGGGATGGGGTGGAGTGGCCCTGTTTTCCCATCTTAGATCTTTAGTGGGGGGTGAAGAGGAGACATCCAGTGGGAATGTTCAACCCACAGCTGCAGCAACGAGACCAAAGATTGGCTAGAAGAACAGAGTTAGATTAATAATTAGAAGTATTAGTTTTATATTTATGTATATTTCTTAAACCAAAGGAAGCACTGCTTTAATACAGAAAACTAATGATCACCAAAAAAAAAGGGGAAAAAAATTTTTAATAATTGACACTTCCCCACGCAATAAGAAGTACAGAAAGCGGCCCTAGCAACAGCACTCCTGTGTGCGTTAGTTCAAGTAAAAAACTCCCTGCCGCCTACTCACATCCTTTTCACACTATTCCACACGCACTGCAGGAACACCGCGGCATCTTTTCAGAACACAAAACATCAAGACTGCCTGCTCAAATGGATATGAATTTCAGCCAAAAAAAGGAAAGGCTGTTTCAACTGATGAGCAGCTAATCAATGTAAGGCATATAAACAAATAAGGATTGTTATAAAACGTTAAAGAAGCAATAGTGGATTTACATTAGCAAACAGGTGCATAAAGAAGACATCTGCAGACCACATAAAAAATTAGAATTGAGAAGGTTGTGTGGTCTCTATATCAACATGGTTAGGTATTATCAAAAAAAAGACGGATTTTAAAATCAAGTTAACAGGATGAAAGACGCAGTGTATCATTTATGTTTAAAAAAAAAACACTTACTGCAATTGTTTTTAAAATTAAGGAAACATTCAGATACAGTTGTGGGGGACTGAATAACATCTCCCACAAAAGACAGGTTCAAATCCAACCCCCTCCCCCACCGTGGCTGTGAACTCATTTGTAAACAGGACTTTGGAAGATGATATTAATTCAGGTGTGGCCAAACTGATTGAGGTAGGCCCTAATACAACAGGACTAAAGTCCTCACGAGCAAAGGAAATCAGGCCGGACACAGAAACCAGAGGAGACAAGGGACACATCAGCAGGTGACAGGGTTTAAGCCTGGGGGAGGGACATGGGCAACTTCAACCTTATCTGTAATGCTTCGTTTCTTTCATTAAAAAAACAAAAATTCTAAAACAAACATGCCAACATGTTAACATCAGTTAATTCCAGAGAAGCCATATGGTTGGCTATGTTCTCTCTGCCATTCAATATTCCTGAAATTTTACCCAAACTAAAAAACATTTTTTTTAAAAAGCCAGCTGGTCCAAACCCCCCAGCTAATGAAATTATCACATGAACTGTACCTGACACGTTCTCCCTGAATAACACAAGGCTGAAGCTCACCAGTTCAGCAAGCAGCCAACTTGTCTTTTGCACTCCTCACTGGTTTCTTGAACTGGAATGGCATAATTAGCAGATGAAATCCTAGTTGGAGCTTCTGGGTAGTGTGGACCAAGCCAGAGGCAAGCACCCCAGCAGTGCAACTGAGAAGGGGCATTGGCCTCAGTATCTCCTAAGGAAGTTAAAAAGAAGACTCAAGAAGCAACAAGTACAAAAAGACAACTGTGCCCCCAAAACTGAAAGCATTTCCTTTCACCCAATCACTGAACCCACCCCCACTCCAACTCCTTCCTGCTAACCTCCTGCAGAAACTCGCTATGGGCCGGTGGCCTAAAAGGTGAGACTCTGCATTAGTTCTTTTGGGCCGGTCAAGCATTCGCTATAGAAGCACACAGCATGCACTTCAAGAAATGCTTGCATTCATTCAACGATCACTGATGCCAGACTCTGTAAGAGGCACCAGGGATCTAGAATAAGGGCAAAATCTCAACCCTCAAAGACAGCTCTATTAATTTTCCTCCTCTCAATTTCTTAAAGTGTCCCCACCATAAAACTCAAGAAAATTCAAGTCTAAACCATGGCTAAATGATCCCTTCGAGTGATTACTTTCGTGGGCCAAGCTAAGACGACCTTAGGACAGAAGCCAAAAGCTTAGGGAGCTCCACGCCTCCCTAATCATCCAAACTACCATCGGCAGATAAGCCTGACACGGGTTATTCCCAGAATAATGGGAGATTAAAGAGAACAAAGAGGAGCAAAATGCTCATTCATCTTTTATTAAATTCCCTTCACCAGTAAGAGATTCAGTTCAGCAACTACTAAGTCCCCTGAAATTAACAGGACAGTGAAACTAAAAGGAAGCCTTCCTGGGCACCTACTCTGCACTTCGTGGGGTTTAGGAGCAATAAGATATTTATATTTTTAAAAAAAAGTAGTATAATAATACTATAGCTCAAATTTCAAGGAACAGAATTCATTTTAAGAAGATTTAGGCACAAAATACAGTGGTGCACAGTTTCCATTATTCTTAATTCCAGATTAGTACTAGCAACAGTGTAGTGACAGTCCCCACAATCTGGACTCCCAAAGGCAGGTTAGGACTGGGCGAAGGGGCAGGTGTGACCACAAACAGGCCATGTGGCCTGGTGCAGCAATCGGAGCGCCAACTTAGACAACAAGAGAGAGTTTACCTCGGGACACGTTCTTATGTCTGATGGGGCAGAGGGTGTGTCAACGAGAGTAATGGAAAGCATCAGGGAAAGACCTAAATACAGGCTCTGAAAGTCAAGCAGAGGATTGACTCAGAGCAGGAGACCCAAAGAAGCAACGGACGCTCCTAAACAGGAAAGACTTCTGAACCGACACACAGGAGAAGTGGAGTCGTAAAGGTCAGCCAGGAGCAGGTGGCTGCAGTCCAGGCAGGAGGAGACGGATACCTGGTTAAGGTGGGAGGGGCAGCAAAAGGAAAAGTGACAACACGACACAGCGTGAAAGGAAAGAAATGGCAGCATCTCATTACTGATTCAAAAGCAGAAATGGGAAAATTGGCTCTTGGGGGTATTTAGCAACAATGTTTTATTAATTAATAATGAATAACACTTACATCTATTGACGGAGGAGGCACCAGGCACTGTACTAAGTGTTTTGTGTGCATTCTGTCATTTAATTCTCACTACCACCACTCGAGGTACATTAGACTCCTTTTCAGGTAAGAAACATAAGGCATTGAGAGGTTAAGTAACTTGCCGTAGTCCACACAGTCAGCTGGGATCTGAGTCCTAGATGTTTGGTTTTACAGTCCATACTCTCAACCTTGAAGGTAGACAGCATGGAGGTCTCCCACTGATTACCTGGGGATGCCCCTCAGTTAAGCAAGCAGGACGCATGGAGAAACAGACATCCTGGGCACTGGAAGGTGAGAGGCAGAGTTTTTGTTTAGAAAAACACCAATCTTTATTTCTCCTCCCCATGAGGCTAAATCTACTTCAAAAACTAGGAGAACCTGATATTTATCAATATTCCCTTAAAAGGAAGTGCAGAGATGATTACTGCAAATTCCACCAGAACCATGATGAAATCCCCGGCATTTCACAGGCAGGTACAGCCTCACTGGAACTAAGTGGCTCGAGAAAAATCTGCCAAGACCTGCTACAGCTATCTCACCCCTCTCGTCCATGAGCTTCCATACCCTTAGTTAATTAGAGATCTTGATCCAATCTACAATGGATTGGAGAATACTTTCTTCTGACCAGTGTGTATACCACCTAAAAATGCTGGAGCTGATTTCGGAGAGAGGAGCAGTTGAAATCAAACATGCTAACTCTAAGACATTGAAATATCCAGGAAATATACAATGAACAATTGCAAATTTGCTACAGCAAATCAGGACCTGGTTGGGTTCCCTGAACTGGAGCTCATGGAAACCACAGGTATTTAGAAGCACCCAGACACACGACTACTGGGACCAAAAGGCACAACTGGGAGGGGGGAGTGAGGAAGTGGGTCAAGGATTGAAGACACTCCAACAATTAAGGGGCAGGAGGAAGAAGAAATGCCAGTGGAAGACACCAAAAGGACACCACCTGAGAAGCTGGAGAACTTGAACAGAATAGAATCACGAAATCTAAGAGGGAAGAGATACTCCAAAATCAAAGCAGTCTGTGTGAAATGCAGTCAAAGGTCAAGAAAATGATGGAAGGCAAAAGCTAAACCAGCACGGGTCATCTTTAAGAGAACAATTTCAGCAAACGAGGGGAACAGAAATAACTTTAAGAATTGTGTGCAATCTCAGGGGAAAAAATCACTCTTGCAGCCTCTATCATCCCTAAAGCTCCCAATGTCCAGTTAGGAAATCTATTCCATTAAAGCCAGTTAGAGCCCTCTCTGCCCACCCCCTCCTCTCCTCCTCAGTTGAACCCTCGACATTGCCTGCACCATTGCAGTGACCTCCTGCCTTCTGGCCGGCACTAAACCAGCAGAGAGAGTTATGGAAAGTTCACGTTTGATCCTGACGCTTCTGTAAAATCCTACTGACTGGTCTGTCAGACTAAGGTACACCGCAGTCATCTGAGGGTACACATAAAAGCGACACCTCGTTCTGGAGAGTCCACTGGATATGATGGTAGTATTTTTAATCTGAGATCAAACACAAAACTACAAAACAATTTCATGCCTGCAGTGGGCTACATTTTGATGTGGCCCCAGACTTTCCCTGGGCAAGCTGTTTGCATTAAGGTATACACTTGGGTGGAAAGTTTTTAGAAGCACTGAACAAAGCAGGTAAGACCCGCACTTGTCCAGGTAAAGGTAAAGAGCTAAAGAAACAAAGCTCGAAGGTGTAAAAAGGAGAGGAACAGTCCAATATGTATTCTAATCAGATGCTGCTCGCACACATTGGTCTCTGATGTATAGGAGAGTGCTTAGCTTGGATTTGAGGCCTGGTTTTAGCTCTTACGAGTCATAGACTTAGGGAAAATTATCTTCTCTGTGACTTGGTTTTTCCTTTTGTAAAATGAAAATGACAGTACTCAATGGGCTGTCGTGAGAATGCAACATGAATATGTAGGGAGAGCCTGCTTAGCACAGAGCCTGCCATGGAATAAGGGATCAATAAATGGCAGCTATTATCTTCAAACTCCAGGCTTGTCCCAATTCTGGTAAAGAATTTCAAAGATGCATTTAAATCCAAAATTATCGTCAGACAGAAAAATGTCTATTTTGATAAGGAGTCTTTAGCACATCAGTCATGGTCTGTCTGAGGGATCCCTGAAGCACCATATGCAAAAACAAGGGCAGATTTTATTCATTAATTCTAGAGCCCCTCTGAAGATCAGAAATAGACCCAAAACAATAGACACCAAGTCAACGTCACTTTAGTTATCCTTTATAAAGTGCACTGTTCTGAAAACTAAATTTAACAGATCTCAATGGTTAGTTGAATAGGCCGTGTGCACAATGGTTACTTAAAAACTAAAGTACTTGGGCTGTGCAACAGTGGCTTAGTGGCAGAGTTCTCGCCTGCCATGTCAGAGACCTGGGTTCAATTCCCGGTGCCTGACCATGCCAAAAAAAAAAAAACTAACAAAGTTAAAATACTTGACTGAGGATACACGAGACACCAGCTGGAAAGATCAGAGTCACAGAGATGACTCCTGCTGGGTATCAACAGCAGCTCCCAGCAGGGGTTGCACAAACCTACACAGATATTTATATAATCGTTTGTGGTCAAATTATGAAAAAGCATCTAGGGAGGGAGGAACAGCTTAAAACCTGCCTGGCCTGAAGCAGAAGGACCTGTTTCCAGGTCCAGTCATCACCAGCAGGAATCAGGGTGGAGAAGGCGGCAGCTGAAGACTCAGGCATGTGCCTTTCCTTCACTTTTATCTCACCCTCATTCCCATATGAGTATATCCTCTTTCATTCCATCTGACTGGCTCCTCCAAATAATTAATTGCCTTGCTTCTTTTTCCCCCTTTCTTCCAAAGAAACTTTTATTTTTATTTTCTATCATCCATTTCTCAATTTGACAGCAAACATTTTAAAGTGGGGGGGAGGGCAGATATTTTAACTTCTGTTTATCATTCAATCTAGAGAATGCCAGTGAAAGTTTATATAACTTTTAAAAATCAACTTTTGGCCTATATTATTACACACTAGGCACCTTGAGGGCAAAGATGTCTTACAATACTTAAAACGCTTTCAAACCTGCTCTCAGAATACAATGTAGATATTTGGGCAGTAAATAAAGAAGTACTTGCAAGTTTCCCTTGGGGCACTCTGGAGAAAGGAGAAAATATTCAATTTCCCCATTTGGAAAATTTCTGATATTCTCACAAGCAGTAGAGACAACCAAAACAATAGGCTGAGCCTTGATCTTGGGGTTAGCCCGTATGAAACTTATTCCTGGAAAGGATAGGCTAAGCCTACTTAAAATTAGGCCTAAGAGTCACTCCCAGAGAACCTCTATTGTTGCTTAGATGTGGCCTCTCTAAGCCCATGTGGCAAGTGAACTCACTGCCCTCCCCCCACTACATGGGACATGACATCCAGGGGTGTAAATCTCCCTGGCAACGTGGGACAGAAATCCCAGGATGAGCCACCCGGCATCAAGGGATTGAGAAAACCTTTTTGAGCAAAAGAGGAAGAGAGAAATGTGAAAAAATAAAGTGTCGGTGCTGAGAGATTTCAAACACAGTCATGAGGCTATCCTGGAGGTTATTCTTACGCATTATATAGATAATCCCTTTTTGGTTTATGGTGTATTTGAGTGGCTAGAAGGAAGTACCTGAAACTGTAGAGCTGTGTTCCAGTAACCTTATTCCTTGAAGATGATTGTATAATGATATAACTTTTATAATATGACTGTGTGATTGTGAAAACCTTGTGTCTGATGCTTCTTTTATCTAGGGTATGGACAGATGAGTAAAAATATGGATAAAAAATAAACAAATAATACAAAGGTTAAAATAAATTGGGTAGATGGAAATACTAGTAGTCAATGAGAGGGAGGGATAAGAGGTATGTTATGTATGAGTTTTCTTTTTCTGGAGTGATGCAAATGTTCTAAAAAATGATCACAGTGATGAATACACAACTATGTGATGATATTGTGAGCCACTGATTATAAACCATGTATGGAATGTTTGTAAGTTAAGATTTATCAATAAAAATATTAATAAAAACAATGAATATACTGCAGATAGCTACAAAAAAGGGATAACAGTTACATGCAATAAATGCATTCATCTAAAGGAAATAAAAATCTTGCCTTAATCAAAAAAGTCAAACTCCCTAGAAGTGTCAAGAGGTTTTCTCCATTTTCTTCATTTTAAATGAATTTACTATTTTCAGAATATAACAAAAGAACTTTTCTATTAATCGTTTCCTTTGGATTTACTTCTGAAAACCAGTGCAATTTTTAGCTTAGCATTTCAAAAAAAAAACAATAAAAGACGAATTTAATTTACTCATCCTGAACAGACTTGTTCTATAATCTAATGGACCAACTCATTATGTTGAAAAGCAATTTAAAAAATAAATTAAAAAAGAAAAGATCAAACATTTAACATCCTTTTTATATGTATATACTATCTCAAATAGTTGATAAGGAAAAGTTTCTGGTTATAAAAATAGTCTAATAAAAAAAAGGAAGTTAGAATTAAAATATGCCCATTTTGATCTAAGCAATGATTATCAATGACCAAAATATCACAAAAAGAGACAAACTCAACTTTATCTGACTCCTGCTAGAAATATGCTCTACCACCTATGAAGCAGTTTTGCAAAAAATACATATGTATATATATATATATATCACCTGAATCAGATCAAGATCTGATTTCTCTTTACAGGAAATATGGGAACAGGACATGTTAAGCCATGCTACCTGCTGTAATCCTTTCTTTAATTATGATGAAGTTTCCAAACAAGTACTTCTTGATAAATCACCATACAGGAAATTTCTTCAAAGTATTCTTTGTGATTATCTTCATCTTAGAAGATGAGTAAGCGCATCAAACATTAGTATGCTGATGGATGTATTTACTGCAGCAAGGCAACAAAATTAACAACTTCATACAGATCTGGAGTTGCTAATCTCAGAAAGAATTTATTTCCTAGTGTTACATCTGTTCTTTTTGGAAAAAAAAACATAGCTGAGCTGGTCGCAGCAGCTCTCCAAGTCTAGAAAGACAGGTGTGGGAGCAAGTAAGATACCCAGAACTCGGCTTCTGGTTCAGCAGCCTTGGAGGAGACAAAGTCACTGTGAAAAGCGACAACTGCAGTGACAAGAGATTGAATACCAAGTCAGTTCTCAAAGCGGTCCCTAAAACCCAGGGAGGGGGAGGTCCTGGAGAACCACAACATTAAGACTATTTTTATAATAACGCTGGGAAGTCATCTGTCACTTTCACTGTGCTGACATTTGTCCTGATGGTTTGAAAGCAATAGTGGGTTTTAAAATTGCTGGCACCTCAGCCCACAAATCAAGGCAGTGGCACCAAACTGTCCAGGGAGCTGCTGTATTCTTCACCACTATTAACTCACAGTGACCAAGATGCCTGTTTCACGTAAGGATGTCCTGGATTAGATAATGAAAATTAATAATTGGGTTAAATCTCAACCTGTGAGTACATGGATTTTCAATATTTTTATGAGGAACTAGGAAATACACATAAAAGACTTCTGCCACATACCGAAGGAAAAGGTTGGGTCACGAAAAATATCTGCACAGTTATTAGAGTTGCAAGATGAACTAGTAGCTTTTTTTAAAATAGAATATTTTTATGTGAAATAACTGAAACAAACTATGGTATTGAAACACGGGTATTTGTTATTTTATTAAAAACAAATCAGATGAACCCACTGCTTCAAGGAAAACAACAGACATTTGTTGCCAATGATAAAATCTGAACTTTCAAGAAAGAAAATTGATATTTTGAAAACATGCATCTGCCACCAAGAACAGACTGCTTCCCAATACTTAGACTTTTCTGATGGGATCATTTGTGATTTTAACAAATACGATATCATAAAATATGCCAACATCTGGAAAAGCTGCATAATTCAGTAACCCAACATTTTCCAAATTGTATGTGGGTAACTATATTCATTCAGACTATAAGATGGACTAATGGATTTAAATACAACAGAGGCAGAAAAGTTTAGTGATTCCACCCTGCAACTAAACTGCAGGAAATAATCATTTACAGAGCTTCAATGTCAATCAAAGAAGAAAATCCACAATTACCTGAAAAGATTATCAAAATTGGCCTCCCTTTTCCAACTACAGACCCGTGAGAAACTGGATGTTCTTCACACACTTAGACCAAAACAAGCTATCACAGCAGACTGAACGCAGCAGCACACACAAGAAGGCAGCTCACTTCTACCACAGATATTGAAGAGCACTGCTAAGGCCACGGTGGCTCAGCGCGGAGTTCTCGCCTGCCATGCCAGAGACCCGGGTTTGATTCCTGGTGCCTGCCCATGCAAAAAAAAAAAAGAGCACTGCTAAGGAATGAAATCATGCCATTATTCTCACTAGACTGTTTAGACAAAGTTAATTTTCATAAAGAAGTGCTATGGTAAAAGGGATTATTTTTAGATGAATAAATAAAATATTCTAGGGTTTCTAACAGTAAATATCAACAGCTATAACCCATACAAATAAAAGGTCGCTGGGCTCTTTAGAGACTTTTAAGAGTGTGAGTGGTCCTGAGAACACAAATTGGGGACTGCTGCACTTACTCCTCCTGAGTTCACTGGACTCTCATAATAGCCTCTTTCTTGAAACTCTAGTTTTTAAAATAGCTAATTTGATCTGTCTACACTAGTGGGTTAAGGAAGCTAGAGATAAACTAGTTCCCATCCCCTTACTCCTCCAGCTTACTCAAGAATACCCAAAGCACGTCATTCAAGGCAAAAGAAATAAGTACCTCACCAGACTGGTAAACTTTTCAGGATCAGGTTTATAACAAGTCACTTAAACCTCAGGATTCGAAGTTAGAATTGTGGTCTCAACCCTCCGATGTGTTTCCATGTGTAACAGTATGTGTAGCCAGGAGCTCAGAACTGCAGACACAGTATCTAAGATGAGTAAAGGACTGCAGAGACTTTGTCTTATCCTTAGTAAAACAGCGAGCTGCTATAGAGTTTTGAACAGATAAGTGGTATGGTCGACTTAACATTTTTTAAAGTCCACACCTGATGTTGGGTAGGAATGAGTTTTTAGGGCACAGGCTAGGAGCAGGGAAGTTATTACAATAAGCTGAGTAAGAGATGATGATTTCATTTCTTCTACAAAAGCAAAACCATTTATTTTCTAATATTACTACTGACAAATACGTTGCAGTGCAGAGCTGTTATTAATTGCCATAGAGCGGTAGTATAAATCTGCCTTGTATACACCCTGGATTGTGGCAAATTATTCTTTTTTTTTTACTTTTTATGAGGTAACATTTCAAACATATCCTGTATCCTGAAGCGGAGAGAATAGTATAATATAATGAAATTCCAGGTAGCACATCACCCAGCTTCAATTCATAGCCTCTTGTTTCACCCCAAATGATTAGGCAATCATTTTTTAGCACTGTTTTCTTATTACCATAATTATAATCCTATTATAAGGCTTTGGAAAAATAGACAAATGCACAAAGAATTAACTCACCTATAATCTCTTTTTTCTTAATTAGAAGTTTCAATTAATTAGCTTGTTAACTTAAAAGGCATTATAATTATTTTTTTTTTGAGGGGGTGCATGGTCCGAGAATCGAACTCGGGTCTCCAGCCTGAAAGGCGAGCACCCTACCACTGAACAACCCGTGTAGTCAAAGGCATTATTTTATTACTAAACTGAACTATAACATATTAGAATGCAAATATGTTTCCTATAAATTAATTTTCATAATTATGAGAAAGATATGTAAAACTTCCATGCAAATATACTCAAGTAGTATCCAACAGAGGACCCCAGTTGCTGCTTGGTAATGTATCTTACTAAGTAAGGAATGCACTGTCATTTTTTCCTTCTAACTTCTCGCTCTTTCTAGCTGAACACAATGCCATCCGATTAATTTTAAAAATCAAAGCTGCTTAAATATGGTAGAGATGGTTTATCTCTTCCCAGTGTATTCAGATGTGTCTCCCTGCCTCCACATATACAGGCAAAACCCAAAGGTAAGAAGCTATATACACCGGTTGTATTTTCACAGGCACATAACTATGTGCTTGTATCTTAATATGGAGGTAGATGCATCATTATAATTTGATTTTCCTTGGAGCTTGCCCATAGACAAAATGTTATTCTCTTGATAATTACTTATTTTTATTACATGAATTTTAAATAAGCATTTCTAGATTCTGAACCAGTCTTTCAGTTTGTTTGTTTTTTTTTAACTTTTTTGCTGTAAAGTATAACATATGTATAAAGCAAAGAAATGAAAAAGCAATAGTTTTCAAAACACTCTCCAAAGAGTAGTTACAGGACAGATCCCAGAGTCTGTCATGGGCTACCATACGATCCTCTCTCATTTTTCCTTCTAGCTGCTCCAGAATATAGGAGGCTAATATTTTTTTTATCACCACAATAGACTTTTTTTCTTTCTTTTTTTGTGAAAAATAACAAATACATCATAAAGCAATAAATACCAAAGCACATCACCACAATTAGTTGTAGAACATATTTCAGAGTTTGACATGGGTACAATTCCACAATTTTAGGTTTTTACTGCTACCTGCTCTAAGATGCTGGAGACTAAAAGAGATATCCATTTAATGATTCAGCATTCACATTCATTTATTAAATCCTATCTTCACTGTATAACTCCACCATCACCTTTGATCCCTCTCTTTAGTGGTGTCTGGGCCATTTTAACTTTTTCACGTTGGAAGGGTCTGTCACTAATATTGGGGTAGGAAGGTGGAACTATCTGATGTTCTGGAAAGCTATAATCTTAATGACCAGAAATAAGCATTGTCTTATTTGAGTATCATATAGAGATATGAACTATAATACATGGACAATTAAGAATTTTGCATGAAAGTAAATTTATTCTTTATTACAAAATTATGATTATTGTGATTATATGATGTTGTCATCCTTTGCCCATTTTATATTAATATTTCCCATGGAGAAAATATTAAATGTCGACGGCTGGACATTGAGGTTATTTCTAATTTCTTCAATGTCAAAACATAGTAATGGCGGGGTACAAGGGTAGTTCAGTGGTAGAATTCTCACCTGCCATGTGGGAGACCCAGGTTCAATTCCTGACCGATGTACTTCCCAAAGAAACAAACAAGCAAACAAACAAATGAAAAAATCAAACAAACAAAAAAATTCAGCAAACAGTGATGCAATAAGGGGACATTCACATGGAAAAAGAATGAAATGTGACCCCTGGCATACAACATACAAATACATATATATATTTGTAGATTGAACAACTGAATATATAAATTGAGTGTATATCTAATAACAACATACACAAAGCAACATTACACATGAATTACTATAGAAAAAACTGGGCTCCTGGATATACATTTGGAAGCAATTGATAGCAATGAGACAAGGAAAGTTGGTCCCTCTGGATAGGATTACTCAGCTAGAAAGATTAACTACAGACTAAGATCACCCTTTATGAAAATGATCAAACCTAGATGATTTCAATTAGGAATGCTTGCCTAAAACACAATATTAGCAAAATATATAGTATTTGGAGAATTATTAAATCAACTTTACAGGGAATTTAAACTCTGCAAAACTGCTGAGCAGCTGCAAAATGAAGTTTCCCTTTACTGAGAATACACTAGGTGCTAAGTATAAAAATTAAATAAGGCAATGTATATTCCTAACCATCTGATCATTGAAGGGAAGACACGAGCATAAATGATAACAAAACAATGTTTCAAGTACTTTGTTAAGAAATATGCCAGCTGTTATGACTCACTGAGGAGAGAAATAACTAAGTTTGCCTGGAGAGGAAGGAAAAGATGACATTAAAATGAGCTCTTTGAGAAAGAAGAGAACTTCTCTGAGAAAAAAAAGAAGAAGACGACATAGAAGAGCCATGCTGGATGAAAAGATGGAGCATGGGGTGTATTGGGGAGAAGATGCGAGAATAATCTTCCAGTGCTGGGATCACAGGATCAGGAAGCAGCAACAGATGGAATGAGAAAAAGAGGGCTCAGCCAGCCACCGAAGGGCGATCCACATGGCAGGAACCCTAGCAGTCATTCTCCGTGCTCTGGCAGATGAAGGAAGAGAACAAATCACATTTGCTACTGCAAAAGATAACCAGCAGTTCAGAAGATGAGGAGTATGGAATTAAATCAGGAAGATCAGATAGTTTCACTAAGCCAGATGAATACATTGCTTAAGTTGTTTAGGTCCATTTGACTGAAATGCTTCTTACCTTGTATTTGCCTCATTTCCCCCATTCAAACAAAGTGCAATGTCTCAAGGTAACATTACTGACAGCAAAAACCACCACCACTGTTCAAGTTTGCTAGCTGCCTGAATGCAATACACCAGAGATGAATTAGCTTTCAATAAAAGGGGATTTATTTTGTTAGTTCTTCAGAGGAAAGGCAGCTACTTTCATCTGAGGTTCTTTCTTACGTAGGAAGGCTCAGGGTTATCTTTGCTGGCCTTCTCTCCAGGCCTCTGGGTTCCAACAACTTTCCCCAGGGGTGATTCCTTTCTGCATCTCCAAAGGCCTGGGCTGAGCTGCAAGTGCTGAGATGAGGTATGCCAAGCTGCTTGGGCTGTGCTACATTGCACTCTCTCATTTAAGCACCAGCCAATTAAGTCAAACATCATTCATTGCAGCAGGCACACCTCCTAGCCAACTGCAGATGTAATGAACAACAGATGAGGTTCACATACCATTGGCTCATGTCCGCAGCAACAAAACTAGGTGCCTTCACCTGGCCAAGTTGACAACTGAATCTAACTACCACAACCACCATCCCGTGTGTGGCACATGTTAGATGTAGGTGCTGTTTTAAATTCTTTGCATCATCAATTCATTCAATCCTCACACCAACCTTATGAGAAACAACCAACTATTATCCCATTTTCACAGAAAAGCAAACATGTTTCAAAGTGTTAACTGACCAGCCCAAAGTAATGCAGCTAATAAGCAGTAGACCTAGCCTTTGAATTCAGGCAGCGTGGAGGGTTCCAGGCTCTACATAGTAGGAACTATGGCATGGATTATTAACTGAAAGGAGAAGGCCAATTCAATCTCATAATTTTCAAAAGTAACTGAGAAAAGACTGAGGGACTTACCAAGATTATATATATAGATATATATAGATAAATATAGAATTAGTGCCTCTTCCTTCCCTGCCCCTTATTCGTTAAACACCATGCTGCCCCTTTCCCACCACTGATATTCAAAATCACACTGAAACTCATAACCAGCAAAAAAGGAAAAAGAAATGAAAGTTCTAAAGACCAGAAAGGAGGGCAACAGTGGCTCAGTGGCAGAGTTCTCGCCTGCCATGCCAAAGATGCAGGTTTGATTCCCAGTGTCTGCTCATGTAAAAAAAAAAAAAAGCATCAACAATAAAGACACTGAAAAGTGTTTAAAAAAGAAAAGAAAAAAACCAGAAAGGAATAAATAAAACTGTCACTATCCTAAGATGATGATGCTGTAAGTAAATACATACCAATAAGTCTATAAGTAATTTATAACTAATAAGTGAATTTAGCAAACTTACATGGAATTCAAGATCAATACACAGAAATCAATTCCACATACCTACAATGAACACTTGAAAAATGAAATTTAAAAAGAGATAACATTTACAAAAATACCTAAAGGTGTCAAATACCTAAGAATGAATGGGACAACAAAAATGCAAGATCTCTCCATATTGAGAAAACAAATGAGACATTACTGAAAGAAGTTTAGAAAGAACTAGAAGACTACATACTCCATGACTCCATTATATAAACTACATAAACCACTGTTATTAATCCATGCTGATAAAAGCTAAGGCCATGAAAAAGGGCATGAGATTGGCTTTTGGGGAGATGATAGTGTTGACCTAATAATGCTGGTTACACAATGTTCATGTTTGTAAAAATCCAGTGAGTTGCACACTTAAGATATATGCATTGTACAAGATACATATTATACTTCAATTTCTCTTTTAATTCACATAGCTTAAGATGCACAAAAATTTCCTTTGTTTTTTCAAACCCGTGAAGGCTTTAACTGAGCCGCGGCATTACATATAACTTACTTTGGAAAAAACTAATAAAAATATTCATATATCATTTTAAAACTTTAATATGAACAACTAACTTTTCAGGATCAAGAATTAGGGCAGGCCATGGTGGCTCAGAGGCAAGAATGCTTGCCTGCTATTTCAGAGGACCCGGGTTCAATTCCCGGTGCCTGCCCATGTAAAAAAAGAATTATATACCATGGTTTGTTCTCCAGGATAGACTATATATATAAGGTCACAAAATAAGTCTAAATACATTAAAAAATATTGAAAGAATGCAAATGTATCATCTCCGATCCAAGGAAATGAAGCCAGATGAATAAGAGAGGGAGAAATAGGAAATAAATAAATATGTGGAAATAAACAAAGTACTCTAAACAGCCAATGAATCAAAGAAGAAATCACAAGGGAAATTAGGAAATCTCTTGAGATGAGTGAAAATAAAAACACAGCATACCAAAACTTATGGCATATAGCAAAGACAGTGCTAAGAGGGAAATTTATAGCTCTAGATGGTTACATTAAAAAAGAAGAAAGATTTCAAACCATAGACCTAACCTCAAAACTGGAAGAACTAGAAAAAGAAGAGTAAACTAAACCCAAAGCAAGCTAAAGGAGGGAAATACCAAAGATAAGAGTGAAAATAGATGAAATAAAGAATTAAAAAAAATAAAGTCAACCAAACCAAAAATTCATTCTCCGAAAAGATCAATAACATCAACAAACCTTTAGCTAGACTGACAAGGAGAACAAGCGACACGGCACAAATAACTAATATCAGAAAAGGAGGACATTACCTCCAACCCCACAGAAATAAAAAGGACTCTAAGAGGATATCATGAACAACTATAGATAAATTAGACAACCTAGATGAAATGGATAAACTCCTAGAAACAAATTACCTACACTGAGGCAAAAGAAATCAAACACCTCAACAAGCCAATTACTAGTAAACTAACTGAATCAGTAATCAAAAACCTCCTGTGTTAATTTGTAAGCTGCCAGAATGTGATATACCAAAACTGGAATGGCTTTTAAAAAGGAAAATTTAATAAGTTACAAGGTTACAGTTCAATGGAAGTGAAAACGTCCAAATTAAGGCACCAACAACAGGTTACCTTCACTCAAGGAAGGTGGATGGGTCAGGAACACCTCTGTCAGGGTAGTCATGTGGTTGGCATCTGCTGCTCCCTTGCTCCTGGGCTCCATTGCTTTCAGCCTCTGTTCCTGTGGGGGTTCCTCACTTTGCTTCTCTGGGACTGGCTTTCATCTCTTGGCTTCCCTTGGTTCTCTCCAGGTTCCTGGCTTATTTAACTTGGGGATGCCTGCTGGGCTCCAACATCTCCAAACTTCCGTGTCTCTGTTCTCCACGTGTCTGCATCTGTGCCAGTTCTGCTGTGAAGTTTCAGTTGGCTCTGAGGCATCTGTCATTTCCGTCAGCTCCTGTCGTTTCTCTAGGCTCTGTTGTTTCTGAAGTTTCTCCAAAATATTTCCTCTTTTTAAGGGTTCCAGTAAACTAATCAAGACCCACCTGGAATGGGTGGAGTCACATCTCCATCTCATCAAACGTTCACATGCTAAATTGGGCATGCCATATCTGCATGAAGATAATCTAATCACAAAGATTTCAACCTACGTTATTGACACAAGATTAAAAGAAATGGCTGCTCCCACTAGATTGGATCAAGATTAAAACATGGCTTTTGTAGGGTACATAATACTTTCAAACCTGCACGCCTCCCAACAAAATATTAAGTTCAAAACCAGATGGCTTCACCAAGGAATTTTTTTTCCATAGTTGACATTAAGTGCATTTTTTCCCACCTATACCACCCTGTTATTAAAACCTTGTATTAGTGTCATCTATTTGTTATAACTCATGAAAGAACTGTCTTAAACTTGTACTATTAACTCAGTACATCATCCACAACAGAGTTCACTGTGTCACACAGACCCGTTCACAGGGGAATTTTACCAAGAATTAATGCCTATCCTGCTCAAATTCCTCCAAAAATCTGAAGAGACAGAACACTCCTTGACTCATTCTGTGAGACCAACATCACCCTCAGAGTACAGCCAGATGAAGATGCCACAAGAAAAGAAAACTACAGACCAATACCCATGTGAATAGAGGGCAGAAAATTTCAAGAAAATACAGCAAACCAAATTCATCAGCACATCAAAAGAATGTATACACCAAGATCAAGTAGAATTTATCCCAAGTGTACAAGGGTGGTTCAACATTAAAAAAATCAATAAACATACTACACCATATTAACACAATGAAGGAAAAAAGGCAGAAAAAGCACATGACGAAATCTAGAGCTCCTTCTTGAAAAAACACTTAGAAAATCTGTAATAGAAGGAAACTTCCTCAACATGATAAAGGGCATATATGAAAAACTCATAGTTAACATCATATTCAATGGTGAAAGAATGAATGGTTTACCTCTATGATCAGGAACCAGACAAAGATGTCATCACTGTTATCAATTTTGTACTAGAAGTTCCAGCTAGTGCAATTAGGCAAGAGAAAGAAATAAAAGGCATCCAAATTGGAAAGGAAGAAGTAAAACTTTTTGTATTTGCTGGTAGCATGATCCTATATACAAAAACTCCCAAAAATCCACAAAAAGCTACTGGGGCTAATAAATTCAGCAAAATTCATTCTACCAGATCAACAGGCAAAAATCAGGAGTGCTTCTATACTTTAGCAATGAACAAGCTGAAGAAGAGATCAATTTTTAAAATTCCATTTATAACAGCATTTTAAAAAATTAAATATCTTGGAATTTAAACAAGGACATAAAGGAACTGTGCACAGAAAACTACAAAACATTTGCTTTAAAAAAGTCAAAGAAAACCTAAATAAATGGAAGAACATTCCACATTCATGGTTTGGAAGACTAAATATTGTTAAGCTGACAATTACAATTTGCGATCAAAATTTCAACAACCTTCTTTGCAGAAGTGGAAAAGCCAATCATCAAATTTATATGGAAGGGTAAGGGGCCCTGAAATACCAGAGCCATCTTGAAAAAGGAGAACAAAGTTGGAAGACTCACATTTCCCAATCTTAAACAAACCCACAGTGATGAAAACAGCATCATAGTGGCACAAGGACAGACATATAGACCAACAGAATCGAACTGAGAGTTCAGAAATCAACCTGTGGATTTGTACCATACCATACTTTTCAAGGGAATGAAATCACTTAATTTAAAAAAGTAGACTCTCTCAAAGGAGAAATTAAAAGTGAATTTCCTTTCAGGTTGAGAACCAGATCAAGAGGCCCACTTTCTTTGCTACTCTTCAACATATGTCAAATGTGAGAAGCCAAACTCTAAAACTCATTTGAAGAAAATATGGAAAACTACCTTTGTTAACTAGGAATAGAGACACTTCCTAAGCAAGATCTAGAAGGAAGAAAACATGGATGGATCTGACTGCAACACAACGATTCTTCTCAAAAAAAGATTTTTAAAGAAAAAACTAAAAAAAGATTTTTAAAGAAAAAGTAAAAAAATAACTAAGAAAATATTTGCAATATCTAAAATTCAAGAAGAAATTAACATCTAGAATATACACCGTAAATTGCGGTGTGGGGGGGGTGTGCTGGGGGGGTGAGAGGAGGGATTAAGAAAACAGGTAGAAAAAGAGGCAAATACAAATGCCCAATTCACAAAAGGCGACCCCATAAGGATAATAAGCTTATAATGGGATAGTAAGCCACACTGGTGATCAGAGGACTGCAAATATGATTAACATATCACACTATGCCCAGACTGCTCCATCTGTTTCATCAGATTGGAAAAAATTATAAGGTCAGAAAATATCAAGTGCCAGCAAGAACACGCAGAACAGCAGCTGGTGGGAGGGTATACTGGTGCAGCCATTCCAGATAACAATCTGGCAGGACTCAATGAAATTATGTATAGAGGGAGATGCTCTGTAGAGGATACAGAAGGGTGAGCGTCATCAGGGAAACAGATCATGAAATGAAATGAGAGGTTCTGCATGGGCCAACCAGGATAACGTGCCATGAACTGAGGCTTTCAGTCAAGTCTGTGATGGTTTAGGAAGGAAAGGAAGATGGGAGCCTTCAAATCCATAGTCATTCATTGAACCAGTTCGCGCTGAGCCCCTGCGTGCCAAGTCCTGTGCCCCACGGTTAGCAATGGAGTGGTGAAGATCATGTCCCTACCCAACCAGAGCCTCCACTCCACCCAGGGACACAATAAAAAGCACATGAATAGAATAAGAGTGTGATGACTCCTGCAAAGGAAATAACATGGGTGGTTGCGACAGTATTGGGGCAGGGGGAAGGAGGTTGCTACTTTTCAGGGGATTGCAAAATGGGGGGTGGGGGTGAGTGAGAGGGTTCTTGGAGAGACAGAAAGAAAACAGGCATTCAGCAAGCTGGGGGAGGAGACCTCTCAATAACTGCATTCAAGGTCATCAGAATCCCTGGATAACAGGGGGGATGCGAGCTAAAGATAACTTTTAGGTACTTCCTGTAATTTAACTCCCAGGAACAACCTTGAAAACTCCTGTCACATAAAAGGAGACTGCAATGATTTTTCTGAGACTCCCATATATTTTGACCAAAGGATTCAACCTTTTTAGGCAGAACAAGTCACTGCCAGTATGAATATTCTATTGTCCCTAGAAAAGGTTTCTGGAAAATTACTAAACTATACAAACTTTTCCTTCCTTCAACAAACGTTTCCTTCACTCATTATATAGAAACCAAGTGCTCGGGGTTTTTTCCCCCAACATGATGCCGGGAAATGAAGATAAATTCAAAATTTCCTGCCCTTAAGGAGCTTACCTCAATTTTATAAGATTCAGGATTTTACTTACCCATACACTAACTGATTCCTTTGATTAAAAGCCAACATTTGCTACATGTTTGCAACCTGCCAGACACTGTTCTAAGAGCTTTAAATACAGGAGTTCATTTGCTACCATGGCATTGAAGTACTATGTATTTTCATTTTATAGAAGGAAAAACAAGTGGTAAGAAAATTGCCTGCAGCCAAAGAACTAGTTTAAGTGGCAGAGCAGAGTTTCAAATCCATATCTTCCAGACATCAAAGCCTGTGTTCTTAACCATCACGCTTCTATTTCTGCGGGAATCTACGCCGTGGCATTCAAAATGTGGTCCCAGGTCACCAGTACCTGAGAACTTCCTAGAAAGGCAAATTCTCAGGACCCACTCCGGACACAGAAACTCTGGCGAGGGGACCCAATGATCTTAGTTTGACAAGCTCTCCAGGCAACTGAGGCCTGTGAAAGTTTCAGAGCCACTTTTAAACTGTTCATGCCAAACTTACATTAAAGGTGAAATGATCCCTATTTGAAATATTCTAAAATGTTAAGTTTTTCTCTTATTTAAAATAAGTATAAATAAGTCAGAATGTTTCCTCATTTCCTTATTGCACAGCAATTCCTCCCAAGCATGGGGGAAGAAATGTCTAATTTGTACCCTGATTATACCAAGTAAAAAAAAAATCAGGAACTGAGCTAACTTCAAACATGAAAAGAGCACGGAGGCAACAAAAGAATCTTCAAAAGTTAAATCTGGAGCCATATTAGGGAGAGAAAAAAATAATATTTTGAGTATCAGCAGTCGACGCTTGAGAAATCTTGGGCTATAATTCCATAATCCTTTTTATCCTGGGCTCAACTCCAAATGTTTACATCACTTCAACAAACTTCCAGTTGCCAAAATAGAAATTGCAATCCTCCGAAATGCTTGATTCTCTCAAGTGAAATTGCTTTAAGTACACATACAGAGGAAGTCTTTCAAAGAGCATGTATTTATCATGAGCAAAGTTAATTGCTACATAATTGTACATCAGCCACGCTTACAGTATGTAATACAGCAAAAGGTGCTAAAACCATCTCTAGCATCTTTCCTAGCCCAGCCCTTTACAGTCTTCTACCTGGCCCTTCCCAAAGCTGCATTAGATTAGGAGGCCTCTTCCCACACACACCAGCTCCGCCCCACCCCAGCCAAGCCCTTGGCTTGAGCAGTCAGCTCTCTGGGTATATCTAGTTTGTCTCTCTAACAAGGCCCTTTAAGAAAGGGATGGAAGATAAATTATCCTATGTACATTCACACACCTACTCTAACTTACAAATCTATCAGATGCCAAATAACTCATGTAAGTTATCACTTGCATACTCATTCATTTGTAAAAATTCAGGGGTCTACATATTTCAAAAAGTAGAAACATAAATCTGAAGAACAAAAGAGTAACTAGCCTGAGTGTAGACCATGTGACTTCAAATGTTTATTTTTCTGATTAAAGACACCAAAGGTTCAGAGATCTGAGAGAAGCTGGCACGTGGGCAGCTTTTATAATCAGCCTGGCTACTTATAACCACCCATCTTTCAAAGCACACACCCAGGGCTGGCAACACTGAAAGGAGCTCCTTTACTAGAAGGGACCCTATTTATTTACCTCTTCCCAAATCTCTTGAACACCAAAGCTGGTTCTAAGAAACAAATTAACCAATACTCTTCTGCCCCAAGTTCATTACAACTGAAACATACACACCAATCACTGAAAAACCTGATCATTTAAGTTCCTATTCTGCCTTTTAAAAGTCCAGCATTTTCTGCAAAACCTCTCAAAATGCAATTGTCCCAGCTAGTCCTCATTCTCCATTAACACTGCGATTTGTATAACTAAAAAGGGAGGAGACAGAACTTAATCAAAGTAGCAGCTATGTTTTCTTATTTCCCTTTGGAAACAATCAGTAACAAATAATCCAACCAATAGCAAATAAACCTGACTAACAGCTCCTTCTCTAAAGAGCTCTTCTCTTTCACAAGTAAAGCAAGCTGATAGCAATGCTTTTCTAAAATAACAGAAAAATGTATTAAATGAGCCTTCAAAAAATGCAACTGTAGGGCGGGCCGCGGTGGCTCAGCGGGCAAAGTGCTTGCCTGCTATGCCGGAGGACCTCGGTTCGATTCCCGGCCCCAGCCCATGTAACAAATACGGAGAAACAGAATACAATAAAACAAGAAAATGTTTAAAGATGTTTCCCTTTCTTCCTTCCTTCCTTCCTTCTATCCTTCCTTCCTTCTCTCTGTCTTTCCTTAAAAAAAAAAAAAAAAAAAAATGCAACTGTAAAATCCATTTTATATGCCTAAAGTTTTTTTTTTACTTAAGTCTCTGTTCATAGTAAGTAGCAAATACATTTGTTATACATTTCCACTTTATTCGGCAACTTCTTTTAAAGAATCCATGATTTATGAGCGCAAAGCATAAAACTATGCTCAAATCGTTCAGTTGCAGTTCACATAAAATTTCAACATGCACAAGCCATTAAAAAAAAACAGTTGAAAACACACATGAATAAGGACCAATAAATCCACACTGTGGTGTGGGTTCTTGACAACTGGGAACACCAGACAGCTTTGTCGAAGTTATTTCTAAAATTACTAACAATTTCCTTTGCTTCAAATTAAAGTTCCCCTTTCCTTCCAAATAATCCATTTAATAAAACTGGCTTAAATCACTCGCAATTGCAACAGTGACAGAAACAGTTGCATGACCTTTAAGTCTGCCAGTGAAATGTTTATTAGAAAAAAAAATCTGATTGAAATTTCCAATAAGCAGCACCCAGTGCCCCATCTAGTGGAAGTCATATTATGTCATAATTAATTTTTAAAAGGAAAGCTTGTGAGAACCCTTGATAACCAAGGAGGGGGGAAAGCCTCGAGTGAGAACACAAGCAAATACTTTACGAGCAGCTAGCATCTCTTTCCAATTTCCCACACTGCAAGAGGGCTGGCTGGGCTCACTGGAGAGAGGACCCATTTTCCCTATAAAATAACAGATGGCAAACATTTCTTTATGGAAACCTTTGCTTGGGTGCTAGAAATTTTGACAGAAGAGTAACAACTACGTGAGGGCAGTAAAAGTAAGAAACTAAATAAATAAAGGCAAAGCTAAGCAGGAAGGGCATGCAGAAGGAATCCCTATATGCTGCAAGAATAAGCTACCCAAACAAAAAAGAATAAGTTATATCAAAACGTACATGTACTATGCAACAGGCATGGTGCCACGGAAACAAGGGATTACTTCATAATTACAACAGCTTCTTTCCACAATTCATAAGACATTTCCATGTTCCTGACAACTAATAAAGCTAACATAACCTAAGAATTCTCTAGAATTCCCTAATCATTCAAGAGGTTATCCCCAGCTATCTGTCTAAGCATTATGCCAAACTAATACCCAAAGCTCCCATTCTTGGTTTTTCTAATTAAGGAAGAAATGAATTTTGTATCTTTTACCCTTATATTCAATATATACTAAACATTTCCAAAATCAAAGTCACAAGTCATGGCCAAAATATATTACACTTCATTTTTCTTTGCCTTATGAATAATTATTGCAATCCAATTCAGAAACCATTTATAGTCCTAAAGTCCACTGCTGGGTCAAAGATGCAAATGCAAACAAGATAACATCCTCTAATTTGGAAAACCTCACAGAATTTCAAATAGAGATTTTCACATAGCACTGACAGGTTTCATTTGTTTGTTCTGTTTTGCCTCTGCAAAAAAAAAAAAAAATCACCATTCTGGTGAAATTCAAACCATTTAAGCAACTGAAAAAATAAAAAAAAAATAAAAAAAAACCTAAGAGATGTGAGCAAAACGTTTTTTGTTCTGGCAGTATTTCCTTATCTGGAAATAACCATCTCTGGCTCACAAACACATGATCAAACTGGTATGCAGAAGCTAGCATGATGGTGGGAACTTTACCCAGATCATGGATTAAAGCCATTACAGGTATTAAATAAAGTAGGAGTCAAGTGACCTGAAGGGAAATTCCTTTCAACTCTACGGCTTTCCATGTACATACCTGCAGAATGGGCATTCTATGCATTAACTGCCTGCAGAGGAGCAGAAGAAGGACACAGTAAAATTGACTGGGTGCTGTGTGCTTCTCAATTAAAAGTCCTGCATGGAAATCCTACTGGGCAGAACCAGAGTGACAATGGAAGGAGAAAGCAGCGCTGCAAAAGCCATCACTGCCACGACTGCTAAAACCCCGTGACCTGCATCATTTCACCTGCCAACAAATGAACGAAAAAAGCTGCACTGAGCGTGTCAGAGAAAAGGTAACAGCAATTCCAAGTGATTATTCACAAGGAAATCAAATCACATAATTGATTGCCTGGGACTTATCTGCAAAGCGTTACAGCGTGAGTAGCAGGTGCATTCCCAAACCTGCAGCCCACAGATGGTTTGGAGAGGCGCTTTTATTCGAATGCTGTTTTCAAAAATCAGAAGAGGAAAAAGAAACACAATTCCACTCCCACCCATGACAGAGTGCCTGGAATAAGGTGCCACCCCTACGGGCCCCTCGCCCTACACAGGCATTCCCCGCCAACATTCCTGCCCCCTCATTCCCGCCTCACCCTTTCCCATTGAGCCCAGACAAAGGTGAGTCACACTGCTGGGTCCACCTGTCACTGCAGGAAAAGCCCCCAAACGAGTTCCCATGAAGTGCTGCTTTTCACGGAGAAATAATAAATAAGTAAATGATGTCCCTGGGTAGACTGCGCTGCCAGGCGCCGGTCCCCGGAAGACGTATAATTAACACTAGCCAAGAAGAGGCACCTCCTCAGTGCTTAAAACAACAATTCGCTCTTCCCCGGGCTCAGCGCCTCTCCCTGCGGCCCCGGGGTCCCGGTCGCCGCCGCGGCCGCCCCCGGGCCCGCGCCCCTCCCCCGCCGCCGCCCCGCGCCTCCGGGGCCCAGCGCCCCGCTGCAGCCGGGGGAGCGCGCCCGCCGCCCGCACCCGCACTCCCACCCGCCCGGGCACCCGGCCCGGGGCCAGACTAGGTGCCCCCAGCACCCCAGTACCTGCTGCGGTCCCCGCGGGAGGCGCCGCTCGCGCCGGTCCCCGCAGGGCCCCGGGCCCGGGACGAGCAGGCGGCAACCGCGGCCGCCGCGAAGGACAACCCGGGGCCAGCCGGCTGGGCACCGCGGCGGCGGGCGTGGAGCGCACGAGCCTGGAAGGAGAGCGGCCCCGCCTCCGCCCGGCGAGTAACCGGCTCTATCCCCGCCCCCTGCTGGGCGGGGCCGCGGCCGGGGAGGCGGAGCGGGGGCCGCCGCCGAGGCTTTGTAAGAGGCGTCCGCTGATAGGCTACCATTGGGGGAGGAGTCTCGGGTTTGCGGGCCGCCTCGCCGGCAGAACTTCTTCGTTGGTCGGCAACGGGAAACAAAGCCGAGCTCTGATTGGTGATGGCCCTGCGGCTCCTCCCACCTTCAGTCTGCAGCTCCGCCCCCACTCGGCCGCGTCTCTTGCCCTTGGGTAGCGTCGCAGGTGACTGCAGGATGGGGTGAGGTCCCTGCGCCAGCAGCTTCCCCAGGAGATCCCGAAATACCCAGTGCCCTGTGCCAACTGAGAGCTTTCTTAGCTTTCGGTATGAACTTGGGCAACAACCTCTAATCTTTAACAGCACTTGGATTTGGAGAGATCTCGTTGGTATTTTTTAAAATGCTGCATAAGATTCAGAGGGAGCTTGTCATAGTCAAAGAAAAAACATAAAATGTTTTCACCTTTGGCGAGATTATGAGAGACCTTTTCCTTATATACCTTTCTGTGTTCCTTATTGACCGCGTGTTGCTTTCATAGTTAGAAAAAAAAAAATCTAATAGGAAATGAGTAAGATGCAAAGAGTGGCAAAGGGCCAGCCTTAGGACCATCGGAGGTTAACTGTTCTTCAGTGTCCCCATCATCTCAGGGCCCTCGGAACAACTGGCACTGGTATCAGCCCTTCAGCTCCCGAAAGGATTTTACAAATATGACTGAGTGCCGTAGTGTTCATTTCTGAGTAACTACTATTTATTCAACACATGCTCTAGATAGCCCAACATTGCAAATAGAATTATAGGAAAAATCCGGATAAGAAGAGTTGTGAATACAAAATAAAAAATAAATAGAGCTTTAAACAACCAGACAAGAAGTGCACTTACAGAAAGAAATCCTGCAATGTACATTGGAAGGCTAGTCTACTACAGAGAACTATAGGAAGAACAGGGATGTGACAGCACTTCCAGATGTGACATAGACTTTGGGAATGAAAAGATGAGGCCTGGGAGGAAGTTGGGATTCGGATCAGTGACCCATAGTTAAAGTAATCTGCGCTGTCAGACCATATCAGGCAAGCCTGTCCTCCCAGGCAGTTTGGGGGTGGGGCGGGGGTGGCGCATGTCATTTAGGGACCACCATGGTAGCAGCTAAATCACCTGGAGACCGGCTGGCCTGGCCATTCTACTTGTACATGCCATTCCCATGAGGTTCTGAAACCGGTTGTATGAAATTATGCTCTTCCACCCAAAATTCCACGGATTATATAGTGTTGAACAAAAGGGGGATTGACAAAAGGAAGCCTAATGAAGAAAAGGGATGTTGAGGTGAGCATGAACTCGAAAAGAAGTAAGGGCAAGAAACTTGATAGAAAGAATGAAGCAAATCCCTTTTCACTCTCCTTTCCTGCAGATAAGATAAAGTTCTTTGGAGGACACAATAATCTCATCATCTAACAAAGCTTTTGTTTGTTTGTTTACAAAACCCTCGTAATAATCGGACAACTAAATGTTAGTCTGAAAATATGCATCCTGAAGAATCCTCAGCAAGTCAGTGTTGAGATCTAATTATGTTGACATTATGTAAGAAAAAAAGGAGGAACTTCGCATTGCCTAAAAGGAAAAAAATTGGAAAGAATACCTTCTAAAAATTTTTTTCCAAAATAATGCCTGAAATTCCATTACTAACATTCTTTTTTAGGGATTAATTGACTTACCTTTAAGGTTATCCTTTTATTAAATTACACATCAGACAAGTCTTCAGTATTAATCATCACATATTAATTCCTTCAATGAAGTAGGCACTCTACTAAGCCCTCAAACAAGACAAACTTGAGGCTATTTATCCTTAGAGGATAGATAACTAACAAGTAAACAGATAGCATGTACCTGGAGAGATAAAGGCAAAGAAGAAAGTAAAACAGTGACTGGGGGGCAAGGGGTGTGGAAGTGCTACTTTGAGAAACAAGAGAGAAATGCTTAAGGAGGGGTCATTTGGCCACCAAATGAGAAGAAGCCAGGTATGCAAAGCTCTGGAGCTCCAACATTCCTGCAGAGGAAACAGCAAGTACAAAGGCCCTGAAGTTGGAAGAAAAGTGATATATTGGAGGAACAAAAAGGCCAGTGTGTCTAGGCTGGTGCATAAGGGGTGTGGTATGAGAAGAGTCAGAGAGAAACAGAGGTGTATGCCATGATGAGAAGTTTGTTTTTCATTAAAGGATTCCTGGCCAGGGTAACATCGAGCTGCTAACAACTTAGAGTAAAATCATTCATTCTTTTTAAAGTTCCACCAGAGAGGTGGACATTCATTCATTAGGTCTGTCCACAGATCTAAGAAGAACTTATTAGTTGCCAGGGCCAAGGCTAGATTGGAGGATATAACAGTGAAGAGACCCAGCCCCTGGTGGAGCTGTAGACAAGGCATAACCACCTAGGTGATAAAGAAATTAAGGATGCTTGTAGAACACAACCCTAAAAGGACCAAGGAAATCGTCCTGAGGGAAATGAAGAGTAAGCTGAAGAATGAGTAAGTGTCATCCCAGAGAAAAGGAACATGGTTCTAGGCTCCGGGGCCAACAGAGAAGTGTCTGGCAGATGGCAGAGAGAAGGGGTTTAAGGCAAAGCCTTAAAGGCTACTGCATAAGAGTCAACTTTCCCCACCTTACAAGCTTATCTTGTGTGAATGGCCGCAGAGTGTTGAATAATGCATAATGCATGGGAGCTGCAGCTCAGCAAAATAAAAGTCATTTAAATAGTGGCTACCCACTCTCACCCCAATATTCCTTTTCGAATAGTAAAGGCTAACAGTGTTGATCCTATTTGATGACAATTGGGACAGAGTGGAAGCCCTTAGAGATGTGTTCTACCAGCTCTAGTCTTTCCTTCTGCTTTTGGTATGGCTTTCTTTTTATAAATTGAACTTACAACATGAGCAGATTTCTATAAAGGAAGAGAGCCGGTCAGGGCAGACAGCTGGGAATCAGGAAAAGCCAAAGCATTTGGGTAGACTCAGCTAGTGGCAGCGGGTGAGTCAAAAGATGCAGCAATGGAAATCAGTAAATAAAAAGACCATCTTTTAAGTGTGCAGCACAATGCCTCCAAGCCTCTGAAAAATCATCTCTGCATCCTAGTAATAGAGAGTCTGGAACTTAATTATGAAGATAATAGAACCTGCGGGCAAAAATAAGCTAGTGCTCAGAAGTCCATGGAGAAGTCAGCTGTAGCTGCCTCTGTTTCTAAACCAGTCTCACTCACTCCACTTTTGCTCTGCTCCACTGGCTTTCTCAGCTCCAAATCCACATGTCAGAGTAAAGCTGCCCCAGAGCCACAAGCACAAATACACGCACAGGGACAGATCCACAGAAAATACAATTGGCCCAACCCACACACCCCCCACTACCCCCACCAAGAGTACCAGCACGGCTGCCAGAACCCTCCCTATCAAGCGACAGCGATTTCCCAGAGAAGAGGCACCAGGCGGTTTACCAAATAGGCATTTGCTGTGACCTCTGCGTTTTCAAGCTCCGGGTGCATCTCCTTCCCTGTGGTTTCACAGAGACCTGAGGTCAAAGCTTTGATGGAAGCTGCCGGCATTCTCTTGAAATCTCTGTCCTTCGTTTGTTTCCCACACACCGACCACCTTTGTTTCTTCCAGTTTCAGGTTGCCATTCCCTAACAGGTCTTCTCCTAATTTCCCTTTTCCCTGTCTGGTGCATGCCTCTTGACCTCAATGTATTTAAAGAGCAAAAGCATGTGGTATGTTGGAGAACATCCACGGATGATCACAGCGTTGCTGGTCCGATGAGACCAGCTCTGAGAACAATCTTGGATCGGATGTAAACAGACAACGAGTTCAGTCGGCCACTGTCCCTCCAAAACGTGTTCCATGGGGGGAAATCCTCTGCCACCCCTGGAGGGAAACTTGGCCCGTCCCTTAACTTCCCTGGCAGTCCCCAGGTAATGCAAAGTCCTCTGGTCAATTTAAGCCATGAGATGATTTCCCTCCCCAGCTAGGCTCTGAAGCAAGCAGGCCTCTGACTGCCAGGCAGGGGTGTTGGCTTCTTCTCTCTGTCACCACAGAGCCTCCCCCCAGTTCCTAAAGGGAGGGGAAGAGAGTAGGGCCCAGGGGACAGCAGGTGAAGACCCACCTGGTGCTGTTACCTGGAGGGTTTACCCT
This sequence comes from Tamandua tetradactyla, assembly GCF_023851605.1. Classification (NCBI taxonomy): domain Eukaryota; kingdom Metazoa; phylum Chordata; class Mammalia; order Pilosa; family Myrmecophagidae; genus Tamandua; species Tamandua tetradactyla. Next base: position 222,566,087 of record NC_135327.1, on the reverse strand, counting down.
CTCTGAGCCCGGCCAGTCTGCAGCATTGTACTGTCCCCTCAGGTGCTTCCTGACATCCTTGGACCTGCACTCCCAGCCCTGCTTCTTGTGGCATGGGCCCCACCCGCTTGTCTCTGACTGCGCTTTCCCCTTGGTTTCCAGTTTCCCACAGATTCTCTCTGTTGGGGAGGGAAGATGGAAGGTCCCTTGGTCCCTCAGGTGTGCCTCTTGAGCAGAACTTAAACTCCTCCAGGCCAGCTTTCTCATGAGTGGCTCTGGTCCTCAAGAAACACTCAGACCTGCTTTATTTCCTTTGGCTATAGAAGCCTGTTGACTCATGGTGCAGATGGGTCCATGATATATTCTCTATCTCCCTGTCTCTCTGTCTCTCTCATTCTCTGTCTTTGCCTTCCTCTCTCTCCCTTTCTCTGACTTCCTCCTCCCTGTCCCCCTCTCTCCCTCTTTCTCTGTGTCCCGCTCCTCTTCTCTCTCTCTCTGAGCTGCTGCTTCATCTTTACATATCCCAGGTCAACATCAGACACCCCAACCCCAGCGCACACACAAATTCAGTTGTCCTCGTGTCTCCTGGGCAGGGATCATATTAGTGCTTCCTTCAAAGAAAACTTCTTTGCAGGTCCCTTACTAGTCCCACTTCCTCTGCCCTTTTATGATCCCATTTTGGGTGAGGTCCAAGTTCTTTCCTCCAAAAATGTGTTTCTTGCTCTGGCAACTTAACTTGAGAAGTTCAGATATGCTGGTATCTTGGTGCTTTAGTCAAACTTTCATTTCACGTCCTGTTATACTAACGTGAATCTGCAGAATCTACTTTTGTTAACCAACACTAAGAGCTGAGAAAACGTGTTCTCTAAAATCACGGTTGTTAGGAACTTTGCTATTTGAAATGATCAGTGAGGACAGAGCACCTGCTCTTGCCTGGAGGACCAGAGGCTGTGGGTCACTTTGACACAAAGCAGCAGCCCTGGTCTCCAGACCAGGTGCAGAGCTTCGGTTCACAGGTTTTGGGACCCGGCACTCCACTTTTATCTTCACTTCGTAGTTTCCCAGGCAACAGCAGTCTGAGGCTGCCTTTCAGCCCAAGACTGATATTAACCTCTTTGGCTTTGAGTCTATCACACTGTTTCATTTAAATTTTACCTGAACTTCATCCCTCCCCAAATCCCCATAAAAACCCTGCCTCTGTTGGGTAAGGCTCTGGGAGGATCCCAGAGCCCTCTCCCTTGTTGTACCTGTTAGACTAACAAGAGGTTTGTTTGACTGTTGGGTTTTCTCACCAGTGACCAATTCTTCCCAGCTCGGGTTGCATGCTTTCCCAGTTCTCTTGGAGGAACCCTCAGTCTGCCTTCCCTTTTCCTGTCCATGCCCCCTCCTGCTCCTTGGTCACACAAGCTCATCCCCACCCCTGTCCCAGGGTCATCAGCAGAGTCCTGCCCTGCAAAGCACCATGGGCACACCACATACGGGGTATTGCAACATCTCTTACTTTCACCTAAAACAGAAACTAGTAAATTTCCTTGTACTGGTAATTTGCAGGAATTCCTATCTGAAGGACTTTTTCAAATTACACATGTCCTGAGATGCTGATATAATCCCTTCTACCATACACTTTCCCAGACACACACACCGAGCTCTAACTCATTTCAGCAGGATCCCTTTAGTGAAGGCTCAGCCCTCTCAGGTATATTTGGGAGGAGGTTAAAAAACTTGACTTTTATGTCTCACTCACAAATCCTTTAGGCCCCTTATCAAAATCCTAAATCTGTAAATTCAGGAATTGTTATTTTTCTCTTTGCTAAAAATATGAGCTTGAGCTTGCTTATTAGTGAAAGGAAGGAAGCTGTCACCCTGGTGGGATGAGCTTTGTCTGACACTCTCCATCGTGTCCCCTGCCCATCACGGTCTGCACTTGGTTAAGTGCCCAGTGAACATTTGTTGCATAGAATAATTTGGAACTCATTAAAAAATGGGAGAGTTTTAATCCACCAATTGAGCCTGAACAAGTAGCATTCATCTCAGTTATTAGCACTGGCCATGGTCCATTCTATTTGTCTATTTGGCACCTCTTCATGATTGGTCTCGGATACACTTTACAATTGGCTGCCACTCCAGGACGTCAGTGTGTGAACTGAGAGCCGGCTAATGACTCTGAGGAGTGTTGGAGAGAAAGGACAGCACATTCCGTGGAATGTCAGAGCCTTGATTCCCAGTGACCCCAGGAATACCTTTGTAGGAACCTACGTGTGGGCCCCGGCTCTGCCTGTGACCATATGTGTTATGGTAAAATGGCCGGAAACCTCTGGGATGAAAAACATATTCAAGATGCTGATGATGTCTTAAAAACAGGCATGCTAACCTTAGGAGATTCAACCTGTTATCACCTATTCTTTGGTAAATCATCCCAGATTTTCCTTATAAGATTTATGTCCATTTGATGGAGATGAGATAGATAGATAGATAGACACACATACATGCACAGACGTACATACATACACAGACGTACATATGTATATGAGCATGCATGTGTTTATATATACATGTATTTACATATGCACATGTGTACTTAAACACTTTAAAGTTTCTCATACTAAATCATTTAAACCTCCATGCTCTCACTTTCCCACACATGAAAAGCTATTAATTTGGTGTTTGAAGTTAGGATAAGAAAATAATTTTTAAATTGCATTTAGCATTTTTTAAAAGGCTAAAAAATCTTTCTTGTATGGCTGTAAAGTGATAATAAGTACATACCACACAGGACCAAAAATGAGTCATGGCACTTTGTAGTCACACATTGATTGTGTGAGAATAAAACAAAAGAAAAAAGAGCCTCTTCACTTTGTATTATTTATGACTAGAACAAGCATTTTACAATCAGAAAAAAAGGACATGGATAGAAAAATTGAGGAAAAAATACACATGTAGTGAAATGAGCTATTTAGAATATATATTTTATTAATCTTTGTACTGACTGTGTTGAGCTCACCAGGGAGCAAGCAAAATTACCTTTGCACTACTTATGTTCCCCTAGAAAGTACTATCATTAATTAATGAATAATGGCCTGGAAGACAGAAGCTTCCTCATCTCCCTACTTGAAAACAGTGGTTTCTCATTACACCAAGGATTAGGAGATGTGTTTGGAGGAATCATAGCAAATTAGGGAGTCATAAAAGCTGGACCCAAAGAAACAGTTCTGAAGAAGTCCCTATAAGGAGAATGTTTTGGGACTTCAGTTTGCACTTCCAGCAAAGACCATATGTTAGGAAACAGGAATCATTTGCTTCAGTGTCTCTATTTTCTTAACTCATGTAGCTTTCTCATGACTATCTTATTCATAATTCCAGGTTCTAATTATGCTTCTGTGAACAAGTGCTGAATAATAACTCATTTCAACTAACAACCCCTGTGCTGTTTAGAATGGCCAGTTCCTATTAGCCAATGCCAAGGGTTTTGATTTCCACACTGTTTCATTTCTCCTCGTTTCCATCGATATTCTTTTTTTTTTCTTTAACATGGGCAGCGCACCGGGAATCGAACCCGGGTCCTCTGGCATGGCAGGCAAGCACTCTGCCTGCTGAGCCACCATGGCCCACCCTCCATCAATATTCCTTTGTGTTGATATTAAGTCTTATTCAAGTTATTAATGGCTGACATTCATTTCAACATGTATTTATTAAGCATCTACTAGGTGTAGGTGTCATGGAGAATGCTGGATTAGAGGGAAAAATGCAAACATGCAAGGCCCAATTGGTAGCCCCTCTGAGCTCACAGAATTCCAAATTGTCATTTGCAGTCATTAATGCCAATATGGGCATTTGCCGAGCACCAGTCATCTCTAGCATAACATGGATTATATGAGCAAATGCATTGGGGGGAAAGGTGCCTGAAGGTGCCAGCTTGCATGAAGGGGATTAAAGCATCACTTAACTGAGAAGGTGAGATGAAGGAGGTGGCATTACAGGAAGCCTCCGTTCATTAAAGGCAGAGACTCTACCACAAAGTCCAGATGATTCTGAGAATCCGAGTTAGCCACCTGCCAAAGAGTTTCCATAGGAGATTCACTTGCGGTAGTACCAGACTGCACACAAAATCACAGTCCCAGTTTAGACACCAAATCTAGCGGCGTGGTCTTGGGCAGCTCAGGTACCTTACCACAGCCATTTCCTTATGTAAAATATGTGCAGCGATTCATCTACCCAGGAGGTCACAAACTGGAGTTGTGTTTGGCAGGCACAAAGTTGGTAGAAATTTGGATTCATTGCCAACATTTGAAAATCAGGAGGTTTCACGTGCAAGTCCAATTTCCTAGTTTCTCTTTTTTAGACTTGGAAGATTCGGCACGGCTGACCCACATTCCCGCATGGCGACAACTGCTGGAACAGAGCTGTGCCCCTGTAGACCTGACTTGTGCTTTCCAGTCCAACCCACCACACTCAGCCTCCCAGTTTCCCACCATGCTGCTGGAAGTATTTGAGTTTACATGTCTTGAACCAGATGGTTTTTAAGGGTTTGTTTGCTTTTTTAAATTGAAAACTATAGAAATTATTTCAAAGTAATACAAATTTAAAATATATATTTCAGGAGGAATGAGGTAAATTCCCATGCAGACAGAATTCCAAATTATTTATGTAGAAACTCTGCTCTAAGAGATGGAGCTTACTCTAAAGCCATCTTTGCAGGTGAACTCACTGCCCTCCCCACTACATGGGACATGACTGACTCCCAGGAGTGTACATGTCCCTGGCAACGTGGGACAGGACTCCTGTGATGAGCCAGGACCTGGCATCATGGGATTGAGAAAGCCTTCTTGATCAAAAGGGGGAAGAGAGAAATGAGACAAAGTCTCAGTGGCTGAGAGATTTCAAACAGAGTCAAGAGGCTATCCTGGAGGTAATTTTTATGCATTATATAGATAACCTTTTTTGGTTTATGGTGTATTGTAGTGACTAAAGGGAAGTACCTGAAACTATTGAACTGTGTTCCTGTAGCCTTGATTCTTGAAGAAGACTGTATAACTGTATAGCTTTTACAATGTGACCATGAGATTGTGAAAACCTTGTGTGTGATGCTACTTTTATCCAGGATATGAAGAGATGAGAAAAGAAAAAAAAAAAGGATAAAAATAAATAAATAATAGGGGGGAGATAAAGAGTAAAAATTGGAAAGGTAGAAATATAGTGGGTCAATGAGAGGGAGGGAGAGTATGATATGTATGAGTTCTTTTTTTTTCTTTTTATTTCTTTTTCTGGAGTGATGCAAATGTCCTAAAAATGATCATGTAGAAGAACACACAACTATGAGATGATGTTGTGAGCCATTGCTTGTACATGGTTGGACTGTATGTGTGTGGATATTTCTCAACAAGAAAAAAGAAGAGATGGAGCGTAACTCCCCATTCCTTCAGTGTGGGCTGTACACAGGGACTTGCTTCCCAAGAGAAAAGCTTTGACAGGTGGGGAGGGGAGCACACCTGCACAGTGGGGAGGGGAGCATACCTTCACAATGGGGAAACCAGACAAGGACGGCTCAGCCAGGTGATCAAGACCAAACATCACCAGGGAGAAGTCTTGTCGTTGGTATGTAACCTTTATATGATGCACTGAAATGGCATTTTCCCCTCTGTGCTTTTTCTCCCCCAAGTCCATGATCTCTGTCTAATTATGAGAAAAACATCAGATAAATCCTAAATCAGGAACATTCTACAAAATGCATGACCAGTCCTCCTCAAAATTGTCAAGATTATTAAAAGCAAGGAAAATCCGAGAAACTGTCACAGCCAGAGGCTCTTAAGGAGATGTGATGACTAAGTGTGATGTGGTATCCTAGATGGGAACCTGAGACCAAAAAGCAACAAGAGGTAAAAACTAAAATAATCCAAATAAAGTGTGAACATTAGTTAATAATAATGTATCCGTTTAGTGTATCAATATTATTAGTACTTAAGATGTTAAAAATAGGAAGAAACGACTGTGGGGTATATGGGAACTCCTGTACTATCTTTGCAATTTTTCTGTAAATCTAAAACTGTTCTAAAAGATAAGTCATTTTTTACATAAACATATGGTGGTTGATGAAATCGTGTTCCCCAGCAAAAGACATGTTCTTAATCTTAAATCCAGGCTCCTACCAATGTGAAACCATTTGTAAATAGGACCTTCTGACAACGCTATCAAAGTGTGGACTCGTATGTGACTGGGGTCTTCTACAATCCTATCTAGGTGGGGTCAAACTGAATCAGGTGGGCCTTAATCCATATTTTTGGGGTCCTTATAAAGAAAGGAAATTCAGAGGTAGTCAGAGGAGCCAGAAGATGTGGAAACTAGAAGTTAGAGAAAAGGAAGAGGTCCAGGACAGCACCATTTGATGGTGGGTTGCCACCACCAGAATGCTTCCAGCTCGGAGAGAAAGCAGGACCCTGCTGGTGCCTTGACGTGGGACTTCTGGCCTCTAAACTCATGAGCCAAGCAATCCTTGTTTGCGTGGTATTTGCCGTGGTAGCCCTGGTAGACTAAGGGACATCCGTATGTGGTGTATGTGAAGGATAATGATGTCTCTCAATGAATCAGTGGAAGATTTGGACTTAAGGTTTGAAAAGAGGAATTCAGGTCAGTAGCAGCTGCAGCTTTTCCCTAGAGTCCTGCCTTTAGCAAGCCTCAGCTCCATCATACTCCCTATAAGGAAACAAGGGAAGGTTTGCCACACTGATGGAGCCCCAACGAGGTCAGCCTAATGTAGATCAGCTAAGAATCATGGGGTGTTTTACAATTTAGGGGCTGCCCCCTCTGCTGGCCGGCTAGCCCCATCCATGCACTTGGCCTTGGCACAAATTAGGGAAGGGCCCCTTCCTTAAGACGCTTCACCTTCGTCCACTGGAAAATTGTCATAATGTGCCAATTCTTTAAGAACAAGACACTTTACTGACACCTACCAGGAATGTATCATAATAAAAATAAAAACGTGTGATATCTGTGATGCAAATGCAGAGCTCCTCTGCACAGTGCTCAGCCTGCACAATGTATGCTGCTGCTCTGGGAGCCATGGATTTTATGAGCATCATGTCATTCAGTAGAGCCATTATATATCACAATATATAATTCTCCCAACAGATTGGGCATTCCAACAGTGGTGGCTGTGATGGTTTGAAAGTATTATGTACCCCAGAAAAGCCATGTTTTAATCCTGATTCAATCTTGTGTAGGCAGCCATTTCTTTTCATCCTGATTCAATATTGTAGGTGGAAACTTTGGGTTAGATTATCTCCAGGGAGATGTGACATTCCCACTTGTGGGTGTGACCTTTTGATTAGATGGAAATGTGACTCCACCCATTCCAGGTGGGTCTTGATTAGTTTACTAGGATCCTTTGAAAGAGGAAACATTTTGGAGAGAGTTACAAACATCAGAAGTGTCAGAGCTGACAGAGACTGAAGCAACAGAAATTTCAGAGCAGACCTGACACAGATTCTGAGATTTGGAGAACAGAGACATTTGGATATTTGGAAATGCTTGGAGCCCAGCAGACATTGCCATGAGATATTAAGCAAGCCAGAAGGTGGAGAGAGCCAAGGGAAGCCAAGAGATGAGAGCCAGCCCCGGAGAAGCAAAGTGAGTAACCCCCACAGGAACAGAGGCTGAAAGCAACGGAGCCCAGGAGCAAGGGACCAGCAGATGCCAGCCATGTGACTTCCCAGCTGACAGAGGGGTTCCTGACCCATCAACCTTCCTTGAATTAAGGTATCTTTTCTTGGATATCTTAGTTTGGACAATTTTATAGGTTTAGAACTGTGAACTTGTAACCTATTAAATCTCCCTTTTAAAAAGCCATTTCAGTTCTGGTATATCACATTCTGGCAGCTGCCAAACTAACACAGTGGATAACCATTATTTTGTTTGTCTCGGACTGAAGTAAAATAATCCAGCTCTTGGGTTGACTCTATAATTGCAATTTCCTTCACCTAACACACAGGGTTATTGCAGTCATCAAATGAGGCAAAACATCTAAAGTGCTGAACACTGGACCTGGCAGATAACCAAAGCCTCTGTTGATGTACGCACATCCCATCTTCCTTCCCTGCTTAAAAACATCCCTGGCTCCCCAGGCCCAGCCAGGAGGCTTGTTGAAAGCTCGTAGGATCATTCCTGTGTGAATATTCTCAGCTGTATAGTCCTGTATTTCTGTGTGCAGGGAGTTGGAAAGGTTTTTGCTAGCCTTGCTTAAATGAAGCCAAATCTAAAGTGAAGCCGTATCTTACACCATCTGTAAACAAACAGTATATGTTTTCTCTTAACAAATTATCTTGCAAGAAGCAGTTCACAGTTTCTAGTTTCTTTACAAAGATAAAACTGAATGTAATAGGATGAAGCTTTAAAAATCTCTGTTGGGGTGCACGAATAGTTCAGAGGTAGAATTCTTGCCTGCCGATGATATCTTTTCTTTTTTCTTCCTTGAAGAATATTGGTTTGCTTTATCCATCTGACTTTGAATGAATCTAATGAATCTGGTGGATGAATCTAACAAGATTAAATATCCTAAGTTGACTGTATCTTGAGCTATGGTTGGCTACAGTGAGGTAAATTCAGAGCAGATATATGAATGTTGAAAAATGAAAATGCTATTCATAAAAATTGACATTTTATAAATTGAGTAGATTGAAATACTAGTGATCAATGAAAGGGAATGATAAGGGGGTATAGAAAAAAATATGGGGAACAAAGGTTAAGATATATTGGGAAGACGGAAATAATACCAGTCAATGACAGGGAGGGGTAAGGGGAATGGTATGTATGAGTTTTTTCTTTTTTCTTTTTATTTCTTTTTCTGGAGTGATGCAAATGTTCTAAGAAATGATCATGGTGATGAATTTACAACGATGTGATGATATCGTGAGTCATTGATTATATACCAAGAATGGAATGTTCATATGTTAAGAATGGTCATGTTTGTATATTGCTATGTTTTGTCAATAGAAAGTTTTTAAAAATTGACATTATCCATCCCGGTTCTTCTTCTGGTGCCCTTCATTGCCTCAGTGTTTAAAATGCAGTGGGAGACTCTTTACTTATCTCCTGCAGTCACTATGTGGGACGCCTCTATGCACACGAGCCAATGTCAGTGGAAGGAAAAGTGTAAGAGAGGGATATGAATTGAAGGAAGAGAAATGAGTCAAGGGGAAGAAATGTCACCCAGGCCAAGAAGGTGGAGGAGAGCATTCCTTCTAGGAGTTGGGCACGAGTAAACTCTTAGAGGCAGCAATCAACTGTATATATTAGGAGGAAAATGAGGATTCCAGATGGCACAAGGGATTTGTATAGGGAAGAGCTGGACCACAGTGGAATGACCTGCACTGCCAGGCTGAGAAATGTGGACCAGACCTTAAAACCAATAGGAGTTGCTAAAGATTTTTGAGCCTGCAAGGAAAATAGTATTTTAGGAAAATTAACCTGGGAAGGGGAAAAGACCAAAGCAAAATAAAATAATTGAAATTTTTTACTGTTTTACTTTTTATAATAATAATGGGGAAAAGGACTTCTCTAATAAAGCTACTTAAAAAAAATCTGTTGAGGTTACCAGTATCTTATCAATAACAGGAGGAGGTCATATTTTGTCTTATACTCTTAAGTATTCAGAATGGGTCTTAAATCTTTATTTCACAATCATTGATGTGCAGTTATATTTTTCACTAATGTAGAATATGTACCTTATTTCTGCCTCAGCCTCAATTTAACAACCAAAAAAAGCAGTTTTGTTTTTTTTTTAATGGTGGTTTGATGCAAATGTTTCCAGTGCAGAGCACAGGAGGGCACCAGAAATGGCCCTAGTGAGGCTCATAACTGGAACTGAGATGCAATCAGGGAAAGAAGGAGCTTCCCTGTTGCTAAAGATGGCGGCAGGAAGAGACATGCTGCTGAGATCCTCTGAGACCTGAGAACACTGGGCCAGGAGAAGCTTCCTCCCTTCCAGGGAGAAGGGAAGCTTACCACTCCCAGAGCGCCAGCCCAGCCTGAAACTTGGATTGGGAAGGCCTGAAGCCTTAAGGTGCTGGTGGAAACCAAAAAGAAAAGCTGAAATTTCAAATATGTAAGCAATTTTCTGTCTTTATCTTTGGGTTAGAGTGTCATACAAAACAAAAGGTGACTTAATGACCCAAATGAAAACAGACATCAGAATGAAAAAGTATTTTTTTATGTTGTTGCTCTGTGTAGCTCAATTGCTTCACATTAAAGAAAAATAATAGCAAACACATATTAAGTGTCTTACCTGGATTATCTCGTGCAATCCTCACCATAAAAGCCATGGGAAGTATGTAATTATCCCCATTTTACAGATGAGAAAACTGAAGTTATATCATAGACCCAAATTGCCTAAATTTAGGTGATTCATAATTGGCAGGGCTGGGAATCAAATTCTTTGTCTTGAGTGAAAGCCAAACCCTCTAAGTGACATTCTCAACCCTTCAGATTAGGTTTTCTTTATAGAAATGCAGTTTAAAGAATGAATTTAAACTGCACTATGCCTTCAAGCCTTTACTTGGGTTTGCGGATACATGCGTGTGTGTCCAGCTATGCGATACAGAAGATGGAAACTTTGCTTTTAAGAGAAACTGCATGAGATGCTACATGGAATTTGCATCACTTCAGGTCAGGGCCACTTGACAAAAATGAATCACAGAATTAGGGAAGTGAAGCCCATTAGGCTGAGGGCTGGATGGGCTGCAGCTGATCCAGCTGATGGGGAAACCAGCCAGCTCAGAAACCCACCCATGGAGTGGGGGACACACCTGGAGAGCCCAGGGGAGCTCACGGCTAGGCCTTTGGGGCCACATGAGGCTGAAAGATGTCAAGGCGATACATGAAACTGTAGGCCTCGCAATAACCGCTGGCAAGGAGAAGTAAGTGCAAGAGAAAAAGTCCTGGTGGCTGCCTCGTACTGACTCAAGTATATAGGATATTGTAACCGTATAAAAACCAAGATGTCCTGTTCCTGTCCTGAAGGAACAGTATTAAAATAATCATTAGTTCAGTGGCATAGAAGTTATTAAAATTTGTACTGTTTCTCTAAAAATAAAATGTGTACAAGTGTGGCCCCAAAATTTTGCACAACAAACCTTTGAAAGTTCTCTCTCCCCATTTCCCACACCCGTTCATCATACACCCCCAACACCGCTCTGTGTTGGCTCTCACTGCTCCTCAGTCTGTGCAGATCTGGCCTTGCCTTGCCTTTTTTTTCAGTTTCTACCCTTTGTCCTCTTCCACAGCTACACGTCCGTCCTTCCCACAGCGTATCCCTCTTTGTCCCTGCTCCGGTTTCTCTCAACCCAAATCGTACATCGTAAAAGCCCCAGGAACTGAGCTGACAAAAGCAACATTCCTTTTAGTAAATATGAAAGTGGAAAAGCTATGAACACTCCCATGTTACTCTGACTTTTTGTGTGTCATGTTATGGATAAGGTCTGGTGAAATTTGGGTTACTCAGTTCTGCACAAGCTCTCCTCCGCTTCCATTTCCCTGCTAAGAAGTCCTTATGCCAACCCAGCCTGCCCAAAACTAAGCTCTGTATTTCCTAAACACAAGTCCGAAGAGTGCAAGTGGTGGGATGGATTTCAAACTCTGTGGCTGTTTCTCCAGGGCTGGAGCTTATGTGTTGGGTGATGAAGGCAAGTTATTCAACCTCACCAAATCCCGGGGTTCTCATCTGCAGAATTGGCACTCATACATTCATTAAACAGATATGAATTAACTACCTACTATGCACATTTTAGGTTCCAGGAACATGCAATGGAGAAAAAAGCCCAGATCTCTGTTCTCATAAGCATACATTCTAGTGGGATGATAATGGCAATATTTACCTCTTAGGTAAATTACAAGGATCAAATGAGATAATAAAAAAAAAATACCTAAAACATGTATGGTGATTAATACATGCCAGGATAGATTCTGAGTACTTGGCATGGGTTTTATTTTTTTATTTTTTTGGGTGCATGGTCCGGGAATCGAATTGGCATGGGTTTTAAATCAAGAGCTCTTCATTGTTGCTTAGTGAATCTTGTCAACCCCTTTGCAGAATTAAGTTTTTAAATATCTAAAACAGAATACATGGGATGAGAAGGGAAATAAAATATACCGAAACACAGTGGTCAAAACAATAACATGGTAATAAAAGTGCTTCTTTGTTAACACATTAAACAAGATCTAGTGACAGGTTTAATAATGCAATAGCTTTGAAAGACTAATGAACCTAAATGACATTTCAACATATCTGTGACAACTGTCATAGGATATCAAAATATCTATGATGTTCTGTGGTCACAAAGTCATAGTAGTAGCACAGTAGCTGGTTGTCTGCATTACTAGAAATTAGTGTAAATGAAGATGTAACTAATTTCCCCCCCAAGTTCACAGGCGCCCGGGATTCTCTCCACACACTGGTTTGTAATACCCTAGGGTTGAGAACCCTGCTGGATTCATTCAATCCTCACAGTAAACCTAGGAGGTAGGTAAAATTATTATTATTATTATCCCTTCCATACATATGAGGAAACTGATGCACAGAGAGGTTAAGTGACCTTCCCAAGGCTACTAGTAATGGAGCAGTGACCTGAACCCAGAATCTGGCCCCAAAGTCTGGGTCCTTAATGGGGCAGCACATAGCTTAGCATGGAGCTGTCCCCTGGTGAGGCTGATGGGCGCTAGCTGGTCGTTTAAAGCAATAATCACAATAAACAGGAGAAGACGCATTCATAGTAGAAGATATTTAGAGGATAAGGAAGAGTATAAACAGTGTTTCAAAAAGGCTTCAAGAGAAAAATCTGGTGTGAAGCAATATTATATGCTTATAGGAAACAGCATTTCCCATTCCTCTAAGTCTCCAAGGCACAGACAAACTGTCTTTCCATGTGACTACCCAGTCTAGAGGTGGGCACCAAGGACATTTGGAGAGCTGAGGATGCACAGAAATGTCCTTGGGTCTATCAAAACCTCCTATTTGCATTTGTATAAGCCATATCCATTATTGGGATTTTTCTGCACTTTCATAGGTACCGTCACCAAGAGGCCCTTAGGACATAAAGGGCCCAGCAGGAGAAACAGAAGAGAATACCTCTTGCAGAGAGGTCCTGCTCCAAATGAAGGCAGCTGTCTTCTTCCCTCCACCATTTGCAAATATGAGAAGTCAGAGGCTCTGGGGCTGGGTGGGTCCTGCAGGCATTTGATAAATTAGTCATTGAATTGCAAGGTGTTGATAAGCTTCCATGATAGTTTATGAAAGGAAAAGAGACACAAAGGAGGCCAAATAATTAGGCAGGGCTTCCTGGCCCTGCTCAGGAGGCCTCAGAGCTCATTTCACACTTGTTCCCCCCGGAGGAAGGAAAGCCAGGCCCCACCTGAGGCTAATGGGGCACACACAGTAAGATGAAGTATTCTCTACCCTGAGGCAGCCTCATAAATGCATCTTTTAAAAACTGCCTGTCCACAGCATGTTTTTACCACCCTCCTCTCGTGGGACACAGCTCTTGAGTCCCTTATTCCCCTGGCACAATGCTCCCACCTGCCAGGCAGAAAAGTGGTAGGAGGTGCTGGGCCAACCATCAGTCTAAGAGCCAATGATTGACAAGAGTTCCCAGGCTCTGTTCATGCGGATGGGTAATTAAATCTCTTAGAAGAGATAAGGCTTAGACACTTAGATGCCAGAGAGTTGAATCCTAGTGGCCACTGAGCCCAGGACTAAGTATCAGCGAGTGTCTGAAGGACATGCAAGGTTGAGCTGCCTGGAGAGGCTGGTCACATTCCTTCCCAGGTCATCAGCTTTTACTTTAGAAAAAGGCACATGTGATTCATGGTGCTGAAAAATACCAACGTGAAACCTTCGCAGGGAAACCAGATGACTCAAAGCTGGGAGTAAAAATAGCTCCTTGTACAGCACAGCCCAAACTAGGGGCTGGGCAGAAATCTTAGGCCCTTTCAAGTTTTGATTTCAATGTGTTGAAAAAGGTTCAAGTTGTTTTAACTAAGCTGTGGGAAGTTGCCTTGGAAAGCGAGATTAAAAATACAAACATTCCACATTCTACCTGGCTGATTTCGAGTTCATTTAACTGTCACCAACAAAAGAATGAAAAATATTTACAGCTAGGAAAAAAAGAGTGCCCGTCTTTCTTTTTATTAGACTATAACAAGAAAAACTAGCAGACCTGTCTAGTAAATAAGTTCATATATAAATAACTTCATAAATGCATGAACAGATAGGAAAAGTTGAAAAGAGATACGAAAACCTTTACCATATAATTAATACTTTGAAAAAACCCAAGTGTACACATTCATTCAATGCACTCAAACTCACTTATGTAGTTATTTTACAGATGCCGTTGAATCCCTCGCCCTCTGTTCCAGTGAGGTTTCTATTTTTACCAATTGGGGGCGAATCATGCTCCAGCCATTTAGGGACATATTGAGCACATGAATTTTTAAGTAAAGACCCAAGTGAAAATTTGACTCCCAAACACCGCAAGACTCAAAGCTCAGCACACTAGGAGGCATTGTGCTCTGACCTTCTGTCCGAATGTGTGACTTAGCTGTACAGCATGGAAGAGAGGTGATTGGAAGAGTTCCATGGACAAAAAATAGCTCAGATACTAATTCCTTACAAGATAAGGGGAAATCAATGGCATTTGACTTCCCTCAGTCCCCTGACCCGGTGAACAAGAAAATCCCTTTGTATCTTTCAGCAGTGGAAAGTGATAAGTCTTTTTTCCCCATCCAGTTGGCAAAGCCATCTTTTGTCCTCATGTACAGAGTTGTTCTGTCCTGAGAGCCATGAATGCCTTTCTTATTTGACTCAGATTTCTAGTGCCTCATTAATGTAATGGAGTCTTGATGCCTGGTTATTAAAAATCTCAGCTCTGTTGGATTGAATTTTGGATTTTTTAATAAAAAATAATATGAAGAAAAATGAAATCTAACTAAGCCTAATTTTTACCTGCAGTAAGTCCAGCATTCAAAGTCCCATCTTAAAAAAGGATGGTTTTTGTCTTTATAGCCTATTTTACAGTTTGCAAAATGTGAACTCCTTGAAAATGAACATTAATCCTGCTCTTATTCAGTTCAGAAGAATTTCAAATATGACCAGGGTGAGATTTATAATCCATAATAAAATTTTTAACATTCTATCATTGATGTCAAGAGCTTGCTCATGGTCAGTTCAGAAAAAAAGAAAAACGTGGTTGTCACGAGACTTTTCTTTAACTAACAAGCACTTTTTTTTTTATTAAAAGTTGATTTCCTTTCCAAATAGTGAAATTGGTATTTCTGATCTAATTTGTTCTACCTAAGAGAAGAAAAGCTTGTATACATTTCTCCAACATTAGAAAAGTTTCATGCCAAAATTATGAATATATAGATCTATGTTTTTCCTAATATCTTGTAGTTATATATATATTTTTCAAATGTACATTTTCTATATAGGTAGACTTTATTTTGGTATAAAAATGAAATATAAATCCAACTTTGTTAATTGGCTTTTCATTTATCCAAATGCCATGGATTTCAAACACTTTTATTCTATACTGACTTTTTATACATACTCTATTGTTTTTCATTACTATGTCCATTTCTTTTATATCGCCATACTCTTTAACTATAGAGGTCTTTTTATTGCCATATAGTTTTAACTATGCAGGCTTGTAATACCATTTCTATTTTTTATACTCTATATTAAAATGCATTATAGAGGTACTGCTCTTTTCCATTCTCTTCCAAAATATTCCTGGCTATCACCAAACCTCTTAATGATCTATAAGTAATCTCTTAAGGCTCCTTGCCTGTCCCTCTCTTCCAGTTGCTTGGGTTGTCCTTTTTTTATTTTTTTATTATTTTTTTAAATGTTTTCCTTATTGTGAAAAATAATATATTTACAAAAAAGCAATAAATTTCAAACTATGTTGCAATAATAAGTTGTAGAACAGATTTCAGAATTTGGCATGGGTTTCAATTCCACAATTTTAAGTTTTTATTTCTAGCTACTCTGAGGTACTGGAGACTAAAAGAAATATCAATATACTGAGTCAGCACTCATACTCATTTGTTAAACCCGACCTTCTCTGTATAACTCCACCATCACCTTTGATCTTTCTCTCAGTCTTAAGGGGATTTGGGCTATGGCCATTCTAACTTTTTCAGGTTGGAAGGGGCTGTCGATAATATGGGACAGGGGGCTAGAATCAGGTGATGCTCTGGAGAGGCTGGGCCCTGTGCCTTTCAGGACTTATCTGGTCCAGGGACCCATCTGGAGGTTGTAGGTTTCTGAAAAGTTACTCTAATGCATGGAATTTTTGTAGAACCTTATATAATGCCCTAGGTATTCTTTATGATTGGCAAGAATGGTTTTGTTTGGGGTTTCGCAAGTTATGATAGTAGCAATGTCTAACTGAATGCTTGGTATGTCTTTTGATTTATTGATCTAATTTAGGTAACATCAATTATTCAAAATGGTGCTTGCACTACAGCATAAACACCTTCAATATTCTTTGAATATTGCCTTATTAAGTTTTGTTTTATGGTGTTTGGTTTGTTGTGACCAAGTGATTTCTGTCTCTCTTACTTTTTTTCTTTTGAATTTAGGAAAGTAATTGATTTTTGCTTGTTACTTTAAAAGTGGCCACTCCACTAGATTCTTTAAAAATGCCTAGCAGACTTCCGGAGAAGATGGCGGCTTAGTAAGACGCGCGGGTCTTAGATCCTCCTCCAGAAAAGCAACTAAAGAAACAGAAACAATACGAAACAGCTCCCGGAGTCACGACAGAGACCAAAAAAGACAGCGTACCCCATTCTGGAACGGCTGAACGGGCAGGGAGAATCCACTGCTGTGAGATACCCGAGGGGTGCACGTTTTCCCGGCTGGGGTGGCTGGCGTCTGGGGTCCCCTCCACGCACGTGGCTCCCCGGTCTGACTGGGAACATTGGATAGCGGGGCCCTCCCGTCACTCTTGGCGTCTCGGGCCAGCTGGGCAATTTGGACCGGCACTCCCCCAAGCCACGGCCAGCGACCCCCGCCTCCACGCGCGGTTTCCCGGGCCGACTGCCCCGCAGACAAACGACCGCCACAAGCGCCACCTACTGGGCAGGAAAAGAAAAACAGAGCCCAGAGATTCCACAGAAAAACCTTTCAACCAGCTGGGTCCCACACCCAGGGAGATCTGATCAAATGCCCAGACACCAGCAGAAAATAATGGATGACGCTCGGAAAATTGAAGATATGGCCCAATCAAAGGAACAAACCAATAGTTCAAATGAGATACAGGAGCTGAGACAACTAATGCTGAATATACGAACAGAAATGGAAAAACTCTTCAAAAACCAAATCAATAAATTGAGGGAGGACATGAAGAAGATATGGGCTGAACAAAAAGAAGAAATAGAAAATCTGAAAAAACAAATCACAGAACTTGTGGGAGTGAAGGACAAAGAAGAAAAAATGGAAAAAACAATGGATACCTACAATGGTAGATCTAAAGAGACAGAAGCTACAATTAGTGAACTGGAGGATGGAACAACTGAATTCCAAAAAGAAACAGAAACTATAGGGAAAAGAATGGAAAAACTTGAGCAGGGAATCAGGGAACTGAATGACAATATGAAGCGCACAAATATACGTGTTGTGGGTGTCCCAGAAGGAGAAGAGAAGGGAAAAGGAGGAGAAAAACTAATGGAAGAAATTATCACTGAAAATTTCCTAACTCTTATGAAAGACCTAAATATACAGATCCAAGAAGTGCAGCGCACCCCAAAGAGAATAGACCCAAATAGGCGTTCTCCAAGACATTTACTAGTTAGAATGTCAGAGGTCAAAGAGAAAGAGAGGATCTTGAAAGCAGCAAGAGAAAAACAATCTGTCACATACAAGGGAAACCCAATAAGACTATGTGTAGATTTCTCAGCAGAAACCATGGAAGCTAGAAGACAGTGGGATGATATATTTAAATCACTAAAAGAGAAAAACTGCCAACCAAGACTCCTATATCCAGCAAAATTGTCCTTCAAAAATGAAGGAGAAATTAAAACATTTATAGACAAAAAATCACTGAGAGAATTTGTGACCAAGAGACCAGCTCTGCAAGAAATACTAAAGGGAGCACTAGAGTCAGATACGAAAAGACAGAAGAGAGAGGTATGGAGTAAAGTGTAGAAAGAAGGAAAATCAGATATGATATATATAATACAAAAGCCAAAATGGTAGAGGAAAATATTATCCAAACAGTAATAACACTAAAAGTTAATGGACTGAATTTCCCAATCAAAAGACATAGAATGGCAGAATGGATTACGACCCAGCAATACCACTGCTAGGTATCTACTCAAAGGACTTAAGGGCAAAGACACAGACGGACATTTGCACACCAGTGTTTATAGCAGCATTATCTACAACTTCAAAGAGATGGAAATAGCCAAAATGCCCATCAACAGACGAGTGGCTAAACAAACTGTGGCGTATACCTACGACGGAATATTATGCAGCTTTAAGACAGACTAAACTTATGAAGCATGTAATAACATAGATGGACCTAGAGAACATTATGCTGAGTGAGTCTAGCCAAAAACTAAAGGACAAATACTGTATGGTCCCACTGATGTGAACCGACATTCGAGAATCAGCTTGGACTATATCATTGGTAACAGAGACCAGCAGGAGTTAGAAACAGGGTAAGATAATGGGTAATTGGAGCTGAAGGGATACAGACTGTGCAACAGGACTAGATACAAAAACTCAAAAATGGACAGCACAATAATACCTAAGTGTAATGTAACTAGGTTGGAACACTGAATGAAGCTGCACCTGAAATATGGTTTTTTGTTTGTTTGTTTGTGTGTTTGTATCTTTTGTTTTTGTTTTTTCTTTTTCCTTTTTATATATATATATTATTAGTATTATTATTTTAATTCTCTTCTCTATATTAACATTCTATATCTTTTTCTGCTGTTTTGCTAGTTCTTTTCCTAAATCGATGCAAATGTACTAAGAAATGATGATCATACATCTATGTGATGATACTAAGAATTACTGAGTGCATGTGTAGAATGGAATGATTTCTAAATGTGTTAATTTCTTTTCTTTTTTTTGATTAATAAAAAAATTTAAAAAAAAAAAACAAAACAAAACAAAACAAAACAAAATGCCTAGCAGTTTTTCAGTTAAGAAACTCTCCTTAATAGATAAGGCAAAAGTGAACCTCATTTGTACTTTAAATTAAATGATCAAAATGTTGAATCTAAAAAAAAAAAGTTTGCTGTAATTGAGGATATTAATATGTCTGTAAATCTCATTAGCTTTAATAGATTCAGAAATTTAACCTTGTCCAACAAGAAATACATAAATATGAAGGCTTAGGGTCTACTCTCAGCTCATTGGGTGAAATGCTTGGATCATTTGCTATGTTTTTTCCCTATTGTACAGTGAAAAGAGTAATAATTCCCCTTTCCTCCGTCATTTGAAGTGATGTGAGGACAAATGAGACAATCCAGTGAAGCGCTGGCAATAGCATCCCCAAAGGTACCACGTGACCTCTACCAAACTGGCCTGCCAAAGCCCACCAGTAAGAACAGAGTTCTAATGGCTCTCAGAGTCTTAATGCTGGTCAAGGTGGAATGGCTCCTAGTGTACTCACCCTCCTTTAGAAAGTCAGTATAAATACTTTCAGACTTACAAGACAACTACAAAATCATTACAAACCCGATACAGAGAACTCCAACATTTTTCTACCCTACTCCCAGATCCAACAATTTTAACATTGTGCTGCATTTGCCATATCATTCTATCTATCTAACCATCTATCTATCTAGCCATCTATCCATCTGTCTATGTATCAATTCACTTTCTGAACACAAGTGTAGGTTCACTACATCATGCTCTTTGGACACGTAATACCATCATGTACATTTTCTAAGAATAAGGATACTTACTTACATTAACCATCTTAAATGCAGTTATAAAGTTGAATAAATTTACAGTCCATATTCCAATTTTTTCATATGTCCCAATAATGACTTTTGAGCCTTTTCTCCCCCTCCCTCCCATGCCCCTTGCTAGATCCCATATAGGATCATTGGAATCATTTCTTAAAAATTAGCTGAAAGCACTAGAGAGTAACTAAAAGCAAGCAGAAACTGAGTGAAAGTTTCAATTGTATGGCTTTTCTCTGAGGACCATCTCTAGTTCCTGTAGTGGGAAGAGACTAGAGCTCAAGAAAGAAGTTACATTCTCATGGGGCCACCACCTTGGCTCGATGTTGATAGCAGAAGTCCTGGAACAAAGGGGGCAACAGAAGTCGGGGGTGGGGGGTGGTCCCAAAATCTGAACATAAATGCCTTTCAAATCCTTGACTGACTTTCTGTTTATGTATTGGGCAGATTCAGTGGAGTCTAGCAGAAAGCAATAGCTGATGCCCAATGCAGAACACAGTTTGGAATTTGAGACCCACCAAGTTGGAGGGCC
Source organism: Tamandua tetradactyla (assembly GCF_023851605.1). Lineage (NCBI taxonomy): Eukaryota > Metazoa > Chordata > Mammalia > Pilosa > Myrmecophagidae > Tamandua > Tamandua tetradactyla. The sequence continues at coordinate 222,545,617 of NC_135327.1, read as the reverse complement.
TTGGCAAATACCTCATCATTTCAATTGAAACTCCAGAAGGGCTGCACCTTACAACTAAAGACTATGTCCCTGAACTAAGATGTTCACCTAGGACTAGGGGCCTGCCCTAAACACATGAAAAGCCAAGCCTCCACATGTTCAAGTTGATCAGCCAGTAATTTAACTGCCTTCCAGGGAAAAAAACCAACAGTCTTCAGAGGAATAAGATTCCAAAGTACCTACAATGTAGCATCTACAATGTCCTGTATACAGTAAAAATTACCATATACGTGAAGAAACAAGAAAGTGCAACCCACAGTTAAGAGAAAAATCAGTCAATAGAAACATCATTAGATGACTGAGATGTTGGAATTAGCAGACATGAACTTTAAAGCAGCTATTGCAAATAGTTTTAAGAAATTTAAAGGAAATATGGTCATAATGGGTGAATAGATGGGGAATCCCAGTCGAGAAATGAAAACTTTATTTTTTAAAAAATAGAAATTCTGAAACTCCAATATATGAAATGGAAAAAAATCACTGGATGGCTTTAATGGCAGATTGGAGAGACAAAAGAAAGTGTCTGTGAACTTAAACAGAAATCAATAGAAATTATTGTTTTTCAAAATCAAAGAGCGAAAAGTACTGGGAACACAAGAAAGACCCAGGAGAAGCAAGGGTAAGCTTTTGAGGACTCCTTCCAAATGCAGGATTCAATCAGCCAGTAAAGTTCCTGGATTCCACACAGCTGGCAATGTGTCTCATGGCTCCAGTGAGCCTCCCTTAGAACTTAACCCAAAAGAATTCACAGGTTGAAAAGTTTAATTTAGGGTATCACTCCACTTCCTTCCAAGCTTATGAATAACATTGCCTTTGTTGACCCCACTGAAACTATCATACATAAAGTGGAAAGTATCCGGAAAGCACATACGATCTTTTCAGAGGTGGCTTCCTGCTTTTATAAATGAAACTATCTCACTTCCCCAGTAAGGCCATCACACTACAGGATTTGTTGAAGAAATGTTTGAACAACCCAAAGGGACATGAGCATGGGAAACTGAGCATGCTAAGGAGAAAGTGGTTCACAGTATTAATCACTGAATCAAGCCAGGGAGAAGGGCAGAAATCCTGCCCATGATGATCTGAGAAAAAAAATCAAGGATTTTTTTCTTTTCAATTTTCTGTATTGTTTATTTGAAAACCATCCAAATCTTGCTTACATTAAGATCTTGCTACATAGTTGTAAATAAATGCTACTTCCTAAATATTAATTATGTATTAATATTCTACAAACCATTCTTCATTAAATCAAAATTTTGCTATTCTGATGACTCGTGGATTTCACTTGTATTGAAAATAGATGTTGAATATACTTTTGAGTGGTAGAAATTTAGTACTATTTTGCATATTTAAGCCTTTCTTGAGTAAAATTGTTCTAAAAATTATCACAGTTAAGAATTACTATCAGAAAAATAAAAAGAATTACTATCAAACTCTCACCTGCCATTCACCTGCCATGCCAAAAAAAAAGAAAGAAAAGAATTACTATCAATTATTTATGATAGTTTTAATAAGTTCTATGGTATATTTTTAGTACATTAGCCAAAATATTCATGATATTTTAAAACATCTGCATTTTGTCCTGTCATCTAAATCTAACAAAAATAAATATTTTGGGGCAGTGAGACAGTGGCTCAGTGGCAGAGTTCTCACCTGCCATGCCAGAGACCCGGGCTCAGTATTCCCGGGGCATGCCCATGCAAAAAAATGAAAAAAAGATTAGATATTTGACTTCGTAACTTGTGCCTTAAAAATTTAATTCTTTGTTTAAAAATATGTGCTTATTACTGAAACCAGGGCAATGCAATGGTTTCTTTTTTCTCCCCCCTATTATTTGTTTATTTTTATCCATATTTTTTTACTCATCTGTCCATACCATAGATAAAAGGAGCATTAGACACAAAGTTTTCACAATCACAAAAAATCAAGGGTTTTAAAAGGAGCGCAAGAGTAGATGTAATTGGAGTAGAGAGGTAAAGGAACTGGAGGGGGAAAAGGGTCCACTCAGAGACTAGAAGATTTGAAATGCAAAATACATTCAGGGTTGACTAGATACAGAGCTTGCTTAGCCAGTCCGACCCAGTCCTTTCCAACAAGGCACATCCCTGCAGCCTGCATGTGACTATCCAGTTTTTCCAGCACCATGGTTGAAAAGACTACTCTTTCCCCCAGTGAATGACCTTGGCATCTGCCCTAGTGAGGGTTTTCTAGAGAAACAGAACCAACAGGAGAGATCTGCAAATGTAAGATTTATAAAAGTGTCTCAAGCAACCATGGGAATGCCAAGAGTCCCAAATCCATAGGGCAGGCTGTTAGGCTGGCACTCTGATGAAGGGTCTTGATGAACTCCACAGGAGAGGCTTGCTGGCTGAAGAAGCAGGGAAAATTCTCTCTTCTCCCTTAAGTCTTCAGCTGATTGGATTATATTGTTGTGGGAGGCGTGCCCTTAGTTGATTGCAGATGTAATCAGCCAGAGCATCAATCAACTGACTGATGATTTAATAAACCAGCCTTCTGGTGTACCCACCAGCCATGAACTAGCCTTGCAGCGATGGTTAGGCCAGTACTGGCCTGACCAGGCCGCTGGGCACCATCGCCTGGTCAAGTTGACACCAGAACCCAACTATCACAGCATCTTTGTCAAAACTCAGTTGACCATAGATGTATGAGTTTATTTCTGGGAGATTGTTTATTTACTATCTGCCTCCACTATAATATAATTGCAGGGGGGGGCAAGGTCAAATCTACTTTGTTCATCATTAACCTACCTCAGGACCAAGTACATAGTAGGTGTTCAGTAAATATTTGATAAATGAATGAATGGAGCAAATACATTTTCGGAATTCACGTAGAGTTTCTCTCACTTGACAATTCAGTGGTTCCTCATTGAGCGAGCCCTGCCTGCAACTGATTTTCTTCTCTTCCTCCTCACACTAAGTTCATTGAGAGGAAGGGCCTCAATATAGTAGGTGTTGCTATAAGGGCAAATTCCTAATAAATACAGGGGAGGGTCTTTAGAAACTACTTTAACTAGCAAAAAAAAAAAAATCATGATACAAGTTGTAAGGCAAGAGACGATATATTCAATACGATGGTCAGTGCAATATTTAACCCAATAATTGATCTCTAATTTGGCAACTTATCTTGCTGAATATTGTAATGCAAGCTAAAGGTGACAACCAAAAAATATACAGGTTTCAGTTTGTATTTTTTGTTAGTATCTTTACATAGAAAATTAGAACAACTTTCATGTCCACATTTCATTTGTTGGTGTTTTTGAGAACACAGGCTCTAATTCCAGGTTTTAGACATTTAGAAGTTATATGTTCTACCCTGAAAAGGGACCATGTTGCTAGCTTATAGGGTTAACTGAATGGACACTGGGTTTGTTTATTTAGCTGTGGCAATGGCTTGAGCTTCTCCATCAGTCCCATCCTTGAGTTCCTTTTCCACCCGCCAGAAGACATTGGGGAGTTTTTATTCTTATAGAAATTAGGTGACCATCTTGAAAATCTTGGTTTCATTTGCACCATGTTTTAAGCAGTTTAGGTAATATTTGAGAAACATGCATCACCAGTTGGTCAGATGTGGTGTGTGTGAATGCATGTGATTAATAAATTGCAAATGGATTATCTTGGGTTTAGTATCTGTATTTCCCATCCATTTCCCTAAATACTGGCCTAACTGTAGTCCCTCCTCATTCTATTTAAGTGATTTATGATGTAAATTAAAATTGAAATCTTTTAAGATTTTTTGAAGTATGGGAGTTTCAAAGTTACTATTTTACAGTTGGCAATGTATGCACATTTTATGACCTAAATAGCAGTTTAGAATATGACTAGTGTAAGCCTATTAGATGAGTATAGCTAGAAAATTTTATCATATATATGTCTGGAGAGAACCAAAATTTAATGAGCACTTAAGTTGTGGGACATAATTTGATAATATGTTATCACATTCCATTGTCAAACCACTCAACAAAGCAGGTATTATCATTTGTGTTTTACAGAGCAGGAAACTGGGGCTTGGAAAGTTTGAGTACCATGCCAAATCTCCAACAGCTGATAAATAGATCCAAGATTTAAACCCATTTGTGTCTGGCTTCTATATTCTACAGCAGTGGGAATATTCCGCTTAATTCAACCCAATGTGTTAAAATCCCAGTATCCTGCAATGCACTGCTCTAATTCCTGAATTCTGCAATTATATGGGCCTGTTTTGCACACATCATAAATTTTCAGCTGGAATAAGTCACTCAGATGTAACAGGAAAAGGTTACATGCAGCTCGGTTGGATGTTCCATTATGCAACATTATACATTTGTGAAACTACAATAACACAGGAAATAATGTAACTAAAGTCTGGTAAAAATTTGGCAGTAAAAATAAATTTAATCTCATTTCTTAGACTGTAATTTTTTGCAAGCCTTTGCAAAGAAACAGTTTCTCATTTGAAAAAGAGACACATGTACACACACTTTCATTAGATACATGTAAAGTAGCTAAAAATTAATTTTGTAAAGTCTAAATCAAAACAAAGGAAAAGCAGAAGCTTCCTTTCAAATATTCAAACCAATAGGTGCATAACATTTGGGCCAAGAGCAACTGGTATGTGTTTTTGCATAGGAGAGAAGAGTGTTGGGCAAGAGTGGTTGGAGGAGTTCGTTGTGGAGGAGAGAAGAAAGATGAAATGGAGGAGGAAGAATTCAGAAAACAAAGTTTCTTCGAGCAACTAACGAAGAGGAATTAGAGCGAAATTTCCAATTCAAAATATTAAGCATAAGAAAAACTCCATCTAGATAAAACAGAAGAACTTACAAAAAAAAAAAACAACAACTACAAGTTCATTGTTTTGTTTTTCCTAAATAGGCAATTGTTCACCACGGCAACTGAATCCAGGATGAGATGATGGCTGTGGTATCTAACTGATGCAGCAGTTTTATCTTTTTGGTTCAGTTGCCAAGCAACCTGTTCACCTCTGTGTCTTCTCCCATTCCCCTCAGTGTTTGCCTTCAGGTGTATATGTTAGAAGTGAATTTGTTCTGATACAAACTATCTTAACAATAATTAACTTGGTCCTCATATAAAGTTATTAAGGGCTCAAAGATTTTGTAAAATTTGAATAGGAATTCTTTCTGTGCATGAACATTTGTCTCTCTTAATACTTTTCTCTTTATTAATATGAATTTTTGTCCTAATAGAATCATGGTGATAAGAAATAGTTTAAGTTGAAGAGAGAGTGGGATTCCGGTTCAAGACAGAAGGACCATATGTGGTTTCTCCTCCTCTCTTCCTTATGGAAACATATTTTAAAGCTATATTTGTCATTTACTGCTGTGTAGCAAACTACCCTAAAATTTGGTGGCTTTAAACAGCAAACTTTTTTCGTTGTTCCCCCTATTATTTATTTTTATTCCGTATGTTCTACTCGTCTGTTGACAAGGTAGATAAAAGGAGCATCAGACACAAGGTTTTCACATTCACACAGTCACATTGTGAAAGCTATATCATTATACGATCATCTTCAAGAAACATGGCTACTGGAACACAGCTCTACATTTTCAGGCAGTTCCCTCCAACCTCTCCATTACATCTTGGATAACAGGGTGATATCTACTTAATGTGTAAGAATAACCTCCAGGATAACCTCTCGACTTTGTTTGGAATCTCTCAGCCATTGACACTTTGTCTCATTTCACTCTTCCCCCTTTTAGTCGAGAAGGTTTTCTCAATACCTTGATGCTGGGTCTCAGCTCATTCTAGGATTTCTGTCCCATGTTGCCAGGAAGGTCCGCACCCCTGGGAGTCATGTCCCACGTAGACAGGGGGAGGATGTTGCGTTTGCTTGAAACAACAAACATTTTTAAGTCTCGCAGTTTGTGTGGGCCAGGAGCTTGGGGCCAGATTCCCCGGGTCCCTCACGACAGTCATTTGAGGACTCACTGTGGCCTCAAGAATGTGCACCCCAAATGGCTCCCAGGCCATGGCTGGGTCTCAGCACCTCCCCACATGGGCTCCTCCACAGCCCCGCTTGAGCGTGCTCTTGACATGGCAGCTGGCTTCCCCAAGAGTGAGTGATCTGAGAGACAGAAGCTAAGGCAGAAAACATGTCTTTTATGGTTTAACCTTGGAGTCATGTGCCATTGCTTCTGCCATAGTCTATTAATCACACAGACGAAGTTTGATACAATGTGCAAGGAAACAACATAAGGACATGAATCCTCCAAAGGAGAGATCACTGGGGACAATCCTGCAGGCTGGCTCCCACAGAAAAACAAATCCAAGAGAGCATGGTAAAAGGAAAATGGTGGTCATCAAAAGATCAGAAAATGTGAGGATCTTTGCGAATGATTGAAAAGAAATGGAATTTAGAGATAAATAAAAATGAGAGTCCTGTATTTAAAAACCTGTGAGGACCATGTGATTGTGAAAACCTTTTGTCTGATGCTCCTTTTATCTAGGGTACAGACAGATGAGTAAAAAAATAAGGATAAAAAATAAATAAATAATGGGGGATAAAATGTAAAAAATTGGATTGATTGGAATACTAGTGGTCAATGAGAGGAGGGGTAAGGGGCATGGTATGTATGAGTTTTTCCCCCTTTATTTCTTTTTCTGGAGTGATACAAGTGTTCTAAAAATGATCATGGTGATGAATACAAAGCTACGTGATGATATTGTGAACCATTGATTGTATGCCATGTATGGACTGCACATACATGGTGTGACAATTTCTCGATAAAAATATAAAAAAAAAACCTGTGAAATGCAATCAAATTAAAACTCAGGAAAACTTAGAGTCTTTGTTATTAGAAAATCTGGAGAATTGGTAAATAAATTAACTAAGCATTCAACACAAAGTAATTATGAAAAGATCTTCTTTCATTGATTCCTGCTTTTACTGAAATAACAGTTTTTAAAACTTCTCTTGAGCAACACATCCAAAAGCTCTTTCTTTAAAAAGACCATTAAAACTGGCAAAACTTATAAAAGTGTGATCTAGAACAAAAGAGAAAAAAACAAATAAAAATTTAAAAGAACTGAACATTGGGAAAGGATACTTTAAAATTGTGAGAAACCATGTATATCAGCAGGCTAATAAATTTGGAAGGCTGAATGAATCAGTTTCGGTTAATTCTCGTTATCTGCATGGTTATGTTCTATAAAGTCATCACAATACTGAACTATAGCTCCAAGGGAAAATAAGAGTTAAGTTTCTGGAAGTGTCTGGTCAAAACATTTTCATCAACTGATCAATACATAACCTCGTTCTATATATGTTTCTGTTCAAAGACACCTTATTGAATACACACTATTGATTCATTATCATTGAACTCATGACCGTCACATTATATCACTCATGCCTGATCTAATACCTGTATTTGCTCTCTTAAAGTACATCACAACCTTCTCATGCTTAGGAGACTGGACGGCACTTCAGTACTATGTCAGAGATCACTTCAAATAGCAAAATTGCCAACAAAAATGCAAAAAAACTGGCACTAGATATTCCACAAATAAGACACTGGCTTACAGCATCAGAGCTGAAACCAAAGGGCAGCGCTTTGTCAGCCTCAGCTAACAAATGTCCACAAGTGGCCATGAAAGAACCGTGAGTATTGATTGGGGATTACAAATAAATTTTAATGATAGGTAAATTCTCAAATACAGAATCCATGATGATGGACTGTATTTTTTAGGAAAATATGGTTAATCAAATTCATTTTAAAAGAGACAAAAATCTCACAACAAAAGAAAACTGGTGATCACAGAAATAATTGAAAATGTGGCCCAGAACACAGAAACCTGCAGAAAATACCACCAAGTCCAGATTCAGTGTACTCTACCAAAGCTTTGAGAAAACTCCATTCAGTTACTCAGTAAATATTTATTCAGCTCATTTTATATTTCAGGTGCCAGAGATACAGCAGGAAGCAAAACAGAAGAAGTCCTGCCCACATAAGAGTTTTCACTTTACTTCAGTGAGTGGAGTCATAAAGTTTCCTAATTCATTTTGCGAATCAGCATAACCCTGATACCAAAACCAGACAAGGGTAATCCCAAACAAAACCATGAAAAGAGGAAGGAAGGAATTGAGAGTTTGGCTCTGGCTGTGCTAAGGTTGAGGTGCCTGTGAGACAGCCAGTGAATATGGAAGCATTTGGATACTCCAGTCAGGGTCCAGCAAAGATGCAATGATGGGAATCATCAGCAGACAGTTGTACTCAAAGCCATAGAACCAGATAGACCAAGGAGACAGCTGAGGGCTGAGCTCTGGGCATTCCAGAACTGTCCACATTTAGAGGCCAAAGCAAGGAAGCAGAACAAGTCAGGAGAACCAAGAGGGAGTGACCAATGAGGTTGGAATGAAGCCAAAGCCGGTGGCCTCCTGGACACCAACAAGAGAGTGAAACTTGAAAAGAACAGATGTTCAAGCAGAACGAAGGTTGCTGAATGAGAACCAAGAACTGCCCATTGGACTTGGCATATGGGGGTCTCCAGTGCCTTTGGCAGGGGAGGTTTCAGGGTTGCTGGGGTGGAGAGAGGAACAAAAGCCCTTGTGGAATTGTCAAAAGAGAAATGGTAGGCTCAAAAGCAGAAATAGTGAGAATAAGAAAATCTTCCAAGAAGCCATGGAGAAGTATAGGATTTTGCCAAATGTTGCAAGGACTCTGGAATCCATATGGTCATGAAATTTTGGAAGGAAAATACAGGTTTATAGAAAATGGAAGAATTTTTTAATAGGAAATTTTACAAAGAACAGGCAGCAGAAGTTTCCTATTAATATGTAAATATTCAAATGAAATTCCATAATTCTAACTAATATAATCCAGAAGCCCAGAGCAAACATCATTCTTAATGATAAATTAGGAAATTAAAATAAGGATGGAGTCAAGAATGTCAGCTAACCCTTCTCTTTCCATATTGTACTTGAATCGTGGCAATGCAATAGATGCCAAAAAAAAAAAAAGAAGAAAAGAAATGAGATGTAATATATAAAAGGAGGAAAAAAGACTTTAATTATTTAATTGCTATAAAATCAGTCACTTGATGACACATTTCTAACAAGCAGCTCTCAGCTCTCTGAGTACAGTTCCTGACATAAATATTGGTTGATATTTTTACTTATATAAATGAGTAAGACAAAAGTGAAACAACCTGTCCGAATTACACTTGTTGGCGATCGACGTGAGCAACTTATTCACTAAATTGAATAATAGTTTTTGAATGCTAGAATAGTGTCTCCTAAAAATTTTTATGCAATGTATTGACCACGGATACGACACACTTTTAAATTTAATCTGGATTATTAACATTTTCGCCATTACTTTCTTAAGTCTCGATAAGTCAACAAAACAATAAGTCAAGGCCTGATTTGTAGCATTTCCTGATTATCATAGTGTAAATATCCCCCTCATGGTAGACTGTAAGCAACCCATGTCATGTGCCTGAAATATGGAGTTGGATAAGCTAGCACAGTGGCACACAAGTATGAAGTATCTCTACCATATGGAAACAATAGAATGGAATAACCTCAAGGGCACAGGTAATAGTAGAACGTAGTAAAAATAATTAGGACGTGACAAAATTTTTATAATCATTAATTTTCTTTTTAATATAATGTATTTCATTGTAAAGCTACAGAATTTAATTTCTAATAATGGCTATGTTTAAAAACCAGCTACAAAATTCCTGAAATCTTAATTGGCTCCTGTGAGCTGGCAGGATCTAGAAAACCCAAGAGAATCAACTGAAAATCTAATAGGACCAAAAGCATACTCAGTTAAGTTGGTTAGAAGCAAAACCAACACAATTATAAAAAGCAAAGTAAAAAACATCAATTCACAATAGCAACAAGAATGATAAAGTAGCTGTATTAATCAGGATTCTTCAGAGAAACAGAACCAACCAATTTAAACCAATTAGAATTATCATAAGGACTTGGCTCTCCCATTGGGGCTGGCAAGTCTGGACTCTGTATGGCAAGTCACAGGCTGGAAACTTTGATAAAGATGATGCTAAAGTCCTTAGTCTGAATTCCCCGAGGGAAGTTCGCTGGCTGGGAATTCTGGCAAGAGCCAATTCTGCAGTTGAGTCTGAATTCCTCTTCTAATCCCTGAAGTCCTCAATTTTGGCTTGTAAGACCTTTGACATTTGGTGAGAAGACCCCCCACCCCCATTGCCAAAGACAAGCTCCTAGCTGAGTCTAGATGCAGCCACCCGATGCAGTCAACTGCAAGTCTCATCTCAAGATACCCTCCCCTTAACAAGTGCTTGACCAAACAACTAGACACCAAAACCTAGCCAAGTTGACCCATGAAATTAATCATCAGAGTAATTAAGAAAATGAATATATAATGTGCAAGGCTTATATTTTCAAAACCCGAATAAGGCTTTAGTGATTCACATTTATAAAGGCATGAATAAATAATATATCTTGTTCCTCTTGGGAGTACTTAATACTGTAAAGATATCACCCAAGTGATAGTCAATTCGGTCACTACTCAAGGAAAATTCTAACAGGATTTTACATGGACATTGGAAGAAAACATGCCCTTGAATAAATTCATGAAAGAGAACAAGACATGGCTTGTTCTACTCGATGTAGAAACATTCTGTAAATTGTGAGTAATTAAAATAGTGAGATTCTGGTGCAGGGATAATTGAATATATCAATAACACAGAAGAAAGTTCCACATGTTCCATCTCTTGTGAAAAGATGACAGTATGATAAAGGAGACATTCACACATCGGTGAGGGAAAGAAGGAGTGCTCAAGGAACTGTCAGGAGAACAGGTTTCATTCGGACAAAAACAAAGTCAAATGATCATCTTTCATTGAAAATATACCCAATTATACACTTCTAGTTTGTATTTTTTCTCCCTCTACAGATGTATATTATAATTTAATAAAAAGGTTTAGATCTTCCTAAACTACACCAAAAATAATAATTCCAGATGCCTGAAAGAGGCAAACATTAAAGAAAACAATGACTTTAGGAAAATAAAGGAAGTTATTTTTGTAATCTTGATATGCTGAAAGACTTCCTTCGCAAGATACAAAACCCGGAAGCAATGAAGAAAATAATGGACAGACTCTTTCTTATTAACTTACAACTTCAGTATGGCAAGAAATCCCACAATTCAAGTTAAAAAATGAATAGAGATGGTGAAAAAATGTTGACCATAAATACAGCAGTCAAAGGCTGTGTATTAAGAATATATGACGACAACCAAGAATATATGAAGAACTTCTAAAATCAATAAGATAAGGATAACCAAATCAATTTTTAAAAAAATATCTAAGCCATCTCTGTCCTACAGAAATATATTATGAACAATATACATAATTAAAAATGTTCCAGTCCACGTTATATGACTTAAAATAGTATATTCAAAATATTATTTAAATATGTGATCAACATAGAAAACTTATTAATGAGCTATTTTATACCCCCTTTTAGATGCACTCTTTGAAATCTATTGTGTGTTTTATACTGACAACATATCTCAATTTGAACTAGTCACATTTCAAGTGCTCAGTAGTCACATCTGGCTTGTGGCTAAGTTATTGGACAGTGCAGAGCTAAGGAATTCACAAAAGATCTACAAATGGCCAACAGGTGAAAATGTGCTCCACCTCATCAATATTATGGACATACAAATGAGAGCAACAGCAAGATACTACATTTCACCCATCATGTTGATGAGCACTGAAAGAACAAAAATCTTAAAAATGAATCTTAGGTACAAAGAATGAAAGAAAGAACAAAAGAGAACAAGCAAACAACTCAAATAATTGAAATAAGTCATTGTGCAGGCATGCAGTGATTAAAAGAAGTTATTTGAACTATGGGTACTGACATGGAAAGCTCTCTAAAACACTAATAGAAAAGGAACCAACTTGTGGAAAAAGTTACATAACATGATTTATGTAATGAACTATTTTTTGTGTGTTTTGAATACATGCATATATATCTAATGCATTGAAAATCATCTGAAAGAATATAATGGAAATATTAACAAACTCACCTCTGGTTGCAGGTGTGGTGGGTGAGCTGTTCAGATGGGGATTGGGAGCTTTCACTCTACAATGTGCAAATTCTTACAAAAAGCACATGCTAGATTTGAAACTGGAAAAGCGGTTGAAGGCAGGAGGCACAATAAGCCAAAATCAATAATTCAAAGTTCTCTGGTAACCACATTCTGGGGAACTAGTTCCCCCAATTATTCTAGTTCTTAGAAATGTGCTGAGACCATCCTGGTTTTAGCTAGAAGAAATGATTTAGGATAAATGGTTTTATAATCCTCATAAATATTATGGGGTTCATAATCATTTTATGATAATTCCAATCTATACAGTTCAACATTGAATGTGTTTCACTCACTCTAGACTTTCTATTTCATTCAACAATCTTTTTTTAACATATACTGTGATGTATAAACATACAAATGGAAAAATTAAGGAAATTTTAAATGTTTGAAGTCTACTCTAAAATATGCTTTATTAATAACTTCCATTATCAATGTTTCAGTGAGCCAACAAGAGAAAATCATTTCTTCTAGCTAGAAAGAATACTATTTTATATTTATACAGAATTTTCTCTTCCAAATTACAATGTTTGCTTTACAAAAAAGGGTTCCACTAATATTTTTGAGATCTTATATAGTTAGATGCTATATTATTAAATGCTGAGTAGATTATTTAAAAACAATTCCCAGAATGCTCACCTTCCATGCAGGAGACTTGGGTTCAATTCCTGGACCATGCACCCAAACAAACAAACAAACTAAAACAGTTCCCAATGAAACCAGACATCAATCCATATTGCAAAAATTTCTACAATAACAACCAAAACTAGGGTTTAACTACCTTTTTAAAGGCTTTTTTTTTAAAAAAATTAAAATTCTCTTTTAAATTCTTAAACCCCAAAAATAAAAACAGAGCACAGTCTGACAAATAGATCAACAGAACCGAATAGAAGTCTAGAGATAAATCCATACGGATATGCTCCATTGCTTTTCAACAAAGTGCAAGAAAGTGAGGAATAGTCTTTTTAACAAGAAATACAGGAAAAATTGAGTATTGATGGAGAAGGCATGGACACACTCAGCTGCGATTTCCCAGTCCTTGCCTATCCCCCTCCTTTTCCACTCTTATTTGCATACAGGTGTTTGGTATGTTTCCATTTTTGCTTGTCTTCACGCAACTGTTCAGTATGTTTCTATTTCACAAGAGACCACAGGCAACCTGGATGAGAGGTTAAATCTTAACCAGCTGCAGCTGCTTGTTGGGGCACAGGGTGGTTTGATGAATGCTTTTTGCTCATTGGCTGGGGCCCTGCCCCTGGGGTATATAAAAACCCAACACTCAGGCAGCGCAAGTGTCTCTCATCTCTGATGTGAAGTGGGGTATGCAGACCTACAGACCCCGACCCGAACAATTATCTCCCCAAGGGGGCTGTTGATGATGGGATCGCTTTTCCTGCTCTTCTGGATTCTTTGTGATGTGTAAGTAATAAAGCAGTCATTTGCTAAAAGTCTCTGTTATGTCTGAGCCTGTGTTCCCATGATGTCCCATGATATCATGTGTTCCCATGATATCAACTTGCTCCCCCACCATCTGTCTTAGTTTCCCACCTGCAATGACAAATACCACACAGATTGGCTCAAACAATGGGGCTTTATTGTGTCACAGTTTCAGTGGCCAGAAGACTTGCTTTCTCCTCCAAAACTTTGGTGTTCTGTTGCTGGTTTGCCACAATCCTTGTGGTTCCTTGGCTTTCTCATCACATAATGAAACTTTTTTTTCCTGGATTCCTGCTGACCTCCTATTTCCTGCTCCTTTCTCTAAAGGTCTCCAGTAATAGGATTAAGACCCATCCTGATTCAAGCGGCCACACTTTAACTAAAAATAACATATTAAAAGGTCCTATTTACAGTGGCTTCGCACCCACAGGAATGGATTAAGAGTGCATTTTTTTCTGGAATACATACCTCAATCTGCCCTAATATTCATATGTAAAAAATAAATAAATTTTGTCTCATACCTAGTACTATATCTAAATATTAATGCAAAATGTATCATAGACCTAAAATGCATAACTTAAAATTATAAGATTCTAAGAGAAAACTTCTAGAAGAAAATCTTAATAACCTTGGGTTGAACAAATATATCTTACATATGACACCCAAACCACGATCAATAAAAGAAAATTGATGAATGGGACTTCTTCAAAATTAAGAACTTCTGCCTTTGAAAGACATTATTTAGATAATAAAAAGACAAACTGCAGACTGGAACAAAGTGTTTGCAAATCATATATCTGATAAAGGTCTTGGGCCAGAATGTATCAGGAACTCTCAAAACTCCATAAGATGAAAAAATACAATTTTAAAAATGTGAAAAGAGTTGAACCGACACTTCACCAAAGAAGATATAAGGAGGCAAATAAGCACACGAAAATACACTGAACATCATGAAATGCGAAGTAAAACTGCAGTGAGATACCATCACATGCCCACTAGAATGGATAAGACTAAAGATAGTGACACACAAAATGTTGGAGAGGATGTGGCGGAGGTGCAACTCTTACGCACCGCTGGTGAGATGTAAAATGGTATGACTCCTTTGGAAAGCACGGTACATGAATGCTTATACCAGCTTGATTCATAATAACCCCAAACTGGGAGCACTCCAAATGTCCATCAGCAGGTGAATGGATAAACAAATTTTGTTTATTCCATTGTGTCGTTTGGAGCCCTTATGTACCCCAGAAAAGTCCATGTGTTTTCAATCCTTTCTCATGGGTGCAGTCCTATTGTGGGGGACGTTTGATTAAGTTTTTATTTTTTTTGTATGCTGTATGGCGGGGTCACATTTCCGTATTTTTCCTTGTGAGCATCCCATTATTGCAGCACCATTTGTTGAATTTTTGTTTGTTTATTTTGTTTGTTTGTTTTTTGGGAAGCACATGGGCCAGGAATTGAACCCGTGCCGCCCGCATGGCAGGCGAGAATTCTACCAATGAAACACCCTTGTAACCCCCTGATCAGATTTTTTCAGTTGAGATGTGACCCACCCAGTTCAAGATAGGTTTTAATCCTTTACTGGAGCCTTTATGGGAGGATAAAGAACAGAAAAGCAGAGAGAGAGACAGAGAGAGAGAGACAGAGAGAGAGAGAGAGTCACTGGAACCAGAAGCTGAAAGCAATGAAACCCTAGAGTGAAGGATCAGCAGACGCCGGTCATGTGCCTTTCCATGTGACAGAGGAACCCCAGATGCCATTGGCCTTTCTTCAGAGAAGGTATCATGCTGTTGATACCTTAAGTGGGATATTTTCATGTTCTTAGAACTATAAATATTTCTAAGAAATCTCCACTGTAAAAGCCAACCCACTTTTGGCATATTGCATTCGGCAGCTTTAGCAAAGTGAAACACCTTCCCTTGGAATACTACTGTTCTAGTTTGCTAGCTGCCGGAATGCAATATACCAGAAATGGAACGGCTTTTAAAAAGGGGAATTTAATAAGTTGCTAGTTTACAGTTCTAAGGCCCAGAAAATGTCCCAATTAAGACAAGTCTAAAGAAATGCCCAATCAAAGGCATCCAGGGAAAGATACCTTGGTTCAAGAAGGCCGATGAAGTTCAGGGTTTCTCTCTCATCTGAATAGGCACATGGCGAACACAGTCAGGGCTTCTCTCTTGCCTGGAAGGGCACATGGCGAGTATGGCATCATCTGCTAGCTTTCTCTCCTGGCTTCCCGCTTCATGAAGCTCCCCGGGAGGCACCTTCCTTCTTCATCTCCAAGGGTCGCTGGCTCGTGGACTCTCTGCTTCGTGGTGCTGCAGCATTCTCTGCTCTCTCTGAATCTCTCATTCTCTAAAATGTTTCCTCTTCTATAGGACCTCAGAAAACAATCAAGACCCACTCAGATGGGCAGAGACATGTCATCCCCTAATCCAGTTTAACAATCATTCTTAACTAAATCACATCATCCAGGGAGTTGATCCCGTCACACTTTCAAACACACAGCATTGAATAGAGATTATTGTACCTTTATGAAATGGGATTTATATTAAAACATGGCTTTTCTTAGGGGGCATGCTTTCTTTCAAACCAGCACAACTACTCAGCATTTTAAAAGAATGAGCTATTGCTACACAACTACATGGATGATTCTCAAAATAATTATGCTGAAGAAGCCAGACAAAAAAGGGTATCCGTTGTATGGTTCCACTTATATAAGATTCTGGGAAATGCAAACTAATCTATAGTGATGGAAAGCAGATTAGGAGTTGCTGGAAATGGAAAATGGGTGAACAGAGGCAGGAGGGATGGATTATATACTTTGGGGGGTGGTGATGGATAGATATTTCACTGTGTTGATTGTGGAGATGGTTTCCTGGATGAACTCATACAGCAAAAGTTATCAAATTATATACTTTAAAACATTTATAGTTTATTATTGTCAGTTATACCTCAATTAAACTGCAAAAAAAAACCACCTCAGAGCACTTAAAGAAAAATTTTTAGCACAGTTGTAAGTTTACAGAAGAATCATTGAGATAGTACAAAATTCCCATATACCTTCTCTCTCACATACAATTTTCCTTATTAGTAACATTATTTGGCATTAGTGTGATACTCTTGTTAGAACTGATGAACCAATACTACTATATTTATGTTGTTAACTAAAATCTATAGCTTGCATTAGGTTTCGCTCTTTCTGTTGTGCAGTTTTATGGGTTTAAAAAATTTTTTATTGTAACACATATGCACTCTAACCAGAGGAACACTTTTTAAACATCAAAATATTTAATCTTTCCTGGAAAACAGGGTGCCGCTGTTGAACTGAGGATTTGCAATTTATTTAATATTTTAATGAAGATTTGTATATGGATTATTTATTTGGCTTTACTTAATTACAGAAAATAAGTAGTTAATATTTTAATTAATTAAAATATTTAATTTTGATAGTACATAAAATAGCACTATGTTTTTGCCTGTACTCTTTTCTCTCCCCACCCCCTTTCCTCTCTCCTCTCTCATTCTTGAATTTCTAGAATGCTTTTGGGACATGTCTGTTTTATTCCATGCATTCGTTCAATATTTATGAAAAGCCTACTATGTGCCAGAGGCTTGCAATGCCCTGAAAGTACAAAGATAAGTGAGCCCATCCATGATGGTAAGGGGTTTATTGTCAGCAGTATGTTGAGCAAACATCTGCTAATTTCAAACAATAAATTACTTAGGCCTCTTCTTTGGAAGATGACCACATGTATTATTTGTATTATTTTATTGTATTTGTACATTCTCCTTAGTTTAAAGACATTCCTATGAAGATGAGGAACATAGAATCTCCACTTCAGGCAAGAGAACAATTATGCAAAGGAGAATTAGGTCCATATGCCTGGACCAACAAAATGCTGATGGCTTCCAAGAGTCACAAAGAACCTCGAGGGCGGCCTCCCTGTGGCAGCCCCAGCCCAGACCACACAAATACATGATGACTTGCACCAGTCCCCACCCATGGTGGGGGGAGGGGGATGGAGGGTGGCAGCAGGACACGGGCAAAGGGCTGCAGAGGCTGCTGGGGGGAGCTGGGGTACTTCCCACTCCGGGCTAGCTCCACCCACAGCAGGAAACACAGCTGACCCCAACTCCACAGGAAAGGGCCCCGGAGGGCAATCAAATATTCCCCAAGAAAAGTCAAACTCATAGGCTGTCAACTTCTTTTACCACTCTGCAGCATCAAATAATAAAAAATCAGCTGATTTAATGACAACAATGAAGGAACATTTTCAAATACAGAGATTGCTGGGATGATCTATTGTACCGATCATTTTGAGAAACTATTTTAAGAAGTGGAACTAATGAAAAAATGCCAACGGGGGACCTGACTCCATCTACAAATGTGAAGCTACCAGGCTTCTTAACCTTGACTAAAAAATAATACTGGAATCTTTGCGAGACAAAGAGCCTTAAGTTATGTGTTTAATAAATAACAGTGTGATTTTTAAAAATCCTAATGTAAGAGAACAGCATGTAGAAAAAATCAGCCATGTCCTGAGTATTTCCTTAGGTCCCTGCGGATGTTGCACAAGACTCGCTGGCTGCTACCACGCAAACAGACTGCTCTTATCTCTTGTTCTCATCTTCAGGCTGTGGGACATGAAAACCAGAGAAAGGACAGGGAGAGAAGAAGCTAAAGAAGAAAAAAAGGAGAGAGAATAAGGAAGAGGGAAAGATAGACAAGGAAGGAATTAGAGGAGAAAGAAAAGTAAAACAGGTTGAAAAAATAGAAGAGAAAGGATACATGAAAGAGAAAGAACGATGAAAAAAAAAAAAGGTAAAATGAAAGACGAGCTGCTTCTGCAGACCAAGTGTTGATAGACAACTTGCTTGTATCTTTACAGACTGGAGCACATGATTCAGTGGTTTTCATGTTTCATTTTCATTATTACTGTTGAAAATGCTAGAAATACTTACAGATTTCCTTTCCTTACCCCTCAGCCCCCTCTCACCCACTCACTATGTGAACCTAGATTTGGCTAGAGCGGGAAAGGGAGAAGGAAAGAAAGGCCTGGAGGGGCTTCTGGAGGTTTCTCCCTAGTCCTGAATGCCAGTTGGCTGCTGTGGGGAAACTTTGCTGGGAATGCTCACCTGAGGATGCTTGTCTGTGGAAACCCTCTTGTCATGTAAGCAGCAGAGACCTCTGCAGGTCTCAAAAACATGGCCCAAGCAATGCAGACATGTGTCCTCAGCTTGGGAGTCTATCCTTTCTAGCTCTTAGCAGGGATTTTCCTTTAGAGAGGCAAACCTCTTGCCAAGCCATCTTTCAGCCAAAAATCGTTTTCCTCTACTATACAGGAAAAAGAGGAAGACAAAATCCCACCCATCCTTTTCTGAGCTGATTATTTTCCATTTGAAATAAATGAGCTTCCTACGATGAGGTCAGGTTGCTTTGTTCAGATAATGAAATCGCTCTTTTGCTTCATGTGAGGGGATTCCAGGTTATGTGGGCTTCCTCCAGGGATATAGAGACAAAGGCAGCCAGGCTGAAAAGAAAGAATGCTACAGTTCTACTGATATAAAAGTTATGCTCAAGGCTCATGTCAAAATTGTTTGCCCACCGTTAACAGAGGAATTTACAGTGAAACTTTTAATATTCACAGGTGTTTGGAATATGATTCAGTAGCCTAAGCACCGAAGCATCACCTCCATTCTCTGTGATGGCATGCCCGAGGAACACACTGTGTGTGTGTCTTTGTGGGGGCGGGGGGTGCAGCCTGTGCACATGGCACTCCTTAGAGGCTCACACCTCACTGGGCATCACTTCCAGAAAAAATATAGTCTCCACGGCGTAAATTCCTCTCCAGCCCTCCCATCATCTGGGATCTCTTAAAGTCAGAAGAACTTAAAAGCAGAGCTAGGAGTTATTCTTGGGTACAAGTAGAAATGCCTTTCAGTAGGAAAGTCAGGACAGGGGCTGATTTGTCTGCTCAGGCACACAGTCAGTGAATGTACCCAAACCAGCAGAACTAGAGTGGCTTGAGCTTCTTCAACAAAGAAGGGAGACGGCGTCCCCTGCCCCACCTGAAGAGCCACCCAGACCCAGGTCCGAGCGTCCAGAGATGGTGGCCAATGTAGCAAAGGGGCAGCCCTTTGCCAGGAAGCCTGTGGAGGGATAGAGGATGCCAAGAGAGAGGCTCTTTCCCTAATGGCCTGAGGTTTTGGAAGGAACAGCAAGAGATTAGTTTTTGAATGATTAATGGAAGGCGTGGGCATGTTTCATTGATAAGCATGAGTTTGGAATCTAAAGAATTACTTGTGGATATGCGGGTGGAGGTGAGCAAGGCAAGAAGGAGACATTTCATATGGACCAATTTGATTTCCAACAGCATGTTTCATTTTGTTATATGCCCCGTTGTGCTCTGGCCACTGTCCTAGAAGATGGCGATATCAGAAAGAAGGGGACCAGCCCTAAAGCCACACCCTCAGCACACAATCTCACCTCCGAGCAGGGCCAGGGAGGGAAAAAAAAAAGACAACTGTGAAACACCCAAGCATCCCATCACCTGAGTCAGGTTTAGCATCAGGAGAAAAGTCCATTCATTCGACAAATGTTTATGGAGCATCTGGCGTGTGCTTGCCAATGCCCTGGGCACTGGGGGTAAGGCAGGGAACAAAACAATGTTCTCACACTTTGGGAGCTTTCATTCTACTGGGAGAGGTAAATAATAAACAAATGCATAAAACAATGCTAGATAGTGAGAAGTGATAGGAAAAAATTAAGCAGGGGAAGGGAATAAAATATGAACACAGTCATCAACAAAGGAAGCCCTCTCTGAATTCCTGTAAGGAATGAAGTAAGGAAGAGGAAACTGGGAGAGCAGATGCCCCGGGGGGAGGAGGTATATGCCTGGAGAAGGCAAGCTGGCCTGGGGGCTCATCTCACTTCCACTCTCCCTTTCACAGTAAAGGAATCGAATGCCAAAGAGGTGAATTACCTGATTAATTATAGCTTCTATCCCAAATGATTAGTGACGAAAAACCTGGAGAGGTTAAGTGTCTTACCTAGTTCTCCCCACTGGCACTGGCAGAGCCAGGACAAGTCTGGTAGCTCTCAGTCCATACAGGACTTCAGCCAGTCCATCTGGTGCCTTTGGGCAAATCAGAAAAAAGGCATCCCTTCCCCCCAAGGCAGATGAGCTCCCTACCAGGTGCACTTGGCAGATGTACTTGGCCTGGATTCCAGCTCTCACTTGCTCCTCAGTCAAGATCTTTATGTAGGACCCAACCTGCACAGTGGCCCCAAATAAACAGTTTCTTTCCTATATCTAATACTCCCCCTACTCATCATATGCTTACAACATCCCAAATAAATGTTTTCTAGTTGGAGCTCTGTTAATTCTGATCACACAGCTCATTTTGCAGTAGTTGTACAGCACCATGTTCCCTTGATGTCCTTGGTCTATGCTAGAAATTGTTGACTAGTTGAAAGATGAGTCAGACTGACCACAGATGGATTATGAGGTCTGTTATGAGTTTCCTAATGCTGCTGTAACAAGCTGATCTCCACACTAACCATCGACAGAAGGTAGGTGGGTGTTCAGAGGAATCTCCTGACTTCTAGATGTTGACCATGTGACCCCTGTTATTCTGATTGCCCAGTGCCCCCGGAGACTGGCTTTGAAGGACAGCGTCACAGGGTTCCCTCACTGTACTAATTCCAATGGCTGCCTTAACAAATCACCATGTATCTTATTAACTTACAATTCTGGAGGTCAAAAGCTCTAAAATCATGGTGTCAGCAGGGCTGAGTTCCTTCAGAGGCTCTAACAGGGAATTCGTGTCCATGCCTTTTCCAGCTTCTGGAGGCCACCCACATTCCTAGGCTCTTGGATCCTTTGTCCATCTTCAAGGGCTGCGGTGTAGAGTCTTCAAATCTCTCTTTCTAACTTTGCTTCTGTACTCACATCTCCTTCTCTGACTCTGGCCCTTCTACTTTCCTCTTATAAGACCCCCTTGTGAGGACACTGGACCCCCCAGATACTCCAGGATCACCTTCCCATCTCAAGATCCTTAACTTCATCTCATCTGCCAGGTTCTTTATGCCACACGAGGTAACAGGGTGTGTTCAGGGACATCTTGGGGGGGTGGCATATTCTGTCCACCTCTGGGTATAATAAGAAAGTGCCCTCAACGAGAGGGCCTCTTACTCAATGCCATGCTTTTGGCTTTAAAATTTCTTTTAGAAATTCTATTTCACCTCTGGAAAGCTTTTGGGTTTTATAAGAAATTCACTGATAACATACAAATGCCTGTTGGAAGAGATGACGTGTATACTAAGTCTTCTCTGTTAAGATTTTAGTGAGAGGACAAAGACACTGAGAAATAGAGAATACAAGAGGGAGCGTTTGTGTCCTATAAACAAAAAATCATTATTTCCCAGTTTTTGCTAGGAGCTAACTTGCCCCATAGAGCACAAGGCTGGGAAGCAGGATCTCAAGTTCTAGGCACTAACTAGTTGCTACCCACAAATATTGCATTTAACATCTCTGTGTCTCATTTTCACCATTGGTGAATGGAGACTAGCTGGTCTCCCTAAACCAGAGGGGAGAGTGTGGATGACATTTAAAGCACTACGTGAAGGCCCTTTGAGAAGGGGGACAAACTGACTTAGCTGATATTGACTGACGGATGAATCTGTGACATGCACGTCTCCTTTAATCCTCCCAACCGCTCCTGGAGGCAGATGCTTTCATTGTCCCCATTGAGCAGGTGAGGAGACCGTGCGCAATGCATTCAGACACTACCCTGAATTACACCAAACTCTGCAGGTTAAGAGCTTTCCTCCACCAGACTTCCTCAAACGTCAACTGCAAGCTCAGGGTGTCTGGTACCAGCCGCTACAGATCTGAGGGTCCCTGCCACACCCCTCAAGTTCCAAAATTTGCTAGAACACCTCACAGACCTCAGGAAAGCACTCTACATAAAGTTATAGTTTTCTTAGAGCAAAAGGACACAAATCAGAACCAGTCAAGTGAAGAGATGCAGGGGACAAAGCCTGGAAGGCTTTCAAACTCAAGAACTTCCTTCCCCACCTGTGCAGCCAGATGCGCCACCCTCCCTGCACGTCGATGGGTCCTGCCGACCAGGGACGCTCACCCAGCTCCGGTGCAGCTTTTATTGGGGTTCCATTAGGTCAGTTGCTTGATGGAGTCAGTGCCCTTCTGGTTGGACCCTTCTCCAGGCTCCTCCCACTGGTCAGAAGCTCAGGACCCCAACTGCCAACTCACAGGGTTGGGTTTTCTGGCCTGGCCGGTCTTCACTCTCAGGTGTGGCTGTCCCACCCACGTCATCCCATCAGCGCAAACTCCCAGGTATGGTCCGGAACCATGGAGAAGAATAGACACCCCTGATCTGGGAAATTCCAAAGATTTGGAGGGTATTTCCCAGGAGGTAGGGGCAAAGTCCAGCAAGATTCCATTGTACCACCCTGAGGCTTGCTCACACAACCTGACAAAGGTCACCCAGCTACAGGCAGTGCAGCTGGGAGATGACCCCAGATCACGCAGGCGCAGCGTCTCTGCTCTCTGTCACTAGGGACCATTTCCCTTGCCAGCATCAGGGGGAAGCTGCACCTTCATCTAGGGTGCAGGACTGGGCCCAGCATTTGGGGAAGGCTATAAAACAGTGGCTGAGAAAATAAAGCAAAACTGTATTTCAAGTACAAAAGGGGCAAGGCGATTGAAGTTTGCCAAGGAAGTGGTTGCAGTGTAGGGTTTGGCATGCTGAGCCGTTTTTCAAATTCAGGTACCTGCGATGCAAATTAGCAGGGCTCCCCTCTGCACCCCACTCCAGGCTCTGAGGAGCCCACTACCCACGGCCAGTGTCAGGGGCCACGCGGTCACTTTGTTTATAAATTAATAAACACTCAACTCACAACCTTAGAAAAGAAGAAAAAGACAGAAAATAAAACCTTGGTGTTATCGGAAGAAAGTAAGTAATAACGTAACTTATAAATAAGCAAATTAGAAACCAGAATATAATTTAAATTAACAAATGCATTCAAATGGAGTTCCTTTCATAAGAAAACCTGCCACTGAAATCAACCAATCCCTGACATTTTAGTCCGTGAAATAAGAAAAGTGATAGAACAACCATGGTAGAGATTAAACAAAGACGAGAACATTATAAACAATTTAATAGATACAGTTTACCTAGATAAATGAATATTTCCAAACATTGCCAGTTGAGGAGGGATAAAGCTAGGACAGACCAAACACGGATGTGTCCGCTGGCCCAGATCCCACTCACTCCGCCCCTGGACATTCCGCAAATGCTGTTCCATCTCTGCAGCCTGACCTTCCACCCTGGCTTCCCAGCCCAGACCCCCACCCCCCTACAGCCCTTGGAGAGGCCATCGGTACCCCACCTGCCCTTCCCTCTGATCAACTTCCCACACAGGTTAACTCGTTTTTAAGGGGTTGTTTACTTCTAAAACTGCTGTTCGTTGTGGACAAAACTGACCAAGGTTCTGATAACTCAGATAACCTAAGTTAGTGGCAGGAGTCTAATAATGAGACCCCGCCAAGTGGCGGCGAGGAGGTGAAAGGAAATAGAGCTGGCGGTGAACCTCCCTGGTGCCCTGAGTTGCTGGCAGCCTCTGTCGGCCACTGGGTTTTCCCATGATGACCTGTCACCCCTCGTTCTGGTTGCCTAGGATAAAAAGAGTCAGTTCACTGATAGAGCCGTGCAAATGCCGGTGAGTAGATCTTCTAATATCATCATCACCATTTTTTGGAGATGCAGACATGGAGATAACAGAGGGATTAAGGAACTTTCTCAGGTCTCAGGTTTAGCATTTGAAGCTAGACTGTCTGTCCCCAGAGCCCTGGGCTTCCCTACTCCATTTCCCCACATGAACTCCTTCCACCATCCTTCCATCCGCTTCAGCGTTTCCGTGTGCTTTCAGTCTTCTTCAGAAACCCTCTTTTCTGAGCTTCACCCCCACTTTCTCCGCTTGCACTTTCTTAGCCTCCTTTCCAACGCCAACCACAACCCCTTTTCTGGTTTTAAACAAGGAGCAGGAAGGGGTTGTGCAGAGGGACCTGCTTTCTTTTCCTGCCCTGCTCAGTTCGCGGACTTCTGCCCTAGCTGTCCCGAGGGGGCCACGGGCTTGGAAAGGGATCGGGATGGTTGCCAAAGGGACAGGAACAATTCCTAAAGGAGAGGCCACGCTGCGTGACAGCAGCCTCGGCTCCTCGATGCCACGGGTTCCACGGGTGGGCTCGTGAGGCTCTCCTATGGGGTGGGGTGGGGGCCCAAGTACTGCAGAGTTAGCCAGGGAGCAAGGGAGCAGGAAGCAGGGGCGAGAAGCAGAGGCGGCCAGAAGAGGTGGAGCTGGCTGGGTCTGGTTTCCAGGCTCCATCCCAGGAAGGGGGAGAGGGTTCCATGGGTGCCCCCACCTGCCCTGGGAGGAGATCATCTCTCAGTCGGCTCAAGGGAATTTGGTTTCCATGATAAAACACCATCTCACCCTATCTTGGTTCTCCTATGTTTCCAACTTCCTCTTCTGATTTTTTTTTATCTTTTCCTTCACAAATTTCCCAATTCCACTTCCTTCTCTTATCTTCAGATGTGGGTGTTCTCCAAAGTTTTGTCCTCAATGCTTTTTCCTTTCCTAAAGTGGTCCCATTTATTCTTATGATATCAATCCACGGCAAGACAGAGTCTCCCAAATCCATTATAATCTGGGCAGTCATAACTTATTTTTTGAACATCTGTATTATATCTCCAAGCCCCCCTAGACATTGCCACCTGTTCTTTTGGCTAGGAACTCCAGCTCGAAACATTTAAAGCCACACGTCTTCTTGCCAATTCCCATACCAATCTCCCTGCTATAGCTTTGTGAGTTTCCCTACTTTCCATTTTGAGGGAAAATCCCCAAAATATTTCCCACATGTTTATGTAAAATGTTGAGTAAAATGCCACACATATAATAATTATTATCTGCCAGGTACTAAGGGCTTTCCATATGTTAACTCATTCAATCCTCATAACAACTCTAGCAGACTTGATAATGTTATTACCATTTAATAACTAAGGAAACTGAGGCCCAGAGAGATTAAGATTGCATGGCTAGTAAATGGCAGATATTGGAAATTGAGCTCATGCAGCCTGATTCTGGAATCTCTACTCTTAAACACTGTATTATAGCATTTCTCACTAGACCATGTTAAATGAAAACTGATAGAACACTGTCTGCATAACACAATCACAACTCTGCAAAGCAAACAAGAAAACCAACAATCCAGATAACTAGGTATAGAAAAAAAAGACAAGAAAGAAATATTTCAAGGTAATGGTGAATCACCGAACTGCAGAAAAGACTGAGAACACTTTTAGTTTATACCCTTCACTTGTTCTATTTTCCAAATTTCCTATTAGAAGCATAACACTTATAATAGAGAATAAACTAACACAAGTTATGTTTAATTTTTAGATGACTGCAATAAAGTGAAACATAGAAAATACCACTACTGCATATTTCCCTCTCCCAAACAAACAAACAAAAATAACGTATACACTGAATTCTTCCATTCCATTTTGCCCTTCTAGCTCTGGCCAGGACTGCAGCCCTCCTACTCACTGATTCTTGTCTCACCATCTGCACGCCATATTAATCTTCTAAAGGCAATGTCTTCTTTATACCACTTGCCTATTCCAGTTTCCTACGTCTGCCAGTTACTTGTGGAATTCAATTGAAATTCTTCAGCCTGGCATTCGATTGGCCCACAATCTGGCCCCAATCTTCCTTCTAGCCTTCTCTTCTACTTTTTCCCCCCTTCATGTTTCCTATGATCCAATCAGCCTCATTTAATCTCTTCTGCTTTGGTCTTTCCTAGCTCCCAGGCCCCAAGATAATCCTAACCGAAGTGACTCAGCAGCCTGCGTCTCTACTTCCGGAGTCGTTTGAAATTAGCTCCTGCTTCCAGTGACAGAAGTCACCAGCCTGGTCAAAACTCGATGCCTGAACACTGCCCTGCCCAGGATCCGTCGCTGCCAGTAAGTTCTGGAAGCACTTCCAGAACCAGGCGCGAGCCAGCATTGCCGCCTCTCCTTCTAGATTAGCAATCAGCCTCCTTTGTGGGCCTCTTTTGTTCCTTGTGCTCCTTCATTCCGGTGCACATGTCCCCAACAGAAACGATAATGTGCAGCTCTGCACAACCCTGGCCTGGGTTCTTCCTGGACTGAATCTCACCCAGTCCTCGTGACTTCCACACTGGACCAGCAGCCGGGGTTCCCAGCACAGTCCTCTGCTCCATGAATCAAACTTCCTTGAATTCCCTTGGACCATGCCTAGGATACCGCACCTTGGGGAGCGCGTGACCTGAACCACTTAGCTGTCCGCGCTGACCTCAGCCAGGCCTTCCCCCGCCTCCCCTCCTCTCTTCCAGACCTGCTCCAGCATCAATCAGTCGGTGCCAAAATCTCAGGCACCTGGGAGCCTCTTTGAGATTTGATGGTTTCTGCCAAAAAACATTATTGTCAATCTTTGCCCCTAGAATCTCTGGCTATGCCTTTCCTTTTATCCAACCCACCTTGGGAACCCTTAAGAAGTTTCTGCCTATCTTTTAAGATCCGTTTTAAATGCCATGTCCTTGCCTCAACCTTTTCAAATTATTCCCTCTAGCAATTCCTAAATACTTCTCTTGGGTCCTCCTTGCCTAGAGCTTTAGTATACTCACCTGTACACTGGCTTTGTACCCTCATATGACACTGTAAGCTTCTGAGGAAAGACCCTACAAAAAATACCCAACCAAAATTTACTGCATTGAAGATGCGAATGAGGAGCTGAGTGTATATAATAGTAAACAAAAATCATAATCCTTCATTTTGTTTACCTTTTTGTTCAAAATAATTCATGCTTACTTAATGATTTCCACAATTTTATTGTGAAAACTCTCTTCAAAGAAGTACATGTATATCATCTGCCTTGTCAGCCTGCCAGAATAATGATCCATTATAATCATCTAATTATCTAAATATCGTCTAATTGTTGCATTAGTTGAAACAAGCCAAGTCCCACATAGTGTTAAGTGCAAGGGTTTTACTTGACGATGTAATCAGATATCTGAGCTTTGATATCTGTTGGTTTTCATTCTCACGCATCTTTCTGAGATGCTACACCCTCTGTAGAGTTATTTAATTGTGGGAAACGAAAGAGCCATAGGCTGACAGCATGGAATTTAAAACCTTGTCTGACGTGATTATTGCCCAACATAGTTTCAGGTTTTGCAAAGCAGGTGCTCCCCAGTAATGCGCAACTCTGTAAGCGAAGGATTTTTTTTTTAAAGTTTGGCCAAGAGTCAGCGGTGTGGAAGAAAGAGGGTTAAACAACGAGTATTTATGAATAACCAAAAAAAAAAGTGCATTATGCCACGTATTTTAATTCTATGATTCAAATTTACAATCTTCTGAGCTAAGAAAGTGATGTGTAAACAATTACCAAAGCATTTCAGCAAGTTTGAAGCAAGTAAAGACAGCAGCCTTCGCTGTGACAACCTCACCACAACTCCCTAATTATCTCATGAACTTCAGCTAAAGACCATCAGCTGACCAGTGCCTTTTCCAGCAAACCTGCGGGTCTAACAGCTTGTCTTCTCTTTGCTGGGGCCCCAGTTTCACAAAGTGTTAGCCTGCCCCCTGCTGGCTGCCCCGCTAACGGTCATGGGACAGAAAGGGTACACAACACGTAAGGCCTTTTATTTTAATTTCTCATTGTTAGGGAATCTGCCAGATGAGACTTGAAGAGTGGAGTGTGCAAGAGAGGCCTTTCCTTTTGGCACCCCCTGGTATAACTGAGCCCTTGAATACTAGAAAGATTCTCGAATAAGCAAACCATACACTCTAATACCACCGAGTGCTAAGGCAACGCTCTAAAATTTAAAGAATTCAGAAAACAAAATCCAGTTACAGCTGCCCAGCACTGACATTGGCGTTTCCAGACGGGGGAGCCTGCAGCACGGGGAGTGTAAGTCAAACCCAAGAAAATGACCTCACCCTATGGGAGAAGACGCTGTTTTATCTGCTGCATGTCTGTGAGCCTGGATTTGCTACGGGCCGGAGACAGATTTTCCAGCTGCAATCCCATCTGCGGGGCGGCCACAAAAGGGCTTTGTGTGACCAGGGGGCTCGGGCTGAGGGCCTTGGCACAAAAGCCCCACGCTGTCCGCTGCCCTCCCCACCCACCACCGGGGGCAGTTCAGCATCTGAAACGTGGCTAGTCTGCGTTGACATGTGCTGCTAAATGGAAAAGATCCCCTGGATTTCAAAGACGTCGTATGAAAACAAGAATGTCACATATCTCATTAATTATTTCTATTGATTACCTGTTGAAATGCTAATATTTTGGATTTATTGAGTGAAATAAAATATGTTATTAAAGTTCATTCTACCTGTCTTTTTTATTTTGTGTGTGGCTACTAGAAAGATGTAAAATTATACGTGTGCTCACATTGGTTTTGTTTTAGTTTGCTAAAGCTGATGAAATGCAATATAGCAGAAATGGGTTGGCTTTTACAATGGGGAGTTATTAACTTACAGGTTGACAGTCCTTAGGCTGTGAAAATGTCCAAATCAGGGCATCAGCAGGCGATGCTTTCTCCCCAAAGACTGGCTGCCGGCGAGCCTCAGCTCCTCGGGCACATGGCTGGGCATGTGGCGGCATCTGTGATCTCTCCCTTCTCTCCTGGGCTCTGTTGCTTCCAGCTTCTGACTGCTTTTCTCTCAGCTTTTCTGGGGCTTTTTTCAGTGTCATCTCTCTGTCTTTTATCCTTTTATAAAGACTCCAGTAGAACCCACCTGGAGCATGCATTGACTGAAATAACCCCATCAAAAGGTCCCACCCATAACCCATCTACACCTACAGGAATGGATTAAAAGAACATGATCTTTTTGGGGGTGCAAACAGTGTCAAACTATCGCAGGTTTTTATTGGCCAGCACTGAGTTCAACACGTAATTAAGCCTAATGTTCTATAGGTGTACAATGTTAAGGGTTTTTGGAACACTTTTTAATTTTAACCTTCATAACAGCAGTATTAAAAATACATATATATTCTTGTATTCCCATTTTACCAGTCAGGAAACTGAGATTCAGAGAGGTTTATGAACAAGGCTACATAGTGCAGGGGTAATTGTGCCAGGACTTGGTAATTCATATGTTAAAGAATCCAGGATCAAATCCCTTGGCCACACCGGGGTGCCTGCCAGCCAGCCTTGGCTCTCTTATGTCCTTTCCTAGTTCCCATTTCCAGGCCAGGTCTGCTGCTTTGTCATAGGCTTTTCTTTTTTTTTCTGTCTGTAGAACTACCTTACTATAAATTCTATAGCCAGGTAAAAAGAAGTTTCTCTCTCTTACATATTTTCCTGGAGCCACATAAAATAACCATTTTAGAGGTGGAATGCGATACAGAGGTAGAATTCTTTCCAACTATTCCCTCTCATTTTTGTCCATCTTGGCTTTCAGTGTCTCGAGGTATAAAATTTCTCAGACATCATAAATCCTCCAGAAAGTGCTCTAAGAGGATTTAGACAAAAACAGATTTTCCAGATTTGCCTGGAATTTTTTAGCTTTTTGCAAAAAGGGGAAATTCTGTTTATACAAACGTAAGCGACAGAATTTCTGTGAGCCTCGGGTCCTCCCATTATCTGCCTACACGGAGGCTATGATAAACACACACGCACTCGCACACGCACAGGTCATTTGTAATCGCTCTTACAAGGAAAACAGGCTTTTGGTCTTTTTAGTTTGTGTGAGGCAAAACTTAAATTCTAAAACAAGTAAGAACTGTTATTTCTGGAATGATTATTCAGGAATGAACAAATGGGGCCTCTCCTCCGTGTCCAATGACTTCCTGCAGTGTCCTTAATTGCTCGCATTCTCTCCGGTTGAGGAGTGCCAAGAAATTTTTAGCAGTGTCTAGCAGAGCAAAACCCAAACAAATCCTATGTTAAGTGACATGGTTTTCTAATGTGAGTAGAGAAAACAAAGACTAGGTTTGGAAGGCTTAGAAATCCACCCATCCATCCACCCATCCATCCATCCACCCACCTATCCATCCAACCATCCCTCCAACTACCCATCCACCTATCCACCCACCCATCCATCCACCCATCCATCCATCCACCCACCCATCCATCCACCCATCCATCCATCCACCCACCTATCCATCCAACCATCCCTCCTACTACCCATCCACCTATCCACCCACCCATCCATCCATTCATCTCTCCCCCGCGCATCTACCCCTCCATCCATCTGTCCATCGACCCATCTATCCACACACCCTCCCATCCGTCCATCTACCCATCCATCTATTCACCCATCCATTGAAGATGGCTTGGCAGAGGAGGTCAAAATTCAACAGAACCCATCCCTGATCTCATGAAGCTTATACTCTTGAGGGAAAGGTAGGTAATTAATATGTAAATAAGCAAATAAAAAACCCAAATTGAGATGCAGACTGTGAAGGAACCAAGTAGAGTGCAGAGAGGAGATGGTGGCCTACTTTAGAAAAGGTCGTCAGAGAAGGCTCCAGCTTTGTGGGGTGGTGAAGAAAATGGTCCTGTGGTCCACGCCAAAGGGTCCACAAGTGTAGCGATCCTGAGGCTGTTGTGAGCATGCATGGTTTCAGGGAAAGGATGGTGAGCGCAGGTGGAATCCGGTGCGTCTAGCAGAATATGCCAGAGTTGTGGTTGGAGGGGTAGGTCAGGGAGGGAGACATCATCTGGGGGTTTGGACCAGAGCAAGGGGCTCGGGTTTTCTTCCAAGTTCCAAGAGGCCCTAAGCACACTGTGATTTACATATTTCAAAGAATTGTCTCACTGCTGAGTGGAAAGCAGATTGAAGAGGCAGGAGGTAAAGTTTGAAGTGAGACACAACTCATGGTGTTTCCTGTCATCAAGTCTGCTTTTGCTTCTTGACACCTCCACTGTCCAGGACCGTGCTGCGAACAGCTGTGTAGTCCCCTTCCCCAGATGCTTTTTTTTTTCCTTTCTAGGTTGAACTTTAAAATTTTCTTTCTCCCTCTTCTTCCTTGTTTGTTTTCTGCCTGCATATCCAGAATCTTGAAGCTTTAGAATAAGGCGCATTCCAAGCATCTCAATAATGGGATAAATGAACATCGCCCTGACCCTCTGCTGGGCTCAGCGTCTGCTTGGAAACCTGGGACACCCTCTCTGTGGTGCATGTCAGTGCTTCTTTACTTCTAAGTTGGCAAAGGCCTTTTAATGACTCTAAAGCACTATCTGGCCTCCCTCACTCAAGCCCTGCCTCGGGGTCAGGCACCAGCCACGCAGATGTCCCCTAAGCACACTCAGTGGCCCCATCATGTCCCACGGCAGTCTGGGTTGCTGACTGGCTCTTCTGGGGGCCCTGGAATGCTCTGGCTGCCTCTTGCCCCCCGAATCACCTCCTTCGAGCACATTGGCTCACCGCTTTGGGCAGAGACGCCTTCCTCAATGAGTGAAAATACCTCTTGCGCTGGAGCGCTGCCTTCAACCCCCAGCTCTACCCTCCAGTCTGCTCGGCCCTCTCTGAGCCCGGAGCCTGACCGGCAGGGAAGACACCACACCCCTGGGTGTCCAGGTGGGCTTGGCCAAGGGGAACCCCAGCAGGAGGTCCGAGGGGGCTCCCCACCCAGCCCATGGCCCCTTTGCAGGGACCTCTGTCTTTCCACAGCCTCCCCTCACCCCTTCAGGCCGAGGACAAGGACGGGGATGGCCCCCCTGCTGTCACCTGTCCTGGGGCTCCCCACTCTGGCCACCTTTGTCCCTACATTAAACTCTCCTAAACCTACTCCAATTTGAATCCCTCCTCTTTCCCATGAGGACCCTGACAGACTCAGTCCTCTCCTTGGAGGTCCCCTTGCCCTCCCAAGGACTTCTGACCTTCAGTTGAGAGTGGCCAATGTCTCACCCCAACCAGGTCCTCCCTTTGAGCCTGCTCCCCGGCAGGAGAACCCTGCCCTCCGGGCCCGCCCCTCCGGCTCCCCAGCCCAGGGCCGCTGAATTCCTCCCCCGGAGCACTGAGCCTCTTGGCAAGTAAAGCCCCAGAGAGGGAGCCCCACCCCCACCCCCACCCCACCCCCAGCCCCTACAAGTGCGAGGTGCTGCTCATGGTGTCTCCTTGACTATCAGCCAAGCTCAGCCGCTGGGGGGGCACACTAATCCCACCGCCCAGCACCAGGGTGCAAATGCACGGAGGACCACAGAATTATCCAACGATGATAATGATAATTGTAAAAATGATGATATTAACAGTAATTGCTCATGTTTACCGAGCAGGTACCGTGTGCTAAGGGCGTATCTAAGCACTTTCCAGGTATTAATGCATTTAACCCTCACCACAACCTTCAGAGACAGAGCTACTGTCAAACTCATTGTATACCCAAGAAAACTCAGGTAAATGAGGTCCTTTACCCAAAGCTACCCAGCTAGTTGGTGGCGGATCTAGAAAGTGGGTCTATGGCCTTGGCCACAATATTGTAAATAACCAACATCTGTTATGAAAGCTTCGTAAAGAATCCTGCATCCATTGCTGAGAACTGGTTTGTTTTGGTGCCTGCAAACCTCTAGTAAGAGGAAAAGGCTGAATGCTTAAGGTGTTGAAAACAAAATAAGAACAGGTTTTAAAATACTGTGACATTCAAACACTGTACTGGGGCAAAACCCAGACGATAAATCCTTTTACTCATTTATTTTGGTAGGACAAAGTTCGATTTAAAATGGGTTGTTGGGGGCAGTGCAAAGGTGGCGCAGTGGCAGAGTTCTTGCCTGCTATGCCAAAGACCCGGGTTCAATTCCCAGTGCCTGCCTGTGCCCAAAACAAAAACTATTAGAATGGGTTATTGGGGGAGTTATTAAATGTCCTAGAATGCTCACCTTTAGGAAAGAGGGTGTGTGGTGCTTTATAGTAATGCTTGGAGTGACTGCCAGGGGGGTTGTCAGATATAGAGATTCCTGGGCCCCAGCTCAGACCTCCAAACTGTGGCCCCCAGGGGCTTACCATAGGCAGGATAATGGCCTCCCAAAGATATTCATGTCCCAACTCCCAAAACCTGTGACTATGTTACTTCACATGGCAGCAGGACTTTGTAGGTGGATTAAATTACGGATCTCGGTTGGAGAGTTAGTCTGGATTATCTGGATGGTGCAATGTCACCACCGGGCCTTGTAGGAGAAGGTAGATCAGAATCCAGAGAGAGACGTGGTGATGGAAGCAGAGGTGGGCATCCTCGAGGAGCTGGAAAAGGCAAGGAAATAGGTTCTTCTAGAGCCTGGGAGGAAAGCAACCCTGCCTGACCCATGTTAGACTTCTGACCCCAGAGATGTAAGGTGAAAAGTGGGTACAAATTACTGGGTAATTGGTTGTAGCAGTGTTAGGAAACTAATGCAAGGGTCAGTTGGGGAATCCGCCTTTTTGACAGGTGCCCCCGGTGGCTCGGCGCGGGTGGTCTGTGGCTCCCACTTGAGGGGCCCTGACTTGGCCGGAAGAGGCTGGGCACAGGTGTCTAGCAACAGGACAGGACAGAGGGGGCCAGGGGCATCCCTAGCTTCTCCCCTTTGAAAGGGGCACCTTTTTCTCCTTAACGTCCATTAATATTCTGGCCTTATTTTATTTACTTAAAAATGTAAGCCATTTCATCCACTAGAAAGGCTCTTATTAAAAAATAAGGAAGGGTGCCTGGATGGTTCAGTGGTAGAATGCTCGCCTTCCAGGGGGAGACCTGGGTTGGATTCCCAGACCACGTACTTAAAAAGAGAAGGAAAACCAGCAGTGGTGAGGATGAGGCAAGCAAGGTACACTTGTGCTGCTGGTGGAAGCATAAAATGGTGTGGCCGCTGCAGAAGGCAGACTGGCTGCTTCCCAGAAAGTTAAGTACAAATTCCCACATGACCCAGCCATCCCGCTGCTGGGTATACACCCAAACTAATTGACAGCAGGGGCTCAGACAAATACTCGCATACTGATGCAGCAGCACTATTCACAATTGCCAAAAGGCAGGAGTAACTCCATATTTCCATAAATGGAAGCATGGGTAAATAAAACATGGTATATGTACAATGAAATAGTATTCAGCTGTAAAAAGAAATGAGGTTCTGCTATATGGAGGAAACCTGAAGACATCATGTTGAGCGAAATAAGCCAGGCACAAAAGGACAAATATCATTTGACCTCACTGCTATGAAATAATTAGGGTAAGTAAATTCATAAAGTCAGAAACTAGAATACAGGTTACCAGGGGGCAGGGTTGAGGTAGGGACTGAGAAGTTAATTCTTAATTGGCACAGAGTTTCTGTTTGGGGTGATGGAAAAGTTTTGGTAATGGATGCTGGGGATGACAGCACAGCACTGGAACAGAATTAACACCACTGAATTCTATATTTGAAAGTATTAGCCACTTTAGATTATGTATATGTCACCAGGATAAAAACAAACAAACAAAAACTCCCATTGGGCTGTACCCCACAGAGTGAATCCTAAGGTAAACTGTGGGCTACAGTTAATAGTATGATTATAATAATTTTATTTCATCAGTTGTAACAAAGCCACCCCACTAATACAAAGTGTTAATGAAAAACGTGTGTGTGTGTGTGTGTGTGTGTGAGGGTGGGTGTATTTCGGAAATCTGTTCTTTCTGCATGATTTTGCTTTAAATCTTCAGCTGCTCAAATAAAATAAAAAGCCATTGGTTTGCAACATACAATAGTTCGTGATCATTACATAGTCATGAATGGAAACGTAATAGAAAAGGCCTGGCATCTAGAGCCAGGAGTGCCCAGCCCCTGTCACTTGCGGGCTGCGGCACCTCGGTGAGCGTCAGCCTTCCCACGTGTGAACAGCAGGACAATAACCCCAAACGCACACATGCCGAAGGCACACACGCACCAGGCACATGCGGATGCTCAGGAAAAGGTAACCTGCTCCCTGCTCAGTCTCTCCTTTCCTTCCCTTCCACCAGGATAACGACGGAACACGGAACGCATGACTCTTCTTCCTGTAAGCAGTGTGCTAAGATCATGTGTTTAGCCTACAGAGGCCCCAAGACAGCAGGTGCTAACCGCTCCCACTGCCCCAAGAGAGGCGCTAGGCCACCTGCTCAGAACTTGCAAAGCAAATATCTAAAATCAGTTGTGCTACCCTTAACCCAAACCCCACCTTGGAGGGCATAAAATAGCCGCAGCTGGAGCTTAGACAAGATTTCTCAGGCGGGTGTGACTGGTGAGCTGTGAGCCTCCCGCCCGGGTAACTGCCCCACGCAGATGGTCCCCGGAGCGGGCTTGAAAAACAGATCATCCCCCAGCCGGCGGCCGCCTGGAACAGTGTGCGGCCGCAGAGACAGGCTTTGGGAAGTGGCCGCGCTCCCTCTGGTGGCGGTCAGGGGGAGTGCGTCCTGCAGGCGGGCTGTGGGTCACAGGGACAGAGGGCGGGGCTCAGCGTCCATCCTGGGGAGGAGCTGCCTAGAGCGGCAAGGAGAGCTCGGCGAGGAGGCCCAGGTGTCTGAGAACCGGGGACAGAGTAGGCTGATTTGCTTGACTCTAGGAACTATCCCCTGAGAGGGCCCAGGGAAGTGGAGTGGGCTCTGAAGGACCCACAAATAACCCCACAGAGGGAGCTGGGTCAGGTGGTGTGGGGAAGCAGGGGAGTTTTCAGGTGGGACCCCGCGAGTCCTGCTTGTTCGGTATGACCCTTTTAGTATTATTATTATTGGAAAGATCCTTTAATATTTCATGGACTCCAAGAAAGCTGAACAACAGACCTTAGGAAAGGAAAGATGCAGGGTGTTCTAGACTGAGCTTGGCAGAGGAGATGTGGACACCCCGCAGTGGGTTCTCAAACCACCATAACAGTGCTACCCATTTATTTGAGTATGACTTTTTTGATCACTGTAAAGAGAAAATTCTATAAGATTTCAAAAAAAATCATAACCTGGGAAACCTTTTTTTTCCAATTTCTGAAAGAATGTAAATCCTATTTGAGTCACCTTTTGAATCACATAGAAATCATTTGTTCGTACTTTTTACGCACAATCCTAGATCCTTTTCTTTTCCTCTGAAAGAAACAGCTGAATTGCTTCCTTCTAATTTTAACAGTAATACATGCTCATTGTAAAAGAATGCACAAGGTACAGAGAAGTCTAAATGAGAAAGTAAAAATACTCTATGATCCCAGTGTTATAATCTCCGCGTGAAACTATGGTTGCATCTTGGAATGCGTTCTTTCAGACTTTCAAATTCTTTAATTCTTGGAGCTGGAAAAATATGCTTTGAGATAATGGAAGTAATGCTCTTCCAACGGAAAGAATTACCTCTAGGGTCTCTCCCGTGTTGTCAGCAGCCTCTGAACACTTCCCTGGCTGCAAGTTCATTACCTCACAGTTGCTCCAGCTGAGATGTGGACCTGGATTCCAGACTTTCCCTCCAGACCAGGATGTGTCCCTTTTACTACTCACATGACCTTCGATGAGCTGTCAGGGCCCTCCACTCCTCGTTTCCTTGACTGAAAAATGATGGTAATAATGATACATACTTTACTAGTTTTTTAGAGCTTTCAGTGAGCAGATACATATAATTAGCACGGCGTCTGGCATTCGGTAAACTCTCAGTAAGTGTTGGCTCTTGTTACACCTTCCCTGTACCCGACTCAGTGGCATGTTATCCTGTGTCTGCCTTCTGGAGTTCTGCAAGATAAATTCAACTCCTCTTCCATGTGAGACCTTTGAATATTTGAAGATTTCCATCATGCTATTTCGTGTCTCCTCTAGATGTTAAAATTTGTCAGTGTCCTTAAATATGGCTCCCACGTAGAACATCATTCTCAGGAAGTTTTCTGACCCAGCACTCCCCATTCTGCAGGCCACTGCTCATCACAGACCCACGTTGGGATTTTTCCTGTGAACTGATACCTGCCATTTCTCTCTCTTCTGCAGTTGCGGTTGACATCACGTGCAACACTCTACGTCTATCTGTATAAGTTTTCCATTATTAGTTTTAGCCCCCTCTTCTATTGGGACGCGGTGCTGTCATCCAAGATGGTCATTCTTTCCCACTCTGCAATCCACAATTTTGCAATCTCCTTCCTTCTCAAAGTTTCGCCAATTGACAGTTGAACAACGTACCGTATAATTTTTCCAGGGATTGAGGACAAGCTCACTGGTTATAAGTTTCTGGAATCTTTCTCCTCTTCTTCCATTTGGTACTTCTCAAGCCTCCAGTGAGTCAAAGGTTATCATGTTTGCTAATATATCAGTAAATTCTTTCAGTACTCTCAGATATTTATTGTGGACCAGCCATTAGAACTTTCTTAAAGTGTGACTTTGAGACTTCCATCCTCACCTGACTAGGGCTTCCATTTCCTTAATGACTCCACTTAATTTTCCCTGATAAAAGCATGAGAACAAATGCATACTATATTTTCCATGTATAGTTGCCTTATTTCATTGATATTTCTTTCTAGGCATGAGTATTCCATTTTATATGTCATATTTCATCATATCATTATTGCTAAAATTGTGCATCTCTTGTTTAAGACATGCCTTAGCAAATGTAATATGATATGTGATAAAGACAATAATGATAGATTAATGAGAAATATTGCATTGCATTACTTCAGCTTGTCAGGTTTCTCTCTCTATAATCCCACCCAGTTGTTCCTAGGATATTTATAGCAATAGGGTTTTTTTTTTAATAACTTTTCATCCTTTGCTTAATAAGCTGCTTTAGCAAAAACTACATTTATTAGTGCTTACTGAGCCTCAGCGTAACTGAATACTAAGACTTTCACCATTTTAACTTCTAGAAATTAGCATCATTCTTTCAATTGCATAGATTGTAATTTTTGTGAGAATAATATATCTTGTTCTCTGAATTAAATTAAACTAATCCTTAAATAGATCCTCAACATTTCCTATACAAATTCTATTCTATAAATTGAAAGCAATTAATATGAACCCTCCTTTCTATCAGGCACTTAAGAGAAAAGTAGTATCTCTGCTGATTTCATTAATGAGAGTATAAAAAAGCACACTGAGTTCTCAGGTTCTAAATTGCATTGATTTTAACAGATTATAGGGGGGAAATAGCACATTAAATATGCACAGTGGTTTTCTGGTTCCTTCTGTCTTTGTGTGCTGGTTTATTGACTCACTCTGTTCCACAGACCCTACGGCAGGAAACGTCCCCTCTCAGCTCTTGAGTTTATGTAGCAAAGACACAAGTCATACAAATAGACTATACCAATCTCTCTTTTTGTCCTCTTACCCCTACTTTTCCTTTTCTGCCTCCTCTTTCTCCTCTTCCTCCTTCTTCTCCTTTTCTCCCCCTCCTTCTCCTTTGTCTTTTCCTTCCCCTTCTCCTTCTGCTTTTCATTCTTCTCCTCCTCCTCTTCTTTTTGCTGCTGCTGCTGCTGCTGCTTCTCCTCCTTCTCCTTTTTGCTTCTTTACCACACCCACACCTCCCTGTCTCATTCTCTCAATTCAAAATTTCAATAGAAGCGACTCTCGCAGGGCAAATTTGGGTTAAGCACCCATCCAGTTCAGTCATCAACCATGATCAAGAGAACATGATCATTTTATTCAGACAGCGGCCAGATAGCCCCTCCTGTATGGTGAGAGGTTGCCATTCCAGAAATTGTCTGTGATGAGAGAAAAGTGAACTGCTGTTACTCGGTGCTCAATACTTCGGATTGGATTGGACTGAGAAGAGAGCTTTTGAGAGCTTAGCTGATAATTCCTGCGATGATCTAATTTGGGGGGGTCAATGTCTTTTTGGAAAGTTATATAACACGAATGGCAAATTGCCAGCATTTAGCGGTTTTCTTCATGTCATCACTTTTACCACTCATCATCCCAAGTTGTAACTAAACATTAATGCAGTGATAAGTGGAAATCCATGTGTTTCCTTTAAAGAATTCTCAAGTGTTTGGATGAACAAAACTAAGTTTCTTTAGTTCTTGGAAAAAAACAAAATCTTCAGAGTTTGTTAGGAAAGTCGCAAGATTCTTGGCATTCAAATCGATTTAATAAAGCAACACTGGGATGAGTCAAGTATATTTGAATCAGGAGCATATGGATTGAATTCTTCGTTAAATACACATGGGTATAAAAATAAAGGGGAAGGGAACTTGCCAATTGTGTTACCAAAACAAAATGCTTTCAAAATAACTTGAGAGACTCAACAGACCCCAAACACAGCTGTGTTCTCTTGTGTCTAAAAATGCGTTTTCCCCTTCCATGTCTTGATATGTTCCTTTAATTTCTTTGAGTGGCTACAGCTTATTAGCCACCTTAGAGAGATCAAGTCTGAAGTTAGGGCTTCCTAACTTTTTTCTTTCCACATCAGTCCAATAACCTTTTTTCTTTTTTTTTTCTGTTTTTATTGAGACATCTATACAATCAGTGGCTCACCATATCATCACGTAGTTGTGTACTCATCACCATGATCATTTTTTAGAACATTTGCATCACTCCAGAAAAAAGAAATAAAAAGAAAAAACTCATATATCCCACAGCCTTTACCCCTCCCTCTCATTGACCACTAGTATTTCAATCTACCCAATTTATTTTTTATCCCTTATCCCCCCCCATTATTTATTTATTAATTTATGTCCTTATTTTCTACTCATCTATCCATTCCCTGGATAAAAGGAGTTGATTTGGTTTTAAATGGTGGATGGTGCAAGGAAGAAGAGGAAGTATCAGCAGACATTTGTCTGATTTTATCGAACGGTTTCTTTCTGTTCACAGCAATCAGATCTTAACTTCCAATGTCTTCGTTTTCTTTAATTTTTTTTAAGACTTGAGCAGTCCCCATTAATATGGATAATTTTATGAGTTTCAGAATTTTGCATTCCTTTCCATGCATCTTTTTTTTATATTTTTATTGCACATGACAAACAAACATACAAACATTTTTGACATACGAACATTCTGTACATGGTATGCCATCAATGGCTCACAATATCATCACGTAGTTGTCTTACCAAGGCACAGTTTTCCCTCCCCTCTGGCGAGGTCCCACGTTCGGTGGTTTGTCACTTACTGCTCTGTCTTCTGCACAGCCCATTCTGCTCTGCTAGGTTCTGTCCCTCGTAGAGCAATGGACACGTGATCAAAGGAAGAGCGTTGTCTTGAAATGAAAATAGAATTTCCCCCTCAACACTCCTTTTGCCCTACTTTTCACCTGGTGGGATAGTTCAACTCAAATATTTATGAGGTGTGAGTCTGTCGCAGGCGTTGGGTTAGGCTCCAGGGATGTAAGAGGAATAATCCATGGCTGCTGCCTTGCAGAAACATGTGACCTGACGGGGAAATGAGACGTGCACACTTAGCACAAGACGGTAGGAGCAAGGCATGGATGCTATGGGTGCACGGAGGAAGGGTGCCCAGCCCGGGGAGGGGTGGGGTGGGTTCATTTCTTGTGTCTTCTGTAACACATTATCACAAACTTGGTGGCTTAAAACAACACACATTTAATGTCTTACATTTCTGGAGGTAAGAAATCCGACATGGTTTTCATTAGGCTGAAATCAAGGTGTAGGCAGGTCTGTGCCCCCTCTGGAGGGTCTAGGGGAGAACCTGTTCCCACCTCTTCCAGCTTCTGAAGCTTCATTCCTTGCGTTCCTGGGCTCATGGCCCCTTCCTTCAACTTCCAGACCAGCAGTGCAGAATCCTCACACCTTTCTCTGCTCTGTCTTCCCCTTGCCTTGTCCTGTCCTGTGTTTTAAAACTCTTGATGCCTCCCTCTTTTAAGGACATTTGTGTTGGTACTTAGGGCTCACCTGGGTAACCCCAGATGACGCTGTCTAAATATCTTAGCTCCATCACATCTGCAAAATCTCTTGTGCCATGGAAGGCCACATTCACAGGTCCCAGGCATTAGGACCTGGGCTGCTGTGGGGGCCATTCCTCAGCCCCTTACAGAACGTCGTGTA
Organism: Tamandua tetradactyla; assembly: GCF_023851605.1. Taxonomy (NCBI): domain Eukaryota; kingdom Metazoa; phylum Chordata; class Mammalia; order Pilosa; family Myrmecophagidae; genus Tamandua; species Tamandua tetradactyla. The sequence goes on along the minus strand of NC_135327.1, from coordinate 222,504,069 downwards.
AGGAAGGTGAAGGAGCATTTCCAGCAGAGGGAAAAGTCTGAGAGGGCACAATGGCAGGACAGAGCCTGAGCATGTGGGCAGCGAGGGGTGGTCTGGTATAGATGGACCATGGAGCGTAAGGCAGGGCGATGAGAGCTCCTGTTTAGGTGTGAAGCAGGAGGGCCAGGGGCCAGGGGATGATGTAAGCTATGTTGAATCACAAGAAGCCTTTCCAGGTTTTTCAGGGGGCAGTGATATGGTCAGATTAACCATTAAGAGAGGGCTCATCCTGGGGGATGGGTTCACACAGATACAAGTGAGAAATAATGAAGAGACCAGGTTAGGGATGAAGATGAGAAGACTTCCTGCAAGAATGTTTTTCAGGTAAAATGAGCAGGAATAGCCAGAATCAGACGGTGGGGTGAGGGAGAGAGGGAACTGTGGAATGACTCCAAGCTTTTTGCCTAGATAGAGTAGCATCATGAATGGAGATAAAGGCAAAAGGGAAAAAATATGTTCAGGGAAGAGAAAATTGCATTCCATTTGGATATGTAAAAATGTATGCCAGTCTGAGGGTGGGAATGGCTTAATGGACAAGCAATCCACAGGGCCTCACACTTAGAACTCCAAGCTTGGTTCAATGGTCCACTGTCGCCATCTTGAAATCCTTAATTTTTGAGCAAACCGCACCACGTTTTCATTTGCACTGGGTTCCACAATTATTTAGCCAGTCCCATTCGTGGACTATCTAAGGTTCTGTGTCAGAGCCATTGTCTTGGGGGAAATCTTTCAAACTCGGGTTTCTTTAGGCATAAATGTGGACTCAACATCTCCTGGAGGGTATCACCACTTGTTCCTCCCAGCTGCCCAGAGCAGTACCAACCAACAGGAGGGGCCACAAGAGAACAACGTAAACCCCAAATGAAAGGGCTCTTGGGCAGATCAAAACCCAGTGAATAAAAAAGGTCTTGATTTGGGCTCTCTTTTCACTACCAGGCTCTGCTTATAGGTTCCAAGAAGCTAAATAACTGAACCTGAAGGTGTTTCATATGACTAAATTTGGTGAACAGATGAGCTAATTCTTATGGAGCTTAATTCTTCTAAATATTTACACCACCTCCCAAGATGACAGTAGAGCAGAAATGAAGATTCAGAGAACAAGAGACCTGGATTTATTTTGGTAAGAACTAGGAAACTTCTAGAATAGGAGGAACTGGTGTTTGTCCCCCACTCCCACCCAGGAGTTGCTTGGTTTCTTAGCCCTCCTTGCCACATCTTCCAGTCACATGGATCCAGTTAACCCTCCTTTGCAAAGTCAGGCTCTCTCAAACTCTTAGAGGGAAACCTAGCAAGAGAGAAACCTTTCCTTAAAAGGTAGCTGTCTAAATATCCTTCCCAGGTTTGCTTCACCTCGACACTCGGGTACATCTCAGACTCTTTCCTCAGGCTTCCTGGTCTCACGTTCCTGCCTTCACTAATTTTCTGGACTTAATCCTTTGCCATTGGACCTGCTCAGGCCTGCCACTCTGATACTCTGTTTTGCAGTTACTGTTAGTTGATGCCAAGGGATCGCGATATAAGTAGTGTCAGAAGGAGACCATAGCATTTGATGTGGCAGTAGGATTTGATGTGGTCACCAAATTTCAGGTCCCATCTACAGGCTTTCTGGTCCAGAAACCTTATTTTGAAGGTGAATTCAAGCTCAAAACTTCCAGGCACATAAACAAGAAAGTAAATGTATTTAAAGAGTAGGAGCATGAGAGGGAGGTAGTCAGTTCCTTCCTAGAGACAGGAATTCCAGAGTAATCTAACTCGTTTGGATATCGAGATAATATGAGACACTAAATTATTTATAAGAAGATTGTTTAGAGCAACAGGTGATAGATTGTCTTGAGAGATATGTTCTCCAGGACACAGTGAAGCAAAAGCTCTACTCTCAAACTACGTAAGAGTAACTAAAATACTGGTGCCTGCCAGTTTCAAGAACTTTCCTGGACAGTTGACGGAAATCATGTTGCAGTTTTACTAAACAGTTCATCTTCCTCTTGGATGCAAACAAAGGCTACTGTCCCCAGGGTCCTTGCTTCTAAGGGAGCTTGTGTGATGAATTCTGGCCAACACGATGGCCAATGCCCCTTCCAGGCCAGTCCCCCGTACCCCACTCCATACTCGGTCTCTTCCCTTGTAGTCTGTTGGTGGGACACAGGGGTCCCATGTCGGAAGCAGCCTTTGGAAAGTCTGGCTCCTTGAATGACTGAGCAAGGACCTCTCCACCCCCTCGCTGAGCAGTGATGTGAGTGGTGACTCAATGTTTGTCATGTTCGGCCACTGAGATTTCATGGTTGTTTCTTAGAGCAGTTAATCTACCCTGACCAACACAGAAAATATCAGATAAAGGCGGCCAGACATTGACTTTGGAAGATCTGTCTTAGTTTCCCGCTGCTATGACAACAGGAATTTTTTGGCTCAGAGTTTCAGAGGTCAGAAGGCTTGTCACTTCCAGGGTTGGCATCATTCTGGTTGGCTGGCAACTTTGGTGTCCTTGCCTTTCCTGTCACCTGGTGATGTCCTCTATGTTCTCTCCTGGATTCTGGCCTTCTTCATCCTCGCGATGGCCTCCCCTTCATAAACCCTGCAACAATAGGATTAAGACCTAACCTCATGCACTGGGCTGCGCCTTCGCTAGGAACAACATCGTCAAAATGTCCTAGTTACGATGCGCTCACACCCAGAGGAATGGGATTAAGATGAAAAACCTGTTTTTTTTTTTTCCTGGCATGCATAATTCAACCTGTCAGAAGTTCCCCTGTAAAAAATGCGCAGTCTCCGTTCTGTTCATGTTCTTTTTTGGACAATGTAAGATGCAATGAACTCCTTTTATGCGTTAGCCAATTTGCCATTCTTTTACTATAAATACAGTTGCCTAGGGGGAGGTTTTGTGCTTTCTGAGACAGCTCTAGAGTCACACTCTGGGAATCACAGCTCCAGAATCACCTCAGCCCTCTGGCTTCTGGAGAATGGGCCCGTTCCCCAGAAAAGTGTTTTCATCCAGTAAGTCTTTTTGTTTGTTTGTTTGTTTTGCATGGGCAGGCACTAGGAATTGAACCTGGGTCTCCGGCATGGCAGGTGAGAATTCTGCCTGCTGAGCCACCGTGGCCCTCCCCATCCGTAAGTGTTTCAATGTTTTTCCAAAACTAAAAATTTCTTTGAGATAGGTTTTTTCTTAAAAAAAAAAAAAAATACAACACATACTTACATTTTTAAAGGAATAGAAAACAAAAAAATTTAGAGAGAGGAAAATAAAAATAAAATTCATTTAGAACTGTACAACACAATATTTTAGTGAATATTATCCTTTCTCCTACATATATATGCATATGTGTAATATATATATATACACATACATATATATACACACATGTAGTGAGTATATAGTTTATGCATGTCTGTATACATTTTTAAAATAGAATGAGATCTTACTATCATGCTGCTTTACTGTATTTTCTGATTTAGATTCTAATTATTAATTTATAAATTGTAACAAACTAATTTCTAAATTTGGACATTTAGATTGTGCTGTAAAATGCCCTTTTCTAACGCTGTGATGAACACAAACACCCTACAAGTACCTTCCTGTGGATACATCCCTGGTTATGCTCAGGGTCAGGATTACTGGATCAAAGCCTCTGTACTTTGTAAAACTTTTAACCCAAATTTCCAAATTAGTTCATTCTACCACCAATAGAGTACAAGGGTATGCCAACTTCCCCAACATTTTTTGAGTTGTGTTTGATTCATCCTTTCCACTTTTAGGAATTTATCCCTAAAAGATAATCCCACAATTATGCAGGAGCTGGGGAGTTCTCCTGCATATGTTGATGCGGAAGAGTACAGATTTGGGCAAACGCTAGGAGCTCTTATGGGATGTGCAGGTTTGAAACTATTATGTACCCCAGAAAAGCCATGTTTTAATCCTGATCCAATCTTGCGGGGGGCAGTCGTTTCTTTTAATCCTGATTCAATATTGTAAGGTGGAAACTTTTGATTAGATTATCTCCACAGAGCTGTGCAGGCCCAGTCAAGGTGGGTCTTGATTAGTTTATGGAATCCTTTAAAAGGGAAACATTTTGAAGAAACCTCAGATGCAGATGCTTGGAGAACAGTTGTTTTAGAGCTGACAACCAAAACAAGTCCCAAACATTTGAAGATGCAGGGCCCAGCACATGTCACCATGTGGCTTCCCATTAGATGTTAAGCAAGCCAGAACCCAGAGTTATGTCCCAGAGGAGCTAAATGAAGGTCCACAGACACTTAGAGAGGAAACCACTGGCATCAGAAGCTGGAAGCAACAGAACTGAGAAGAAGGACCAGCAGATGCCAACCATGTGACTTCCCAGCTGACAGAGGTGTTCCAGATAGCATCAGCCTTTCTTAAGTGAAGGTAGCCTCTTGTTGGTGCCTTAATTTGGACATTTTCACAGCCTTAGAACTGTAAACTTATTAAATTCCCTTTTTAAAAGTCATTCCATTTCTGGTATATTGTATTCTGGCAGCTTAACAAACTAATACATGTGGTCTTTGGATCTAAAAAGCTAGAAGTAGAAGATAACAGCACTGGGAAGACTCTAGAAGGTGGATTTTATATGGTAGAAATGATAATGTCTGCTTTGTAGAAGTGAAAACGAAAGAAAAAAAAAAGATCATGAAGAAACTTCTCAGGGAGGAGGGCAAATGACTGGCTGGATTAGATTTATCTGTGAAGCCAAAGGAGCTAGATCTTGGACTGAAAAACAGGAAGAAAGGACGAACTACTAAAAAGTGTCAAACTAAGAGCAGGAGCCAGTAAGTGGAAACTTTCCATGCCTAAAATGGTTGTGTTTGTGGGAGAAGTACAAATGTCTTAACACAGTTGCAAGGGCTGCCATGATTTGGTCCAGGCTTGTTTTCTGTCTTTCCACTCATCACACCTCAATATGTCTACTTATTCCAAGGACCCCCCGCCCCACCAGCAGCACAAGTGGTCCTGCATCGTTGCCTTTGGGGAGTCCATTCCCCCCACCTCAACTCCCTTTCCAGACCGGCCTCCTCCTTCTTCAAGAGGCAGCCCAAATGCCCCAGTCCCTGACATGCCTCCCTGACCTCCACCTCCACCTTGCTCCAGGTATTCTCCTTCTGTGCCTGCAAGATGCTGGGTGTGTTACACCAGGAATTTTACTGCTTATTGCATTATTTCTTCGATACAAGCTCCTTGAGGGTAGGGACCACATATTTCTCATCTTTGAATATCCAGCCCCTGCATAGTGCCTTGAGAGCTGGGGGAGCTCATAAATGCTCAATGACTAAGGAGGAAAGAGGATAGAAAATCCCAGAGGAGAGGGGAGAGGCTTTGCAACGTGATGGATTGACATTATAATGCATGCCTTTAACAGGATTTTGTGAAGTTTCCATCCAGAGAGTCCTGGGTATATTCTGATAAATTTTGATATGGTCTAACAACAAATGCTGGGAGAGAAGCCTAAAAGAGAAGAGGAGGCAATTGGCTTTGAACCACAGGGGCCACCTATCTTGGATGGGGTAGGACAATCTTCCCACTCTCCAAGGTGGTGAAAGTGAGAAATCACTTAAGAGGTTGCTGCCTTGGCAGGGAGGGTGCCTTCACTGCTGGCAACTTCTCGTGTAAACAGCACCCAGAGTCTGGGCGTGGTCCCCATGGGAATACCTGCCCAGATGCCACAGGCTTTCCCACCCTCCTTAGCTCTAAGCCAGTGGTTCTCAACCACAGGAGACTTTGTCCCTCCCCAGGGGACATCTGGCAATGTCTGGAGAGATCTCTGGTTGTCGCAACTGGAGTGGGGACGCTACTGGTATCCGGTAAATACAAGGCAGGGCTGCGTCTAAACTTCCCACAATGGGGCCAGCCTCCCACAACAAAGCATTTTCTGGCCCCAGATGTTAATAACACGGAGGTTGAGAAACCCTGTTTCAAAAATGATGTCATGGAGATGTTTTCAAAGCTCAGAAACGCCACGCCTGAAGCTCCCAGCTTGAAATTGCTCCTCCCAATGCCCCGAGTGTACTGAATCTCCTCAGAAGGTTCTGGGGCAGGAGATGCTCCCACTCCGAGTTGCACCGTGGCAGTAACTGGCCATTGTGCCCAAGCGGTGCCTTGGCTTATTCTTCACTCGGAAATGATGGGCCGCATGGCACAACTCTCTCAGCTCTCTTCCCTTTTCCTTCCAGTTTGCCTGCAAGGGCACCTGCTCTGGCCTCTGTAACTTCTGCCTCCTCAGCTCACCTCTCCACCTGGACCTGGAGCACAAATTCTGGCTCCACCAAGATCTCGCTCCACCTATTACCTCCTCTCCTTATGCCCAACCTCTTCAGAGTTACTGGCTTCTTCCCTTCCTCTATAGGTGTACATGAGACCAGCATCCTTTAAGGAAAAAAAAGAAAGAAAATTTCCTTGATCCAACCTCTCTCTTATATGCCTCTGTCCTTTCAGCACTTACTTTATTTCATTTATGTTAATATAAATTCTCGCTATAGCAAATTTCCTGAAATTCAAATAAAGCTACAGACTGCTTATTAATTCTGCTCTCCCCACCCCACACACACCAGCAAAGTAATCTGCGTAATCAGCTTGATGTTTCCTTCCAGGCCTCCTCTTACAATGTACCCAGTACATAATCCAGATTTGTTCTGCGGAAGTTTTATTCTCTACAAATGGCATGATTCTGTATGTGTTGCTTCACAGCTCCTCTTTTCCATGCCTGATTTTCTGTAGCTATCTCAGCATCCTCCCTGTCCCTCTCTATGGTCCTCCCTGGGCTGCAGGGGCTGGAACCCTGGGCAGTATATTTGCCAGACTCCCTTGTCTGCATGTTTCTGGTTTAGCTTCCATTAATGAGAGGCCCTGGCTTGAGATCTGGAAGAAGGAAGAGAAACAGAGGCCATTAATGCAAGAGGGCTTCTGCAGATAGCAAACTGGGAATTTCACCAGTGGTTTCTGGGTGTCTTCCTGGGAACCACCCCTCCAGGTGGCATCTTCCTGCGATTCCTGCACTGCCTAACTTGCCCCAAGTGCTAGTACTGCCTTTTCTGACTTTTGCTTCTCCAGCCCTTTAAACACATTTGCAAGTCTCTAATCCCATGAATTGAATTCTTTCCAATTTAAATAACTTGGGTGATTTCTGTTTTCTGACTGAATCTTGACTGCCAGAGCATTTTGTACAGAAGGAGTTTTAGGAAACAGACCCTCAAAGATGGGGATCTCCAATTATGGTTAGATTTAAAGGGTGTGTTGACTTCACCATCAATGGAAAATGAAATACTGATAGTTTGGGGCTCAGAATAATAAGCACTTATTAACTTATCACCTGAAGTTGCTTGGAATGAATGTCCAGGTTTTGGGAGACTACCTGGCTGCTGCAATTGGATGTTATGATGAGAATTCAAATTGAAAGCATTGAGGATGGACCAGTTGCTTGGACTGCCTTGTGGAGTAAAAGAAAAAAAATGACAAACTCAGGGATTGGGAGTCTCAGCTAAAGTCATGGCCAGAGAAGGCAAGAGCTCCCATGACTGCCCTCAAGGAGTCTCTGGTCTCTTATAGCAGTCAGGCCAATTCCTATGAATGCCAGCCCAGGATTTGATGCCAGGGTTTGCAAAATCACAACCTGGAATTATTTCACAGCTTCTCCAGATTGTTTTGTACAAAACCATAGAGAGCTGATTTGGAAAGAGTGGGACACAAGTGATTACAAAGTATCCAAATGTTGTGACCCTTCCCTGAGAGAAAGCAGTCCCTTTCCTTTGTCTCAGGAGAGACTCCTCCTTCTTGAAGACCCTGTCGTGTCCTCAACTGAGATAATTTCATACATGGGGATGTCAGAGTATCCTCTTCTAGCTCCTATTGCCCCCAGGCCCATTACTTGAGTCAGATGCCAGTAGATCATGAAGGGCACATGTAGACCCTAAGTGGAAAGGAGATTGCTTACATGCCCAAAGAATCACAGATTTTGACAATCTGTATCAGTAGAAATCTGGGGAATGTGTGTAGCAATGAACTCTAATGGGATTTGTGGCAGAGACTGTTCACCAAACTCATTTCTCTTCCTCCTTCTTCACAACTCGCCTACATTTACACACTACCCTGCAATTAGAGGGGCCATGTCGCTGAGTTTTGGCCAATGTAATTTGGTCAGAAGCAATGAGTACCACTTCTAAGACTGGCCCATGAAAAACTCCCTCAGGAGATTCTTTCTCTTCTTTCCCATCTCTGGGCTGGAAGCAAACACGCAGTTCACCCTAGGAACTGTGGGTGAAGGATTACACCTCTCGATGGTACCAGCTGAAAAGACATCCAGAAACCTTCAAACCTCATGCTCACATCCAAATGTAATTTCACAGATCTCCTTGTCTCTGATCTTTCTGTCATTTTCTTTCTGATTCCTGACCAGTCAACCAGGCCTCTAGCCACTGCCCATAAGCACATATAAATCCTCACTTTGGGTGACTTTTCTTCCCACCTAAAGTAGATTACCAGGTGATTACTCAAAGTTCCACCCATTAGGAGACTTTTCCAACCCTGTAATGCAGCTGCTAGGCAGTAAGCTCACACCCACATAACAAGCCAATCCGTCCATCAACCACATTCCCCTCCTCTTTGAACTCGTCCTCCTTTACCCTGTATGTGTAACTGTGATGTGGGAAAGGGAGCCTGGCCAACTTCTCGCACATCTCACTGATGCTCTCTGGTACTACTCAGACTCAATCACTGACACAGCATTTCCATCTTAATATGACTGCTGCTGGGACTGCAGTATGGAATGACTAAGAAGTCATTCCATCTTAATATGACTGACTTTATGATGGTGGGTCTGAGAGAACCAAGCTCAAAATGGGCAATTCAGGAGCCTGGCCCCTTGGTACTCTACAGTGAAGCATTTTGCCTCTACCAAGACTAGTAACATATCAGGAATTATTTCTAGAAAAGTGGAAGAGCTATTTCCCATGGCATGTTTTCCCACCCCCGATGCTTCCAACACCTACAGAGTCTGCACATCAAATGGCCCAAATGGCAGGATTTCTTGTACTGCAGCATGAACATAATGAAGAATCTCTTTCTGTTGCAAGACTCCCTCAAAGCTCATTTGGTATGTGAACAGGAATAGTTTTCCCAGGTGTAGAATGTGTTGCCTCCAGAACCTAAAGAGGTCACCTGAGGTAGTACTTCCTTCTTTGTGGTTGGAGATGCATAAATTTATCTTTTACTTTGGAAGCCATGTCCTGATACACTGCTGACCCCTGGGCCCTCAAACTTTTTTTTTCCTAGATTACACCATCTCAATCTTTATTGTCTATCTTTCTTTGTGATTTCATTTATGCCCCAGCCCTCCTCCCTCTATCATTCTCATATGCAGCTTCATTCAGTGTTTTAACATAATTGTATTACAGTTAGGTAATATTGTGCTCTCCATTTCTGAGTTTTTACAGTCAGACGTGTTGCACAATCTGTATCCCTTCAGCTCTAGTTACCCAATATCTTACCCTATTTCTATCTCCTGATGGGCTCTGTTACCAATGAAATTATCCAAGTTTATTCACTAATGTCAGTTCATATCAGTGAGACCATACAGTATTTGTCCTTTTGTTTCTGGCTAATCACACTCAGCATAATGTCCTTTAGGTCCATTCATGTTTTTACATACTTCATAACTTTTTCTGTCTTACAGCTGCATAATATTCCATCTTATGTAAATGTCACAGTTTGTTTAGCCAACTGTCTGTTGATGGACATTTTGGCTGTTTCCATCTCTTGGTAATTGTTAATAATGCTGCTATAAACATTGGTGTGTAAGTGTCCATTTGTATCCTTGGCCTCATGTCCTTTGAGTAGAGGCAGCATATAGATGGGTCCTGTTTTTGAATCCATTCTGCCAGACTATGTCTTTTGATTGGAGAGTTTAACCCATTAACATTCAGTGTTATTACTGCATGGGTAGTACTTTCTTCTACAATTTTGCCTTCTGGATTTTATATGTCATATCTAATTTTCCTTCTTTTCACCTTCACTCATAGTCTTCCTTTCTACACTCTTCTCCACACCTCTCTCTTCTGTCTTCGTATCTGTCTCTAGTGTTCCCTTTAGTACTTCTTGCAGAGCTGGTCTCTTGGTCACAAATTCTCTCAGTGATTTTTTGTCTGAAAATGTTTTAATTTCTCCCTCATTTTTGAAGGACAATTTTGCTGGATATAGAATTCTTGGTTGGCAGTTTTTCTCTTTTAATAATTTAAATGTATTATGCCACTGTCTTCTCGCCTCCATGGTTTCTGCTGAGAGATCAGCGCATAGTCTTATTGGGCTTCCCTTGTATGTGATGGATTGCTTTTCTCTTGCTGCTTTCAAGATCCTCTCTTTCTCTTTGACCTCTGACATTCTGATTATTAAATGTCTTGGAGTATGTCTATTTGGATCTATTCTCTTTGGGATATGCTGCACTTCTTGGATCTGTAATTTTAAGTCTTTCATAAGAGTTGGGAAATTTTCAGTAATAATTTCTTCCATTAGTTTTTCTCCTCCTTTTCCCTTCTCTTCTCCTTCTGGGACAGCCCTCAAACATTTTACCAAAGTGGCAGATCCCTTAATCTTCATAGATTTTACCTCCTGCTCCATAGAGCCCATTTGTCTTACCAAGAAGTTCAGGCCACCTCTTGTTTATCCTGTGCAGTCAGCAGATGACATCAATAACAGAGAAGAATTTGATGTTCTACTGGCTGTCCAGGTAAACCAGATTTCTTTTAATTATATTAAATTGGAATAGGTGTTAACATTGCCCTGTTAACATAACAAAACTGTTAATGTAAATTGCCCATTCCATGTAATGCAAACTGTTTCAGATCCACGTTTGATTGGGCTGGAAAAGAAGGCATCTGCAAAATCAATGACTACATAATATGTATCTGAAGCTATAATGATCTGCCTTAGCAAGGATACCACTTCAGCACGGCAGCTGCCGCTTGGCTGAGCTTATCATAGTCTATAGTCATTATCCAGGATCCATGTAGTTTTTACAGGGACTAATCTGGAAAATTAAATAGAGATTTAATCTCTAAGATCCTTAAGGTGACACTATTTTTGCCATCTTCCCAGCATGCCATATTGTTTCGGTTTTACTCTCTTTCATCTGGGTGATAGGGTCTGTTTTGAAACTCCTCCACTTCTTCTCCAATGTGGTGGCTATTGCTCCACAGGCCAAGTATCCAATGCGGAGTTTCCTCCAGCTGCTGGGTATGTCAGTCCCTATGATGCATTTGAAGGCTAGGGAAATGGTCACTGGGTAGATCTGCCATTCATCCCCTGATCCCTATATGCCCAACTCTTAAAAGGGACCATGATGAAGCTTAGGATCTGTGCCAGTTTGAACATGTGGTAGATCCCAGAAAAGCCATGTCCTTTAGTCTTCATTCAGTATTTCTTGGTGAGAGCATTTTGATTTTTCTATGGAGATGTGACCCACCCAATTGTGGGTGGTAACTTTTGATTAGATGATTTCCGTGCAGGTGTGTCTCCACTCATTGAAGGTGGAGTTGCTTACTGGAATCCTTTAAAAGAGGAAATATTTTGGAGAGAGTCCCTTTTTTGTAGAGCCTCATGAAAGCCAGCAGATGCCACCATGTCCGCCATGTGCCCTTCCAGCTGAGAGAGAAACACTGAACTTCATCAGCTTTCTTAAACCAAGGTATTTTTTCCCTGGATGGCTTAAATTGGACATTTCTATAGACTTGTTTTAATTGGGACATTTTCTCAGCCTTAAAATTGTAAACTAGCAACTTACTAAATCCCACCTTTTAAAAGCCATTCCATTTCTGGTATATTGCATTCCAGCAGCTAGCAAACTAGAACAGGGTCCCAGGTACAAATATCAGCTCAGACCCTGTGTTCAATAGTCCTTGAAATATTTAGGTATTCACCTTTGTCTAGTGTACAGTAACTTGAGTAAATGACCATAGGTCCTTTGGGGAACAACCAGGCAAATCATTTAGTATACCTTTGTCATAATGTAGCATAGTCCTTCTTTTTGGCCAATTCTTCAGTCAACAGATTCCAGGTCTGAAAACTTAGTTCTGATCCAGAAACTGGGAAAAGGACCATGACTTCCAGTTGGGGCAACCACTGTCAGCCTCTTGCTCATCCTTTCTGGCCCATCTATTTTGCCCCAAGGGCAGCATGTTCTGTTGACCATCTCCACAACAGCCTCTAGTCAAGCACCTTTGACTTCCTCTCTGACATTGCCTACCAATTCTGTCATTATGGCAAGCAAAGGCTGCCAGCTGGCCTCTCTTGCTTTGGGGCTCTGTCATTGGCGTGGTTAATAAGGACATCTCTATGGTGGTCATTTGCTGTCGACCGTGGTCTGCAGAGGAGAGGCATCACTGAGCCTCTCACCAGGACATTGCTAATGATGAATGGTGTATCCTTTGGGCATCCTAAAGAACATAGTTCCCTCATTATCTACTGGCCTTGCATAATAAGTCCAGCATTCCTACTTCCTTCAGTCCTTTAATCCCTTCTTCTATGACTGTCTTGTAACCCAGGCATTACTATGTTACTCAGTATGGACTGTCACTTTCTCCAGGCTTCCAAGAGCCACCCTAACACGTTTACCCCAACCACTGGGATCCTTGCAGTGTGTTAAATCCTGTGTCCCAAGAAAGTGACTCCAGGTGAATGAACTCATGCTTATCCAGTCTTATTTTCCAACCTCAATCAAGCCCCATCAAAATCCAATTCATATGTACTCCCCAGACTCCTGCTGATACACACTAATGGTTGGAGCACCTTTGCGGTGGAGTCTCTTTCTGCCCTTATCAAACCTAACATGTCTCAAGCAGGGCTATGCTGAGATGTCCCCCTAAATATTGGCATGGCCTCCAGAAGAGGAGGTGGGAGTAATCCCTAAAAGTTTCCCTGATGTTTCAAGGGAGTTTAAAGGTCTGAATCTTTGTTGAACATCTGTGCAACTTAGTTAAGTCCATTGACCTCTGGACATTGCCTACTCCCCATACTTTGAAAAGGCCTGGATCATTGCATTGACCCCACACCCTAAACCAGGACATTTTCCCAAATCACCACCAGTGATATCTTCAGCGATTGAGCCACCACTTTGTGTTAGGGACTATCAGTGTCCCAAGCACCCCTCTGGATGAGTGACGTTCCACTCACCACCTACTGTCTCAGACCATTTGCAGAACCAATTGCATTGGGTGGACTCCTTGAGCAGTAGATGCTAAGACAAGTTAGAAATGCAACAGAATTATTGGGGGGCATATTGGTGGGAGGTAAAGGAAAGAGTGAACACGAGCAGGCAGGGAGAGATTTGACAGCAATGCCAGTCGACTTTGAAGCAAGGGAGGAAGAACTGTGTAGGAGGAGCTTCAGACTGCAATGCAGCTCGGACAAAGTCCATCGCAAACGCAAGTTCCACCATGAATTATGTCCTTTTTCTCCCCAGGAAGACTTAAAAGCATCCTTTCTTGTGGATTTCCAGTCATTCCTTTATTTACCACGTATCACATCACACTGTAATTATCAATGAACATGCTGGTGAAGGTGGCACAAAATTTATAGTCACAGTTCAGGTATGCAGGAAAGGTAACTTTATTCTCTATTAAAAAAAAATAAACCATATTCACACATCTCAGGACATGCATATTGCTGCCACTTTGATCTAACTCAGCCCATTCTGCAATATAACTCAGTCTCATTTGAGTAAACATGCAGGCAATTTTAAGATCCTATCCATTTCTCTTCTGCGGACCTTCTCTCTCTCTATGGAATCTATTGTTCTGGGTGACTTAGGTAGCATCCCAACATTGGGGGAGGTGTGCCTGGACCTTGTGCCTTTCTCTAGTTCCCACTGGCCCCTGAAGAGGAGGGGGCAGTCTCGCTTGGCTTGGGGGTGCCAAGTGTTGGCATCAGTTGCTGATAAACATGTCCATGATGTGATCTCTGGTGCAACCAGTGGTCCACTCATTCTTTATTTTCATCCAGACCCCACTCCCTTTCTAGTTCACCTCCAGTCTCTCCTCCGCTTTGCTCCCGTCATAGGGTGGTGCCTAGGAACCCACGAGGCCGCTTCCAGGCCCACCTGCCTGGACAACACCTTGATCTGTGGTCAGCCCACTGCTCCATCAGTCAGGCCCAACGTGGGGCCTCGCTAAGAGACTTGGCAACTACCCGCAGGGAAAGAAGTGGGTCCCTCCTGACAGGCTCGCTGACGTAACTAGGCGTTCCTATGGATCCTTCCCCAGGGGTTGAGCTCTGCGCTGGGGAGGTTTCAACTGCAGGCTGGGGAGGTGCTTCTTGGGCACCTAATTTACTCTCGAATTATTTTAATCTCTTTCTTCTTTAAATTATAATAAATAGATACTAGTTTATTATGCTGTTAAAATAGTATAATTCTTAATCTGTGCCTTTATTTTCTTTTTAAATTTTATGGTCATGACATAGATATGCAACATAAGATTTCTCATTTCAACCACTTTCAAATATACAATTCAGTGGTGGTAATTACACTCTCAACATCCTGCTACCCTTACCCCATCCACTAGCAGAACTTTTCCATCATCCCCAACAGGAACTCTGCTACCATCAAGAATTGACTCCCCATTCCTGCCGCCACCCCTCTCAGGAGCTATCATTTCCACCCTCAGGATTTCTGTTCTTTTGGTTTAGAGTTCATTTTTAATCAAATATGTGCTCTAATCCCCTCGACTCTGGATTCTTAGTTTCCAAGGCCATGCATTTTATCCGTCAACCAAGTCAGCCTCTTGAAAATCAAAAGTCCATGGCTTTCAGGGGTTAGAAATTATATTTTGAAACTCAGAGCTGAAGAATGAATGCTTTGTGTTAGCCTATGTCTACCCTTCCCCTGAGGACAGCACATAACAGAAAGACTTGCTGTTTTTCATTGCTAGGGGGATGATGAAAAAGTAAAAGAGTAAAAGAAAAGGAAAACACAATTTAATAGCAGAATTTTCCCTACTGCACTTGTTTTCACCACAAAACTATATGCTTCCTAATGGCAGCACCTTATACATAGAGCTGGGATGCTTGTGGAGGCCAGAAAATAGCAGGTCCCTAGGGGAATCGGCAGCCAGTTCGAAGTGTCCAAGCTGCAACGAGGGTCTGGCTTGTAAAGAATTCTGGTCAACTAAATGTCACTCCCAACACTTTTCTCCTTTGCTCTCTACTCCAGAGACGGGAAACTCTAACTACTTGCTTACTTAGCTTCCGTTTCAGCTACAGGTCAGAGGCAAGACTTTGTCAAGGAGCCCTTAAGTGACAATTTGCTGGTGAGTATCTGGGTAAGTTGCTGTTTTCCAAATAAAACGACAGAGACAGCTATTTACAACCCTTCCCCATGATGCCTGTGAATGTGCTCTTATTTGGAAATAGGGTCTTTGAAGATGCGGGATTAAAATGAGGCCACAGTGGATTAGGACAGGCTCTCATCCAGTGTGGCCAATGTCCTTCCTAGAAGGGGAGCAGAGACACAAACCGGGGAGAAGGCCGTGGGAGCACGAGGGCAGAGGGTGGAGTCCCACCACAAGCCAAGGAACACCAAGGAAGGCCAGCAAACCCCAGGTACTAGAAAGAGGCAAGGGAGGAGTCCCTGCTACAGGTTTCAGAGAGAGCGTGGCCCTGCCAGCACATCGGCCTTCTGGCTCCCAGAACCAAGGAACAATAAATTTCTATTCTAAGTTGACCCCGGTTGTGGTCACTTGTCACAGCAACCCTAGGACACTAAGACACCTCCCTATAATAAAAGCAATGGCACACCCCCGAAGAGTTGGAGAAACTAGTGACTTTTTCAACGTTTTGAAAGATGAAGTGGTTATCCCTATTAAATCCCCAATAAATTCAGCTGTGGGGTCCACGCAGCAGAGAAGCCTTGAGAAATGACAGCGGATTTCCTTAAGGCTCATTAGTTCGGGACTTGAATGAGAGCAGCTGTTCTGCATAGGCTCTTTTTACTGGACCGTGTCAGCACAGGCCCTGCTAACTGCTGTACTGCTGTTAATTTGGAAAATGATTTTTTTTCAACAAGTAGAGAGAACGAGCAGCTGCATGCTTTCACCTTGTGATGCCAGGACGCCTTCCCTCTCTAGCCTCATTTCCTACCTGGCCTTATTCCAGGGAGTCTTTTGGAAAACCAGCACCCATCCGTATGAAACCCCACTGGTCCACCACCACTCATGTCCTTCCTCGGAACCACCAGCAGAGGGCGAACAAGACAGCAAGTAAGACAACCAGGCCAGACACACGGGGGGGGGGGGGGGGGGGCAACCTTTACAGCTGGTTCCACTTTTCATGATGGCGACCTGGGGAGGACGGATTCGATCATTTAGGCAGTAGTAGGACATAGGCTTAAAAACTATTCTGACTTGACCCTGGTGCTTTGCAAACTGCTTCTAGAAGATTTTAGTCTGTGACCGCGATGGAATCCTTTGGGACCAGGATGCAGTCGATACTCCACCACCTGGGAGATGTCGGAGCTCAGAAAGTGTACAAGGTACAAGGAAGGTAGGGGACACTCATGTTTCTTATTCTGGTGATAGGGCTTCGCGTGCTTGCAGCAAACAGAACATAGCCAGCTCCCCCTGGCCACTTAAGTATGCACCATGTCTGCAGAAGAGAAAAAGGAAAAAAGTCAAGGGAAGTAAAATTTGTTTTCACATGTACCCTAGGTTCAAAGTAAAGGTACCTATGTGCACAATGGAGAGAAGAGATAAGAAATTGATAAGCTTTCAAATCAGATAAAGGCGAACACTTTCTATTGAAATTTAAAACCACATGGCGTCTGTCCTCACCCCAGTGTGAATGACTTTTAAGTACGGCCCCCTTTGCACTGTCCTGCTCGGTGCACCAAAGATTAATCGCACTCACCTGTAAGATGGGTAACAGCTTCAAAAATTATAAAATCCAGTTCAGGCAACAGTCTGGGGAAATGACCCATCCTGTATACTGTCAGTCGGAGTGAAATTGGTACAACTTTAGGATAGCAATTTGGCAATATCCAGCATAACTCCATGGGAGCTTGTCTCACAATCCCTCATTCTCAGTTCTTCTGTCCTATAAATCACCTGTAAAAGTGATCAAAAATGTGTGATAAGGATGTCCCACATAGCGCTGTTTGAAATGGTTAAAATATGAAAAGAACCTATAGCTCCACCGAGTAGGGGAGGGGAGGAGGTTAGGGGGATGGTGCATGCGTTGGTTTGAAGCTATTATGTGCCCCAGAAAAGTCATGTTTTAATCCTGATCCAGTCTTTTGGGGGCAGCTGTTTCTTTTAATCCTAATTCAATATTGTGAAGGGCAGAAACTTCAGATTATCTCTATGGAGATGTGACACACCCAATTGTGGGTGTGACCTTTTGATTAGATGGAGATATGACTCCACCCATTCCCGGTGGGTCTTGATTAGTTTACAGGAGTCCTTTAAAAGAGGAAACATTTTGGAGAGAGCCAGAGCTGACAGAAGCTTCAGAGCAGAGCTGACAGGTGGAGGACAGAGACATGGCTGTTTGGAGATGCGTGGAGCCCAGCAGACATCGCCATGAGATGTTAAGCAAGCCAGAACCTGGAGAGAGCCAAGGGAAGCCAAGAGATGAAAGCCAGCCCTGGAGAAGTAAAGTGAGGAACCCCACAGGAAGAGGCTGAAAGCAACAGAGCCCAGGAGTAAGGGAGAAGCAAGGGGCAGCGTGCCTTCCCAGCTGGCAGAAGTATTCCAGATGCATCAGCCTGTCTTGAATTAAGGTATCTTTCCCTGGATGACTTAGTTTGGACATTTCCATAGGCTTAGGACTGTAAACTTGTAACCTATTATATTCCCTTTTTAAAAGCTATTCCAGTTCTGGTATATCACGGTCCAGCATCTTGCAAACTGGCACAAATGATATGGGCCCAAAAAACGATATGTGTGTGAATATTTAATAGTCTATATTGTCAGAAGTAGTTTCCTCTGGAGAGAAAGCTTGACGGAGGAAAGAGAAAAATAAGCATGTTCACTCTTCTAAATACAGGTGTATATACTTTTAAATTTGTTGCAAGCAAAAATCCCTTACATAAAGATTTTTTAATACTCATGTTAAAGCTTAGTTATGTATCTCCCCTACACAGGGATACCTAAGTTGCAACTCCTCTTAGGCAGCTACAAAGTCACTTAAAATAAAAGATCTGGGCAAGCAAAGGAGCCAAAAGCTAGTTTTCCTTGGAACTGCAGTTAGTCACTCAAAAATTCTTACTTAATGACTTCATCTGGAAATGAATCAGTAATATAAAGTTGCTTTTGACCTAACAATGCCTGAATCAACCAATTCTGTATCAAATGCTGGTTCAAAACCAGGTAAATGGGTATGTATTGGTATGTAATTGCTGGAAAATGCACACACGATAGTCCCAATCTGATTGAATAACCTATGCTGTCTGTCTTGATTCCTCGGTGGCACTGGGATTCCTTCATTCATATACATTTGAAGGAAGTGTTTGGCATGCATAAACAATCTCCTTTTTTTCCATCAACATGGCCATTGTGTCATTAACATGGTTTTTTTTGTGATGGTGACAAGTGTCACTCTGGACGACTCCATTTGCCACTGCAGGAAACACAGTGGCCTTAGTAAGTTGGCTGGTCGTGACCCATGCTCGCCCCATGATAGGGGTCATATTAAGAATGGGGTGGCTTTGGAAAGGTGGAGGTCTGGTCTGTCTTTGGGGGGACCTTCTCAATAACCCCTCCTTCTGCTTACATGCCATGCTTCAAAGGAAAATTCTTTCTCTTTCACAGTCTATAAATTCAGCACTTGCTTTCCACCCCAGCCCCACCTTCACCCAACCGTCTCCTCTAAACTGGTTTTATTTTGTTTTAACCTCTCCCCAAATACAATCAATATAACAATAACCTATAGAAGTGGGAGAAAGAGAATCAACATTAATAGACATTTTTTGTGTACCAGGTATCGTGAGAGGTGCCTTGCATACATTTTGTCATTTAGTTCTCCTAACACACCCCCAACACATAGCTCTGACCCTCATTCTCCAATGAAAGAACAGGTTCAGAGAAGTTAAAATCTAGTGGTCAGAGCGGTGCAATAGTGGCTCAGTGCCAGAGGTCTCCCCTGCCATGCCAGAGACCCAGGTTTGATTCCCAGAGCCTGTCCAGGCAAAAAAAAAAAAAAACCTAGTGTTAAGGTTTACTACTGATAAGTGACAGAACTGGGATCTGACCCTTTGTCAGACTCCGAGGCCACATCCCTTAGAATAAGCCCAGTTCAAGACATGTATTTCTGTTTCTTCTGTTTGTGTCCCTGGCTGTCTGGTTCATTCCATATTAAATGCTTAGAATTTACAGAGCAGTGCGGTCTAGTGTGAAAATGTTAACTTAATCTCCCTGCCCTTCATCTTGTGTTCAGCATCCCAACAGAAAGCTGAGAAGTTTTCCAAACCTGAGCACTTTCTTAATATGAAGACCACAGGTTTCTTCTGTCCCAATAAAAAAAAAAAATGTTTTATAGGGTGAATTCTGAAACAAGTACATAAGGTAAGGGAGGAGGCAGCAGTGGAGGCAAAAGGTAGAGGAGTGTGAAATCTCAGTTCCCTGTGTGGTATCCGACATTCTGGAAACTCTTCCTCATGGGGTCAATCTTCCATTGACTTGGAATGTGAAGGATTTTTAACCTGATGGTGAAGTGCTGGTGTCAGGAAAGGAAGACCCACAAACACATTGTTAGCCAGGATGGGATGAGACAGCAGACAGGCAGGGATCTGATCCTGACAACACTGCAACATTACACAGCTATACTAGCCTGAGTTTAGCAATGAAGACTGAGAAAAAAAGTCATGTATTTCCCCAGCTGAACTGGAGTATAGAGCCATGCTTACTGCAAAACAGTGAACAGTGCTCTGAAACTCCCAGTGAAATCTTCCTACTCGTCAAGAGTTCTAGATTAAACATGCATGACTTTATTCAACCACAAACAAAAGATTGTTATTTGCAGCTTTAGTATTACTGATGTACTGATGGAACCTTAAGTCTTTCTGCTTAGACTATGAATTTCACCAAGAACCCACTGCAGTGATGAATGAAGAGACTGGAATTATTATTATTTTTTAATTCAAGACAACAGTTTTTCCTTATCTTTTCCTTCAAAATAACTTGCATTGCTTTTGTTGTTCATCTGGAAGCAATAAATGTCTGTTGAGAGGAACTCGAAAAACACTGACTGAAGAAAAGACAAAATTACACTTTCTACTACCACCTATAAATGGCCATTGTGAACATTTTGGTGCCGTCTTTCTATGTCAATGTGCATGTAAATATATTTGTAGATGTTTGGCTTGTTTGTTTTGTTTTTCAACTGGGTTTATGCTGGGCACACAACTCTTTGCTTTGAACATTTTCTTATGTTATTAAATACTGTCCTCTGACATTAAAATAATGGGGAAAAATGGAGAAACAACCAAAGTGAGAACATCAGGCAGAGAGAAATGACCTTGTGGGTGGCAGCATGCTCCCCGCCTCTCCACCCTGACTCTACGGCCATGGCTAGCAGGCTCTCTTCACTGTAACAGCTCTGAGCCATTTTGCCTGCCTCGGGTGCAAAATGAGGTCAAATATCCCTTAATAGTCTAACAATAGTTTCTCTGAAATCCCATCTCACCAGTTGAATAATTTTTTCTCTCCTCTTCAGGCATCTCCTCTCCCATGATAACCCAAGAATACGTATTCAGGCAAGAGATCAATCCACGGCGGTTACCACTGTCCCGAGTACGGAAGAGCAGAAAGCTGGTGTGTGATCAGGGCATTGCCAGCTGTTCTAACAAAGCCCCACATTTCAGTGGCTTAATACAAGTTTATTTCTCATTCACTTAACAGTCCAAATGCATGTTCCTTATTGTAGGTAGGGGGTGGGGGTGGCAGCTGTGATTTAGGTCACCTTAGACATTGCCATCCAGCCAGCAGGAGGGAAAAGAGGATGGAGGTGCATGCGTGGGAGAGTTTCATGGTCTGCACCCACATCCCTTGACTAGAGGTCAGGCACATGCTCGTACCTAACTGCCAGGGAGCCTGGGCAATGTGTGCTCACAAAGGAAAGGACATGAAATTTGTGAGCACTACCAAGCTCTGCCAATCATACCTTTTGGCACCAAATACTTGTTCGTACTCTTCTTCCTAAATCATAGAACATACCCATGCCTCTCCCCCAGAGATTTAGTTAAAAAAAAATTGCCCCCAGCCACCACAGGCAGCTCATATTCCAAAACTGTGCCCTTGTTCACAGATGGAGGCATCAGGATTGGATGGGGTGCTTTGTGGTCCAGTGGTCTATGAACAAAAATACAAGGTCTCTCCCCTCCCTTCTTCCATGCACACCCTCAGCCTACAATGGTGGAGCAGGGACATGTCAACCACAATGAAAACTCCCACCTAGAAATGGGAAGAGTGAGAGACACGTATCATTCACTGATTCATGGCAATGATGAAATTCAGCGTGTGGGTCTTGTAAAGACTCCAGCTGTGGCCATGGGGGAGGTTCCCTGATTGGACCCTGGCTCCTCTCTCTGGAGGAGCTTCCTTGCCTACCATTCTCCATCTGAAGTGGGCCTGGAAAGTGCATTTTCCTCAGGAGTTCTGTTGCCTCCTTGCATCACTTACAATCTTTGAAATTTTGGTAACCCAAAGGTAGTAGTTTTAAAGTCCAAGGTTCTTTTTCGATGAAGCTCATGGTGTCTTTGAATATATAATTTCCTTAAAACACTCAGTAAACTTCAAGTTGATTTCTCAAGACTCTTATCTATTTGCTTCCTTCTCTACATATCTCCTTCCACCCCCACCCCTCAACTCAGTAATTGCCTTGATGATAGGAAGTAATAATCTGGTTTTGCCACAGGATTGAGTCCCTTTGTTCAACTAAGAAATCTTAATGGGCCTTTGTGACTCAAAATCTTTTCCCATGTTATTTCCTACTGTTTGAGTCTAGTGGCAATCTGTTTTTAAATCCATATCTTCTTTTTGTTACTATCTTAGCTTTGCTGACTTTTGTCTTCAGTGTCAAACTCCATCAACTGTGGCATCCTGTTTATTCTTGAATTGTAAGGGAGATGTCGGAATGGGGGCTGCTTTCTATAAGGATGTTTTCATTTTTTCTGACCAAAATACTTTATGCATTCACCATGTGTCAAGCATAGGATACAAAGATAAATATAACACATGTCTGACTGAGGGGTCACTACAGGAGTATAAAAACTGCTCTACTAAAAGTATGTGCAAGGCAGGGAAGGAAAAACAAGTGCCGGGAGAGTTACAGAAGATTTTCTGGAGGAAATGACACTGGGGCTAAGCTTGTAGACTGACTCGGCGTTTTCCAGAAGAGCTCAGGGACCAAGGATTGTCCAGTCAGAAAAACAGTATTACAAAGTGGTAACAGCTAATTACAGATAACTTTTATCACTGTCCCAGCAATTGCTCAAAGCTCAGCTGTTAAGTATCACGTGCTCATAAATTAGCTTTTTGACTGGCAGGCTACCACAATGTGGTACCTGCTTTGGTTGTATCTGGCAGGAGAAGCTTTCTTTACCTACACTCTCCCACAGAGGCACCTCTGGGATGTACTGGAAGGTTCTAGCAGGGAGCACACACATGTGTACTGTTGACTGAAGAAGTGTCCCCTCTGGTCTCAGGTGGTCAGCCTTCTGCATCCAGCAGACATGGAAAAAGTGCTTTCCCACATCCCCAGAATTAACCCTGGCCATCAACAGGGTGTCAGTTGATGGAGCCAGATCACCCTTCTATCAATCAGCCTTCTTTGGCTTGAGTTTTCTATTCATTATGACACTGAGGTTCAGGCTTCTTTTCTAGAAGTCTGGAAAATGTCTGTTGTTTGGTATGGCCTGTCTCATTTTGAGTTGGTTGTAGCTCTCCCTAATGCAAGGCATTTTGCCGAGGTCTAAGTCTCTATCCTGCTATAGCAGTGAGAAGGATGCTTTACAGGTCTTGTGGAAGAGTCTCCTGCAGATTAAGGACTGTTGGGGATTGAATCATGTCTCCCACAAAAGACAAGTTCAAGTCCTAACTCCTGGCCCTGTGGATATAAACCCATTTGTAAAGATGATCTTTGAATGTGTTCTTAAAGTGTGTTTTATAAATCTTGTAAATTATGGGTTTACCCACCCTGAACCCACTTTATCTCTCGCACTGTTAGAATTCTACCTTTGCTTCAAAGCACAACTCAAATAATAAAGCTTTCATCCAGACATCTCCAACTCCTAGAGCTGGAAATAATCTCCTTACTCTCTGAATTCCTGTGCTGCTTTGAAAGTGTTGTGTATCCCATAAAAGCCATGTCCTTTATTCCTGATTCAATATGGTAGGGTGGAAACCTTTGATTAGATTAATTGTGAATGTGGCCTTTTGATTAGATTACTGAGTGGAGATGTGGCATGCCCAGTTGTGGGTGTGGTCTTTTGACTAGATGGAGATGTGACTCTATCCATTTTAGATGTATCTTGATTAGTTTACTGCAGTCCTTTAAAAGGGGAAAAATTTGGGGGAGAACCAAGAGCCAACAGAGACACAGACCATTGGAGATGCTTGGAGTGCCAACAGAAAGAGCAGACACCTAGACATGGGCATTTGGAAATGTAGAGCCCAGCAGACAGCCTTCCCATGAGAATCTAAGCAAGCCAGAACCTAGAGTTTTGCCCCCGAGGAGCTAAGTGAAGGCCTATAGAGGCTTAGAGAGGAAACCACTGGAATGAGAAGCTGGAGGCAACAGACCCAGGAACATGCTTTCCCATGTGACAGACATCAGCCTTTCTTGAGTCAAGATATCCTTCTTTGGAAGCCTTAGCTTGGACATTTTTGTGGCCTTAGAACTGTAAAACTTGTCACTTAATAAATTCCTTTTATAAAGGCCAACCCATTTCTGGTATATTGCATTCCAGCAGCATTAACAAATCAAAACAATTCTCATAGGTGCTTTCTGAATTCTCTGAGTTCCCCGCAACTGAATTCTCTAGATCTGCTTATGACAATAAGCATATATTGGCTTCTAACAGAATTATCAATGTAATATCTTCTCCCCTACTAGATATTTTCTTCTCCCCTACTGGATTCAATGTCTTTGAGTACATAACAAATAACCAATACGTATCAGGAAAGAGATTATGGAATTTAAAATGCAAAATAAAAAGATGTCAAATTTTGCTTCTCGTTTAGAAAAGATGACCTGGCCAGTCCATTTCTTCTGTCAGCCACTCTAGGCTCCAGGACTGACAAGAGTTTTTAGGAATGGCAAATATGCTTGAGACCTAAAAAAAAAGTTTATTAGTTCCAAGAAGTGACAAGAAAACTGCAAAAATAAACTTAATATATGTTAAAATGTATAAAACCCATAATATCCCAGCTTCCTTAATTGCTAAATTCAGAATTCAAAATAACCTTATGTTGATAACATGTTGCATCTTAGATTTCCTTGCTTTGCAAGGATTCCCAAGCATGCACAGTGATTGTCCAAAAATTGCCATAGCCAAAACAACAGCGATTGTGCATAGGGCCAAGTGTCATTTGCTTTAATATATGGGGGGTGGGGGGCGGTCAGGCTTCCAAAAGAGTACCTGTAAATGTCCTTGAAGTAAGTGCTCTCAGCTCCTGGTACTGGGAGCATAAACGGATGCAAACTTCCTAGAAAGCAGTGTAAATGGGCATAAAAGCATTGAAAATGTTAACACCCTTTGACCTAGGGATGCCTCTTCCAATAATCAATTCACTTGAAATGGGTCCTCAGCCGGTAGTGATCTGCTTTCTTTTTTGCGCACTCTTCTGCATATATTTTTTTCAAAATTCTCCTACAATGAAAACACATTTTATAATCAAATATATTACTAACAATTTAGCCACTTAAAAAGAAGACAAAAAGAAGAAGGCTATGGGGAGGTGCGAGGGTATTTCCGTGGTAGAATTCTTGCCTGCCATGCGGGAGACCCGGGTTCAATTCCCAGCCCATGCACTTTCCCAAACAAACAAACAAGCAAAAATTCGACAAACGGTGCTGCAATAAGGGGATAGTCACATGGAAAAAAGAATGAAATGTGAGTCTACCGTACAGCATACAAAAAAAAAAAAAAAAAAAAAAGACTATGAAGAGGAAAAGAAAAGAAGGGGTAGAAGAAAAGGAAAGGACGAGGGGAGGTAAATTCTTTGTATTGTTCTTGATAGGTGAGACCTTCCTTTCCCTTCCACCTGGGTGCCTCTGGCTCCTGACACTGCAGACCAGCCTGTCCTCTCCAACAGAAGCCCTTGGAGAACCCTGGCTTGGCTTACGTTCGGGTCTGGACACCCAGCTGCACCCTGTTTACAGCCCTAAGCTCTGAGCATTGCTTTTCTGATTTTCCAAATGTGGAAACACACTCAAAGACATTAAATCACTTTCCCCAACTCATACAGCTAGAAAGCGGCAGAGCTGGAGTACGAGCACATTTTCTCTGCTTTAACAGTGGGAGCTTTCTCCATTACCCCAAGCTGCCCTTGGTGCACGTTTTATACTTTATGCTCAATCTGACTGTTCGGGTTTAAAGTTCTCACTTTCCTTTCATTTCAGCTCTCTTCCTCAGAGTAGCTTCTTTTCCCCCTTCTCCCAGGAAGCCCGGATAGATGTTTATAGACATGGGCCCCTCTTCGGAATATCGGGAGTCATTTTGTCCCTGGGAAACTGTTTCAGTATGGAAGCCAAACACAGTGTGGAAAATCTGATGTAAATACTTCACTGTGGTATCATGTATTGGCTTAATATTTTTATTCTGATATCAGTGTACCTTTGCCTGTATCTGTATTAAACAATAAATATCCATTAAACCAGGACTGACTCTATGTAATTCTCTTTGGACTTTATAGGATGGTCATTTAAATGCTTAAAATATTTTGCATCATGTAAATTTTGTCATGCAAATAGGTGAGAAAAAATTATGTCTTCTGTGATGGATTATATGTATTATTAAAACATAATATAATCATACATTGGGTTAGAATACATGAGGAATCTCAAAAATATGTGTGAATAATCTAATCTGAAAGAGATTTTTGCTCTACATGAAACAGTGACTAGAAGATTCAAATTGGCTCTTGGCCAGCTGTCCCTGCAAGGTCAGCCATGGAAGAGATTTCCAAACCGTGAGCTCTGCTGTTTTGACCAGCTTTGAAAAGCCCCAGAATGTGTGTCAGTTCCAAATAGAGGAAATATTGAAGGCTTAGTCATGGAAACAAAGAACTTTGAATTTGGGAATGAACCTTAAAAATCACTGTGCTCAACTCCAGTTTACAATATGAAATGAATTCGCTCAATTCTAGCAGAACCATGTTCACGTGTAATTATTTAACAGAACATTTTGCTTTTGAAAAACATTCACATTTCATAAGAGGAAAAATCCTCACTCAGTAGAGCACAGGAAGATCTTTAGTTTACATTGAAAAGTCATAGAGAAATAAATTATACCTGTTTTCAAGATTGTGGTTTTAAACTATAGTCAACTTGCTCTGTCCTTTTAAGAAACTGGCCTTTTGACTTCAAAGCAAGAAGAGCTCTATGTTGAAAGCATACAGTATACTCAAATACATTTTCCTGTAAACTCAAGGATGTTTTTTAACTCATTATATGATATTTATGGCCCAAACTCAAGAAATTTGCATCTTATCTCAACTGACAGATCTCAACTTGAGCTAACCACATTACTTCCAATGTTGAACAAAAACTTAACCTTAGGGCAGGCAATGGTGGCTCAGTGGCAGAGTTCTTGCCTGCCATGCTGGAGACCCAAGTTCGATTCCCAGTGCCTGCCCATGCAAAGAAACAAAACAAAAAAAAATTAAGTTTACAACTTCACTCTTTGTTTTTAAAATAATACAAACACAAAATATCACGAAGCTAAATACTGTACACTCAAAAGATAAGCTAGCCAACAGCCTGTTTGCAGAGAAGGTATAATATAACCGTAATATAATTTATGCGTAGTATAAATGTTTTGTTTCGTTTTAGAGTGATTCTTCTTTTTTTAAAATTGTTTTACCTATCAGTTCCTTTACCATTTTCTATGCATTTTAGAATAAGATTGACTATATTGCAAAAAATCTTGCTGAGATTTTAATAATAATTATGTTCAAATTATGTATTAATTTAGGAAGAATTGACTTCTTTGCTATGGTGAATCTTCCAAATTCATGAAAACAGTATATTTCTCTCCGGCTTATTTCAAGATTTTTGTGTGTGTCTTTATTTTTCAGAAGTTTGATTATGAAATGCCTTGGTATGGATTTCTTCGGAAAGTCGTTGAAGTTAGCTCAGTTTCTTGAATCTATAAGTTTATTTTTGTCTCTTGTGAAATTTGGAAGTTTCCAGCCATCATTTCTTCAAATTAGCCCCACCCTCTTTCTCTTTCTGGAACACCAGTGACTCACATGTTAGATCTTTTGTTATAGTCCCAATGTCCCAAAGGCGCTCGTCATTTTTTTTTTTTTTTTTTTTTTGGTCTGTTCTATTGCATTGTTCCGATTGGATAATTTGTAGTAGTTTTTCCTTCAAGTTCATGGATTCTTTCCTCTTTCTTTTCTGCTGTTAAGCCCATCCAATGAGGCCCCCTCCATTAGAATGTTTTTTAGTTCTAAAATGTCCATTTAGTTCCTCTTTAGATCTTCTATTTCTTTGCTGCAACTTTCTGTTTCTTCTTTGAGACTTCCTATTTTTCATGTTTTAAGTGTGCAAAGAAATTGCTTGTTGAAGCACTTTTAAGAGGGCTGCTTTCAAATCCTTGTCAGCCAATTCTGACATCAGTGTCATTTCAGTGCTGGTGTTTGTTAATTGTCTCTTGTCATTCGAGTCGAGGTCTCCTTTTTCTTGGTATGATGGATTTTTTTTTTTAAATCTAAACCTAGACATTTTAGGTGTTTTGTTAGGAGACCCTGGCTCTTATTCAAATCTTGCATTTTCGCAGGTTTCTGCTGACAGGGCTCGGCCACAGGCGCCACCTCTTTCCTGCAGGTGGGGTGGAAGCCCAGCTCCTCTACTCTTCTCGTGGGCACTGACGGGAGGGCAGGAGGGCCTCCTTTCTGCTCCTGCATGGCCGGCACTGCCACTGCCAGGGGGCCTCGTTACTGCAGAGCAGAAGCGAAGTCCTGACTCTCCACTGTGCTGGTCTGACACCACCCAGTGAGGAGGGGGCAGGGCGTCGGGTTCCTGCCAGGTAGAAGTGGAAGCTCCCACCCTGGAGGGGTGAGAGGTGCGGGGCGGGGCTGCTCTTTACATTCAGAGGGACGAAAGTTTCCTCTGACACCACCCAGCTGGGAGCAGGGAGCTGGGACAGCACGCTACAGCCTGCCTGGCAAGGAGGTGGAATAATGGTGTAGATTTCTCTGTGGTGTTTGGCTAGACTAGGGCAGTTATTGTCTAAAAATTTTTGTCTTGCTTGGCTTTTTCCTGGTACCTTTGGATAAAGAGAGCCAGCTTGTTGTTTTGGGGGGTGGGGGGCTCACTTTTTTCTCTACCCATTAGCCTTTCTTGGCTGTGGGCTTCTCCATTTTCCAGCCTGCATCTTTTTCATGCCAGTTTCACCTGTAATGTCAAGAGTATCTTTTAGCTGCACGTAGTGGAAGAAATAGGGAAAAGGGCACCCACTCCATCTTTTCAGAAATTACATCAGTGTAAACTTTATTTGTTTGCTTTTTGGCATGGGCAGGCTCCGGGAATCGAACCCAGGTCTCTGGCATGGCAGGTGAAAATTCTGCCACTGAGCCACCATCGCACCACCCTACATC
The DNA here is from genome assembly GCF_023851605.1 of Tamandua tetradactyla. Lineage (NCBI taxonomy): Eukaryota > Metazoa > Chordata > Mammalia > Pilosa > Myrmecophagidae > Tamandua > Tamandua tetradactyla. The sequence goes on along the minus strand of NC_135327.1, from coordinate 222,475,224 downwards.
AGCAGAAGCTTTTAAAGAGAATTTTAAAAGCAATTAGTTTCAGAGTTCCCTAGACTAATGAATACTTTGTACACATAATAATTGTCTCTTTCTGTGAAAGAATACTTCTTAGTCCTACAGTCTGATTAACAGTGTTTCTCGCCGCTGATTACAAAAATTTCCATAAATACTTTCCTTTTTCCTGAAGGTTTTTCCTGAAGGTTTCCTGAAGAACCTCTTACTCTCTCCAATAATAGAACCTCCGCAATATAAAACCCAAGTTATAGCAAGAAAAGCTAAATATAAATTTGTATTTTATAACTGATAGATTTTAGAATAAAGTTAGTTTGCCAGGCTTTTGTCCAAATATTTCTAAAATGTGACACTACTGAAACTCTAACTATTGTATTTACTTGTTTTATTCATTCCAAATATACAGAAACTATTTTAACCGTCGGTTCAGGCAACAATGAATGTCTATTTGTACTTTTTCTTCATTTGCTTTCTGGTTTATTATACTGTTATTATTATGCAATACTGCATGCTCATTACAAAATTTCAAATGATACAAGTGTACACAAAATAAAAGATGAAGGTTTCTCTTTTCATCTCCCAATACATTCCTAGTTCTTAAGGTAACCATTGTTAATGCAATTGGCTTTTATTTTTCCAGATCTTTTTTCTATATATTTTAAGCTGTGCATGTAATGTATGTATATATAAACTAACATACATAAAAGGTTTTTTAAATTTAATGTATTTCCTTATTAGAGAAGTTGTGGGTTTACAGAATAATGATGCATAAAATACAGGATTCCCATATACCTCCCTGTTATTAACACCTTGTATGGGTCTAAAACATTTGTTACAATTAATGATAGCACACTTTTGTAATTGTATTCTACAATTCTACAATTGTATTCTACACGGTTTAATATGGGGTTCACAGGTTGGATAGTGTAATTCCATGAATTTTTAAACATGTTTTCATTCTGCTATCATATATATACTCTAACATTTCCCATGTTAATCACATTCACATGCATATTTCAGTGCTAGTAATTATGTTCAAATGTTGTGCTACCATCCTCAGTCACCCTTTACCAGAACGTTTCCATCATTCCAAGTAAGAACCCTGTACATTTAAAGCCTTAACTTCCATTCCTTCTCCTCACTCCATCCTCTGGTAACCTGTATTCTAGATTCTGACTCTATGAATTTGCTGATTCTATTTGTTTCAAATCAGTAAGATCATAATATTTGTCCTTTTGTATCTGGTTTATTTCACTCAACGTAATGTAGTCAAGGTTCATCCATGTTGCACATGTATCAGGTTTCATTCCTTTTTATGGCTGAATACTATTCTATTGTATGCATATATCACATTTTAATTTTCTATTTATTGGATGATGGACACTTGGGTGGCTTCCATCTTTTGGCAATTGGGAATAATGCCACCGTGAACATCGGTGTGCAAGTATCTGTTCAAGTCCCTGCATTCACTCGTTTTTGGTATATACCTAGTAGTGGGATTGCCGGGTCATAGAGTAATTCCATACTTGGCTTTCTGAGGAACCGCCAAACTGTCTTCCCCAGGGGCTGCACCGTTTCACACTGCCACATTGCCACCAGCAAAGAAGGTGTATTCCCATCTCTACACATCTCCTCCAACACTGGTAATTTTCTATTTTATAATAGCAGCCATTCTAAAGGGTGTGAAATTGTATCTCATGGTTTTGATTTTCATTTCCCTGATGGGTACTGGCATTGAGCATCATTTCATGTGCTTTCTGACCATCTGTATGTCTTCTTTGGAGAGATGTCTGTTCAAGTGTTTTGCTCATTTTATAATTGGATTGTAGTCTTTTTGCAGAATTTATTTATCTTTTTGAAAGATTTCTTCATATATTCTAGATATTAAACTTTTATCAGATATGTGGTTTCCAAATATCTTCTTCCATTGTGTAGACTGTCATTTTATTTTCATGATAAAATTCTTTCATGCACAAAAAATTTTTCAGTTTTGATGAGGTCCCATTTATCTATTTTTGTTGTTGTTGCTTGTGTTTTGGGTATGAAGTTTAAGAAATCATTGCCTAACAAAGGTGCTGAAGATGGTTCTGTGTATTTTCTTCTAGGAGTTTGATAATTCTGGTTATATATTTAGTTCTTTGATCCATTTTGAGTTGCCTTTTGTATAATGTGTGAGGTAAGGGTCCTCCTTTTCTTCTTCTTCTTTTTTTTTTAAGGAAAGACAGAGAGAAGGAAGGAAGGATAGAAGGAAGGAAGGAAGGAAGAAAGGGAAACATTTTTAAACATTTTCTTGTTTTATTGTATTCTGTTTCTCCGTTTTTGTTACATGGGCTGGGGCCGGGAATCGAACCGAGGTCCTCCGGCATAGCAGGCAAGCACCCCGCCCGCTGAGCCACCGCGGCCCGCCCCTTCTTCTTCTTTTTTAAATGCAGATCCAGTTTTCCCAAGACCATTTTTTTCTGAAATAATATATATATATGTTTTATATTTTTATTGCAAAACCTTCACACACAGTTCAACCACAGTATATAATCAGTGGCTCACAGCATCATCACATAGTTATGTATTCATCACCATGATCATTTTTAGAACATTTGTATCACTCCAGAAAAAGAAATAAAAAGGAAAAAACTCATACATCTCATTTATCTTACTCTTCCCTCTCACTGACCACTAGTATTTAAATCTACCCCATTTATGACCCTTTATTCCTCCCCCTCATTATTTGTTTATTTTTTAACCTCTTTTTTTTTTAACTCATCTGTCTATAAGGTTTTCACAATCACACAGTTACACTATAAAAGCTATATAGTTATACAGTCATCTTCAAGAATCAAGGCTACTGAAACACAGTTCAACAGTTTCAGGTACTTCCCGCTAGCCACTCCAATACACCATAAACTAAAAAGAGATATCTATACAATGCATACGAATAACTCCCAGGATAACCTCCTGACTGTTTGAAACCTCCCAGCCACCGAGATTTTTCTTTATCTCATTTCTCTCATCCCCCTTTTAGTCAAGAAGGCGCTCTCATTCCCATGATGCTGACTCCTGGCTCATCTCCGAGAGTCAAGTCCCACATTGCCAGGGAGATTTACACCCCTGGGAGTCATGTCCCACGTAGGAGGAGAGAAGTGAGTTCACCTGCCAAGTTGGCTCAGACAGAGAGGCCACATCGGAGCAACAAAAGAGGCTCTCCAATGGTGACTCTTAGGCATAATTATCAGTAAACTTAGCTCCTCCTTTGCAGGAATAAGCTTCAGAGGGGCAAGCCCCAAGATTGAGGGCTCAGCCTATTGAATTAGTTGTCCTCCCGCTTGCGAGAATATCAGGAATTTCCCAGATGGGGAAGTTGAATACTTCCTCCTTTCTCCCTCATGCCCCAAGGAGACTTTGCAAATACTTTTTTATTCACTGCCCAAATTACTCTGGGATATATCAGGGCATCACACTAACCAGGGCAAACCGACAAGATTTCATGCCCTATTCAAGATTTCCTGTAATTATGGTGTTCAGTGAAACTGATCATACTAGTTAAATTAGATGATATGCTACCTAAAATATAAATTTTGCACCAAATAAGCATCTCTCCCTTTGGTCTCACATAGAGGTTGAAGTTTGAAAATATGGGCCATATCATCCTTTACCCAGTATTCTGGTTTACCTTAGTCCTACCCAGATCAGCTTCACTCATATCTCTAATTAAAGTCTGATCACCTTTTCAGCTTTTTAAACAGTTGCTGTATGGGGCAATGCTGACTTTCACAGCTTCAGAGCTCTAACTCTGTGTCTCAGGTGTCATATAAATACTCAAACAACCAGGTTATATACAAGTTTCTCAGTAGCTCAGAATTTAGAAATAGCAAGTCCTGAATATATGTGACTGCTATAAGAGTTTACAGTCTAGGACCCTTGACAATAGGCCCCAACTTGATAACCCATGCTCTTGACTTCAGTTCACCAAGTTTTTATATTATAGTTAGTTCATATGAGTGAGGCATGATAACTGTCTTTTGGTTTCTGAAGTTTTATTGAGCTTACTGCCCCTAAGGTTCATTCACCTACTTGCAAGCCTCACAACTTCATTCCTTCTTGAGGTGCCCAGTAGTCTGTTGTGTGTATATACCACAGTTCCCCCTTCTATCCTCAGTCTTTGTACCCTTAGGCCACCTCCATCCATTTCAAATCCCAAACACTGCCACTATAAACCCTAGTAGCACCATTTATTAAACAAACTATTCTTTCCCAATTGTTTTTGCATTTTTATTTGTTTATTTTTTCCATTTTGATTGTTTTTATTGTGAAAAATAGCATATGTACAAAAAAGCAATAAATTTCAAAGCACACCACAACAATTAGTTATAGGACAGATTTCAGAGTTTGGTATGGGTTATAGTTCTACAATTTTAGATTTTTCCTTCTGGCTGCTCCAAAACACTGGAGCACACTTTTGTTTTTAATTAAAATCTTTTTTTTTAATGAGCATTTTTTGTAAAATTCATATTTAAGGGGTTGCAAGGTAGTTCAGTGGTAGAATTCTCACCTGCCATTCAGGAGACCTGGGTTAAATTCCCAGCCTGTGCACTTCCCCTCCACCCCCCCAAAATTCATTTTTTTAAAATATTATATCATTGGGCAGGCCATGGTGGCTCAGCAGGAAGAGTTCTCAGCTGCCATGCCAGAGACCCAGATTCGATTCCTGGTGTCTGCCCATGCAAAAAAATAATAATAATAAATATATATATATATATATATATAGTTGAATTTTAGTCAGAATGAATTCATCTTTTGGTTGTTGACATATTAATAATGAACACTTCTGTAACATTTTTGATGGGCCAGGTACTCTTCCCAGTGCTGTTTTGCATATATGATTTCATTCAATCCTCACACCATCTTAGGTGGGAGGTACTATTATTGTACAATTAGACCAGTAGCTCCTATAATATACACAGCTGCAATTTGTTCTGTAAGTGATGAGAAGCTTCTGGAGAGTTTTGAAAGGAGGAATGAAAAAGGTCTGACATTAAAAGTGGTTTCTTGGAGGGAATATTTTCTAATATATACAAAAATAGAGAAAAAAATATTCTGAACCCCATTTACCCATCACCAAACTTCAAAAATGATTAAACTTTTCCAATCTTATTTTTTCTACTTTACTGCAACATACATATCTTTTTTTTCCTCCTGGAGTACTAAAATCAAATTCCAGGTAGTACAACATTTACTCACTGATACTTCAGCATGTATCTCCAACATACAAGATCTTTTTAAAGGCCTAACCATGTAGTACCCTTATCACATGAAACAAAAATAATACTTTTTAAATATTTTCCTTAATAACACCCCCCGTTTCTGGTTCAAATTTCCCCATTGTCTCAAAAAACATCTTCTTATAGTTGGTTTGTTCAAATCATTAACCAAACAAGGTCCACTCTTACAATTGGTTGATTTGCTTTACGTTTGTTGAGGAAACTGAGTCTAACATGCATTTTTTAAAACTCTCTCTGGCTGGTGTGTGGGGCGCAGGTTTTAGGTGAGAGAGTAGAAGCAGACAGAGCAGTGGGGAGGCCAGCCAGCTGCTTGGATTAGACGAGAGAGGTGGAGAGGGGTGAGAAGTTATCAGACACTGGGTCCATTGTGTAAGGAGAGGCACAAGGACCTGCTGACAGATTGGACACTGCGCATGAGGGAAAGAAAAATGTGTCAGAGAGGACCCATACAATTTTGGCCTGAGCAGCAGAGAGGCTGGCAGCATGACTGTGCAATGAGGAAGCCTGGGGGCGGGGCCAGCAACCAGGTGGCAGGTTGATTGCATTGGGCCTCTTCCAGCCGGGAGGGGCCAGAGATTTGCTGTCTTTGGAACAGACACTGAGTCTGGATTTGGATTTGATTTCACTTGCCATCCTGCCGCTGCCAGAGCTCTCTCTGCGGACTCGCTGACGAGCTCATACACTGCCATGGATTCTTATTCAATATTACATCTGCCTGAGAAATAGCTCAACAGAGAAAAGGAAAGCCAACGAGCTCATGCTCACGGGAGCCCCTGAGCTTACCATGTTATCCTGTCACCCAGAAGCAGGTGGGCCAGAGAGCGGAGGGACGGTGTGTTGGCAGCCAAGTGCAGGGCCAGCTGGAAAAAACACCCTCGGTGAGGCAGCATGTGCTCTGAAGCAGCGTCGCTGTTGGTCTCAGTGTCCGTGGGCTGCCGTGACAAATACCACACACTGGGTGGCTCAAAACTCTGAACACATCCTCTCTCCCAGTTCTGGAGGCTGGGAATCTGATCCCAAGGTGTGGAAAGAGCCAGGCTCCCTCGGGAGGGTCCTGGGAGGAAGGCTTCTTTGCCTCCCCTAGCTCTGCTGGTAGCTGGGAATTCATGGCATTCCGAAGCTCGCAGTTAGCTAACCCCAGGCTCTGCCTCGGTCTCCACGTGGACTTCAGGCCTGTGCCTCCTCTCCTTTTCTTTTACGGGCACCAGTCATATAGGATGAGGCCCTGCTCTAATCAGTATGACCTCATTTTAACTTGTTTACGTCTGCAAAGCCCTGACTGCAAATAAGGTCACGTTCACAGTTAACAGGGGTTAGGATTTCAACACATCCTTTGACGTGGGGAGCACAGGGGTCGGGGGACATAAGTCAGCCCATAACCAGAGCCAGAAAACACCAGGCCCAGAGTCAAAAGGGTAGAAGTGGGAGAGCGATTTCTCAACATTATAGTTGTTGGGGACTGAATCATCTTCCCTGCAAGACATGTTCAAATCCTAAACCCCGGTCCCCTGGGTGTGAACTCATTTGTAAATAGGATCTTCGATAATCCCATTAGGATGAAGTCCAATTGAATTAGGGTGGGCCTTGATCCTTGTCTCAGCTTGCCAAAGCTGCCAGAATGCTCTATTCCAGACATGGGTTGGCTTTTACAATGGGGATTTATTAACTGACAATTTACAATTCTAAGCCCATGAAAATGTCCAAATTAAGGCATTAACAGGAAGATACCTTCTCTGAAGAAAGGCTGCTGGCATCTGGGGCTCCCCTGTCACATGGGAAGGCACATGGCTGCCATCTGCTGGTCCTTTTGTTCAGGTTTTGTTGCTTTCAGCTTCTGGCTTCCGTGGCTTCCTCTCACAGCTTCTGTGGGTGTGTCCTTGTCGCTCAACTTCTCTAGGCTTTTCTGCCTTTAGTCCTCTCATAGAGGATTCTAGTAAAAGGATTAAGACCCACCTTAAATGGGGTGGGTCCCATCTCAATTGAAATAGCCTAAAAAAAAAATCCCACTTATGATAGGTGTGTATCCACAGGAATGGATTAAAAGAAAATGGCCTTTTGTGGGGTGCATAACAGCTTCAAACCATCATAATCCTATATGACTGGAGTCCTTATGAGCAAAGGAAATTCAGACACCAAACCAGAAATACAGGAGGAGGCCAGAGGAGATAGATGGGGCTGTGGCAGAGGCAAGGATGGATGCCAGGAAGCCACCATCAGAACCTTGCAGATCTCAGAGGAGCCAGGGCCTGCTGAGACCTGACTTCCCAAATCATGAGATGATAAATTCCTGTAGTATAAACCAACCCATCATGTGGTATAATGCTATAGCAGCCCTGGCAGACTGAGACAATACCTACTGACCTACTAACAACAACAACAAAAAAGTCTTCCTTTACCCCAGATTCTGTTTTGAAGATTTTGATCCCCAGAGGAGAAATGCTTTCACCTGAGGACACAGCTTTCCAAAAACGACTGCCCAGGGTATCCTATTAACCAAGCCAATGGGCATTAGGCCAGATTTTATCTTAATTAGAAAGGTATAGAAATGAGATATTCTTGCACCTGAGTTTCAAGGAGCGCTTCCTTCCTTTTCCATGAACACAGTCCAGGTCTCAGCTTCTTTCATCCCTTTTGGCAACCTTCAACTTGCATGGCCCACTCTGCCTTGTGTGTCCTTCCCAGTTTCCTCAATGCCATTTGGTACCAGCTGCTCAGGAGGTGGCCCCAAGGAGGCTGTCTGTGTTCTTGGACAAGGTCACCAGTGGCTCTGCCAAAATGCTTTGATGCCATATCCCTGAGGGTGCCAGAGAGGTACAGGTTGGGGGTCTGTCCTCACACTGCCACCTGGGCCCAAGCCAACGCCATGGGTCCACAGGGCCTTGCCGAGTCTTTCTTACACCAGACGCGTCTGTTTCTTTTGTTGCTCACCTGCAGACACCATCAGAATGCTCCCGACAAAAGCAGAAGCAGCATAAAAAGCATTTCCTCTTCCAGAAATTCTTAGCAGTCATCTCAAAAGTTTCTCCCTTAGCTATGGGGAGAGCTTTTACTCTCTGGTCATGGAAACGGGGACCCTCAGGGCTATCACATCTCTGCAGCACCTAAAGGACTTCAGGGCCAGCTGAGAGTGCACCTGGCTGGCTGTGTCTGGGCTCCCTCCACCCGGAGCGGGAGCAGGGCAGGTGGTATGGGGCTGCAGGCTGCAAAGCAATCCCCTTCCCAGGATCAGTTCATGGAGGAATTTACACAAGAGTTTTTCGATTCCCCTTCCTTGCCCCCCAATTTTTTCCATTTGTTGACCATCCTCCATGTATCCAGAAAGTATAGTACTTTCCTTACATGCAATCTCATCAGTGCATTAAGATGTCTAAACCAAAAAGGATTTCTGAGAAATGGGCCTCCTCTCTGCACAACAGGGCTCTCGGGTCCTTGTGTAACCTGCCCCGCAGAGTCCGTGGCAGGGTTGGTCGGCAGTTTATGTGGCCAGAACTTACACAACCACTTAACCTTTCTGGAGCTCAATTTTCTTCTGTCAAATGGGACAAATCATAGTATCTACAACAAACGATATCCGTAAAGCCTTTAGAATAGAGCTTGGCACACAGTAAGCAATCAATAAATATCCACTATCATCATCATCCTGATTGTTATTATTATTATTGTTACAACTATAAACCCACGAGTCCCCACATGGAGCACGGGTGAGTCTGATGCCACAACTCAAGTATGCTAAAGTGGTGCTTGCTTGATTCTTCCATAATGCTGCTTAGTTTTTTGGGTTTTTTCATGGGCGGGCACCGGGAACCGAACCCAGGTCTCCAGCATGGCAGGTGAGAACTCTGCCTGCTGAGCCACCGTGGCCCATCTGTTTAGCTTTTATTCTGTTTGCCCATTGCCCTGGAGGCAGAAACTTCAATCCAGCTAGTTCAGGGTGGAACTCCCTCAAGTCAGAGCCTCTCCCTTTCCCCGGGGTTGGGTCTAACTCCTGGGCCTGTGGTGCTAATGACCAGGACAGATGTGTGACCCTCGGCTGGGTCCTAGGTCAACAACTCCCCTGGGTGCCTGCATGGGGAACCTGTACCCCAGAGAGCGGCTCAGGATGAGGCCGTGTTCCCACTTCCTGGGGAAGGGCCAGTAGGGGACACCTATGTGAGAGGGAAACTTTCATTGTAAGGGCGGGGGCCTTACGGGGGGAGAGGGACCTGGTAGGACGTTTTTTAAAAATACTAACCAATGTGGTTTCCATTGTCGGTCATTTATTTTTACCCCACGATCCTTTTACTAGTCAAAGTGGGCTGTGAGGCATCCATCATGTGTCCCAGGGAAGGGGGATTAATTACATCAGAAAAGCCGAGGAGATGCTTTTTGAGGATAAAATATCCGGGCTTCTGAGTAGTAAAAGACTGGCCTTGAAAGAGTCACAGGCATTAGCTTTAGGCCATAAACACTAGGTTAGAAAGAATTTGAGATGATGGTAAAAGCCAGGTTTTCCAGCCTGAAATGAGGTACAGTTTCTCTAACTGCACAAGAGGACACCGCGGGAGTAGAATTAGAAAGTAGACAGGGAAATTCGAGTCCGGGCAGGGAGGGTGACCATGGAGTTTCGTGTTTACACTGGGACCCTTCTGAAAGAGAAAGGGCGTCCTACTGATCATGCTGGGGCCACGGACAGAAACGCAACCTGGCCCCTGCAACCCGGGACACACGTGGACCGCCTCGTGGTTCCCTTCCACATTCCCCCACTGCCTTAGTATCCTTGGGCTGCCGTGACAAGTACCACGACAGAAATCTGTTGTCTCACAGTTCTGGAGCCTGAAGTTCAAGACCAAGGAATGGGCAGGGCGTGCTGCTCTGACCCCTGGGGGCTGCCTCCTCACCTCTCCCACTTCGCTTCTGAATTTCCTCTTCTTTTAAGGACACCAGACCTATGGGATGAGGTTCCACCTTTAAAGAACCTATTTCCAAATAAGGTCACAGTCACGGGACGGGAGGGGTGGTTGTTGAGACTTGAACATGCCTCTTTGGGGGACACAATTCAATTCAGGGCCTCCACTCTTGGCCTGGATATTGGAAACCCGGAGATGAGTTCATCGTGGGAAGTCAGCAGAGTGGTCCGACAGGGAGAGAGGGTGGATGTCCCCAGCCAATGTCCACACACCAGCCAGCCAAGGAAGGGCCACTAAACAACACTGCCCCCCAGGTGGCTCGGTGGTAGCTGAGGAAGAGGCAGGCATGGGGAGGCCGGGGGTGCAGCGGCTGTGCACCCCCCGGCCTGTGAAAGGGCCAGGTGGGACAGTGGGACTCTGCGGGGGACTGGGAGAGTAGATGGCAGCAAGGGAGAAGGCAGTCCCCCACCGGGCCCCCCACCAGCGCCCCCATGCCGCAGAGCAACCAACCAGGGGCATGCAGGGGCCCCCTTCTAACACATGGAGTGGCCTGAGATGCCCTAACTTGGCTGAGACATCATTTCAGGTGTCAGGCAGAAAGGGGACTCGAAATGGAAATGAAGTGGTTACAAATTCACTGATATGTCCTGCACACTTTCCACAGACACAGAGGGCCTCAAAGAGCCTCAAGTTCTAGAGATGTAATTCTTTTTGCAACAGTTTTTTGTAGGTTTACAGAAAAATCATAAACAAAATACAGATTCCTGTGTACCACCCTTTCATGAACATCTTCCCTTAGTGTGGTACATTTGTTACAACTCATGAAAGGACACTTTTATAATTGTACTACTAAGTATAGTCCATGGTTTAAATGAGGGTTCACTGTTTATGTGTGTTTGCTTTTAAATGTTTAGTCTCATAACATAGATACAACCTAACACCCCCCCCCCCCACCTTTAACCATCTTCATTCAAGTGCTGCTAATTATGTTCACAATATCACCATCTCCAGCAGCTGTTAACAAAACTTGACAATCTTCTGGCACCTTTTTTCTTTTCACTTCTGGCGCCTTTTAAATACCAGTCTCCCTTTTAAAAATCCTACCTTAGTGTTCAGCCTGCAGAGTGTCCTATTACATTTATATGAGCATCTATTCCCAGAAAACAGACTTTGGGAAAAGCTATTTTTTAAAATTGTACTGTGGTAACATATATACACTGATATATATTTAAAATATAAGATTTGCCATTTTCATTCTTTTTAAGTGTACAATTCAGTGTCATCACTTTATAATCACAGTGCTGTGCTACCATGGCCACCAGCCATTAAAAAATTCTTTCCTCACCCCAAACAGAAACTCTGTACCCATAAGTAATAACTCCCCATTTCCCCTTCCCACAGACCCTACTTTCTGTCTCTGGAAATCTGCTTTTTCTAGACATTTCATAGTATGGAATCATACAACATTTGCCCTTTGGTGTCTAGCTTATTTCACTCAGTGTAATGTTTTCAAGGTTCAATCATGTTGTCTCATGCAGCATGGCTGAATAACCTTCCGTTGAATGTGTGTCCCATGTTTTTTCACCTGCTTACGCGCTGATGGACACCTGGTTGACTCTTGTGACTAATGCTGCTCAAATCAAGCATGTATTTGAGTCTCGGGGAGGCATTTTATTAGTATCCATGAAACCAGTAAAACAAAAATGCACTCAACCCAGCATCTTATTTCTCAGCCTCTGCCTTAGAGAAATAATCACTCAAGTCCAATAAAGGGAAGTACAAGGATTTTCAGGATTAGGTTGTTTATAATAACGAAATCTTGGAAAGACCCTGAACGTGGGTCAATAGGAAAGTGGTTAAATAAACAGTTCTATCTCTGCATTACAGGATACTAAGCAGCAAATTTTAAAGTTGTGTCAGGTTTTTATTGTTCCAAAGTGGAAAAATCCCCAAGACTGAAATTTTTAAAAAGCATGTCAAACAATACATCGGACATGTTACCATTTACATACACATACAGACATGTAAACACATACACGTAAACATATGCATAAAAAGCTGTATTTTCTGTACATGCACCTATATAAGTAAATGTAAAGAAACATAAGTCTGGAAAGCTAGCCACTAAATTGAAAACAGTAGTTTCCTCTAAGGCTGAGACTACAATTGGAGGTTGAAAGTCAAGGTGGACTTTTTTCATTTGATGGGTATTGACCCTCTTGCAGCAGCAGGTGCCACCAGGAAACAGGTGGTACAAATTAGGAATTTTTTTAAAAATATTTTTATTGACACATCTTCACACACGTACAGTCCATACATGGTGTACCATCAGTGGCTCACAATATCATCACGTAGTTGTGTATTCGTCACCATGATCATTTTTTAGAACATTTATATCACTCCAGAAAAAGAAATAAAAAGAAAAAACTTATACATCCCATACTCCTTACCCCTTCCTCTCAGTGACCACTAGTATTTCCATAATAATAATATAGACTACGTGGTCAAGTCGCTGAGTGTTGGAATAAGGAATGCGTTGTTTCCTCCTTTTGCTTATTTGTATTTTCTAATTTTTCTATAAAAATAGATATTACCCTAAGTTTTAAAAGCCTGTGTTCATTTGTAAGTAGTTGGGTGATGGCTGGAAATATGAGACAAGCACTGAAGTAGAGGTACTTTTGATAAATTAAAGAATGCAGGAGAGGGAATAAAGTTAGTGAATTGAATTTGAGGTATCTTAAGTGCGAGTTTCCTGTTGGATATTAAAAAAGAGATGTTCAGTGAATAAAGGGTAGTTTATATAATAAATAACGCTGTCATACTTGTCTATCCATCTGGAAAAATGTATAACTGACTGCTGTACTTTATACTATGTATGAAAATAAAGTTTCTCATATATTAAATTTCAAATACATAAATGTTAAATACTGAAAGAAAATTTAGGAGAGTTTTCATATAACTTTGAAGTGAAAGATGCAAAAAAAAAAAAAGAAAGAAAAGACCAACATATTTGACTACATAAAAATTAGTCACGTACAAAGGGGGAAGAACCATAAACAAAATCATAACACAAATAATAGACAGTATGATACATGAGATGGAATAATAGTTTTTATGCCTGAAATATAAAGAGCTTCTCTAATTGATTAAAAAAAGCACAAATAACTGAGTAAATGATGGAATCTTTGAAGATTCCAAGATTCCAAGACCACCTAACTCTTGTCCAACTTGAACAAATTGAGAAATGTGGGCAAAAAGTAGAGTAGATTGCAACCCAAATAACCCCGTTCATACGGAATAGTGGCTACAATAGAGGACACAGCTTAGTGTGAAATACAAATGTCTTCCTAATACTTCCTGTGAGAATCATACACAGCACCCCCTGTCTACTGCAATAGAACAGCCCCCTTCCCCCAACAGGGGCATAGTTACCCCCACCCAACAGAGAAGAGCAGAAGAAGGGGTGACAGGGTCAGCTTAGTTTCTTCACTCTATAATCAGACGAGTCTCATCACCTCTCCCGGGACAGAGTGAGTGAAGGCAGGAAAGAGTCTGGGGTATTTAGACTCCCTCATTTGGTCTGAACCATCAGGGGTGGGGAAGATGTGCTCCCTGTTAACAACAAATAATAAATGGCCAAGGAATATGAACAAGAAATTTCCATCACCTGAGAGGAAGATGACAAAGGAAGAGGGGAGGAGGATGGGGCAGGGAAATCCAAGACGGAGAATTTCCTCCCCGTCTAGCTCTATAGCCACATGCCTGAGTGGGCAGAGACAGCAGCGTAGATGACACCTCACAGAGGGACAATGAAAACCAGGAGTGGGGGAGGGTTCGCTTTTTCTTCATAGATTTTTGTATTATTTTGTTGTGACATTGAGTATACATTTCTTCTGCAGTTAAAAAAATAATCCCAATAATGAAAAAGCCATACAGTTAATTTTCTTAAAAAAAATAAAAAAAGGAAGTGGTTAGTTCCATTAAATGCCAATGCTATGGAAAGGCCAAGTACAGAACAGAACTGTGACTTTTGGATTGGATCATGATCTAAAAAGTTCTTAAAGACTTTAATAAGAGTGTTTTAGGGGAACACTGAGGCCCCAAGCTTGGTTTGGGGGAGGTGAGGAAATGTATAACAAATGAACGTGACCCTTTCAAAGAGTTTGGCTATGGAAAAAGAAAGAAAAAGATGAGATGGTAGCTTGGGGGCAACAAGGAGTGATGGATGGATTTTGATAAATAATTGTTGACTGAATAATTTAGGGGGAAAAGAAGAGGGGTTTGAGGGAATGGAGCTCCTACCGGGATAGAGAAGAAGGTATAGAGGGATCCAGTTTTATTTGATTCAACAACTATGAACATCTCTCCCATATCTTGAGCACCAGGCAAACTGCCGTGCTTCAGCAGTGTCCCCACAGAGCCTGACCTAGAGAAATACAGGCAAGAAAATGACGGTTTGGGTTGAAGGCTGATACAGTGGAATTTAAGATTAGGAGGTAGGGCTGCTCCAGATAAGGACTCTGTCCAACTATCTCTTGCTTAATGATTAGAATTGCAAAGTCAGATGAGGAAAGGAAGAAAGCTCCAGGCTGAAGTGACAGCATGAAACCTGGCAGGGAGAAGATACAGTATATCTGGGGGCAGAGAGGGAGGGTTGAGGAGGTTAAGTCAGGAAAAACAGGGTAGTTTGGACATGTTCTTGGCCTTGGTTGGCATTCTGGTGGGTGTGGACCCATTGTAAATAGGATGTCTTCAGGATGTTACTGTAGTTAAGGTATGGTCCGCTGAGTTAGGTTGTGCTGTCATTTTGATTAGTGGAGTCCTTTATAGGTGGAGTGAAAGTTGAATGGAGAGAGAAGCCATGAGAGCAATCAGAAGCTGGATGGAGGAGAAAGCAGAACATGTCACCATGTACATTGCTGTGTGAGGGAAAAGCCAAGGAACCTCAAAGATTGCTGGCCAGCCAGAAGATACCTATCCCAAGAGGAAGCAAGTCTTCTAGCCTCTGAAACCATGAACCAATAAATTCCTATTGTTAAGCCAACCCATTGTATTGTATTTGTTTTAGCAGCTAGGAAACTAAAACAGACACCATGACTTAAACTGGCATAAATCATTAACAACAGAAAGCCCACAGTAAGGTGGGCTCGACGATGTCATCAAGGCCACAGGCTCTATTTGTTTCTCCTCTGACATATTTGAGGGTCTCACTGACAAGCTTACTTTCTTCAGGGTCATGAGATGGCGCCCAGTGGCAGTCAAGTCTCCTGGCCCTTCTTCATGCCACCCTGCCATGGAATATGAGCACGTTATTTCCATCTGATTGCTCCAACTTGTGTCATGTGCCCTTTCTGGCTAATAACAGTCACCAGGTCAATGCTGATCAAGTTGGATGAATGGGTATCCAGAGTAGAGGGTGGGTTCAACTGCTTCCTAAGGGCATGGCTCTGTGATGAAGGGGTGGACATCTGAACCCAGTGGGGTTTCTGTCAAGAAAGAGGGAAGGAAGATGTGGGTTAGGTCAGCAATCAAGTGTTCACTTCAATGCAGCCCTCCAGCTACCCAACATGCCTACACCTTTTCCCATATCGTTATTTTAAAAAATAATCAGGGCTTGTATTAGGGGACGGTTTCTTAGATGTTACACCAAAAGCTTGAGCAAGAAAAGAAAAACAAAAAAGATAAATGGGACTTCATCAAAGGGCATTTCCAGGAAAGTGAAAAGACAACCTACAGGATGGGAGAAAATACTTGGAAACCATATATCTGATAAGAGTCTAACATCCAGAATATAAAAAAAACTGCTATAACTCTACAACAAAAAGACAAACAACCCAATGAAGAAATAGGCAAAGGCCTTGAATAGACCTTTCTCCAAAGAAGATATACAAATGGACAATAAGCACATGAAAACATGCTTAACATGATTAGCCATTAGGAAAATACAAATTAAAAATTTCACGCAGACTATAATGGCTACTATTAAAAATGGAAAATAATAAGTGTTGACAAAGATGTGAGAAAGAGGCACACTTGTACATTGTTGGTGGGAGTGTACAATGGTGTAGTCACTGCAGAAAACAGCTTGGTGGTACCTCAGAAAGTTAAGTATAGAATTACCATATGACTTGGTAATCCATTTATAGGTATATAACCAAAAGAATTGAAAGCAAGGACTTGAACAGATATTTGCACACCAGTGTTCATAGAGACATTATTCACAATTACCAAAAAGTGGAACATCCCAAATAGCCATCAATGGAAGAATGGATAAAGAAAATGTTGTATATCCACACAATGGATACAACACAAGGAATAAACCCTAGTGTAAATTATGGACTACAGTTAATAGTATAATTCTAACAATATTGTTTCCTGAATCATAACAAAGTTACCACACTAATGCAAAATGTTAACAATAGGGAGAGCTTTGTGCATATATGATATATGGGAACTCTGTGCTTACTGCACAATTTTTCTGTAAACCTAAACTGTTCCAATATGAATTTTATTAAAAAAAAAAGTCACAGCTTCCTAAGTACATTTCCACAGCCTCCTCCTAAAGAGAGCAAGGAACACTCTTCCAGCTTTTGCACTGTAGGTCCTGGATCTCTGGGAGATGTGCAGTGTCCTCCGTTCAGTTATTTTGATCATCATATATTTCTTTAGATTCCACTGAGAATGTTTTCTGAAAATTTCAGCTAAAATATGCTCAAATTCTTTATCTCATGTGTTTTAAGGTCCTTCCCTTCCCTTCTTTTCTTTTCGAAGGGTATTAGGGGAAGAATTATTGCCCAGGGCCAGGCGTCTTGTCATATTGAAAGAAAGACAGATCTACATGGGCCTGTTATTCACCTCGAAACAATATCCACGTGGCCTCTTCCCCTCTCTCCTGGGTTACTTGGGCACCATTGGTGTCTTCCCTGCAGCACATGGCATGCTTTAGGTTTGTGGGTCCCGATGTCCTCTGAAATGGTAGGAGGGAGACGGCTCCACCAGCAGTCAAGGCAGGGGCATCTTTGTACATTCCTTTGATTTCTGATTTGGTGGAAACCCAGAACTAGAGGCCAGGCCCAATAAATAGAGAGCCAGTCCTGTGCCAAGGGTGGGTGTGGGTCTGGAGGTTGGGCTTTGTCGCCATCTTTTGCTGCCCTGACGCAGAAACGGCGTTAGAGCAAAGCCTTGCGACCTGCAAGCCCCCTCCGTGGTGGCCTGGGAGAATTCCCCACCCAGCTGGCACCCTCCCTGACAGGCGACCGCTGCTAGAAGCTTACTTCTGGACTCTCTCCCACCGCTGTGGCCTTGGACTGACGCTTGGCTTTACAGTGGGAGAAAGGGCCCCAAGTGGAACATTCCAGATCTTTTCTCCTGCCAACTCAGGCCCCTATTTCCTCTCCCTGAGTTGGAAGCAACTATTGGATACACCGTAAGTCCTGGATCTCTGGAGACAGGCAGGCTTCTCCACTCTGCATTTTGATCATATGTTTGTTGTTTATTTTACTTAGAAATAGAAGCAAATTTTCATATCTTTTTTTTTGAAGAGGTATTAGTGGGATTTTTTTTCCCCAGAAGTTCTGCTTCTTAACTTTGCCACATTGTGCAGCTCACTCCAGAAAGGGAGTTGCAAGTTGATTCCCAGAATTTTATTTCAATTTAGGACTAATGTTTTGTATTAGATGATATTTCCTGAAGTCTATGGTAGGAGGTTGGGAAATTTTGCTAGATTCTGTGTTGGATGATGTTTTCTTTGGTTTATCTTGTTTTATTCTTTCTGTCCTGTCAAAGGTGATTTGGTACAGCTGCAAATACTCTTCTTTCTTTCCTGGAAGTCCCAAGTCCACTCTTGTTGGATGACAAAATTTGCTTACCCAATTTTGAGCTGGCATAAATTTAGGTGATTTCCAATTTTTCATCATGATAAAAATGCTGCAAAAATCATATACGTATATTTGTGCACATATCTCTGATGATGTCTTTCATAAATTATTGCATTTTTCAATGATGATAAGGAGTGCAACTGTATTTCACCCCTTCTTAGCACTGTCCTCATTTCTCAGTTAAGTGGTTATGAGTTAAGCCATCCTAACAGTCCTCTGCTGTATTGGGGAACACCGCTGGCACCTACTCTTTCCACCAGGCCGATGTCAACACAGAGAGATGAACCGCTGCACCTGTCACCACGGCTGGTCTCAGGGGGAGGGTCGCCATCCTCTCCTCCACTCTGTCCCCACACCCTTGGCCTGGTCCTTGTGTCCTCCCCCCCACCACTTCTCTCCCGGTGCCTTCTACTTACTTGCTTTCATTTTCAGCTGTGCTTCTCCACACACCTCGAAAGTTTTGAGATCCATTTCCTGGTTTGTGAAAATCACTGCACAAGAAGCATCTGCTTCTAAGCACCCTACTCTGCAAAATAAAATATCATGCACAAACGCAGAGTGGGAGAGAGAGATCCCTGATATGTCCCTGTCAGAGGCAGAGAGGAATGATTTCATGTTTCTCAAACTCCATCACTGAAGACTACCTGCATGAAACCCTAAGAGGTACTTGTTAAAATCAAAATTCCTGGCCTTCCCCTCCCACCTACTGCATTAAAATCCCTGGGGGGAGGGAATCTGAGCCTGTATTTTGATATTCATTAAAATGTGCAAACTTCTATAACACAGGAGGATTTTTCTATCAATGTTCTATTCTGAGTGAGCTGACACGGCCATCTCTCCCTATCAGGTCTGTACAATAAAAACTCTGTGAAGCATTTTCTAAATGGACGGTACTACTGACACAGTCTACACATAGAGTGAACCCCTTTTCTAATTAGAATGGCCATAGCCCAAATACCCTTAAAGAGAGGGATGGAAAGATCAAAAGTGATGGTGGAGTTACACAGAGAAGGTAGGATTTAACAAACGAGTATGATTGCTGAATTGTTAAGTTGATGTTTCTTTTAGTCTCGAGTGTCTTAGAGCAGCTAGAAGTAAAATCTAAAATTGTGAACTGTAACCCACACCAAACTCTGAAATATGTTCTACAACTAATTGCTGTGCTGTGCTTTAAAATTTATTGCTTTTTTGTATATATGTTATTTTTCACAAAAAATAAAAAGAATTTTTTATTGTGATGATAAAAAATTAGTTAAGCCTTTTAGCCGTCTATATTCTGGAGAAGCTAGAAGAAAAATCTGAGAGGATGGTATGGTAGCCCATGACAAACTCTGGGATCTGTCTTGTAACTACTTGTTGAAGAGTGCTTTGAAAACGATTGCTTTTTTCTTTCTTTGCTTTGCATATATGTTATATTCTACAATAAAAAAATTATGTATACATATATAAGAGAATAAACCCCTTTCCAGTAAGGTGGTGCAGTCGAGATGACTGGCTTGCCATAGCTGGCCCCATCCTCCTTCCCAGCTCCCTGCAGTTGGGCCAGGGCCATGTGACTTATCCTGGCCAATGGGCTGTGAGCCGTCCACACTCTGCACCTGCTGCTGTGAAGTTGGAAATCATGTGTCACAAGATAGAGGAGCCAATGTCAGCTTGAGCCTCTGATTGCTTCATGGGGAAAAATCCCTGCCAACCTTCAATGGACATGAGGCATGAGCAAGAAACAAGTCTGTGAGAATTTAAGATTATTTGTCACTGCAGCAAATTTAGTCCTATTCTGACTAATACTACTGAAACTCTATTTTTGATTCATGCTTCAAGGCACCTGAGTGCCTTTTGCTCACTTAGAGCTAAGTTACAATAAGAAGTTTTCAGTTCTGGGTAGGTCATGGTGGCTCAGCAGGCAAGAATGCTTGCCTGCCATGCCAGGGGACCCGGGTTTGATTCCCGGTGCCTGCCCATGTAAAAGAAATTTCCAGTTCTATAAGTCTAAGCTTGATTATCAGAATACTGGCCTCATAAAATCAGCTTCTATCTTTATAGCACATTTTACCTCATTTGAATTTGTGTAAATGAGAGTTAAAATTTTTTTGTGGGGTGACAGGTGGGTACTAGGAAATCTAATCATTTGGAAAAAGTAAATGAGGCAAAAATGAGTCACCCAGTGAGTGTCTGACCAGAAGAAAGAACCCCAAATTTGCTCAGCTACAGGGTTCGAAAATAATTCACTTTTTCCTTATTCATATCCCTACTCAGCCATGACAAGAATCCTCAAATCTCTCTTAAAATCAAAATGCTTATGTACTTTAAACAATATACATTTTGCACCAGTTGACATTAGTTATTTGTAACTCACGATATCAGCTATTTAGTTATTTGAAGCTATTATTTGTTCCTCTGCAGTTAACAAAGGAATTGAGCAAAGAAAAGCTTACTGATTTTCTTTTTTTAATTTCCTCTTCATGTATGCAGTGTTTGGGCTCCATGTAAAGTCATTTTTAAAATATAAGAAAACCTTCTGATTTCAATAGTCTAACCTTTGTTTCATCAAAGGCCTATTAGTGCCTCTTAATTTCTTACATGTCCAACAAGTGAGGAAAGAATCTGAGCTCACATTCAGCTCCTTACACACTCTTGCTACTTATTTGATTGTATAATATTAAGCCCTATTTGATTTGAGTCAGCCTAAAGTGGCTGCCAGTAATGTAATTTGGCACTCAAAATCAAATATTAAAATAAGATATAAAATGAAGTGACTCTTCTATAAGTATAAACCAGACACAGAACTTGTAATCTGTTCTAATATGCCTCTTTACAAAGCTCAAATCCAAAGAAAACCTTAGAAGGAAATATGGATGCATTTTTTCTTTCCACTATAAAGTAAGGTGGCTGTGCTGGTTTGAAAGGATGTATGTACCCTAGAAAAGCCCTGTTTTAATTCTAAGCCTGTGCTAGTTTGAAAGGAAGTATGCCCCCTAAGAAAAGCCATGTTTTGATATAAATCCCATTTATAAAGGTAGAATAATCCCTATTCAATACTGTATATTTGAAACTGTAATGAGGTCATCTCCCTGGTTGATGAGATTTAGTTAAGAATGGTTGTTAAACTGGATTAGGGGATGACATGTCTCCACCCAATTGAGTGGGTCTTGATTAGTTTCTGAAGTCCTATAAAAGAGGAAACATTTTGGAGAATGAGAGACTCAGAGAGGGCAGAGAATGCTGCAGCACCACGAAGCAGAGAGTCCACCAGCCAGTGACTTTTGGAGATGAAGAAGGAAAACGCCTCCCGGGGAGCTTCATGAAATAGGAAGCCAGGAGAGAAAGCTAGCAGATGATGCTGTATTCACCATGTGCCCTTCCAGCTGAGAGAGAAGCCCTGACTGTGTTCGCCATGTGCCATCTCACTTGAGAGAGAAACCTTGAACTTCATCGGCCTTCTTGAACCAAGGTATCTTTCCCTGGATGCCTTTGATTGGACATTTCTATAGACTTGTTTTAATTGGGACATTTTCTCGGCGTTAGAACTGTAAACTAGCAACTCATTAAATTACCCCTTTTAAAAGCCATTCCGTTTCTGGTACATTGCATTCCAGCAGCTAGCAAACTAGAACAAATCCCATTTTGTAAAGGCAACCATTTCTTCTAACCCCAGTTCAGTACTGTATGTTCGAAACTGCAATTAGATCATCTCCCTGGAGATATGACTCAATCAAGAATGGTTGTTAAACTGGATTAGATGATAACATGTCTCCACCCATTTGGGTGGGTCTTGATTGGTTTACTGGAGTTCTATAAAAGAGGAAACATTTTGGAGATGGGAGATTCTGAGAGAGCAGAGCAGAACGACATAGCCACGAGAAGCAGAGTCCACCAGTCAGTGACCTTTGGAGATGAAGAAGGAAAACGCCTCCCAGGGAGCTTCATGTAACAGGAAGCCAGGAGAAGCTAGCAGATGACAGCATGTTTGCCATGTGCCCTTCCAGATAAGAGAGAAACCCTGACTCTGTTCACCATGTGCCTTTCCGGATGAAAGAGTAACTCTATGTTCGCCATGTGCCTTCTCACTTGAGAGAGAAACCCTGAACTTCATCGGCCTTCTTGAACCAAGGTATCTTTCCCTGGATGCCTTAGATTGGACATTTCTTTTATTTTTTTTTTATTTTTAAAAATTTATTTGTTAATTTAAAAAAAACAAATAAAAATCAACATATATAATCAGTAATTCACAATATCATCACTTAGTTGCATATTCATCATTTCTTAGAACATTTGCATTAATTCAGAAAAAGAAGTAAAATGAATGCAATAAAGAAAAAAAAAAGATTATGCCTACCATACCCCTTACCCCTCGCTTTCATTGATCACTAGCATTTCAAACTAAATTTATTTTAGCATTTGTTCCCCCTATTATTTATTTTTATTCCATATGCTCTACTCATTTGTTGACAAGGTAGATAAAAGGAGCATCAGACCCAAGGTTTTCACATAGATTGGACATTTCTATAGACTTGCTTTAATTGGGACATTTTCTCAGCCTTAGAACTGTAAACTAGCAACTTATTAAATCCCCCTTTTAAAAGTCATTCCGCCCTTGGTATATTGCATTCTGGCAGCTAGCAAACTAGAACAGTGGTTTATCGTGGTTTTGAAATGGTTGTCTTCTTCTAATTTTCTTGGTGAATTTCATACAAACCATTCTAGAATGTCCGAGGCAGAATCTACCTTTGATACCCCTCCTCTAAAACAGCTTCAGAATAATTTCTGTGTGTCTGGATGGGGGTGGGGGTGGTGGTACAGCTGAGCCTTGATGGGGTTAAAAGGTGTTGAGTTCGGGTCATGTGGGGAGGGGAGAAAGAAAAAGAAGGGCAGGGGAGATTACAGCTTCCAAAAGTCACCCCTTCCTCACCTTGGGCTACATTTTCAGGTTATCACATGAGGACAGTAGATAGAATGTAAGTAGAAGAAAGGGGATGGATTAGTTTGGTGGAAACCTGAGCCAGGTGCAAGACTGGAGGCAGTACAATTGAAGGCAGGCAACAGGGACAGACCCGCTCTTCCTATCCACCTGCGGAGAGGCAGGGCACTGGAGGCAGGAGGGGAGCAAGGCGAGTGTAAATGGCCTCCTCCACCCCCCTTTCTCTGACTGCTATGATCAGAGCTTGCCCAGCAGGCCTTGGTGCAGCCTTGAGAAGCTTCTGCCAACACCACAGACAGACAGCCTCATGAAGGGCCGAGGTAAGTTCTCCCTCTCAGACTGGCGGTACGGCGGTTCTTCTTACCAAAGGGTCTTCTGACCACAAAGGGCACAGGTCAGCACTCCCAGGACTCCTGCAGGAGGAGGACGTGGCCCTGCAGCTGTGGGTGGGCGGCCAGCAGGCAGCTCTCGGTGGTTGGCATTCTCGGGAACTGTCCCACGGAATAGAAGGGCCTCCCCCAAAGTCACCCCACCTTCCGGGTGGCCCACATCCAAGGACTGATTGGCCTATCCTTTCACTCAAAAGGGACAGCTCGGAAGGGCTGCCCCAGGTTCAGAGCTCATCGGGAAAGGGTGGGAGGGAGGAGGAAGAGGAGAAGAGGAAAGAGGAGCGAGAAAGGAGATGGGTGGGTGTGGGGAGAGAGAGAGAAGGAGAGAGAGAGAGTCATTTCGAAAAGAAATGATTGGAGTAAAAGCCCCTGAGACGCAGAAATCTCAGATTTGATGAAAGTGTCTGTAATTTGTGTGCAACTCTTTTAATAAATTCTGTTGTCTCCTGATGGAGATGTGACTACAGACATGTCAAATAACAAACCAACAAATAAAAAGCAAGAGTGAAAGTGCTGACCTATTTTTCATGAAGTCTATTTTCTTACTAATTTGTTCCTCCAGAAAGCAACTGTTTAAAGTTGAGTAATAGCTACATTTCTGTAATACACTCTGAGGAAAGAGAAAAGAAAAGGAAGGAAGAAATATACAATATTAGTAGCAAAAAAAAAAAAGCATGTTCAATGTTACTTTAAACGGGAAACAGTTTGGTCTCTCACCAAAAGGGGAAAAACATGCAGGAAGGCATGAATGAATAAATCAGAGAGAAAAAAATAACATTCTCATTGTACACACACACAAATTAAGCTAGGTAAGAGAACTTATTAAGAGCATGTACGTTAGTTTATCAAAGCATAACACTTGGGGAAGAAGTGGAAAACGCTGTCTGCTACTCTGATTATGATCTTGCACAGAATTTTTAAGGCCCTTAGTAAAACAAATGGCAGCTGCTCTTCCAGCCTACGTGGGCCCTCATTCTATTCTGTGAGTGAACCCAGGGTGTTAACTCATAGAGGTGGCGAGAGAGTTCATTAAGAAACCTCTGGAAGATGGTTTCCATATGCTTGCTAGCCATTCAACAAAGATGCAGATGGCAAATTCTGTTACAAATTTTGTGTATTTTGTGGCTACAACTTCAAAGGCTGTCCTTTAGGTACTTATATTTGGTTTAAAATAGTTAAATGTAGACTCTTCTTTCTAAAAGACTCTTAACTCACTGAGTTTGAATGGAACCTTTTATATGTATGCTAATCTCCATACAGGTATTTTTATTCTCACCTTTCAAGCCCCACCTGTGTAAAGAGGTAAATGCTAAGCCTGGTATTAGCGACATAAGGCTAAGTACTATCCTTGCCTTCTTGATCCATCTTTGCAGCACACCCACTCACCGAGGTTGTTTGTGACGTGTACTCTGAGCATGGAGTTTGGGTATTTTTCTATCTTTATATCAATCATGTCTGTTTTGGAATGGGAGCCTTTAGAGGGTGGCTTTCGGTTTGCTAAAGCTGCTGTAATGCAATATACCAGAAATAGGTTGGCTTTTACAATGGGGATTTATTAACTGACAGTTTGTATGAAAAGTCCATGAAAAGTCCCAATCAAGGCATCAACAGAACAATACCCTTTCAGAAGACAAGCTGCTGGTATCTGGGACACCTGTGTCACATGGGAAGGCACATGGCTGGTGGCTGCTGGCCCTTCTTTCCCAGGAGACATTGCTTTCAGCTCCTGCTTCAGTGGCTTCCTCTCTGTTTTGCGTGTGTCCTCTCTCAGCTTCTCCGGGAGATTTTTCTTTAAACTCCTCTGGGTGCTTCTCTGAATGTCATCTCTTGGCTTCTTTGTGGCTTTTATCCTCTTATAAGGGACTCTTATAAAGTAGGAGGATCAAGACCCACCCTGGGGCAGGCTTCAACTGAAATAACCTAATCAAAAGGTCCCACCCACTACAGATCTGCACCCATGGAATGGATTAAAAGACATGGTCTTTTCTGGGGTCCGTAACAAGTTCAAACAAGCGCAGGTGGTCTTAAAGATGAGTCTACACACAAAACATCTAAAAATAAAATTTAAAAAAGGTATATCTACAGATTCATTGATATTCCATCCCTGAAGAGATGGAGCTTAATTCCCCTCTCCTGGAGCGTGAGCTGGATCTAGGGACTAGCTTCCAGTGGGTAGAAAACGGCAGGAACGAGGAGATGTGACTTCTGCAATTAGGTTATAAAAAACTTCCCCTTTGGAGGGCAACTGAGTGGGTCGTGGCTGCAGCAGTCCCCTGATGCCCAGGGCCTGGTGGCAGTGGCAGCCTCGCACCAGCGCGGCCAGCAAAGACCTGCAGGTAGGTGACAGCAGAGACCTAAGCAGGCCGTCTTTATCCAGAGTTGTATACATACAGCATCCTGGAGTCCACTATGAATGGGCAGTTGTACCAAAGTTTAACTTGGGGAAAATATTCGGCGAATTCCCATTCATAATGAAGATATTACTTAGATGAGTTAGTGCTAATGATGCAACGAGCTTTCAGAGGAAACCTTCTGGGTCAAGTTGAAGTTACAGTAAAGCATAAAGATGAAGATGGAGATCTCCTCACAATTTTTGGTAGTTCTGACCTCTTCTTTGCAATTCAGTGTAGTAGGATACCGAAACTGACATTGTTTGTTAATGGCCAACCAAGGCCCCTTGAATCAAGCCAGGTAAAATATCTCCATCGAGAACTGATAGAACTTCAGAATAAAATTGTTTATTGGATGGCTTGGAACCACCCGGAGAACCAGGACCTTCCACCAATATTCCTGAAAGTGATACTGTTGATGGTAGGGAAGAAAAGCCTACTGCTTCTGATTCTTCTGGAAAGCACTCTGCTCAAGTTATGGCTGCAAGTATGTCAGTCTTTGATCCTTTAAAAAAACAAGATGAATCAATAAAATGTCATGTCTGCATTTGGATTAACAGATGACCAGGTGTCAGGGCCACCCAGCACTGCTGGTGACAGCACTGACAGCACTGCTTCCTTTTCCTCAGCAGCTCACCCACCAGGACTTCAGCCACAGCAGCCACTACATACAGGAGCTCAGACACAAGCAGGTTAGATAGAAGGTCAGATATACCAACAACAGGCTGGCTATGGTGCTCAGCAGCCTCAGGCTCCCCCTCAGCCCCCACAACAGTATAGTATTCATTATTCAGACCACAGTCAGCAGACTGGACCCCAACCACAGCAGCAGTCCCGGGGATATGGCCAGCAACCAACTTCCCAGGCATCGGTTCCTGCCTTTTCTGGTCAGCCTCAGCCACTGGCTGCTCAACCACCACAGCACTACCAGGTGAGCAATTATCCTCCACCAAGTTATACCACCCAAACTTCTCAGCCTACTAATCATACCCTGGCCCCTACTTCACAACCTGGAATTGTCCAAGCCAACCTGGGGCCCATCAACCAAGACCAGGTGTGGTAGTTAGGTTCAGGTGTCAACTTGGCCAGGTGAAGGTGCCTAGTTCTGTTGCTGTGGACACGAGCCGATGGCATGTGAAGTTCATCTGTCACTGATCACATCTGCAGTTGGCTAAGGGGAGTCCTTGCTGCAATGAATGATGTTTGATGTAATTAGCTGGATGCTTAAATGAGAGAGGTCAAGGCAGCACAGCCCAAGCAGCTCTGCATACTTCATCTCAGTACTTGCTGCTGGCCTTTGGTGATGCAGAAAGGAATCACCCTGGGGAAAACCGCTGGAACCCAGACATCTGGAGAGAAGGCCAGCAGAGATTGTCCTGTGCCTTCCTATGTAACAGAGAACCTCAGATGAAAGTTAGCTGTTTTTCCTCTGCAGAACTATACATTTTAACTAAATAAATCCCCTTTTATTAAAAGCCAATCCATCTCTGGTGTGTTGCATTCTGGCATGTTTGGCAGACTAAAACACCAGGTTTTACGGCACTTCCTGGGAGTACCATGACCCCTCCTCCAAGTGGCCTAAACCTTGTGCATGGAACTGCCCTCCCTTCAGTCAGGACCATACCCAGCCCGGACCTGGTTATTGATAAGGAGACTCGGCTACACTGATAAATGTAGCTGCTAGCTATTTGCCTCCCCAAAGACACCAATACTGCTATTTCATTTTCATTTGTATTGAAGTTCAGAAATTTAGAAAGCAGAACATTTTTTAGATCAATATCATTGTTTCTGTTAAATGAAAGTATAATTTGTTGGATCATGAAAAAAGACTAAGATGAATTTTTTTTCCTCCCCTGTTTTAAATTATAGCAGCTTCTTAGTTATTTTATTTTGGAACACTACGCTTAAATGTGTGTAAAATGGTTGAGTTTCTAGCTTGCTTTGTCCAAAGGATATTAAAATGTTAGGTTAAGGTTTAGCTATCTTACTTGGCTTTTTACTATTAACATGATGTACTAAAATAGATCCCTTTAAAAAGACAACTAGATATTATGTATACAATGTAGCATTGATAGGCTAATAAAGATGACTGAACCCCACCCCCCACCCCCGAATAAAACCCTGCAGCTTCTGTTTGGCCCTTTCCCTCTCCCTCCCATCCACCTCCGCCTTAAATCATTCACTCTGGAGTAGAAAGTCCTGGAGAGAGGAGAGTCAGCCTACTGCTGGTGAGGACACATGGCACACGGACAGCCCATGTAGAGGTCCACACAGCCCAGAGCTGAGGCCCCCAGCCCAAAGCTGCGTGAGTGAGCTGGGAAGCGGGTCTCCTTCTGTCAGCCTGGAGCGGGTGGCCGGCCCGGCCCACACCTTGACTGCAAGCTCAAGAGAAACCTCAGCCTGGTAGAACCAGCCAAGGCCTTACCAGGCTCCTGACCCACCACAACTGTAAAATAATAAATCGTTACTTTAAGCCACTAAGTTTGGCATGTGCTTTAATTTGTACGCTGCCAGAATGCAATATACCCAGAAAGGGAATGGCTTTTAAAAAGAGAATTTATTAAGTTGCAAGTTTACAGTTCTGAAGTTGTGAAAATGTCCAAAATGTCCAAATTGAGGCATCCAGAGAAAGATACTGTTCTAGTTTGCTAGCTGCCAGAATGTAATATACCAGGAATGCAATGGTTTTTAAAAGGGGGGATTTACTAGGTTGCTAATTTACAGTTCTAAAACTGTAAAAATATCCAAATTAAAGCAAGACTATATAAATGTCCAATCTAGGGCACCCAGAAAGCAGACTCAAAGCTGGAGTTAAAATAATCTGACTCACAGAGGTTTGTGGCATTGGCTAGTAAATTATGCGGTACCTAGAAAGACAATAGATGGGCAGTCTACTAAATTCTTGTTCGAGCTATATAAGCAAAAGTGTTCTAGGTCAAGTGAACAGAAGTCTAACTTGAATTACAAAAACCAGAGTCATGGTCCTTTAATCAATTTCCAGACTTGAGACAGTTTACAGACCCAGAGCCCCTTGAATGAAGGGGAGGCCAGGTCCCTATGGGGGAGAACCCTGTTACACTGCCACAAATTTATACTGTTAATCTTCCTCCAAGCCTTCCCCAAGGAGACCGACAGCTTTTACCAGGGTAACTGTGCATTGGGGAAAAGGAAATGATCAGATATTTCGGGGATTATTAGACACTAGTTCAGAATTATTATTAAACAATAATTCCAGGGGACCCAAAACGTCACTCTGGTCCACCAGTCAGAGTGGGGGCTTAGAGAGGTCAGGTGATCGATGGAGTTTTAGCTCAGGTCCGTCTCACAGTGAGTCCCGTGGGCCCCCAGACCCATTCTGTAGTTATTTCCCCAGTTACAGAATGCATAATTGGGGTAGACATACTGAGCAACTGGCAGAATCCTCACGTTGGCTCTCTAACTCATGCAGTGAGGGCTATTATAGTGGGAAAAGCCAAGTGGAAGCCACTAGAACTGCCCCTACTTAGCAAAGTAGTAAATCAGAAATAATACTAGTTTCCTGGAGGGATTGCAGAGATTACTGCCACTCTTAAGGACTTGAAAGATGCAGGGGTGGTGATTCCCACCACATCCCCATTCAACTCTTCTATTTGGCCTGTGCAGAAAACAGATGGGTCTTGGAGGATGACAGTGGATTACTGTAAGCTCAACCAGGTGGTAACTCCAATTGTAGCTGCTGTTTCAGATGTGGTATCATTGCTTGAGCAAATCAGTACATCCCCTGGTCCCTGGTATGCAGCTATTGATTGGCAAATGCTTTTTTCTCAATAGCTGTTAGTAAGGGCCACCAGAAACAGTTTGGTTTCAGCTGGCAAGGTCAGCATTATACCTTCACTGTCCTACCTCAGGGGTATATCAACTCTCCAGTCCTATGTCATAATCTTGTCCGCAGGGAACTTGATAATTTCTCCCTCCCACAAGACATCACACTGGTCCATTTTATTGATGACTTCATATTAATTGGACCTAGTGAGCAAGAAGTAGCAACTACTCCAGACTTACTGGTAAGGCATTTGTGTGTCAGAGGATGGGAGATAAACCCAACCAAAATACAGGGGCCTTCCACCTCAGTGAAATTTCTAGGTGTCCAGTGGTGTGGGGCATGTCAAGATATCCCTTCTAAGGTGAAGGAAAAGTTGCTGCAACCAACCCCTTCTACAACCAAAAAGAGGCACAACGCCTAGTTGGTCTCTTTGGATTTGGGGGACAACATATTCCTCATTTGGGTGTGCCACTCTGGTGATCAGAAAAGCTGCTAATTTTGAGTGGGTACCTGAACAAGAGGAAGCTCTGTGACAGGTCCAGGCTGCTGTGCAAGCTGCTCTGCCACTTGGGCCGTATGATCCAGCAGATCCAATGGTGCTGGAAGTGTCAGTAGCAAATAGAGATGCTGTCTGGAGCCTTTGGCAGGCCCCTATAGGAGAATCACAATGCAGACCTTTAGGATTTTGGAGCAAAGCCTTACCGTCTGCTGCACATAACTACTCTCCTTTTGAGAAACAGCTTTTGGCCTGCTACTGGGCTTTAGTAGAGACTGAACACTTAGCCTTGGGCCACCAAGTTACCATGAGACCTGAGTTACCTATCATGAGCTGGGTGTGGTCTGACCCACCAAGCCATAAAATTGGGCATGTGCAGCAGTGCTCCATCATAAAATGGAAATGGTATACACAAGATAGGGCCAGAGCAGGTCCTGAAGGCACAAGTAAGTGCCTTACATAAGGAAGTGGCCCAAATGTCCATGGTCTCCACACCTGCACTTTACCTTCTCTTTCCCAGACCAGAGCTATGGCCTCTTCAGGAATCCCTTACAGTGAGTTCACTGAGGAAGAGTAAACCTCAGGCCTAGTTTATAGATGGTTCAGCATGATATGCAGGTATCACCCAAAAGTGGACAGCTGCAGCACTACAACCCCTTTCTGGGGTGTCCTTGAAGGACAGTGGTGAGGGGAAATCCTCCCAGTGGGCAGAAATTCGAGCAGTGCCCCTGGTTGTTTATTTTGCTTGAAAGGAGAACTGGCCAGAGGTGTGTTTGTATACTGACTCATGGGCTGTTGCTAATGGTTTGGCTGGATGGTTGGGGACTTGGAGAGACCATAATTGGAAAACTGGTGACAAAGAGGTCTGGGGAAGAGATATGTGGATAGACCTTTCTGAGTGGGCTAAAAACATGAAGATATTTGTGTCCCATGTGAATGCACACCAGAGGGTGACTTCAGTAGAGGAAAGTTTTAATAATCAACTGGATAAGATAAGCCATTCTGTGGATACCAGTCAGCCTCTTTCCCCAGCAACTCCTGTCATTGCCCAATGGGCTCATGAACAAAGTGGTCATGGTGGTAGGGATGGAGGTTATGCATGGGCTCAGCAACATGGACTTCCACTCACCAAGGCTGACCTGGCTACAGCCACTGCTGAGTGCCCAATCTGCCAGCAGCAGAGACCCACACTCAGCCCCCGATATGGCACCATTGCCTGAGGTGACCAGCCAGCTACATGGTGGCAGGTTGATTACATTGGACCACTCCCTTCATGGAAGGGGCAGCGATTTGTTCTAACTGGAATAGACACATACTCTGGATATGGGTTTGCTTTCCCTGCACGCACGCAATGCTTCTGCCAAAACTACCATCTGTGAGCTTACAGAATGCCTTATCCATCGTCATGGTATTCCACATAGCATTGCTTCAGATCAAGGAACACACTTCACAGCAAATGAAGTGCAGGAATGGGCACATGCTCATGGAATTCTCTGGTCTTACCATGTTCCCCATCATCCAGAAGCAGCTGGATTGATAGAATGGTGGAATGGCCTTTTGAAAACTCAATTACGGTGCCAACTAGGTGGCAAAAACTTGAAAGGCTGGGGTAATGTTCTCCAGGAAGCTGTGTATGCTCTGAATCAGCATCTACTGTATGGTGCTGTTTCTCCCATAGCCAGGATCCATGGGTCCAGGAACCAAGGGGTGGAAATGGGTGTGGTGCCACTCACTAGTACCCCTAGTGATCCACTAGGAAAATTTTTGCTTCCTGTCCCTGCTACCCTGAGTTCTGCTGGTCTACAGGTTTTAGTTCCAAAACGGGGTGTGCTTCCTCCAGGAGAAACAATAGTGATACCACTGAACTGGAAGTTAAGATTGCCACCTGGTCACTTTGGGCTACTTATGCCTCTGGATCAACACACCAAGAAGGGGATTACATTATTGTCTGGGGTTATTGACCCTGACTATCAGAAGAAAGTAGGACTGCAACTACATACTGGAGGTAAAGAAGAGTTTTCTTGGAATACAGGAGATCCCCTGGGGCGTCTGTTAGTACTACCATGCCCTGTGATTAAAATCAATGGAAAATTGCAACAACGCAATCCAGGCAGGACTACTAATGGCTCTGAAACTTCAGGAATGAAGGTTTGGGTCACCCCACCAGGCAAAGAACCACGGCCAGCTGAAGTGCTTGCTGAGGGGAAAGGGAACATGGAATGGCTAGTGGAAGAAGGTAGTGATAAATATGAACTTCCACCACATGATCAGTTACAGAAACGAGGACTGTAATGCTGTTTTGTTCATGTTATACTATTTAAGTTGTAAGATATGAAGTTTAAGAATGAATGTTGCCCAAGGATTTGCACCCTATTCTGGAGAGATTTAATGTGTTTCCAGTTATATGCAGGACAGTTGAGTATTGTCAGGTAAAAGAAAAAAAATACGTGCTTATTTGTTTTCATTTGGAAATTAAGTATGGTCTAAGGTGACATATATATATAGGTGCCAAGTTGACAAGGGGTGGACTGTCATGGTTAGGGACAGGTGTCAACTTGACCAAGTTGTGGTACCTGTTTATCTGATTGGGCAAGCGCTGGCCTGTCTGTTGCAATGAGGACATTTCATAGGATTAGGTCATGATCACGTCAGCTACATCCACAGCTGATTCCATTTGTAAGCAGCCAAAGGGGAGTGTCTTCTGCAATCAGTGATGCTAAATGTAATCATGGGAAGCCTTTTAAGGAGGACTCAGAGGAGACAGGTTCCATTCCTGCTTGGCTGGTGAGCCTCTCCTGTGGAGTTCATCCAGGCTAACCATCAGAGTCATCGGCTTCACAGCCTGCCCTGTGGATTTTGAACTCTGCGTTCCTATGGTCACGTGAGACACTTTCATAAATTTTGTATTTGCAAGTGTTCCCTGTTGATTCTGTTTCTCTAGAGAACCCTAACTAATACACATGCTGTGATAGATTTGTTCCTAGATACTTGATTCTTTTAGTTGCTCCTGTAAATGGATTTTTTTTTACTGTTCATTACTAGTGTGCAGAAACACTACTTATTTGGGAGTATTGATCTTGTACCTTGCCAGCTTGCTGAATTCATTTATTAGCTCTAGGAACTGTGTTATGGATTTTTTCAGATTTTCAGTATATAGGAGCATGTCATCTGCAAATAGATCAAGTTTTACTTCTTGCTTCCTAATTTGGATGCCGTTGTTTCACTTTCTTGCCTAATTGCTCTGGGTGGAATTTCCAGTTCAGTGTAGAATAACTGATAACAGTGGGCATCCTTGTCTTGTTTCTTATTTTAGAGGGGAAGCTTCCAATCTCCCACCATTGAATATGATGTTAACTGTGGGCTTTTCATATATGCACTTTATCATGTTGAGGAAATTTTCTTCCAGTCCTACTTTCTGAGTGTTTTTATCAAGAAGAGTACTGGATTTGGTGAAATGCCTTTTTTGTATCCATTGAGATTATGATGTGATTTTTTCCCCTTAGTTTCGTTAATATGATTTATTATATTAATTGATTTTCTTATTTTGAACTATCCTTGTATACCTGGGATAAAGCCTGCTTGATCATGTTATATTGTTCTTTTAATATGCTGTTGGATTCAACTTGCTAATATTTTTTAAACTTTTTTATTGTATAATATAGCATATATACAAAGCTAAGAAAGAAAAAAGCAATAGTTTTCAAAGCACTCTTCAACACGTAGTTGCAGGACAGAATCCAGAGTTTGTTGTGGGCTACCACACCATCATCTCAGATTTTTCTTTCTGGCTGCTTCAGAAAATAGGAGGCTAGGAGGAATAAATATTTTTTTATCATTACAATCAACTTTTTTTTTCTTTTTTGTGAAAAATGACACATATATATATAAGCAATAAATTTCAAAGCACAGCACAACAATTAGTTGTAGAACAGATTTCAGAGTTTGGTATGGGTTCTAATGCCACAGTTTTTGGTTTTTACTTTTAGCTGCTGTAAGATACTGGAGACTAAAAGAAATATCAATTTAATGATTCAGCAATCATATTTGTTTGTTCAACCCTACCTTGTCTGTTTGACTCTACTATCACCTTTGATCTTTCTGTCCCGTTCTTTAGGGATATTTGGGATATGGCCATTCTAAATTTTTCATGTTGGAAGGGGCTGTCAGTAATGTGGGGGAGGGAGATGGAACTAGTTGATGTTCTGGAGCGGCTGGGTCAGGACTTACCTGCTCCAGGGACCCATCTGGAAGTGTAGGTTTCTAGAAAGTTACCCTAGTGCATGGAACCTTTGTAGAATCTTCTGTATTACCCTAGGTGTTGTTTAGGATTGGCTAGAATGGTTTTGGTTGGGGTTTGGCAAGTTGTGGTAGGTAACAGTATCTAACTGAAGCTTGTGTATGAGTGATCTCCAGATCGAGATAACCTCTCAACTCTGTTTGAACTTTCTTAGCCACTGATACTTTATTAGTTTCACTTCTTTTTCCCTCTCTGGGTCAGCCTGGAATTGTTGATCCCACAGTGCCAGGGCTGGCCTCATCACTGGGCATCATCTCCCACACCACCAGGGAGACTTTCACCCCTGGATGTCATGTGCCTCGTAACGGGGGGGGGGGGGGGAGAGGGAGGCAATGATTTCACTTATGGAGCTGGACTTAGAGAGAGTAAGGCCACATCTAAGCAACAAAAGAGGTCCTCCAGAAGTAACTCTTTGGCATACCTATAGGTAAGCTAGGCTTCTCTGCTACCTCCATAAGCTTCAAGAGTAAGCCTCAAGATCAAGGGCTTGGCCTATTGATTTGGATGTCCCTAATGTTTGACACAATATCAGGGAATGAATTCCCTGATGGTAAAATTTAATAGTTCCATATTTTTTCTCCCATCCCTGAAGGAAGTTTGCCAATACTTTTTGATTATCTGTTTGATATATTCTAGGATGTATCCAGGCATTACATTAAGCCGTACAGGATTAAAGATCCCTCTTTCTTATTCTGGACTACCTGTGTTTCAGTTGTTCAAATGAGCTGTCCAGACAGGTTGAGTAAGATTATGTGCTACAGAAAATTTAGGTTCCAGACAAAATAAACCTTTCTTCCTTTGGTGTCAAAGAATAGGTACACAAAAGGGCAAATAGTGAAATGAGAGAAAATAAAGTGTCAATGGCTGAGAGATTCCAAACAGAGTTGAGAGGTTATCCTGGAGGTTAGTCTTACGCATTAAGTAGGTATCACCTTGTTATTCAAGATGTAATGGAGAGGCTGAAGGGAACTGCCTGAAAATGTAGAGCTGTGTTCCAGTAGCCAAGTTTTTGTAGATGATTGTATAATGAATATAGCTTTCACAATGTGACTGTGTGATTGTGAAAACCTTGTATCTGATGCTCCTTTTATCTACCTTATGAACAGACAAGTAAAATACATGAGATAAAAATAAATAATAGGGGGAACAAATGTTAAAATAAATTTAGACTGAAATGCTAGTGATCAGTGAAAGGGAGGGGTAAGGGGTATGGTATGTATGAATTTTTTTCTGTTGTCTTTTTCTTTCTTTTTCTGAATTGATGCAAATGTTCTAAGAAATGATCATGATAATGAATATGCAACTGTGATGTTATTGTGAATTACTGATTATAGATGTAGAACGGAATGATCATGAGTTAAGAATGTTTGTGTTTGTATATTTTTTAAAAAAATTTAAAAATTAATTTTAAAAAGAATGGGTACAGTTCTAAAATTTAGAAAATATCTTCTTTGTCTCTGTGTTCTGAATTACCTTAGTCCCAACCTGATCAGCTTAGTTCTTATCTGTAAATACCAGGTTATAGACATATAAAACATTCTCTCAGAATCCAGAAATAATAATTACTGCTCCAGACTAAATGTGTCCGCTCTAAGAACTTACAATCTAGATTCCTGTTTTTCTCATAAGCATTTTCTAAAGGACACCATATGATAATCTGTCTTCGTTTCTGCTTTGTTTCACCTCACCAGATGTCCCACACGTTCATATACATTGTTGCATGTCGCATGAAATCGTTCTTTTTGTAGCAGTACAGTATTCAATCCTAAGTATACGTCATCATTTGCCAATCTACTTCTCAGTCAGTGCATACTTCAGCCACCTCCATTCATTAGTCATGTATAATGCCCAAAGTCCACAGTCCATCAGCACTCTCAATTCTAGATAATTTCATTTTTCCCAAGAGAGAGATAATCAGTAAACACACCCTCACCAAACAGGAAATCTAAACCTCCCCTTAACTCTTGTCCCTCCCCCCAATACTTACCCCAGCTATTGCTGTGGTACTGCTTTTGTTTTCCTATTAAACATAAGTTTGTTAGTATTTTGTTGAGGATTTTTTACATTTATATTCATAAGAGATATTGGCTGTAATTTTCGTTTCTTGTGGCATCTTTATTTGTCTTTGGTATGAGGGTGATGTTGACTTCACAGAATGAATTAGGGAGTGTTCTGTCCTCTTCAACTTTTTGAAAGGGCATAAGAAGGATTGGTGTCAATTTTTTCCCCAGAATACTTGATAAATTTCTCCTTGTGAAGTCATCTGGTCTTTGGCTATTCTTTGTTGAGGGGGGTTGATTACTGATTCAATCTCTTTACTAGTTATTGGTTTGTTGAGCTCTTCTATTTCTTCTAGAGTCAGTTTAGGTTGTTTGTGTGTTTTTCGGAATTTGTCTGTTTCATCTAGGTTACCTAATTTGTCCCCATAGAGTTGGTTATGATATGCTCTTTGTTCTAGTTTGCTAGGTGCTGGAATGCAACCTACCGGAAATGGAATGGCTTTTAAAAAGGGGAATTTAATAAGTTGCAAGTTTTCTAAGGCCTAGAAAAGGGCCCAATTAAAATAAGTCTATAGAAGTGTCCAATCTCAGGCATCCAGAGAAAGATACCTTGATTCAAGAAGGCCAATGAAATTCAGGATTTCTCTCTCATCTGGGAAGGCATGTGATGAACATGGCATCATCTGCGAGCTTTCTCTCTTGGCTTCCTGTTTCATGAAGCTCCCTGGGAAGCGCTTTCCTTCCTCATCTCCAAAGGTCGCTGGCTGGTGGACGCTCTGATTCTTGTAGCTATATCATTTTCTGCTCTCTCAGAATCTCATGGCTTTCTCTCTTGTCATTCTCTAGGTTTTTCCAAAGTGCTTCTTCTTTTAAAGGATTCCACTAACCCAATCAAGACCCACCTGGAGGGGGTGGAAACACGTCTCCACCTATCAAGTTGAATATCCGCACTGATTGAGTCACATCTCCATGGAGGTAAGCTAATTAAAGTTTCCAACATACAGTGCTGAATAAGGATTAGAAGAAACCATTGCTCCCATAAGGTTGAGTAGGATTAAAACATGGCTTTTCTAGTGTACATAAATCTTTTCAAACCAGCACATTCCACCCTCTGGACCCTAAAAAAGACATGTTTCTCCATATACAAAATACATTCATTCCATAACAATATCAGAGATCCTTAAACCATTTCAGTTAGAATACAAATACAGTGCGAGGTTAAAACCAGTACAGAGTCTCAAAGTCAGCTATAGGCATGGACAGTCCTAAGGCAAAATTTTCCTCTGGGTCTGGACCTGTAGAACGGGTGTGGACCTGTAAAACTCAAACAGGTTATTTGCTGCCGGCATACAGAGGAGGAATAGTCATAAGATGCATGTACCTGTTTCCATAGGGAGTAAGAAGCACAGGGGTCCCAGGACCTAAGCAGTTTCAAAAACCCACAGGGTAGAGTCCATTAGATTTCAGAGTCTGAGAGTCATTGATCTTTGGGGCTTTAGAAAGTGGCAGTCTCACCCTTTCCAAGGGCATACACAGTGGCCTACCTCTCTGAACGCAACATTGGGGGACAGTGGAGAGACCACATTTTTCTCAGCACCACCCTCTCCAAGGATCGGGGCCTGTATCTGGGTTCTCGGCCATCTCTAGGATACATGCTCAACCCCGCAATGTGGTGGCAGCCAGACTCTCCCTAAACCCCAGGGAGTGTGCTCCACCTTCCCCAAGGCCTGAGGTGGCATGCCTCTTCCACTGCAATGAGGTGGAAGGCCCATCCTCTACCTTTGGGGCAAATTTACCCTCTCCACCTGCTTGGGTGGGCCTGTTCTCCTGGCCTGAGGCATCTTTTTTTTAATTAATAAAACCAGTCAATATCATTTTTTTCATCACATAATTGTATATTCATCATGATCATTTCTTAGAACATTTACATCAATTCAGAAAATGAAATAGAAAGAAAACAGAAAAAATAATTCATACATACCATACCCCCCATCCTTCCCATTCATTGATCACTAGCATTTCAATCTACTGAATTTATTTTGACATTTGTTCCTCCTATTATTTATTTATTTTTAATCCATATGTTTTACTCATATGTCCATAAGGTAGATGAAAGAAGCATCAGACACAGGGTTTTCACAGTCACACAGTCACATTGTGAAAGCTGTATCATTATACAGTTATGTTCAAGAAACATGGCTACTGGAACACAGCTCTACATTTTTAGGTAGTTCCCTCCAGCCTCTCTGTTAAAGGTGATCTATTTAATGCGTCAGAATAACCTCCAGGATAACCTTTCGACTCTGTTTGGAATCTCTCAGCGGGGATTGATGCTTTATTTTGTCTCATTTCTCTCTTCCCCCTTTCGGTTGAGAAGTTTTTTTCAATCCCTTGGTGCTAAGTCCCAGCTCATTCTAGGATTTCTATCCCACATTTGCCAGAAAGGTTCATACCCCTGGGAGTCGTGTCCCATGTAGGGGGGGTGCGGGGATGGCAGTGAGTTTGCTTGTCGTGTTGACTGAGAGAGAGATGGCCCGAAGCTTCTTGACTTCAGACCTCAGCCTCCATGGCTTTGCCTCTGAAGTTATTTTTCCTCCAATGGGTCCCTTCTCTTAGCCCCCCAGTCCAAACTGGCAGTGGCCCTGTCTATACAGGTCCCACAGCACTGTCATTGGCTTTCTATGCAGTAGCCTTGGATCATGCCCATCAGACATAAGGAATTTCCACAGATCCTTCCCGGATAACTCCATCTCCAATCTTGGCTTTCTCTGAGATGGCTGACTGGTTCCATGTTTGGTTAAATCCTCATGTGGGGCACTATTCTCTGGGGTCTCCCCTCCTGGAAGCCCAGAATTTTCCAGAGCATCAATTTCTGGTTTCTTTGTACCCAAGAGTTCAGTTCTCAGCTTATCTCTTTCCTGTCACATTGACTGTAAGCTGCGAGGAGAAACCAGGCTGCATTTCCACATTTAATTTGGAGATCTCTTCTGCTAAATTTCCAAGTTCACGCCTTTTAAAATCTACCTTCCAGCCAAAGCCACTGGTCAACTTTACCAGATTATCTGCTATTTTAGAACAAGGATTGCCTTCTTTACAGTTTGCAGTAACACATGCCTCATTTCTGTCTAAGGCCTTATCAACAGTATCTTCAGAGTCCACATTTCTACCAACAGTCTCTTCAGACATTCTAGGCCTTCTCTATCAAGCACTTCTGTTCTAGTTTGCTAGCTGCTGGAATGCAATATACCAGAAACAGAATGGCTTTTAAAAGGGGAATTTAATAAGTTGCTAGTTCACAGTTCTAAGGCCAAGAAAATGTTCCAATTAAAACAAGTCAATAGACATGTCCAATCTAAGGCATCCAGGGAAAGATACCTTGGTTCAAGAAGGCTGATTTCTCTGAGTTCAGGATTTCTCTCTCAAGTAAGAAGGCACACGGTGAACACAGTCAACATTTCTCTCTCATCTGGAAAGGCACATGGCAAACACAGCGTTATCTGTCAGCTTTGTCTCCTCGCTTCCTGTTTCATGAAGCTTCCTGGGAGGTGTTTTCCTTCTTCATCTCCAAAGGTCGCTGGCTGGTGGTGTCTCTCATTCTCATGGCTATGTCATTCTCTGCTCTCTCAGAATCTCATGGCTTTCTCTCTTGTCATTTTTACTTTTTCCAGAGTTCTTCTTTTAAAGGATTCCAGTGAAACCAATCAAGACCCACCTGGAATGGGTGGAGACAGCAGCACCTGTCAAGTTTAATACCCAGACAGATTGAGTCACATCTCCATGGAGGTAAGCTAATTAAAGTTTCCAACATACAGTGCTGAATAGGGATTAGAAGAAACCGTTGCTCCCACAAGGTTGATTAGTATGAAACCATGGCTTTTCTAGGGTACATAAATGTTTTCAACCCAGCACACTCTTAGAGTCCTTTTTATTTCTGTGGTGTCAGTATAATGTCCCTTTTTTCAGTTTTGATTTTAATTATTTGTGTTCTCTCTTTTTTTCTTTATCAGTCGAGTAAAAGGTTTGTCCAATTTATTGGTCTTTTCAAAGAACCACCTGGCTTTGTTGATTCTCCCTATTGTTTTTTTCTATCATGTAGCTCCACTCTAATTTTTGTTATTTTTTTTCCATCTTCGCTCTTTTAGTTTAGTTTTTTCTTCTTTCTTTAGCTCTTCTAGTTTTGAGGTTTGGTCCCTGACTTGAAAATTTTGTTTTCTTTTTTACTGTAAACACTTAAAACTATAGATTTCCCTTCCAGCACTGTCTTTGCTGCATCCCATAGGTTTTGGTGTATTGTATTTTCATTTTCATTCACCTCATGATAGTCCTAATTTCCCCCATGATTTCCTCTTTTAGGTTGTTGAAGAATAGTTGCTTAATTTCCATGTATTTGTGGATTTTCCATTTCTCCCTCTGTTATTTATTTCTAGCTCCATTCCTTTGTGGTCAGAGATATTTTTTTAATTTATTGAGACTTCAGTATTTTTTAATTTATTGAAACTTGTTTTGTGAATTAAGATCTGGCCTGTGCTGGAGATTGATCCATGTGCACTAGAGTAGCCATGTATATTCTTTTCTTGCTGGGTGAAGTGTTCTTTGCATGTTTGTTTGGCCTAATTGATTTAGTGTATCACTCAAGTCTTGTATTTTCTTATTGATCTTCTCTGTAGATGTGCTTTCCATTATTGAAAGTGGTGTATTAAAATTTCCTGCTATTAATGTAAAACTGTCTCTCCCTTCAAATCTGGCAATATTTGCTTCATATATTTTGGGGCTCTTGTGTTTGGTGCATATGTATTTATCGTTATTACGTCTTGTTGAATTGACCC
The DNA here is from genome assembly GCF_023851605.1 of Tamandua tetradactyla. NCBI lineage: Eukaryota > Metazoa > Chordata > Mammalia > Pilosa > Myrmecophagidae > Tamandua > Tamandua tetradactyla. The sequence goes on along the minus strand of NC_135327.1, from coordinate 222,434,055 downwards.
CAGTTTTAGTTTGTTAAAGCTGCTGGATTGCAATATACCAGGAACGGAATGGCTTTTAAAAACGGGAATTTATTAAGTTGTAAGTTGATCATTCTAAGGCTGTGAAAATATCCAAACTAAGGCATCCAGGGAAAGATACCTTGATTCAAGAAAGGCCAATGAGTCCAGAACACCTCCGTCAGCTGGGAAGGCACATGATGACATCCGCTAGCTTTCGCTTCTCATTTCATAAGGCTTACCTGGGGACGTTTTCTGTCTGCGTCTCTAAAGCTCTCTGGCTGTGTGGGCTCTGTTGGCCCTAAAGCTTTTTCTGAAATGGTTCCCTCTTAAAGGGCTCCAATAAGCAACTCTGTCGTGAATGGGTGGAGACACATCTCCATGGAAACCTAATCAAACCACCTAATCAAAAGTTACCACCCACAATTGGATGGGTCACATCTGCATGGAAACAATCAAAAAAATCCCACCCACAATATTGACTGAGGATTAAGGAACATGGCTTTTCTAGGGTACGCAGCAGTTTCAAATTGGCACAACTCCTTTTGTCAGTGTAATGACCGTCTTTGATCTCGTAACGGTTATAGTGCCTTAATGTCTGTTTTATCTGATATTAGTTTAACTACACCAGCTGTCTTTTCTTTTTTTTCGTAACATGGGCAGGCACCAGGAATTGAACCCAGATCTCTGACATGGCAAGAACGAGCCACCGTTGCCTGCCCAAACACCAGCTGTCTTTTGCTTACTACTTTTATGATACATTTTTCCCATCTTTTTACTTTCAATCTACTTAATGCCTTTGAGTTTAAGATGTGCCTCTTCTAGACCTCATGTGGTTGGGTCATGCTTTTTTTTTTTTTTTTAATCCATTTTACCAGTCTCTGCATTTAGACTGAAGAGTTTATTTACATTTAAAGTCACTACTGGTAAGGCTGGACTTTCTTTGCCATTTTGCTATTTAGTGTTTGTAAATCTTACACATTTTCTGTCTCTCAGTTCTTCCATTAATGCCAACTTTCATATTTCTTTTATTTTTTGTGTTGTGCCACATTCAGTCCCTTCTCATTTCTATCTGGATGTGTTTTCCATGTGGTCACCAGGAGGTTAAAAGTTCATATAGAACAATCACATTTGATTTGATACCACCTTGACTTCAATAGCATACACTACCCTGTTGGCCTACCTTTCCATCTCCCCAGCTTGTTTTCACTTGTTACAAATTGATGGAGAAATCATAAAATGGCTGACCTGAAATCTGCCCTCTGCCCTAGCAACAATGGTGACCACTCCCAGCCCGACACGTATCCCTGCATGCTCCAGCCTATATAAGCTGGTGCACTTCCTCAATAAGGCAGATGCCTTCCGCTCTCCCCTGAGGGTTGTCTCCTGAGTCGTGTGCTGTGTGCTCTGTGTCTGTCTGACTGACTCAGTACGGCCATTTACCCCCATCCATCAGCTACCCAGCCATCAGCTACCCAACAAGTGGCGCCCAACGCAGAGCTCGAACCCACAACCCTGGGATTAAGAGTCCCATGCTCTACCGACTGCGCATCTCAGTCCTCCTGGGTGATGATCAGCAGGCAGCCAATGACGGGTAAGACCTCCTGGAGAGGCAACCTAAGACAGGCGCTGCTGCCCCTCGCTTCTGGTGGCTTAGCTGGTAGCCAAAGACGGGTAAGACCTCCAGAGGAGGCAACCTAAGACTGGCACAGTTACCCGGAAAGCTAAAAAAAAAGGAGGAATTGATGGAGAAATCATAAAATATTGCCAACATGGCTGCCGCAGCTGATTCAAGGCAACACAAAATGGCTGACCTTAAATCTGCCCTCCACCCTAGCAACAGTGGTGACCAGTCCCAGAAATCTGCCCTCCACCTTAGCAACAACGGTGACCACTCCCAGCCCAACACGTGTCCCTGCATGCTCCAGCCTATATTCCTCAATAAGGCAGACGCCTTCCGCTCTCCCCTGAGGGTTGTCTCCTGAGTCGTGTGCTGTGTGCTCTGTGTCTGTGTGACTGACTCAGTATGGCCACTTACCCCCAGCCATCAGCTACCCAACACAAATTATATCTTTGTACATTGTATGTCCAAATCAGATTGACCATTAATTTTTTGTGTTTGCATTTGAGTACCTGTAGTAAGTAAGAATTGGAGTTACATACTAAAAAATACAATATAATAGTATGAGCATTTATAATTACTGAAGTAGTTACCTTTGTTCGAGGTCTTTGTTTCAAATTACCTTGAACCCTTTCAAGGTATTTCCCTTTACTTTCAGTTTGGGGAGCTCTCTGTGTGCATTGTTTGTGGGTAGGTCCCTCCACTTCTGTTTATCAGGGAATGTCTTAATCTCTTCCTCATTGTGAAAGAAAATCTCGCAGGATACAGAATTCTTGGTCGGCATTTGTTTTCTTTCAGCACTTTTAAGTATTTCAATCTACTGCTTTCTTCTCTCCATTGTTTCTGATGAGAAAATAGTACCTAATTTAATTGGGACTCTCTTGTATGTAGCACATTGCTTCTCTCTTGCAGCTTTCAGAATTCTTTCCTTGTACTTTGCTTTCAGCAGTTTAATCAGTCTGTGACTGATTTAAGTTTTCCTGTTTAGCCTTCTCTGGGATCCTTGGATGTGCATATTCATGTATTTTGATAAATCTGGGGAGGTTTCTGTCTTTTTTTTTTAATATTCCTTCAGCCCTTTTCTTTCTTTTTTCTCCTTCTGGAACTCCCATCATGTGTATACTGGTATGCTTGATGGTGTCTCAAAGGTCTTTTAGGCTGTTTTCCCTTTTTATAATTCTTTTTCCTTCTGGTCCTCAGCCTTTGCTCACTTCAATTGTTTTGTCTTTCAGTTTGTTGATACTTTCTTCTGTCAGCTCCAATCTACTGTTGAGACCCTTGGAAATTTTTCATTTCAATTATTGTGATCTTTAACTCCATTATTTCTGTTCGATTCTTCTTTTTTTTTTTTTGGTGCATGGTCCAGGAATTGAACCCGGATCTCCTGCATGGAACGTGAGCATTTTACCAGTGAACTACCCATGCACCCTGATTTTTAGCATCTCTATCTTGTTATTAAGATTCTCATTGTTCATTGGTTGTTTTCTTGATACCCTTTAGTTCTGTATCTATTTTTTTCTTCTCTTTGAGCAGTTTTTTTTTTTTTTATATGCTGTGTGGTGGGAGTGGGGCTTACATTTCATTCTTTTCCATGTGAATATCTCCCTATCACAACACCATTTGTTGATTTTTGTTGAGTGCATGGGCTGGGAGTTGAACTTGGGGCTCCCACAGGGCAGGTGAGAATTCTACTGCTGAACTACCTGTGCACCCTCTTTGCGCATACTGAAGATCTTTTTTTTTTTTTAAAAAAAAAAAGTCTTTGGTATTCTTCTTTGATGTTTTCTGGCTTTTTATCCTCTTCTTTGGGATGGGCCATCATATCCTGTTTCTTTGTCTTGTAATCGTTTGTAGCACACTGCACATTTTAATATTTTAAATGTGTAAAATGCTGAGATTTATTCTTTGAGATGTCTGTTTCTTGAGTTAATAACCAGATGGTGATTTGACAAGAGATTTTTTTGAGTGCCAGGAGCTAACAAAACCAAGCAAATCTAGGCCAAAAAAACCCCAGCATTCAGTGTTTTGCTACCTGGCTTTGTGTTGTTTAGTGGTCTGTGTCACAGCTCAGACCTCCTAATTGGCAGATCAGTCCAAGGTAAATATGAAGTGTAACATCTGCCCTGTCCCTTTTGTATCTGTGCCTTGTCCTAGTCTGGTGCTTGTTAGAAGCTATAGGAGTTCCTCTGTTTAAAGGAGTTTGAATATTTCCTCTATTTCCCTGGAAATAGATCTCCTCCTTGATCTTCCACTGAGCAACTTCAAGCAGATAAACCTCTGCCCTAGGCCATCCACCTCAGTTGTTTCTTCCACTTCTTTCCTTTTGTCAAGCTTCTTTTGCCTGCAGGGAAAATTGTGGGTAGGGGGGCACAAAAGAGAGGAATTTTCCAAGTCACTTTTTCCCTGGTGGATCAAAGGGAGAGCACTGCTTATCTCCAAATTGCTCTGGAGAGGGGTTGAGGGTGGGGCCGGGAGGAACTCCAGGTACCTCTCCTCCAACTCCCCAAAGCTGAGCTTTCTTTCCTAGGCCCCTGACCAGTCGTTGATACCCTTCAGCTATTCTCTGCATCTCTTGAGGACACATACTGTCTTTACGTCTCCTCCACTGCCTTTGTCTGGGAGTAGTTCATCAAGAGCAGTGATCAGTGACTGGCCTTCACCATACTTTGTGATCTTGAGGAAGTTGATTTTTATGTCCTTCTCTGGCACCCAGCAAGCTACCCCATGAGCTAGAACCCATTGCTGCCTGCTGCTAGGGTGGAGCATGGGCGTCGGTAACCACAGCTCCAAGAGAGTGATTTCCTGGTACTTAGCATAATTTACCAGCCTCTTCCTCTTGCTCTTCCCTGGATGCTGTTCAATATTCTATTAGAGCGTGGTGTTTCAGAACAGTTGATTCAGACAGTTCCTCCCTATTTAATAGTTGTTCTGTAAGAGAAACTGGTTCCTGGAGCTTCGTATGCTGCTGTCTTTTTCCTTCTTGTTTGAGTTTAAATTTTATATACAAATTGTATCATACTGATCATCTCATCGTGTAGCTTTTTACCCTGAATATTGTTAATCGAGATTTGTTTGTGCTGCGGTGCATATAGCTCTCTCTATATTTAGTCTAGTAAATAGTATTCTAGTATGTAAACTCACTACTACTTACCCATTCTTCTACTTAGGGACACTTGAAGTGTTTCTCTTTTTGTTGTTACCAATATTGCTACAGTGGATAGTCACATACCAATCTCCTTGTATACAGTAAATATGTAACAGCATCTCTAGTGTAGATTTCTAGAAGCAGAAATTCTAGGTCATTGGGTTTGTTCTTATTCAGCTCTATTGCGTTTACACTTTGCTACCCCTCTAAAGTACTTCTATTGGTTTACATTTTCACCAGCAGTGTGGGGAAGTTCCTGTTTCCCCACATTTTGCCAGCAACTGTTACTCTCAGGCTTTCTCTTCTTTTACCATCTGATGGATATGTGGTAGTTCTTAAAGGCAGATAATCTTTGCTTAATAGTTGTTGACCCTTCTTCCTCTGTGAAATGGCTGTTTATATTCTTTGCCCATTTTCCATTGGGTTATTTGAACTTTTCTTAATCATTTAAAAATTTCATACACATATAGACATACAAGCACACACATGCATTCTGGATACTAATCCTTTGATTATAAGCAATGTAAATATTTTCTCTCAATTTTCAGCTTTTCTTTTCACTTTTGTGCTGGTTTGAAAGGATGTATGTCCCCTAGAAAAGCCAAGTTTTCATCTAAATCCCATTTCAATAAAGCAGTATAATCCCTATTCAATACTGTATGTTGAAAACTGTAATCAGATCTACTCCCTAGAGTTGTGATTTAATCAAGAGTGGTTGTTAAGGTGGATTAGGTAACGACAGATGTCTCCACCCATTTGGGTGGGTCTTGATAAGTTTCTGGCGTCCTATAAAAGAGGAAACATTTTGGAGAATGAAAGAGATTCAGAGAAAGCAGAGAATGCCACAGCACCACGAAGTAGAGAGTCCATGAGCTAGCAGCCTTTGGAGATGAAGAAGGAAAATGCCTCCCAGGGAGCTTCATGAAACAGGAAGCCAGGACAGAAAGCTAGCAGATGATGCCGTGTTTGCCATGTGCCTTCTCACTTGAGAGAGAAACCCTGAACTTCATCGGCCTTCTTGAACCAAGGTATCTTTTCCTGGATGGATGCCTCTGATTGGACATTTCTATAGACTTACTTTCATTGGGACATTTTCTCAGCTTTAGAACTGTAAATTGGCAACTTATTAAATTCCCCTTTTAAGAGCCATTCTGCTTCTGGTATTTTGCATTCTGGCAGCTAGCAAACTAGAACAGATTTGTTTATAATGACTTTGTGTATAGAAGCTTTTTCCTAATAGTTATCCTTGCATTCCTAGAGTAAACCCCCATAGTTCATTAATGTGCATTTTCTTTCATACACTATTGAATTAGTTTGTGTATATACATTTAGAATATTTGCATTCATAAAAAATGAACATGTGACTTTTAAAAATATTACTATCCTTTACTGGTTTTGATATCAAGGTTATACTCTAATATCAAGCTTTCACTTTCATAAAATCAGTTGGGTAGTTTTACCTCTTTTTGTTTTTCTTAAAATAGCCATAAAGATAGGAGTTACTTGCTCTTTGAAGAGTTTATAAGATTCATCTGTAAAACTCTCTGAGCCTGGTGGAGTTTGGGGGAATATTTGACTTAGCTGATTTAGTATATTTAATGGTAATTGGTATCTTTGGGTTTTTTATTTTTTCTTAAATCATTTTTGGCAGTATTTGTTTAGAAAATTTTCTGTTTCATCCATGTTTCCAGTTATTGGTATAAAACTTTTTATAGTTTTTGCTCATAATTTTAAAACTCTCTGTTCCATCTATGATTAGTTTCTCCTTCTTAATGTTATTTATTTATTTTTCTTAATATCTTGCTTGGATTTCTTTATTTTTATTAGTCTTTTCAAAAAATCACTTTAGTTTTCTTGGGTTTCTCATCTTGTTTTGTTTCTAGTTCCTTAATCTCTGATCTTATCTTTAGTGAGGTCTTCCTGATTTCTTATTGTGTCCATTATTTTTTAATTTCTTGAGTAGAACACTTAATTCATTTATTTCAGTATTAATTTTTAATAAATGCATTTTAAGGCTACAAAAGTATCAAAATTCTGCTTTAGCTGTGTCCTACCAGTTTTTACATGTAGAACTTTTTTTTTTGAAAGGAAGGAAAGACAGAGAAGGAAGGAAGGAAGGGAGGAAGAAAGGGAAACATCTTTAAACATTTTCTTGTTTTATTATATTTTGTTTGTTTTTTACATGGGCTGGGGCCGGGAATCGAACCGGGGTCCTCCGGCATGGCAGGCAAGCACTCCTGCCCGCTGAGCCACCGCAGCCCGCCCCTACATGTAGAACTTTTATACTCTAAATATTTTTTAGTTTCCAAAATAGGACTTTTCTTTTACTATTTTGCCTTCTGTTATGTTCATAGAATTTCCTTTATTCTCTTATTTTTCTGTCTTTTGTTTTGGAAGTTGCGCTTTTATGTACTCTGGGGTTTTTTGTTTGTTTGTTTCACTGCATTTTAAAAATTGAGATACTTTATGTATTCACATACCCTATAATCATCCAGAGTGTACAATCAGTGGTTCGCAGTGTCATCAGATAACTGTGTATTTGTCACCACAATTGGGTTTTGAGCATTTTCATTACACCACCAACAACAAAAAAAGAATAAAAAGAAAAAGAAAAAGAACACCTGAAACATCCCATTCCCCCGTACTCCCCTATTATTTATTTTTTGTCTTTTTTTTTTACTTACTCTTCTGTACATACACTTAATAAAAGGAGTGTCAGTCACAAGATTTTCACAATCACATGGACACACCTTAAAAGCACTATAGTCATTTATTTATTTTTCCTTGCTTTAATTTTAAATTGGTTTATGAAACATACTGTACAAACAGGCTTTACAATGATTGCTTAGGTATTTTATTTAAATATGCCTATGGATAAGCTAAGATATCCATTTTATGTGGTTAAGATTTCCATTTAATTGTAAAAATAATTTGTATTGTATTGAACCTTGAAAACTTTATGCTGGATACAAAAAGTTAGTCCAAAAGACCACACATGATATTTTTACATTTATATGAAATATCTAGAATAGACAAATCTAGAGAGATGTAAGTAGATTAGTGATTGGCTAGGGTGGAAGGTGGGTGAATGGGGATTTACTGCTTAATTAGTAAAGGGGTTCTGTTTTGGGTGATGAAAGTTTTAGTAATGGAAAGTGACGGTAGCACAACATTGTAAAAGTAATTGACACTGAATGGTACATTTAAAAATGGTTAAAATGGAAAATTTTCTGGTACATTTATTTCACCACAATTTTTTAACTTTCTCTATACTAATAATCTCATTTATTGTTTCCTGTTTGTTTATAGCAGCCATTTTTATAGGTTTGAGGTGATTTCTCATTGTCATTTTAATTTGCATCTCCCTGATAGGCAGTGAAAATGAGCAGCTCTTCATGAGCTTAAAAAGCCATGTGTATTTGCTCTTCAGAAAAATGCCTGTTCATTCCGTCTGCTCATTTATAATTAGATTGTTTGTTCTTTTGTTATTGAGCTGTATAATTTCTTTATGTACAGAGGATATTAAGCATTTGTCCAGTATGTGGTTTTCAAATATTTTCTACCATTGAGTTGGCTGCCCCTACGCCTTGTTAACAAAGTCCTTTGAAGCCCAGAAGTTCTTGATCTTAAGGAGTTCCTATTTGTCTTTTTTCTTTCACAGCTTGTGCTTTAGTTGTAAAGTTTAAGAAGCTACTTCAGTTTTCTAGATCCTGAAGATGTTTCTCTACATTTTCTTCAGGAAGTTTTATAGTACTGGCTATTACCCATTTTGAATTAATTTTTGTATAGGGTGTAAGTTAGGGGTCCTCTTTCATTCTTTAGCTACTGAAATCAAGTTCTCCCATGCCTGATTATTGAAAAGATGATTCTGTCCCAGTTGAGTGGATTTTGGGGCCTTATCAAAGATCAAGTGTCCATAAAATTGGTGGTCAGTCTCTGTACTCTTGATTCTATTCCACTGGTCAGTCCTTCTGTCTTTGTGCCAGTACCATGCCGTTTTGACCATTGTGGCTTCACAGTAAGCTTTAAAGTCAGGAAGTGATAGTCCTCCAATTTATTCTTCATTTTTAGGCTATCTTTAGCTTTTTGGAGTCTCTTTCCCTTCCATATAAATTTGATAACCAGCTTTTCCAAGTTCTTCTAAGTAGGTTGTTGGGATTTTTGTTGGTATTACATTGAATCTGTAGATCAGTTTTGGTAGAATTGACATCTTCATGATATTCAACCTTCCTATTCATGAGCATGGAATATCTTTCCATCTGTTTAGTTCATTTTTTATTTCTTTTAGCAATTTTCTGTGTATAAGTCCTTGACATCCCTGGTTAGGCTTATTCCTAGATACCTGATTCTTCTGGTCACTATTCTGAATGGGAGTTTTTCCTTATTTGTCACCTCAAATAGTTTCTTACTTGTAGATAGAAACGTTACTGATTTTGGTATGTTAATCTTATATCCCACCACTTTGCTGAATTTGTTTATTAGGTCAAGAAGTTTTGCTGTAGACTCCTCAGTGTTTTCTAAGTATAGGATCATGTCATCTGCAAATAGTGAAAGTTTTACTTCTTCCTTTCCTATTTGGAGGCCCTTTCTTTCTTTCTCCTGTCTAAATGCTCCAGCTAGTACTTGTAATACAGTGTTGAATGATAGTGGTGACAATGGGCATCCTTATCTCATTCCTGATCTTAAGAAGAATGCTTTCAGTTTCTCACCATGAAGTATGATGCTGGCTATGGGTTTTTCATATATGCCTTTTATGATATTGAGAAAGTTTCTTTGATTCCTAACTTTTGAAGTGCTTTTATCAGGAAAGGAAGCTGGAGTTTGTTAAATGCTTTTTCAGCTTCAATTAATATGATCATATGAATTTTCCCTTTCGATTTGTTAATGTGCTGTATTACACTGATTGATTTTCTTATATCGAACCACACTTGCATTCCTGGTATGAATCCTACTTGTTCATGATGTATAATTCTTTTAATGGTCGTTGGATACAATTTGGTAGTATTTTGTTAAGAATTTTCATATTTCATATGTAGATTGCTTTTCTCATGCTGCTTTCAGGATTTTCTGTTTCTCTTCAATGCTGGACAATCTGATTATTGTGTGTCTTGGATTAGGCCTGTTCAGATTTATTCTATTTGGAGTTCACTGGGCCTCTTTGACTTGCGTATTCATATCTTTTGTAAGGGTTGGGAAGTTTTCTCCTGTTATATCTTCAACTAACTTCCCCAGCACTTTACTCTTCTTTTCCTTCTGGGATACCAATGATTCTTATATCTGTGTACCTCTTGTTGTCCATCATTTTCCTAAGATCCAGTTACATTTTTTCCATCTTTCTTGCCATTTGTTCTTTTGTGTGCTCTAGTTCAATTGTTCTAGCTTCTAGTTCACTTGTTTTCTTTCTGCATCTTCAAATCTGCTATTGTGTATCTCTAGTATATTTTTAATTTAGTCTACTGTATCTTTCATTTCTGTGAGAGCTGCCATTTTTCTTTTTTACCTCCCAAATTCTTCTTTATGCTCTTCTAGTGTCTTCCTGATATTTTGCTTTAGAAATACCCTTGAGTAGTTGTTTCATATTCTATGTCCCTTCTGGAATTTTGATTTGCTCATTTGGCTGAGCCATTTCTGCTTGGATCTTCATGTGTTTTGTGATTTTCTGTTGTGTTCAGTGAATTTGATCATCTTGATATCGTTATTTTGCAAGTTGGTTTCCTTCACTCTTGTAAAGTTCTGTATTTACTTGTTTTTGTTGAACATTTTCTCATTTTTTGCTGAACGGTTCCTTTTGCACTTTGTTGGTTGTTCTCCATCAAATCAAAGTCCATATCTCATGTAGGATACAGTTCAACTTTATGGGTCTATGAGAAGCTAGGCCGGGGTGCATGGGTTCTCCAGTGGCAGAATAGCTGCCCACCATGCAGGAGATCCAGGCTCAACTCCCAGCTTATGCAAAAAAGAAGAAGCAAGAGATGATAACAATAATAAAATAATAATATGTTTGAAACACAAAAACCAGAACAACAGCGAAATATACCTCAACAGTAGTATAACAGTATCAAAAGGAGACATCCCGGAATAAACTGGGAGTGAAGTCAAGCTGGTACCCACCAGAGAGAGAGAAAATTTAAGAGAAAAATAATAGTAATAATAAAAGTAAATGAAATGGAATAACAAAAATATGCAAGATAAAAAATAGACAAAGAAAAAATATATATGAAATACCCATAAAAATAAAAAATGATGAAAAGAACAATTATACTACTAATAAAAATGTTTAGAAAGAATCTGCTTTTAAAAGGGGGAAAAGAAACAAAGACTATTAAGAAAAAAATAAAGATAAAAACCGAGGCAGATTGGGAGTTAGCTTGCCTGCGCTTCTGCCTTCTCTCCAGAAGTCGGGGCTCCGCCCTCAGGCTCCCCACCCCCTGTCTGGTGCAGGCAACCTGCAGGTACTGGCCCAGCCAGCAGATGGCATGCCGAGTTTCCTCTCAGCCCTACCCTTCCTGGTGGGAGTGACTCAAGATTAGCCTACCAAACAGGAGGGCTGCTCCTGGCCCAGTGTGGCTCATTGACTGGTCTCTGTCAGGAGCTAGTCAGTGCCTGGGGGATCAGCTGATTCACAGTGCTAGCAAAGTGGGACATGACTCTCGGGGATGACCTAGTCCTGGCATCGTGAATGAACTGAGAAAGTTTTTATGATCAAAAGGCAGAAGAGAAATGAAGCAAAATAAAGTTTCAGTAGCTGAGAGATTTCAAATAGAGTTGAGAGGTCATTCTGGAGTTATTCTTATACATTATATAGATATCCCTTTTTAGTTTTTAGTGTGTTAGGACAGCTAGAAGGAAATAACTGAAAATGCTGAACTGTAATCCAGTAGCCTTGATTATTGAAGATGACTGTAAAACAATATAACTTTTACAGTGTTGATCGTGTGATTATGAAAAACTTGAGAATGACATTTCCTTTATCCAGAGTATGTACATATCAGCAAGAAAATAAAGACATTAAATAAATAAATAATATAGGGGTAAGAGGCATGGGATGTTTTGGACATTCTTTTTTATTTTTTTTATTTCTATTTTTATTTATTTATTTATTTTGAGTAATGAAAATGTTCAAAAATTGATTGTGGTGATAAATGCACAACTATACGATGATACTGTGAACCACTGATTCTACACTTTGAATGATTATATGGTATTTGAATATATCTCAATAAAGCTGCATAAGAAAAAATAAAACCACAACAAATAAACAGAGTAATGAAGAAAAAAAGCTAAAAACAAATTATCGTACAAATTCATCCCCTTCCAAGAAAAAAGAAGGGGAAAAAAAAAGAAAAATCCTTGTGGGGCAATGACTGATGAATGAAAGTGAGCATGAACACACGGGCATGCACATAAACACGCACACACACAAACAGCTTTTAAGTAGAAAGCTGCAAATAAAATGTGAAAACAGATACAGAGAAATGGAGGAAAAGAATAGACCACAAAAATGTTTACTGTGAAGGAAGAATTAGTCTTGGGGTAAATAAAGAAGAAAAGAAAAGAAAAAACAGGGGTAGAAGGTATGAGACATGACCACTCAATCAAATACAAGCTTAGCCAACACAGAACAGAAGAAACATAATTACAAAAAAGCATGTAGATGTTTCTTGAAGATGACTGTATAATGATACAGCTTTGACAATGTGACTATGTGATTGTGAAAACCTTGTGTGTGATGCTCCTTCTATCTACAGTATGGACAGATGAGTAAAAAATATGGATTAAAAATAAATAAATAATAGGGGGAACAAATGTTAAAATGAATTGAGTAGACTGAAATACTAGTGATCAATGAAAGGGAGTGGTAAGGGTACTGGGAAAAAAATATGGGGAACAAGGTTAAAATATATCGGGTAGATGGAAATACCAGTGGTCAATGAGAGGGAGGAGTAAGGGGTATGGTATGTGTGAGTTTTTTCTTTTTGTTTCTTTTTCTGGGGTGATGCAAATGTTCCAGGAAATGATTATGGTGATGAATACACAACTATGTGATGTTACTATGAGCAACTGACTATACACCAAGTATAGAATGTTCATATGTTAAGAATGTTATTGTTTGTATGTTGTTTTGTTTTGTCAATAAAAATAATTTTAAAAAAGATTCAACAGAAGATAGATTTATCTAAATAGATCCACAGCTAACAGAACTGAAAGAGAAATAGATTACAAAAAAAAGCATGTAGAAAACTGTGTGTGTGTGTGTGTGTGTGTGTGACTCACAGATAATTACAACAAACTTTGTCCATACTACATCCCTACTAATAATGATTTATATTACTTTTTGATTGTTTAAGAGTAAATACTGCATAAAACTAAATTTAGAGCAGGAGAATTAATTTTATGTGAGAGCATTTCACCTTGGTATCAAAATCTAAGTCTTCATCATCGGATGTAGGCCATGAATCATCAACACCAGGTTTGCTGGAAAGCCTTTAGAGCAAAAATATACAACAAAATGATGCATTCATTTAAAAAAAAAGAATCTGATGAGAAGCTGGCTATCTATATAGTAAAGAATGTTTCTTAACATAATTAAAATTTGGCTTATTTTTAAAAAAGCATTCAGTTATTTATTTCTGATTCCACCTCTACCAAATTATGAATTATTCAATGAAGACTCATTTTTAGACCTCATAACAAAAAATGACAGTCAATTTACTGGCAAACCTGAGAATACTTTTCATCACCAAAGCTTTTCAGACGGACAGAACTTCTGTTACCTGAATTGGAACAAACCTGATAACCTAAAACTATCCCTTCTCCATGGTCTGTCCCATGCTTCAAGAGTGTGCCGGTTTGAAGTTGTTATGTATCCCAGAAAAAGCCTTGTTCTTCTAATCCTGATTCAATATTGTAGGGTGGGAACCTTTGACTAGATTTTTTCCATGGAGAGAATCCACTCAGTTGTGGGTGTGACCTTTTGATTAGCTGGAGATGTGATTCCACCCATCAAAGTGTGCCTTGATTAGTTTACTGGAATTCTTTAAAAGAGGAAACATTTTGGACAGAGGTGAGAGCTGACAGAGCCGACAAAGAGAGCCTACATAAGACCCAGACATTTGGAGATGCAGAAAGAAAATGCCCCCAAGGAAGCTATTTAAAACCAGACGCCAAAGACCACAGCAAACGCCAGGCATGTGTCTTCCCACCTCTGTGTTCTGGACCCACCAGCCCAACATCTTTCTCTGGATGGCTTAGTTTGGACACTTCTATGGCCTTAGAATGGGAAACTTGTAACTTATTAAATTCCCTTTTTAAAAGTCATTCCATTTATGGTATATTGCATTTCAGCAGCTTTAACAGACCAAAATAGAGTAATCTTTATCTTTCAGAAATGGTAGTCTTGCTTCTTTAGCACCTTATCAAGAAGGTAAAAGTACTACTCCTCTTTCTTCCCTTTACTCTAAAACAGTATAGGAAGTCCCTGAAATTTTTGAAAACAAAATGTTCAAAAGCCAAAGAATGTATTTATATGTTGTTAGTGGGACCATTGCTTCCAGAGAGACTAAAACATCAAAAATTACAAAATCAAATTTCTTTCCTATACAGATTCTGTCTTATTCAGGTCCACATAAACTAGCAAGTCCATAAAATCCGTAACAGGTGCTTAGATACCCTAGGAGAGTGACTTTCAAAAAAACAGTGTCCTGATAGTTATACCTCTATCTCCCTAAATACTGTCTAGGTATCTTCCTTCCTATGAACACTCACCTCCAGATGCCTCCTTCTGCAGGACTCAGTGGCAGTCCCAATACTTAAATATTCAGTATATGAAGACAGATTCCAGGAACAAGGATGGGATCAAATGACCAAGAGTGGGCACTCCCTATTTCCTTACTGCTGGGAAACAAACTAAACATAGTCTCAGTAACTGACCCTCCATGCAGGTATATTATCAAGTACTCAACAAAAGCACAGTGCTGGTGAGTCTGCCAGACACGGTGTCTGCAGACTGGCTATTTCTGCATCTGGCCAAGAGATCACTCCCTCTCCTCCCTGTCCCAAGGCCTGGCCGCACAGTAGATGATCAGCCCGCCACTGGTCATCCAGAGGTGCTCTCCACTATGACCACATGGGGAGGTGCAAATTGGAGCTGAGGACTGTCAGCTCCCTCCTATCGCAACTCCCCTGGGCACTGCAGCTGGCCTGGTAGGAATCCCAGTTATCCAACCCACTCACTCTTCCTGACTGATTACAACCCAATCACAAAGAAGAGGTTTGGAATTCCAGGTTGTACAGTGTGCAAGATAGAGCCAGTTGCTTAGTTTACAATATACCACCGTCAAGAAATCCATTTTTGTAGTGTTATATGAGAAGGTATTTAAGAAAAATGTTTCTATATTCTGCTTTAAATTCCCTATGGCTGTTGATTCTAAAATTATACCAAATTTGTAATTGAAAATGCTTCTGAAACTGTTACTCAGACAAATTGCTTTGTATACCATTATAACACTAAGGTCACAGTTTTTTTTGTTTAGTGTTAAATAAATTTTAAAGTGTAAGTTATGGTGTCTAACAAATTGAGTTACACCAACGTGTGCAATGTGGAGCTTTGTGCATTTCTGCCCACCTGCAGCTATTTGCAGATTTATATAGAGACAGTTAAATCTTTTCTTGAGTGTCAGGATGAGTATCTATAAGTGCTTTAACTTGTTTGCACTATCTTGCATACATTGTAGACAACACTGACATTTCACATAAGTTCCCAGAAACCTTTTTAAATGGTGATGCAGAATTCTTCTTGGAAACTACTGGTTTTTCATCACTGCTTGTTGCCCTGCAGAAGTGATCTTCCGTAGATAGGGGGCAATCTGCTGTCTCTAATCCCAGCACAAATTGTATCATCACAGCGATTAATTCAGTGGGGGAGGACGAGCTCATTGGAAGCAGTTTGAAGAAGCAGTTGTTGGTATGTTTGGCAAACATCTCACTTATTTCTTTGCTGAATTTGTCAGGTACCAGTTATCCACATACACGAAAGTGACTTCTGACGAGAAAGCATCGAAAAAAGAAGTTTAAAGTAAGCTAGCATAGCATAGATGAATTTTTCATTTTCTATGACCCTACCGAAAACTTCATCCAGAATGTAAGCCAAACAAAACAAAGCAAATGAAGACTTGATCCTAGAGACAGTAGTGCATAATAAGCAATTTTTTACACTTATATGTATTGACACATTTAATCTCTACACTCTAAAAGGTTCTGGAGCTAAGGAAACCTGGCTCTGAATTTCACGGAGTATTTTGAAGCCAGGCAACTTCAAAGGCAAGTTATATTTCACCTGGGGCATGACATTTAAAATAGGATTAAACCGACAGTGGGTTCAAGAATACTGAAATATTTCCCGAAGGAACTGTTGTGTTCGTCTTTCTTTCTTTTTCTTCTTTCTGTCCAGGAAGGAGTAATGGTTGTTTGACAGGAACAAAGATGAGCACACTTCTTATATCTTTTCTAAGTTTTAAAATGTGTTGACATAGCATTATCACATTGGGAAAATATAAAATCATTCTATTTTTACTATTTTTCCCCAGATATACTCGAGTTGGTTTCAAGAGATTGTCAATTAAGATTGATTCTTTTAACCCAGTAACAATCAGAATCTCACTAAGAAATTTTTTTTTAATTTGACATAGTGATTAAAAATTCATCTCAAATGATGAAGAGGTAAACACTGCCAAGACTATTGAAATGGAAGAATGGACTTATGATGAATAGGAAAACATATTTTATAAAGAAGTAAAATAGTGAAATTATTTTCTTCTTCTGACGCAAGAAGATGCAGCCCATTCCATTGAACAGACTGAAAAACTCAGAAACAGAAAAAACATGCCTAAAAATTTAATGTATGATAAAATGGCATTTTAAATTAGGCGAGGAAAGATGAGTTGTTTGCTAAAGTGACTACACTTAAGCAATTCTGTTATACCAGGCATCAATATGTCTTGGATTGATTAAAGATTTAATTGGGGAAAATAAAGCAAAAAGAAAAAAATGTAAAACTGTGAACGTGAGGCTAGACCGAAGGGGAGGGGGAGAAGGCAGGCTGTGGAAATGCGTTTTCACATCTGGAGAACGTGCATCGGCTTCTCATCAACTGGCACTCGGTGACACACATTGCCACAATCTCCGAAACCCTGGAAACGGTCTGCTGTTGTTGCCCCCGCTAAATTCTCATAGAAACTGGTCGAGGCTAAAATTGAGGGAAAAAGAGACCTTAGCAACTTTTTTTTTTTGAAATTTCACATATTTAATACTTGTATTTGAATATATTAGAATAAATATTTCTCCATCTGTATATATTAGTCATATATTACATAGCATTCTGTCAGTTATACAACACAGAAAACACTTATAGGTGAACATTGAAATGGCAGTGTACATATAATAATTCAACACTGATAAAATAATCAGGTATTCATTTAATGGGAGAGTCTAATATTTCACGATTATCCTGCCTTTTAAAATTCCTCCAATAAAGTTTATATCCAGTAAGGTCAAAAATATTGATCATGATTACCCCTCCAAAGACGTCATAAACACTAAGAAATAGGTGTAACACTAGAAGCTGCAAGACCATAGCTACCACGATCTCTAGATGTTGTACTATACTGACCAAAGCTGGGAGAAACTATTGAAAAAGATGTATAAGCACAGGTAATAGAGATGACATTGCATATACCATAAAAGAAGAATCATAATCTGCATCCATGTGGTCCAAAAGGGGCCTACTGATAGCAACATAGAACACAGATAAGACCTGCAAGACAGAATGGATAAAAATCAGTTCTAGAAATGGAACTTCAGAATGATCAGAAACAAGCCTAGTGAATAAGAGCTTAGCGACTTCTTAGGGAAGTATTCTGGGGTATGAAGTCTTAAGAACCCCTAAATTCCAAGCCACGGTGGCCGCAGTGTTGTGCAATCACCGCTTTTTCACAGGCGAGTCTTCCTTCCGCAACCCACTTCCGGCGCAGCCCTTCCCCAGCGACGTCCACGCCGGATGCCCACAGGCGTTCGCCGAGATTGGAGGTGCCCGGACTTTGCGCAAGCGCACCGGGAATCCTCACCAGCCCGGCCCCGTGCGCACGCGCAGGGACGCCGACTTCTGAGGCGAGCACGCGCGCTTCTGTTTAACGGCGTCGCTTGGCTACAGTTAATTTGCTGGAAAGATGAGCTTCGCTGTGGCGATGTTGCGGCAAGGCCGGGTGGGGTCCCGTCTAACTCTGGTTCTGAGTTCGGGGGGCGGTGGAAAACCGAGTGGCAGGTGAGGTGCCTCACCGCGCCTCAGCGATGAAGAGAATTTTTGGCTTCCAGTGCAAGACGCCGGGGGCAGTAAGATCCCTGCTTTGTAGAGGAAGACATTGAGCCTCAGTGCAGGGACTAATCCAAGAACAGATAGCTGTGTGTTACAGAGCTAGGATGTGTTGAGTGCAGGAAACTTTCCACTATGTTACACTAGATCCAGGTAAGTTATTGAGCTGTTCTGCCCCCAATTCAGGACCACTTCACTCTATTTTTTTCTTCTTCTTCAATTAAATGCTTAAGAAAAAGTTTGTGGAGCTTGTATGCTTGAAGTGTATGGGATAATTAAATCCTGAGTTCTTAACTCTGACACTGTCTGAAATCTTTTGAGAATTATTTAATATGTATGATAAATTGGCATCAATTTCATATTGGCATCAAAGTAATAATATTATCAAATTTTTTTATACACAGCTGTCGCCAACTAATTTTTGAGTATAAAGAAGAAAAGCTATCTAAAAATTTCTCTCAAAATAATAATCCAGGTAAGATTTCTGGTAGTGAAATTACTCTTGGTGGTTCTACCATAAATAAAGAAATCAGAGCAAGAAGGTTTTGATATAATGAAAGAGCAATTTAAAAAATCAGTGTGTAAATTCCTGGGGTTTTTTGCTTAATGGTCTAGAATTCAGAATTTTTAAAGAAATTAATTGTAGATAATTTATATTCTTAAACAGTATTTTCTGAAAAGAAATTCATTTATTTAATCACAGCCCCTGAAATTGCCATATATCTTTGAGTAAATAAGAAAAAGGAATTTTTAAATTAATTTTTAAAAAATATAACAACAAACCAACACAAGCATCCTTAGCATATGATCATTCTGTTCTACATATATAATCAGTGATTCACAATATCATCACATAGTTGAATATTCATCATGATCATTTCTTAGAACATTAGCATCAATTCAGAGAAAGAAATAAAAAGAAAACAGAAAAAAATCTTAGATACCATACCTTATCCCTCCCTTTCCTTGATCACTAGCATTTCAATCTACTAAATTAATTTTAATGTTTGTTCACCTTATTATTTTTATTCCTTATGTTTTACTCATCTGTCGATAAGGTAGATAAAAGTAGCATCAGACACAAGGTTTTCACAATCACACAGTCACATTGTGAAAGCTGTATCATTATACGATCATCTTCAAGAAACATAGCTATTGGAACACAGCTCTACATTTTCAGGCAGTTCCCTCCAGCCTCTCCATTACATTTTTTTTTCAAATTTTCTTTAATTTTTCTGGGTATTATGCAGTTACTGCTGGTTCTTTTTTTTTTTTAATTTATTTATTAATTTAAAAAAATTAACAAATGAAATAAAACATTTACATATATAATCAGTAATTCGCAATATCATCACTTAGTTGCATATTCATCATTTCTTAGAACATTTGCATCAATTCAGAAAAAGAAATAAAATGAAAACAGGAAAAAAAAAGATTATACCTACCATACCCCTTACTTCTCGCTTTCATTGATCACTAGCATTTCAAACTAAATTTATTTTAACATTTGTTCCCCCTATTATTTATTTTGATTCCATATGTTCTACTCGTTTGTTGGCAAGGTAGATAAAATGAGCATCAGACACAAGGTTTTCACAATTACACAGTCACATTGTGAAAGCGATATCAAGATCTCCATTACATTTTAACTAATAAGGTGACATCTATTTAATGTGCAATAATAGCCTCCAGGATAACCTCTCAACTCTGTTTGGAATCTCTCAGCCATTGACACTTTATTTTGTCTCATTTCACTCTTCCCCTTTTTGGTTGAGAAGGTTAAGAAAAAGAAATTTAAAGTTAGAATGTTGTATGTTTCTTGTATAATCACATAACAACAATTTGTACTCCTTATAAAAGTGGATATTTTATTTTAATTTTAGAACGAATAGATTACATTTAGTAAATGAATATTAATTATTACATGATGATTTGTGTCACTAAAAAAGAAGTGTCTTTAGGATAGGAACCCAGTGCTACCTTTTTGGTACCATAAACAAATGACCAATCTGTAAGAATGAAGTTAGCACAAAACTTTGTGTGCGCTAACATTGATACATTTTTTTAAAAGATACCTACAGATGGTACAAAAGTAGAAAGCAAGTCCTTTTTGAGAAACATGGCTATTTAACATTTTGTTATGCCAACAAGGCCTTGGTATATTATCGGCTTCGTTCTTCATGTAAGTTAAAATACAGTGAGATATATTGACCTCTTTATAACAAGACACTTTGTCCTATCTTTTGAATAATTGTCATGATTTAGTAATTTTTAAATTTGTTAGAACAAGTTGCTTTATTACCTTTAGCCAAAAGATTAGCATAATGAATATCAAGTAGCCCAACAGTGGATTTGACAAATTATAATTAAATGACAAAGTGTTTCACAGTAACAGAATGCTACAGTGATAATTGTGCCCCTGATGTGGCATCTAATGTAGGGTACAACCTGAACAGCATAAAGACCCCTTTAATTTAGTGGACACTTGTCAAAGAACTTCTGTAAGTTAGGTTTTGCAAGTTAGATGCAGAGGTGAAATAGACAGTTTTGATCATTAAGTTGTTCATAATAGAAAATAACTGTTCTCTGGCTTTTCAAAAGAATAAAAAACCCACTTTTATTCATTTATTCCCTTGCCCGCTTAAATAAGTATCTTTTAAATATCTGTCTTTTAGGTACTAAGCATTATTCTAATGTTGCAGAAAGCAAGCATTTTAAAAACACAGGTCCTGCTCTCCAAGTGTGTGTTATTATCACTGTTGTTTTTGTTATTTACTAAAGTGCTTACTAAGTACTCGAAGCCCTTCAGGACCATCCAATTATCTTTATTATTTATTATTTATTAAAATATGTTTGGTGTGTGATATGTGCCAGACATTTAAGTCTATTGTGAGGAATTAGAACTTTAAAAAAGTGGGTAGGGTTTAAGATAAGCATCAGTGTGTGTAGAAGTTTGCCAGGTGAAGAGGTAGGAGGACTATATTTGGCAGAAGAAAACATCCAGCAAGATTACATGTTTTGTACAATGGACAGCAAGGGCTGAGGCTAAGATACATGTGAGAACTTTGCAAGATATATGAGTAGTTCAGTTTTCCTGGTGCATAAAGTGTGATATGGGAATGGTTGGGAATGAGTGAATATATAGGTTACGCAAGTTTCTGAAAGTCTTTTTAATACCATAGAAAGGAATAGACATCCTGTGGGCCATGGGAAGTTTACCAGCTAGAATGATTTTGGCCGAAAATAACAGATGACCTGATGAACAGTGCCTTAACCATCCCCAGGGATGTTTTGGTGGCTCAGTGATGATATCAAGAACCCAGGTGTTTTTGAACTTTTTTTATCGTATAGTATAACATATATACAAAGCAAAGAAAAAAGCAATCGTTTTCAAAGCACCCTTCAAAAAGTGGTTACAGGATAGATCCCAGAGTTTGTCATGAGCTACCATATGATTCCCTCATATTTTTCCTTCTAGCTGCTCCAGAAAATAGGAAGCTAGAAGGCTTAAATATTTTATCATCACAATCGACTTTTTTCTTCTTTTTTTTTTGTGAACAGTAACATAGTCAAAAAAGCTATGAATTTCAAAGCACAGCACCGCAATTAGTTGTAGAACATATTTTAGACTTTGAATGGGTTATAGTTTGACAATTTTAGGTTTTTACTTCTAGCTGCTCTAAAATACTGGAGACTAAAAGAGATATGAATTTAATGATTCGTTATACATATTCATTTGTTAAGTCCTATCTTCTGTGTATAACTTCACCATCAACTTTGATCTTTCCATACCTCTCTTTGGGGTTGTTTGGGCTATGACAATTCTAAATTTTTGATATTGGAAGGGTATGTCATTCATACAGGGTAGGGAGATGGAACTATCTGATGTTCTGGAGAGACTGGGCTAGGTTTCAGGATTTATCTGGACCAGGGACCCATCTGTAAGTTGTAGATTTCTGAAAAGTTACTCTAGTGTCTGAAACCCTTGTGGAATCTTAGAAATTGCCGTAGATGTCCTTTAGGATTGGCTGGAATGGTCCTGGTTGGGGATTGGCAGATTATGATAGGTAGCCTCTCAACTCTATTTGAACTCTCTCTGCCATTGATACTTTATTAATTACACCTCTTTTCCCTCTTTTGGTCAAGTTGTAATTGTTGATCCCATGGTACCAGGTCTGGATTCAGCCCTGGGAGTCATCTTCAACATCACCAGGGAGACTTACACCCCTGGATGTCATATCCCATGTAGGGGGAGGGCAATGATTTCACTTGCAGAGTTGGGCTTAAAGAAACTGAGGCCACCTCTGAGCACCAACAGGGGTCCTCCAGAAGTAACTCTTAGATATGCCTATAGGTAGTCTAAGCTTCTATGCTACCTACATAAGCTTCACAAGAGTAAGCCTCATGATCAAGGGCATGTCCTATTGATTTGTGTATCCCTAAAGTTGACACAGTATCTGGGAATTCCCTGGTAAGGTTTAATAATTCTGTATTCTTTCTCCCCTCCCTCAGGGAACTTTGGCAATACTTTTTGATTATCTGCTTACTATACTCTAGGATGTTTCCAGGCATTACAATAATCTATCCAGGATTAAAGGACAACTTTCTTATTCTGTGCTTCTTGTATTTCAGTTATTCAAATGAGCTATACACATAGGTTGAATTAGATTATGCACTACAGAAAATTTCAGTTCCAGAGCAGATAAACCTGTCTTCCATTGGTCTCAAGGAGTATGTGTGATTGTAAAATGTAGACACTGCCTTCCTTTTCCCTGTGTTCTGAATTACTTCAACCCCAACCTGTTCGGATTTGATCTTATCTCTAAATATCAAGTTATATATACAAAACAGCCTCTCAAAATCCAGAAATAATAATCACTACTCCAAACGTAATATGTGTCTGCTCTAAAAGCTTACAATCTAGGCCCCTGTTTTCTTGTAAGCATTTTCTAAAGGTGACCGTACCATTGTTGTTTTTTTGTTTCTGGCTTATTTTGTCTCACCAAATGTCCCACATGTTCATTCACATCATTGCATGCCTCATGATATTGTTCCTTTTTGTAGCAGCACAGCCTTTGTTCATAAATATACACCATCGTTCACCAATCTACTTCTCCGTTAGTGCATGGTTCAGCCACCTGCGTTCATTGGGCATCATGTAGAAGGCCCCAAATCCACAGTCCATCAACATTCTCAATTTTAGATAATTTCATTGTTCCCAAGAACCAGAAAACCAATAAACACACCCTTACCAAATGGAAAATCTAAACCTCCTCTTAACTGTTGTCCCTTACCCCGTTACTTACCTTTGCTATTACTGTAGTAGTGCTGATTGTTTCCTTTTGAACATAGCTCATAGCATGCAATAACAGTTTTCTCCCAGTACTCTGGACTTAAACACTCTTACAAGAATCATATCTTTGAAATAATTCTTACGAGAACTCATTCATATTTCTAGTGAGTCAGTGAGACATGTAGGAAGGACTGTACAACCCCTTTCAATCTTGTTCATCTTCAATATGGTAATATTACTTCTAGACTCATTAGAGAATCACTTTCACGCCTATCTGTTCCCTTACATTGGAGTTCAACCGCATTAGAATGGTTCACCCATCTCTAGCTTCTGTGTATCTCTAAGTCCCCTATATTCTGTATTATAAGCCTCTGATAATACCTTTATGCTGGTCATAAAAGTGAACTCATACAGTATCTGTCCTTTTGTGTCTGGCTAATTTCGCTCAGCATTATATCCTCAAGGCTCATCCATCTTGTCATGTGCTTCAGGACATCATTTTGTCTTACTGCTGCATAATATTCCATTGTATGTATATACCACATTTTGTTGATCCACTCCTTTGTTGATGGGCATTTGGTTTGTTTCCATCTTTTGGTGATTGAATAATGATGCTGTGAACATTGGTGTGCAAATGTCTGTTTGTAGCGTTGCTTTCAGCTCTTCTGGGTATATACGAAGTAGTGCTATTGCTGGGTCATAGGGCAACTGGATATTTAGTATCCTAAGGATCTGCCAAACAATCTTCCATGGTGGTTGCACCATTATATATTCCCAGCAGCAGTGCGTAAATGTGTCCCAGTTTCTCCACATCCTCACCAACATGTATAGAGTTTTGTGTTTGTTTAATAGCAGCCATTCTTATAGGTGTGAGGTGGTATCTCATTGCAGCCTTGATCTTCATTTCCCTTATAGCTAGTGAAAATGAGCATCTCTTTATGTGCTCTTGAGCCATCTGTATTTGCTGTTCAGAAAAATGCCTATTCATGTCTTTAGCCCAATTGGATTGTTTATTCTTTTGTTGTTGAGTTGTGTGATTTCTTTGCATATACAGGAAATCAAACCTTTGTCCAATATGTGATTTACAGATATTTTTTCCCATTGAGTTGGCTGCCTCTTCACCTTTTTGACAAAGTCTTTTGAGGTGCAGAAGCATTTGATTTTGAGGAGTTCCCATTTAACTATTTTTCCTTTTGTCCCTTGTGCTTTGGGTGTCAAGTTTAGGAATCTACCTCCTATTACTAGATCTTGAAGATATTTCCCTACATTTTCTTCTAGAAGCTTTATGGTGCTAGTTCTTATATTTAGGTATTTGATGCATTTTGAGTTAATTTTTGTGTAGGGTGTAAGATAGGGGTCTCCTTTCATTCTCTTGGCTATTGATATCCAGTTCTTCCATGCCCAATTATTGAAAAGACTATTTTGTCACAGTTCAGAGGATTTGGGGGCTTTGTCAAAAATCAGTTGACCCATAGATTGGTGGTCTATTTCTGCACTCTCGATTTGATTCCATCGGTCAATGCTTCTGTCTATGTGCCAGTACTAGGCTGTTTTCACCACTGTGGCTTTATAATAGGTTTTGTAGTCAGGGAGTGTTAATCCTCCCACTTCATTCTTCATTTTTAGGATGCTTTTAGCTATTCAGGGTTTCTTTCTCTTCCAGATGAATTTGGTAGTTAGCTTTTCCAAATCTTCAATGTAGGTTGTTAAAAATTTTGATTGGTACTTTGTTAAATCTGTAGATCAGTTTGGGGAGAATTGATATCTTAACTATATTTAGACTTTCTATCCATAAGCAGGGAATGTCTTTCCACCTATTTAGATCTCCTTTGATTTCTTTTAGCAATGTTATATAGTTTTCTGTGTACAAGTCCTTTACATCCCTAGTTAAGTTCATTCCTAAGTATTTGATTCTTTTAGTTGCTATTTGGAGTGGAATGTTTTCCTTAACTGACTCCTCAACTAGCTCGTTGCTTATGTATAGAAATGTTACTGATTTCTGCACATTAATTTTATATCCCACCACCTTGCTGAATTTGTTTGTTAGCTCAGGTGACTTTGCAGTAGATTTCTCAGGAAGTACTAAGTATAGTATCATATCATCAGCAAATAATGAGAGTTTTACTTCTTCCTTTCCAATTTGTATGCCTGTAATTTCTTTGTCCTGTCTGATTGCTCTAGCTGGAACTTCTAGCACAATGTTGAATAATAGTGGTGACAGTGGTCATCCTTGTCTTCTACCTGATTTTAGGGGGAAGGCTTTCAGTCTTTCTCCATTGAGTGCGATGCTGGCTATCAGTTTTTCATATATTCCCGCTATCATATTGAGGTAGTTACCTTTGATTCCTATCTTTTGGCATGTTATTATCAGAAAAGGATGCTGAATTTTGTCAAAAGCTTTTTTAGTATCAATTGATGTGATCATGAGATTCTTCCCTTCTGATTTGTTAATGTGCTGTATTACATTGATTGATTTTCTTATGTTAAACCAGCCTTGAATTCCTGGTATAAATCCTACTTGAGTGTGATGTATAATTCTTTTAATGTGTCATTGGGTTTGATTTGCTAGTATTTTGTTGAGAATTTTTACATCTGTGTTCATAGGGAGATTGGTCTGCTGCTTTCCTTTCTTGTAGCATCTTTGTCTGGTTTTAGTATTAGAGTGATGTAAGCTTCATAAAATGAGTTAGGTAGTGTTCCTTTTTCTAAGTTTTCTGGAAGAGTTTGAGCAGGATTAGTGTTGGATCTTTCTGGAATGTTTGACGAAATTCTTCTGTGAAACCGTCTGGGCTTTTCTTTTTAGGAAGTTTCCTTTTTTGTGGGGTCCCATTTCATTACTTTTCCATGTGAGTATCCTGTTATTGCAGCACCATGTGTTAACTTTTTGTTTGTTGTATGTTTGTTTTTGGGAAAATGCATGGACTGGGAATTGAACCTGGGTTTCCCGCATAGCAAACTAGAATTTTACCACTGAACAACCTTTGCACCCTCTTTAGGAAGTTTTTTGATGACTGATTGAATCTCTTTGCTTGTAATTGGTTTGTTGAGATCTTCTCTTTTTCTTCTCAGGTCGGTATAGGTAATTTATGTGTTTCTACAAATTTGTCTGTTCCATCTGAATTGTCTAGTTTATGTATGGTTGTTCATAATATCCGCTTATGATTTAAAAATTTTTCAGGTTCCATGGTAATGACCCTGCCCCACCCGCAATTTTGATTTTGTTTATTTGCATTCTCTTTACTTTTTTTTTTTTGACATGGGCAGGCACCGGGAATTGGCATGGCAGGTGAGAACTCTGCCACTGAGCCACCGTTGCTGGCCCCTCTCTCTTTACTTTTTTGAACTAAAACATTTAAATTCCAAGATAATTGAATGTGGTCATTTAAGATGTTCTTTGTCCTCTTATTATCTTTTTTTTTTTTGGTCCATTATCGTAGTATCTGATGACATATGCCTTACAAGCGGAAAAGCATGATTTCTGTAGACATTTGTCACATAATGGGAAGGGTTGAGAAAAAATGACATGAGATAATACTATAGAACACTAACTGTTTGGACCATCATGCTCTATGAGGTGGGCCCAGATATACATTCTAGCACTGGAAGAAGATGCTCTCAATAGGCTATACTTTATCAAACTGAAATCACAGGGTCTTTTTTTCTTATTTGGCAATTGCAAATAAGGCCAGATTGTTTGATCTGGCATTCAGTACCCGGATCAGTATGTATCAGTATGCTTCTCATTGATCCTCTTCCTGGGAGGAATGAGTTTGAAAACAGTCTGTGCTCTACAACATGACTTATGTTCGACAAGTACATTCATGGTCATGGGAATTGTCTTTAGAAAGTTCCTTATTTTCCTTGGAAAGCAATGAAAAAGAATGATTTCTCCTATCAAAGGGAGAAACAACCGATGGCACTTTCTCATTGCTTGTGTGTGTTGATAGGAGTTGGGGTTTTTTTTGTTTGTTTGTTTTTTGGCATTTCTGGTAATGCTTCATGGCAACTTGCCACCTTTTTAAAAATTTTTTTTTTTACTGATAGATCTTTACATGCAAACATTCAACACAACCTCTTTTTAAACTTCTTTTTGCAGTTCTTAGGAAAGCTTTTTTTTTTAACATTTTTATCATACAGTATAACATATATGCAGAGCAAAGAAAGAGAAAAGCAATAGTTTTCAAAGCACTCTTCAACTGGTAGATACAGGACAAATCCCAGAGTTTGTCATGGGCTACCATATGCTCAAATGTTTTTCCTTCTAGCTACTCCAGAATATAGGAGGCTAGAAGGCTTAAATATCTTTTTATCACAATTGACTTTTTTTTCTCCTTTTTTGTGAGAAATTAACATATATGCAAAAAAGCAATAAATTTCAAAGCACAACACTACAATTAGTTGTAGAACAGATTTCAGAGTTTGACATGGGTTACAATCCCACAATTTTAGGTTTTTACTTCTAGCTACTCTAAGATACTGGAGACTAAAATAGCTATCAATTTAATGATTCAGCAGTCATATTCATTTATTAAATCCTATCTTTACTGTATAATTCCATCATCATCTTTGATTATCTTTACTGTATTTTTCCAGCATCACCTTTGATCTTTCCATCCCTCTCTTCAGGGGTGTTTGAGCTATGGCTATTCTAACTTTTTCATATTGGAAGGATCTGTCACTAATATGGGGTATTGAGATGGAACTATCTGATGTTCTGGAGAGGCTGGGCCCTCTAGGTTTCAGAACTTATCTGGACCAGGGACCCGTCTGGAGTTCGTATGTTTCTGAAAAGTTACTCTAGTGTATGGAACCTTTGTGGAATCTTACCTGTTGCCCTAGATGTTCTTTAAGATTGTCTGGAATGGTCCTTGTTGGGATTTGGCAGGTTATGATATCTTAGGAGAGTTTTCTCTCCAATACCTCTTATTCTGGGAGGTAAAATGCCAGCTGAATTTGAACCTTGTTTGCATTACATATAGAGTAGAGAAAATGACTAGAACTAAATTAACTCTCCAGTATCTTCCCCAGAAGAAGATTAGAGAGAGTAAGTATGCTGATCTCTCTCACACTTCTCTTCACTGGCAGCTTGAAAATCTTTGCTTCAAAGTAGAGTGCTTATTTGCTTTGCTCCCCTATAGTATGGTGTTTAATCCTTAATGGAACAGTCTCAGCTGAAGAGCTTCAGCGTTGTGCGTGTGTCACAACAAAATATGTTTACTCTCTTCCAATTGCCTCTAGTGGCAAAAGTCTAGAAAAATCATACTATTTAAATTTGATGCTGTCAGCTCCTGATACTGATTCTGCTAATGATACCATTTTCTGTCAGTCTGATAGGGATAGATCATTTACTTGTAGTTCTGAGATTTAAAAAATATATATTTTTATTGAGAAATATCCACACTCATACAGTCCAACCATATTATACACTCAGTGGCTCATAATATCATACACAGTTGTGTATTCTTCATCATGATCATTTTTAGAACATTTGCATCACTCCAGAAAAAGACATATAAAGGAAAAAAAAAAAAGAACTCATAATCCTGTGCCCCTTACCTCCCTCTCATTGACCCATAGTATTTCAGTCTACCCGGTTTTTAACCCTTTATCTTCCCTATTATTTATTTATTTTTAAATTCTTATTCTTATACTTATTTATTCCTCTGTCCATACCCTGGATAAAGGGAGCATCACACACAAGATTTTCACAATCATACAGTCGCTTGTAAAAGCTACGTGGTTATGCAATCATCTTCAAGAATCAAGCTACTGTTACACAGGTCAACAGTTTTAGGTACTTCCTTCCAGCTCCTCCAATACACCATAAACTAAAAAGGGATATCTATATAATGCATAAGAATAACCTGCAGGATAACCTCTCAACTCTGTTTGAGATCGCTAAGCCATCGAAACTTTATTTTGTCTCATTTCGCCCTTCTCCCTTTTGGTCAAGAGGCTTTCTCAGTCCCTTGGTGCCAGGTGCTGGCTCATTCCGGGAGTTCTGTCCCACATTGCCAGGGAGTCATATCCCATGTAGTGGGGATGGCAGTGAGTTCACCTGCTGAGTTGGCATAATTATAAAGATTGGGGGCTCGGACTGTTGATTTGGTTGTCCCAAATCACTTCACAGTTGAGACAGTAGATATTGATGCACTCCTCTTCATGCTCCTCACACATGGGCTGGTCAGACTTCTTTTCTGGTCTGGGAAAAGGCCGGCAGAGAAATCTCTGTCACCTCCCATGGGACAGGGTGGAGGGGGCAATTGGCATGACAAAGCTCACCTTGCCCCTGTGCCTCCAGTCTTCTATTCCAGAAGACCCTCACTCCTCTCCCCCCCACAAAGCCCACTTCCCCACAGGCTTCACCTTGTTGCACGGGTAGATTTTTAACAACTAGCTAGGTGTGGGGGTGGAAAGGAAACCCTGGCTGGCAGCACTGGTGGATTTCCGAGGTCTGAGTGCTTGTGAGAATACCAGAAATTCTCTGAATGGGGAAGTTGAATATTCCTCCTTTCTCCCCATTCCTCCAGGGGACTTTGCAAATACTTCTTTAGTCACTGCTTCATGGAAGTAATTTAATCAAAAGGTTACACCCAGAGCTGGCCACATCTCATCTCTCTGGAGATAATCTAATCAAAAGGGTTTACCCTTTACGATATTAAATGAGGATTAAAGGACATGGCTTTTCTGGGGTACACAGCACTTTCAAACTAGTACACACAGGTACCCAAAGTTCAAGAAAAATGCTAGTTTGTATACATAAAGCACAACATCTCAGAATTTAGATATAACACTTAAAGTTCAGGAATAAATGTGACTGCAATCTAGGCCTCTATTTTCTTATAAGAATTTTTTTAACTTTTTTTTATTAATTAAAAAAAATTAGCAAACAAAACATTTAGATATCATTCCATTCTACATATATAATCAGTAATTCTTAATATCATCACATAGTTGCCTATTCATCATTTCTTAGTACATTTGCATCAATTTAGAAAAAGAAATAAAAAGACAACAGAAAAAGAAATAAAATGATAATAGAGAAAAAAAAGACTATGCAGACCATACCCCTTACCCCTCGCTTTCATTTACCACTATTTCAAACTGAATTAATTCTTATAAGAATTGTGTAAGAGAAATCATACAATATTTGGCCTTTTGTTTCTGGCTTATTTTTGCTCAATATAATGTCCTCAGAGTTTATTCACCTCACTGCATGCCTCATGACTTGCATAGTGGATCTTGAGGAGGCTAGATATAGGGTCGCTATATAATTAGGCAATCCTTTTACTAGGAATATGCTCAGAAGAATTAAAAGTAAGTTCTTGAATAGACATTTGCACACCGATGTTTGTGGTGACATTATTCATGATACTCAGTGGATGGAGATGGCTGAAGGATACATCAGCTGAGAAGCAGAAGGTTGAACTGTGGTGTATGTATATATATATATGATGGAATATTGTGTGTAGAGCTGTGGTTGCTCTTGCCATCTTGAGTCCCATGCCCCAGGCTGCTGGATTTACATGTTTAATCCATTCATCAGTAGATGGACAACCAGGTTGTTTCCACTTTTTGGCTATTATGAGTAATACTGCTATGAACATTCATGTGTATGTTTTCATTTCTCTTGGATAAATACCTAAAGAGTTGAATCGTTGGGTCAAATGGTGATTCTGTATAACATTTCAAGGAACTATCAGTATGTTTTCCAAAGTAGCTGGACCATTTTACATTCCCACTTGTATCCTTGCCCAGTACTTGTTATTATTGGGTCTTTTTTTATTATAGCCATGCTAGTGGTTATGAAGTGGCATTTCACATGGTTTTGATTTGCATTTCCCTGATGACTAATGATATTGAGCATCTTTTCATGTGTTTAGTGTATTTATTGGCCATTTGTATAATGTACTGGTTTGAAGCTATTACGTACCCCAGAAAAGCCATATCCTTTAATCTTTATTCAATATTGATGGGGGGGATCTTTCTGGTTGTTTCCATGGGAATGTGACCCACCTATTTGTTGGTGGTAACTTTTGATTAGATGGTGTGCTGGTTTGAAAAGATGTATGTGCCCTAGAAAAACCATGTTTTAATCCTAATCCCATTTTGTAAAGGCAGGCATTTCTTCTAATTCCTATTCAGTTTTGTATGTTTGAAACTGTAATTAGATCATCTCCCTGGAGATGTGATTTGATCAAGAGTGGTTGTTAAGCTGAATTAGGTCCAACCATTTTGGTGGGTCTGGATTAGTTTCTGGAGTCCTATAAAAGAGGAAACATTTTGGAGAATGAAGGAGATTCAAAGAGAGCAAAGCAGAACAACATAGCCACAAGAAGCAGAATCCACCAGCCAGTGACCTTTGGAGATGAAGAAGGAAAATGACTACTGGGAAGCTTCATGAAACAGGAAGCCAGGAGAAGAAGCTAGCAGATGATGCCGTGTTTGCCATGTGCCCTTCCAGATGAGAGAGGAACCCTGACCGTGTTCACCATATGCCTTTCCAGATGAGAGAGAAACTCTCACTGTGTTTGCCACGTGCCCTTCCACTTGAGAGAGAAACCCTGAACTTCATCAGCCTTCTTGAATGAAGGTGTCTCCCTAGATACCTTAGATTGAACATTTCTATAGACTTGTTTTAATTGGGACATTTTCTCAGCCTTAGAACAGTAAACTAGCAACTTATTAAATTCCCCTTTTTAAAAGCCATTCTGTTTCTGGTATATCACATTACAGCAGCTAGCAAACTAGAACAGATGATTTCCATGGAGGTGTGTCACCATCCGTTCAAGGTGGGTTTGCTTACTGGAGTCCTTTGAGAGGGAACCATTGTGGAAAAAACTTTAGACCACCAGAACTAACAGAGATCACAGCCAGAGACCTTTGGAGTAAAGGAAAACACCTCGCAGGAAGCCTTATGAAATGAGGAGTAAAAGCTAGCAGATGTCGCCATGTACCCTCCCATCTGAGAGAGAAACCCTGAACTTCTTTGACCCTTTCTTTGGAGTTAAGGTATCTTTCTCTGGATACTTTAAAAAATTTAGACATTTTCAAGGCCTTTGAACTGTAAACTTGAGAACCCTGCCTGCTGAGCCACCATGACCTACCCTAGACAGGCATTTCTGAAGCTGGATGCCAGTGCTCCTTGGTTTCTCTGTCATATCGCAAGGCACATGGTATTTCTTGGTATCTTCCTTCTGTTTTGGGTTTTATTTTATTTTGCTTTCTTTGACTTTCTTTTTCTGAATTTCATTCTCTCATGAAGGACTCTGGTAACAGGATTAAGACCCATTCTGACTGAGGTAGGCCACACCCTAACTGAAGTAACCTTTTCAAAAGGTCCTACTTACAATGCGTTCACACTCACAGGAATAGATGAACTTTAAGAACATGTTTTTCTGGAATATATACAACTTCCAACCACCACAGCACCCCTGCTGGGAATCAACTGATGCATTTGTGAGGATTTATTTCTAGATTCTCAGTTCTATTTCATTTATATATGTATATATCTAATCCTTATGCCAGTACCAACTCAAACTTTATATGAGAACTGTCTCCGAGTTACTCTGTATGCTACCATTTGTCTTACATGATATTAAAATGTAATTGTAGTAGAATGTATAACTTTATGCTTTTGGAGACTTTTTGCTTCTTGAAGAATCCTATAGTCAGCTTATGCCTTTGCTGACTCTGACTGGATGGGATGTCAGGCCTATATATAATACAAAAAGATAGAGTGTGACCTTTTCTTTCTGCTATTCAAGTCTTTAATGTCTTTCCCCAGTACCTGTCTCTTCCCTCCCTTCTCCATCAGATCCTAGTCACAGGCTCTGCAGACTCACTACTGTTCACTTCATTATCTTTTATTACTAATTCTTTTTAATTTGTATGCTCATTCATAAATTTCATGATCTAAGAAGGAAAAGATTAAGTCTAAGTTTTTGTCTTTGGAAATCTAGCTAATTCAACACCTTGTAATTCATAATTGGATTCTCTTTTGAACTGGTTCTTGAGGGTAACCCTAATAACAGATCCTGGCCACAGCTTTAGCTAGGCTCGAAGGCTGGGAGCTGGAGTCATCTGGAGGTTTGTTCATTCACAAGTCTGGCTGTATGCTGGCTATTGGCTGGAACTTTAGTTGGGGCAGGCACCTGAGAGAACACCTACATGTGACCTCTCCTTGTGACCTGAGCTTCCTCACCACATGGGGGCTGGGCTGCAAGGTCAAACGCCTTGAGAAAGAGAGCCAGGCAGAGCTATATTGCCTTTTTTCACCCAGGATTGGAAGTCATCACTTCTTCCACATGCTATTCATTAGAAGCAAAGTGATTAAGTTGGCCAATATTCTACCGATGTCAAAGAACTTATGAACATGTTTTAAGTATCCCCACATGAAAAAAAGTCATTTTTATCCAACACCCCTGACAATCTCAATTATTATGGCAACAGGCTCAGGTTCAAAGTCCAAGATCTCCCCATCTTAATCAGGTCCAGAGGGGGATGTGGAACCTTAGTTGTATGGCCCCTTGAATACAGTTCCTCTCAGTATGAATGCTTGAGAACTAAAGAAACAAATTATTATTACTCACACCCAACGTTCTTCTAAATTACTAATGACCCTCCCATTCACAAAGTGGAAAACTAAGAGGTACATGGGAGTCTCTAGTCCATAGTAATTCTGAAATCCAGGCAGTTGCATGTTGACATTCTTTGATTAGGCCTCAGTCATCCTAAGTATGGGAATGATTCTCCTTAGAGCTTTTCTGTACCTTCTGTGCTCTTTGTTCTACCTTTTTTTCCCATAAAAAAAAGACCTACGTTTGCAGTTTAGTAGTTTTCTTAGCCTGCTTCCTCCCTGTAGAACTACTAAGGTCAAAAGGCTTCTTTGTGTGTGTGATGGGAGTGTGTGCGTGTGTTGTCTTGGTTCCTTTTAATCCAGGGTAGCAAGTAGTGTTGGTGCTACTTCGTTTCTCTTACAAACTCTGTGAATTTCCTATGAATTTTATTTGGGTCCATTCCATTAGAAAAGTCACCCCCACATATCGTTTTGAGACAAGCTCTTTTCCACCTTTGGCTTCTTGTGAAACTGTTGTAGGACAGTGCCCTTAAGATTCTTATACTTTCAAGATCTTTAGAAGAATTTGAGGTATTATCTTAAATTTCTTGTAAGTCTTAACAAAGGGTTTTACAGTCATCATCTTGGCTTCATTTTTGGACTATGTTTTCTGTTTTTTAATTTTTATTAATAAAACCAACATACAATATGAACATTCTTTTTTATCACATAGTTGTATATTCATCATCATGATTATTTCTTAGAACATTTGCATCAATTCAGAAAAAGAAATAAAAAGAAAACAAAAAAAATTCATACATACCATATCCCTTACCCCTCCCTTGCATTGATCACTACATTTCAATCTACTAATTTTTTTAAACATTTGTTCCCCCATTATTTATTTATTTTTAATCCATATGTTTTACTCATCTGTCCATACAGTAAATAAAAGGAACATCAGACACAGGATTTTCACAATCACAGTCACATTGCAAAAGCAATCATCTTCAAGAAACATGGTTACTGGAGCATAGCTCTACATTTTCAGGCAGTTTCCTCCAACCTCTCTGTTACACCTTAACTAAAAAGGTGATATCTATTTAATGTGTAAGAAGAAACTCCAGGATAGCCTCCACTCGGTTTCGAATCTCTCAGCCATTGACACTTATTTTGTCTCATTTCTCTCTTCCCCCTTTTGGTCAAGAAGGTTTTCTCAATCCCTTGGTGCTGAGTCTCAGCTTATTCTAGGATTTCTGTCCCATGTTGCAGGAAGGTCCACACCCCTGGGAGTCATGTTCCATGTAGGGCGGGGGAGGGCAGTGAGTTTGCTTGTCATCTTGGCTGAGAAAGAGGCCACATCTGAGCAACAGAAGAGGTTCTCTTGGGGGTGACTGTTAGGCCTAATTTTGAGTAGGCTTAACCTATCATTTGCAGGGTTAAGTTTCATATAGACAAACCCCAAGATTGGGATCTCAGCCTATTGCTTTGGTTGTCCCCAGTGCTTGTGAGAATATCAAGAATTCTCTACTTGAGGAACTTGAATTTTCCCTCTTTCTCACCATTTCCCCAAGGGGACTTTGCAAATACTTTTTTATTCACTGTTCAAATCCTTCTGGGATTTATCAAGGCATCATCACTCTGGAGAAACCTACAAAATTTCATGCCCTACTCAAGGTTCCATGTACTTTTGGTGTTCAATTAAGCTGCCCATTTTCCTAATATATTAGGAAATGCACCAGTTGAAACATAAATTTTTTACCAAATAAATATTTTTTGCTTTATTCTCACACATAAGTTAAAGTTTTAAAAATTATTTACTATCTACTTTCAACACCTTGCATTACTGACATTCCTTTGCTCTTCCTCATGCAAACCATTATTAAATTTGTACATTTAGTCACTATCATTGTACACTCTAGGCATTCCTAGATTATGCCATCTCAGTCTTTATCATATATCTTTCCTTCTGATTTCATTTGTGCCCCCAGGCCTCCTACCTCTATCATTCTCACATTCAGCTTCATTCAGTGTTCTAACATAATTGTATTACAGTTAGGTTATATTGTGCTACCCATTTCTGAATTTTTTCAGTCAGTCCTGTTGCACAATCTGTATCCCTTCAGTTCCAATTACCCAATATCTACCCTATTTCTATCTCCTGATTACCTCTGTTCTTAACTGAAATTCTCCAAGTTCATTCATTAATGCTAGTTCATATCCATGAGACCATACAGTATTTGTCCTTTTGTTTCTAGCTAATCTCACTCAGCATAATGTCCTTAAGGTCCATCCATGTTGTCACATGCTTCATAACTTTATTCTGTCTTAAACAGCTGCATAATATTCCATCGTATGTATATACCACAGCTTGTCTAGCCACTCGTCTGTTGACGGACATTTGGGCTGTTTCCATCTCTTTGCAATTGTAAATAATGCTGCTGTAAACCATTGATGTGCAAATGTCCATTTGTGTCTTTGCCCTCATGTCCTCTGAGTAGATACCTAGCAATGGGATTGCTGGGTCAAATGGCAATTCTATACTTAGCTTCCGGAGAACCGCCAAACTGCCTTCCACAGCAGATGTACCATTTGACATACCTACCACCAGTGAATAAGTGTGCCTCTTTCTCTGCATCCTCTCCAGCACTAGTCATTTTCTGTTTTATTGATAATGGCCATTCTGGTGGGTGTGGGATGATATCTCATTGTGGTTTTGATTTGCATTTCCGTAATAGCCAGGGAAGTTGAGCATCTTTTCATGTGCCTTTTGGCCATTTGTATTTCCTCTTCTGAGAAGTGTGTGTTCAAGTCTCCTGCCCATTTTGTAATTGGATTGTCTGTCTTTTTGTTGTTGCATTGAATAATCTCTTTATATATTCCGGATACTAGACCTTTATCTGATATATCGTTTCCAAATATTGTCTCCCATTGTGTAGGCTGTCTTTCTACTTTCTTGATGAAGTCCTTTGATGCACAAAAGTGTTTTATTTTGAGGAGCTCCCATTTATTTATTTATTTCTTCAGTGCTTTAGGTGTAAGGTCCATAAAACCGCCTCCAGTTATAAGCTTCATAAGATATCTCCCTACATTTTCCTCTAACTGTTTTATGGTCTTAGACCTAATGTTTAGATCTTTGATCCATTTTGAGTTAACTTTTGTATAGGGTGTGAGATACGGGTCCTCTTTCATTCTTTTGCATATGGATATCCAGTTCTTTAGGCACCATTTATTGAAGAGACTGTTCTGTCCCAGGTGAGTTGGCTTGACTGCCTTATCAAAGATCAAATGTCCATAGATGAGAGGGTCTATATCTGCGCACTCTATTTGATTCCATTGGTCAATATATCTGTCTTTATGCCAGTACCATGCTGTTTTGACCACTGTGGCTTCATAATATGCCTTAAAGTCAGGCAGCGTGAGACCTCCAGCTTCGTTTTTTTTCCTCAAGATACTTTTAGCAATTCTGGGCACCCTGCCCTTCCAGATAAATTTGCTTATTGGTTTTTCTGTTTCTGAAAAGTAAGTTGTTGGGATTTTGATTGGTATTGCGTTGAATCTGTAAATCAATTTAGGTAGAATTGACATCTTAACTATGTTTAGGCTTCCAATCCATGAACATGGTATACCCTTCTATCTATTTAGGTCTTCTGTGATTTCTTTTAACTCATTGTGGTTTTGATTTGAAGCTTTATAATTTATACAGTGATGTTATTATAAAATTGCTTGTCAACACTCTCTTAAGTATAAATATTAATGAGTTTAGCTATTTTTTGAAAGATAACTTAATCCCAGAGAAAGGGTCAAGTACTACTATTCTTGGCACTTGATAAATTAAGTTTTCTTGACTGTGACCTTTGGTATGATCACTAGAGGGTGCCTTGAGATCAACTGTCTTTTATTGCTTTTCCCCTCTCCATAAAGGTGTACCTATGAGGTAGAGAAAAAGATGAACCTAGGGGCAGAGGAAAGTATAATTTAGCCTTAGGGCTGTATGGAAGACAGAAAGGGCAGGTCTCATTTACGATGCCTTGATATCAAGGTTTGGAGCTGTTCTTGTTCTTTTGGATCAAGAATTCAGCTTACCGTTCTACCCCAGAGGTTGTGTAACTTGGCATTATTTCTCAGTGTCTCATGCTTAATTTCTCTAAGGTAGTGAGAAATGAACAAAGGTGGTTTCAGCAAATGCTTGAAAATAAGCTTTCCTCATGTCTAAACTGATTTCCTTAGTACGAGTGTTTCTATTTGCATCAGGAGTCTTATCAGTGGAGCCATTCCAGAACATGGCCATCGACAATGCTGAGAACCTTTTCTATCCCTTCTAGCCTTTGCTTGAATTTGTTGTGTTTGGTTCCCCCATAGAATATGTACTTCCCTAAAACAATTTTAAGATTGTAATTATATGCAGTAGGTATGCTCTGTCACATTTTCAGTATTAAATCACTGTTTAATGCGAAATTACTATTATGGCAACTTAAAAAATGTAAGTCATTGAGATTCCTTTAGGGAAAAATGAAATCCTAAGCATTTGTCTTTTATAATGGTCATAGGGCTAACGAGCAACTTGCAGAGATCAGCACCAAACTTCTCGTTGAAAAACAACAGAACAGATCTTTAGTCAGCACTCTTGCTGTGAGGCCAGTCCTGGAGCCACCTTGTGTTGGAAATCTTAATAATAGTTTAGTGCTCAGTAGAAATCTTCTTCCGAGAGAAAACTTAGTTATTCCTTCCTCAAGCCCACAGCCTTCAAATAACAGCATGGAAAACTACTTGACCAAAGTTAGTTCTGTTATCTTTTTTCCCTGGGGTTTCAGGTTTCAGACACAATTCTTGTTTTTAATTTGGTGAAATACTGTGCTGCTTAATTACTTGTGGACCTTAAGTAAATGTCATAATTATTTGTGCTAATGAAAAAAGGACATAGAAAATTTAAATTCTTTTTCAAGACCCTGGGTCTCTCATTTTTAAGAGATAGCCATTGTTAACTTTATTTAATAAACGTAACTAAACTGACGCATTTTAAATTTCTTGAAAAGCTATATTTAGATTTTAGAAAGTACTGTTTAATAACCAGTACTTTGAGATGCTTTTACTTACTTTCTTGTTGATTTCAGGTTGGTTGTTATTCATAACCTTTTTACAGTTTTCCTGCATCACCCCAACTTTTCTACCCTTAAGTACAAATGAATGATTGGCATCCAAATATTTAACCAAAAAATGGGTGCTGTTTTACTTACAGCATTTTTATTTCAATTTTTATAAAATGTGTCTATTGCCAGGCAGTTGCACCATATTTTCAAATCAAGCAAATGTTTGAATTTTAAAAATGAAGTTCACTTATGTTTCTACATCTTGCCATCGCTTGAATGGCCATGACTATTAGAGGGCATTGATAAGAAGAGTATCTTAATAGCAAAGAAAATAGCATTTGGTGATTAAAATATCTATTTCAGTATACACTGGCTCATCATTTTGATGGTGTTTTCATCTTCTACTCTAGGAACGAGTAACATAGAACAGTGTTAAATGAAACTGCAACCATTTTTTTTGGCTTCATGCCATTGCAAATCAAAGAGTTCTTCTGGAGCCTATGTTATTTTTCTCTATACTAGTAAGGTTTCTTAGCCTTGCTACCAAATTTCCTAAAAATAAGTAAATTGACTATTTTAGTACATAAATGTAAGGTCCTAGCTAGCTTATATTTTTTCATCATTTAGTTAGCTTAATTTCATTTTATTTTTCTGAAAAAATGAGAAGGTTTCAGAGTCTGCTTCAGTCATGACATTGGATTATTGGATACAGATAAGAAAATGAGTGTCAAATACTCTTTTAAATTGTTAAGCATGATGCGAACTTAAAATGTTCTTATTAATTCTCACCATAAAATCAGATAATGTATTATTTGAAAGAGTATGTAAATGCGGAAACAATAAAAAAGAAGGTATTTGAGGATTTTTTCCCCTT
This sequence comes from Tamandua tetradactyla, assembly GCF_023851605.1. Taxonomy (NCBI): domain Eukaryota; kingdom Metazoa; phylum Chordata; class Mammalia; order Pilosa; family Myrmecophagidae; genus Tamandua; species Tamandua tetradactyla. The sequence continues at coordinate 222,394,111 of NC_135327.1, read as the reverse complement.
TAATTTTTTAGGGAAAGGGGTGTTTACTTTTTAGTATTTCTGCTAAGTTGGAAAGAATTTATTTTAAACTTAACATAGTAGTTTGAGGTATACATGGTTCCGTTGTGGGGCACGGGTTTGCCAGCTCATGCTAGACTTAATGAGCGAGATTAAAAAGCACTACTCTGTCAAAACAAAAAGGCATGTTCTTGGTGTCTCCATAACTGTTGTGTGATGCTGTGAAGGAGTTGCTACACAGTTGTTACCTACAGAATTCTTAGAGTTGCAGAAAGAAGGTACCTTCTAGAGTTGCTAGGAATTTATTTCCACTAGGAAAACCTAAATCAACATGATGAGAAGTGGTAGCATATTGTCTGATATGATGGAAGGGGATGGATTTTGGGTGGAGCATTACAAAACCACAAACTTTTAAAAAGGTTTTTAGCTATGACTCTAGAAATTAAAATGTTAAAGATAGCATTAATATTAAAATTGTTTATGAATCTTTACTTTGCAAGGTTTCAACATCTTGGATTATTCATACTGTGATTCCTATCATACCCAGCTTTTTTGTTTTCTCCTGGCTTTGATTATGATCAATTAGTCTCTAGTCTTGTGATTTTTTGTACTGCCTGTAGAAGCAAGTTTCCTCCACATTCATAATATTTACTGTATCTCTTACTTTGACATGAAGGCTACTCTTGCCACTTGACATTTAGTGCTAATAGGCAACCACATATATATTTTGCTAATTTTTAGTTTCAGATTTCACATTCTAATTTAATTCTGGGATACTTTGTTCTATACATGAGAAGTAGTTTTACAGCTTTCTCCTTACTCAATTCTATGCTAAAACTTGGGCCAGCCACAGTGGCTCAGCAGGCAGAGTTCTCACCTTCCAGGCCAGAGACCTGGGTTCGATTCCTGGTGCCTGGGCAAAAAAAAAGAAAAGAAAAGAAAAAATTAAAACTAGCCTGACAGATCACGAGCTAGATTTTAACTGAAAGAATTCTTAACAGTTGAAAACTAAAAATATATTCCTGATAATTTTGTGAAAGAAAAATTTGGTTTAAAAATTTATGTTCAAGACTTGTCTAGTATGTTTGTTCATATCAAGTGCTGCATTCAGGGCCTGGCATGCAGGAGTTGCTTAGGACTTGTTTAAATTTGCTTAAATTTTGGAAGACTAATTTTACATTGATTGCTCTTATATTTTTGGTACATTTTGGACACTTTTAAATAATTTGTAATGATTTATTTAAGTAAGTTCTCTGTCAAGTGATTTTTTTCTAAAGGTGGTTTTACAAACACATCAAAGTTAAAACAATTAATATTCATAAGACTTTAACTTTTTACATGACAGAACATTGTATCTCAACAGAATATGGAATCACATTTCTTCCCAACTAAAAATAGACCCTTTTTAGACTACCAAGACAATGCCTGTCTATTCTGAATTTTAACTCTAATCAAACTATCATAATAGTTATGCTAAGTACTCATAAGTTAATAATTGAGTTTTTGTTGTTTTGTTTTGTTTTTGGCTTATCCAAGAAAAAATTCAGTTTAATATTGAAAATCAATCTATGTAATTCACCTAGCAACACACTAAAAATTTTCAAATGATTATATGGATAGACATAGAAAATATACTTAGAAAATTCCAGCATCCAACTCTTGAAAAGCCTCTCACCAAACTAGTAATAGAAGAGAACTTCTTCAATTTGTAAAGGATGTCTATAGAAAACCTCTAATATCATACTCAATAGTGAATTGCTGGATGCCTTCCTCTAATATTAGGAATAAGACGCATGTCTGATTTCATTACTTTTATTTAACTTTGTAATGAAGTTCTAATTGCAGTCAGGAAAGAATAATATGGGATAGGCATAGTTTGCCAAACCCCAACCAAAACCATTCCTGCCAACCCTGAAGAACACCTAGGTCTTTATATGAGATTCTACGAAGGTCCTATGCACTAGGACTACATTCCAGAAACCAACCTCATTTTACTATGAGTTCTTTAAATATGTATATGCCTTTGTCACTTAATTTTTCAGCTCCTTGATCAACAGACCATTCTTCAGTTATTTTCTCTGTAGCGAAATACATGTGTTTAATATTACAAACTGATAAATGTAATTTACTTGAGACATTAATCTTTTTACTATTAGATTTTGAATTGCAGTGGTTTAAATGGAAGAATTTGTTTGATTTTATTCATTTGAGTGCATCATATTTATTTTTTAACATTTGAATCTCATTAAAATAATGATAAATTTTAATTTAAAAATATCAGTATAACTGTAGCCTGTCAATAAATACTTTTGAATGGTCATGGAAAAATTGTTCTGATATCAGATGAAGGCATAACCATGGAAGCATAGGGCTGGACCAAAGAGACCTTGAGCCAAGAGGGAAGGCTCATCCACAGTGGTTGAAGGTGGGGGAGGGGGCTCCACCCCAATGTTCCTGCAGAGTGTGGCTGTCTCCCCAGTGCTTGGAGAGGGTGGGTCTTATGCCCTTGCATTCGGGGGAACCTGGCTACCACTCAGGAAGACCCTAGTTACTGCCGTGGCACTTGTAAAGGGTGGGGCTGCTGCTTCAGCAGTCACAGAGGACAACTGTCTATCCAGAGATGACTCTCAGACCTTAAAATCTATTAGAATTTGCCCTGCTGGGTTTCAGACTTGCTTGGAACTGTGACCCCTATTTTCCTCTCCTTTCTGAACTGAGAATGTCTGTCTTATGCCTAACCTATCTTTGTATGGGAAGCAGTTATCTGTTTTCTAAGTTTAATAGGTCCACAGAGAGGAACTTTGTCCCAGGAAGGACCACATGCATAGCAGATTTTGATGAGACTTTATACTTAGAATTGTCACTGAAATATGGCTTAAGGCTTTTGGGGATGTTGTGATGAAAGAATATATTTCATTCATAATGTCTTTTGTCTGCCCAGTGTGTGGACTCTGGTATTTGTCATAGCAGCCTGGCAAACCGAGCCATCAGTGTACCCTTTTAGACAGTGTTAGATGGAAACACAGGCAATATGGTTTAAAATATTCCCACACATTTCATAATTGAGTAGATAAATGTAACCATACAGTTAATTGTTTCCTAATTTCTATAAAGGAAAACAAAGTTACAATTAAAGTTATACATTGCTGTCCTCGTTTCCAATTCTAGAAAGTCATAAATCAGAGAAACTACGTTTGAAAACTAGCCCTAAAATCTAAATTTATCCTTCCTTCAAGCAAATTTTCTGAACTCTTTGTGTTCGTACAAATGAAGAATGTTTGAATCATGATACAGGTAGTGTAATATATTAACTTAATTTTTTGCCAGTAGGATTTTCACATGATATTAAGACACAGTACCACTTACTTTATGATTCTGTGTTGAAAAAGTAATAGCATGGATCATACTTTTAGATTTTACTTTTCTAAAAGTATAGAATGGAAAATTTGTTTTATTTTTTATTGTGGATATATATATATATATATATATATATATATATATATATATAAAACACAAAATTTCCTGTTTCAACCATTTTTTATACACTGTTGGTATTAATTACATTCACAATTTTGTGTTACCATCACTATCATCCATTACCAGGATTTTTTCATGATCCAAACAGAAATTCTGTACATATTGAGCATTAATGCCCCATTTCCCCCTTCTCCAAAGTGTATTTTATTTTAAGGAAAAATCCATTAAAGTCAAAAAATGGTTTCGAACAGAGTTTTGCTATGAACTGCAAAGTAATGCATTCAGTGTTAAACATGACGTGAATTGATCAACATTCTTTGTACCGTTAAGATCACATACCACCTTTCTGAAATTATGTCTATTCCGTATACCAATTATTAATTGTGCTTTTTATTAGAGTAATTTAACAACATCATATATATTTCCCCCTTTGGTTATCTAAACTTAAAATAGGTAAAAAATTTTAAAATTTTATGTATGTGATCATTTTTCTCCAAGTTAGGTTTATTCTCTAAAAATATCAAAGACTACATTTCATAAGATGTGTGTCATTCTTACTATATTGTCTCTCTTGTTTAACTTAACATCATAAATTATATTTGACTTATTGCAGATGCGGCAGGAATTGGAAAAAAATATAACTAGAGAACTAGAGGAAGAAGTTATGTTGATAAAAATTATGAATTAAATTTAGATATTGATTTTTGAAATGAACTGTAAATAGTAAATGGCATCTCTTTCTATTGTTTGGATATTAGACACAATGTTAAGTATTTTTTCTTATATATATATCTAATGAGAGACCTTAAAGCATAGCATTCATAATGAAGAATGTAATTGTTCTTCATTTCATCATGTTTCTGGTTCTTTTAAACAATCTCAAACAGTCTCTGTATCCCTAACCTTTATTATTTCTGGCTATGACCTTCCTTTACTTCTGCCATGCCTAGAGAGCTGAAACTCTTCTCAGAAAACATAAGGAAAGCTTTAGCCACTTCTCATCTTTACTGTAGTAGTAGAAGGCTGAAAAACAGATTCATCTTGTGATACCTAGTTGAACAATTACTGTTTGAAAAGTGGTTACTTGACTAGTGGCATTTTGAATCTCCAGTTATTCACTGTGTCATTGCTTTGCTTTTGCCCTCAGGATAATTTCAAATTCCTTAGCCTGGATTAAAAATGCTCATACCAATATGGTTCTTGCTAAGTTATTCAGCCTTATCGCTTGCTCATTTGCCCCTACTCTCCCCCTTTGCTCTGGCATAATATAGACTACTTATATCATTCCAGAAAGGTTCTTCCTCACCTGTGGCTCTTTGCAGGTGCTTCTCTCTATTTGACGTAATTTATATTTATCCTTAAATTAGCAACTTACCTATCACTTGCACCAGAAGGCCTATGATATTGACATAAAATTGGGATAGATGTTCCTCCCATGTGTTGCAATAGTATTCTGTTTTTGTACCTGTTATCATATATATGACTTTGTATGGAAGTGGCCTGTTCATTTGGTTTTTCAGATTATAGTACTTATTGTAGAGGGGTGGACTTGGTCATTTCATCTTATAATTCCAGTTTGCTTGTCATAGAGCCTTAGCACATGGTTGTTGAATAAACCATGAATGAAGAATAAGGAAAGCAGAAGCTCTGATATTTAGTCACAGGGCTAATTAGTTACACACAGTCCATTGTGTAAATATGGGCAAATTATACTGAATAGTAGCCTTGTAATTTGTACTGAAGCTGTACAAATATTTTTCATTCTTCCTAACGCTAATAAAAATCTCAACTTTCTTGACTGTTACTTAGTTTTAACCATGAAGTTTTTAAGATTAAGGATGTAATTTTTTCTTTTTCTTTCCAGCTGCTGCTGAGTTTGAATCTGGATCCTATAGAGCTTCTCTTCTAGGATCTACTGATGAGTCAAATCTAAATCAAGACCTAGTTTTAAAAGCATCACAAGAATATGTACAAATTTTAAATAAAAATTGTATGATCTGAAACATAAATAATAATTTATTTACTAGGCTGTTTATACAATGTTTTAATGGTTTCCTCTTGTATGATATGTGAAAATATTAAAATATTTTGTATCATATCTGTTTAATAAAAATTTCTGTATTGCTTTAAGCCATGTTTCTTGGAATCTATAACTTTTAAATGGATTTTGCAAACGAAAACCATCATTATTGAGTTTTTACATAGCCAAAATTCTAGCCATTTAAAGTTGTCATTAGTATTTAAGTAGAGTTAATTGATGGCTTATTTGTAAGTTGTTATCACTATATAACTATAAAAAACCAGGTATCCATCATTTAATATATTGCTGCTATGTCAGTTGTCAATGCTTAGACTATTACAATTGTTATAGTGCCATCAAACTTATATAGAATTTTAATAACTGTATACATTGATTTATAGATATTTCTTCATGAAGAAATAAGATTGGCCTAAAGCTTTTCACCTTTTCTATTTATTTTTTATTCACTTTTAAAAACATAGAGAAAAAATTGCAAGTTATAATAGAAAGGACTATTTCTCCCCTGAACCATTTGAAAGAATAAATTGCCCATGTGATTGATGCCCATTACTGTTGATTATTCTAGTATGTATTTCCCACAAACAAAGACATTCTGTACAACTACAGTAAAACCATCACAATCATAAAATTAACATTAATACATTCTATCATTTAAGCCCCAGACCTTTTAATATTTGCCATTTGTCTCAGTGCCATTTGCTGCAAAAGGATCCATTTCTGAATTGCGGATTGAATTTCATTGTTGTATCCCTATAGTCTCTGTCAGTCTGGAATAATTTCTTGGTCTCTCCTTGAATTTCAAGACCTTGATTCTTTTGAAAATTGAATGTCAGTAATATGGAATGTTCCGCAGTGTGGGTTTTTCTGATGCTTCCTTATGATTAGATTCAGATTAAATGTTTCTGGCTGTAGAATCTTAGAAAGAATCCTGCACTCTTCTCATTACATCCTATCACATGACCCACAATTTGATTTGCTATGTTCTATTTTTTTTCAACCTTCAGCTCACGAATTGTCTCTTCTGCTCTGTCCAATCTGTTCCCTGAACTGTCCATAAAATTTTTAAAAACAGTTTTATTGTACAATATAACATATATACAAAGCAAAGAAAGAAGAAACAATAATTTTCAAGTTGTACTTCAACAAGTAGTTACAGAAGAGATTCAAGAGTTTGTCATGTGCTACCATTCTACTATCTCAGAGTTTCCTTCTAGCTGCTCCAAAACATTGGAGGCTAGAAGGCATATTAATATAGTGATTCAGCAATCATACTTGCTTGTTAAATTCTGTTTCCTCTGCTATACCTTCCCATCCTCTGATCCCTCTCCCAATCTATAGGGTTCTTTACAAATTGCCCTAATTCTGACTTTTACATGTTGAGAAAGGGTTTCAACACTATAGGATAGGGGGATGTAATCAATCAACAATATTGGAGAGGCTGGTCCCTCTGAGTTTCAGGATATCTCTGACCTAGGAACCCTCCAGGAATTATAGATTTCAGGAAAGCAGACTTAGTGTATGAAACCTTCATAGAGTCTCAGTTCGAGCCCTAGCTGTTCTCAAGTCAACAGGGGTGAGGTCGGTTGAAGTTTAGCAACCATGGCAATTAGCACTATCTTAATTTGAAGCTTGCATAAGAGTAGCCTACGCTTCTGGGAAGATGCTGTAATGGGGCAGATTGAAATCACCCCTGCTCCGTGGAACAAGATAGGTGGGGGAGAGAATGACCAGGACTGTTATCCCATGAGGCGAGTACTCGAAGAGGGTTTCTAGGGTGTTCTGGGGGTGAGAGAGGCAGGGGGATTGGGACAGGGAGAGCGGGTGGGTCAGACCTAGCCATGATCCCCACTGGAGGCATGCAGTGAGGTGTGGTTCAGAGGGAACTGGTCATCCCTCTGCTCAAGCCTACATCAGCTATTGGCTGGGGAATCTTCCCCGAACATCACTACAGCTCGTAGCACCCATAGGGAGCCCTGAGGCAGCATGGCCATCAGATTGAAGAGCCGGGCCCCGGGCCCTGGGAGCAGTCACCAGACCAGGTGCCAAGAACAGCTGTTCGGGTGCTGTGAGGCAGCTGCTTGCCCTGGGCCTTGTCGGGTACCTCCCTCCCGTGCACTGGGACCAACCATCCCATTGCCACAGGCTGGGAAAGGCCCCCCAATCCTCCTTGCCATACACACAGACTCTCTAGTCAGACTTAGCAGTTGGAGAGGGGTGGGCCTGAGGGGAGGAGGTACCTCAGGAATGCTACCTGCTGGTGAAAAGTGATAAGTGCAGGCAAGCAAACTACTTAGGTTTTTTCTTTTTTTCCCTTAAAAAAAAAATATATATATATACACACATATATATGTTTTATTTTTATGTACATATTTTATGTATTTATATTTTTAATTGACTTTAAGCTTTTTATTTCTTATTTTTTATTCTATTTATTTTCTTTTACTTTAAAAATATTTTTATTGAGAAGTCTTTTCACACACATACAGTACAAATATGGTATACAATCAGTGGCTCACAATATCATCACACAGTTGTGTATATACCACCATGATCATTTTTAGAGCATTTGCATCACTCCAGAAAAAGAAATAAAAAGGAAAAAAACTCATGCATCCCATACCCCTTACCCCTCCTTCTCATTGACTACTACTATTTCAATCCACTAATTTTTTTTACCCTTTGTCCCCTGTATTATTTATTTTTTATCCATATGTTTTTACTCATCTGTCCATACCCTGGATAAAGGAGCATCAGAGACAAAGTTTTCACAATCACACGGTCACATTGTAAAAGCTATACAGTTATAGAAAAGTCTTCAAGAAAATCAAGGCTCGGCAGGCCACAGTGGCTAAGCAGGCAGAGTTCTTGCCTGAACTGGGTTCTGTTCCCAGTGCCTACCCACAAGGAAAAAAAAAAAGAAAGAAAATCAAGGCTACTTGAACATAGCTCAACAGTTGCAGGTACTTCCCTCCAGTCACTCCAATACACCATAAACTAAAAAGGGATATCTATTTAATGCATAAGAGTAATCTCTAGGACAACCTCTCGACTCTGTTTGAAATCTCAGCCAGAGACTTTATTTTGTCTCATTTCTCTCTTCCTCTTTTTGGTCAAAAGTCTTTCTCAATCCCATGATGCTAGGCCCTGGCTCATCCCAAGAGTTCTGTCCCACATTGCCAGGGAGAACTCCACCCCTGGAGTCATGTCCCATGTAGGGGAGGGGAAGCTGGCCTAGCTTTTAATAGACCCTCAAGTAGAACTGTACCTCATACATGATATCTGGGCCTTGGTTTGATGGGGGATTATTGACAAACCAAGTGCAAAAGGGAAACTTCAGTACAAAACCAAGTAAAAGCAAAACTAGACCAACTTTCAAAATAACCTTGCTAAGATAATCAAATGCCCCAAACATAAAAGAAAATCACAAAGTATGTGGAGATCCAAGCAGAAATGGCTCAGCCAAAGCAAAAACTCCGAGGGGACACAGAATATGGAATACTCGAGGATATTTATAAAGAGTGAAGGATATCAGGAAGATACTAGAAGAGCATAAAGAAGAATTCAAAAAATTAAATTAAAATGTAGATCTCACAGAGATGAAAGAAAAAGTAGATCAAATTAGAAATATACTAGGGACACATGGTAGATTTGAAGGCGCAGATAGAAGAATAAGCTAGAAGACAGAATGATTGAATTAGAATAAACAAAAGAAGAAAATGGCAAGAAAGGTGGAATAAATGGAACTGGATTTTAGGGAAATGATGGACAACGAGAGGTGCACAAGTATAAGAAACATCAGTGCCCCAGAAGGAGAAAAATTAAAGGGCTGGGAAAATTAATTGAAGATACAATCAGGGAAAACTTCCCAACTCTTATAAAAGATATAAATATGCAAATAAAAGAGCCCAATGAACTCCAAACAGAATAAATCCAAAAATATACTAATAGAACTTTCAAATGTTGAAGAGAAACAGAACATTCTGAAAGCAGGAGAAAAGTGATCTTGTATATACAAGGCAAAACACATAAGATCGAGTTTGGACTACTCAACAGGCACCATGGAAGCAAGAAGGCTGTGATATGATATATTTAAGATTCTAAATGAAAAACACTTTTAGCCAAGAATTTTATATCCAGACAAGTTTCTTTCAATATTGAGGGAGAGATTAAAATTTTCAAAGACAACGACTGAGAGAACTAGTCAACAAGAGACCTACCCTACAAGGAAAGGAAAGGGAGTCCTGTCAGTTAAAAAAACAAAACGGGAGAGGGAGGTCTGGAGGGCACAGAATTGAAGACTACCAGTAAGGGTAATTTAAAGGATAAAAAGAGAGAGAGGGCATCTCTCTAAGCCAACTCAGCAGGTGAATTCACTACCATTCCCCTATGGGGACACGACTCCCAGGGGTGTAAGCTCCCTAACAACATGGGACAGAAATCCCGGGATAGACCAGGACCCAGCATCAAGGAATTGAGAAAGCTTTCTTGGCCAAAAGTGGGAAGAGAGAAATGAGACAAAATAAAGTTTCAGTGGCTGAGAGATTTCAATCAGAGTCTACAGGTTATCCTGTAGGTTATTCTTACACATTATATAGATATACCTTTTGAGTTTATGGTGTGTTGGAATAGCAAGAGGGAAGTATCTGAAACTGTTGGGCTGTGTTCCAGTAGCCTATTCTTAAAGGCAATTGTACAAAGATCTAATATTTACAATGTGACTGAGTGATTGTGAAAACCTTGGGTTTAATGCTTCTTTTTTCTAGGGTATGGACAGATGAGTAAAACTTATGGATAAAAAATAAATAATAGAGAGGACAAAGGTTAAAATAAACTGGGTAGATGGAAACACTGGTGGTCAATGAGAGGAAAGGTGAAGTGTATGGCATGTATGAGTTTTTTCTTTTTATTTCTTTTTCTAGAGTGATGTAAATGTTCTAAAAGATGATCATTATCATTTGCACATCATACAATCCACTTAAGAGTATAGACGTGCCTTCACCACCATAATCTATCTGAAGACATTTCCTTTTCTTCCACAAAGAATCCATACCCCTTCCCCATGCCCCTGCCTGTTAACATTTAGTTTTGGCATAATGTTTTTGTTACATTCAGTGGAAGCATATTACAATGTTACTGTTGACTCTAGACCTAGCTTGAGATGATCATACTTTTTTCCATATACTATCATCCATTTTCAACACCCTGCAATATTGACATTCATTTGTTCCCCCCCCATGCAAAAAATGTTTTATTTGTACATTTAGTCACCACGGTTGTTAACTCTAGCATTCCTAGGTTATACTGTCTGTCTTTATCCTCTATCTTCCCTTCTGGTTTCAAATGTGCCCCCAGCCCTTTTCCCTCGATCATACTCACATTCAGCTTCATTCAGCACTTATATTATTGTGCTACAATCAGGTAGTATTATGCTATCCTTTTCTGAATTTTTACAATGAGTCCTGTTGCACAATCTGTTTTCATTCAGCATTGCTTGCCCAATCTCTACCCTATTTCTATCTCCTGATAACCTGTGTTCTTAACTTCAATTCTCCAATTTTTTCATTAATGTTAGTTCATATTAGTGAAACCATATGGTATTTATCCTTTTGTTTCTGGCTAATTTTACTCAGCATAATGTCCACAAGGTTCATCTATGTTGTTATATGTTTCATGACTTTATTTTATCTTACAGCTGCCTTATATTCCATTGTATATATATACCACAGCCTGTTTAGCCACTCATCCATTGATGGACATTTGGATTGTTTCCATCTCTTGGCAATCATAAATAATACTGCTATAAACATTACTGTGCAAACGTCTGTGTCCTTGTCCTCACATCCTCTAAATATATCCCTAGTAATGGGATTGCTGGATCATATGGCAATTCTATACAATTGCCAAATTGCCTTCCAGAGCAGTTGTACCATTTTACATTCCCATCAACAGTGGATAAGTGTGCCTCTTTCTCCACATCCTTTCCAGCACTTGTCATATTCTGTTTTGTTGTTGTTGTTGTTGTTGTTATTGGCATTCTAATAGATGTTAGGTGATATCTCATTGTGGTTTTGATTTGCATTTCCCTAATAGCCAGTGAAGTATAACATGTGCTTTTAGTCATTTATATTTCATCTTCTGGGAAGTGTCTGTTCATGTTTTTTGCCCATTTTTAAATTGGGTCGTTTGTCTTTTTGTTGCTGAGTTGAAGGATCTCTTTATATATTCTGAATACTAGATCCTTATTTGATATGTGGTTTCCATATATTGTTTCCCATTGTGTAGGGAGCCTTTTTACTTTCTTGGCAAAGTTCTTTGATGCACAAAAGTGTTTGATGTTGAGGAGATCACATTTATCTATTCCTTTTTTCAATGCTCGTGCTTTGGGTATAAGGTCTAGGAAACCACCCCCTATTATATATTTTATAAGATATTTCCCTACATTTTCTTCTAAAAGTTTTATGATCTTAGCTCTAATGTTTTTTTCTTTGATCCATTTTGAGTTAATTTTGTATTGGGTATGAGATACGGATTCTCCTTCATTCTTTTGCATATGGATACCCAGTTCTCCAAGCAGCATTTATTGAAGAGGCTGCTCTGTCCCAGGTGGGTTGGCTTGATTGCTTTGTCAAAGATCAATTGTCCATAGATGAGAGGGTCTATATATGAACATTCTATTCAATTCTCTTGGTCAGTATAGCTCTCTTTATGCCAGTCCCATGCTGTTTTAACCACTGTAGCTTTGTACTATGCTTTAAAGTCAGGTAGTAAAAGGGAGAAGAGAGAAATGAGACAAAGTAAAATTTCAGTGGTTGAGAGATTTCGGAGTCAATAAGTTATCCTGCAGGTTATTCTTATATGTTACATAGATATCCTGTTTTAGTTTATGGTGTGTTGGAGTGGCTGGAGGGAAGTACCTGAAGCTATTTAGCTGTGTTCCAGTAGCCTAGCTTCTTGAAGACAATTTTATAAAGATATAATGTTTACAATGTGACTATGCGAGTGTGAGAACCTTGTGTCTGATGCTCCTTATATCCAGTATATGGACAGATGAGTAAAAAATATGGATTAAATGAATAAATAATAGGGGGACAACATGTAAAATAAATTCAGTAGATGGGAACATTCATGGTCAACAAGAAGGAAGGGTGAGGTGTATGGTATGTATGAGTTTTTTTCTTTTTTCTTTTTATTTCTTTTTCTGGAGTAATGCCAATGTTCTAAAAAATGACCATGGTGATGAATACACAACTGCATAATGATATTGCAAGTCATTGATTATACACCATGTATAGAATGTATGTGTGTGAAAATTTCTCAATAAAAAAAAGAAGAAAAAAGTCAGGTAGTGTGAGACCTCCCACTTCATTTTTATTTGTCAAGATATTTTTTGCTATTTGGGGCACTCTTCCCCTCCAAATAAATTTGGTTACTGGTTTTTCTATTTCTGAAAAGTAAGGTAGATTTTAATTGATACTATATTTAATCTATAAATCAATTTGGATACAATTGACATCTTAACTATATTTAGTCTTCTAATCCTTGGACATGGTGTACTGGTTTGAAAAGATTTATGTTCCCTAGAAAAGCCATGTTTAATCCTAATCAATCTTGTGGGAGCAACTATTTCTTTTAATTCCTATTCAGTACTGTATATTGGAAATTTGATTAGGCTATCTTCACAGAGACGTGACTCAATCAATTGTGGGTATTTAACTTGATTAGATGGAGACGTGTCTCCACCCATTCTATGTGGGTCCCACTTGGCTAAGTTTAAGGCTTGTCTTATCCTTTGGGAAAAGAAGTTTGATGTCTTTGAGAGAATGGGGGTTCTTGTGAGATTCCTACAAAGACCATATGCAAAAGAGAAGATAGGTGAAAATATCCTGGAGAATTTCCTTTGAGGAAAGGGAGTGGAATTGGAGGGCAAGGCCGGGAATGAATATCTTGTATAGGGCAATAAAGATGGTCCCCTGGGAAATTCACAGTTTCCACATCACAGGAAGTTTCCCCATGAAAAATCTTAGCACAAACTCAACACTAAGTCTGCATAAAGGATGAAGAATAGCAGAGAAGACAAAGGAACATAAGATGGATTTATCAGTCAGAAGCAAAGGGAGGAGAGAGGGGCAGAAAGAAGAGAGAATGCACCCAAAGTGGGGAATTTAGGGGAAGGAACTAGGTGAGGAATTCATGGTAAGTAGCCCACCAAGATGGAGGAAAACAGAGGCCAATGAGAGTGACAATAATAAGAACAATGACATCCAGGAAAAGGTAGATAAGGAAAAAGAGCCAAATGGAGCAGCAAAAATCAGTATTGAGGGGCATGACTTACAAAGTGCAGATTCTTGGTGCCTTACGTGGAAAATGACCCTCCTGGCTGGCTTGCCAAAAAAGATGGTATCCAAGCTCTGCCCACACCAGAATAGAGCTTTGCTCCAAGCTAAGACTTTCCCCACAAGAAAGAATTTAAGGACAAGAAAGCAAATAGCAATGAGCAGTGAAGTTTATTGAAAGATTAGTACGTGCTAAAGAAATTAGCACAGTTGTGCTCAAGAGAGAGATGAGCTCTAAGTAGCATGGGTTTTGCTTGTTTTATAGGAGGTTTTGTTAGTAGTGATCCTATCAAGTACTAAAATTTTGTTTTGGACACATAATTTAACAATCTTTTTGACCCCAGCCTTTCTTTTATTAACTAAGAGTTCATTTCTGGCACACTTTGCCTCTCTTTGATCCTGAGAAGTTGGAAGTCCACTGCCCAAGTCAGTGCTGTTTGTGTATCTATCTGGGTAGCATTTGTCTATCACCCATTGCAGAAACAGTTTTCAGAAAACTGGTAACTGGTCAAAATGTTTCAGGTATTTGGATCATTGACAGTGGTGCTGCTTCTGACTGGATTGTGGGCTGGTCACAAGATCCAGTGTATTCAAAACTGTTGCTGCATGTTTCATGTCTTTGTTATTGTTGTTTCAGGGAAAGAGGGTAAATCCTGTCCCTGTTTCTTCATTTTGGTTGGAAGAAGTCCCATATACTTCAATTTATTTTAATTTTGTTAGCTTCATGGCTCACTGTGCTTCTACACTGGATCTCAGCCAAAAGGCTGAGAAGTGACTTGTTATGCTTCTTAGACTCTTTGCTTTCCTCTACATTGAGATATTTGTTCTACATTAATTTTATTTAATATGACTTATCTTTTAAAAATTTCCTCAAACAGGGCACATAGTGGTAAATATTGTTGGAACTTGCCTAGTTCACTTATTCTTCCACAAATATTTGCTGAAAACCCATTATAAGCCAGGTACTGTCTAGCCCCTGGGGTTACAGCAATGAGCAAAAACATACAAAAATCCTTGCATCATGGAGCATTCTGGTAGGGGAGAGAGAGAAAACAAAACCTGTGTGTGTGTTTGATTAAAATGCATCCTGCAGGTTAGATGGTGGTAAGCTCTATGGAAAAATATAAAGCAGAGAAAGAGAATGGAGAATGGCAGTGGCATGGAGGACAGGTATTTCAAATAGGATGCATGGATGTTCTCTGACAAATGGACATTGAGCAGATACCCAAAGGGAAGACAGAATAAGCAGATGCTTTTAAATGAGCAAACCAGGGAGTGGAAGCGCTAGGTGCAAAGCCCCTGAGGCTGAGGTGGAGGAAGAACAAGGAAGCCGGTGTGGGTGATGAGGAGGAGTGCTGGGGAGAGCAGGAGATGAGAGCAGAACATTCAATGGTGTATTAGAGTTCTACAGAAAACAGAACTAACAGGAGATATGTATACATATGTATTATGTAAATGTTATGAGATCTATTATAGGACTTGGCTCACGGGTCTGAGAATGGGCAGGGTACAAGCAAGGAACTTGGATTAAAGTTTTGATGAATTTCCCAGGAGAAGCTGGCTAGCTGGCTGAAGTAGAGATGGGGATTGTTGAAGGCAATCCCCTTAGCTGATTGTCGATGTCATCAGCCATAAATGTAAGTCCACAGAATATCCCCACTGTAACAGTCAGGCCAGTGCTTGCTTGACTAAACAACTGGATACTATAATCAGGCCAAGTTGACACATGGACTAAACCATCACAGTCCACCCCTTGACAACTTAGCATCCATACATAGTAATGGTCATATTTTTAGCTAACATAATTCAACTGTCCTATGCATAACTGAAATGTATTCACTCTCCCCAGAATTGGGGAACCCATCTTCAATGGAATCATTGTTGGGTCTCCTGGTGGAAGCACTCCTCCTTTTGGTCAAATTACTATAAAAGCCTACTTATTTTCCCTTTCCAAAGAAAGAGGAGAAAGTTTAAATGCAGAAAAGCCTTTTTTTTTCTTTCAGTACACACTTATACACATATCCATGAGATAGAGAGAAGAGACAGAGAGTGAATCATGACTGTTTTAAACAATAATTTGGGCTCTTGGCAATTTTATCAAGCCATACAATTAAAAATCTGGTCTTTAATACTCCTTAAAGTATAGAAGTAAAGGATGGACAGTTTGTTATTTTGTACAAAATTTAGACAAAAAGGGATGACAGTGTCCTCGTGGGACAAAGTGATAGGGTAGTTGATATCAGTCATTAGACAGCCAAGGGCCAACATGGGAGGCACATGAATGTGAACAAACTGGCTGTGGTGGCCAAGATGGAGATCATGCATGGGCCTGAGGTACAGCATCCCACTTGTGAGGTGTGGTCTGGCACCTGCTGCTGTAGAGACCCCTGCTCAGCTCCAGTGTGGCATTGTCCTTGAGAAGACCAGCTACCTACCTGGTGGCAAGTAAGCTACTTTGGACCCTTTTCATCCTGGAAAGACCAGCAGTTCATTCTCAAAGGAGTAGTACGCATCCCTGATATGTGTTTATCTTTCTTCCCTTCAGGCCCTCAGCCAGTACGGCTGTCTGAGAGCTTACAAAGTCTTTGACCCTCTGCCAAGGGAACATATAATATTGCATCATGTGGGAGGCCAGGTATTTGGGGAGTGGCCTCTCATTGTGAGAGACATTGGTTGTATCATGTACTGCACCAAGGAACTGTTGTTGACAGTGTCGAATGGTCTGTTGGAAACACAGCTGAAGCACCAGCTCAGACTGGGTAATACCCTGAGAGGACAGGGTGCCATCCTCCAGGATAGAGTATGTGCATTGATTTAAGAAATCTTTATGTGGGCCTGTGTCTTCAAAAGGAAGACTAGAAAAGGATCCAGAAACTAAGAAGTGGCCCTAATTACTAATATTTTTAATGACCCAATGGGGAAATTTATGCTTCCTTTCCCTCTATCTCTGGAATATGAATGGTTAAGGGACCTAGTTCACAAAAGGAACACACTTTTGTTAAGAGATTCAGCAAAAGTCTTATCAAATTGCTACAGCTACCACCTGGAAACTCTGTGCTCTTTTTGTCCAAAGATAAGGTGGTGGGTGGAAGGGCCACTATCTTGACAAGTTTTATTTGCCTGGATCATCAAAGGCAATGGGGCTGCCATTACAGGTTGGGGACAGACAGGAAAATAAGTGACACCCACTGAATCCACTTGGGCACTGCTCGCCCAACCATTATTGAGAAAGTGTAGAGTCAGTACCCCCAATCTGAAATGTGCTTGGTGACAGGGCTCAAGCCACTAGGGAATCCACCAAGGCCAGCAGAGCTGGGGTGAGATAAATCCCAAATGGGTAGTGGGGGAGGAGAGGGCGAGTTTCATTCCTGTTCCCAAGATCAGTTGTAGTGGTGGGGGCTATAGTTGGTCTCACTAACCTCCCTCCTCTAGGGCTCCCCTCAGGAGGAGTGGCCAGGAAGAGCTGGTCCTCAAAGTATGTGGAGAACTGTATCCAAGTAGCTCAAGGGGTGATTTGTATTCCTCTTCGAAGTGCACTGCCCAGATTTTCCTTCAATGAGGGAATGGTTTACAGGTAGCAGGGAGAGCAGCCAGCCTCAGGGCCTCAGGTTCTCAGCCCTTTCAGGGTGCGCCTCAGTGAAAGAGGCCACATAGCCCACGTCACTTCTTTCCTGGGCAGCTGCATCTAGTCCTGAGCAGGGTGACCCAGTATAGGATAGAATTATCGCTCTGCCTGATTCTGCTTCTGACTCCTTCATTTCACAGGCATGAATCCCATATAAAACAGGTGAACCTCAAACTCTATCTCTGCTTCTGGAGAACCCACCCCACAACATTTGGACATTTTTAACCTCCCATCTTTATTGAAGGAGGTGAGTAGTTAGGGTGTATTAGTCAGGCTTCTCTAGGGAAACAGAACTAAAAGGAGATATTTGTAAATATGAGATTTTATAAAAGTGTCTCATGCACCTGTGGGAATACACAAGTCCAAATTCCGTAGGTTAGGTGGCGAGCTGGCAACAATGATAAAGATCTTCAATGACTTCCTAGGAGAGACCGGCTTTTGACTGCTGAAATTGTCACCTCCCCCTAAAAAGTCCCCAGCTGATTGGATCAAGTACAACTAATTGGCTCTCATTGTGGAAGCCACCCCCCTTAGCTGGTCATAGATGTCATCAGCCATAGAGGCATCAACTGACTCATGATTTAAGTCCAAAAAATGTCCTCGCAGTAACAGGCCAGTGCTGGCTTGACCAAACAACTGGGTGTGGTCACTGGCCAAGTTGACACATGAACCTAACCATCACGTAGGGTGTTTGGCATCTTGTTTTTGTGTGATAGCAGAAAATGATGGAGGAGTGCTAAGAACAGGGTGTTAGTAATCAATAAAATGAAAATTCTATAAAACTGATAAATTACAGAAGAGAAGAGACTGAATAGCAACTTGATCAAACTTGCAAACATAAGAGAAGGGAGAAAAGGAAAACAATACGGTGTGATAAATAAAAAATAAAGGAAGATGAAATGAAAAAGATCAAACATATCAATTAATGCACAAATAGTAAGTGGACTGAAATTTTCCCATTAAGAAAAAGATGTCTTCAAGCTGGATTTAAAAAAGAAACAAAATCCAGCTATGTTCTGTTCATAAGATATTCAGTTGAATATCATAAAAGGAGGTTGAAAATATAAGGATGGGAAAAAGTTATCAAGAAAACACAAACAAAAAGAAAACAGAACTGTCAGCATTAAAATGAAACAAGTACCCCAACCAAAACCATTCCTGTCAACCCTAAAGAACACTTAGGGCTTTCTCCGAGATTCTACAAAAGCTTCATGAACTATGATTACTTTCCAGAAACCTGCAACCTCCAGATGAGTTCCTAAGCCAGATAAATGCTGAAGTGCAGAGGGGCCAGCCTCTCCAAGAACATCAACTAGTTCCATCCCCCATCCCATATTATTGATACCCCTTTCCAACATGAAAAAGTTAGAATGGGCATAACCCAAATACCCCTAAAGAGTGGGAGAAAGATCAGAGGGGAAGGAGGCGTTATAACAGAGAAGATGGGATTTAACAAATGAGTGTGACTGCTGAATCATTATATTGATATTTTGTTTAGTTTCCAGTGTCTTGGAGCAACTAGAAGGAAAAACCTAAATTATGGAACTGTAACCCACTTAAACTTTGAAATCTGTTCTGTAACTACTTGTTACAATATACTTTGAAATATATGGCTTTTTTGCATATATATTATATTACACAATAAAAAATGTTTTCAAAAATGAAATGAGTGGAATTTAAGGTTGAAGGGACAAAGATACAAGGTTATTATACAGTGCTAATAAAGCCAATTCTTTAGGAGATGTAAATGTAAACATAGCGATTGTGCAGCAGCTACATATATCAAACTGTAAGAAATATAAGGAGATCTTGCTAAAAAGAAAATCCAGTACAATTCTGGGTTAGTTTAGAAAATGGGTCCACCTGCTTTAACAGAAACCAAATTATAGTACTTTGGAATATGTATACAAAAACACACACACACAAAAGTAAAATAAATAAAAAATGATATAGAAGTTTGATTTCTCTTATTCACAAAAGTTTGCCCTGGCCCGCGATCTGTCTCTCAAGGTGAACTAGAATTTCCGAGTTCTTCTATCTTGTGGCTTTTCCATTCTCTGGATTGCATGAGGGAAGCTCGCTCACCACCATCAAGTTTTGTTTTTGTTTTTGTTTTTTTCTGGCATGGGCAGGCTCTGGGAAAGGAACCTGGGTCTCCAGTATGGCAGATGAGAATTCTGCCACCAAGCCACTGTTGCAGCACCCTAAATTCCTCTTTTTAAAAACCATTCCATTTCTGGTATATCACATTCTGGCAGCTAGCAAACTAGAACAGATGACTTAATGAAATTTTAACTCAAAGCAATCAATATGAATCTAATGCATTTTTTTAAAGCATCTGGGAATATAAATCTTTATTTACTTTTATTATTTTTTTTAACATGGGGAGGCACCGGGAATCGAACCCGGGTCCTCGGTCACGGCAGGCAAGCGTTCTTGCCTACTGAGCTACCGTGGCCTGCCCTCTAATGCATTCTTAATAGAAAACTAATGTGTTCTTAGTTGGATAAAATTATATTAAAATAATCCTGAGAAAAGCCAAAGAGAAGAATGAAAAGGAATAATGTGAAGCTACAATAATCAAATCAATGAGAGCAGAATATGGGATGCAGAATAGATTTCTATTTATGCGAAAATTTGAAGGATGGTCAAGTTGATATTTCAGTTCACTAGGAAAAATGATTTAATAAGAAGTGATGCTGTCACCAGTACTTCTTCAGAGTCTTAAACCTTAACATTCTGCATGTGGTGAGCATCCAACAAATGATGACTTTTATGATTGTTATTTTTTTATTCAGCCCAGCCACATAGAATCTAATGTACATGATTTCACTCTATGCTAATATAATCCCTTCTTGTTCTCTCTTTTTCTCTCTCTCCTTCTTTCGCCACCCACTCTCTCACTTGTCATCGTTCTCTTTCTCTCCTTGCCATGGCCAGCTTCACAATCATTCTCCAAGTCCTCTACCATCTCTCTCCCCATCCGTCCTATCCATATCAGCCCCAGGCAGGTAGTGTCAATTTGTACATCTATTTTTTATTCCTATGAAAAAGAAAGAAATATATCCTATTTCATATTAAGGTGTGTTACTAAGTTTAAATGTGAATTCTTTAAATTACTGTATCAATTTAGGCTAAGAGGTCATGACATCTGTTAAAAATGCATGTCACTTGAACATTCTTGCTTTTGGGGAAATCCCTGGAAGAACTGATCTGCCCGCGGATGTATCATTTAACAGACTACATCTCTAACGCAGAGTCGGGCTGGCTTGTGTTTTTCATGCTGCCATTTTGCTGTCATAATAAGGATGTATGTGAATCAGCCCTTGGCATTTTCCTTCAGGATAGTCCCATTTGCACATTGTTTGGGAAGGAACTCTGCAAAATGTGGGGCATTTTGGATGACTTCTTGCGCTCATGCTCATCTTGGTTCATTTCTTTGATCATTCCAGCAGTTTCTGGGAAGGTGTGCACTTTCACGGACCCTAGAAAGTTCCAACACCTGCTGTCTCTAGTGTTCCTGGTCATACCTCGAAGACATTTGCCAATTATCATGCTAATGCCTAGAACACATTTTGAGTTTTTACCCCCTGAGTTCATCACCTTAGCATCCAGAATTAAGACCTACCTTTGATCCTGCCACCAAAGTATAATCACGGAGACTATTTTTTTCAGTAAGTTGGAATTTCTTACCTGAAACAGCAACAAGTCTGAATGTCAGGGAATGTGTCTACACTGTGGTGATGCTCTAAAGGAGGAAGAGAGGTTTTATTTAGGGGTTTCAGGACACTGAGGAAAACGATTACTGAAGGTGGACCTGATTTTGGCAACAATTCTTTAATATGAAAAAAGTGAGATAAAATTTTTATTTTTGCTTTTGTATAACCACAAGATGGCACCAATTTCCTGTTTTTAAAACCTTGGCACATTGCTGTGTTTTCATTTTTTTACATTTTTTTTCCCCTAAAGATTACAACCTTGTCTCAATTATGGACTCGTTGTCTATAAAAGTAGGGTCACTGCATTAAACAAGAATCCTTTGCTGGAATAAGATTTGTAATTTGCTTTGCTTGTACCAGAGCTTCAATGTGGAGTGAGTGACTCTAATGAGTTTTGCTTACAAACGCTCAGTGACAGATTAAGCTTTTAACTCAAAGGCCATTTTATAAGACTTCGCTCATACAAACTTAACAGATTTTATTTTTGTGAAAGGAAAAGAACTACATCTTTTCTACATTTTTCATATGCCTGCCAGTAAAGAAGCAATAGATACTTTATAAATGAACTAGACTTAACAGACATTTATAGGACATTACACCCCACAACAGCAGGATACACCTATTTCTCAAGTGCTCATGGATCATTCTCAAAGATAGACCATATGCTGGGTCACAAAGCAAGTCTTAACAAATTTAAAAAGATTGAAATCATACACAACACTTTCTCGGATCATAAAGGAATGAAGTTGGAAATCAATAATAGGCGGAGTGCCAGAAAATTCACAAATACGTGGAGGCTCAACAACACACTCTTAAACAATGAGTGGGTCAAGGAAGAAATTGCAAGAGAAATTAGTAAATATCTCGAGGCAAATGAAAATGAAAACACAACATATCAAAACCTATGGGACGCAGCAAAGGCAGTGCTAAGAGGGAAATTTATTGCCCTAAATGCCTATATCAGAAAAGAAGAAAAGGCAAAAATTCAGGAATTAACTGTCCACTTGGAAGAACTGGAGAAAGAACAGCAAACTAACCCCAAAGCAAGCAAAAGGAAAGAAATAACAAAGATTAGAGCAGAAATAAATGAAATTGAAAACATGAAAACAACAGAGAAAATCAATAAGACCAGAAGTTGGTTCTATGAGAAAATCAATAAGATTGATGGGCCCTTAGCAAGATTGACAAAAAGAAGAAGAGAGAGGACACAAATAAATAAGATCAGAAATGGAAGAGGAGACATAACCACTGACCTCACAGAAATAAAGGAGGTAATAACAGGATACTATGAACAACTTTACACTAATAAATACAACAATTTAGATGAAATGGACGGGTTCCTGGAAAGGCATGAACAACCAACTTTGACTCAAGAAGAAATAGATGACCTCAACAAACCAATCACAAGTAAAGAAATTGAATCAGTCATTCAAAAGCTTCCCAAAAAGAAAAGTCCAGGACCAGATGGCTTCACATGTGAATTCTACCAAACATTCCAGAAAGAATTAGTACCAACTCTCCTCAAACTCTTCAAAAAAATCGAAGTGGAGGGAAAGTTACCTAATTCATTCTATGAAGCCAACATCACCCTCATACCAAAACCAGGCAAAGATATTACAAAAAAAGAAAACTACAGACCAATCTCTCTAATGAATATAGATGCAAAAATCCTCAACAAAATTCTAGCAAATTGAATCCAACAACACATTAAAAGAATTATACATCATGACCAAGTAGGATTCATCCCAGGTATGCAAGGATGGTTCAACATAAGAAAATCAATTAATGTAATACACCATATCAACAAATCAAAGCAGAAAAATCACATGATCATCTCAATTGATGCAGAGAAGGCATTTGACAAGATTCAACATCCTTTCCTGTTGAAAACATTTCAAAAGATAGAAATACAAGGGAACT
Organism: Tamandua tetradactyla; assembly: GCF_023851605.1. Taxonomy (NCBI): domain Eukaryota; kingdom Metazoa; phylum Chordata; class Mammalia; order Pilosa; family Myrmecophagidae; genus Tamandua; species Tamandua tetradactyla. The sequence continues at coordinate 222,370,999 of NC_135327.1, read as the reverse complement.
TCCTTAAAATGATAGAGGGAATATATGAAAAACCCACAGCTAATATCATCCTCAATGGGGAAAAATTGAAAACTTTCCCCCTAAGATCAGGAACAAGACAAGGATGTCCATTATCACCACTATTATTCAACATCGTGTTGGAGGTTCTAGCCAGAGCAATTAGACAAGAAAAAGAAATACAAGGCATCAAAATTGGAAAGGAAGAAGTAAAACTATCACTGTTTGCAGACGATATGATACTATATGTCGAAAACCCAGAAAAATCCACAACCAAACTACTAGAGCTAATAAATGAGTACAGCAAAGTAGCAGGTTATAAGATCAACATTCAAAAATCTGTAGCATTTCTATACACTAGTAATGAACAAGCTGAGGGGGAAATCAAGAAACGAATTCCATTTACAATTGCAACTAAAAGAATAAAATACCTAGGAATAAATTTAACTAAAGAGACAAAAAACCTATACAAAGAAAACTACAAAAAACTGTTAAAAGAAATCACAGAAGACCTAAATAGATGGAAGGGCATACTGTGTTCATGGATTGGAAGACTAAATATGGTTAAGATGTCAATCCTACCTAAATTGATTTACAGATTCAATGCAATACCAATCAAAATCCCAACAACTTATTTTTCAGAAATAGAAAAACCAATAAGCAAATTTATCTGGAAGGGCAGGGTGCCCCAAATTGCTAAAAGTCTTGAGGACAAAAAAAAAAAGAAGCTGGAGGTCTCATGCTGCTGGACTTTAAGGCATATTATGAAGCCACAGTGGTCAAAACAGCATGGTATTGGCATAAAGATAGATATATTGACCAATGGAATCGAATAGAGTGCTCAGATATAGACCCTCTCATCTGTGGACATTTGATCTTTGATAAGGCAGTCAAGCCAACTCACCTGGGACAGAACAGTCTCTTCAATAAATGGTGCCTAGAGAACTGGATATCCATATGCAAAAGAATGAAAGAAGACCCATATCTCACACCCTATACAAAAGTTAACTCAAAATGGATCAAAGATCTAAACATTAGGTCTAAGACCATAAAACAGTTAGAGGAAAATGTAGGGAGATATCTTATGAAACTTACAATTGGAGGCGGTTTTATGGACCTTACACCTAAAGCAAGAGCACTGAAGAAAGAAATAAATAAATGGGAGCTCCTCAAAATTAAACACTTTTGTGCATCAAAGAACTTCATCAAGAAAGTAGAAAGACAGCCTACACAATGGGAGACAATATTTGGAAACGATATATCAGATAAAGGTCTAATATCCAGAATTTATAAAGAGATTGTTCAACTCAACAACAAAAAGACAGCCAATACAATTACAAAATGGGAAAAAGACTTGAACAGACACCTCTCAGAAGAGGAAATACAAATGGCCAAAAGGCACATGAAGAGATGCTCAATGTCCCTGGCCATTAGAGAAATGCAAATCAAAACCACAATGAGATACCATCTCACACCCACCAGAATGGCCATTATCAACAAAACAGAAAATGACAAGTGCTGGAGAGGATGTAGAGAAAGAGGCACACTTATCCACTGTTGTTGGGAATGTCAAATGGTGCAACCACTGTGGAAGGTAGTTTGGCAGTTCCTCAAAAAACTGAATATAGAATTGCCATACGACCCAGCAATACCATTGCTAGGTATCTACTCAAAGGACTTAAGGGCAAAGACACAAACGGACATTTGCACACCAATGTTTATAGCAACATTATTTATAATTGCAAGGAGATGGAAACAGCCAAAATGTCCATCAACAGACGAGTGGCTAAACAAGCTGTGGTATATACATACGATGGAATATTATGCAGCTCTAAGACAGAATAAACTTATGAAGCATGTAATAACATGGATGGACCTAGAGAACATTATGCTGAGTGAGTCTAGCCAAAAACTAAAAGACAAATACTGTATGGTCCCACTGATGTGAACCGACATTCGAGAATAAACTTGGAATATGTCATTGGTAACAGAGACCAGCAGGAGTTAGAAACAGGATAAGATAATGGGTAATTGGAGTTGAAGGGATACAGACTGTGCAACAGGACTAGATACAAAAACTCAAAAATGGACAGCACAATACTACCTAATGGTAATGTAATTATGTTAAAACACTGAATGAAGCTGCATCTGAGCTATAGTGTTTTTTTGTTTGTTGGTTTGTTGGTTTGTTTGCTTGTGTTTTTTGTTTTTTTTTCTTTTTCTTTTTATATATATTTTTTATTTTTTATTTTTATTATTATTTTTATTTTTTTCTCTATATTATCATTCTGTATCTTTTTCTGTTGTTTTGCTAGTTCTTTTCCTAAATCGATGCAAATGTACTAAGAAATGATGATCATACATCTGTGTGATGATATTAAGAAATACTGATTGCATATGTAGAATGGAATGATTTCTAAATGTTGTGTTAATTTTTTTTTAATTAATAAAAAAAAAAAAATGAGACTCTTACTGTATCAGGTCAGCCAGGAGAGGGAAATAAAGCTGCTTTCAATGACATGAGGGCCTTACTTGGAGGTGAATGCTCCTTTTCCCGTGGTTTGCGTCATCCTTTCTCTGTGGCCCATTGCTGAATCCCCTTCCAGATGCCTGGATGAATCTGATGTCTATGTGGATATGGTAAACAGGAGAATTGCAATGGACAGGATCCTCAAGACATCAGAGGCCCAGGGCTTTAGACAATTTATCTTGCTTATTCCTCAAAGTCTGAGCTCACTTCCTACAAGTAAATTTAGTAAAAGTCTTCAAATGTCTGATCCTGAAAGAGGACAAACTACTTTGCTTTTCTGACCTGTGACTCAGGAAAAGAAATGATCAGAGTGGATTTTGTAACTTAATATGCTGTGTCCTCATATTGAAAGACTTATAAAGGGGAATAAAAATTCCAGACTATTGGATGAAATAAAATGAAAATGAAGATATTTCTAAAATAAAGATGAACTCCTTTATGCTTATGACTATCATAAAATGTGCAAATAACCCTAAAAAATGAACAATAACCAGCAATTTAAGATTATTGTTAATTTACTTTGAGATAATCAACTGCACAGAACTGGTTTTAAATCTTAAGTTTTTTTTTTAGCCATCTACTTTTATAGATTATTTTTCAGAGGTAAAGTTTGTACATACGTACATGTACATGTCTGTTTGGGTTGGGTTCATTACTACCATATTTTATAAGAATTAAAATAAAAATTTGAGCACTTGAAAAAAATAAAAAGAATGCACTGCAAAGGGATATGGTCCACTGTAAGGAAGCTTTCTTAGCTTCAAGGTTGGATTAGGATGTTCACATCTCAGTGACTGGGGGAGGGGAATGGAGGGGTGGAAGCGTCTGGGGTTGATAAGGATTTATGCAATCCCTAGAACTGGGTGGAAGCAAAGGACTTGAGATGCAAACAAACAGGCAAGGGGGCAGTCTAAATTCAGCTAGGCAGACAGAACTCAGTTGTGAAGCAGTCTTGGCCAGGAGCTCCTTGTCTAGAGTGAGACCTGATCAAGGATGTAAGTTGGCTGAGCCTGAAGGAGCAGGGTGAGAAGTGAGAGATACGGGTAGGTTCTCTCTGCAACAATATTTTGGAGTGAGGAGAGCACTCTGGGGGTGTTGAGAGAGAAGAAAGAAGAGACTAGGGGAGGAGAAGCATGCCTAAGAAGCAGAAGACAATTCCACCAACTTCTCGGCTTTGATCTGACTTTGAAACATTTTCTGGTGTGCGGCCTTCAAAAGATGAGTGAAGGGAACCAATTGGGAAACCAGCTAACTCCCTGTCATAACTGCTGTTTAAGGCTGTTTTCTAGCTACCCCTGTGTGAAGGTCCTCTTCCCACCCTCTCTTTATCACCTGCTTTCCTCCTCTGCAATTGTCAGGTCTCTTTGGGTTGCAAATGAAGGAACCGGTGCTAACTAACTGAAGCAAAAAAGGAATTTATCAGCTCAGGAGATGTAAAGGTTCAGGGCTGGAATGACATCTCACAAAGGTGGATCGAGGCCTCCACTCTGGGCTCTGCTTTTCTCTGTGTTGTCTGTCCATGTGATGGTGAGATTGCCCCAGCAGCGGCAGGCCAAGGTAAAGTTTCTAGCCGTGGAGTTCAGCAGGAAGCCCCTTTCTCTTCCAGCATTCCTTCAAAGCACGCTGACTGATGGGTCTGGTTACATGCCCACTCCTAGGGTGGGGGTGGGGGCGAGGACCTTGATGACTGCCCCTTAAGAATCACCTGGACCACATGATGTGCCATTCTCAAAAGAAAGGCTTGTAGGTAGATTGAAAAAGTCAACCCACGTCCATGATGTGGTTTGAATGGCCAAGAGAGGCCCCTGGCAGGAGGCTGGGGGGCCTCAGCAGCTGGAGGGTGAGTGGCTCAACCAGCTGGAGCACACCTGACTCAGGGAATGCTAGAAACCCACAAATGAGGTCCACAGGGAAAAGTCTCCCTGAACAGAGGGGACCACAGCCAGAGTCGCTGTGACCTTACCCCTCTCCCCTGAACCCCACCCTCCAACCAGCAGCAAACAGGAGGGAGGCCTGGGAGGGTCAAGTGGAGGGGGAGAGAACTTTTTACCCTGGTGCGCTCCCTGACTTCTGTGCTGGCCTTTCTTGTCACAGTCAACTTTGTTCCCCTGATGCTTCCCTAAAGGACAATTTTTAATTTAAAATGACTTGTTTGTCAAACTGGGTCTGTGGGCTCCAAGGCAGGTGATGTCATATTATCTCAGAGGAGGGAGGTGCCTGCCTTGGAAGCCCCATGGCTTGAATGCTCCCTTGTTTCTTCAGTGTAATCAATTTTATTGAAAAACGATATCCATTGACTTCCACATTTTAAAACACTTAAGGCGCCACATTTGTAGTTTAAAAGAAATCACCTTGGCTCCGGGACAGGAGAGCCTTCCCCTTCAGAATAAGCATCACATCCAGAGGAATATCACCATTTTTGCCTCATGATTGTGAACAAGCACAGTACATCATTTGCTTTGGGTTTTGCTGTTTTTGTCATGTGTTGTACCAGCCCCAGTTTGAGTTGGTCTTGGATATTTAGGAGATAAGATTAGGGTCTCTGAAGCAGGAGCTAGAACCATTTCTCCTCTCACTGCTGTGCAATGTGACATTGGTCTGTGCAAGTCCATGGCTGGAGATGATCTAGAGAAGAAGCGACCAAAATGGAGAAATCCCATGTGCCCCCCTTGCATGGTGTTTTCTAGACTAGGGAGGGAGGTGTTGGCTGTGGGCTGTGACCTCAAAGTTGGCCCCCACCAAACTCAAATCCTCCCACATAGGCAATTATTTTTCAGATAGCTCGAAAAAGCAATTTGTAACCATTTGGAGCTGACCTGCTTTGCAAACCCTCTGAAACTGTGCCTGACATCTACCAACCATAGATAAGATAAAATCCTGCAGTTATAAGGCCCCAAGCCACTTCAGCCCTTGGGGGTGGCTGAACTGATCTTGTAACATTGCTGAGACCCTAAACTTGCCCTTGCTTCTCTCCCAGGAGTTTTCACTGGTCCTGCATCCCCTTCTGGGTCACTCAACAGCTTTGGGAAGGAAATTCCTCTTCACTCCACAATCTTTCAAACAGCGTCCCCCCACCCACCCAAATAGCTTGTGTGTTACTGCCCTCTGGTGGTCAAATCTTTTCCTTGCTCTGCTTTGAAATCCTCGAACCAACTACAATAGGTTAAGCACCTCTGTTCTTCTCAAACAGCACAGGTAGATGTAATTCACGGTATCCCCAAATTTCACTTGTAAGGCTATGTACCCAATTGCCCTCACCATAGTTAAACCCAGAATAAATGTGGCAATGTAATATTCAGTACAGAGTATCCAAAATTGGTCTTGGATCTTACATATATCCCCTTTCATGCTGCCAACAGCCAGTGGTTTGAAGATTTTTCCTTTGATCAGTGGCAGATGACTTAGCCAAACTAAGGCAAGTAACCATTTTTGACTGGTATCTTTCAAAACTCACCTTTTTCTCTCTGTCCAATGGCAGTGGATATAGAGGAAGGGGAAACACACACATGAGAATTAGAGCTTTACCCTAGAAAAACGATTAGCTGAGAAGTTTTTGCTGTCAAAACGCTGCTATAAACGTGACTTGATTGGGAGCAGACGTCATATAAAGGAAATATGAAGCTTTTTCTTAGGGAATGGACAAAGAGTGTTTCTCAAAATAACCTGAAGTTAACCTGAAACTATACTCATTTAACTGCATTTCAGCAAGAAAATAAATAAGGATTGTCGGACAAGGGTTTGTCTTGAAAATATTTGACCATGTGACGATGAAATGAACCATCAGTTGGGTGAAAAATCTGCAAATATTACTGAAAAGGGGCATCAACACTATAGATTTTACTTACTGGCAAAGGGATTTTGTGACACGAGCTTTTTTTTGGCATGGGCAGGCACTGGGAATCAAACCCAGGTCTCTGGCATGGTAGGTGAGAATTCTGCCACTAAGCCACTGTTGCACCGCCCCACAATAGCTTTTATTCATCTTATTACTATCATTGTTGATAAAAGTCCTCAGTAGCATAATTCCTTTTAAACACCCCCCACCCCCCAAAAAACGCCATGAATTAAAAGTAAGCTACTGATTGTTTTTAAAGTTACCACATTTGTTTCAGAAATTTCATAACCATTTTAAATAATATTGATAATGTAGGAAATGAAATATATTCCTTGGTCAGCAATCTGAAAAATTCATAATGTCTTGTCCCCTCTTTAACTTTCAAACCCAGTGCTGGGCGTTTGCTCACATATAATTTCCATTAAAGTTGATGAAAGATACAGGTGCACTATTTTAGAGGGAACCATATCTGGTGAGCTGTTATTTGAATAACGTGGTAGAAGACTGCTTTAGAAACATATTCACTCTGAGAAGAAGACAGAGGTTAAGAAAGAAAAGCCTTCTGTATTTTACATGGGGGTATAAGTACATGATTTCATTCATTGCCTGATACAGAGAGAAAAAAAAATCTATAGAAATCATCATGGGAGAAAGAACTCTTAGTAAAAAGAGCAAAATGGCAAGTAAAACCTTAAAGTATTGATAAATTTGGGCACCTCGTTCAGTGCTGCAGGCTTAGAAGTGTGAGTGTGAGTGTGTGTGTGTGTGTGTGTGTGTGTGTGTGTGTGTGTGTGTGTGTGATGGCTGCTGCCTCAATGGGTGACATCCAAAGAAGTATGCATACCTGCTTAAGAGAGTCAGGCTTAACAAGTTCGATCCCAAGTGTCTGATTCTTCAATAAACGGTTTTGAAAGCACCTCAACAGCTTCATCGTGGCCTGCAGTTGATTCGTGGCTCAAGATTTAGTTGGCTTTAGGTTCTTATTGACAAACTGTGTGTTTTTCCTATTAACATTTCTTTTATGATTTCCACAGCAGTTTAAAACCTGGAATGTGGTTCTTCTTTTGGATGAAGAAGACCTATTTACTTCATTTGATTAATTTTTCCAAAGTCTTTTAAAATCATGAACTTGATTTTACTCATGACATTTAGAATAATTATCATTTGAATCATTCCACATGGGTTTACCCAACCTGAAGCCTTACGTATGTAAATTTTATTATATTGGACCAATAGGACAAAAGAAGAAAAAGGAATGTGATTTTTCTTTAGATGGTATCAGTTGAATCCTTTAAGAATGACTTTGGACATCTGGAATACCTATTTTTTTGAATACCTAATGACTTTTTTCCCTCAAAGCATACTCCCATGCATTTTTTTTTCTGCTATAGTTCTCTTTCTTGCTAGACATTAAATGTTGTATGTCCCAAAGTCACTCTACCTACATATGCTTTGTAGAGCAGATGGGTTCTGTACAGAGGGGGCGGATATTATATTGGAATTCAGGAAAACGTCCCTTTGGCTGGATTCAGTCATGTCACATGTGGAATTCCTTTATTTTTCTTGTTAGCCTACTTTCAAGAAGATAGAATTTCTCCATAAAACAAGTTTAATCACTCCTGGATATATGAGAGTCCCTTCCCCAGACCTTCTGAAGAGCTTGGCTGGAGTGGTCAGTGAGTGAAGGCTTTTGTTATGGCAAAATAATGAGGTGTGGGATTTTTTTCTTGTGCAACTCCCTAGATTATCAATTCTTTTTATTGTTTCCTACTTGCTAAAAACTATAATCCTTACAGCAAATTCTTCAATTTAATAAATTCTGTTTAAATAATTGTGCATGCTTTATAATTCCAAATCAATTTCCTTGCTCATACCCAGAAATTGATGCTGACCCCAAGCCATTTCAGAAAAGAGAAATGAAACAATAATCATGATTGATAATATGCAGGAACCCTGCACCGCCATTGCCCTAATTTACTTTCCAAGTTAATACATGTGTGATGGTTTGGTGCTGTTGTCAACCTGGCCAGGTGATATACTCAGTGGTCTGGTCAGGCAAGCACCGGCCTGGCCATTGCTGCCAGGATATTTCCTGGCTGGTTGATAAACCTGAAGACTGGTGTATTAAATCATCAGTCAAGTTGATTGCAGCTGTGGCTGATTACATCTGCAGTCGACAAAAGCAGAGCCCACCAATGAAATAATCCAATCAGTAGAAGGCTTTTAAGGGAGAAGAGATTTTCTTTTACTGCTTCTTCAGTCATGGAGCTTCTCCTGTGTGTTTATTCCAGACCCTTCATCAGAGCTGCCAGCTTCACAGCCTGCCCCGTGGGTTTTGGTCTCTTCCATTCCTATGGTTGTGTGAGATACCTATATATATCTCATATTTACAAATCTCTCCTTTTGATTGTTTCTCTAGAGAACCCTAACACAGCATGTTAATATAAGAATAAGCTTTCCTTTCTCTGCAGTTGGGTGATAGACATAGGGATAATTTTCTGCCTTTCCCACCCACGCGTGTGCACGCACAGAGCCCTATTTGTTGACAAGGACTCACAAAACCTTTTGAGGTTTCATGTTAGTTGCTGTTAGGTTTGTCCATGCTTGTTATCACTTCTTAACATGTTATATATTTACTTACTTATCTTGGTGTTTTCTCTTTCAGTCACTAGGATTGAAGTTACATGGAGGCAGGGACTCCTGTTAATTTTGTTCATTGTTTATGACCAATGCTTGAGAATGCCTGCCACAATGCAATAGCTCATGAAATACTTGTGAAATAAATCAATGAACTGCATACCTATAATGCTAGGCACATGTGGTAGTTAGGTTCAACTTAGCCCGGGGATGTTGCCCCATTGTTCTGTTGCTGTGGACTTAAATCATCAGCATGTGAAATTCATCTACGGTTATTACATTTGCCTGCGGTTAAGGGGAAAGATTTCCTCAATGAGTGAGGTTCAATTTAATTAGCTTGGAGGCTTAAAAGAGAGAGGTTAGAAGAGTGCTCAGGAGCTCAGCATACCTCATCTCAGCACTTGCAGCTCTGCCCAAACGTTTGGGGATGCAGAAAGAAATCACCCTGGGGAAAGCCATTGGAACCCAAGAGTCAGAAGAGAAGAGGGTAGACATTGCCCTGTGCCTTCTCATGTGACAGAGAACCTCAGGTGACAGCTAGCTGCCTCCCCTCTGAAGAACTATTAATTTTTAATTAAATAAACCCCCTTATTAAAAGCCAATCCGTCTCTGGTGTGTTGCATTTGGGCAGCTTTAGCAAACAAAAACAGCATGTAACTCTTGAAAGAGTCCATGGATACTGTTGTTGAGGAGGAGAAAGCGTCGTCAAGCGCCGGTGTCTACCCTTCCTCTTCCCGGGTAGGGTATGGCTAGAGGGTACTCTCCTGATCACGTCTGCAATGGCTAACACGGAGTGTGGTTTGGAAGGCTCCCCCTGAATGGCCTGTCTCCTTGCCTGAGGGAGATGTGGGCAGGGGTTGGTTGTGGGCCCCTTCCACACACAGTGGAGGGGACAGGACCTGAAGCGATTTCCCATCTGTTCCAGGCCAGGTCTCTTTTGAGAACATTTTGCACTTTAGATATTTAAAAAACTTTTTCTTTTCAGGGAAAAGAATATATTCTTTTTCACTTACCTAGATAAAAAAGAAAATGAACTCTTTTCCCCTCTATTGATATGAGAAAAATAAAAAGTAAATTTATTTCAAATCTATAATTTCCAGGAATATCAGCTCATCTCTGCACAGCATTAGATAATAAGGGTTTTAATTTTTATTGATATAATATATAAGCAATAACAGATATCGAGTATGAACTGAGCATTATATCATTATGGTAACTGTAAGTACTTGTGTGTTCAATTATAAGTATAGCTATGCTATCATTTGAATCTTATATGGCCGATACATCCTTTTTCTTTAAAAAGTGTGAATGTTAGACTTTGACAAATACTAACCAACAAATTTATACTTAAATTGCTCATCCATTTCCAGGATCTTTCTCCTTAAAGAAATAGAGAAAACATATGTGTTTGTGGGGGTGGGAGGAGAAGGTGGCTATGGGGACGGAAAGTTACTTTATCTTGACTTGCAGCAGTAAAGGATATTTTCTATTGGTGATTTGCTCTTTGCAATTTGGCGGTGAAAATATTACTTGGAAGACAATTTCTGGACTTTTTGGGCACTTGGTATAGTATATATTACTCTTATGCAGTTTTCTTGAAAGGCTATTTACTTCCATAAAGCAAAGCCTTTTTAAAAAATGTAAGGATCTCTCAGAGGAATCTGAGACCATCTGTAGTATCCTATGTCTATTAATATGTTAAGAGAAAATGAAGTCTCTAAATATATAGAAATCCCATATACTTCATTTGCTTGAGAATATACTTCAAGTGAATGAACTGGAGAAAACCTAATTGTAACTTAGACAAAAAAAATGAATAATATAAACAGAAAATATCGGGGTGGGGGGAATTTCTGTTTCCAGCCATGACGAAATAAAAAAATAAGTGGGAGAGAGCCTGTCTTCTTACTGCAAACTCCTGGAGAAAATATGTTAGATAACTGTTTCCAGAAACTAGATGGCAGACAGTGAAGAACTGTGATCCACGAAAGAAAGGAAACAAATGAGGTGAGCCCTACAATTGTCCTGTGCTTCTACAAACAGATGTTTTTTGGACGGCAGGACAGGAAGACGGACCCAGGCAAATCATGACATTCTCTCTACGTTGAGGAGACAGATCCGAGTTTGGAGGGGCTAGAGTGGCTGGAATACGCGAGGCAGAGTGCAAGAGAGGAGGGAGCTATGGAGAAGAAAAGAAAAGTAAAAAAACCTCTCTCAGTCTTTGCAGATTGACTCTGTGCTTGGCACTTTGATGAGTAGCCAGGCTGTTTCCACTTTGCTTTAGTCTTCATTTCTATTATCAAAAATGTTTGCACTGAATCCAGGGATCAGGCAGAGGGGGAAGCTTAGGTCTTTCCGAGGTCATTCTGATCATGTGCCCTACCCTGCGTACGCATATGGCTTTCTAAACTATTCTATATAAGATTACTTTTGAAAATCCTAATTTCCCAAATAGATTTTCTCCCCAGCTCTTCTTTCCTGACTTTTAGTGCCCTACTGTATGCCTCAACCTTAATCTTTTGTTCCCGGCACTGGATTGCTCATTAACCCTGCAATATTTCTCAGGAATGCTCACTGCTTTTTCACCTTGAGTGACTTCTGAGTTGGGTGCAACAAGGACAAATGCCTTGCATCAGTCCTTCAGGTACCCCCCAGATTGGTGTCTAGCTTTGGAAAAGGATCTGGAAAAGAAGTGGCTTGTCACTGATTGATTTTCAGAGTTAACTACATGTTAAAGTGGGGATGCTGTTCACTGCACTTGTGTCATACACATGTACAAATAGAACATATATGCAAAGCAAAGTGAAGAAAAAGCAATAATTTTCAAAGCACACTTCAACAAGTAGTTACAGAACAGATCCCAGAGTTTGTCATGTGCTACCATTCCACCATCTCACATTTTTCCTTTTAGTTGCTCTGAAACATTGGCGGCTAGAAGGAATATTAATATAATGATTTAGCAGTCATACTCATTTGTTATCCAGTTTTCTGTGTTATACCTCCTCCTCTGATCTTTCTCCCGATCTCTACGGCTCTTTAGGTAATGCCTGTTCTTTTTTATGTTGAGAAGGGATGTTGACATTAAAAGTTAGGGGGATGTAAACAGTCGATAATCTTGGAGAGGCTGGTCCCTCTGGATTTCTGGATTTATCTGACCTAGGAACCCTCCAGGAATTATAGGTTCCAAGAAAGCAAACTTAGTGCATGAACATTTTATAGAGTCTCAGTTTGACCCTAGTTGTTCCTAAGAGTCAACAGGAGTAATGTTGGTTGGGTTTTGCCAACCGTGGCCATTAGTAGTATCTAAAAGTTTACATAAGAAAAGCCTCCAGAATAGTCTCTTGACTCTATGTAATCTCTCTTGGCCACTGATGGCTTATTTTATTATTCTTTTCCCCCTTTTGGTCTGCAAGGGATTGTCAGTCCCACAGTGCCAGGGCCAGATTTATGCCCAGAAGTCAGGCCCCATGTTGTCAGGGAGATTTCACCCCTGAATGTCATGTCTCACATAGTGGGGAGGGTAATGGTTCTCCTTGCAGAGTTGGGCTTAGAGAAGGAGAAGCTACATCTGAGCAACAGAAGAAGCTTCGTGGATGCAACTCTTAGACCTTGTTATGAGAAGTCTTAGCTTCTCCTCTACAGAAAAAAATTTCATATGGGCAAGCCTCAGAAAGAAGACCTTGGCCTATTTTCTTGGGAGTCCCTAATGGTTGAGAGGATACCTGGGGTTTCTCAGATGAGAAAGTGGGAAAGTTTAACTGTTCCATATATGTATATGGAACACCCACACCCCTTTTGCACCCTCAATGGACTCTATCGATAACTTTTTCATTATCAGCCCACCACAGTTTGAGATGTATCCTGGTATTGTATTAAGGTGCACAGAATTACAAGGCCTCATTCCCATTCTGGACTCCAGGAGTTTGGGTTGTTTAAACAGGCTATTTCCAGAGGTTGATTTATATTATGTGTTACCAAAAGTTTAGGTTCTAGATATAATAAACCTCTCTGTCTTTGGTTGCATACAGTAGTTAAAGGTCTAAAGAACATATATTATCATCTTTTACCCTGCGTTCTTATTTACCTTAGACCCAGCAACAGTGGCTTCGTTTTTTTATCTAATTGAAGCCTGATCTCTTTTTCTGGTTGCTTTAACTGTTACTGAATATAGCTATGCTAACTTTCAGGGCTGTAGCACTCATTTCTGTGTCTTAGGTGTCACAGAGTTATTCAGAGTTTCAGGGAAATACTGGCTGATGCACATAGAGCTCAGTGTCTCCGAATCTCGGAGTACATTTACAACTTCATTGTTGTAAATGAATCTCGGAGTACATTTACAACTTCATTGTAAATGTGGCTGTTATAAGGGCTTGCCATCTAGGCTCTAGGCTCCCATTTTCTGAAAGAGATCTTAGCATGTCTGTTCTTTTGTTTCTGGCTTATTGTGTGCCACACATTGTCCACAAGGTTTATTCAGTTCATTGTGTGCCTCTTGGCATCCTTCCTTTTTGTAGCCACATCATATTGCATCATCTAAATGTATCACAGTTTCTCAGTCATTGTACACTTTGGTTCCTCAGTCGGTTGGGCATTATGGATAAAGTTCAAAATAAACAAACCATGTCTTACAGTATCCTTACTTGGTTGTAGTACACTACTTTTTAACTGAATTGCAAACTTCATTTGGATTTCACCAAATAAAGTTTGATTTCCCCAAATCGCTAGGTTTTGCAGTCGTGTCTTTATTCTGTTCTAGGATCCAGTCTAACTTATATTGCATTTAGATGAGTGGTTGGTTTTTTTTTTTAATTTAGACAAACATTGTATGAAGGCACAGTCACCTTCCCTTTGACAGAATATATACTTTGAGGATTGAAACAATTTGATAGTGGGCTCGTACTCAGTCTGTTGAAAAGGATGTCAGCTTCATGAGGTTGTTTCTTTTCTTTATTTTTTGGTATGCAACTAAAATAAGGAATGTTGGCAGATTATCAAAATACTTGTTTTTTATACTGCAAGAATAGATTTTTGTAAATCAATACCAGCAATTAAAGCCCAGAAACGAGATCAGGTTTTTGAACTGTTTTAAGCAAAGGTTTGAATTGGTACTGTATTTTCTACAAGCTTAATTCATTTATTAATTCTTTACTCTTCATTTGCCTTTATTTTATAAGAGGGATGAATTATAAATAATGCAAGAGTGAGAAAAAATGAAAAGGTTTTGAACCCGGGGCTTAGTCTAAAAATCTCTTCCGTTTTATTATCTCTTTATACTGTCTGCCTACTTCCTGAATTTCAGTCTTAATGGTTAAAGTGAGGTCTTTGTAGTGGACTAGGATCACACTCAGCCTGCTGCTGATTAACTGCAGAATTTACTTTATTTCTCTAAACCATTGTTTTGTCATATAGGAATAATAACTCCATATCTCATTTAGAGGAAGAAATGAACTTATAGAGATAAAGTATTGTCACTAGCAAGTGTCGAATAGAGTAGAATTTTTAATGTTGCTTTTGTAATTGTTCCTGTTGCTCTTCTAGTCTGCATATATACATTTCCCTTTAGGTTACTCACCCTGCCAGGTGTTCTCTAAGTTTAGGTGGCAGAGGTATTTGTAAGGGGTTTCTTGAGTAGACTGTAAGGGTCCTTTGAAAAATCTTGAATCCAAATCCGGACACAGGGATAGGTGATAGCCACTGTTTGTTTTATTGTTCCTGCCAACCTTTTCTCTAGGATCATGAATATAAAGTAGGATGGGATCCATTAAACAAGAATAAGGAAGGATTGGAGGAGCTGAGATGGCAGCTTAGTGAGGAGTAGGATTTTGTTTGTCCTCCAGAGCAGACAGTAAATAGCCAGAAACAGTACATAACAACTGCTGAGGCCACATCAATGACCAGACACAGAGCATACACCATTCTGGACCAGCTGGACCAGGTGCAATCCTACCCAGAAGTGTGAGTCCTCCAAGCCATGGTGGCCAGTACCCTGACCCCACAGGCTGCTTCCCAGAGGGGAAAAGAAAAGGAGTTTACTAGCAACAAGGGGATGAACTCTACCAAATTCCAGTTTGTGGAATTAATTAACAAATTCTAACTACTAAAAATAGGCACCCAGCTCAGCTGAACCTCGAGTAAAAGCTGAGGTTGCTGTTTTTTGCCCCAGCGCAGAAGGGGGCAGAGCCGATGGAAAAAGAAAAAAAAGTAGAGGTTTTTTGGATTAGGCAACACAAAATACTTGAAAGGGTCTGAGCCCTGAAGGAAAGAAGGGGGCACATAGGACCTGGAGATACACAGAGCAGTGCACCAACTTAAGCTCTCGATAGGCAAACCTGAGAACAGGGGTCCTGCTCTGAAAAGGATTATTTTTGTCTTCTCTTTTTTGTCGCTGTGTTTCAATGGCTTGACTGCTCTTTGAATACAAATGCAAGGCTTCTGAGGCAGGATTAAGCTTCTCTGAGAGCTTCTCGGAGGCTGTACCTTCCCCAGGAGACGGGTGGGGCCCAGCTCAGGTGAAATCTCTCCCTCAAGGAATTCAGACCCTGGGGTCTGGAAAACTGAAGTGATTAAAGCCAGCCCACCTATGTGCCCCCTTCTTTCCTTCAGGGCTCTCCTCTGTCTCGACCACACCCCCAGCAGGGAGAGTCTGCTGAAGTTAAAGGTACCACATTACCTTAGGTTGGTGGGACCCGAAGGCAGACAAGCACCACATACTGGGCAGGATAGAAAAAACACAAGACTCTGGAGGCTTCATAGGAAAGTCTTTCAACCTGCTGGGTCTAACTCTCAGGGAAAACGGATGCAGGTGACTCCTCCTGAGAGGAGGCCAGTTTGGTCTGAGAAAATCTGACTGAAGGCTATAATACCTGAGTAGACCCTCCTATGGAGGGAAAAAAGCCACCATAAAGCAGGGCAAGAAACAAGAAAACAAGAACTGAAAAAATCTGATCTGTTTAAGAAAACCGAAGCTAGAGGTCTAGAATAAGCTGAACTGAATGTCAAAGAACAGATAGACAACAAAGTCATCCAGCAAGAAAACCCAAGGTAAAAAAAAAAAGGGGGAAAGCAATCTCCAGAATAAATTAATTAAGGAAATTAAATGCCTAGACTCCAGCAAAAAATAAATCATGCTAGGAAAATTGAAGATATGGCCCAGTTAAATGAACAAACCAACAATTCAAATGAGATACAGGAGTTGAAACAATTAATTCAGAATGTTTGTTCAACATGGTAAACCTCATCAAAAATCAAATCAATGAATTGAGGGAGGATATAAAGAAGGCAAGAGACAAACAAAAAGAAGAAATTAAGAGTCTGAAAAAACAAATCACAGAACTTATGGGAATGAAAGGCATAGTAGAAGAGATGAAAAAACAATGGAAACCTACAGTGTCAGATTTCAAGAGGCAGAAGATAGGATTAGTGAACTGCAGAACAGGACATCTGAAATCTGACAAGCAAAAGAAAATATAGGGAAAAACATTGAAACATGAGCAGGGTCTTAGAGAAATGAATGACAACATGAAGGTGTGAATATATGTATTGTGGGTGTCCCAGAAGGAGAAGAGAAGGGAAAAGGAGGAGAAAAACGAATGGAGGAAATCGTCACTGAAAATTTCCCAACTCTTCTGAAAGACTTAAAATTACAGATCCAAGAAGTGCAGCATACCCCAGACAGGATAGATCCACATAGACGTACTCCAAGGCACTTGCTAATCAGAACGTCAGTTGTCAAAGAGAAAGAAAGAATTTTGAAAGCAGCAAGAGAAAAGCAATCCATCACATGCAAGAGAAGCCCAATTAGACTGTAGATTTCTCAGCAGAAACCATGGAGGTGAGAAAACAGTGCTATGATATATTTAAGATACTAAAAGAGAAAAACTGCCAGCCAAGAATTCTGTATCCAGCAAAACTGTCCTTCAAAAAAATGAGGGGGAAATTAAAACATTTTCAGCGAAAAAAATCACTGAGAATATTTGGGACTAACAGACCGTCTGTGCAAGAAATACTAAAGGGATAAACATAGGTTGAAAATGAAAGGTTGGGAAAAGATATTTCATAAAAACAACAATCAGAAAAGAGCAGGAGTAGCTATACCAATACCCAGCAAATTACACTTCAAATGTAAAACAATTAAAAGAGACAAGAACACTATGTATTAATAAAAGGAACAATTTAACAAAAACGATGTAATCATAAATATTTGTGCACCAAGCCACAGTGCTCCGAAATACATGAGGCAAACACTGAAAAGAGATATAGACACATCTACCATAATAATTGGAGACATCAGTTCCCCCACTCTCATCAATGCACAGAACATCTAGGCAGA
Organism: Tamandua tetradactyla; assembly: GCF_023851605.1. Lineage (NCBI taxonomy): Eukaryota > Metazoa > Chordata > Mammalia > Pilosa > Myrmecophagidae > Tamandua > Tamandua tetradactyla. The sequence continues at coordinate 222,353,671 of NC_135327.1, read as the reverse complement.
GGATCAATAAAGAAACAGAGAATTTGAATAATACGAGAAACAAACTAGACTTAACAGACAGACATAGAACATTACACCCACAACAGCAGGATATACCTATTTCTCAAGGATAGACCAGCATATTGAGATAAAACAAGTCTCAATAAATTTTAAAAGATCGAAATAATTCAAAACACTTTCTCATTTCATAAAGGAATAAAGTTGGAAATCAATAATAAGCAGAGGGCCAGAAAATTCATAAGGATATGGTGGCTGAACAACACACTCATAAACAACCAGTGGGTCAAGGAAGAATTTACAAGAGAAATCAGTAAATATCTCGAAGAAAATGAAAATGAAAACACAACATATCAAAACTTATAGGATGTAGAAAAGGCAGTGCTAAGAGGGAAATTTATTGCCCTAAATGCCTAAATCAAAAAGGAAGAAAGAGCAAAAATTGAGGAATTAACTGTTCACTTGGAAGAACTAGAGAAAGAACAAACTAACCCGAAGAAGCAAAAGGAAAGAAATAACAAAGATTAGAGCAGAGATAAATGAAATTGAGAACATGAAACAATTGAGAAAATCAACAAAACCAGAAGCTGGTTTGATGAGAAAATCAGTAGATGGACCCTTAGCAAAGTTGACAAAAAAAGAGAGAGGATGCAAGTAAATAAAATCAGAAATTGAGTAGGAGACATAACAACTGACTCCTCAGAAATAAGGGAGGTAATGACAGAATACTATGAACAACTTTATGCTAATAAACTAGGCAATGTAGATGAAATGGACAACTCCTAGAAAGGCATGAACAGACAACATTGATTCGAGAAGAAAAAGATGACCTTAACAGACCCATCACAAGTAAAGAAATTGAATTAGTCATTAAGAAGTTCCCAAAAAAGAAAAGTCCAGGACCAGATGGCTTCACATGTGAATTCTATCAAACATTCAAGAAAGAATTAATACCAATCCTGCTCAAACTCTTCCAAAAAATTGAAGAGGAGGGAAGGCTGCCTAACTCATTCTATGAAGCCAATATCACCCTCATACCAAAGCCAGACAAAGATATTACAAGAAAAAAAATTACAGACCAATCTCTGATGAATATAGATGCAAAAATCCTCAACAAAATTCTTACAGATCGAATCCAGCAGCATATCAAAAGAATTATACACCATCACCAAGTAGGATTCATTCCAGGTATGCAAGGATGATTCAACATTATAAAATCAATGAATGTAATACACCATATCAACAAATCAAAGTAGAAAAACCACATAATCATCTTGATTGATGCATAAAGGGCATTTGATAAAATTCAGCATCCTTTCTTGTTGAAAAGATAGGCATAGAAGGGAACTTCCTCAACATGATAAAGGGAATATATGAAAAACCCATAGCTAACATCATCCTCAATGGGGAAAAACTGAAAATTCTCCCCCTAAGATCAGGAAAAAGACAAGGATGTCCACTGTCACCATTGTTATTCAACATTGTGTTGCAAGTTCTAGCCAGAGCAGTTAGGCAAGAAAAAGAAATACAAGGCATAAAAATTGGAAAGGAAGAAGTAAAACTCTCACTGTTTGCAGATGATATCATACTATATGTCGAAAACCCTGAAAAATCCACAGCAAAACTACTAGAGCTAATAAATGAGTACAGCAAAATGGCAGGCTACAAAATCAACCCTCAAAAATTTCTAGTGTCTCTATATACTAGTAATGAGAAATCTGAGCGGGAAATCAAGAAAAAAAATTCCATTTACAATTGCAAAAAGAGCACAATATTTAGGAATAAATTTGACTTAGGATACAAAAGACCTACACAAAGAAAACTACAAGAAATTGCTAAATCACAGAAGACCTAAATGGAAGGGCATACCGTGTTCATGATTGGAAGACTAAATAAATATGGTTAAGATGTCAATTATACCCTAAATTGATTTATATATTCAATGCTATACCAGTTAAAATCCCAAAAACTTTCTTTTCAGAAATTGAAATACTAGTAACCAAATTTATCTGGAAAGGCAGGGTTCCCTGAATAGCTAAAAACATTCTGAGAAATGAAGCTGGAGGTCTCACACTACCTGACTTTAGGGCCTATTGCGAAGCTACAGTGGTCAAAACAGCATGGTATTGGCATAGAGATAGATAAACTGACCAATGGAATTGAATAGAGTTTTCAGATATAGACCCTCTCATCTGTGAACAATTGGTTTTTTTTTTTTTTTTTTACATGGGCAGGCACCGGGAAACAAACCCGGGTCCTCTGGCATGGCAGGCAAGCATTCTTGCCTGCTGAGCCACCGCACGAACAATTGATCTTTGATAAGTCAGTGAAACCAATTCACATTGTACAGAACAGTCTCTTCAATAAATGGTGCCTAGAGAACTGGGTATCCACATGCAAAAGATTGAAAAAGGATCCATATCTCATACCCTATACAAAAATTAACTCAAAATGGAATAAAGACCTAAACATTAGATCTAAGACCATAAAACTTTTAGTAGAAAATGTAAGAAAATAGCTTATAAGTCTTATAATACGAGGCAGTTTCTTAGATTTTAAACCAAAGCATTGAAGAAAGAAATAAATAATTGGGAACTCTTCAAAATTAAACACCTTTGTGCATCAAAAAACTTTGTCAAGAAAGTAAAAATGCAGCCTACACAATGGGAGGCAATATTTGGAAATGATATATCAGATGAGGGTCTAGTATCCAGAATATATAAAGAGATTGTTGAACTCAACAACATAAAAGACAACACAATTACAAAATGGACAGAAGGCATGAACAGACACTTCTCAGAAAAGGAAATACAGATGGCCAAAAGGCACATGAAAAGATGCTCAACTTCCCTGGCTATTAGGGAAATGCAAATCAAAACCACAATGAGATATCATCTCACAGCCACCGGAATGGCCATTGTCAATAAAGCAGAAAATGACAAATGCTGGAGAGAACGTGTAGAAAGAGGCACACTTATCCACTGTTGGTGGGAATGTCAAATGATACAACTGCTGTGCAAGGGCAGTTTGTCGGTTCCTCAGGAAGTTACGTATAGAATTATCGTATGATCCCGCGATACCATTGCTAACTATCTACTCAGAGGACATGTGAGGGCAAGGACACAAGCGGACATTTGCACACCAGTGTTTTTAGCAGCATTATATATGATTGCCAAAAGATGCAAACAGTCAAAATGTCCATCACTAGACGAGTGGCTAAACAAGCTGCGTCATATACATACAATGGAATATTATGCAGCTGTAAGACAAAATAAAGTTATGAAGTATGTAACAACATGGATGGACCGTGAGGACATTATGCTGAGTGAGATTAGCCAGGAAGAAAAGGACAAATATTATATGATCTCACTGATATGAACTAGCATTAATGAATGAACTTGGAGAATTTCACTTAAGAACAGAGACCATCAGGAGATAGAAATAGGGTAGATACTGGGTAATTGCACTGAAGGGATACAGATTGTGCAACAGGACTGATTGTAAATATTCAGAAATAGATAGCACAATACTACCTAACTGTAATACAATAATGTTAGTACACTGAATGAAGCTGAATGTGAGAATAATCGAGGAAGGAGGGTTGGGGTCACAAATAAAATCAGAAGGAAAGATAGACGATAAAGACTGAGATGGTATAATCTAGGAATGCCTTAAGTGTAGAAGGATAGTGACTAAATGTACAAATTTAAAAATGTTTTTGCGTGAGGAAGAACAAAGAAATGTCAGCACTGCAGGGTGTTGAAAACAGATGGTAATTCATATTTAAAACTCATGTGTGAGACTAAAACAAAGAATGTTTATTTGCTACAAAATGTGTATATTTTGAATAGTGCACTTCCTAGTATAACTTTTGTGGACAGTTTAATTGAACACCGTAAGTACATAGAACCTTGAGTAGGGCATGAGATTTTTTAGGTTAGTCTGGAGTGATGACCTGATAAATCCCAGAGTGAATTGAACAGTGGATAAAAAAGTCCTTGCACAGTCCCCTTGGTGGAATGGTGAAAAAGAGGGAAAAGTCAACTTCCCTATATGGAGAAAGCCTGATATTCTCGCAAGCAGTGAGGACAACCACAGCAATAGGCAGAGCCTCAAAATCTTGGGGTTTGTTCATATGAAACATATCCCTGCAAAGGATAGGCTAAGCCTACTTGAAATTAGGCCAGAGTCACCCCCAGAGAGCCTCTTTTGTTGTTCAGATGTGGGCTGTCTCTCAGCCAACATGGCAAGCAAACTCACTGCCCTCCCTGCCTCTACATGGGACATGACTCCCAGAGGTGTAAACCCCTCTGGCAGCATGAGACAGAAATCCTAGAATGAGCTGGGACTCGGCTCTAAGGGATTGAAAAAACCTTCTCAACTGAAAGGGGGAAGAGAGGAATAAGACAAAATAAAGTGTCAGGGCTGAGAGTTTGAAATAGAGTCAAGAGGTTAACCTTGAAGTTATTCTTATGCATTAAATAGGTATCACCTTTTTAGTGAAGGTGTAACAGAGAGGCTGGAGGGAAGTGCCTGAAAATGTAGAGCTGTGTTCCAGTAGCCATGTTTCTTAAAGATGATTGTATAATGATGTAGCTTTCACAATTTGACTGTGTGGTTGTGAAAACCTTGTGCATCATGCTTCTTTTTTCTACCTTATGGACAGATAAGTAAAACATATGGATTAAAAATAAACAATAGGGGGAACAAATGCTAAAATAAATTTAGTAGATTGAAATGCTAGTGATCAATGAAAGGGGGAGGGGTAAGGGGTATGGTATGTATGAATTTTTTTCTGTTTTTTATTTCTTTTTCTGAATTGATGCAAATGTTCTAACAATATTATCATGTTGATGAATATACAACTGTGATAAAAAATATCATTGCATGTTGATTGGTTTTATTAATAAACATTTTTTAAAAATGTGTATTAAAGAGGCTAGAGGGAAGTGTCTGAAGTCGTAGAGCTGTGTTCCAATAGCCATGTTTCTTGAAGATGATTGTATAAAAGTGTGTGATTGTGAAAACCTTGTGTCTGATGCCCCTTTTATCTACTGTATGGACAGATGAGTAAAAATCATGGATTAAAAGTAAATAAATAATAAGGGGACCAAACATTAAAATAAATTGGGTAGAGGGAAATATTAGTAGTCAATGAGAGGGAGAGGTAAGGGGTATGGCATGTATGAATTTTTTCCTTTTATTTCTTTTTCTGGAGTGGTGTAAATGTTCTGAGAAATGATCATGGCAGTGAATATACAACTGTGTGATTATACTGTGAGCCATTGATTACATACCAGTATGGAATTTTCATACTAAGTTAAGCATGTTTGCATTGTGTGTTGAATGATTTTATTAATAAAAAATTTAAAAAAAAAAGAATAAGGAAGGATGGTGACCAAAGCATTCATGGTTTACAGTTATGGAAAGAACTTTCTTCATATCAGATGACACTTTATGGAATTCTTAATAGAGAAAGATAACAGTAGCTTTGGTTTATAGTTTTTCATACTTTAGAGCTTTTTTAAAATTTTATTTATTAATTAAAAAATCAACAAATGAAATAAAAATTAACATAGATAATCAGTAATTCACAATATCGTCATTTAGTTGCATATTCATCATTTCTTAGAACATTTGCATCCATTCAGAAAAAGAAATAAAAAGACAATAGAAAAAATATACTTCAGAGTTTTGTCGATTGTCTTTAAGAAATAACAATTCCTTATCTCTGTATGTGCTTAAGTAAAAGTAACTTTAGCCTAAACGTATATATATTTTTTGCCTCTTAATTTGAATGTAGTATCATCAGCCTCAATATTTGTATACCACATAAAAATGACAGTCTCATGGACAGGTACAGTACACTAATGAACTCAAGATTTAAAGTAAATAGCAGTATTTAGATATTATTGTAAAAATGGAGTCATATCATGTACAATAAAACATGAGACTCATATTTTGAATTTTCTAATATTTGATAAAATGATGGTATTGCATATGAAGTATTTTGGATTTGTAATTCAAAAGTTTAGTTTTTTGCAATTTCCCTCCAGGTTACTTAGATATTTTTAGTAGTTTACGTTCCTCTTGCTTGTACAGACAACATCCAAGAACTCTTCAAAACATTTGCTCACATCTTCAGTATTTGCCAGGTATGAAGCAATAATGTCAGTTATTTTGTTAAAAAAACTTTTAATTAATCTGGTTTGTTTTTCTTGTTGCTGTTAATGAATATGAACATTTATTTGTAGCTCACTGTAAGAATATGTAGAGTTAGTTTTGATGCCTCTATGTAGCATTATAACTGAAGAATATGAAATAACGTGTGAATTTTGAGTGTCTGTGATAAGTCTAACAGTGAATCACACTCCTGGGAACTTATCTACACCACATTCAGGATAATTGACAAAGCACATTTGTTTATGTCTCATTTTCAGAAGACCATTGAAATATTGAAAAAATTAGAAAATGAGAAAATAGTCAGTGATAATAACAGAAAGTTTTCATCAGTGGGCCAATAACTTGAGAACTTTCCATAAGGTATATAAGTACATGATGTCACATTTATAGCAAAATTAAATAAACATTCATTAATATTTTTATTGGGTACCAGGCTCTAGTAATATTATTTACATGCTAGTTATAGATGAAAAACAGGTGTTCCCTACCTTCATTGTTATAAATGAAAAAAGACAATATAACTCCAAGTGTGCTCTTGAACTTATAATACAGTGTATGGAAGAAGTGCTTCCACTTCTTTTCCAGTACTATTTCCAGTGGAATTCAGGAAAAAAAACCCAAACCCAAAGCCAGTAAGAGTTGGCTGTGAGATATTGATATAGTAAATGGTTGAAAGATTGCTGAAAGTGGGCCGATCACAGAGCAAATAATGGCTTTCAACCTTCACACTAAAATGAGTTTAGATAATTTAAAAAACAGCTTTCTAATGAGGGTTGTGTGTGTGTGTGTGTGTGTGTGTGTGTGTGTGTGTGTGTGTGTGTGTGTGTGTGTGTTGTAGAATCTGTCTCTGTAGACTCATGGCTTGAACAGTTATGTCAGATATACAACAGTACCAGTTTACTTTGGAATTTAATCACACAATTACTGAAGGTATCCTGCTCACTCACTGTAGTCTGTGTTTTATATAATGCTGTTAAATTTACTGCTTTGCTAATAATGTTAAGGAAAATCATCTGTAGTTAGTATTGATTGCTGTATTCTTTACCAAGAATCTCCACATAATTGAGGAAAACTTAAAACGTGAAACAGGCACAAAGTTGAGCAGAGGCTAGTTAATGCAGAAGACAGAATAATTCTTAAGATATGATGTAAAATCTGAAGAAAATAAATCTAGAGTTGTGCTAAAATATATTATCAAAAGCTGTATTTAAGGAATACAACAGTGTTTTAACATTAGGTCATCTATGTAATTGATTATGTTGATCAGTTAAAGAAGAAAATCCGTTATTTCATAGATGATAAAAGGAATTTGGTCTATTTTAATTGCTATACTTGTTTTAAAAAACTCTTGGTAAGCTAAAAATTGAGTGAAATTGTCATGTTCCCATTTAATATGAAAGACAAAATATCTAGTATCCTGTTTTGTTCGGGTTTTTTTTTGTATGGGCAGGCACTGGGAATCGATCCTGGGTCTCTGCTATGGCACGGCAGGTGAGAACTCTACCTGCTGAGCCACCATGGCCCGCCCAGTATCCTGTTTTTATTCAACATTTATTTGGAGGTTTTGAACAATGTGATTAAAATGAAAAAGAAATGAATCATATTAATTGAAGGGGCGGGCAGGCCGCGGTGGTTCAGCAGGTAAGAATGCTTGCCTGCCATGCCCGAGGACCCAGGTTCGATTCCCGGTGCCTGCCCATGTTAAAAAAAAAAAAAAAAAAAATTAATTGAAGGGGCAAAATCATTATTTGCAGGTGATATGATTGTTTACCAGAAAGTTAGTTATAAGTCTTTTCAAATGGTAAGAGTTCGCTGAGTTGGTACCATAGAAAAGAAATGCATAAAAACCAAAGCTTTCCTGTATTTTAGCAATCGGTTTTATTTACAGTTTCTTTCAAACCTAGTAGATGATTTTTATCCTGACAAGGAATATGCAACTTACATGCACACCCTCTCTCTTTCTCACACACAAACACACATCTTTACTGGAGGAAATTAATTCACTTTTTTGCAAAATAAAATAAAATAGAATATCATAATCCTTTTTAGAAGGACCCACGACACAAGCAGGATCAGCCCTATGACCGAATGTATAAATTCATTACAATTCCAATCAGAATTGTAAAGATCTGTTGTTAGAAATAGATAAGCTGTTTTAAATTTAATTTGGAGTAGTGGAGAATATTTTGAAAAAGAATACTGATCATGAGGATTTCCCCGCATTTAATAAACACATCAAAATACATTTTTTAGCAACAGAAATCAAACTAGTGTACTATCAATTAACTATAAAACTACAGAATTTAAGCTAGTGCTGGCATAGATATTTACCGTATACATAAATATAATAGAATTAAGATTTTGAGATCAGTGAACAAATGATGATTTATTAATAAATGTTATTAGGATAATTGGCTATTCATTTTGGAAAATGGGAGTCAGGTTCTTTCTTACATCTTATGAAAAAATTAATGTCCCAAATACTTTAGAGATCTGAAAATTTGAAAGATATAATGGTGTTATCAGAAATGGATAGACTGTCTTTAAAATACTCATGTGGGGAAGGGATTCTTTAATCAAAAAAATTCAAAAACTGCTGAAGTTTAAAATACATGGCTATGTTAAATTTCTAAATTACTTTGTCACAGTTAAAACACAAAAGATGTATTAAAAATATATTTGCAATATATAACAGAAGGTTATAATTTGTGACATCTGTACTCTTCTACAAGTAAAAAAAATAGAAAAATGTGCAAAGGAATTTAGATTCCATCACTAAAGAAATAAGTCAATAAATACAAATTGTTTTTCAAGATTTTCCCTTGCTTGTAATCAGGGAAAAGCAAATTAAAACAAGAACCAGTTTTTTGCCCATTCAGATTAAATTATATTATCCAGTGTTGATAAGGGTATGGATAAACAGACACATTCATATTCATTGATGGGAGTAGATATTGATAATAGCCTTTTGGGGGACAGTTTCTAACAATGATAAATGGGAGACAGCTAATATCAGTAGTAGGGAAATGGTTGACTAGATCGTAGTACTGTCATAAGTTAGAAAATTATAATTAGCCATTAAACTCAATGTAGCATCTGTCCTGTTTTGAAAAAATGTCCATGATATTTTGTTAAGTGAAAGAAGGTAATCATAGAAAATTATCCACAATTCTAGAATAATTTTTACAGAAAACGTGTGTATACATGTTTGCATATAAGGATAGTCATGAAATTGAAAGTGGTTACCTCTGGGAAGGAAGGTTTGGAGAATTAAGTAATTAGGAGACACTAATTTATAATGTGACATTCTTCTTTTTTTCCTGTTTAAAACATTTGTTAATTACCAAGAAAATATATAATTAATTGTATAGATTTAACTGATTTTAATGACTTGGCTTTTGGGGGAATTTGGACAATTTTATCAGAGTTGTTACTCTGTTTTTCCAAATTATAGTGTGAAATCCTCCAACTTCTCTGTTTACTTTTCCCTCTTTATGCATGAAATAAATAGATATGTCTAAAGTTTTTTCTTTATAAAGGATGATAGACATATGTAGCTTGTGTTTATATCATGTAAAAACTTGTTAAAAAATAGACTAGATTGCCTGCCATGCTGGAGACCCGGGTTCAATTCCCGGTGCCTGCCCATGTTAAAAAAAAAAAAAGGCTAGACTTAAAAATAAAATAGGATCTACACCTGTGGAGATTCAAAGCTTTGAATCTCAGGCATTTTTTTTTTTCTTGTAAAAATTTACAATGAGAAGTAAATGGTGTTTTTTTATTCAGTTTTCCTACAGTCTCGGGGTTTTAAAACTTTGAAATCAAGGACACGGCGTCTACAGTCCACCTCTGAAAGGTTAGCAGAAACACAGCATATAGTGCCGTCTTTTGTGAAGGTAATTAGATCTTTTTTGTTTGTTCCAAAAAGCAATAATGTTCAAGTTATTAAAAGAAGGGCCTTTAACATGTTTTGTTATTTGCTGATGGATCTTTTTCCTGTTTTTTCACTTAAGATAAGGGATTAATAACTTGTTTAATCATTAGACCCACAACTCTTCTGGATGCCAAACTTGTCTGTCCACTTGACTATTAGACCTTTCCCTGCTAGTTTTCTGCCACCAACCTCTACCTGTTTATGTGTACTCTGCATTAATGAGTAGCATCTACCCATTCACCCAAGTTGGAAACTAGGCATTCAACCTAAATTTGTCCATCTGGCTTCACCTCCCATGTCCACTGATAAAGTTCTTTTGCTTGAACCTCCTAACTATTTCTTAAGTTTCTCCCTTTCTCTTCATCTCTAACTCTACTGCCATAGATAAGCTATAATTATTTCTTGTCTAGATTGGTCTAATAAACACTCATATAGTCTCTGCCTCTGTTCTCGCTCCTCTCAGGCTAGTCTCTAGGCTGCTTCCAACCCAAGCTTTCTGAAATGATCATCTAAATGCATTTATTCTGAAGTCCCTGATATCATATATGGGGTATTTCATCATCTGGTTTCTGTCTACCATTTTTCTGGTGTCATCTTTCAATGTGTTGCCCACTCTACTTCCGCCTTTACTTTCTTGATATTTTAAAGTACTGTCATAAGTTTTCTTGCAGTTCTTGAGCACTAAAGAATGTTTCATGCCTCTGTGAAATGATTCACAGTATTTATTCCCTGTGGTTTAGATTTCCCATTCTCTGTAAGGTTTTTCTGACTTCCTTAGGTAGGATTTATTTTACTCCTTACTTAGTACTTCTAACATAATGACTATGTAATTTCTGAAACTTATTTATTTACATATCTCTTTCCAGTAGAGTTTCAGATCAATAGTTGAATTTTATAAATTCATAATTTATAGAGGATTGAGTATATAAAAGGTACTCAGTAAACATATGTTTAATAAACTAAAGAAGGTTTTCATCTAGCAGAGATAAAGAGATGTGAGCATCAAGCCATTAGAACTCAAGTCAACAGATATCTTCAACTATTTTCAATATAATGTTCTTACAAAGTATGTTGTCACTTTCTTTATAGTCGTCGGTTGATGCAGTTCTAGTGTCTGGTGTTAAGTTTCCTAGTCATTGATTCTCGAATTCATTGTTGAACCTTAATCTAATTCTTTATATTGACAATAAAATTAAAAATTTTAGAATTTTAATGAATTTTTTTTGGAGATGGTCACAGTATTATTATTATTACCTGTATGACAATATAGTGTTGTTATGCATATAGCCAACCAGTACTGATAACGTTGTTTGTGTATTTAGGGGTTTCTGTTGCGGGACAGGGGCTCTGATGTTGAGAGTTTGGACAAACTCATGAAAACCAAAAACATACCTGAAGCTCACCAAGATGCATTTAAAACTGGTTTTGCAGAAGGTTTTCTTAAAGCACAAGCCCTCACACAAAAGACCAATGGTAAGTTGAGAAGGTCTGAAAGGAATTCTTAGTCCTACATTTAAGTGATTAATAGCAATCATCCGTCTTTCCATTGTTGGGTGCCACATATTTGCAACCTGAACTGAGTGAAAGAGGAAACATTTGCTGGCACTTGCACATTCTCAAGAGAGAAACCAAACTCAAGGATAGAAGTCTGAGTGTCCATCTAACCCCTGTGGCTTTGTGAACTTTCTGGTACCGGGGTGCTAAAGGGAAATCATGGCAATTATGCAAGGTTCTAAGCTAGCATGTGAAAAAATATGATTATCAACAACAACCTAATATTTACTTTTTGGTGAATTGTCATAATTCATTCATGTCATTTGATTGAAAGTTTTTCTTCCCCTTCCAGATTCTCTTAGGCGAACTCGTCTGTTTCTTCTTATTCTGCTGCTGCTTGGCATTTATGGACTCTTAAAAAACCCGTTTTTATCTGGTAAAGACTTTCTTTTGAAATCTTTTTTTATTGGCTCTTTTTATCTGATTTGTTAATTTTTAATTCCTTTAAATAGTCATTTCTCTTTCATAGTTAGTCTGCCTAAAACTCAGAAAAAGAAAATGTTAAGATTAGAGGTCTACGGTCTAGGCCTTTCATTCCTAATAGTCAAGATGCCTTTGAGATTGTTTTTTGCATTCAAGTAGATAAGTTTTAATCTGCTGTGATTGTGTACCATCTGCAGTGTCAGAGGGCTTTTTATATTTACATTGTTTTATAGAGTACAAGAAAAGTTCTTTCATACTATGGAAAAGTTTGTTTTACTTGTTTTGAGAATATACCATTTTGTTGAAATTCTGGGAATTATATTAGAATGAAAGATGTTAGTTCAATTTCTAGTAGTGGTTAATTTCCTAGATTTTAGGAAATGATACTTATCCAATTATAAAATTAAAAATGTAAGAGATTTTTACTGTAGCAATACAAATTAAAATAGTCCGGATTACTTCAAATGAATCCCACATTAGTATTTTTTCAGTTCACTTATGTGGTGTGATGTCAGATTTAAGTGGTTCAAATTAATTTCTCAGCTACAGTTAAGTTTGTACCCAATGTGATCTGCTTCATTTATAATTGGCAATTATGAGACAAAAACTGATGTACGATTAAAAACATTGGTTGACCTTGCTCAGGACTTTATCCCAAGACTTTTCATGTATTTTTTAATGTTTTTGTGGCATCAAACCTGGGATTACTTTTAACATCTAGGAATGACCCTTTTATAACTAGATTCATTTGCTTGTTCCTTTTCTTCCAAAAAAGAGCCCTATAGGGATGAGATGAGTGCTACCAGATGAGGGAGCAAAAAGAAATGAGCTTCGATTATTCATATACATATCTTGATTTATATCTAACATTAATCAAAGCCTTATTAAAATATGAAATGTGTTGACTCTGAGTAATTACTCTAATTGTTATTTTGTTCCTGTGGTTCTGCTGCAAATTAATTTTACACTTTTTTTTTCTTTTACATTTTAGAAAAATCATACAGAAAGTAAAAGTTCCCATTTACCAGACCCCCACATTGTTTATTAGGTCCATCAGTATAGTTCCTTAAAAATAACTGAAGGGGTAAAACTATTTGTTTATTCTAGAACTAGCTTCAAATTTGCTCTCCCTGCTTATATGTTCTCAGTGTGTTAAGTTTTTTTTTTTTTTTTGCTTCTAAATTTCTATATACCTTAAAGATGGTATTTTTGCCCTCTTCGAAGGAAATCAGAAATTGTTCAGCACTCATTTATAGCAACTTTGGTTGGAGGCTTTTTACCTGAAGAGAGATTTAAGAAAGCTTTCTCATAGTACCCCGAAGTTGACACCTTTTCTAACTTTTCTTATATTTAATGGTGTCATTACTGATACTTCCTCTAAGAGCAATTAGTAGCAGTTGTCAGAAGAAGGAGGTTACATAAAAAGTGAGATAATCTAAGTCGTGTTTTAAAATACTTGTGCCAATTTTTATGCGGGTTTAAGGCAGTGTATTGCAAAAGTATAGATTCCTGACTGATTGTATCAGAATAGAAAAGGATACTTATTAAAATGCATACCTGCAAGCCAGAAATTCTGTGCCGTGGCCAGGGAACTTAAATTTTATAGCATTTTTTCACAGGATTTTTATGTATATTGATGTTTGAAAATCATTGGTTTAAGATATGTAGCAATTTAGATATTAGAAGGAGAAGAGGAAAATAATTCTTGGCTTTAATTGTCAAGTACAAAGATGTAGTTTTAATGCAACTCATATACTCCTTGAACCTGGTCATGAGATCAAAAAAACATAGTTTATACTCTTCATTCCTGCTTAATTTTTGTGGCCAGTGAATTTTTCCCCCTTTGGGGAAAAGGGCAGTTGGGTCTGTCCTGTAGGCTCAAAAGGAATAATTATGCCCCTGATTTGTCTTTTGGGTAAATGCAGTTTTGTCATATTGGATTTTCCCAGAGGGAGGAAAGAAGGAAGGAAGAGTAGTAAGAGAGAAAAGAAAGAAATGTAATGGGGAATTGAGAAAAGCAGAGATGCTTATTGAATGAATGAAATAAACTGAGGAGGGACTTCCCTGTTTAACCTCAGCATAGCGGTTTGTTTCTGTTCCTGGAGAGCGGTAAACTCTCTAACCCCACAGCGCTTTTGATGGCTGTGCTCCGCTCCTGGTGTCCTCCCGCCTTACTTTTCCGTGGCCTGGCTGTTGATCCCACTTTCCCTCTGAAGCCATCCTCCAGACCCCGGCTTGCTGCTCACCCCGCGCAGTGCCTCTGCTGGTTGTAATGGGAGAGAGGAGCAAACAGCAAGCGCATAATACACAGAGCATCAGGATTACCAAGTGCTTCACCTGTTTGGTTGCAAACTAGAGGCTGATAATAGAGGAGGAAGGACTCGGTGTTTTAGGGGGAAAATCAGGAGGGAGTTGACGCTCAAGTTGAGGTCAAGGAGCCAGGCAGGGAAGGGGCTGGGAGTGTGCGGGTTGGCAGTGCCATCCAGGCAGGTTGCAGGAGCTCAGACAGGACAGAATTTGGCACTATTGGACCTGCCAAAAGGCTGGAGCCTGAAGCAGAAAGAGAAAGAGAGAGGCATGAAACGAGACTGGAGAGGTTTGCCAGGGTCTATGTGATGGTTTAGGGAGGAGCACCTACGCATCTGTTATTAAAGGATTGCTCTATTTTTATTTTAATTTTTTATTAATTAAAAAAAATTACAAGAAACAAACATTCCCAACACATACACTAAGCAATTCACAATATCATCACATAGTTGCATATTCATCATCATGATCATTTCCCAGAACATTAGCATCAATTCAGAAAAAGAAATAAAAAGACAACAGAAAAATATAACAAAGAGAAAAAAAATTTTTTACAGGCCATATACCCCTTACTGATCCCTTTCATTGATCACTAGCATTTCACACTAAATCTGTTTTAACGTTTGTTCTCCCTATTATTTATTTTTATTCCATATGTACCTCTCATCTGTTGACAAGGTAGATAAAAGGAGCATCAGACACAGGGTTTTCACAATCACACAGTCACATTGTGAAAGCTGTATCATTATACAATCATCTTCAAGAAACATGGCTACTGAAACATAGCTCTACATTTTCAGGCAGTTCCCTCCAGCCTCTCCATTACATCTTGAATAACAAGGTGATATCTACTTGATGTGTAATAATAACCTCCAGGATAACTTCTTGACTCTGTTTGGAATCTCTCAGCCATTGACACTTGGTCTCATTTCCCTCTTCCCTCTTTTGGTTGAGAAGGTTTTCTCAATCCCTTGATGCTGGGTCTCAGCTCATTCTAGAGTTTTTCTCAACCCCTTGATGCTAAATCTCAGCTCATTCTGGGGTTTCTGTCCCACGCTGCCAGGAAGATCCACACCTGACAGGGGGAGGGTGGTGAGTCTGCTTGCTGTGTTGGCTGGAGAGAGAGGCCACATCTGAGCAACAAAAGAGGTTCTCTTGGGGGTGACTCTTAGGCTTAATTTTAAGTAGACTTGACCTATCCCCTGTGGGGTTAAGTTTCATATGAACAAATCCCAAGACTGGGGGCTCAGCCTATAGCTTTGGTTGTCCACACTGCCTGTGAGAATATCAAGAATTCAACTTGGGGAAGTTGAGTTTTCCCCTGTTCTCACCATTCCCTGAAGGGGACTTTGTAAATACTTTTCCACTCACTGATCAAATCACTCTGGGATTCATCAGGGCATCACCTGGACAAACCAACAAAATCTCATGTCCTATACAAAGTTCCATGTACTTAAGGTGTTCAAGCAACTATCTACATAAGTTATATTAGGAGATGCACTAGTCGAAGTATAGATTTGTACCAAATAAACATTTTTGGCTTTAGTCTCACACATTAGTTGAAATTTTAAAATATTAAGTACCATCTATTTTCAGCATACTGCAGTAATGACATTCTTTTGTTCTTCCTCATGCAAAAGCATTTTAAAAATTTGTACATTTAGCCACTATCATTATACACTCTAGGCATTCCTAGATTACATCATCTCAATCTTTATCGTCTATCTTTCTTTGTGATTTCATTTATGCCCCAGCCCTCCTCCCTCTATCATTCTCATATGCAGCTTCATTCAGTGTTTTAACATAATTGTATTACGGTTAGGTAATATTGTGCTGTCCATTTCTGAGTTTTTATATTCAGTCCTGTTGCACAATCTGTATCCCTTCAGCTCCAGTTACCCAATATCTTACCCTATTTCTATCTCCTGATGGTCTCTGTTACCAAGGAAATATTCCAAGTTTATTCACTAATGCCAGTTCATATCAGTGAGACCATACAGTATTTGTCCTTTTGTTTCTGGCTAATCACTCTGCATAATGTCCTTAAGGTCCATGCATGTTGTTACATACTTCATAACTTTATTCTGTCTTACAGCTGCATAATATTCCATCTTATGTAAATGTCACAGTTTGTTTAGCCACCCATCTGTTGATGGACATTTTGGCTGTTTCCATCTCTTGGTAATTGTTAATAATGCTGCTATAAACATTGGTGTGTAAATGTCCATTTGTGTCCTTGGCTTCGTGTCCTTTGAGTAGAGACAGCATATAGATGGGTCCTGTTTTTTAATCCATTCTGCCAGACTATGTCTTTGGATTGGAGAGTTTAACCCATTAACATTCAGTGTTATTACTGCATGGGTAGTACTAAAAAAGTGACACGATCTAGTTTCTGTTTGAGACCATTTTTTTCTGCTGAGTGGCAAATGGATAGAGAAGAGCAAGTGCAGAAGCTGGAAGACCCATTAGGAGGCGTTTGCAGAATATAGGCAGATTGTGGTGGTTGGTATGATGTGGAGGGGCTCTGGCACCCACTGAAAGCCAGACCTTCTTCTCTTCTTCTCTTCTGGGAAGCGTCTCTCTTCTGGGAAGGGAATAATTTCCTATAATGATTGAAAAGAAGAGAAAAGAACAACGGTCAGTATTCATGATCACACTGTTTCCTTGGGTGACAGAAAGCAGCGCCTCCCTTTCACAAGAGGACCTGAATTATTTACTTGAGAGCTGATAAGGAAGAGAGCATTTTGCCCTTTGAATGCTCCTGCTCCATCGGAATCTCTTGATTTCTCCTGGCCACGTTCCTGTCCCTGTGAGTTCTGGGATGGAGCCGTGAGATATTGTGGATGGGTCCTGGACCATGCACTCTCCTCGCCCAAACCAGCCGGGCCTCAAGCTGCCTGGACTCTGGCCATTTAGATCCAAAGATGCCCTGAGAAATGTTTTCCCAATGTTGTGTTTTTCCAGCCAAACATAAAGTAGTTGCTTTGCTGCTTAACTGGGTCAATATTAAACTGTAAAGCAAAGTGGAGGGAAAGAGAGGGAGAAAGTTCAAGAGCACTGGTCTCTTCCAATTGCTGTACTTGACAGTTTTGCCCATGGGCACCCAGTGACCTGCTGGAACCCGAGTGCCACATGCAGTGCCCGGTGAGCACCCCTCACTGCCTCCCTTCCTTCTTCACTGCTCTGACGAGACCCACATGGGGTGAAACCCCTCTCTGTGTCTCCTGCACCTCCAACCACATGTGACTGATGCTTGACTATCTGTCTTCCCCCCCCACTGCACCCCGTAAACTGAGTAAGAGCTTTTAGAAAGTAGCAGCTCTGCCTTTGTCACCTCATTTTATCCCCCTCGTCTGCAACTGTGTCTGGGCTGTATAAGGCTCAATAAAATATGTGCAGAGGGGAAGGAGTGAATTAAACATTCATTATAGTTAAGTGGTTTTCAAAGTGGAAAAGAAAAAGAGAGTTAGACGTGACTTTCAAAACTTATTTTGGGGGCAGCGAAAACATTTATTCTAACAAAATCTAACCTCAGCCCCAAAATAAAATAGAAAAAGTAGGGCGGGCCACTGTGGCTTCATGCCATGCCTGAGGACCCAGGTTCGATTCCTGGTGCCTGCCCATGTAAAAAAAAAAAAAAAAAAGTAACACACCTGAGTAAGTGGGCCAAAGTTAGCAAATAAAAACGTAAACAGGAGAAACAATAAATAAATAAAATGCACCATCGGTGGCAGACGGTGACTGCTCCATTACCTGGGTCCTCAGTGTGGGCAGCTGAAGAGACCGTGGCAATTAAATGCAACACAGGGTCCTAGATGGGATCTAATAATGGGGGAGGAAAAGAGCAAAAGGTTATTAATGGGCATGTGGGTGCATGGGTGGTTCAGAGGTAGAATGCTCGCTTTCCATGCAGGAGACCCAGGTTTGATTCCCGGCCCATGCCCCCTCCTCCCACCCCCCACAAAAGGATATTAATGGGACATATGAAAAAAAATTGGACTATAGACTGTAAGCTTTACATCAGCGTTAAAGTTCTTGACGTTGATAACTGCACTAAGGGTGGTTACACAAGTGCTTTAGTTTGCTAAAGCTGCCAGGATGCAACATACCAGAAATAGAATGGCTTTTAAAAGGGGAATTTATTAAGTTGCAAGCTTACAGTTCTAAGGCTATGCAGATGTCCAAACTAAGGCACCAGAAAGAGGTTCCCTTCACTCAGGAAAGGCCAGTGGGTCTGGAACACCTCTGTCAGCTGGGAAGGCACTTGGCAACATCTGCTAGCTTTCTCTCCTCATTTCATAAGACTTTCCCGAGGGCATTTTCCTTCTGCATCTCCAAAGCTCTCTGGCTGTGCGGGCTCTGTGGGCACTGAAGCTTTTTCCAAAGTGGTTCCCTCTTAAAGGGCTCCAGTAGGCAACCGCACCTTGAACGGGTAGAGACACATCACCATGGAAACCTAACCAATTAATCAAAAGGTACCACCCACAACTGGGTGGGTCACATCTCCATGGAAACAATCAAAAAGATCCCACGCAGCAATACTGAATGAAGATTAAAGGACGTGGCTTTTCTGGGATACAGGATAGCTTCAAACTGGCCCAATAAGTAAATGCTTAGTAATTTCTTAGATGTACCTGGTGGTATTATGTGTTTGAACAGCGTGATGTATACAGCCTATACTCCAGTGTTTAGAAAACAAAGACAGACAGATATAGGGGAAAGACAGGGTGACACAGCAAATGTGGCGGAACGTTAAGGATTGGTGGACCTGTGACTCGTGGATGGAGGTGAAGTCTGTTGGAGTTTTCTGTGTGGATTTTGTATTATTTTTGTAACTGTCCTGTAAGTTTGAAAGTCTTTCAAAATAAAGTTTTAAACTATGCCTATGGTTTCAAAACTGTAAAAGTCAAAAAAATTCCAAATTCTATGTACGTCCTGTTCACAACATGAAGGAAGCAGAGAGGAGAGAGGAACCAAAAGACGGCATGAGAAAATCAGTAGATGGACAGTGTATTACTTTTTCTTACATTTTTATTGCTATCAAAGTTGCAGCACTGGCTTAATAAACCAGAGAAACCCAAACTGACAAGAAATATATAGAAAAATATAGAAATAAAAGGAGCTATTAAAAGTTCTTGAGGAAGGATGGAGTGGGGTGGGGTAGGTGGGAAAGAGGAGAGGTGAGGAAGGTTAAGGGAGACGGTCGGGGTTGTCCTTGACCTAAAGGAGCAAAGGCAGAGCTGCAGAGGCCAGGAGACCCACAAAGGAGCAATGCAACCTTGCAGGGGTGTGAAGTGGCCTCGCCCCAGCCGCCTGTCCCTGAGGTCTGCACCCTAGGCCGGATGCTCATCTACACGCCACTGCCCTCTAGTGGCCAGAGCAGGGAGGTCAGTCAAACCTCCGGTAGCCTCCTTAGCGTGGGTAATGTAGCAGTGCTATGGAAACTCAGAAAAAGACACACACCCCTCCCGTCCTGCCCAGCAGCCCCGACCCCTTGTGAGGATTAAGTTCATGTTCCAACTTGGCCAGGTAATGGCGGCCCATTGTGTGGTCAAGCAAGCACTGGCCCAATCATTACTGTAAGGATATTTCATGGATTTAAATCATCAATCACCTGATTGCATCTATGACTGATTGCATCTACAGTCAACAAAGAAGATTGCTTTCAGCAAAGATAGAACTCTCATCCAATCAGTTGAAGACCTTAAAGGAAGAATTTCTCTCTCTAATTCAGCCAGCCACCTTCTCTGGGAAATTTGTCAAAACCTTCACCAGAGTTTCCAGCTTGCAGACTGCCCCACAGAATTTGAACACGTCAATCCCCACAGTAGCATGACACAATTTCTATAATGTCTCAAAATATTTACATATATGTATATATAGAGAGAGATCTTGTAAGTTCTGTTTCTCTGGACAGCCCTGACTGATACATCCCTTGTGGGGGGTTGAAGCTGTATGTACCCCAAAAAAACATGTTCTTTTTTTAAAATTTTTTATATTTATTAATTAAAATTAACAACAAACGAACAAAAACATTCTCAACATATGATCATTCCATTCTACATATATAATCAGTAATTCACAATATCATAACATAGTTGCATATTCACCCTCATGATCATTTCTTAGAATATTTGTATCAATTCAGAAAAAGAAATAAAGATAACAGAAAAAGAAATAAAACAAAAACAGAAAAAAAAAAGATTATACATACCATACCCCTCACCCCTCCCTTTCATTGATCACTAGCATTTCAAACTAAATTTAACATTTTTTCTCCCTATTCTTTATTTTTATTCCATATGCTCTACTTGTCTGTTGACAAGGTAGATAAAAGGAGCATCAGACACAAGGTTTTCACATTCACACAGTCACATTGTGAAAGCTGTGTCATTATACAATCATATTCAAGAAACATGGCTACTGGAACACAGCTCTACATTTTCAGGCAGTTCCCTTCAGCCTCTCCATTACATCTTGAATAACAAGGTGATATCTACTTAATGCGTAAGAATAACCTCCAGGGTAACCTCTCGACTCTGTTTGGAACCTCTCAGCCATTGACACTTTGTCCCATTTCATTCTTCTCCCTTTTGGTCGAGAAGGAAAAAACATGTTCTTAATTGTAATCCATTCTTTTGGATGTGAACCCATTGTAAATAGGACCTCCCGATGAGGTGACTTCAATTAAGGTTGACCTAGCTGAATCAGGACGGGTCTTAGTCCTATTACTGGGTTCTTTTAGAGAAGGTCACAGAGAAAGAAGACATGAGCAGCCAGAAGCCAGAAGCCGGAAGACAAAGGAGAGAATATCATCATGTGACAGAAAAACCGAGGTGCCCCAAGGGTCACCAACAGCCAGCCCCAGAGCACCCCAGTCTTTGGGGAGGAAGCGTCACTTTGCTGATGCCTCAGTTTTGAACTTCTCCCAGCCTCAAATCTGGGAGCCAATAAATTCCTGTTGTTTTAGCCAACCTGTTGTGTGATATTTGATTTAGCACCTGGGAAACTAAAATAGCTCTCAAGGGAGTTTTGTGAGACCCTACCACCCCCATCCCATGGCCCACACTCAGCCCTTTCTGTCCCTTCCATCACACCCTCCCAGCTTCCTCTGCCAGTTGCCATAAAACCTGGCACAGTGGCGGTGGAGCTCCCATACCTGGGCCCACCCAGATTTAGTGAATCAGAATCTCCTGGGTTTGGATCCCCACTTGTGTTTCTCAAACCTCCAGGGGTGACTCCAATGCAGGGCCTCCAGGGCAGTGCTGCCTTGGAGCAGCCACGTGAGGTCTCCAGTGTGGGACAGCCAAGGTGCCCACCTTGGATACGAGCTCCTGGCACAGCCAAGCAGTGACGTGTAGCACAGTGTCACGGTGGCAGCATAGGACCGACTGGTTGTCAGGCTCTGGAGATTCTGCAACCTCAGGCAAGTTACTTAACATTCAGGGCCTCAGTTTCCCCATCCATAAGGTGAGGAAGATAGCACTTTATGGATGGTGGGTGGTTTGCTCTCACACCTGTCTGGAGACCGGGACCCCACGAGTGCAGTGGCGTACGGGACAACACTGTCTTTTCAGAAAGAACTCATCTCAGGGGAAAAGGCAGCTGGCTAGTCTTGGCCCAAGAGTGATGAGCAAATTCCTGGAGAGGGAAAGGAGGAGGGACAGCTTAGAGATCTACTTGTGCTGGTCACTCAGATTAGCCTCTAGTCTGGCCTTTGAGAGCTTGTGCCTGAGGAGACAACAGAAAAGGCTTTTCCTGGGGAAACCCGAGGAGCCCGCGGCCACACAGTGTTGGAGCACCGTGCAGTCCGGGCAGAGGCAGGACGTCTGCCCACAGGGAAGTCCGCTGTGATGGACTGACTCACGTCCTTAATGAACCCATGTTTCAGTCCCAGCCTCCAGTCCTGAGGATGTAAATGCCTTTGCCAATAAGATCTTCAAAGAGCCTAACTTAAGATGAAGTTAAACTAAATGAGGGTTGGCTTAATCCAATATGACCCCAAATCTTTATAAGTAGAGAAAACAGGGACACAGTAAGTGGGGAGAGATACAGCCACGCATTGGAGGCAGAGATGGAGGTTTGGACTGCCAGCAAGCCAACCCCAGAAGGCAACAGACTTCGGAAAAGCCTGGCCCCGCCAACCCCTTGAGTTTGGACTTCTAAGCCTCCAAAACTGTGAGCCAATCAACTCCTCTTGTGTAAGTCCACCAGTCTGTACTGTGCTACAACAGCCTCAGCAAACTGAGACAAGCACCACACACCAGGGCTCTTTCATGGCCCAATAGTCCCAGAAGGCAGCAGCGACCAGCACAACTGGCCCCCTCTGTGGGATGGGCCCCATGTGGGCAGCACCTGGCAGGACATGGCACCATCACAAACTTTGGAGGCACTGAGGCCCACCCCCACAGATGTCATCTCAGAGAGCTAGGGCTAGGCTGGTCTAGTTTGCTAGCCGCTGGCATGTAATAAAGCAGATATGGAATTGCTTTTATAAGGGGGAATTTATTAAGTTGAAGTTTACAGTTCTAAGGCCATGACAATTTCCAAATTAAAGCAAGTCTATACAGATGTCCAATCTAAGGAATCCAGGGACAGATAATGGTTCAAGAAGGCTGATGATGTTCAGGGTTCCTCTCTCAACTGGAAAGACATGTGGCAAATATGGCAGCATCTGCTGGCTCTCTCTCCAGGCTTCTTGTTTCATGAAGCAACCCTGGGGGTGTTTTCCTTCTGCATCTCTAGAAGTCTCTGGCTTCCCTCTTAAAGGGCTCCAGTAAGCAGCCTCACCTTAAATGGGTGGAGACACACCTCCGTGAAAATCATCTAATCAAAAGTTACCACCACAATTGGGAACATCTCCATGGGAACAATCAAAGAGCTCCCAGCCAGCAATATGGAATGAGATTAAAGGACATGGCTTCTCTGGGGTCCACCACAGATTCAGACCCCAAATCTGAATAGCCGGTAAGCACTGAGTTCCTGAGCACAGGTCAGATGCTGGCTGGGGACAACTCTAAAGGGGACAATGGAGGCCCCACCCAGTGCTTAGGCTGGCACATGATTAATTCCTGAAAAGGCGACCCATTTTTACCCCACACTTGTCTGGCTGGAGAAATCAGGGTTCCAGATACTTAGAATAAACGGAGCTATGTTTAGAAAAGATGAGAAAAAAGCTAGACAAACACAAGGGTGTCTTACAGCAGTCCTTTCAGACGCACCCTAGCAGGACAGCCTCTTCCGTGAACAGGAACTGGGGGGATTGACAGGGCCGATCTCTGCACAGTGTGAGGCCTGCAGGGAAAGGGCAGCCAAGGCAGCTGGTTCCCGCAGAAACCTGATGTGTGCGGTGGGCCAGCCAGGGTCTCACTCACAGCCCCACGTGAACTGGGTTACATTGTGCACAACGTTGCCTTGTTTGCTTTTTGTTGGAAAACGGTATTGTTTCTCCCCAAGACAAAATGAGAAGAGCTAAAAGGACAGGAAAACATCTAAGAGCCAAGCATCCTCCACTCGTTTGACCTGCCTTGTGCAAGTTGTCCTATAGCCCCTCCTTGTCCTTTCTGCTGAGACTGGCCTCCTCTCCCTCATTGTTCCCATCCACCCCCCCGCCAACCAGCACTGCTGAGTTGGACTTTGAGTGTGGTATGAATCAGACCTGCAGGGCACCCAGAGCTGGGCCTGCACATAGTAGGGCCGCAGTCCACAAAAGCTTCCTGTTTTCCTACCAGCAGTTCTCCTTCTTGTGTCCCCCTTGCTTCTGACTTCCCCTTTAGCTCCCACCTCCTGGCTTTTCTGGTAGCAAGGAACCAAGAACTTGGTCAAGTTACTTCAAGGAAAAGTGTTTTATCATCAAAATAGATGTGAGTGGGCAAGGGAGTAGAGGCCTCCGGATGCCAGGCAGCCACAGGGGTCCCAGTGGCCCCGGAGCCTCCCACTCACATTTCTCTCCTCCCTCTGCCCTCCTCCTCCTCAGTTCCATTTGCTCTTGATCCAGCCTCTGCTTGTGGATCTCACCAGCTTTCAGCTCAGCTCCCTCAGCTGCTTCAGCTTCTCTGTTCCCCAATTTGAATTTTTACAGAGAACTGATTGGGCCACCTTTCCAGGTCACGGTCACTGGCTTGCCAGCCCCAGGACCAGCTGCCTTCGGGTCAGCCTCAGGGGAGGGGTGACCGCGCGGAGCAGAGCAGCTAGGGGGAGGGCAGGTGGCCACACAGTGTCCCCGCAGTACAGAAGCCCCTCCAGATCACTCTTCTCAGGCACCCTGACATACTCCTAGAGTCACCAGAAGCCAGTTCTGGAACCAGGGTCCCTGCTCCAGGACCTTCTCAGGGGCAGCAAGAGGCCTGGGGAAGCCCATGGCCTATCTTTCTGCATGCACCCCATGGGTCCATAAGGCGCAGGGAAAGAGGGGTGGAGGGGAGGGGTGTGAGAGGTGACTGGAAATGGGCTGCAGCCCTTCTCTACTCACTCTCCCTTCTCTCCAGGGTGCAGCGTCCTGCACAGGGAGTTCACTGACCTCTCAAGGACAAACTGGCCTTTCCTTCTCAGGGCAGAGCAGCCACGAGCCACGTGGGATTAGGAAAGCTGCTTTTGACCTTCTGTGGTCCCACCATGACAGGAAAGGACCCCTGGGCCATGAAATAGTTTGAGCCACTTAATGCTAAGAAGCTAAGAAGATAACGTGAAGGCGGCCACTGCAGGAAGCGCTACTGCCTCTAGGGTGAGGGAACCAAAGGAAGAGGTTGAAATTAGTAAACTTAGAGGAGCAGCCAGGCAGTCTGGGACCCAGACGTCTAAGGAGAGGGCACCTGCCAGCTGGTGCAGAGGTCTCTGAGTGGAGGGTGATGAAGCTGCTTCTGCCAGTGTTGGAAAAACTGCAAACTGGATTTCGCTGCTTCTATGGGAAGGAACTAGGCTGTAAGGCTCCACATTACAATCACCTGAGCAACATTTGAAACTACCACTAGTTTGTTGCTTCCTATTAAACGGAGCTTGAAGGATATTAAGGAATGATGAGAAAGAGAGAGAGAGACTGAAAGAAAGAAAGAGACAAACAGACGGGATCAGGGGGTCTGAAGCTTAACTTCAGCAAACAACAGACAACTTTATTCTGAACCAGCTCCTGCTTATAGACCGCAGGGTAACAAAAGGCATGCCTGCTTTTCCTGAGGAAACAAAGTACTTAACTTTCTTCATACTTAATGTAACCATTTGGGGGTAAAGGAACATTCTGTTCCTCCCAGACTGATGGAAACAAAACAAGTAACAATCTCCTCAGTTTCTTGCCCAGCCAGGGATGCCAGCTGCTCCCAGCAAATTCTGCAGGTCTTGTTTTAACCCTTTGGCTCCTACACTAGTTTCTGATTCTTTTCGGTTTGTAGTTCAGTGTAATATAGTAGGAAGGCAGAGACACAGGTTCAAGTTCTGACTCTGGCACACACTGTGTGATCCTGAGAAAGTTACTTAACCTCTCTGTGCCTTGGTTTCCTCACTTGTAAGATGAAGATAGCCACCCCAGCCTCACAGATATTTTGTGAGGATCACTGTACGTACCTAGTACAATAATGTACGTAAAGCCTTTGGTGCAGTGCCTGACAGGGTGAATACTTAATAAATGTAGCTATTATCATCATTATCATCTCACCCTAGTTAGCGGCTACGTGGGGCGAGCATCCAGGACTGCTGATCTTGGATCCAGTGTTCTCTCCAGCACGTCTCTCTGAATGTGCGCATGGCATTCGTTCTGACGCCAGACTTCACGCTGGACACACGGGTGCTGCCACCGGGACCTTTGAATCAAGCCTTACGGGACAGAGAACCGCACCTGAGACCGGAGAGCAGATCCGACCCCTAAAGGACAGATGTCTGAACAGGAGCTCAGCAGCTCAACTTTTTTTGGTCCTTTGGGAAGCTGTCTGGTAGCTCCTGTGAGCATTTTCAGTATGGAAATGCAGGGGCCCCAAAATAGAAGTTCTTGGGGAGAGCCTAATCCTCGGGGCTTTACAAAACAGCTGCTGAACAATTCCACAAATTAACCACCAGGTGGCACTGTCACCCCATGCTGGTGGTCAGAAGACCTGGGAAATCCCTGCAGCAACCTCAGATCCCACAAATCACCAGTGCCGGTCCTAGGGGAGCTTCTTCGCTACTCAGCCCAAGGCTCTCCTACTTGGGGCCTTTTAGAGGAGGGACTGCTCCTGCATTTATTTTCCTGCATTCTTGCATTATTTGGATTGCTTCTTCCCCCCACCTCATTCTCAGGACCTACCACAGTGCTGGACACAAAGGAGACGCGAAATAGCATCTGGTTGGTTGATGGATGGATATGTCAAATCCAGGTTGTTGAGAAATTGTAGGAAGGAAACTGCCTGAGCTTTGAGGTAAAAGGAGAGAGGGCAGAGTGATAAGAATCAGAGAGAGGGTCAGGAACTGACAGCTGCTGTCAGGTCAGGGATGAATGACAAGGCCGGGGGAGAATGAGAAGGCTCATCCAGAGAAGACAACGGATATATTTCAGGGATCCCAAGTAGAAAGCGTCTCCTCAAGGCTGGGGTCAAGTCCTCGGCCTTCAGAACCCTTGGTGGCATCCCCAGGAACATGAGGGAGATGAGCCCAAGCAGCCCCCAGCCGCTGCTCACTTGGGCTCCAGGTGGCCATCACTGGCTCCTGGGAGATCATTACTCCCTCCTGTCTTGGGGGTCTGGCTTGCCTCTGTCGCAGGGGGCCCAGATCCCACCGGCTCCCCCTGGGAGATGGCATGGAGCTCAGCACCCTACCTGTATCAAGGTCTTCAGTCCAAAAGAGTCTCAAGAGACCTTCCCTGGCCAAGAGTCAGTCTTTGCTACCAGTCCAGCCCGTTGCATCCTGATTCCAATGGCCCAGGGTGGGGGTGGGGGGCCTGTTCCTCAAGGGTCAGTGGAGCAGAATGAAAAGAGCACAGGATGGAAGGAAGACCTGCATGGGAATCTCAGTCCCAGCACCTGTTACTGGTCAGATGTGGGATTTCCCTTGCAAGTTACACTTCCTGAGATCCAGTTTGTCATCTGTAAAAAGTCATTCCTTCCTTGCAGAGAATCAAGTGCAGTAACAAATACTTAATGCTGGCACGGGGCTCATGTCTAGTTCAACCAAGTGTGCGACCGTAACCGTCACCAAGGCAGCTCACAGTCCTCAGTGTGGCCGCTGGGAGGGGACAGAGGCAGGCGGGCCTCTGCCGAGCTGACCGCAACCAAGAAGATGCAGCAAATACAGCACTCTAGGCACGGGGGGATGAGAGAGGAGCAGAATTCCCACTCACAGTCAAGAGGAAGAAGGCAGCGGCAGCAGCGTGACCAGCCACCCAGCTCTGAGGGGCCCACCTGAAACCTAGGCTCCTTTTTCCCACACTTCAGCATCTCACCCCAGGCTCTGCCTCCCCCCACCCCTCCGAATGGGCTCAGTGTTCTGTTTGCTGTTTTTTTCCTGTCTTGGGCTCCACGATGGACTTGCTTCCCACAGGCAGTCTGCAGCCCACTCTGCCAATGCCTTTCAGTTCTCCTCTCCCATCACTCACTCTCCCATTCATGCACCCCCATAACACAGAAGCCCCAGGACCTCAGCATGTAGGAGCCCCCAACTCTCGAATCATCCTAGAGATGAGCTGGTTTGGGAGTCACAAGCTGCCAGCAGGTCGCAGAGGCGTCGGGCAACAGGGAGATTGAGGTGTGGGGCACAGCTGGTAAGAACCGGGGTGTGAGCCTGTCTAGGGGGGCAGGGCAGAGCTCATACCCAGGGGAGCTGAACACCCGGCAGAGCCCTGAACCTGGGGGTGGGGGCAGGGATGAGCACAATGGACATAAGGCACACTCGAAGTTAGGCTTCTGGCAGCAAGACTGAATGTCTTGCTGGTGGCTTCTGAGGTCCATTTGGCCACTCAGATGATGCACTGGACGAGGCAGCCAGAGGAAGGCTTCAGGGGCCCAGCAGAGAGGGCAGTGACACAGGGAACGACAGAGATGCATAGTGGAGGCAGATGGGACAGCTTCTCCAACCCATTTTTCCCTTTGGGCTTCAGGGCAGAGAGTCCCCAGGAAACCAATGAGGGGAGGAGAGGCGGCTCAGATGCCCCATGGCTGGCCAAGGTCAAAGAGTCCCCAGTAAGGGTAGGGTTCTTTTCCCTCTCAACCTCACGGCTCTCAGAGACCAGCTGTGCTGGGCACCATTTGCAGGGGTGGTTGCCAGGGAAACCACTTACTATTTTTATACATTCCACAGGTGACGTTGGAGGCTGCGGAAACACTCAGATGTGGTTGTTCCAGGAGCAGTGCTGGAGGTGATGCCCAAGTCAGCTCTGCTTGGGACAGAAAGTAGAGCAGAGGTTAAGAGCTTGGGGGTGGGGAAGGGCAGAATGGGGAGTCAGAGCATAACGGGTACAGGGTTTTTGTCTGGGGTGATGGAAAAATGTTGGCAATGGATGGGGTTAAGAGTCCTGTAACCATGAGGAAAAACAAAGGAATGTCAGTATTGCAGGGTGTTGAAAATAGATGGTCAATCATATTTTAAAGCTTTAATATGGGTGTGACTAAAGCAAAAAATGTTTATTTGGTACAAAATTTATAGTCTGACTAGTGCATTTCCTAATATAACTTATGTAGACAGCTTAATTGAACACCATAAGTACATGGAACCTTGAGTAGGACATGAAATTTTGTTGGTTTGTCCAGAGTAATGTCCTGAAAAATCCCAGAGTGATTTGAAAGTGAATTAAAAAGTATTTGCAAAAAAGTATTTTGCATTTTGCAAAAAAAATGGTGAGAAAGGGGGAAAATTCAACTTCCCCAAGGGGAGAATTCCACAGTGGGGACAACCAAAGCAATAGGCTGAGCCCCCAATCTTGGGGTTTGTTCATATGAAACTTAACCCTGCAAAGGATAGGCTAAGCCTACTTAAAATTGGGCCTAGAGAACCTTTTTTGTTGCTCAGATGTGGCCTCTCTCTCTCAGCCAACACAATAAGCAAACTCACTGCCCTCCGGCTCTCTACATGGGACATGACTCCCAGGAGTGTGGACCTTCCTGGCAACGTGGGACAGGAATCCTAGAATGAGCTGGGACTCAGCACCAAGGGATTGAGAAAACTTTCTCGACCAAAAGGGGGAAGAGAGAAATGAGGCAAAATAAAGCATGAGTGGCAGAGAGATTTCAAACAGAGCCAAGAGATTATCCTGGAGGTTATTCTTACACGTTACATAGATATCACCTTTTTAATTTAACATGTATAGACAGGCTAGAGGGAAGTACATGAAACTGTAGAGCTGTGTTCCAGTAGCCATGTTTCTTGAAGATGAATGTATAATGTTACAGCTTTTGCAATGTGCCTATGCGATTGTGAAAAAAATCCCTAAAGCTGGGGAATTGTAACCCAGGTGAAACTCTGAAATATGTTCTACAACTAAATGTGGTGTGGTGCGTTGAAATTTATAGATTTGTTTGTATATATGTCATTTTTCACCAAAAAAAGAAGGAAAGGGGGTCAATTGTGATGATAAAAAAGTATTTAAGTCCTCTAGCCTCCTATATTCTGGAGCAGCCAGAAGGAAAAATCTGATAGGATGGTATGGTAGCCCATGACAAACTCTGGGATCTGTCCTGTAACCACTTGTTGAAGAGTGCTTTGAAAACGATGGCTTGCTACCCCAGGCATTGCCCTCTTTATCTTGGATTTTGGGATAGATATTTTTTCTTTTGAATTTTTATTAGAGAAGTAAGTCAATAAAAGTGAACTTTTATTTACTATGAGTTAGTGAATGGAAAATGTAGTTGATAAAACAATTCCATCAGTGTCTGCTTAACAATACGATGATCCCAGCAGGTTTTGACTTCTTACACAGAACGTCAGAGAGTTTCTGGAACTGAACTGTGGAATTTATGTTTGTGACTTAGAAAGGATTTGGAAAGAAGGGAAATATAGATAACTAAAATTTAAGAGTCTTTTCACTCAATGACCTTGGAAAATGGATTAATTTCTGTAGTTCTTACCTGCTCTTAAGATTTTTAGGGAAGAATTGATACAGCTAAGGGGTTGCGAGAATCTGCTGGTTCATACTTAAAATTACAATATTGTACTAGGCATAATATACTCTGTTATATGTAATTTATTTGTGTACTTTTGTAGTGACTATTTACCTCTTATATGAAATTGTTTAATGTGAAGGTATAATCATTTATAAAGTTCTAAGTTTCAGACACTTTGTTGGTACATTTGGACTGAAAATAAAAATATTTAAAATTATTCCTGCATATTGAAAGATTTCAAACATATAGAAAAGTATAGAGAATAATATAACCAGCGTCCATGTACTCACCACCTGTCATGGTCGGGTTCATGTGTCGGCTTGGCCAGGTGGTGGTGCCTGTTTGTCCGGTTGGGTAAGTGCTGGCCTGTCTGTTGCTATGAGGACATTTCATAGGATTAAGTCATGAACACATTGGCTGCATCCACAGATGATTCCATTTGTAATCAGCCAAGGGAAGTGTCTTCTGCACTGAATGATGCTTAATCTAATCACTGGAAGCCTTTTGAGGAAGATTCAGAAGAGACAGGTTCTCTTTCTGCTTCGGCTGCTGAGCCTCTCCTGTGGAGTTCGTCCAGACCCTCCATCGGAATCGTTAGCTTCACAGCCTGCCTTGAGGATTTTGTACTCTACGTTCCCATGGTTATGCAAGACACTTTTATAAATTTTATATTTATGAGTATTTCCTGCTGCTTCTATTTCTCTAGAGAACCCTAACTAATACAACTTGGTACCAGAAGTGGCTCTTAAGAAACAGAATCTTAAAAATGGGTTTTTATGAATGGTTTTCTACTCTGACTGGACACAAAGGCACTAAGGATTCTGATTCCCATTATCAGAATGACACTCCCAATCCATGGGGTGAGTTGACAAAAGAGATATTCAAAATATTATCATTCGATCATGCTTCGCTTGTACGAAGTCAGGCTGTGGGGGATGTTTTTGACATCTTAATGGAGTTTTGTGGAAATAGAAAGTACGGAGATTTGGCTGGTTGTTGTTAGATACACTGTATACATTAATGAGGGAAAGGGATAAGTTCAAGGCTTCAAATGAGAAGCTTAAATGCCATCTGACAGACGTAGACGTTTCTGTGAGTATCCTGAAGGAAAATCTCATTTCCTGTAGCTGTAGACTTGAGATCTCCAAAAATCAGACTCAGACTCTTATTGTTAGAGTAGCAACTTTACAACATAAACTGAAATCTCAATCTTTCACGGTGTCTGCCTTTACAGTGAGGGCACTGATTGGAAAGGAGTGGGACCCTGAAAAATGGGATGGTGACATATGGATTGATAATGATGTTGGGGGTGAGGTTGAAACCCTAGGTCATGCTGAGTCTTCTCTAGATAACCCTATAATAGTCTGCCCTGAGGACATAGCCGCCCCACCTCCAGCCTGCCTTGAGGAGTTGGCCACCCAACCTCCTCCTGAAGGGATTAGCCCTAGAGTGATTAATCCTGTTTCACCAGATGAAACTGCAAATGAAGGCCCTGAAGCAAATGGCTTGGAAGATACTTTTGGTTCTTTTCATGACTCCCCCCCCACCCCACATTTCTTCCAGACCTATAACTAGACTAAAGTCCCAACAGACCCCTAAAGGTGAGGTACAAAGTATTACACGTGAGGAGGTACGTTATACTCTAAAAGAATTGTGTGAGTTTTCCAATTTATATAGACAGAAATCAGGGGAATATGTGTGGCAATGGATTTTAAGAGTGTGGGATAATGGTGGGAGGAATATAAGGCTGGATCAGGCTGAATTTATTGATATGAGCCCACTAAGCAGAGATTCTGCATTCAATATTATAGCTCAAGAGGTTAGAAAAGGTATTAACAGTTTGTTTGGATGGTTGGTTGAAACATGGATCAAAAGGTGGCTGACATCACCTGAGGTTGAAATGCCAGAACTGCCCTGGTAAAATGTAGATGAGGGGATCCACAGGCTTAGAGAGATTGGCATGTTAGAGTGGATTTATCATGCAAAGCCTTCTCTTATACCCCAGGAATATCCGGAGGATGCACCTTTTACCAGAACAGTGAGAAATAAATTTGTGAGACTAGCACCATCATCCCTGAAGAGCTCTGTGGTTGCACTTCTCTGTAGACCAGATATTACTGTGGGAACTGCAGTCACTGAGCTGGAATCCTTAAACACAATGGGGATGATCGGATCCCGAGTTGGCAGAAGCCAGGTGGCAGCACTTAATTGTCAAAGACAGGGTGGACGTGGCTATCATAATGGACAGCAGATACCTTGGTTCAAGAAGGCTGAAGACGTTCAGGGTTTCTCTCTCAATTGGAAAGGCATGTGGTGAACATGGTGATGTCTGTCTGCTAACTTTCTCTCTAGGCTTCTTGTTTCAAGAAGCTCCCTCTGGGGCATTTTCCCTCTTCATCTCCAAAGGTCTCTAGTTGTATGGGCACTCTTGGTTCTTGTGGCTCTCTCATGGCTCTGTTGCTCTCTCAAAAATGGTTCCCTTTTAAAGGATTCCAGTAAAGTAATCAAGACCCACCTGGAATGGGTGAAGTCACATCTCCATCTAATAAAAAAGTTAATACCAACAATTGGGTGCGGCATATCTCCATGGGGATAATCTAATCAAAAGATTCCAACCTATGTTATTGAATAGGGATTTAAAAACCCACAAGATTGGATCAGGATTAAAACATGGCTTTTCAAGGGCCCATAATCCTTTCAAACTAGCACAGATACCTTAACTCCAAAGAAAGGGCCAATGACGTTCCAGGTTTCTCTTTAAGCTGGAAAGGCACATGGTGATATCTGCTAGCTTTCTCTCCTCATTTCATAAGGCTTCTCTGGGGGCATTTTCCTTCTGCATCTCCAAAGGTCACCGGCTATGTGGGTTCTGTCAACACAAAAGCTTTTTCCAAAATGGTTCCCTCTTCAAGGGCTTCAGTAAACAACCCCAGCTGGAATGCGTGGAGACACATCTCCATGGAGACCACCTAATCAAAAGGTCCCACCCACAGTTGGGTGGATCACATCTCCATGGAAACAAAAAAGATCATACCCAGCAATATTGAATGAGGATTGAAAGACCTGGGTTTTCTGGGGTACATGACAGTATCAAACCGGCATAGCAGTTTGTTATGCAGCAGCAAATAACTAATAAGGGGGCAGGAATTTAATCACCAGTTTATCCAACAGTCTTCCATGACTATTTAGTGAGAGGTTGTGCTGGGCATTATTCCTGGCCTGGAGGCTCCGCCCTGAATGGGCAGTGGGGCACTGCTCCCAGCCAGCTGGACTCATGGGCCAGGCAACTTCTCCTGAGTCAGCTTCAGCTTCAGGTACCGGGAATGACTCTTGCACATTTAAGCAGAAAGGGGTTTATACAGGGAACTGGGTGAGCAAAATCCCTGAAGGGTTAGAGGAGCAGGCTCTGGCTGAGCTTTCAGAGCCCACTCCAGGAACACCAGAGGGCAGGCCCCACAAGGGAGCCGCCTCCTTAGCCATCACAACTCCAGAGACTCCCCAAGTTGGCCACCTGACCCTGGGCTCTGAGATGGGCTATCTTTAGCCATGACCCCCAGAACAAATTTTGCCTCCACTCTGTCCCTCAACCCTGGGAAGCGAAGGCTGAACCACAGACCTCCCCTGCCCCTGCCTGGGAAAAAGCAAACGGGGCCATGAAGAGGCAGCAGAGACAGCTTGTCACCCTCCACCTTCCACATACTGCCCAGGAGTGGCTGCCTGGTGGACGCTGGGCACCCGTGGAACCCAAACTGCATAGGAAATGGGAAACGTGGTCTCCAGCTGGCTAGGCTCACTCGAAGGGGTCCAACAGGACAGTGAGCCAAGCTACAGTATCTGTACAGGGTGCACAAACATCTGCTGACGAGGATGCTGCTGCAGAAGGGTGACCAGGAGAGGCCCTGCAGTGACAACTGTCATCTGGACAGAGTTCATGAATGGGAGGCAAGATTGACACACCCAGGACATATTCATATCACATGGCTGGGACAACATTATGGATTAAAAAACCTTTTTTTGTTGTTTCTAAAAGTTGATATACATTGTAGAATTATAATGAGTACAAAGAACAGTATATTTATGTGAAACATTATCATGCCAAAACATGCCAATAAAACATCTTCATGAATAAGTCAAATTATTCATTGAGGCTTGGACTTTCTCCCAAGATGACATAAATGAAATTATTTAGAAAATAATGCAAAAAGACCAGGAGGCAGTTGAGGTTTAGTGACCTCCATCTCTGCAACTCCAGGTCTTTCCTTTCCTTCATCTTTTCCCTTATCTAGGGGATAGTTTTCCCTTATAGTCGAGTTTCATGCATCACATTCAGTAGCAGCAGAGACCCAGTGGCCTCAGTATCCCTCAGCTATCCCCTTCCTCTTCTAGACTGTGGACTGTGTTTTTGTTTGTTTGTTTTTGCATGGACAGGCACCGGAAATCGAACCCAGGTCTCCAGCATGGCAGGTGAGAACTCTGCCTGCTGAGCCACTGTGGCCTGCCCTTGTTAGTTTTTTTTAATACTCGTAACAACTCTGCAAGACAGGTAGTACTGTCCTCATTTTGTGGAGGGGAAACTGGGGCTCAGCTAGATGAAATAATTTTTACGGTTGTAAGCAAGAAGTTAGGATTTAGGGGATGATTATGATTACTGAATCATTATATAGATATTTTTACTTTCTGGCATATTGGAGTACACAGAGGGAAATGCCTGAAATCTCTAAACTGCAACCTGTCTGCCTTGATCTCTGATAACGATTGTATAGCCTTTATCTTGTATCTTTGTGGTTGTAAAAACCTTGTTACTGGCCCTCACTTGCACCCATTTTATCCAGTTTTTTGACTTTTGCGTCTTGTGATCACTGAAGACAGCCCCTAATGTTTATTAATAAAGGGCCTTGGGTCAGCCCAGAACTAACCCACCCCACGTCCAAAGTTATCTTATTAACTAAAGCTGGATCTAACCAAAGTGGGTCTGCCTGACATACGCAATAGTTTAGACTTTAACCTATAAGTTACCAATACTTTATTATAATACTAAAAATCATGCCCATCACCATGTTAAGCCTGCTATTTTCTTACCTATGTCCTGTGACTAAGCAGGTAATCAATCTATACATGCTCCGTAATTAGATAGATCACCTCTAATCACAATCATCTGGAGCCACTGGGCTCATGATCCAAAAATCTGCCCATCTTTTCATCAGAATTACTGTAGTTTGGGAGACAGATTTTTGGGTCGATAGGCTATCTGATCTCCTGCTTTGCACGTAGCAATAAGCTCTTTCTTTGACTCCCCAGGGTCTCATGCATTGGTCATTGCAGGGCATCAGGCAGAGAACCCGCCCCCCAATGCCCTGCCTTTGTCCTAATACACAAATAGAGGTAAAGAGATTTGAACCAGGCTTTTCCTACCAAACCCTGGAATGAAGACACTGCCCTCCTAGTGGCACACAAACTCGTGAGAGGAGGTAAGTCTGTTTGCTGGCATTATTGGGCTCTCCTAGACATTGTTTGTAAAAACTGTAAAAATAAAAGTGTGGACTCTGCGGCTGAACTTTCTGGGTTTGAATCCCAGTTCTGTTACTTCCTAGTCTGTGACCTTTAGCAAGTTACCTAGCCTCTCTGTCTATTTGGGAAAAATAATAGCACCTACTTCATAGGGTGATTATGAGGAGTAAATAAGTTCATATTTGTAAAGCCCAGTGTCTGGCTCATAGTAAATGCTTCCTAAGAGTGTGACAGGTGGAGATGAAACTGATGAGTTGAATTCCACTAGTCAGGAAAACAGGAATCTGAGGGGCTGGGTAACTTGCACAGCGGTTACGAGGGCAGCCAAGGCAAGGGCTAAAGCCCAGGCTGCCGGCAGCCCTTGTCCTGTGCTTCTGGGGAGTGGCAGCTTCGCAGAGGCTTCTGCCCTTATGCCTCTGCCACCTGCCCGTGGAGAGGCCTCAGCATTCAGCAGGTCCCCGGGAGGCTCAGGGAGGCAGGGCAGCACCAAGGCAGAACTGGTGGGATTTCCCTTGCAATGGATCAGAAGTAAGAGGTTTGATGTAACTTCCTATTACCTTCACGTGTGCTTGGACTTCATTTGTTCTTCAAACACCGAAGGAACCCTAAGACATTGTCTGCACGTATATTATAGATTTTTAAGGAAGGAGACCATGTTTTATACTTCCATTACTCTCCCCATTGCACCTTAATAGCAGTTTGCACATGGAACATGCTATGGCTTCTCAACAAATTTTTATCTATTGAAAAAAGATGTTTAAGACTTTATAACAAAAAGGTCTATCAGCAATATGATTCAAGTAACAAAACGAGTCTACCTGCTGAAATTCTTTGAGATGAGACCTGCGTTTTTAAAAAATCTGCTTTAGCTTTTTATTTTCTGTCCAGTAATTTAGAATATACTATTAGAAGTCAGTTATTAAAACAAAAACAAAAGCACCCATGACATGTCAGAAATGCACAGGAGCCAGGACAGATACAGGACAATTTGAGTGCCAAGATAACTAAGCACGTTTATAAATTATAAATTGCTGGGGAACAAAAAATAGAAACCCATGAGTTGTTATCAATAACGATAGTGATCAATGGTCAATAGATAAGAACCCAACCGGGAAAGAAGAGGAGCCCTGTGGTGGGCTGGCTGGTAAATGTGGAGGGAGCACTGGAGCTGGGAAATCTCCATGAAGGCTGGCTCCAGCGATAGCCCCGATGAATATCCCCAGTGGATGATGAGCGGGGTCTGAAGGCACCTTCAATGGATGCTCACTAACTCCAAAGACACCAGCCTTCACGCAGCAGAGCGAAGGAACCTGGCGACCTGGATGGATGTGCCTCTAGACAGGCTGCCTCTGGGGGATTCTGGCCAAGAATGCATACCTGCATATGTTCAGGAGGGAACAGTCGCCAAATCCCAAGTAAGGAAAATGCTGTGCAAAGAAGGGTTGCGGGGGGTGGGGTGGGAGACTGCAGTTTTCAAAACCGTCTAGGAAAGCTGTGGAAATGTTACAGGTTAAAGGAGGGACCTGGGACCCGGGCTGGGCTGGGTGGGGACAGAGATGTTACAGAGCCCCTGGTGGGGTTCATTGACAAAGCTGGGGCCTGGGCGGCAGATGAGATTCAAGTATTGCATAATGCTAAATTCATTGAAATGAATGACTGTACTGTGGTAATGTAAGAAAAGATCCATCCCTGTTCTTAACAAATACGCAAGAATAGAGAGAGGCAAATGAACATAATGCATATAAATTACCTTCAAATAGTTCAGGAAAAGGTATTAGGAAGAGCTAGGTGGAGCAAATGCACAAAGCAAAGAGGTAAGATGCTAACAACAGGGGAAAATACAGTTATCATTGAACTATTCTTATTCTTTCAACTTTTCTGTGAGTTTTAAATCATTTCCCTATGAGAAGTAATTTTTTAATCCATTAACTCATTTTCCACCTTTACCTATTTTTTATTATGACGAATTTTGAACAGAAAAGTATTAAGGAATGCTCATGTACTTACTTTTCACAAAGAATTTTTAAGGAAAATAAGGGGCAAGTAAATTCCGGAACATGATCTGAAACTTGAGGGCCTGGGAGGTGGGTGACTGACTGACCCCTGTGTCCCTCACCAAAAGTGAAAGGCAGAGCCGTGGCTTGGCAAGGACTCCCAGCCACCATCTCATTCCTTTTCTAACACGCCCTCCACCCAGATCAGCACACGGGACTCCGCTCCTTCGACATTCGAAGGTCAGGATTATGCCACGCCCTTTGCTCTGAGCACACCCCCTCTGCCCTCCCCGGGCCTGTCTACTGGACCCTCCACCATCCCTTAGGAGCTTTCGGTCCCGACAGTGATTCGGCTCCTAAGGGGAAGCTGAAACCTGAGGCAGGAAAGAGTGAGAGCACCCACTCTGAGCAGTTGCCCTCATCCTCTCCATCTGGAATTATTTTTACTTGTTTATTTTCTGTCTTCCTCACTGGAATGTAAGTGCCACAAGCGCAAGGGTCTAGTCTGTCTGGCTTATTTTATCCCCAGAGCTGGATAAACAGATGCTGGACAGGCAACCTGAGCAGGAGGGCATGCGCACACTGGAGGAGGAGAGAAAGACTGAGTGTGTGCAGCAAGCTGAGCGGGGCACCCTGGGGCAAGGTGATGCAGGGAGGGAGGCAGGGACCAGCCATGCAGAGCCTTTGAGATGCTTAAGAGGTTGTGGGTGTGTCCCCGTGTTGCTCTCTAGGAATGGAATTCCCCCCCCCCACCCCAATTCCTCCCCCACTTACACTGCGGGACCAATTCCTCTATCCTTCAATTCCCAATTTAAATGTCTCTCTACCTGCCAAACAGAATTGGATCTGCCCTTATCTGCGTTCCCGAATCAATTCATATCTCAATTTTGGGGCTTATTATATAGCATTAATCTGTTTCCAAGCCTGTCTCCCTCACAGATCTGAGCTTCCTGAGGATAATGCTCTTGTCTTACTTCTGTTACCTTCAGGGCCCACCATAGTGCCTGTAGTGGAGGGAGTGCCGGGTGAACGTTTAATGCATGGATGAGTGGACAGCTATTAAAGGTTAGACATGTCCCCAGGAGCCCTAACCCGCCCTGGCCAAGCCTTGAGGAGTGCTGTGATCTCCAGGTTACACTCCCTTCTTTAGAACTACTCACTCCACTGCATTTCTAATAAGAACTGGTTTGCCCCACCCATTTCCTTTTGGCTCTCTTAGTAGCTCTTCTAATCCATTGGGCCTTGCTCTATAGATTTCAAATTATTCAGAACTAGAATATTTTTCTACATGGTTAGACCAACAGAATTGACTGTTCAATATGATTCATTTGTTTTTTTCATTCTGAGGTTTTCTATTTCTATCTGCTCCAAAGTTATACACACAAATCAAAATAGCTAGATAATGATATGGACCAGTTCTCTGAGAAGTAGATGCCAAGAAGGGATTCAGTGTATAAGAGATTTACTGGGGCAAATGCTTGTGAGATATAAAGGGGCAGGAGCTGGAGGAGAATAGTGTAGGCATCAGACCACGAAGCAGGACTGACCCCTGTAATGGAGGGGGGAGGGCGGGAAGCAGGCAGGCTGTAGACTGCGGTGTTGTTCTAAGAAAGTTTTGGCAATTTCAAAAGGGAGTTCCTGAGAAAAGTCCCCTGTCAGAGGGCCCCCTTGTCTCCTGGGAATGGGCCTCCTTGGTGTCCAATCATGCCCGGTCATCAGCTGGGAGCAGACTGTGGAAAACCTGGCCCATGGGTGGATTTCAGAGCTAAGGAGCTAGGGCTGGAGGTCAGTTATGCTTCCTCAGGAGATCTGAGAGGCATATTCTCTCGGCTATCAGAGACAATAATTTACATAATTAAAGCTTAGCCACCCTCTGATTTTTCCCAAAAGAGTGGAATGATCAGTGAGGCAAGTTTGGGACACATGACTTCATCATTTGTCTAGACCACGCTTTCATAGCTTGTAATTTTGAATGGGGAGTTGGAATCAGAGCATCCAAAATGAAGACTGAGAAAAGCAACCCATGTTTTGCTGAAAATGTTATGTTATTGCTCTATAGCAAAACATTTTCTGCTTTTCTCCTGTTTTTATTTTGAAATACAGTGGGTACATTATTTTCCTTCTGCCTCAGAAAGATACTCAGATGTTGTAAGTTGAGGGTGTGCTTGACTTATAGAACTCATGGTTGTTACTCCAAAGCCTCACTGGATTTTTTTTTTCTTTTTTCACTGGATTATTTTTACAGATTGATTCATGGGCCAAGAAACCTTCAAATTTGCCTATACTGACAAATAAAAAAAGTCACTCTATGTGTGTCATCTTTGCCTCCATGCCCTATGTCTGCCTTGGGAGACTACTCCCCTCAACTAACAGGCCTGTGCTGACATTGATCTCAAACTCACCAGGAGACTCCACCCTTGTTCCTATAAGAAGGCTCTTTAGGAAGCCAGTGTCCACAAGAAGGACTCCCCCCTCTGCTAACCTCAGATTTCAGGAAACTTTTAATTTGTCAGTAGAAATAGTAGTAGGATCTGGTACAGACAAGCACGGTCTTCAAAGGTGACAAAATCTGGCTTTGAATCCTAGCTCCACCACACTGCTGCTGGCAAAGGCAGGTGACTGGTGGAAGTCCAAGTCCCACGCCACTAAAAGTGCCAGGAGGAAAGGGCAATCATGCCGGGAGGTCTCAGAGCAGTTACTGGATACCTAGTCACAGAGCAGTGATGTTCAGAGGAGCAATCTGTTGATGAGGCTAGGTGGAACTGTGCAAATAGAGGAGAATCCAGTTTCTGAAAGTACTGGAATTGGCAGGGTGGGAACAGTGAAGCGTGGGGAGAAAGTAGCAATCAAGTGTCTGACCTACTAAACTACAAGGCAAGGAGTCAGGTACAGAATTATAAATGAGGAATCAATTTTCTTGAAATACTGAGAATGAGGATCAGATCCTTTCAGTAGTTAGAGTCTGACCCAGTTGTATTAGCCAGGGTTCTGTAGAGAAACAGAATCAGCAGGAGATATCTGTAGATATAAAATTTATAAAAGTAGTGCTACAGCTGTCCACTTTTGGGTGGTACCTGCATATCATGCAGAACAATCTGTAAACCAGG
Source organism: Tamandua tetradactyla (assembly GCF_023851605.1). Lineage (NCBI taxonomy): Eukaryota > Metazoa > Chordata > Mammalia > Pilosa > Myrmecophagidae > Tamandua > Tamandua tetradactyla. The sequence continues at coordinate 222,312,609 of NC_135327.1, read as the reverse complement.
CCTGAGCTTTCTCTTCCTCAGTCAAGTCACCGTAAGGAATTCCCCAAGAGGCCATAGCTCTGGTCTGGGAAAAGAGAAGGTAATGTGGCAGGAGTGCAGATTGTGGGCATTTGGGCCACTTTCTCATGTAACTTACTTGTGCCTTCAGGACCTGCTCTGGCCCTATCTCGTCTAAACCATTTCCATTTTATGATGAAGTGCTGCTGCGCATGCCCAACTTTATGGCTTGGTGGGTCAGACCACACCCAGCTCATGATAGGTCTCATGGTAACTTGGTGGCCCATGGTTAAGCATTCAGTCTCTAATAAGGCCTAGTAGCAGGCCAAAAGCAGTTTCTCAAAAGGAAAGCAGTTATCTGCAGCAGATGGTAAGGCTTTGCTTGAAAATCCTAAGGGTCTGCATTGTGAAGCTGATGACTCTGACGAAGGGCCTGGAAGAACTCCACAGAAGAGGCTCACCATCTGTGGCAGGAAGAGAGCCTGTCTCTTCCGACTTCTCCTTAGAAGACTTCCAGTGATTAAATTAAATGCAATCAGCTGTGGGTGCGGGCAACTTAATCATGATTTAAGTCCATGAAATGTCTTTATAGCAACACACAGGCCAGCACTTGCCCGACCAGATGACCAGGTACCACCACCTGGCCAAGTTGACACATGAACCTGACCATGACACCAGTTTTGAGCTGATGATCTCTAGAGGATGGGACTGTCATCAGACTATGATGCAGGTCTGACTCTTGGGAGGGAGGGGGAAGAGAAGAGAGAGAGGAAGGATGGGAGGAAGGGAGGGAGGGAAGAAGGAAGGATTGAAGGAAGGAAGGAAAGTTGCAGGGTTCCTTATTCACCACATGCAGAATATCTCAATTATTCCAGAGTCTGAACTAAAACATTCCTAGCTTCTATCTTCAGTTAGGACATAAGTAGCCCCCAAATGCAAACTGCTAGGGCTGAGGACTAGGTAGAAGCTAGAAGTATGATTTCATGTGTTCATACTTAGAGATTACATTCTCTATGGTATATTACATGATGGAAATAAGAACTTAATAAACAAATTGAATGTCAATTTACACAAAAGTATAAAGAGATATTTTTAAAAGATATAACACAGTGTGAACGCCATTATTTGTTTACAAAGGACTAAAGTGGGATCATGGAATAACTGCAAATTGGCTCATACTTACATGTCATTAACACAGCTTGAGAAACGCACAGTTTTCATTTCCTTTTGACAACATGGTGAGAGTGAATGGGCCTTTCAGGTTGCTGACAGACTGGCTGCCGCTGCCTGCCCAATCCAAACACTAAGTGAACTCTCTGTCAAGGTGGAGTGTTTAAAGGAAAGGCATATGAGAAAAAGAAAACGGAATTAGAGAATAGGGTTCTACTATTCACAAGTTCTTAAGCCTTTATCTAACAGCTAAATTTCATAGCTACAGGCACTTGTAAAGGTATTTATCCTTTATTTATCAAGTTTTATGGGGTGAGGTATTTACAATCTTATAAATGTATGACAAACTTAATGCTCTATTTTTCTCCTCCAAGTTTTTTTAATCAAAGTATGGCATAGGTGTATAATGCAGCAAAACCATAATTCTTTAAAAGAGAAAAGATATGGCTTTCTTTTTAACCTACCTTGGATTTAAATATTTAGGGGAAATTGTCAAATTATATACCTAAGACCAAGTTTAGGAGATTCAGGATGTAGGGGAAATTACACTGCCTATAAGTTCCATACTTTTTAGTCTTCCCCCAAACCTGAAAACACAAATTTTAGAGGTATAATCGGTAAAAATAAACCATGCAGAGCAGCCTTGATGGGAAAGAAGACAAAGAAAAGAAGCTTTGAGAGAGAAATGGATAAGAGAGAAAGGGGGCTTGCGAGGCACATTCTGAGTTGATTGTATTTATATGTATCTATTATTGCCTCATTTCAAAAATGAAGATGTTGGACTAGGTATCTTTCAGTTTTCAATTTTTGTTTATATATTTAATACTTACTTTTATTAGTAAGGCACATATTTGTTAGAGGTTGATTTTTCCATCAGAAGCCAGGCTGATAAATGTAATGCATCACTGTGGATTCATTAAAAGAGCCAATAATTCTATTACTTTAAAGAGAAAATAAAATTATATTTGTTAAAAAGTGCAGCAAGGGCGGGCCGCGGTGGCTCAGCGGGCAAAGTGCTTGCCTGCTATGCCGGAGGACCTCGGTTCGATTCCCGGCCCCAGCCCATGTAACAAAAAACGGAAAAACAAAATACAATAAAACAAGAAAATGTTTAAAAGATGTTTCCCTTTCTTCCTTCCTTCCTTCCTTCTATCCTTCCTTCCTTCTCTCTGTCTTTCCTTTAAAAAAAAAAAAAAAAAAAAAAAAGTGCAGCAAGACTTGGACCTGAGAGAAGAGTAATCAGTGCTGCTTGGAAAGGAGCTCCTGGGTCTTGGGGATGGGAAAGAGGGGCACATGGTTCTAATGATCAGGCCCTGCGAGGACTGAGAAAGGGGCAAACCTAATTCCACCTGGACCTTGCTGAACTGCGCCTTGTGTACCTGCAGCCTTCTCACTGGAGAATGCAGTCCTCCTAGGTCCAGGAATATTACAGACAACAAAAATCTCTCACACAGCACGGCCAAGTTTTGCCTCTCTACCATCTCTTCCTGGAATATGGAGGAAAATTTCACCTTGTGCTGATCCCTAAGGAATTCTTTCAGTTCCCTTATCCTAAAACTGGGGTCACAGAACCCTATATGCTTAGAACTGTGCTTATCCTATATTTTCTATACAAAGGAATATATATGTGATTACCCCAAAGAACTTCTCTACCTTATTAACAGTAGGGTTACTCATCCATGTAGTTAAAAATTATGGTGCCTCTATTGGACAATTTGCTGTTAAACTCAATGAGCAAAAAACTGCCCAACTAGAAGAGGTGAAGCAGGCTTCCATTAGAAACATCCAAGATGCAACTGATTTCGAGAAATCACAGCAGGCATTGATGCTGAACCTCCATTACCTGTTCAATGTCTAGAGGAATAACATTGCTTCGACCATGGAGGTTACTTCAGGAATGGCTGCATGGAGTATACAAGGAAGTAAAGAATTGCCTGAACTATCAGACCTCTATGCAGAATATGACGCACCAAAAGGAGCAAGAGCACTTGATAAACTGGGTGGAGGAGCACATGGTGCAGAGCATCCCTACACAGCAGGAAAATGAGAAAATTGCCAAGTGCACTGCAGATATAAAGCTGCAAGCAATGAAGACTCAAGCACAACCAGTTCTGTTAGTGCATCTATCCCAGTTGAAACTGCTAGAAACACCTGACCACTGTGCTGGTTTGAAACTGTTATGTACCCCAATATTGTAGAGTGGGACCTCCTGATTAGTTTGTTTCCATGGAGATGTGACACACTCAATTGCAGGCATGATCTTTTGATTAGATTTCTCCAATGGCATTGTGACACACCCATTCGGGGTAAGTCTTAATTAGTTTACTGGAGTTCTTAAAAGGAGCTCATGGAAAGAGAACACTCCTAGAAATGACATGGACAGTAGAGAAATGAAATAAGACTCAGACATTTGGAGATGCTAAGCTAAAAGATGAAATCCTGAATTTGCCCTGGAGACATTAGGTAAAGGCCCACAGATGCTTAGAGTGAAAGCCATTGGAATCAAAAGCTGAAAGCAACAAAACCCAGGAGCAAAGGGCCATAAGATGCCACCATGTGCCTTCCCATATGACAGAGAAACCCTGGACATGAACAGTCTTTCTTGAGTGAGGGTATTCTCTTGTTGATGCCTTAATTTGGTTATTTTTATGGCCTTATAACTATAAACCTGTAACTTAATAAATCCCCTTTATAAAAGCCAATCCATTTCTGGTACACTAGTAGCTTTAGCAAGTCAAAATAACCGCCTAAATGGAAAATGTGACAAAAATCTTTGTGTATTGCTGTCTACTGAAGTTACAGTTTACCTTAAATAAAAATGAAAAGTTTGAATGTGATATGGTAAGAAAATAAAGCAATCTATTGGGCCAGTAAAATATATATATAATTGTTAGAAGCTGATACTTCCATTTGAAATAGGCTGATGAGAATACTTTATTGTTGTGAATTCATTTAGACTCAATTCAGAGTTAATATATTTTAATCCTACTCTGCCACTAGTTACTTCTATTTATATGAGCGATTTATAAAAAGAGTATCCAAAATAAGCCAACCTTTCTGATCATTATATTTTGATAGGTAATATCATTTCATTAAACTTAGGAAGTTATAAAATACTTATTAATGTTTAGGCATCTGTGTAGTTAGGTTCAGGTGCCAACTTGGCCAGGTTAAGGTGCCTAGTTCTACTGCTGTGGACATGAGCCCATGGCATGTGAACCTCACCTGTTGCTGATTACATCTGCAGTAGGCTAGGAGGTGTGCCTGCTGCAATGAATGATGTTTGATTTAATTGGCTGGAAGCTTAAATGAGAGAGCTCAACGTAGTACAGCCCAAGCAGCTCAGCATACCTCAGCTCAGCACTTGCAGCTCAGCCCAGGCCTTTGGAGATGCAGAAAGAAATCACCCCGGGGAAAGTTATTGGAACACAGAGGCCTGGAAAGAAGGCCAACAGAGATCACCCTGTGCCTTCCCGTGTAAGAAAGAACCTCAGTTGAAAATTAGCTGCCTTTCCTCTGAAGAACTATACATTTTTAACTAAATAAATCCCCTTTTATTAAAAGTCAAGCCATCTCTGGTGTGTTGCATTCCAGCAGCTAGCAAAGTAGAACAGCATCTATTTCAGTTAACATATTTTAAATGTGAAAAGATAGATACAAAAGAATTAAGCATAATTAATTCATATTATATCTGAAGCTAATTTTTTATTTAGTTCACATTCATGAATTAGAAATGACAGATCTGGCCACCGTGGCTCAGTGGCAGAGTTCTCGCTTGCCATGCCAGAGGACCCAATTCTCAGTATCTGCTCATGTAAAAAAATATATAATAATTAAAAAAATACAAATAACAGATTGATTTGCAGGCTTTTGGTTTCAAAATTTGGAGTAAGCATGCATTTTTACTTTCCTTTCTCCTTCAAACCTATGAAATGACATTAAAGGTATAGTAAAGGGAAGTAGATTCCTCTCATTGTAAAATCAAGCAAGAATTTCCATAGATGGTCAGAAATTTAGACAATTTTTTTGATCATTGTTCTGGTTTGCTAGCTGCTGGAATGCAATATACCAGGAACAGAATGGCTTTCTAAAAGGGGAATTTAATAAGTTGCTAGCTTACAGTTCCAAGGCCGAGACAATGTCCCAGTTAAAGCAAGTCTATAGAAATGTCCAATCAAAGGCATCCAGGGAAAGAGACCTTGGTTCAAGAAGGCCAATGAAGTTCAAGGTTTCTCTCTCAAGTGAGAAGGCACATGGCAAACACAGTCAGGGCTTCTCTCTCAGCTGGAAGGGCACATGGTGAACACAGCATCATCTGCTAGCTTTCTCTCCTGGCTTCCAGTTTCATGAAGCTCCCTGGGAGGCGTTTTCCTTCTTCATCTCCAAAGGTCACTGGCTCATGGACTCTCTGCTTTGTGGTGCGCAGCATTCTCTGCTCTCTCCAAATCTTTTTAATTCTCCAAAATGTTTCCTCTTTTATAGGACTCCAGAAACTAATCAAGACCCACCCAAATGGGTGGAGACACACCTCCACCTAATCCAGTTTAACAACCACTCTTGATTAAATCACATCTCCGGAGAGATGATCTAATTACAGTTTCAAACATACAGTGCTGAATAGGGATTGGAAGAAGTGGCTGCCTTTACAAAATGTGATTAGGATTAAAACATGGCTTTTCTAGGGTACATACATCATTTCAAACGGGCACAATGATGTAAAGTAGGTATTCTCTGAGTGGTGAATTACCCAGAGTTGAAGAAGTTGCAGCTGAAAACAGACACAGGAGAAGACACCAGTGGGAAGTGGGACCTCATGTGTTCTGTGGAGCCTGAGAGAAACTCTGAGCATGGAGTCCACAGACAATGAACCAGAGTGGGTTGCAGTTCTGTTTTCAGAATACTTAATTAAATGACTGCAAACAGTTGGGTCAATTGGAACTACTAATATAACCCCCCCCCCTTAAAAACAGAGAGTGCGGCTAGCATAAAAACAGAGATCTGCTACCTCAAAAAACTAAAAGAGCTACTAGAGTAGCCTGCATAATTTTAGTCAACCTTCAAGATAAGGGTGAAGGAAATTCATGATAGCTACCTAGGTCAATCAACATAACCATTCATAAATTTAAATTGAATCAAGAGTACTAACCTCTGAGGAAAATGAACAGGGCATTTGAGAGGGATTAAAGTAAGCTAACAGAACAAATGACCTCAGAGAAAAGAACTCTTTTAAAATATTTCTATTTCCTTGAAAAAATAATAGTCTAAGTAGTATTCTTAAATAGAATTCAGTAAATTTTTTAAATTGTAAAAAGCACGAACAAGATGATAAGGAAAGGAGCATCAGAATACAAGAGTTCTTGGAAATAAAAATAGGATTGCAAAGTTAAAAACAAAACAAAACAATAATAGGGCTGAAAGATAAAGGAAATCTTCCAGACAGGAAAAAAAGCAAAGATAGAAAATATTAATGCTAAATTACGAGGCATGGAGGCTCAAACCAAGAGGACTAATAATATTCCAGGAAGAGAGAGGAGTAGTCAAAGAGGAAATAAGAGCTAGAAGAGAGGTAATAACCAAAGAAATCCAATAGAAGAAAATATTCTCAAGTTAAGATTGACGGGGCCTACCAAGTACTATGCAGAACACATTTTTAAAAGACTGATATGTAGCTTTGTCCTATTGAAGTTTTACAAGAAAGACAAAGAGCTCTTAGAAGCTTTTTGACAGAAACAAAGCAAAACAAACAATGGGTTAGAAGGCAAAGAAACAATGCTTTAAGGGTTCTGACATTTTTTTTATTCCTGTAAAACACAATTCTTCTTTTCTGATTGAACTTTTTAAATTCTAACTTTCTATTACACTCATTTCACATATATTTAAGTTCTCAGGCCTATTTTCTCATAAGCTTGTCATTCTTAAAACCAACTGGAATTTGTCATTTATATATTTTCTCAATAGACAAATTGGAAGCTAGTTGATTTCCTAGACAAGAAGATTCTTTTTTTGTCTGTATTTTTTTTATTGTAAAGTATCACATATATACAAAGCAAAGAAATAAAAAAGCAATAGTTTTCAAAGCACTCTTCAACAAGCTTCAGATTTTTTTCCTTCTAGCTGCTCCAGAATATAGGAGGCTAGAAGGCTTACATATTTTTTTATCATCACAATTGACTTTTTTCCTTCTTTTTTTTTTTGTGAAAAATAACATATATACAAAAAAGCAATAAATTTCAAAGCACAGCAACATGATTACTTATAGAACATATTTCAGAATCTGACATGGGTTACAATTCCACAATTTTGGGTTTTTACTTCTGGCAGCTCTAAGATACTGGAGACTAAAAGAGATAACAATTCAATGATTCAGCATTTGTATTCATTTCTTAAAACCTATCTTCACTGTGTAACTCCACCATCACCTTTGATCTTTCCATCCCTCTCTTTAGGGGTGTTTGGGCTATGGCCATTCTAAATTTTGGACAAGAAGATTCTCTAAATGTAGAAAAATACACTAAACCTGCAGCAAGATTTGCCCTGAGGGAAGAAATAGAGGAAGACCCAGCTAGGACTGTCTTAAACTGCCCTACCACAGGGCTGGTTGAGTTTCTGAAGACAGCAACCCTTAATACCAGGGGGATCGGTCCAAAAGCCTTTGTTAGGGGAACTTACATTGAGAGCTGCAGCTACCTTACAACAGACAGCAAGATGGCAAGAAACTCTCTGGAGTATGTCTGTGCCTATGGCAAACACTCTACAGAAGATAATATGGTTGAGGAACAAAGGTGGATAAGCACCAGGAGTTTTATGTACAAGTATTGGGAAAGCAACTTGGTATGTGCTCTTTTCCCAAAACAAGATGTGTTTGGGGTAGGCTGTCCTCAAGGCTATAGCAGCCAAATCTCTGCATGCTTCCTGAGAAGGGTGGGGGGTGGGGGTAGGCTGGTGTTCTATGTATTACATAGCACATGAAAACAAGGAGACTGATATTGATTATTATAAAATTACGTGGCTGTGTTCTTCATTTTCGAAATTCTGATTAAATGGAATTTGATTGTAAATTCTTAAAAACTCATTTTTTCATTGGAGTAAACCATTTCAAATGGACAATATAAAGAAGACAGACAGGCTAGTTTTGTGCTATTGATGGACTTTAAGCTAAGTACCTAAGCACTACTGCTGACACATAAAGCTGAGGCAACCACAAAATGCAAGTGTTTAATAGCTTAAGTAACTTTTCTCTCATTAATATTCAGATCAAATCTCAGTAACCACAAAATGCAAGTGTTTAATAGGTTAAGTAACTTTTCTCTCATTAATATTCAGATCAAATCTCAGTACTCAAGAAAGTAAGGGAAATCCTCAAAGGTAAAACAAATGGCTAAGTATTCACTAAAGCAGGTGCTATCATGATGGTATTAGCTGATCTGTGATAGAGGGAGACAAAGGCCCAAGTTTACCCATGCAAGGTAGAAAGCCAGGTCAGAGAGCGCCATATAAAGGAGAAACCCTGAAAGGAGACACCAAAGGGGATGAATTAGAAAATCATCCGTCTCCAGATAGGAGATGTACTTAAACTACAAAGTTATTCACCTGAAATTCAAAAAAAAAGCTAGGTGTCCTACATTTTTATTTGCTAAATCTGGCAACCCTACCCCCAGAATAAGATACTCATGGAATTTACCTGTTTTAGCTTTGGCTCTGGCTGGAGGTGGGTCATCAGAAGAATTTTTCTGAAAACTCCTGATAATAAGCAGGTAATCTTATAGTTTTAAGGAATGGTTTCATACCATCTATGTTCCTCCAGATATCTGGAAGAAACAAATATAAAGCTATTCTGGGGGAATTCAACTTAAACCTAGGCCTCATAAATACCAACAGATCCATTTACAACAAATACAAACTGACAACCAGAAATAAAAAACACATGAGGAAACAAGCCACCATAAATGAGAGTCAGCAGAAATAATAGAATTAGACTTGCAAAAACTAATAATGTTTAATTCTTCAGATTTGGAATATAAAATAAGTTTAATTTGCTTAAATACATAAAAGAGGGTATCAGATGTATGCCTAAAAAGAGGAGACTATAAAAACCAACCAGGCATTAAAAAAGAACTATGTATAATTACAAGAAATGAGTCCTGTATAGATTATTGTAATACGTGAATACACCCTAGAGTATATTAAGAAGATAATCAAAAAGTATTGGCAAAGTCCCCAGAAGGATGGAAGAAAGAATGCAGAACTATTAAACCTTACCATCAGGGAATCCCCTGATACTGTGTCAAACTTTAGGGACACCCAAACCAATAGGCCATGTCCTCGATCCTGAGGCTTACTCTTGTGAAGCTTATGTAGGTAGCAGAAAAGCTTAGACTACGTAGAGGTATGCCTAAGAGACACTTCTAGAGGACCTCTTTTGTTGCTTAGATGTGGCCTCAGTCTCTCTAAACCCAACTCTGCAAGTGAAATCATGACATCCAGGGGTCTCTACGTGGGACTCTCCTAATTATTAAATTTGGGAAATTTACTATGTGGGACTTGACATCCAGGGGTGAAAGTCTTCCTGGTGACACAGGAGATGACTTCCAGGGATTAATCTGGCCCTGGAACCATGGAATCAACAATTTCATCCTGACCAAAAGGGGGAAAAGAAGTGTAACTAATAAAACATCACTGACAGAGAGAGTTCAAATACAGTCGAGAGGCTACTCTGCAGGTTGCTCTTATGCAAGCTTTAGTTAGACTTTGCTACCTATCATAACCTGCCAACCTCCAACCGGGACCATTCCAGCCAATCCTAAACAACAGAGAGGGCAGTATATGATTCCACAAGGGTTCCATGCACTAGAGTAACTTTCCAGAAACCTACAACCTCCAGATGAGTCCCTCATCCAGATAAGTCCTGAAACCTAGCCCAGACTCTCCAGAACATCAGATAGCTACATCTCCCTACCCCATATTAGTAACAGGTAACAGACCCTTCCAATATGAAAAATTTAGAATTGCCTTAACCCAAATACCCCTAAAGAGAGAAAAGGAAAGATCAAAGGTGATGGAGTTATACAGAGAAGGTAGGATTTAACCAATGCATATGAATGCTGAATCGTTAAATTGCTATCTCTTTTAGTCTCCAGTATCTTAGAGCTGCTAGAAGTAAAAACCTAAAATTGTGGAATTGTAACCCATGTCAAATTCTGAAATACGTTCTACAATTAATTGTGGTGCTGTGCTTTAAAATTTATAGTTTCTCTGTATATATGTTATTTTCCGCAAGAAAAGAAGGGAAAAAAGTCGATTGTGATGATAAAAAAATTATTTAAGCCCTTTAGCCTCCTATATTCTGGAGCATCTAGAAAGAAAAGTATGAGAACCCATGACAAACTCTGGGAACTGTTCTGTAACTACTTGTTGAAGAGTGCTTTGAAAACTATTGCTTTTTTCTTTCTTTGCTTTGTATATATGTTACACTGTACAATAAAAAAAAGTTAAAAAGAAAACTGGGGGCCACAATCAGGATTTGACTGTATATGCTGGCCCCTGGATTAATTTATTAAGGACATTGGAATTGCAGTTACTTAATTACTTAATTGTATCTAAGCATTTGACTTTTGCTTTAAATGGTATCATCCTGTAAAATGTATAATGCATTAGTATAAAAAGAAAGTTATATTAGATTTATTTTAGTTTTCAAAAACATTCATCCTTATGCATGTTTGCTAAAAGTCTTGTGTGCCTGTTTCAAACTGTTGTGTACCCCAGAAAAGTCAAGTTCTGCAATCCTGTTTCAATATTGCTGGGTGGAATCTTTTTGATTAAGTTGTTTCCATGGAGATGTGACTCACCCAATTGTGGATGGGGCCTGTTGATTAGGTACTTTCCATGGAGATGTATAACCACCCATTCAAAGTGTGGTCACTTACTGGAGTTCTTTAAGAGGGAACCATTTGGAAAAAGCTTCAGAGCCCACACATTCAGAGAACTTTGGTGATGAAGGAAGATAATGCCCTCCTGGGAAGCCTTATGAAATGAGAAGCCTGGAGAGAACACAAGCAGACATCAACATGTGCCTTCCCAGATGACAGAGGTGTTTTGGATGGTATCACCCTTTCTTGAGTGAAGGTAACCTCTTATTGGTGCCTTAATTTGTACATTTTCACAGCCTTAGAACTGTAAACTTGCAACTTAATAAATTCCCTTTTTAAAAGTCATTCCTTTTCTGATATATTGCATTCCAGTAGCTTCAGAAAACCAAAACACCATGTAACAACATTTTCTATTTGAACAATAGCAATTGGCATCTGTTTTAGTTTGCTAAGGCTGCCAGAATGCTATATAACAGAGATGGATTATAAAGGGGATTTATTTAGTTACAAATTTACTAATTGGGAAAGCACGCAGCAATGTCTGCTGGCCTTCTGCCCTGGCTTCTCTGTTCAAATCACTTTCCTGGGGGTGTTTCCTTTCTGCATCTCTAAATGTCTTGGTCTAAGCAGCTCTGAGCTCTAAACTGAGTTGTGCTAGGTTGTGCTGAGTGCTGCTGAGCTGTTTCTCTCTCTTCTGATGTCTCCTTTTAAGCCCCCAGCTAAGTAAATTAAATGCCACCCATTGTGGAAGGCATTTCCCTTAGCTGACAGCAGATGTAATCAGCCATAGATGAAATTCACATGCTGATTATTTAAATCCACAGCAACAGAAATGGGTACCATCACCGAGCCAAGTTGACACCTGAACTTAACTACTACATTAAGGGTGCTAATTTGTTATTTGGTCACAAATCTGTGAATCAGCAGTATGGGCTGCTGTATGCCACAGAGGCGGTCAGCTGGGCTTATACTGGGCAAGGGCCCCACTTGAAGCAGCTGGGTTGGCTGGGATGGCTGGGTCCTCTCCACTGCTCTTTCATCCTCTAGCAGGCTAGCTTGGCCTTTATTTGAAGTTCCCACCAGCAAGAGAGGAAAGCCTTGGGCACAAGTGCTTTTCAAGCCTCTGCTTGCATTCATATGTGCTGATATTCCACTGGCCACAGCAAGTTACAGGGCCAAGTCCAGATTTAAGGAGTAGAAAATAGACTCTGCCTCCATCATGTTGGAAAGTAGTGTATATGCAGATAGGGAGCCGTTTTTCTTGCAACCGAACACAGTTAGGTAGTAGAATATCCAAACTAAAGGAGCACAAGGGAAAATGGCGGGCCAGCTCAAGGTTTAGGCTAAGCAGCTCAATCAGGCTCATTCATTTATGACTTAAACATTTATCAAGGGATCATAATACTTGCGCTCTCCCATTCAACATACATACTAAGGTCAGACATTTTGGGTGGAAAAACAAAGGAGGGGAATAAACAGCGGTGTTGCTTAAAGCCATTTAACTCATGTTTCCGCAGAGCACTGTCTTTTAAATTGTTTCCAGTTTCCATCTAGTACTTTTGCTTCCATTGCCAGGCCAAAGCCAAAGCTATTAGTTAGTTTGGATATTTTTCCTGCCTGCTACTGAGAAGACTTAAAGCAGCCACAAGATTTATTTTTCTCAGTTCCCTCGGGTACCATGGAAGCACATTCCTTTCTATCTGGGCCCTAAGTCTAGCCTCTCAGTGCAAGTACAAAAATGCGCTTTCGATAGGCAAATGACCCTCCACTTAGTTTAACTAAATCTTACACATTTTTCTTAATTTCAGTTCTTTTTTTCTAGAAATACAGAGCCAGGCATATCTCTCCTAAGCTATTCCCACTCTAAAGCTCTTTCATCTGTTGACAAAGCATGGCTTCTTGAAAAGTTTAAAGTATTTTGATTCCTATTCGCAACTTTCACCAGCCTTTCTGTGACATAACATTCACATTCTGATTTTCTTAGAAACCACTGTCTTCTGCATTAAATACCATATGCCTACTAAATACCATATGCCTACTCCCCAATTATGAGGACATAGTCCCAAATCTGTATTAATTTTCAAGTAAAATTTGCAAAGCCTGTTTCCTTTTTAAAATTAGGTTATTCCTACTAAATAGCAAAATTTTTATTAAAAATTACTCCACATATAGAACCTCCCCCCCTTATTTTCCCCTTTTTCATATTAAAAAATTAATTTTGAAATAGAACATATGTACAAAAAAGCAATAAATTTCAAAGTACATTTTAACGAGAAATTACAGAACAGATTTCAGTTTTGTGTGGGTTACAGTTCCACAATTTTAGGTTTTCCGTCTAACTGCTCACTGGAGACTAAAAGAAACAGCAATATAATGATTCAGCAATAAAATTCATTTGTTAAATTCTGTCTTCTCTGTTATAACTCCTTCTCCTTTGATCTTTCTTTCAATCTTTCGGGGTATGTGGGCTATGCCCATTCTAACTTTTTCATGTTGGAAAGGGGTGTCAATAGTAAGGGATAGGGGATGGAACTAGTTGATGATCTTGGAGAGGCTGGCCCCTCTGGGTTTGAGGACTTACCTGGCCTAGGAACCCATCTGGAGGTTATAGGTTTCTGGAAAGTAATCTTAGTGGGTGAAGTGTTTGTAGAATCTCAGATAGAGCCCTAGGTACAGAACCCCCTTTTACTTTTTTGCTACTTTGCTTTTTAAAAAGATACACATCATGAAAAGGAGCCTAAATTGTAGTATTTTTATTCTTCCTGAGGTCTCAGTTTTGATACAGTTTTTCTTGGTTTAAAGTTTCCATGCTTGCTATTTCTGACAGCAAAAAAGATTCACCAAATAGAGCAGAACTTGACCACAGTTTGAAACACAATGTTCATAGGGAAATAATTTGTAAAGGAGAAAAGAAAAACCCTCTTTTGAGAACACATAGAGTAGGAAGATTTTTTGCACAATCATTTTTTTCTGTCTACCTCTGCCTACTTATGATATGATCACAATCTTAGAATTGTAGACAAAAATTTAGGAGCATACTACTGCTAGACTTTGTGTATTTGTCTAAAATAACTATTTATTTTTAAAGTAGACTATGATTTGGGAGTTGTATGGATCTTTCAAGATTCTGGTAACCAGTGATTATGTTGTTGCATGCTGTCAATCAAAAGCAGTCCCTTTTGCTTAAGCTTAGTGAAGAAAACTTTGAAAAATGAACACCTAAACTTCAGATTCTGTTTTAGGTGAATTTGAGGGAGAATATGACAAAAGGACACTAAGAAGTTCTTAATAGATGTACTTTAGCAAATTCCCCCGTGAGCCAGGGCAGGCCTTAGGAGTGGGTGACCTCTGGCTGGCTTTACTGGTCAACAGTAGGAGATGGTGCCTTTTCTTTTAGGAAAGCTTTGGGTACTGAAAAGGGAAAGGGGAGATACAGGTACGAGGGCAATGCTGTCATCTCTGTCCAGCAGGCTTCTCCTGGAGCACACAGTTGCTGCTGCTGCCAGCCCCACAGTTTTCTGCAGCCCACGACGAGATCATTCAGGGCAGCCGTAGAAGCTGGTTCTTCTGGTTTTCCTAGCGCTTTCTGGCGTTGGTAAATGACTCTGAGCGGTGTGTCTTTCTGGGTATGGAGAATTCAGTGAGACTGATCCAAGTGATGATGAGTGTTCTAGTTTGTAAGCCTTAGAATGCCATATACCAGAAATGGAATGGCTTTAAGAAAAGGGAATTTATTAAATTGCAAGTTTACAGTTCTAAGGCTTTGAAAATGTCCCATGTAACACAAGGCTATAAAAATGTCCAAATGAAGGCATCCAGATAAAGATATCTTGGTTTGGGATTTCTCTCTCAGCTGGAAAGGCACATGGCCATGTCTGCTAGTTTTTTCTTCAGTCTTCTTCAATGGCTTCCAGGGCTCTGTTCGTTCTGTTGGCTCTGTTGATTCTGGTGCCTCTAGAGCTTTTTCCAAAATGGTTCCCTCTTAAAGGGCTCCAGTAAGCAACACCACATTGAATGGGTGGAGATTCATCTCCATGGAATTATCTAATCAAAAGTTACCACCCACAATTAGCTGGGTCACATCTCCACGGAAACAACCAAAAAGGTCCCACTCAGCAATACCAAATAAGGATTAAACGACATGGCTTGTCTGGGGTACATAAAAGCTTTAAACCAGCACAGTGAGGCTACAGTAGGAAGGAATTGCCAAAGGCTTGCACACGTTTTTTACTATATTCTCCCTTTCTTTCCCACTACAATATTATGCTTTTCCTCCTTCTGTTTTCTATCTCTTGCTACTTTTATTATTAAGCACTCACTTGCAATTCCTTGTCTCTTCTTCTCACACCTCCTCCAATATAATTGAGCATATATTCTTTTTCAGGTCCAACCTCTACCTGACTTTTCTTGCTGGTACAGGGACTATTAGCATCTGTGCTGGGGTTGAGCCAGCTCTAGAGCAGCAGCAGCATGGTCCTGTCTCACTTTTTGAGCTGCCATCCTTCCACTGACTTCTATGTTTCCATTCACACATGTATGGGGACACCCACATGTCACTTGTAATATATCACAATGTATTTGTCCACACCCACCATCAGTTGTCAATAATCTTAGCATTGAGAAGGGGCTCACTGCTACCACCTCCCCTATAAATACTGGAAGCAGTAGTAATTATTAAGAGATGAGCAGTAATTCCAAATTAATGTATTCTTTTGCATACGTAACTTAAACTAAGAAATTTAACTAAGACATTTAACTTTCTAATTTCCTTTCTTAAAAGTTTATACACTGTGCCGGTTTGAAAGGGTTTATGTACCATAAAAAGCCATGTTTTAATCCTAATCAATCTTGTGGGAACAAGATTGTCATCCCTATTCAATGATGTAGGTTGGAAACTTGATTGGGTTGTCTCCACGGAGATGTGACTCAACCACTTTTATTAACTTTTCATTGGAGGAAGCTGTGACTCCACCCATTCCAGTGGATCTTGATTGGTTTGCTAGAGTCCTTTAAAGGAGGAAGCATTTTGGAGCAGCAGAGGCACAAGAACTACAGTGTCGACCAGCCAGCGACCTTCAGAGATGTAGGAGAATATCTCTGGGGGATGCTTCATGAAGCAAGAGGCCTGGAGAGGAAGCTAACAGATATCGCCATGTTTGCCATGTGTCTTTTCAGTTGAGAGAGAAACCCTGAACTTCCTCAGCCTTTCTTGAGTGAAGGTAACCTCTTGTTGGTGCCTTAATCTGGACATTTTTATAGACTTGCTTTAATTGGGACATTTTCTCAGCCTTTGAACTGTAAACTAGCAACTTATTACATCCGCCATTTTAAAAGCCGTTCTGTTTCTGGTATATTGCATTCTGGCACTTAGCAAACTAGAACATACACCAACAGCCTATGAGACATGGGAAGGCTGGATATAATGGGGGCACTTACTCTTTGGCTGCCCTATTTACATCCCAATCTCCCTTTTGGGGAATTATTCAAATAAGCTATACAGATAGGTTGAATTCGATCATGCACTACAGAAAATTTCAGTTCCAGATCAAATAAACCTTTCTTCCATTGGTCTCAAAGAGTATGTGTGGTTCTAAAATACAGACACTGTCTTCCTTACCCCTATGTTCTGAATTACTTTAACCCCAACCTGTTCAGCTTCATTCTTATCTTTAAATCTCAGGTTATATATATATATATAACAGCCTCTCAAATTCCAGAAATATAATCACCACTCTGGACTTAATGTGTCTGCTCTAAAAGCTTACAATCTATGCCCTGTTTTTCTTATAAGCATTTTCTAAAAGTGACCATTGTTTTTTTGTTCCTGGCTTATTTTGTCTCACCAAGTGTCCCACATGGTCATTCACATCATTGCATGCCTCATGACAGTTCCTTTTTGTAGCAGCACAACCTTCATTCATAAGTATACACCGTCATTTGGCAATCTACTTCTCCGTCACTGCATCTTCCAGCCACCTTATGCTGGTCATGAAAGTGGAATCATACAGTATCTGTCCTTTTGTGTCTGGCTTATTTCACTCAGTATTATGTCCTCAAGTCTCATCCATCTTGTCATGTGCTTCAGGATGTCATTTTATCTTAGTGCTGCATAATATTCCATTGTATGTGTATACATTTTGGTGATCCACTTGTCTGTTGATGGGTATTTGGTTTGTTTCCATCTTTCTGCAATTGTGAAGAATGCTGCTATGAACATCAGTGTGCAAATGTCTTTTTGCACCATTGCTTTCAGCATTTCTGAGTATATACCAAGTAGTGCTATTGCTGGGTCATAGGGCAACTTGATATTTAGTTTCCTAAGGAACCAACAAACAGTCTTCCATAGTGGCTGCACCATTATACATTCCCACCAGCAGTGCATAAGTGTCCCAGGTTCTCCACATCCTCTCCAACATCTAGTTTCCTGATTGTTTAATAACAGCCATTCTTATAGATGTGAGGTGGTATCTCGTTGTAGTCTTGATCTGCATTTCCCTTATAGCCAGTGAAAATGAGCATCTCTTCATGTGCTTTTGAGCCATCTTCATTTGCTCTTCAGAAAAATGCCTGTTCATATCTTTAGCCTATTTTATAATTGGATTGTTTGCTCTTTTGTTGTTGAGTTGTATGATTTCTTTGTATATACAGGAAATCAAATCTTTGTCTGATATGTGATTTCCAAATATTTTCTTCTGTAGAGTTGGCTGCCTCTTCACCTTTTTGACAAAATCTTTTGAGGTGCAGAAGCATTTGATTTTGAGGAGTTCCCATTTATCTATTTATTCTTTTGTTGCTTGTGCTTTGGGTGTAAAGTTTAGGAAGCTACCTCCTATTATTAGGTCTTGAAGATGTTTCCCTACATTTTCTCTAGAAGCTTTATGTTGCTAGCTCTTATACTTAGGTGTTTGATCCACTTTGAGTTAATTTTTGTGTAGGGTGTAAGATAGGAATCCTCTTTCCTTCTCTGGGCTATTGATATCCAGTTCTTCAATGCCCCATTATTGAAAAGACTATTTTGTCCCAGTTCAGAGCACTTGGGGGCCTTGTCAAAAATCAGTTAGCCATAGATTTGGTGGTCTATTTCTGCACTCTCGATTCAATTCCATTGGTCAATGCTTCTGTCTTTGTGCCAGTACCATGCTGTTTTGACCACTGTGGCTTTATAATAAAGTTTTAAAGTCAGGGAGTGTTAATCCTCCCACTTCGTTCTTCTTTTTAGGATGCTTTTAGCTATTTAGGGTCTCTTTCCCTTCCAGATGAATTTGATAGTTAGCTTTTCCAAATCTTCAAAGTAGGTTGCTGGAATTTTGATTGGTACTGAGTTGAATCTGTAGATCAATTTGGGGAGAACTGACATCTTAGCTATATTTAGTCTTCCTATCCATGAGCAGGGAATGTCTCTCCACCTATTTAGGTCTCCTGTGATTTCTTTTAGCAATGTTATGTAGTTTTCAGTGTGCAAGTCCTTTATGTCCATAGGTAAGCTCATCCCTAAGTATCTGATTCTTTTAGTTGCTATTTTGAATGGAATTTTTTCCTTAACTGACTCCTCAGTTAGGTCATTGCTTGTGTATAGAAATATTACTGATTTTTCACGTTAATTTTATATCCCGCCACCTTGCTTAATTTATTTATTAGCTCAAGTAACTTTGCTATAGATTTCTCAGGATCTTTGAAGTATAGTGTCATATCATCTGCAAATAATGAGAGTTTTAATTCTTCCTTTCCAATTTGGATGCTTTTATTTCTTTGTTTGGCCTGATTGTTCTAGTTAGAACTTTTAGCACAAGGTTGAATAATAGTGGTGACAGTGGGCATCCTCGTCTTGTACCTGATCTTATGGGGAAGGCTTTCAGTCTCTCTCCATTGAGTATGATGCTGGCTATTGGTTTCTCATATATTCCCTTTATCATATTGAGGTAGTTACCTTTGAGCCCTATCTTTTGGAGTGTTTTTATCAGAAAAGGATGCTGAATTTTGTCGAATATTTTTTCAACATCAATCAAAATGATCATGTGTTTTTTTCCCTTTTGATTTGTTAATGTGCTGTATTACATTAATTGATTTTGAGTTGAACCGTCCTTGCATTCCTGGTATAAACCCCACTTGGTCATGGTTTATAATCCTTTTAATGTGCTGTTGGATTCAATTTGCTAATATTTTATCAAGAATTTTTGCATCTATGTTCATTAGTGAGATTGGCCTATAGTTTTCCTTTTTTATAGCATCTTTACCTGGTTTTGGTATTAAAATCATATTAGCTTCATAAAATGACTTATGTAGAGTTCCTTTTTCCTCAATTTTTTGGAAGAGTTTGAGCAGGATTGGTGTTAGTTCTTTCTGGAATGTTTGATAAAATTCTCCTGTGAAGTCATCTGGCTCCGGGTTTTTCTTTGTAGGAAGATTTTTGATGACTGATTAAATCTTTTTACTTGTGACTGGTTTGCTGAGACCTTCTATTTCTTCCTGAGTCAGTGTAGCTTCTTTGTGTGTCTCCAGGAATTTGTCCATTTCATCTAAGTTGTCTAATTTGTTGGCATATAGGTATTCATAGTATCCTCTTATGATTTCTTTTATTTCTTCAGAGGCTGTGGTAATGCACCCCTTCTAATTTCTGATTTTGTTTCTTTGCATCCTCTCTCTTTTTTTCTTTGTCATTCTTGCTAATGGCCCATCAATTTTATTGATTTTCTCGAAGAACCAACTTTTGCTTTTCTTCTTTCTATTGTTCTTTTGTTCCCCCCCCCCCCCCATTCATTTATCTCTGCTTTAATTTTTGTTATTTCTCTTCTCCTACTTGCTTTGGGGTTAGTTTGCTATTCTTTCTCAAGTTCATCCAGGTTTGCTCGTAAGTCCTTGATTTTTCTTCTTTCTTGTTTTTTTTTTTAATTTAGGTATTTAAGGCAATAAATTTCCCTCTCAGCACAGTTTTTGCTGGATCCCATAAGTTCTGATAAGTTGTATTTTCATTTTCATTCATCTCCAGATAGCTACTAATTTTTCTAGCAATTTCTTCTTTGACTCACTGGTTGTTTAAGAGTGTGCTATTTAATCTCCATATTTGTGAATGTTTTCGTTCTTTGACGGTTATTGAGATCCAGCTTCATCCCACTGTGATCAGAGAATGTACTTTGAAAAATTTCAATATATGTAAATTTATAAAGATCTGTTTTGTGTCTCAGCATACAGTCTATCCAGGAGAATGTTCCATGTACACTAGAGAAGAATGTATGTCCTTGTGCTTTAGGGTGCAACGAGCTATACATGTCTGTTAGGTCTAATTCATTTATCAAGTTATTTAACGTCTCTATTTCCTTGTTGACCTTCTGTCTGGTTGTTCTATCTATAGAGGAGAGTGGTGTATTGAAGTCTCCTCCTATTATTGTAGAAACATCTATCACTCTCTTCAGTTTTGACAATGTCTGTCTCATGTACTTCGGAGCTCCTCGATTGGGAGCATAAACATTTATGATTGTCATATCTTCTTGGTGAATTACGCTTTAATTAGCATATAGTGTCCTTCTTTGTCTCTTATAATGTCTTTACATTTAAAGTCTAGTCTGTCCAATATTAGTATAGCTCTTCTTGCTTTCTTTTGGTTACAACTTGCATGGAAAATCTTTTTTCATCCTTTCACTTTCAATCTATTTGCATCCTTGTGTCTAAGATGAGTCTCCTGTAAGCAGCATATAACTGGATTGTGTTTCTTAATCCATTTTGCCAATCTGTGGTCTTTTTTTGCCATTTGCTGTTTTGAGTCTTCGAAGTCAATTAAGGATAATTAATTGACTCTATATCACTCTATATCACTTATTCTTTTTTCCGTCTCTTCAAATCTGGTGTTGTGTGCCTCTAGTATGTTTTTTATTTGGTCAACAGAGTCTTTAATCTTCATGATTTCTGCTATTTTTCTATTTATTCTTTCAAATTCCTCTTTGTGCTCTTCTACTGTCTTCTTGATCTCCTTTATGTCATTCACTATCCCACTTATTTTATTAAGTCGAGTTGTATGAACATCTTTGATTAGTTGTTCCAAAGTCGCTGTCTCCTCTGGTGTTTTAATTTGGTCATTAGGCAGGGGTGTATCTGTCTGCATTGTGGTGTGCTTCGTGATCTTCTGCTGTCTTTGTCACATGTAAATATCTTGACGATTTACTTTGGGAGTTCATTTCTTTCAGTAGCCTAAGGCCTTGTGTTTGCGGGATGGCTGTACAGCAGGGAGTGGGCACGGGGTTGAGCTCTCAGTATGGTGATTTGTTTCAATGAACGTATGGGCACAGGTTGGGGATGTTATGCTGATGCTTGTGAACATGGGTGCCCAGTGGCCAGGGAGGATGTAGCTGTGCTGGTGCACTGTTCTTGTAGCATAAACCTGGTGTGTGCTGGTCTAAGGCACAGGGCCCTTTGTGCGTATGCAGAGAGCTGTGGCAGCAGGTTGGTGTTATGCCTTCATGGATTGGAGGCAGATGTGACCCAGCAGCACAGGCTAACGCTTAGAATTGGGAAGTGAGGCAGAGGGCTGTGCTCATGCACGGTTCTAGGACTGCTGTAAATGCAGTTCCCAGAGCTGAATGACTTGATTGGGGGCCCACGCACAGCGTGGGCCTGGGAGTGCCATAAATGGATGTGCTGAGCTCCAGGAGGGCAGGGTGAAGCTGTGTGACACTATGGGCAAGGGTGTGGGGATAGCCTAAGTATGGAGGTTAGTGCCTGCAACCTTTAAGCACTGGCAATAGCCTGCAGGGAACAGGGAGGAGGAAGTAGTGCTCGGGAGGGGTGCAGGAGAGGTGGGTTGGGCTGCACTTGGGGTGGGGGAGCCTGGGGCACAGGCAATGTAAGCAGGAGACAGGGTTCAGGTGCATGGGGTATGGGTTGAATTGCTGGTCACAGGGCTGCACTGGTGAGGGTAGCACACCCAAGGAACACGGCCTGGCTTACTAATTCCTAGTCCCATGTTCCCATCTGTGCACTCCCATGGATTCTGCAGCTCCACGCCTATGCACCAGACTCCATCTTTCTGCCTCTTGGTTCCTCCATCTCTGCAACCAGGGATGCCGCATGTGGTGCAGAAGGCTCTCCCAGGTCAACCACACTCCCGAATTGCCACCTCAGTCACCCTCCTGTCCCTTCTATAACTTTTCTGTGAAGCAGGGATAATTTCGAGCTACTGTAGTCAGCCATCTTTCTGGAAGTCTAAGCACATATTTTCGTAGTCTATTTATCTCTATCTATCTAGGTATGAATCAGGCAGATTTTTTTTTTCACTTTTCTTCCTTGCTACACAGTATTTCCTGTTTGTAACCAGTTCCTTATGCAACAGAATCTCTCCGATGTTATAGGCTATTGATTCAACCACAGAAATTTCTATATTATTTGTTAGAGCCTTACATTTGGTTTGTTCGGTTTGCAGAAAAAAAACCCAAAAACATGAATATTTTCAGGTCATGTTGTCTTTTAAATTTCACTCACAGTGGATGACAAACACCTAAAACTGCCAAATGTGATAAGGAGGCTAAACAGTCCTGGATACACAATTCAGTTCATTTTTCCCAGCTGTGTGATCTGGGGCATATTACATGATCTTTATGTTCCTTAGATTCTTCATTTACACAAAGAAAATGAGGACATTTTCTTGATGGTCAATGTGAAGATCAAGGATATGAAGATTAAGCCATTATGCTGTGCAATCCATTGTATGTGGAACATCTAATATTTATCTACCATCCAATGTAAGTAGGGAGTCAACTATAGCCAGTATTAAAGGAAGTACAACAGCCTCCGGCTGTTTCCTCCTCTTACCTGCTGCCTTCAATGTGAGGTTCTTAATTTCCTTTTTTCTTTTGGTCAAGTACTCCTTTGGGACCAAAGAGAGATGCGAATCCTTTCTCTAGAAAACTAAGTCTCACAACACAAGTCCAGATTTTTGTATAAATTTTCATGGGATTCCCAGATATCTTAAAGCCATTCCATGGACTTCAAATTAAGTACTCCTGTTGTAAGTCAGGGAGCTTCCTTTTAAAAGTCTCCTGTGGGGCGGGCCACGGTGGTTCAGCAGGCAAGAATGCTTGCCTGCCATGCCAGAGGACTCAGGTTCGATTCCTGGTGCCTGCCCATGTAAAAAAAAAAAAAAAAAAAAAAGTCTCCTGTGGAAGAGACAGTGTTCATTTACAAATGCCCATGTATTTCACTATAGTTGGGATGGGCCTATAGAAATAGTTCTGGCCAGCAGACTGTTGAAAGAAAAGACACGTGACATGTCTCTTGGTCTAAGACCATAAAGGGAAGATGTGAGTTCTCCATGTTTTCTCTTTCCCATCTGTGGGACTGAAAACAAAGAACTTCAAGATGGCGGAGTTGCAAGATGGAAGCATCCCAGATCCCAGAATCACCACTGGAGAAGATCTACCTGATTCACTTTGGATCATGATATATATGGTGGCGGAATAAACCTTCGTTGTGTCCGTTCACTGAGAAGTAGGGTTGTCTGCTAAGGTGTTAGCACTGATTAACTTAATGGATACATCCCTTCTACTAACTTAGAATCTTATTTGAGTGAATCTGGACTGTGTCTTTATCTGGATATAAGAAAATCTAAGTTAATAATAACAGGTTTATGAAGGACTTGTTTAAAGCTCTTTCATATATATTCTCACACTATATTTTTACAACTTTGTGAGATGAGGGTAGATTTTTATGCCTCCTTTATAGGTAAAAGGAACTAAAACTAAAAAAAAAAAATGCATATTTTTGTCCAAGCACAGTAGTGGAACCAGAATTGATTTCATTATGCTCTATTTCTTATGAGAAGATGTCTTGGAAACATACTACAATTTTCAGATCTAGATCTAGTTAGTCATCTATCTATCCAAATTTTGTGGCCAAATAAAAGATCTGAGGTGGCTATATTTCAGCTAGATCCTATATATTAAAGAATTTAGCAAAGGTAGATGCTAGATGTAGAAAGTCTGATGACTTCATGGAATTATCCTTAGTTAGGGTTACTGGATGGTTTCAACCAAAATACCAAATATATGCGATAAAAATGTGTTAGCCAAAATAATACCTTTTTGATCGGGAAGCATACTGACAATAATATAAACTTCATATTTTCCATTTCTTTTTGTTAAAAAAAGTCAAAATATTTGTTTCAAAACAAGTAAAAGGTGTATTTTTTTTAAAAAAAGCCACTAAATTCACTTCTTTAATCCTTTATTATTGTGAACGATATATCATAATACAGAAAAGCATATTAACATATGAACAGTTTAATGTGATTATAAAGCAAATATGTATGTAGCACCACCCAGGTCAATATATAAAACATTACCAGCACTCTAGAAGCAAGTCCCTCCTGTGTTAGTTAGATTCAGTTGTCAACTTGGCCAGGTGAAGGCACCTAGTTTTGCTGCTACGGACTTGAGCCAATGGTACGTGAACCTCATCTGTTGCTCATTACATCTGCAGTCCGCTAGGAAGCATGCCTGCTGCAATGAATGACGTTCAAACTAATTGGCTGGTGCGTAAATGAGAGAGCACAACATAGCACAGCCTAAGCAGCTCGGCATTCCTCATCTCAGCACTCGCAGCTCAGCCCAGGCCTTTGGAGGTGCAGAAAGAAATCACCCCGGGGAAAGTTGTCAGAACCCAGAGGACTGGAGAGAAGGCCAGCAGAGACCATCCTGTGCCTTCCCAGGTAAGAAAGAACCTCAGTGGAAAGTTAGCTGCCTTTCCTCTTAAGAACTAACAAAATAAACCCCCTTTTATTAAAAGCCAATCCATCTCTGGTGTGTTGCATTCCTGCAGCTAGCAAACTACAACACCTACTATGCAAAATTCACGTATTATTCATTTAATATTTGATCATTAGCACTCATCAAAACCAAATTATCCATGGCACTGATGTTTTCCAAAGTTGCATTAGACCCAAGAATTGAAAATGAATACTGAATTTGTCTTTAAAAACTTGAAGCAGCAAGTTATTTGCTTTAGATAACCTGTTTCCACTTGCTAAGACGTGCTATCCTTTGAAAGGAAATAAACATGTTGCATGTATTGACTTCTTCAGAAAGGAACACTGGAGCTCTATTATTTTTTATTATTATTTATGATGATGACATCATCTAGATTTGAATTACTTAATTCAAAGAAGATACTACAATTAGCGAAACATAAAAACTTAGAGCACAGTATGGTATATTTTCAAAAGGTGATTATTTTTCTCAACATTTGAACATTAATCAGTTTGAATTAGTTTTAGCCACAAGTAACAGAAAATCCAAAATGATATTGCCTTAAAAAAGATCATTTTGTGTTTCAAATAAAAAAATCTACAGCTAGCACCTCAGGGACAGATATGCCATTCCAGGAAACCAAGCTTCTATATTTTTGCTCTACATGGCATCTACTTCATAGTCCGAGATGGCTATTTAAACTTCAGCTCACATTCACATCGTATGCAGAAGGAAGGAGAGCAACAGAAGATGCCTTTTCCCTTTAAGTGCATTTCCTGGAAGTTGCCTGTACTACCTCTGCTTATATCCTCTTGGCCAGAATTTGGTCACATGGCCTTATTGAGCTACCGGGAAGACTGGAACTACAGTCTTCTTGCAGGTAGAGATATGCCTCACTAAAGTTGAAGGAGTCTACAAGGAAAGAAAAGAAAAACAGATATTGGGAGAAAGCCTCCTTGTCACAGAGAATTTTCATGTTTCTGATGTTCCATAGGTAAAAGATTTTTATTGTATGAACAGGTCAATATTCCTTCAACATAAAGGAACTTTCACATATTTTGCAATTTAATTTTTTAAAATATTGTTTTAAGATGCCTGTATCTTCTGATATAGCTGGTA
Organism: Tamandua tetradactyla; assembly: GCF_023851605.1. Classification (NCBI taxonomy): domain Eukaryota; kingdom Metazoa; phylum Chordata; class Mammalia; order Pilosa; family Myrmecophagidae; genus Tamandua; species Tamandua tetradactyla. The sequence continues at coordinate 222,286,727 of NC_135327.1, read as the reverse complement.
AGTTTTCTTTTTTTTAGAACTGTACTTTGTGTAAGAAAGAATGAAAGCCAGATGGAGAACAACATTTTAAAGGGAAAAAATTCAGGATTATTGCATACTTGTATATCACCTGGCAAGCAGACAACAATACAAATTTGGACCTATGCCGATGGAGTCATATGTCCATGCTAGGCTGGGCTACAAGGGCATGTGCCAAGGTTGCTGCCTGCTGCAATGCGCTTAACTCAATGTGTCCAAAGCACATAATTTAGGCAAGGATGAGCTTGCAAGAAAATCCCTACAGAAGTCACAGCATTCTGAAATGATAATGAAACTTGATTAAGTAGGAAATATTGGATATTTACATGTGAGGAATTATATTTCCTCAAATGCAGCATGAAAAACCAGGTACCTGATAACCCTATTCTGGTTGGATTAAACTATAGCCCTCATGACTTCCACGATCTATCTCCCAGGACTTCAAACTATGAACAAAATACCTGAAAATGCATGCTTAGAGGGTTTTGCGAAAGTGTATCGTATGATATTGTGGTGAAGCGTTAAGAGTCTGGAAGGAGAAAATGCTGACAGGAGTAATGATTGCTGACTGCAGGATTCAGAGAAATCCTCCTCTAGCAAGAGAAACAGAGAACGTATTAGAAACCTTTTGGCTTCTACACCACACTCTATTTATAATAAAATGTTCCTTTAGCCAAAACCTATAAACTTGTATAATCTCTCTAACATTTAGGAGAATAAAAAGGCCCCAAGAAACCACTTGCAGACTTTCCTTCTGATTTGATTCAAAGACAAATAGCTGAAAGGTAACAGAGAAGGCTTTAAGGCAATGCATGTAGTCTGCCTAACACTACTCCCTGTCACAAGGGCAAGAAGAAACTCAAGTCAAAGGGATTCATCCTCACTTGTTCACACCCACTCATGAGTTACTGCTACTTTACTGGGGCTAAGGAAGTTGCATGCTGTCGCTCAAGGACAAAGGCTTCCACAACAGATACAGCATTTAGGACAGAATGACAGCATATGAGCCAGCATTGAGTAAGGGGCAAGAGAAAGCACACTCAGAAAGAAAGATTAAAGATCTGTTTCCATTCTTAAATGGAGAAATGTCCTAGCTTATGTAGTTTCTAAAACTATAAAAATTAAAATCATTCATTCACAGAAGAGTTAATTGTATCTCGGTAAAAAAAGAAAAAAGATTCAGAGAAATTGCTTACCATTGTCTTAAGATATTGTACAGCACACAATTTTTGGCAAAAGAAGGTTACAGAGGAAAGATGCATTATAAAATGCTCTGTATAAACCAAGGATCTGAAGTAGGGCCTGAGCAACTATTAACCAACTGTGTAGCATTATAACCCCATGGCCAAGTGGAACTGCTTCATACATTAGTTGGAGAACTGGTGCTTCTGTTTTGGAGTAACTTCCTGGCACAGAGCCTTGTGCTTCCTTTTTGGCTCCAGCTCACTCTGTTGTAATTTTACCAGGTGTTATGGATTGAATTGTGTCCCCCCAAAAGACATGTTCAAGTCCTAACCCCTGATCCTGTGAATGTACTTATTTATGAATGGGATCTCTGAAGATGTGGTTAAGAGGAGGCCTAGCTGGGCTTAGGATGGACCAAGCCAGTATGATTAGTGTCCTCATAAGGAAAGGAAATTTAGATAGAGACCAAAACAGAGAGAGAGCAGGCCACATAATAAAGATGAAAATTGAGTTATGGGTTGTTGACAAGCCAACATCAAAACCCTGCAGACTTCGGAAGAAGCGCAGACCTGATAACCCTTTTGCTTAGGTGGGTTTTATCAATTGACATTTAATTAGAAATTAAAACTGAGCAAAATATAAACTGTTTACTAATTCATTTAAAAATAGCAATAAACTAAATGATAATATTTTATTAGAAATATATTTTCAAAACAAAAAAGCTTAATTAAGAATGGTTTTACTTTTTTTGCAAATCTCTTTAATATCTGGCTTAATGGAACTCAGTAGGACTCTCATTTACTTCTGCATTGTCTTTTGCAATATCACCTATCATGAAAGAAAATGAGAAAGGCAAATGTGTTTTTCTAGTGTTTTTATGGTAAATTCTGACTTAATCTTCTGAAAGGGCTTAATCACCCCAGAATCATACTTGAAAATTCTGCTTTAACTCATTTAGAGACAACACAGTGTAGCAGTTCAGAGGATAGATTCTAGAGCCAAACTGCCAGAGCTCATATTCCAGCTCTGCCACTTCTACTATCTGTATGGCTTTGGCCAAGTAACTTAAATATTTTGTGCCTTTGCTTTTCATCTGTAAAATGAAGATAATAATGAGGTGATATACTTAAGGGGATATAGTTATCAAATTGAAAAAATAAAAGGGGACCTTGAGAGGTGGGTAGATGAAGGTGCTCAGGCTAGTCTTGAACTGGAAGCTTATTATATTTATTTGTACTTAATTTTGTATGTAAGATTGAACACTTTTTCTGTTTACTGACCATGTGTATTTCTTTTTGTTTCACCTATTAAAGTATTTTATCCATTTTTCTCGAGTTGTTATTTTCCTTACTGATTTTATGTGTTCTACAGAGTATGAAGAGTTCGCTTATCTTATCTCTATAAGTACTGTGATTACTTTCTCCAAATCCATCTGTTCACTTTCGTTTTTTACCATACAACTTTAAATTTGTATGTGTAAAATCTATCCATCTTTTCTCCATGGCTTCTGGAGAAGTATATCCCCCTACACTTATATTTTATATTTTGTTTTAGTATCTTTATACTTCCTATTTGAAAATTTTGATATTTAATACACTAAGAATTTATTTGGGGGCATGATGTGAACAGAAGATCTAATTTCCTTTTCTAATAGATAGCCAATTGTTTCAACAAAATTACATGAACACTCCACCAAGTTGCCACTGACTGAGACTGTCTCCTTTTTAACAGACAGAACTCTCAGTCACATGGATCTATTTTTGGTCTTTTTGGTTTCATAAAGTATTTGTCTCTTCCAATATCCAGAACATACATTTTGAATTACGTTAGCTTTAAAATAAGATTTAATGCATTGTATTAAAAGCTGCCCTCATTCTTTTTCATAATTTTCTCATTCATTCAAGACACATTTTTGAGTCAACTTGTCCAATACTAAACTCAACTCCCCACTATTGTGATTGAAATTTCATTAAATTTACATGTAAATTTGGGACCATCTTCTTTTACAATACTGCTGTCCCATCCAAGAAATCAAATGGGTTTCAATTTAGTAATATTGCTTTATGTCCTTTAATAGGTTCTTTAACTATTCTCAGTATAAGCTTTGATATTTCTTTTAATACATATTCCTGGATATTAAGTACAGTATTCTGTAAAGATTTGTCCATGATTACTGACCTCAGGATCAAAACTGTAAGGCACATATAACCCCATGACTGAATTTTCTTCTGCCTAATATTTTGTTTCATTGAAAAGAAAGAAATTGAGGTACTAATACTCAAGGTTCATATGGTGGACAAAATGTACCAAGAATTAAAGATAATCTTGTACTGGCCAGCATGAATGATATGACTGCCTACTTGTCTGAGCCATTAAATTTGTCTCATTAAGCATGAGTAGTATTAGCATCAACAGTAGTAGTTAGGCTCTATTCTTCTACCTGGGCCTTGTTAAAAGAAGTCAGTAAGCAATAAGCTCCCTGATTCTAATGTAATGATTCTCAAACTTTAGGGTGCACCAGCATCACCTTGAGGGCTCCTCAAAAGAGAAGATGCTGTTCTAACAAGTTTCCAGATGATGCAGATGCTGGTCTAGGGACTACACTTTGTGTACCAATGTTCTAATGTAGTAACCTTGGCGAAGTCCAGTAGTCTTGCTCAGAGATGGGAGCAGAGTGGTGGTGGAAAAAGCATTCTAAGTCAGAGCACTGATCACAAATTAGAACTGTTATGCTTGGTATTATATTCCTTTAAAGGTGGGTTTCAAGTTTGGTTTTATTTGCATTCCACATATTTTTGTAGGAAGTGTTCTAGAAACCTTCTCAACCAAAAGGGGGAAGAGAGAACTGAGACAAAATAAAGTGTCAACGGCTGAGAGACTTCAAACAGAGTCCAGAGGTTATCCTGGAGGTTATTCTTACGCATTATATAGGTATCACTTTTTCAGTTAAGGTATAATGGAGAGGCTGGAGGGAAGTGCCTGAAAATGTAGAGCTGTGTTCCAGCTGCCATGTTTCTTGAAGATGATTGTATAATGATACAGCTTTTGCAGTGTGGTTGTGAAAACCTTGTGTCTGATGCTCCTTTTATCTACCTTATGGACAGATGAGTAAAACATACGAATTAAAAATAAATACTAGGGGGAACAAATGTTAAAATAAATTTAGTAGATTGAAATGTTAGTGATCGATGAAAGGGAGGTAGGGTATGGTATGTATGAATTTAAAAAAAAATTTTTTTCTGAATTGATACAAATGTTCCAGGAAATGATCATGACGATGAATATACAACTATGTGATGATATTGTGAGTTATTATAATATCAAGAATGGAATGATCATATGGTAAGAATGTTGGTGTTTGCATGTTATGTTTAAAAAAATAAAGTATTCTAGTTTGTCAGTTTTTAATCTCAACTTTGATTTCTGCATTGATCTAAGAATCACTTAGTATTTAGATTAGTAAGTTTTTTTTATTGTTTGTTCATTCACCTGACAAATATTTATTGACTCATCAAGTATGAGTCTGATGCTTCAGATAAATCAGTGATGGAAAGAGCCAGGTTCCTACCCTTATGGAGAGTACATTAGTACAAAAAGGATAAATGATAAACAACAAACATAAGTATATTATATAGCATGTTTTATAATAGCATAAGTAAATGAAAAAAAAGCAAAGGAAGGGGAGTACAGGTAAAGGGGCTGAAATTTTAATTATGATGAACAAGGCCTCACAAAGATAAATTTTGAGCAAAAATTTGAAGGTGAGGGAGTCAGTCATGGATAAACAGAAGGATGCAGAGGAGCCAGCTTGTGCATAAGCTCTATGGTAGCATGTCTGGAGAACCTGAAACACAAAAGGCCACTGGAATAATCAAGGGAGAGATGGATATAAGGTCAGAGAAATATGGGAGCCAGTTCATACTGGGCTTTGCAGGTAATTATAATGGCTTCAGGTTTTATTCTAAGAAATAGGAAGAGCCAATGGAGAATTTTGAGCAGATTAGTAACATAATCTAATTTACATTTTAAAAGTATCACTCTGGTAGGCATGGAGTGCTTAAGTAGGAAGCTGCTAAGCAGTAATCTAAGTGAAAAGTGATAAGGTTGAATCAAGGTGGCAGAAGAACTGAAACTGAGAAGTGATCAGATTCTGGATATAATTCAAAAGTAGAGCCAACAGGATTTACTGACAGAATGGGTATGTGCTGTGAAAGAGACAGCAAGGATGACCTCAAAGGTTTAGCCTCTAGTCTCATGCATAGAGGAGGCTGCAACAATGAAATGAAGGTGACTGCTGAATGCTTAAGGTTGAAGATCAAGAGTTCCAGTATTGCACACGTTAGGTTTGGGGCGTCTATTTGATATCCACATGGAGAGGATGGGTAGAAAGCTGGATATAGGTATCTAGATTTCAGGACAAGAGTCAAGGCTAGTTATAAATTTAGGTGTCAGCAAACACATGGATTCAAAAGCCATGAAATTAGATACAATTACAAGATGGACAGATGGAGAAAACAAGGACAAGGGCTTAGTCCTGGACAGTTCAACATGAAGATATCAGGGAAAAGAGTCAGAACCAGGAGATACAAATGTAGGGGAAAAACCGAGAATGTGGTATCCTCAGTTTAGTGAATAAAGTGTAACAAGGAATTTATCACAGTGTCAAATGTCGCTGACAAGTCAAATATTAGGGATTGAAGACTGACTGTTGGAATTGGCAATACAGAAGCCATTGGTGACCCTGAAAGGTGCAATTTTGGTGATAGGGACTTTCACTCCCTGTTAAAAGTTCAAATGAGGATGAGAAGAATTTGAGACAGGAAGTAAGGATTATTATTTCAAGGGACTGTGCTGCAGAGGAAAGAAAATAGAAAAGTAACTGGCAAGGGAATTGGGGTCAAGAGTATTTGTTGTTCTATTATTTAAAAAATGGGGGGTATAACAGAATCTCACTGCTAGAAGACATCATCTCATATGGGGGCAAAAAACTGCTATTGTAGAGAAGAGAACTGCTGGATAAATATCCTTGAGTAGGTGAGGGGATGCAATCTAGGAGAGCAGTTGGCAAACTTTTTCTCTAAAGGGCCACAAAGTGAGTATTTTAGGCTTTTGGGCCACATATAGTCTCTGTTGCATACTGTTTTCCCAACCACTAAAAAATATAAAATTCACCTTTGGCTCACAAGTCATATAAAAACAGGCAATGGGTAGGATCTGGCCTGTAGGCCAGTTTGCCAACCTGTGCTCTAGAATGCAAGCAGAGATTATTTTAGATAGAACATGAAAAGCACGCAGTTATTGAATAATAATAAGCTGAAAAATAGAGTACTTGGATATAGTAGCAGATGCTCTCTTTTGATTGGTTCATTTTCCTCCAGGAAGTAGGAATTTATCACGGAGGATAAGATCAGAGGTAGGTGTTGGATATTTGAAGAGAGGAACTGCAGACACTGTTGCAAAGTTAACTATCAAAATGGAGAATGAATAAACAGGAAGTACAATTTCAGTGGCTGGCAGCACTTGGAAATCACCTAAGGATTATGTTCATGAATTTAAACTGAGACCTGTCATCACCCTTACATGTTTTTTCCAGTTATATTCAGCTACATGGGTGCAAGAGTGAGGTAGGTAGAAGTCAACTAGTTATGGAATACCCGAGAGTGATCAATGATTGCATATGGAATTAAGCTGGGCAAAAAGGAAATGAGAGTAAGGGACAGTGAAGTAGCGATAGTATAAACATTTGGGGTTAAAAAAATGTTGGGAGATGGCTAACTAGTAGGGATGAACTGGAAAAGACAGGAAATGCATGAAACTGAGACAATGGAAGGCTTTATCTTCCATTAAGCAGATCTAACTAGGGAATGACCCCGGGAGTGGTTTAAGTAGAATAGAAGTGGAGGTGTTCAATAAGCTGAGGATAATGGAAAGATCATCACTGAATGAGTTGAAATCACCAATAATTAAGACAGGAGTGTGGAAAGACTGACAATGAACCAGAAGTTAAAATCAAGAAACAAGGGTAAACTGCTGAATTCAGGTTTCACTGCACTGAGATTTGAAGAGCAGCTTTTAACATTTCTAGGTTTTGAAATTCATTAAGATTTTTCTATGCGGCCAAGCTCAATAATACATATCAGGAAATGACCTTTTAGGATAAAAGGATATGAATTCATTTGTAAAGGAGAAAATTATATTTAGATTTTTCATTATACCATTATACAGATATAAGATAGAGACTTGAATGAGGCTGGTGGTAAGAGATGAAAGTGACTAGACAGAGATTTAAGAAATCATACAAATAGCAGTTAATGATGAATTGGATATGGTGTGTGAAGGCAAGTGACAAGGACATTTAGGTCTATGAAAAGGTGAATAATGGTCTAACATAGTAGTTAAGAACAGGATCTGAAACGTCAAGATGGCTTGGCTCCAAAGAAACAAAAATACATGATTATCAGTAAGTTATTTTACCTCTAAATTTTCTCATTGCAAAAAGCAGACATTAATAAATGAGATTCCTGTGATAAAACGAGAGTTGGCAGTTGTAAAACAGTTACTGGCTTTCTTGGCACACAGCCCTCAATACGTGTGAGCTATTTTTATTCTTTACTGAGAGTTTACAGATGCCAAATTTGAAAGGTAAGATAATGGGGCTCAGGTTCATGTTTCAAAGTTGCATTTGAGGTACATCTGTGGATGCGTTAGAAACATACGCAGTTGGACATTCAGCCCTGGAAATCAGAAGATTTGGGCTGGAGATATAAATTAGTGAGTATACAGGTGGTATTATACAGAAGGCATGGGAGTAGATAACCATGGCTGGAAATATAAGAATTCGTTTTTATTGAGATAAAATTCATGTAACACAAAATTCACCATTTTAACTATTTTAAGGTGTATGATTCTGTGACTTCCAGCACATTCTCAATGCTGTACAACCACCACTATCTGATTACAGAATAGCACCCTAAAATGGAACTCCATACCCAGCAAATATTCATGTCCACTACCCCTTTTCCCAGCCCCTGACTGACTAATCTTTCAGCTGTATTTACCTATTCTGGATTGTTCATATAAATGGAATTATATTAATACCTAGCTTATTGTAGCTAGTCTTGCTCACATTTCATGTTGTCAAGGTTCCACGTTATAGCATGCTACCAGTAAATCATTCCTATTTATGGCTGAATATCCCTTTGTATGGACTTGCCATATTTTGTTTATCTATTCATTAGTTAATGGCCATTGCTGAATATCCCTCTGTATGGACTTGCCATATTTTGTTTATCTATTCATTAGTTAATGGCCATATTAGTTGTTTCCAGTTTCTGGCTATTGTGGAAAACACTGCTTTAAACATTTATGTACGACTTTGCTTTCAATTCTCCTGGGTATTTATTCCAGATTGGATTTACTTAGTCATGTTATAATAATACTTTTAATAGGCTGTTGGATTGAGTTTCCTGACATTTTGTTGAGGATTTCTTAAGTGTTCTTGTTAGGGACACTGGCCTATAGTTTTCCTTTCTGGTAGTGTGTCTGGTATTAGGGGAATATGGGCCTTGTAGAACAAGTTACGAAGCATTTCTTTCTCTATTTTCAGGCAGAGTTTTGAGAAACACTGGTGTTTTTTATGACAGATTCACCAATGAAGCCATCTGGTCCAGGACCTTTGTGTTGTTGGAAGGTTTTGATTATAATAGACCTATTCAGAATTTCTAATTCTTCTAGTCAGTTTTAACAGTTTGTTTCTACGACTTAATCCAATTCCTCTAGGTTATCTAATTTGACGGCACAAAATTGTTTATAGCATCCTCTTTTATTCCTATATATATCATTAGTAATGTTACCACTTTATTGATTTTAGTCAAAATTTTAGGAAGCAAAATTTTAATGCTTCCTTTTGTTCTTGGTTAGTCTAGCTAAAACCTTGCCAATTTTGGTTATCTTTCCCGAAAGAATCAATTTTTTGTTTCACTGATTGTTTTCCTATTTCACTTAGCTCTAAACTTCATTTTCTTCCTTCTGCGGCTCTGCTCTTTTTCTAGATCATCAAGGTAGAAGATCAAGGTATTGATTTGCAATCATTCTTTATGTAGGCTAGCTACCAATTTCCCCAAGCATTACTTCTGCTCCATTCCATCAGTTTTTGCTATGATTCTTCACTTACATTTACCTGAAAGCATTTACCAACTTCTTTGATGTACTGCTTAATATAACATCCACATATTTGCCAATTTTCCTTCTAACTTCTCATTTCATTCCATTGTGGTCAGAGATAATCTATGATTTCAATCTTTTAAATTTATTGGCACATTTTGTATCCTAACATGGTATACTGAGAATATTCCATGTGCACATGAGAAGGTATATTCTGCTGTGGCTGGATGGAATGTTCTGTTAGATCCAGTTGCTTTGTTATTCCAATCTTCTACTTCTTGGCTTATCTTTTGTTCACGTCTATCAAACAGGAAGTTGGGATGCTGAAGTCTCTAACTTCAAGTGCTACTTTCCCACTCACCTATCACTTTTGCTTGATAAACATTGGGATTCTGCTGATACAATATATAATGTCCTTCTTTATCTCTTATAGCAATTTTTGCCTTAAGGTCTATTTCTTGTTTGATAGTAGTTAAGGCCATTACAGTTCTCTTTTGGTTAATGTTTGCATGGAAAATTTTTTTTCCATTCTTTCACTTTCATTGCATTTGTATCTTTGGTTCTAATTTAAATCTCTTGTACACAGCAAGCTTGCCATGGTTTCCTTAATCTGTTCTGCCAATCCCTGCCTTTTAAATGAAGTTAACTGACTTACATCTAATGTAATGCCTGATAAGGAAAGAGACTAGGTTGCCATTTTCCATTTGTTTCTTAGGTCATAATTTTATTGCTCAATTTCTCCATTGCTGCCTTCCTGTTATACAAAAACTGCCCCTACATGGATCCGTTCCCCTTATGTTACTGTTACAAATCACATCTTTTTAAATTGTATGTCCACTGATAATGACTTATTATTTTATATACTTATTTTTTAGATATAAGAAAAAAAAGTACTGACTTATAAAACCAATTATACTAACTTTCATATTTAAATATATAGCTAACTTTACCAGTGTATTTTATTTCTTTGGACTCAAGTTACTCTAGTGCCCTTCACTTCAGGCTCAAGGACTCCTTTTAGCATTTTTTTTGGAGAGCTGGTTTACTAGCAACAAACTCAATTTTTGTTTATATGGGAGTATGTTATATCTGCGGTTTTTGAATGATAGTGTTGCTGGATATAGTGTTCTTGGTTGACAGTTTTTTTTCAAAATTTTTAATATGCCACTCCACTGCCTCTGGCCTCCATAGTTTCTGATGAGATATCAGCTGTTAATCTTATTGAGGATCTCTTGTACATAGTGAAACACTTCTCTGCTGCTTTCAGAATTCTCTCTGACTTTCAACACCTCATGTCTCAGTGTGGTTGAGTTTATCCTCTCTGGGGTTCGTTGAGCTTGAATGTGTAGATTCATGTCTTTCATCAAATTTGGGAACTTTTCAACCATAATTTTATGGTTTTAAATATTTAAATATTCTTTCAGCTCCACTCCCCTCTCTTCTTCTGGGACTCCTGTTGTATGTATGTTGGTATGCCTGATGGTGTCCCACAAATTTCTTGGGCTCTCTTTTCTTCCTTCTTTTTTTCATTCACAGACTGGGTAATCTCAGTGGATCTAAATTCAGGTTTGTTCATTCGGTTTTTGTTGGCTTAAATTTTTTGATCCTCTCTGAATTATTTCTATCAGTGGTTTGCTTACCTTTACTGGTTCTACTATGCATGACTTCAACTCTTTAGAGAACTCACTTATCACATTTCCCACTATTTCCTTTGAACATATTTACAAACATGGAGTATTCAGTACTAGAGATACCATGTTTTGATGCTTGCCATTTTACAGGGTGAGTTACTATTTTCTTTTTTTTTTCCCCAATATATAGCCCATATTTGACCATATGCCTAACTCTGTTGAAAACTGGACCTTCTAAATATTACAAGGGTGTAAACCCTGAAATCAGTCTTCCCATTCCTCAATTTGCTGCTGCCTGTTGTGGTGGCTGCTATTTGTTTAGTGACTTTTCTGAACTAAAATTGTAAAGTCTAAATTCTTTCTTTTGTGTAGCCCCTGAAGTCTCTGGTTCACTCAACAGTCAGCTAGCGATTTGACAATTTCCTTAAAATACCTGAAACTAGAAAACAACAGTAATAACAATTAAAAAAAAATTCCCAGTCTTTACCAGTGGGCTCCGTGTGTGTTTGAACAGCTCTTCAACTACTTAGCTAGGCAGTTTACAATCCTGGCTTAGCCTTCACTTGCTGCTTGCGCAGAGCCAGGTCAATCAAAGTTGAGAACTTAGGAGCCTTCCCAGGTCTTTTCATAGTAATGTGTTTCACTCTGGACATGCATATGGCATTTTAGATCCACAGCAGTTAAATTGGGTGCTCTTAAGTGCCTTTATTCTTCAAAGTTTTTTTAAAATCCCTGACCTTTCTTCCCAGACTTTATGGTATCTACTGTTTGCTTCAACTGTTATTTCTTGACCCATGTGTCAGTGGCTAATTCATTTGCCTTTAAATATTTCTGAAAAATACCTCTTAGGCAGTCACCTCTAGCTTGGGAATGTTCTAAGTCAGGTGAAATAAAGGCAACATCTCTGCACGACTCCTTCAAGGTGCCACCAAACAGGTTAAAACAACCAACGACAATTCTTTAAGAAAGTCTGCTCTGCTCCTTCTGGCACCAGGAATCTATTCTGGGAACATGGGTGCTGTCTGCAATACTGCTGCCAAGCTGAAGAGGGAGAATGAGGCCAAAGTAAGTTCAAATGTAAGTTCTCCTATCAAGAACCAGTTGCTTTTTTCTTGATAAAGTATTCACATGGTTGCCACAAACCTTTGGCTAGCTTCTAAAGGTTTTTAATCCACAGAGTTGATTCAGACAGTTTTTATACCTTTGGGAAGGTATAAACCTTAAGAGTTTCCTATCTGCCATTTCCTCTGACATTAACTCCAAGGCGTTCATTCTTGAAGGACACAAATATATTGTAGAATATGGAGTAGAGGACAATAAGTCTGGAAAATGAATCAGAGGAGCTGTCAAAGAGGTAGGAAGAAAATACGGACACTGCTGTATTACAGAATCTAACAAAGAAGGATAATGCAAACAGAGTAGTTAACAATGTCAAGTATTCAGAGAGCAAGTAAGAAAAAAACTGAGAAGTGGTCACTGGACCAAGGGATATGGGCGTTACTGGTAAACTTAGGATTGTTTTTCAATCGGGTGAGTCTGGTATTTTGAGAAAGATAATCCTTCAATATGAGGGACTGTCCTGCATGTTTACTATCCTTGACTCACAACAACTGAACACCAGTAGTGCCCGAACACCTAAAGTCATAACTGAAAATAACAATAACCAAAGAACACTGCCACACATTTCCAAATACCTCCTGAAGAATCACTGCTTTTAGAAAGATCTGTTTTGGTGATGTTATTTAGACCACAGTGAGCTGAAATATGAACGGAGGTAAGTAGTGAAACCAGTAAGACAGCACAAACAAGTTTGGCTGAGGTGAGGAAGGGGACTGCAGGGTCAAGGGGGGGTTTTTTTAAGGATAAGACAGTGCAATAGACATCCTAACAGCAGTCTCCCTGCTGCCTTCCTTGCCCTATATACTATTCTCAATATAGCAGCCAGTGTCATTTCTCTACTCATAAGCCTCCAAAGGCTTCCCATCGCACTCAATAAAACGCAACATTCTTATAAAATCCTACAAGATTCTTTGTGATCTGCTTCTGCACTTCCTGCTATAACCTACCTAGCTTCATTTCCTAATACTTTTTCTGCTCACACACCACCCTTTAATCACACTGTTTTTTGAACACAACTCTCTTGGTACCCATACCGGTTCTTCCCTTGTCACTTTCAAGTTTTTGTGCAAATGTTTCCTGTTCAATGACCATGCTATTTGAAATATTTCTCCTCAATCCAACATTCCTATCACTTTCTGCTATCCTCCATTGCAATTACTACTTTCTAAGTACATTGGCACTTTACCAGTTATTTTATTGCATTTCTTTCCCACCAGAATATAAGCTTCAAGAGGGAAAGAACTATATCTTGTATTAATCACTGATGCATCCCTAATAGATAGAGACAGTGCCTAGAACATACAGCAAGTACTTAATAGATATCTGTTGAGTAGACTGAAGGATGAGGTAGGCAGGGCTGCATATTTGGAAGCAGGAAGAAATTTCCATTTGATAGGTTTAGTCTGGAAGGTCGTGAGATTATCTGCTGAATGAGGGTGGGCGTAGTGAGGTTGGAAAAGAAAATGTGAAAAACCTTTTGGAGTGGGTGAAAATTAGGTAAAGAATGTAAGACTGCCTATATCTTCTGAGGATCCATATGATTTTGACTATCATGGGTTTTTATTGGATATGGCGGTATCCTGGAGGTTCTCCTGTCCTTTCCTAAATAGTTATTTGTTGCAGTTGTCCTATTTTTCCTCCTTAATTGAATGAACTCGTATTTGGCTTATGATAGGAGGGAAGCATATCTCGATCACACATCTAGAATATAAGCTATATTCCTCTCGGCAGGGATAATAATGTGAATTATGTAGTAACAGATCCTGTAGGCATCATTTTTTGTATCATTAATTGGCAATAGAGGTAAATTCTGTATCTCCCAAACAGTATATAATTTTAAGTCTCCTCAGATAATAGACACTAGGCACAGCCAAGATTGGAAGCTACAACCTAAACCCTTTGCCTTTCTCTGGCGACACATGAAGCTTTCATTCTAGTGGAAGGGAGAAAACCAGTATGCAAAATATGTAACAAATTAGACAGTAAATGCTGCTAGAAAAATACAGCAGGGTTTGGGAGATGGTGATGGAATGCCATTTACATAGTTACCAGGAAAGACCTCTGATAAGGTGAGATTAGAAGAGAGACACGGAGTGAGCCAAGCAGGTACAAAAGGGAGGAGTATAACAGGCAAAGAGGCAGTACTGTAGAAATCCTGAGGCAGAGGCATGTTTGGTATGGAGTAACAAGAAGGACAGAGTTGACAGAGGCAGAATAAGCAAGTTACTGGAGGTAATGCCAGTGGAAGCAATATACACAGGGCCTTGCAGGTAATTGCAAAAAACTCTGGCCTTTATTCTGAGTGAGATGAGAAACAATTGGTGGGTTTTAAGGCAGAAATGATACGTGACTTAACGAGCCCACTCTGACTGCCCTGGGAGAAAACAGAAGCAAGGGAAGAAGGACGAGCTCATTTAAGAGACCACTGCTATAGGTTCAGGTAAAAAACGATGGTGGCTTGTGAAAAGAGATCAGATTCTGGATATATTCTGGAGGTGATGCTGTCAGGCTTTGCTAATGGAGTCTATGTGAAGTACGAAAGAATCAAGGATGACAAAATATTTTAGCCTCAACTGGAAGAATGGATCTGACAGGTCTTGAGATTGGAAAAACTTGAGCAGAACTTGTTTTGGGGAAGAATTAAAGAGTGTGGTTCTGCAGATATGAAGTGGAGATGCCCACTGGGCAATCAACTAGAATAGACAGGTAGGTATTTAAAAGATCTGGGCTAGAGACTCAAACATGGGTCCCATCCAGTTACAGATGATGGGACTGCCTAGGGAGAGAGTACAGGGAAGAGAGGCAGATCATATTGTGGAAGTTTAACCCTAGGGGAGGGTTAGACAAGGACTCTAAGGAACAGCCAGTAGGAAAGAAAAGAAATTAGAATAGTAGTACCCTGGCAGCTAAGTATGGAGTTTCAGGAAGGAGGGAGTTAATCTATCAGCTCTGTCAATCACTGCTAAGTGAGATGAAGGCTGAAAAATGAAAATTGGATTTGAGAACATGGAAGGTATTGATTATCTTGAGTAAATGGCATGTAAGAATGAAGTCTGACTGTTGTGGATACAGAACAATGTAATATTGGAAGTAGAAATGAAGTTTCTTTGTAAAGGAGAGCAGAGAAATGGCACAGTATCTGGAAAAAGATACAGGCTGAGCTTTTGTTTGAGGATGGTAAGTACGACAGCATGTTTTAAGTTGATAGAAGTGATCCATTTGAGAAAAAAATTGATAAAGAATGAAATGGAAGTCGATACAAAGCGGAAGTTTGGTTTTAGATAGAAACTTAGTTTATCTATCATTTTTGAGGGTGACAGTGCAGTACTACATATGGATTCAAATGGAGTAAGGCTGATAGATACGATGGTTAAAGCAGGTGGAAGTTTTTATTGCTTTGATTCCTTCTGTTCTCAGAAAAATGCAAAATAATTAGTTAGCTACCAGTGACACCATTGAGGAATGACACTGGCAGTCTTAGATGTGAAACAGTTAGAAAGAAGAATAAAGTGAATGGATTAGGGAAATGTAGCCTGAAGGCTGAGGAGCATGAAGAGATTTACTTCAGAGTCAGTTTAGCTGTGTGTTTTTGTCCAGTTCAACTGCTCTCCTAGATATGTAGTAATTAACTAGGACTGTGGTATAGACACGTAAGGTAGAGGAAGAGGGGTGAAAGGAGTAGGGAATATCTGCAAGGAAGGATTCATAAGAAAAGATAATGGACTCTAAGTTGAGCAATGGGATGAGCTTTTAAAAAAATGGGCGTAACAGTGAGGAACACGTTTTCCCCATAGCTCAGACCAGTGCTCTTGTTCATATAGCATTATCAGCAAAAGACATTTGACTATCATAAAATAAATCACGTTTGTATTCTAATCTGATGTCCCCTGCCCTCGATGTATTTGTTTCAAAAGTGTACAAAAGACTTTACTATTGAACTGATTTTGTTTTTTTTTTAATCGAGGACTGGTAGCTATTTCAGTCACGGGCAGCTTTTGTCTTAATTACTCAGTTTATGTGAGCATTAAGTAGACTTTCTCCAGTTCTTAAACAGCAACAACTTCAACATTTGGTAGATGGATTTAATAAGGCTATATAATTATTTTTTTCAATCAGTTGAGAGTTCAGGGTCATTTTCTCCATCATCCATCTCATTAGGCCCAACGATAATTTAAGCTGTTAGCAACCAATTCAGTTAGTTTTTGATATGTTTTTTTTTGAGGAATGTCTCTTGTTTCCCAGTTTGCTTTGTTTTCCTATATACTATAAATAATGGTTGTATTTTTACTTTATGTTTATTACAATCCTTCATGTTAAATCAATGCTGCATGATCGCCTAACAAGAAGTTAACAGGAAAAAAAAATCACCTAAATGGCACCGCCCTCAAGTACATTTTGTTGTTTTGGCGTATCTGTTCGACACTCCCCGCTCCCCACTTACCAATGTTGCTATTATGCCTATAATGACACACAAAAATCTGTTACATTTTTAATTAGCACGGAATTTACAAATGCATTTTAATTCGCCAAAGAACTTATCGAGGAAGAGACATTAGAAAAGAGTAAAATGGGAAACAAAGAAAGGAGAGAGTGAGGGGAGGGCACAGCCAATTTCCCAGGCCCGAGATGGAAAATATCTTTTAAAATGACGTGGCTCAACGCTTTTTCCAAACAGCCCTTCCCCGAATCTCAGTTTAATCCAATTTCTTAATTAACTGCCCAAAGTGGTTCTCCCTCCTCGATCCAGGAATCCCCACCGTACAGCCGCGCAGACACACAGCCTTCTCACAATCTGTTCAATACCCATAAACTCTTTCACTTTTGCCAGTTCTCACTTAGAAAGCTTTCTTTCCTTTATGCTTCTGGGTGTGTGACTTACTTCTCAAATGCCGACGAGCGTGGTAGTAAAAGCCCCAGGCCCGGCGCGGGTCTTGCGCTCCGCGTCCGGCGTGAGCCAGGCGCCCAGGCCTCGTTTCTATAGAGGCCTCGCTTCCCTAAGAGCCGCTTCCCAGGGCTGCAAACAAAGAAAGCTGCTGGTAACCGCCCTCCACTCGCCTCACCGAGGGGTCTTCGACCACCCCACACCCCGAACCCGGAGGGAAGAGGCTGGCGGCCCGAGGGCTCGCCCAAGGTCACCCGCCATTCCCCGCGCCCGCCGCGGGGCGCAGGCGCGCCGCAACGGCCTCCCTCAGTCTGCGTTGGCTTCCGCCGCGCCCCGCCGCCCTCCTCTCTAAGGCGGCTCGCTGACTGCACATCCCGGAGCCCCTACAAACGGCCTCTAGCAAGTCCCTCAGCAAGATCAGCCCCGAGCAGGGACGCTGGCACCGACGTCCGCGCGAACGAAAGGAACAGCAAACGGAAGGAGCCCGTCGGGTCCGAGCAGGCGAGCCAGGCCCGGCAGGAAGAGGAAGACCGAAGTGAGCCGAGGTTTGCCGAAGGCGGTATTCGGAGCCGCGCGAGGAGGGGCGGGAGGAGAGGGCGGGAGAGGAGGAGCGAGGCGGAAACTGCCGATGCTTGCCGAAGGTGGCCTCGTCCGAGTTGCCCGGATGTAGTTGGTGGAGCGGCAGCGGCGGCACCAGCGGCGGTGGCGGCGGGAGGAGGAGGAGGAGGAGGAGGAGGAGGAGGCGGAGAGGGACCAGGCGGCGGCGGCGGCGGCGGGGGGAGGAGGAGAGGAGGCGGCGGAGCAGGAGGAGGGGAAGGCGGAGCAGGCACTCGCTCTCCGCGGGGCTGAGCCGGACGCGTCTGGGTGCCCCCCTCCCCCCGTTTCGCCGCTGCCGCCGTGTAGTTGGCGCCGCCGGCCGGGCCGAGAGTGAGCGTGGTGGCGGAGGGAGATGGCCCGGGAGCGCCGGCTCCAGTAACGGGGAGGTGCTGAGACTCGCCGAGGGCGCGCCGGGCCCTGGTGCCGGCGCCCCGCCGCCCGCCCGCCTCTCGCGGCTGCTGTCCCCCCTCCCCGCCACACACTCACAGGCCGGGCATTGATGGTAATGTATGCGAGGAAACAGCAGAGACTCAGTGATGGGTAAATTGTCTTTTCGTTTCGGGCCGGGCGGCGGGGGGCGGCGGCGGCGCGGGGGGGCTGTTCCTCCTTATCGGGAGCTGGCCGAGCCGCCATTTTTGTTGTTAACCCTGTTCCGGCTCGGGCTGGAGGAGGCGCGGCGGCGGGAGCGGGGGCCGGGCGCGTGTGCGGGAGCTGCCTGGAGGGCTGCGGCCAGCTCGCGTCGCCTCCTCGGGGCGGGCGGGAGCGTGCGAGTGTGCGGGGCTGCCCGCTGGGCCCGCCTGGTAGGTCGCCCGCGGGGAGGGGCGGCCGGGGCCCGCGTTTTCCCGTCCTCCCCCCTCAATGTCTCATGTCGCCGCCTCTCTTCCTGTTTTTCAGCTGTCACGACCGGAGGGGGGACTCGCAGCCTTTCCAGGTACCAGCCGAGGCCGGGGTGGAGGGGTTGGAGGGGGAGGGGGAGGGACTGCTACTCGAGCGCAGGCTTCAGAAGTCGCTACAGGCCTTTCAGTGCTGCAAATCCGAAACTAGCACCGCGGGGCCCTCATAAAATGTTGTGTTTGGTTCCGGGAGCGCTCTCCAACGAGGCCTAGTGACTTATTTTGACAGGTGACTGGAGAAAGTTCACTTTTATTAGAAAACATTAGCAGCCAGGAAGACCCGACTTGATGCTTCGGGTGTGAAGGAATCGATGCTGTAAGCTGTGAGGCATGTTCATCTGTTGTATTGGGGAACTAGAAGTTGATGAGAAGGAATAGAATTCGATCAAGGGCCTGGGACGAGAGAGCCAGTTGATACTCAACTCAGAATTCTGCTGTGAACTATTTCTCCGCATTTGACTTCTTTTGAGTGCACGTAATTGTCTTACATGTGAAAGATAGTTTTTGTTACTGTAAAAATTAAGATCCTTGGATGCTTGTATAATTCACTCTAATATGTGGTTCATGGTATGTAAATTCTTTTTTGTTACTGCAGTTGTTACTGGTAAAGTTTTAAAAATTTATGTTAGGTGTGCCTGAGGTTTCCGGAGTGGGGGGGACATCTGGTAAATGGTTGACAACTATCAGATGACACTAGAAGTTGTGTAAGTGGTTTCTAAGTCTAATCACTTGGAGAAACAGTTCTGTTACTGGATATCAAGACTTGTTAAAGCTCAAGTTAAAAACACTTGTATTTACAAAATGGAGTGAATTTTTTTCTTTTTTTTTATTTGATATTATGGTTTATATCAGGAGCCTTTTATATGAAGATACGCAGTTGTAGAGCAGAAGTTAATTACAGTATTACTGAGTTTCTAGTTTTCTTTGGATTAAGTTTGCAAAAAAGGATTTCAAACATTAACTCCCAGAAAAATTTATTAAGGAATGTATGTGCCAAGGTGTTTGGTTTCTTGTATTTACAAAATGGAGTGAATTTTTTTCTTTTTCTTTTTTTCATTTGATATTATGGTTTATATCAGGAGCCTTATAATAACTTGTCAGCATTTGGGACTTGCCTCACTAACTTAAGGGCAGAATTCAAAATGGGAATTTTAATTTTGTTACATAAACTCATAAAGCTCAGTACACCAAGTTTTAGAGTTTAATCAATTTAGAGAGTTTGAAGTTTCAATTCTTTCTCTTTCTTTTTGGGGGGGTGATGTTTTACAGGCACTTAAGTATTCATCGAAGAGTCACCCCAGTAGTGGTGATCACAGACATGAAAAGATGCGAGACGCCGCAGATCCTTCACCACCAAATAAAATGTTGCGGAGATCTGATAGTCCTGAAAACAAATACAGTGACAGCACAGGTCACAGTAAGGCCAAAAACGTGCATACTCACAGAGTTAGAGAGAGGGATGGTGGTGAGTAGTTTTCCTGTTGAAACTTTCACATATATTTATTATTTAACGTAGTGCTATGCAAAATAATTGGCACCATTAGTATTTCAAGCTTGAGGATGTTACCATGTAATTTTGTCATCAAGGGATTTTATGTCTGTCATGTTATTTGATTCATAAACAGTCCCTGTGTAAAAATAGGATGCTGACCTGAATGTGTAAAATTTAGAACACTGATAAGAATATATTTATGAATATAATCTACCAAATGTTTTATTAAATGATGGGAGAAATACAGAACATTTTTCCCGGAAAGAAACTTTTACTTTTTAAAGGGTTAAAATCTGTTTGATAATTATACATGATAAATTATGAATTCGGAAATTCAGTAAGTTTTCAAGACAGTTCAAAGGTTTACTGAGATTTCTGAGAGTTTGAAAATCCCATTTAAATTTTTGTTGTGAACGTTTAAAATGCTTTCCATGTTCTCCAGGAACTTGTTAACTTTTATTTTCTGTTCATTCATATACTCAGCTTTTTAAAAAGTGAGCTTCCTTTTCGCTTTCTGCTGCCTTTCAGTTATCTCAAGCACTTTGCAGTGGGAGGCTGAGAATGAGTAAATGAAAGCAATTCTTGGTAACTATTTTCAGGCTTAATTTGCCCAAAGTTTACCAAAATACCAGGTTTCATGTCTAAAGCATGCCTTGAGGAAAAATCCAGGTTTTACAAAAGTAATTAAGAAATCTTTCTTTTCCCCACTCATACTGTTTAACAGATGAAATGGTGGAGATAAATAAATAGCATAGCTTGCGCTTTTTTAAGTTTCTCAGAAAATTCAGTGGAGTACCATGTGACGTGTTTCTCCCTTGATTGGCAACTAACTCAATACTGAGCTTACTTTAAAAAAAAAAAAAAAACAGCCTTATTCACTGATCAGCTGAGCAACACTGGCTTCCTCAACTTAAAATTACTGAAAGGAAATTAAGGATGGTCAGAAGATTGCATTAGGAGGGAGTAATTTAGATGACTATTGGTTGAAAGGAAAGTGTAGTTTCTTCTCAGAATGTAGCTGTCTTTGTATTACTTATGCAGATAAGCCATATTTTTGTTGGAAACCATAGCAGATGGGTTTGATCATTGAAGTGTTAGAATTTCTTTGGCAAAATTATTTAGACTATTGCCATTTTTATTTTTGTGGGTATATTTTCCATGATGCTAGTATAGTTTGAGATTATACTATTAAACTCTACTCTGTAGTGGATTTAATTTCAAATACAAGCTTTTGTAGGGTAGGTATAGTCAGTACTGTGCTATGTGCTTTCTCTTATTTTTAAATATTTGAAGATTGTGGCAGAGTTAGGGTATGGTACCTCTTGTCCTTGTCCATAGGATCTAAGATTGTCTTTTAGTAACTATATCTAGTTAATCTGTTGTCATCTAAAAAGGAAACTGGTTAGATCCACAAGGAAACTTCTGTAAATGCTTTTATCTTTTACAGTGAACTGTCCCTGGTAGATTTTGTGCAGATGAAATAATTCCCAAAATATTCTGTCGCTTATCTATTCAACCAATATAAGGTGACCACTGTTTGCCAATAATGTTGTGATGTTCTAGGGAGTCAAGATGTAACCTGGCCTTGAGGCTCTCTCCTTCAAGGCTTTGGCTCAAGGGCTAGTGGTAGCTAGTAGATACTACCCGTTTTTTCTTTAGTCTATTTTAATTGTCCTTCCTGTATGAACTCCATATGCCTCCTGTTGGCTTTTAGAACATCAGCTCCATTTGTAAGAAACTCGTTACTTATTTTGTCTGGTCTAGCTATTTGCTAAATTATGCCCCCACTCACTAATTTGCTTTCCAGATACTTTGTATACAAGTTGCAGCTGCTTACCTGTCTTCCTTTGGGCCCCTGTTTTAACTACCAAGCATCATGTGTAATTCCATGCCTGTACCATCTCTGATATACCTGTTGCCATATTCATTTATAAAGGAAATAAAACCTAACATCATAACATGATATCTTCACTTTGAAATTGAGTATCCCTTCAAGTTAGTCTAGTCTTTTAAAGATAAAAAATTATGATTCTTTCCTCATTTACATTCTATGAGAATTATTCATTTTGAGGTAAAGGACTTTATAAAATGTATAATATATAATACTAGTTGGACTTCAGGTGCATGTGTGCAGCTTTTTTCCTTTATTTCATATCAATATGTGTTTGAAACTAGGGCTTTTCAAGTCTTCATGTATGATTTATTAGGAGCATTATGAATTCCCTTAGATTTTTATCTTTAAGTAAATATGAAGCGAAGTATATGTGAGTAATCCATAAATATAAATTCAAAACCTTAGTTCAAAGTCAGATGTGAGTTGGATTATATGTGCTGTCCACATGCAGAGTTAACAGTATAAGAAGTTGCCATGTTGTTTGTTGAACTGCTTATTTCAATTTTGTTTTCATTTTAGGATTTTAGTATCTGGTAATTTAAAAGTACATGCTGTGATTTGCAGTTTACAAAGCAAATTAAATGTCTAACTTGTAAAGTGTGCTTTATGTTTTTCTCAGGATGGGGCTTCACTGGTGGTGCCTGTTGACATCGCGATACTTTATTTTTTTGCCCAATAATTAATAGATTTTTTTTTCATATGACCTCAAGTTTCCTTGAAAAATAACAGTTCAGATATATTGCCAGAGAGGACTTTAGCTGGTACTGATAAAAACAAAAAAGCAGGGATTGAGGGTAGGTTTTCATTCCTAAAAATCCTTATTGACAGTATAGCATGTGCAGTTTCAAGAGTTAGAGCTATCTTATTTCTTAGAATTTAATAAAAGGAATATGAATTAACTACTGTGAATTAAGCGAGGCTATGAGAAGGTATAACTTACTTAAAAGTTGAAATAAAACTTTCAAGTTCATAAACTTTAACAAGTTAAGGTGAATAATTTAACTTAATAAAATAGAGTATTTCTGTATATTCTGTGATCAGTTTATAAAACTTAAAATTTCTTGTTTAAAAATAACTGAAAGCAAGACTCTTAAGGTAGAATCATTAGATTTGGTAGTTACAGTTCTAGGTATATTTTTAAAGGTGTAGCTGACTCCCAAATGTCACAAGTGTGAATACAGATTGAGCTTGTAGTTTATATGTGGTTTTAAACTGTTTGCATTTTGTGAAAAATTAAGGAACTTTAAGAGCTTCCCTTGTTCCTTCCTGTCCTCTTTTTCTTGAGAATTAGTTCTTAGTGACTTTTTTACCAAGCAGCTTTAAGAGTCACAGTACAAATGAATTTAGGAAAGAAGGATATCTTTATACGTATTCCATAAATCTACTCCAAAAGCTATCAGTCTCTTGGGGGCTGTCCCTTTTTTATCAGTATACCTCTCAAAATTATTATAAGAAACTAGCAGAAATATCTGTTAGAAGAAACATTTTCACTGGGTTGGTTGAATCTTCCTTATAGATTCCCAGTACTATGATTTGTGGAACCTCTAGTAAATTTGCATAGCTCTTTAGTTAGCATTTTAGTATCTTTTAAGTATAAAGGAAAATTGCCCTTGGTGGGTTGGGAAACATTGTTTCTAACGATTTTTAAAGTTTGTAGCTATGTCGTGAAGTTTTTTTCTTGTTTGGAAATGAGTTTTTAGCTCCTATTAGGTCATTTTCAAATAAGAATTACTATTATCATGCTAACATTTTGAGGAAATTGTATTGGGACCATTTGGAATAATTAGTCTTTTCAGAGTTTTAAAAAATATAATTTGTTAAGTAGTGGTTGCATATTTTTGCTTTGAATAATAGACTGTTCATTGTATAAGATAGCCTTATGGTCACATAAATAACTTTACATTTTTATTAAAATGAAATATGCTTTTCATATAAAGTGTCAGTAGTGTAAAATTAGCTGTCTTGTTTGAGCCTCATATTGATCCTGAAAGGTAGATAGGGCACACAGTTAACAGTTTTATAAATGAGGGAAATTTTGTTGAAACAAGATTGAACAAATACTGAGGACCTAGTCTGCAAGTTAGTTTCTCCCTATTCTGGTAAATTGTATAAAGTGTTAGAGATGAAACATTTAGGTATAGGTTGATTTTGCTTGTTTCTTCTTATGTTTACTACTAGATAGAAAGACCTCATTGGTTTAACTATATTCTAGGCTCAGGACCAGAAGATTCCAAGAAAATTGTTGGTGAGACTACAATTTGTTTTTTAACTTTTTATTTCGAAATTAAATTTACAGGAAGTTGCAAAGATAGTAAAGAAATCCTGTGTATCATGTGTCTAATTCTCTGCCAAGTTTATCACACGTCAGTGTTTTATATTTTAGAATAAGTTTTAACATGAAGGCTTGCCAAACATTTCACTAGGAAGAAGCAGTTTTTCACTCCTGCTCATATTCAGAGACCTGTTTTTTAGAAACATGGAAAATCTAAAATTTACTAATGTTTAGCTTTTACTGCTATCATTGACTAATATTAAATATTTGTCTGGCTAGTGAAAAATAAGAAATATTGCCTGTTTCTCTTGATCCAAACTTCATAGTAAGATAGTAGATTGGATATATATTTTTGCATTGGATTTCTGTAGATCATTTAAAAGACCACAGGAAATAGGTATCCCATTTCAAGAGGAATAGATTAAGGTTTACGGATTGCAGCCTTAAAGTCTAAACTTTTCAGTATTTTTTCCCTTAATTTAAGGAAACAGTACGTACCTATATAAGATCTTAGCATCTGTGCATTTGAGCACTATTGCCAAGTAATTTGTCTTGGGGCTTCTAGTCATCACATCACTTGAGTATTTGGGGGATTTTTTAGGAGATGGTTGTTAGGTATTCATGGTTTCTATTTCAGAATGATAATATTTTGAAATGGTTCACTTTGGTCTTTTTAGACAGTCTTAATTGAAATATTTTCTAGTTGGGTAAGATGTATTTGAAGTTCTTGGAATAACATACCTAGGATTTTTGGTCCATAATTCACGGAAAATGTATATATTCTAGATTGTCTGTCCAGGTAAGCATTGGCCTATTGTCTTACTCTGTTGTGCAGAATGGTTTTGGTGAATAGTATGTCATTCTGTTACGTTGAAATGAGTGAAGAGAATAATGAGCTGGGACCTCTGGGACTCCATTCTGGGAACTGGAGATACTAATTGTCAGTTTAATCAATACAAAACCAGTTATTTAGGACTGGAAAATATATCCTATGAACAATCCTCCTTTTTATGATTTATATAATGCTATATTTTTAAAGCTCTTGTATTTTTTTCTTAACTGATCCTGTAACAGTCATTTGAAATAAGCTGATCAATATTCCTATTTCATGATGAGAAATAGAATCCAATTAAGGTATTTAGCCTTCTGTTAAGTTTATAGTTGAAACTGGACAGCTTTTACGATTCTTTACTATACATAGAATATTCGAAGTACATTTCAAATATAACCCCTCCTCAGTACTTAAAACTGCAATCATTTTAATCTGGGCTACCACCTTTTCTTAGCCTGAACTCTGCAAAAGCCTCCCAAATGGTCCCCCTGCTTCCATTTTGCCTCTCAGAATTATTTGCACACGCAGTAGCCAGAATAATCTGGTTAAAATGTAAATCGGCTCACATAGCTCTCATACTCAAAGCTCTCCAGTGACTTCCTTTTACTTCTCAAGGCCTATAAAAGACCCTCAGTAATCTAGTCTCTGGGTGTTTCTTTAGCCTCGTCTCATACCACCCTTGTTTCTGCTTCTTTGTCCCTACTGTCCCTCCAGGAAGAAATTTGTTTATTCTTGTCTCTAGGGTCCTGCACTTTGTGTTCCTTCTTTTGGGGATGCTCTTCCTTTTACACGTTCTTTTGGTGCACACTTTCATTTCAGTAATGTGTCTATCTAAGTACCTTCTCATAAGCCTTCCCTGACCATCCTGGCCGTGCTGCACCAGCTGTCTCCATCATTGTCTCTTCCTTTCCTCTGCTTTATTCTGTTCTCATACTTAACATGGCCTGAAAGTATCACTTACTTGTATTCTGCTATAATATGGCATCTGTGTTCCTAAAGATTACCATGTATGCAGATCACACACAGAAGACCACAGGACTTATGGGGAAAAATGGATTTAGGGGCACAACGCTCAAAAATTTGTCAGTTTAAAAAAGATAGAAACCTACTAAAAACTGTAGCATAGTTTTATACATATTAAATGGTTGTGAAATAGATAAATACTATGATAAATATGACACTTTACCTTGACAAATACTTGATGTTTGCTTGTGGAAGTGGACATGTGTCAGAAAGATTTTATCTGAAATCAGATGGAAAGTTACAACACCAAATGTACATGGATGAACTGAAGTAGTTGGGTGTGTAAGGTGTGTACTCCTGTGTTTTGGAACTCAGGTAAGCTGAGTACAGATAGTGTTTCTTGAAGGTAAAATTATTCGCTCTTAGCCTTTGAACAAATTCATGTTTAAGGTACAAGTGGTAAAGCAGAACTGTTTAATTTTTGTTTGCTTGTCTTTTGTGGAATATGATCCCTATCAGAACAGGAATGAGTTTAAAAGTTTTCTTCCCTTGTATCCCTATTGCTGAGAACAGTGCAATAAATGGATGGATGAAGAAATTTGGGGATTCTTGTTATAGGTTAAGGGAAATGAAATTACAGTTTTCTGAAGCACTGCTTCTTAAACCTGAATGTGTATACTGATCAATTGGAGATCTGAGCTTGTTCACATTCACATTCTGATTCAGCAGTGAGGAGGGGCTGGAGATGTGGGAACTGCCTTTTTGACAGGCTCACAGATGATGATTCTGCTCCTGGCCATACATGAGTAACAAGGTTCTAGAGCAGCCATGTCCAGTGGAAATAGACCATGTGCCACATTGCAAACCACTTCTGTAGTTTTCTAGTAGATATATATATATATATATATAAAGCTAAAGATGTTGGTTCCATTAGCAGCCTTAGGGTTCAAGTATTGCTTTCTTTTTGGGGTTAGGAGGAAAATATGGGCATTTCACTTGCCAACTGAGGAGTCTGGCAAGTGAGAGCTACATGGGAGGGAAATGCAGGGAAATTCTAATTTGGCACCTGCACATACCTAAAACTTTGCAGTGGAGAGATTTTTGTAATAGATGTAGGGGGTTAAAAGCCCAAAACAAAACAGCTGCACAAAGTTTAAGGTTCCTTAATTTGGCTGCTTGAGTTAGCTGGGGAGCTTTTAAATATGCAGCTTTCCCTGATTCTGTGAATCAGAACAATAGGGGATGGAACCTAGGAAACTGAGTTTTTAAAATGAACACTGGTGTCATTTAAAGATTTATAAGCTGCAGGTCTTGGGAGAAGTAAACACAAAAAAAGGAGAATTCTGAATTGGATTTTATGGAATGTGAATTGTAAGATTAGGAATCTAGGATGGTTATTGGCCAAATCATGTCTTGAGTTTTCAAGAATTTCTTCCCTGTAATACCTTCCTATATTCACATATGGTGGTACAATTTGTACGCAGTTATACATTGAATAACAGCTAACTAGCCAACTTTTTAACGCGTGGCAGTAGAACAGTTTCTAACTGGTATTAGTACCTGTTCAGGTGGTGATCTCATTGGGCATATCTGGATCCACTGCTCTTGTTTTACATAAAACCGTATCACGGGCTCAGTATCCCTTTCCCCTCCCCTCAGTGCCCTCAGGCTGTCTGCAGACAATTGTGGTTAAACATCATTGTCTTTTCCTTTGGGTTTGAGAAACAGCCTTCACCCAAGTCAAACTACTCAAACTGACTTCAGGTGTTAACAAACAGGTTTATTTCAAAATTGACACTAGATTATTTGCACTTTAAAAGAAACTCAGGATATGTGTCAATTTCATAGTGCCAGTTTTTCTCTTTAATCTTTGTTTCTGATTTGTGATATTTTGCCTTCAGTGTATGACATGCAGTTGGTATCTTCTGAAAAGTCAGACCTGTTTCATACTCCTAGAAACTAGTCCTATTTAGTAGCTAATAAAATAATGTTATTTTGGAACATTTGGTTAGAAGGTGTGAGGATCATGATGAAGTATTTCTGCGTTTAATAATTGATAATGTGAAGAATAATTTTGCAAACTCTTCCAACTTAATAGAGAGGTGTGCCTGTTGAGTGAAAAGATTCATTGTAATGGGGAAAAGCCAGGGAAGTTGGAAAACTGAGTGTGATAGTTGTTTGGCAGCCTTGTTTTTAAGTTCTCATATGTAATATATCATGAACAGATATGTGAGTCTCATTTATTATGGGGCATTTGAATTACAAAGGATGTTAAGGATCAAGTCAAGGTTGTGTTTTCTGAAACTGTAGAATAGCCTTAATTTTGCATTTTTGTGGGGTTATAAGTTGTTTTTTCTATGTAACTATTAAATGCCAGTGTTGATTATTTTGGAAAAGTAGGGCTAAGTGCCTAGATCTCTCCTTTAATTTGTTTCTATTTTTGCAAGGGGTGAATCTCCCTAATAGTAGCTGACAGTTTAGGGATGTTTTGATTCTGGAAAGAAAAGATTTCAGACATAACATTGACTAGGATTAAATGTGAAATTCTTTTTTTTTTTTTTTTTGGTGCAGGCATAGAGAATTGCAAAACTTATTTTGCTGTTAAATTAGTAAATTAGCCAAATTTCATTTTCATTTTCATTTCAAAATACCGTATGCCAAGACTTCAGCATAGTCGGTCTAGAGCAGGAGTGATTTGGTTATTACTCCCAACTGTTTAATTTGACTTTCTTCCATTTTATCTGAACACTTCCTCAGTATTACCATTAGTAGTTAGGGCAATTCACAATTTGCTCACTCTCCCCACCCCCTGTTGTCCTTGCACATTGGTACAGTATACATTTAGGTCTTGAGAATTCTACTTTTGTGTGATGATTTGGGGAGCATTAGCTAACCTTTGATAATATAAGGCCATATGTTATCAGCACTGCCTCTTGTATTCCAGCAGAATACAAGGGAATTACAAGAAATCAAAGGGAAGTGCAGTTGATGTGAATATTTTGAGGGAAAAGCAGTCTCATATTCCAATTTGAACCTATTGTACAGGAAGAATCCAAGAGTAATGAGGGTGAGGGCAAGGGAGGTACTGGAATGGTTATATTTTGGACATGTGCTTGTTATTTTTTGCCTTCCTTTGCTATTATAATCTTGTTTTGAATTTTGCTGCATGGGAACTATATAAAAACTCACTAATGTGGAAACTTCTGATTTCCACCTTGATAAGGAATGTGTTGAGTTTAAAAATATTTTACAGTTTTTCTATTTTAAAAAAGAAAGTTTTACTATTTTTTTTTTAATTCAAAAGACTGGTAAGAAAGTATCCAAAGATAATTTTTATAACAATGAAAGTATAAGGCAATCATTACATATATTTTTGCTAATTACATACTATTTTTCTTTATTAAAACTGAAAAGGGAACATTAACGAAAGGTAGAATGTGTATTTCCACTGCAACATGTCACCATAGCTTTATATTGGTTGAAACCATATGAATTTGCTGTTTCTGTGGGTAAAAAATTAAATATCAGGTATTTCATGTACTTCAGCCTAAGATGTTAAAGATTTGTATTGTGTTTCCCTTTTTGTTAGGGTAAGTCCTCCTGTTTTTTTTAGAAAACATCTTTCTCCGCTAAATAACGTTTTTTTCCTTTAACTCTATGGACTATCAGCTGTGCTTCCAGATAATGCTGTTTGTGACGTTGATCATGGGCATCCTTATTCCTGACTTAAATGAGCATACCTTGAGGTTTCATAATTAAAGGATGCTGCTTTTTTTTTTTTTAGTTTCCTCTTAATTTATCAACTTAAGGCAATTTTCTTTGTTTTCTTAGCTTGCCAGGAGTATCAGAAATGGAAGATGATTTTCAGCAACTACTTTTCTTCAGTTTATTAATGTTATAAATTATAGTAAGATTCTTATGTTGAAAAACCTTTTCTTGGTCATATAGTATTCTTTTATTCAAGGTTTTGATGTGCTGATACTTTGGTTTGTTTTTGTTTTTTTTGTTTGTTTGTTTGTTTTCATGTCCATAAATGAGAAACGCCATCTAAATTCGATTGGAAAGATCTGTCTTTTTCTGTTCCCCTGATGTAGGTTAAATAACAGAACAGATTTATCTATTTCTGAAAGGTGTGGTGGAATTCTGCTATAAAACTACCTAGACCTGTTGCCTTACTTAGCGTTAGAACTCTGGCTCCTTTCCCTCTGTGGTTGGTTACACACACACACACACACACACACACCACTTCCCTCAGTATTTAATTAGAAAATTATGTTGGTATAAGTTTTTTAATATATGTTTTGTCTGTCAATAGTTGGGACTCCTTTCTTATACTAACAGTGTACCTTTTCCTATTTTTTAAGAATCGGACTTACTAAAGATTCATTTCTTGGCTATAGAGCAACAACTGTTTCTCTTTCACTCGTTTTAGTTTTTATTGGACTCTTCCTTGGCCCTAGCTTCTTCAATTGAAAGCTTAAGTTTATAATGCCATCTTTGTTTATTGAAGACATTTAAGCATGTAAATTTTCTAAACTTTGCTGTTTTGTTCATTTTACCTAGGTTATGATGCAGTTATGGTATGATCTCATTTTTTATTTAAGTCTTCGTACTAATGTTTGCTCTTTTCCTAAGTCATTATTTCTTAAACCTTCATGCTACACTAGCTAGGGAGATTTTTCTGGGTTTACTTTCTACTATTTATTAGGCAGAATAGTATTTCAAATATAGCTCTGTAGTTGAATATTGAATAAGCTTTTTCAAGCTGCTACATCCCTAGAAATTCTCATACAAGGTGCCCTGTGTCCCTCACTCTTGAGAATCACTGCTCTAATTATTTTGAATTAGTAATTCATTGTTGTAATTTTATTCCTGAAATGACTGGCTCTAATGTTAACTGAAGATAATTTTTTATCAGGAAGAAAATGAATGCAGCTATCATATGAGCATATTTTAGCTCTTGAACTTGTGCGTTTTGACAGTATAACTATAACTTTTTAAAGTAAACCTGTTAAACTGTAGAAACCTTAAAAGAATATAAGTTGTTCCAGTCCAGTGATGACCCAGTTGTTGATTGGTCTTTGGGATAGATTCAAATCTTGTTGGAAAGCCAAGAGTCACAGTAGCAGACAGTCTTAATTTCTCTTCACTCCTATCTTAATTTTGATCTGAAACAATGTTAGCTGCTTGCCTTCTTCCTTATTTACTAGTTTAGTCTTTGAATAATTTTTTAAAAACTATTAAGCCCATTCTCAGTGATTATGAATTAAGATATTGGAATGGATGTGATACAGGCTCTGAAGTGGTACCTCAAAGTGGAGTGATAAATGCTTTGAGAATTGGCATCATTAGAGCCTCCTTAAGGTGAGTGCATGTTTTTGAATATTCTAATATTTTACTTGTTAAAAATAATCACATCTGTCACCTTTCATTTTTCTCTCAGTGTTTATTCTTAAAGATATGTATGTGTGGTTTTTAAAAGCCATCTTCTGGCTTCAAAAAAGCACTAATTGATTTTTGTAGGTGCTGGGATGGTGTATGATATTACGTTTTTTTCCTTTACTTGGGCTCAGAATTGATCAAAGTCAGGTGGAGAAATTCGGGCTTGTTGGTCAGGCTGGTAAGTTTTGGTTTGTTGACCCTGTCTCTTTACAACATGTTAGTTAGATATTTCCCTTCTGTAATCCGTTCCATATCATTAATATTGGTGCCAGTGGAGGAAGGAAAAGAAGGCTTCTATTTCATTTTGTGCAGTTAATTAAAAATATCCTATTTGATTGGTCCCTGGGTTTTTAATGCACATGTCAAAACTTCACATTAAGAAAATACTGCCAAATAAAATTTGAAACTTAAAAAAGAAAATGTTAAATCAAAAGTCAGAGCTCTTTGAATACTGGCTGGCCTTTAATGTCTGCAAAAAAAATTACTTATTGAGTTCGGATGTTACGTTTCTTTTAGGAGGGTATGCTGTTGGTGGTAGGTATATCATTTGTTAACTTAGTGACACAAATTAGAGAGAGAAAATGTAAAATAGAGGATTAGACTCATCTTGAGATCTGAATATTGTAGTTTTAGTCCTGCTAGTTAGTGTTTTTTTGACAGTGTGTAAATCGTATAATTTTGACTGCTGCTGCCTTTTTTCTTCTTCTTTTCTTTTTCTTCCTGTGCTAAAAAGCAAGATTGAATTTTATTATCCCCAAGGTCTTTTCCAAATAAAATCAGGAGAACCTGATTTTTTTGTGCTTTAGTGATTTATGGTTTCACATATTTGCTGTGTCCTCCCAACCCATGATAACTAATGCTCTCTGCCTCCCACATATACAGTATAGTATTTATGGCTTCTTTTGTTTGTGTGGGGACATTTGGAATATATCCCACAAGTGTTCATTTAATATTTTCATTACTCTATACATAAAGGAGAAAGAGAAAATACTTTGGACTTAAGTTTAAATTGAGAAATAAGGTGGATAAAATTTTAAAAGGAACCCTTTATTAAGGGTAAGTTTAAAAAAAAAAAAAAAAAAGAGTAAGTTGTCCACCAAAGACAGTATCCATTTTTCTGGATATGCTCATTTTGACTCTTAAAATATTGGGTATTAACTTTAACCAACTGGTCAGGTACCAATCTTTATTTCTGGTAGGTTTGCTTTTTAAAAAATTAAGGAAATGCTAACTTACATTACAGGAATTCTTGTATATCCTATACATTTTAAATATACAGCTTTTCTGGTTTTTACTCAACAGATACTTAAGGTATTGTAAACAAGGGTGTTATAAATTTTTATCATGCCATTTTAGATTGAGGGCAGTCAATGTTCTTACTTTTAACATAAATTGAGTAGGTATTGGTACCTAAATTTTACTCTTTATTTTGACGAAAATGTTATTTTTCAAAAGTGCATATATGCAGACAAAGTAGAGTTCTTCATTTACCTCTAGGCTTCTGTTGTGATACCATGGAATGCGCACTGATGCCGTGCTTTTTACTGCTGTATGAACTTAGGTGCTCTTTGTATCTTGGTTTCCTCTTTAGTCTAGTTCTTGATTCAGTATCATTGTATTTCATCTTCCGTAGTAGCAGTATCCACACTTACCAAGTCTCTTAGATCCTACTTGTGAAATATCTTTTGAATGTTTTTTACTTTTTCTGTCTAGACCATTAGCTTCTTTTGCCTGAATTAAAGCAGTGGCGTACTGCCTCCCCCTCTCCCCAATTCATTTGCCCCAATAAAGCCAGAATCACATTTACTCATTCTTTATGTGATAATCTTTCAGTGTATTACTGCTGCCCTTAAGATAAAGTATAGACATTGCAGTGAGCAGCTACATTTCTTTCTACCTTCCCAGCCCTCTTCTGTGCTTTAGTTCTTTGAAAATAGTAAGATCTCTCCTACTGTGGATCCTTCACACATACTGTTACCTTTTCTTAGAATATGATCTGTTCTCTAGGCCCCCCCCTTTTTTTTTTTTTTGCTAGGTTGATTCCTTCCTCTTTGGGGGCTTTAGTTTAGCAGTTACTTCCTCTAACTTCATATTCCCAAGTCTAGGTTAGTTAACACATTCCTTCTAAACCTGCTTTAGTCTTCTGCATGTTTTGAAGTGGAAAGTGAATGAATACTGTAAAGTATACTGCTGGTCTGGGTTTTTCAAGGTTCTTAAGAACATGATTTTAGCTCATATTTCGGCTTTTGCTTAGTCATAAAAATTGTCCCATGCTTCTCAGTGTGGTTCATGGATCGCTTACCCCAGAATCACTTGAGTTGTTTAATAATGCCACTCAAGACCAACTGAATCAGAACCTTTGGGTGATGAGACCCGGATGTCTGCACCTTTACATGCTCACAAAAGTCATGTTGATACACATTAAAATTTACCAGCCGCTTTGTGCTGTATGCCTGGTAAGAGTTGTTATGGACCAGAGTTACGAAGAATCTTGTAGTACGACTAGTGGCAGAAAATCTAACAATATACTTGAAAACTTTGATGCTATGAGAACATGGGACCTTTGATCCTGGAAAAATTTACTTCAGTTTTTCTGGAAGCAGGTATAACTTATTTTGGGATTGAGTAGTTTCCACTTGGAGTGGCCAAGCTTATGCCTTCTCATTCTTAGTGACATTTTATCACTTGAGGATTATACTAGAGGACCTTAGTAAACCCCACAGAAACATACATACCTATTGTAAAGATTTCTGTGAACCTGTTTTCTAGGAAAATGTTTCTTTTATTTTAGTGCCTTAATTTCATCAATATTTTTCAGGTGTTTGTGACAACAATTGTGAATTGTTTTATGTTAGCACTCGATTTTTGGCCTGGTGTGAACGGTTTATTTTAATCTGAGGGACACTGTTTTTCCTGCTAGTAATAGTTACATGAAATAAAAACATGTCACTTTAATCCATTTAATACAAAACAGTTTTAAGATGGGGAGTAATGTTCTAAACATGTGATACTGGCAGTTGCATGCTTTGGTTACAGTCCTGAAAAACAGCTAAGTTAGGATTATTTAAGTGGAAGCTTTCTCTACTTAAAAAAACAAATAATGAACGGTTGTTCCTTGATTAGGATTCTAATGTCAGGTTTTTAGATATGAACTTGAGTTAACTTTGTAAACAATACATACAATTTAATGCATAACACATTCAGACAGTGTGGTGTACAGTATTATAAAACTTTTAATATGATACCATATCATGCTTGCTATATAAAGGATATAAGATTTTCTTTTTTAAATATTCAAAATCAGTTAGAAAATAAAAGAGTAACTTTGAAACGGTTATGGAATTTGGAGAATTTTATTTGGGTAGGGTTTTGAGAGATGTTAAGATAGTCATTTGGGCGGCCCATGGTGGCTCAGCAGGCAAGAACGCTTGCCTGCCATGCCAGAAGATCCAGGTTCAATTCCCGGTGCCTGCCCATGTTAAAAAAAAAAAGATAGTCATTTGATTGACTTCCTGAGAAACTCCTGTTTTATGTTTTTGCCTATCTCTTTTCTTTATTTCTGCCTGCAAGTTCAGTCTTTAGAGATAAAACTTTTTCTCTGTGAAATTATTTTTCTAAATTTTTTCCTGTTGCCGCTTTACTTTTTTCTTTGTGATTTACTTGTATAAATATTTTATAAAATACATAGATTTAAATAAGAACCAAACCTGTGTATGCTCAGAATTTTCCATCAAACCCAAGCTTTTGCCATCTTGAAATAGAGATATTCTGAAAAGAGTGGAACATAATTTTTGTACTAGTCAAAAGGCACCTAGAGGTCAAGTACTGCTTTTAGGAACTGTTGAAAAGTTGAAAGACATCAAAAATCCTAGAATGAAGACTGAGTGGTAGTGCATTTGGTACAAATCAACCAAGTTGAATTTACTGATATAGCAAATGCATTATATAAAGGAAAGCATTAGGGGGTGAGTGTAAGTTTATATGAGATGTTGATGTAGTAGCACTAATTAAAAAATAGTATGTAGGGTGGGCCATAGTGGTTCCATGGCAGAGTTCTCCCCTGCCATGCCAGAGATCCCAGTTCAATTCCCAGTGCCTGCCCATGAAAAAAAATAGTAGTAGTATGCAGAGATGTTTTCAACAAACATTGAGCACTTGGTGCATGTCACACACTGGATGTGGCAGACAACAAGGAACAAGGCAGTTAAATCTCTATGCATTTGAGGTTGACGCTTTGGGGAGAGATAAGCAGTCAACAAACTACTAACGTATAAGAGTTAAAGAGGGCAGGGCGAGGGTGGCTCAGCAGGTAGAATTCTCACCTGCAGTGCCAGTGACCAGGTTCGATTTCTGGTGCCTGCCTGAAATTTTTTTTTTTGCCATGCAAAAAAAAAAAAAAATTAGAGATAAGTGCTGCTTTGTAGGAAAATAGAGCTGAATAAGGGATGTGCTTTGGGAGGTAAAAGTTCCTACTCCATAAAAATGAGGAAGCTAGGCATATTGATATGGGGGTGGGGAAGAATGTTCCAAGCATAGGGGACAGTGTCAAGGCTTTACTGTGAGAGCATGTTTGAACAAGATGTCTGTGAGTAATTTTAGAGTGGGGAAGTGGTAGAAGATGAACTCAGAGGAGTAGCAGGGGCCAGATCTTGCAGGGCCATTGTAGGCTTTGGAAAGAATTTAGGTTTATCCTGAATAAGATGAAAAACCATTGGGAGGATATTGAGTGACAGTGTGACTAAGAGGAGCCCAGAGACTGCTTAGGAGATTGGAATCTTCTGGATCAATTTTGGTAGTTAAGTTTGACTTCCGGAGTTTTAGCCTAAGCAGTTATAAACTGGAATTGTCATTTATTGAGGTAGAGAGGACTGTAGACCAAGAGTTTGGAGCGTGGGCAGAATCAGGAGTTTGTTTTTTTTTTGAGTTGTCTTACATTTAAAAGTCCAGATTAGTCACCAGATAGAGATGTCATGTAGGCAGGTAGCTGTGAGTCTGGAGTTTAAGGGAGAGATTTGGACTGGGTTCCTTCAGCATAAAGACTAGATATTATTCGGACTCTGTAGAAAGCCAGTAAAGATTGGAGGTCTACAGTTTTCCTGTAAAGGGACATATAGTGAAAAATGACCACTTTACAGCTATAGGGTCTCTTGCAAATACTGATTGTAGTGCAAATGACACTGTGTGAACGGTGGACATTGCTATAGTTAACCAGTTGGAAATTTTCCCCCTGCTATACACAGAGAAAGTGAAAACTGCAGATTGAGCCCTGATTTTTAGAATTGAAGGATATGAGGAACCTGCAAAAGGAGACAGGAGTGGCCAGTGGAGTAGGAAGAAGAACCGAATGAGTGTGTCTTCTGGAAGCCAAATGAAGAAAATGTTTGAAGAACGTGGGAGTAATCACTTAGGTCTAAACTTGTTGAATGTGAGAACTGAGAATTGACCACCTAAGAATCACCCTTGTTAAGAGCAGTTTTAGTGGATTTAGAAGGAAAAAAGGCCTTATTGGAGTGGGTTTAAAAGATAGGAGGAGAGGAGGTAAAGACAGTGAATTTGGCCAACTCTTTCAAGGAGTTTTGCTGTAAAAGGAGAATAAGGCTTTGACTGGAGTAGAATGTGGGTTGAAGGAAGGGGCTCTTCTCTCTATTTTTAAAACTAGGAGCTACTGCAGCATGTTGGTATGCGGATGGGGATGATCAGGAAAAAAATTGCAGGGGGCAATTGCTGAAGCAGTGTTGATATTGAGTGAACAGATGAAAAGGTTGGCCTAAGATTGGAGCATTAACAGTTCATTGATAACAATAAAGAGGGTGGCTTATAGTGCACAGTTTTCCATTTATGTACTTATAGCTGAGGAGATCACTTTAGCACCATTTTAAAAATTATACATGGGGTGGTTATTTGATTTTAGGCTATGGTTGCTTAAATGGATGTCTCCTTAGTGCTTTCTAACTGCAGTCTTTGGTTCTGTGCATGTTCTGCAAAAAGTACCTTGTGGGCCACTGTTAGGAGCAAGGGGGACAGAGACCAATTTCACTTTTATTTGTTTTATGTATGTTCTGTATAAGATTTCATTTTGGAAAGTTTCCTTTTTAAAAGTTTTTGAAAATCCCTTTTCAAAATATCTTAGTTTATATTCTAACATGACATGATGTCAAAGTTTTAAAAGAATAATGGAAGACAATGATCTGTGACTCGAGCAGCTATGTAAATCCCACCCAATTTAAGTAATAAAACTGTACAACTGAAGGAAGTCCGGTGTGTTACTCTCTTCTCAGATTGCCCTTTTGCCCTGTCTTCCCGTTATTGTCCTCATTTTGGTGCCTGTCTTTCCCATGAATGTGGCTTTTTAAATTTTGTGTTAATAAGTGTGTGTTAGGGTGTGTAGTGTGGCTGTGTGTTTTAATAGTGTTTGACCCTAAGTAGGGGGAAAGAATAAAGAGCTTAAGTTTTTCAGTAGGTGAAGATGGGTAGGTAAAATAGTATAGGGTCATCTTCTAGACCACAGGAACATTCTTCTGGAAAGAGAGGGTGAGAAAGCCAGTTATGGTATGCTGACATGGGAGAGGTTGTGATAGTTTGATAAGATCTATTTTGTAATAGGCTTTCTGGCTCTTTTTCCCTAGTTCCTTAAGAGCAGTCACATTAATTGAAAGTTTAATTCAACTAGAATGATTAAAGTAAACATAAACATACTTTTTGGTCTGACATATGTTGTCTTGCACATAGTAGATACTTGATAATGGGGGTGATTTAAAGAGTAAATAATGTTACTGTTAATTTCTGAATTTGAATATGCTTTTAAGAACATACTTTAAAGAGTAAGGGAAGCAAGAATTAATTTTATAAAAATTACAGTATTTAGGCAGTTTAATCCTATACCTTATTTGAAGGGGTTAAACTAATTAAAGCTGAATAAATGTTCAGTTAACTGGTTTTTACCCCCCCTATTTTATGGTATGTCAAAGCAAAAATTTATTCAGGTTTAGGTGCACGTAATTACGGAATGTCTGGTAATACCTGATGCTTCTCTGTCCTTAATTTTGGCTTAAAGCAAAGCTCAGTGATTGTGTTCTATGAGGGCAGAATGAATGAGGTTTGGAGGTAAAACAAAAAAAAGAGAGAAGGTTAGATGTGGTGCTGCTTATTCGCTACAGCAAAATCCCCTTCTAGGTAGTAATTTCCTTTAGTACATTAAATTTTAATCAGTTTTTAGAAAGTTAAATTTGGAAATTTTACAGTTAAGTCTTGGCATGAAGTATACCTTAATTATTTGGGGTTCTTATATTTAGTAGTTTTCGGATTTATGGCTCTTGAATGAAACAACACATGAGATTCCTAAGGGGAATTCAAGTAGCGTCAAATCCAGAAGTTTAAAAAAAGGAAAAAGAATTGAGCAAGAGCAGCGGTGAAGTGTAGTGTGGGGTTCCCTGAAATAATTGGCTGACATTGGCTTTGTCTCTGTAAGGCAAAGATTTTGTGGAGAAAGGTCTGAGGTTGACGGGGGTCATGGAGACAGAGCTGAAAAGAAAACCCAGGGAGGTTAGATGAGGTGACCTGTGTGATGAGGGGCAGTGTGAAAGAGCACCCCCAAAAGAATTTGTGATGAGATGCAGTGAGAGAAGAAACTACACACCTGTACCTAGTCACAGGCAGCAAAATTAAAGAAGCAGACTCACACTTGAGTTTCACTTGCAGCTATTTCTTTTTAGCAAGTTGATGAATTTAACTTTTTTTTTTTAATACCGTACCAGATTTGCTTTTTATTTGCTCATAAATAATAATCAGTCTTTCTGGATAACTTTCACTTTATTATTTGGTCCATATATACCATGGGGTAAATATATTCAGTTTATTTAAGGTAATCTTTTTGAATTTTAATTTTATTTATTTAAGCTATTTTAATAAATATTTAAGTGAGTCATAGGGGGAGGTGCTATTATTTGTTTTTATAACATTTACAAGGAAAAGCTTAAATAGTTCTTATGTAAATTAATGTTTGCTGTATAATCAATATTTGTCAGACATTTGACATAACGATAAAGTTATCAAAAGAAACACTTGGTAACCATAAAGTGGCTGTTGATTCGAAATATTAAACAGGTAAGTTTAGCTAGATTCACGGCACACTGCCAGTCCTCAAAGTGCAACATCTCTATTTGTGAATTTGTTACTTTGATTTTTCCTTTTGATTGCCTGTGTTCTGTAGTCTGCCACTTCCTCACTCCCAGATTGAGTGCTTTAATTTTTGAATTCTTAAATATTTGAGAATGTCCGCTTATTGCCGTTACTTTCTGAATGCCATCCTGACTGGGGAAATAATTCTTTGTGTCCGATCCTTTTTTCCTCTTAGAAGTAAGTTACTACATTGTCTTCTGGCATTTAGTGTTGCTATAGAACAGTCTGAGACCAGCCTCAGGTTTTTTTTTTGCTTGTTTGTTTTTGTGACAAGCTTCAGCTGTGCCTGGATTCTTTTAGAATTCTTTCTCTGTGCTTCAAGCCCAGTAACTTCACCAGAATAGGTGGGCGTATGCCAGTTTTAATTGGTTCTTTCCTGGCATGAGGTGAGCCCTTCTAATCTGTTGTTGTTACTGTTTTTATGTCATGACTTCCCTGCTTTCTGTTCTCTTCTTCCAGACCTCCGGTTTGCATATGCTGGCTTTATCTTATCTGGAATCTTATCGCTAAATGTTTTTTTCCTTTTGTCATATACTTTATGATGTTTCTCAGTTTCGTATAGTTGATAATGCTTTCAGCAGTGTTGAGTCTTCTGTTCTAATGCTGTTTGCATTTCTTAAGTGATTTCATCTTGAACTTCCCCTTGTTTCTTGTAGCTTTTTTTTAACATTGTTTTGTCTCATTCGTTTCTCATGTTCGCTTTATTGTTTCAGATAGAACAAAATTTGGTTCTAAAAAGTTCTTGGTTTCCTGAGATTTCTTTCAACTTAAAGACCCTGGTTCATGCTCTGCGTAGGCTCTATGTTGGTTGGTTTCTGTAGACTTGTCTTGGGTGAGGTCATTCATTGGGTCTTTAAAATACATATTTAGATACAGTGAGGGCAGATTTTCTGATTCTTCATCCTGTCCTAGATACTCTTCTGGTCACTTAAGCCCACTCACTCCTTTTGGGGGGCTTATAGACACTCTCCCAAAAGTATGAGGAAAATGGATCATTTGTCTCCTCTAAGAAAACATGACTGTCTCAACATGCCATTACGAAGGGATACTATTTTAATTAAACTACCTTTGAATTTGGTGGTTTATAATTTGAATCTAGGGCAGTGAGGAGATGTGGGAGGAGTATAGTTGTAGGGAAGTGATAATGTGAGCAGGTAGAAGTTGGTTCTGTTTGCTCTGAATTTTGCACTGTACCTAATAAATTCTGTTCTCAGGGATCACTTCTGGGGTCCAGGCCCAGGTTAGAAGTAACTTCACTCTCCTCAGGTTCAGGCAGTTAGTTCTCTACTCATTGGACTCCAAGATGTCTGTTTAGGAGGCTAAGTGAGCCTTCTCTTCCTTGTATTCTACCTGCCATAAGTTCAAAATATATACCGTTACAGACTGAGAAGAATTGTAAGTTGGTTTTTAATATTTTCCTACCCTTTATTAAGGATTTCGTTGTTTCTGGAAACCATTTGCCAGTACCAGTTTTTTGGGTTGTGATGATTGAATTAGTTTTCCTTTTTGGTTCTTTTGGTTGATCTTGATGATTTTTTTGTTTTGTTTTGTTTGTATGCTGTATGGTGGGGTCACATTTATTTCTTTTTCCATGTGAGTATCCCATTATTGCAGCACCATTTGTTGAATTTTTGTTCATTTGTTTTTTTGTTGTTGTTGTTGTTGTCAGTTTCTTTTGTTTGTTTTGGGGAAGTGCGTGGGCCAGGAATCGAACCCGGGTCACCTGCATGGCAGGCAAGAATTCTACCACTGAACTACCCTCGCACCCCTTAATAGGTTTTATAGAAGGAAAATATAGAAATAAATTCTCAAATTCTCATGCTGTCATCTTTCTGAATGATTTTTTTGTTTTTTGTTTCTTTTTTTTTTTCCATGGGCAAGTACCTGGAATTGAACCCAGGTCTCCAACATGTTTTTAATGTAAATTTTTATGTTGATTTTTGTGCCTTGATTTCTTTAGTTAGATGTTAAAATACATCATTCTAGTCATTCTGTTGAACTAATTTATTAAATCAATTGGAAATATATCTTAAGATAACATTTTATATGATTCTTTCCAATATTTTGATATCACTGATTTCTTTTTGTCTGGATTGAGACTTAAAAATACTCAGATAATTTGTAACTAGGGAAAATAAATGTTTGATTACATACGATATATGCACATACATGTAGAGTATAATATCATTAAAAATGATGGTGTAGAGCCACATTTGTTGATGAGTGAAGATATTTCTTTGGATATAATATGTGTGTACAAAAAAGCCTATAGTTATCTTTCCTAATGTTTTTCTAT
Source organism: Tamandua tetradactyla (assembly GCF_023851605.1). Taxonomy (NCBI): domain Eukaryota; kingdom Metazoa; phylum Chordata; class Mammalia; order Pilosa; family Myrmecophagidae; genus Tamandua; species Tamandua tetradactyla. The sequence continues at coordinate 222,244,870 of NC_135327.1, read as the reverse complement.
AGTTTTAATTATAATAATACATATTCTTTATTTTAGAAATTCAGATAAAGTCGTTATTAGTTTCAAAAATAATAAAAATAGACTGAGTTTGGGAAACTTTATCCTTGTTAAAAAAAGTATTGCCTAATAGTAAATAATTGCTATGTAAAGATGTTGCTATTTGAAATTTATTTTCTTTTTTATATTAAGGAAGCATCTGTCTATTCCTAGAGTTAATGCTTTATTAGAAGCCTGAATTTTATCTCAGTATCTGTTGATAGCAGATTTTTTTTTAACTCTAAGGTGAATATAGACGTTAACTGCTCTGTGTGTGGTTCTGATTACTTCTGTCTGGATTTTGCAGTTGGTTACTTTTATTTTTGAATCTAATTCTGAAACAGCTTATAACTGCAGAATTACTTATTCCTGAAGTTTGAAACAATTCTTCAGTAAACCCATCAGTCTGGCCAGAGCTGTGATTGGAGAAGAAGGGTGGTGGGGAATGAAAATGTTGGGACTGAGAGGAGAGTGAAGAGATTTTAAGGTACTCAATCCAAAACATGTTGTCCTAAAACGGGTACATACTTAAAAATCTCAAGCACCTATGAACTGTCAAATCTTCCCAACCACTAATCAATCATCTGAGCTTCTATTTTTAAAATACTTGTAGTAAGAAATATTTATATCATTCTCTCAGTGTGTATAAAATTGGTTTAGTGTGGCAGTGTTTATTATTTCCCTTTAATAGATTACAGTTTCGTAGTTGGAGAACACCTAAACACAAAGTTTCCAATGTTAGATTACTAACAGTTGTAGCCAAAAAACATAGCCCTGACTGTCCCAGTATGAAAGTGGATCACCTAAGAAGCAGAAACAGATGGATGTATAAAATAAATTGTGTGCTGTGCATCTGAGAGACACACAAGTAGTATTGAAAAAGTTTTGCTTGTACAAGGAAACTTATTTTCCTTGAGGTAACTCTCCTGTCATACACTGCCTTTTTCCTTTTTAATGCCATGCATTTTGGGGGAAAGCACATTTCCAAAATGGTCTGTTGTACAGATAATACAAAGGAATCTAGAAAAATGTTAATGTTTTAAATGGTACATTTCCAGAGGCTATTGCTGATTAGTGTGTTTTTAAAACTTTCATGGTGTGTCCTTAACAGTTATAGTTAACAGTTAAAATTAAGTTTACGTGCCTTGTTCTGACACCTGTGATGTGATTTGTCACTTACTACCCAGCTTTTTGAGAACTAGTCTCTTAGAGATTCTGTGTATCATTCCTTTTTAAATGAGCTGTATGAAGCCTAGAGAATGGGCTAGGAGCTGATATTCTGATAATGTGGCGCCCACCCCCTGCCACATTATTGCAATTTGAGTGACTTCCATTTTACATTTTGGGCTTCCATTCATGCCTTTATTTTATTTTTATTTTAGAGTCTACTAACAGACACAAGCACTGTTGTAATTACAGGGAACCTCACCATGGCATGATAGGCAAGGTCTCTGTCCTCAAAAAGTTTCCCTCCTAGTAGCAGAGACAGACAAGATTTAAGTAGACAAGCACCATAATTTCATAATGTGATTTGTGCATGAAGGATATAAACAGCAATTAATAGAAATGGTGGGGAGGTAGGAAGAATATATACTTTGGTAAGGGGTAACTTATGAATCAGCACCTGAAATGTGAGTAGCTATAGCCTTGTAAGGAAAATTTATGGCTTAAGTTTGAAAAAATGGCAAACTATCTCTCTAAAAGGAATCTTCTTCTTTAGTCTTCTGTGTAATATTCAGAGAGATATATTTAGTCGGTTTTTCTTCATGCCCACAAAACTTTTGAGAGTTCCTTGGCCAGAAGGAGAAATCTAAGTTTCTTTTTCTTTGAGTAATCTTTGACATAACCTAGTTTTACACCCGTTATCTCACATATTAGGAACCCCATGTTCTTGTCAGAGCAGTTCTCACTCACTGCCCTCTGAACCCTTGTCACCTTTATCCCATTGCTCCTGTTCTTTCCCTTGACTGAAATTTGTTCTACATTTCTTTGTGCTCAGTATTAAATAATCTTTGTAGTTTTTCTTACTGTTTTAATGTTACTGAGAGCTCAAAAGTTTGAGAGACCTTTGCATTCTAGATCATATTTAGCCATTCTCATATTGAAAAGTACCATGCAGCTCTCGAAGTTGAGTTGGTTATTTTCTTTGAGTCAGGAGGTAAAATTACCTGCAGAGACCTACCTGCTTACCAGGGCCTGTTCTGTTTCTCCTCGTTTGCTATTCCGCAACTCTTAAGGCGTTAGCTTGGGAAAGGATAACATTCAATTTTTAAACCATATTGTCTCTACTCATTCATATAGAATCTTAGGATAATTTGATAAATTTTCCCAAAACTGATTTGCTTTGTTATTTTTAATATTAACTCATATTCTTTTTCTCGCAAAGGAGTGCTTTCCTTAGATTAGCTACTTAGCTAATTTAAAAACAAGAAAACATAAGAAGCCCTGTAGGAGGTGACTTAATTATACTACATAAAAATAGCTATTGAGAAGAGATGTGTGCTGTCACAAAGGAATCATTTTAAATTTGGGGGTCAAGAAGGGTTTTTCTGAGGATGTGGTATTTAAGCTGTGGCCTGAAGGATGATGAAGAAAAAGGCAAAGTATGGAGACAGAGTGTTCCAAGAAGAAGAGAATAGAATGCATGAAGGAGTCTTAGAGAAGGAAAGAATTTGACATAATCAAAGAACAGAAAGAGGCCAGTGTAGCTTAAGTTTGGTAGGCAAAGTGGTGAATATTGCAGGATAAGGCTTGGGAGGTCAGTAGGGACCAGATCATGCAGAGGAGTTTCAATGGCTTCCATGTGTTTTCATTGAAATTCCAAAGACTTGTCTTGGTCCCAGATACATGATTGAAAGACTGCTTTGACTATTTTGTAGAGAGAGTTTTATAATGGGGAGGCAAGGATGAAAATGAAGAGAGTAGTCAGAATACTATTTTAGTGAACCCAATGAATTATAATAGTGAAGTGAAACCAGTGAGTTATAATGGAACCAGGAAGAAAAACAAGGTATTCCTTAGCAAGATTAGTTCTGTGTAGTCCAATAATGCTAATAGAGACACTTTGCTTTGGTACTAAGTCAAACATCTGACATCACTGAGAATTTTAGAGTTACATGCTGATAATTTTTTTAAGCAAATGAAGTATAAGGTACTGAGTCTTAAGGACATAGGCCAGTAGAAAACTTGAGGCTTTTATTGTTACTTGTCAATAGATCCCTCGCCTAGAGCAAGTAAAAGGGAGGGAAATAAAAATCTTCCTTTAAAATCTTCACTAATTCTTCAGTGAAAAGTCAGGTGAGGGTTAGAAGAGGTTAGTAACATCTGTAAGTACATTTCAGACATAGATGTTACCTGAGCGGTCTGCATGCTGTTGACCAATACCTTAAATGTTTGACAAGTGAAGATGACCATAGAGGTTATCCTCTTTTTTCCCCCCCAGTAAAGTAGTGGCAAACTCTGGATCAGAGCCCATACTGCCTGACTTCCGATTGAGTGATTTTTTTTCACTAAACCTTGTTAGACTTTCCCCCCTTTTAAAAATCTATTTTAGAGGCTACTGTTTAAAATCGAGATACAGTTCACATGCCATACTATTATTACCTCCTTTCAAAAATCCTGTACCCATTAGCAGTCATTCCGCTTTTATCCCCAATACATACCCCTTAGCCTTGGGCAACCATTAATCAACTTTGTCTCTGTAGACTTGCCTCTTCTGACATTTCATATAAATGGGATTACATAAGGTCTTTTGTAACTGGCTTCTTTCAGTTAACATAATATCTTCAGGGTTCATCCTTGTTGCAGGTTGTATTAGTATTTCATTCCTCTTTATCACAGAATTATAGTTCATTGTATGGATATGTACCATATTTTATTTATCCATTGTATATCGGTTGATATACTTTTTCTTTGTTTCCAGTTTTTGACTGTTAGAAATAATTCTGTGAACATTTGTGTACAAATGTTCGTGTGGACGTGTTTTCATTTCTCTTGGGTATATAAGTATAGTGAAATTGCTAGGTCATACATATGGTAACTCTTAAGTTTAATCTTTTCAGAAACTGCCAGACTGTTTTCCAAAGCAACTGCTTTGTTTTCCATTTCTGCCAGTAGTCTGTGTGTTCCAGTTTCTCTCCATCTTCATACACTTGCTATTGCTTGTCTTTTTCTCTATAGCTGTCCTTGTGGGTGTAAAGCAGTATGCCATTTTGGCTTTGCTTTGCATTTACATAATGGTGATGTTGCTGAGCACCTTTCTTGTGCTTTTTGGTCATTTGTGTATCTTTGCAGAAATGTCTATTCACATTTGCTCAGTTTTAAATCAGGTTGTCTGTTTTGTTGTGAATTGTAAGAGTTCTTACAAGTAGAGTTAGATACAGGCGTATCTTAGAGATATGGTCGGTTTGGTTCCTGACCACTGCAATAAAGTGAGCCACATGCATTATTTTTTTGTTTCCCAGTGCATATAAAAGTCATGTTCACATTGTACTATAATCTGTGTTCTATGGCCTTAGGTCTAAAAATTGTACACACCTTACTTAAAACATGACACAGGCAAAGTAAGCACACGCTGTTGGAAAATGGCACTGATGACTTTTTTGACACAGGGTTGCCACAAACCTTCAGTTTGTAAAAAAACACAGTATCTGTGAAGTACAGTAAAATGAAATGAGCCTTTATAAAGTCCCTTATGGGATGTGGGATATGTAGCTGTATTCTCCCATTCTGTGGATTGTCTTTTTCTTGAGGATGGACAGTGTTCATGGAAGCACCATTTGTTCCTTGTACTTTTTTTTTTTTCTTTTGCTGTTCCTTGTACTTTTGATGTGATATCTGAGAACACTTTGCCTAACCCAAGGTCAAAATGATTTATGCCTACATGTTCTTCTGAGAGTTTTATAATTTAGGTCTATGGTCCATTTTGAGTTGGTTTTTGTTTATGATATGATGAAGGGGTCCCAGCTCAACTTCATTCTTTTACATGTGTTCCCCTTCTTTTTTTTTTATTTTTAATCCACCCAATTTTCTACCCTCCTTCCCCCCCCCCCCCCCCACTGTTCATTTATTTTTCCACCCATCTGTCCATACGCTGGGGAAAGGAGCATCAGACACAAGATTTTCACAATCACTTAGTCACATTGAAAAAACTACATAGTTACACAATCAAGAATCAAGGCTACTGAAACACAGCTCAGAAACCTCAGGTACTTTCCTCCAGCCACTCCAACACACCACGAATTAAAAAGGAACATCCACATAATGAAGAAGAATAACCTCCAGGACAACCTCTCGATTCTGTTTGAAATTGATGTTTTGTTTTAATTACGACCAAGGGGAGTTTATTACAGGAATGTACAACTGGCTTGACTTTTTGAAAATCAATCACTATAATTCACATTAACAGAATAAGAAAGAAAAATATATAATGCTTCATTATATACAGCAAAGCATTTTATAAAATTCAATAAACATTCATGTTTTAAGAAAAGAATTCTTAGCACATTAGAAAGAGAAGCTCTTGATCTGATAACAGGTGTCTAAAGACATTCCCAAATCAGCAAAGTACACTTAATGATTTAAGATTTTCCTCTGAGATCAGGACACAATAAGGATGCCCGTTTTCACCACTTGTGTTTACTGTGCTTTCCATTTCTGAATTTTTACACTCAGTCCTGTTGCACAAACTGTATTCCTTCAGCACCAGTTACCCAGTCTCTACCCTGTTTCTATCTCCTGATAACCTGTGTTCTTAATTTAAATTCTCCGAGTTTACTCATTAATGCTAGTTCGTATTAGTGAGACCATACAGTGTTTGTCCTTCTGTTTCTGGCTAATTTCACTCAGCATAGTGTTCTCAAGGTCCAGTCACATTGTTAACATGCTTCATGACTTTATTCTGTCTTAAAGCTGTATAATATCCCATTGTATGTATATACCACAGCTTGTTTAGCCACTCATCAACGTTTAGGCTGTTTCTATTTCCTTTTTTTTTTTTTTTTTACATGGGCAGGCACCAGGAATCGAACCCGGGTCCTCTGGCATGGCCGGCAAGCATTCTTGCCTGCTTAGCTACCGTGGCCCACCCTGTTTACATTTCTTGACAATCATAAATAATTCTGCTATAAATATTGGTTTGTGCATTGTTCTGATGCTTTTTGTCTACCGTATGGACAGATGAGTAAAAAATATGAATTAAAAATAAATAAATAATAGGGGAAACAAATGTTAAAATAAATTGGGTAGAGGGAAATACTAGCGGTCAATGAGAGAAAGGGGGAAGGGGTATGATATGTATGAGTTTTTTTCTTTTTTTTTCTTGGATTTCTTTTTTCTGGAGTGATGTAAATGTTCTGAGAAATGATCATGGTGATGAATATACAACTATGATGATATTGTGAGCCATTGATTGCACACCAAGTGTGGAGTTGCACAAATTGTATCTTGATTGATTTTATTACTAAAAATTTAAAAAAAAAAAGTCCGTTTGTGTCCTTGCCTTCAGTTCCCTTTACTTAGTAACGGGATTGCTAGATCAGATGGTAGTTGTATATTTAGCTTCCTGAAGATCCTCCAAACTGCCTTCCAGAGTGTTTGTCCCCCTTTTTAAAATGTAAAATCCTCATCACTACCCTGAAGATAAACATAAATAAGAGTGTGGGAAGACATGGGTAGCTCTGTGTGTATAGAGTTTGATCATCAGCCAGTGAAATGGGCATAATCGCAGTGGGTTTTATATATTGCCATCTTTTCAGGGGAGATTTTTTGAGTGTTTTCTGCCATTTAACTTTTTTAGCATTTCACGGTACAGAATCATCTGGGGAATGCTTGTTAAAATTTCAGATCTCAAAGTCCCATCCCATGTACTGTGAGTCAAAGTCTCGGTGAGGTGCAACCTGTGCAACCTTGAAATCTAATATTTGAGAATTACTGCTGAACCTTATTGAGTCTTTTTCTTCCTGTTGCCTGCTTTTGGTGGTTTCAGAAGGTTTAGTGTGATACTGTCCTTCACATTTTTCCTTTAGTTTTATGGGTATATCTGTTCTTCCCAGTTATTTGTAGATGGCACTGGGACTTAACTTCTAGGACTGAGAATCTGTTAGTGAATTCTAATGGTTGTCATAGTCTGAATAGGGACACAAATGCCGTAATATGGTCAATTCTTGTTATTCATGATAGTTACATTCTAGAAATCTCTGTGAGCACTAAATTAGCAAATACTAAACCGTTGGTCCAAGGAGAGATACAGGGTTAGGTTTCTGCAAGCCTTTGGTCCCATTTTCAGCAGCCAATCAATACATAACCTTGTTTTATATGTATTTCTGTTAAAAGACATCTTATTTAATATGTATTGTTGATTCAATAGCATTGAATTTAAGGGCCATCCGCCCTAAAACATGTGCCTAAGCAAACCCCATCTAACACACGTATTTTTAAAAGACACATCATGGCCTCCTTGTGCTTAGGAGCACTAGAGCAGCACTTCAGCACAATGCTGGGGGCCATTTTAAACAGCAAAATCATCAACAAGCACAAAATTGCAAAACCTATGTGTGGTAGATTCAGATGTCAACTTGGCTAGGTGAAGGTACTTCGTTCTATTACTGCGGACGTGAGCCAATGGCACGTGAACCTCATCTGTTGTTGATTACATCTGCAGTTGGCTAGGAGGTGTGCCTGCTGCAATGAATGATGTTTGATTTAATTGGCTGGTGCTTAAATGAGAGACTCAGCATAGCACAGTCCAAGCAGCTCAGCATACCTCATTTCAGCACTCGCTCAGCCCAGGCCTTTGGAGATGCAGAAAGAAATCATCTGGGGGAAAGTTGTTGGAACCCAGAGGTCTGGAGAGAAGGCCAGCAGAGATCACCCTGTGCCTTCCCGCGTAAGAAAGAACCTCAGTTGAAAGTTAGCTGCCTTTCCTCTGAAGAACTAGCAAAATAAATCCCTTTTTATTAAAAGCCAGTCCATCTCTGGTGTGTTGCATTCTGGCAGTTAGCAAGCTAGAACACTGTGACATTAAATATAGCATGAAAAGTATATTTGTTTATAGTATGAAAATTGAAATAAGAGTGCAGAGCATCACCTTGTTTGATCTCAGTTGGGAGTATGCATGTCAAGCCACTCAAATTTTTTGCTGCTCTGTGCATGTCCATCAACAATTGTGAAAACTTCAGAAGTATTGATTTGGGGGTTGCACATAATTTTAGCAAGTAGGCAAATTCACAGTTCCAGAATCCGTGAAAAGTGAGGTTCCAGAGAAGAATAAAACGGGTCGTTTTACCTTCTGGAAACCTGGGTGCATGTTTCAAAGCATATAGTATTATATATACTTCTTCCTGCTCTCCCTATAATATCCAAGTTCCGTTTTCTAAATGAGAGGGCAGTCTAATTGCTTAATACCTATTTCTTGCTGAGTCAAGTATGTTTTGCTACATTTTTTGGCTTGTTTCCCAGAGTATTCTCCTAAGGCCTTCTCTTTCTCAGAATGTAGGGATATATTCTTTTTAACCTTAAGATCTGGCTTCTGAAGTTTTCGAAGATGCCAAGCAAGGATTTTTCTACCTTTTAAATATTGAAGATTGTGTCAGGGAAATGGTCAGTATCTTGCAGTATAGTAGTACATTAGTGTTTTAAGTTTGAAGGCAACACTAGAATTGTCTAGTCCACGGGTCAGCAGATTTTTCTTTAAGGGCTAGATGATAAATACTAGTCTTGCAAGGCGATAGTCTCTGTTGCATCTAGTAGAGAGAAAGGAGCTATAGAGAATGCTTGTGATTGGCTACGGTTGTGACCTAATAAAACTTGTTTATAAAGACCTACCCAGCAGGCTGTAATTAGCCTATTCTTGGACTCTTTCTGACAGTGGTACCCAACCGTGTTGTTGCATATCTGTTTCACGTCCTTTGGTTAAGCACACTTACTCTAAAGGGTCTTCAAGTTGCAAGCATAAACATAAAACCCATTGATCATTCCCCTCCTCCCATACCCACACTCAACTGTGTAATATTAACTAGCATCCCTTTCTTATAAGCCTTTAAGATTTGCTTTATCAGTCCTAACTTTAATTTCTTAAGCTTGAACTAAAGTAAAAAGAGGCAGAAGAGCAATTTCACCCCCTTTTCCACTAATCTTATTTTTCCTGGGGAGAAATTTTCTTTTCCTTGAAAGTAGCCAGTTTTTTTCCTTGGTGTAATGTACAGAAAGCATAAAGGCACTGGACCATTTGCTTCCTTTACTTCATTAGGTCTAACAGTATCCTTGAGACTTTCTCACAGGCAGGCATAATTCTTTTGTGCACTTGAATAATTCTGGATTTGGCATTGGAATCCTGGGTTCAGGTTTTATGGTTTTGCTCTCCTTTGGATATGTTACCTTCTGCAGATCACTTATTCTTTCTCTCAGCCTTAGATTTTCTGTTATAGGAAGAGAAAAATAAAACATGTTACCTAACATACGATTTCATTGTGAGGTAAGATACAGAATTCGTGTGAGTTATTAAAATGAGTCCCCCACCAAAATTTGTACTATAAGCACTTCTTTTAGGTATGGCTCTGGAAATTCATTACCGCTGCCATCATTCCTCTGCCCCCTGGGGAGAGAGTATGAGTTATCACTTTGCTCTTCTGCCTCTTTTTTACTTTAGTTCGGGGATGTTGTAAGTGCAAATGAAGTACTTAACCCCCAAAACATTTGTAATCTATGATATAAGCTCTAATTTTTAATCATGAGAGACGTATCTTATGATATTCATATTTTTCTGGGATAAATTCACCCAGACTTCATTTTATACAAGGCATCTTTCTGGCTGACACCCTAAAGATCTGTTGCCTATCTGACTATATTATGTTTTCTATAAAACCCCATTTGTTTGTATTTGGACTCTGTTTAAGAATCTTTGTAGTTTTTTACTAAACTATCTTGATCTTAATCTTCTCACTTTTTTCAAACATGAAGTCTCATGTTTAATAAGTGGTCTAGATAAAATGTATTCTATAGAATTTATAATCTGGTCCCTATCCAAAAATTCCTGTCTCTGTAAATGAGTACCCACTTAACAACTGGTTCAGTTTTCTTGTCATTTGATTCCAGAGTCTTAAGCTAGTGTGCCTTGAAGCTTAGGTTCCTTGATTATTATGTCATGCCCTCTGAAAACCCATATATAGACCTGAAAGCTGTCTGATAGCATCTATTAGTAGGGTGAAAGGCATACTGTTTGTCCAGAAGTATGTAATTAATTTGGAATGCTTGTAAATAGTCGAATTTTCATTGATTCTAAGAACACCACTGAAGTGGAGTGAATCCCTGGATTTTAACCTCAGGACAGATCAGCAGACATCATTCATATTATACCTTATTTTCCTAGAATTCTCTATCTGTCATGTCTTTAAGGTGGTATTTATATTTCATAGATATGGAGATTTAAGCTTATAAACCAACTTGTACAAAAATATGCAGATAAATGTCAAAATAGAGCATCTGATCTAGGCTTCTTGATGGTTTAATCTGCTTTCATTTTAATCAATAAGATTGGTTTTTCTCTGTATTGTTGACATTTTAATGGAAATTCCTGTGTAAATATCACCTCTACTACTAGTGTATAAACAGTATAGTATATAAACTCCTATTTCTGTTCCTTCATTGTGTTCAGCCATTACCTTTTCTCTTGTTGTACTCTTGTTTCACTCTGTGCTTGTTTATTATATACAAGACAAATTTAGTATCTCCTACCTTTTGCTTCTAATGGAAAAGGGAATACCTAGTACCATGAGTTCTGTTGACCATTTCCACTTGGATGTATTAGAGTCTTCATCTGCCTGTTCTGCTACCCAGTTCCCTCTTACCCATTTAGTTTTTCCTGTTGATGAAATTAGTTAATGCTTTTATGTTTCTACTCTTAACCACTCTGGTTATATTAACTAATTCCTAGACCACTTAACCACTTAAATTGCTCTCAACTCATTGTTATTCATTATGATGTAGCCTTCAAACTATTGGCGAGTCAGTGATTTTAATTACAACTTGAATTATGTCAATTTATTGCTGAAGGACACCTAAATATGTAGAAGAAAGTTGAAATACTAACGGGAGAATTTTGTAGTGAACCTTTTTGCATCATTAATCAATGTTTTTGCAAGTATGGATTTTCATAGTTTGGCTTTTCTTTAAATAATAGCTATTCTTTCTGATCTTTGTGATGCATAGACTGTTAAGGTGCAGGAGTTATTCTGAAGCAGTTTTTTCACAGATTTGGTCCTGTTAGGAGGACACTCCATGCCATCTTCACCATCTTGAAAGTCCCTTTCTTGAGACTTAGCTTTTTGAAAACTTGATGCTGTTTCAACTGAGAAATTGGCAAAATTATTAAAAAGCTAGTTGGGGGAACTACTTAAGAATTCATAAAGTAATTGAAAAATATTGGATGAATTTGACTTGTTCTGTATCGTTTGAATTTTTGCACCTTTTTTCTCTTGTTGCATGGTGATTCTATTTTCTCCCAATAAAATGTTTATAAAATACATAAATACTAGAAGATGCTAGAAGTGTTTTGGGTGAGGTTTTGCTCATCTAACATAGTATAAAGGACACTGTTCTATAAGATATCAGTCAGTTAGTGTATATACTCTTTAAACCATATCTTTAGTAGGCTCACAAATAGTTTGTGTATATTAAAGAGTATGAATATGGATATATTCCTATGTTTATGTAAAATGATGATTTAGGGATATACAGATGTTCTCTAGTATGATGGTAAACAGACATGAAATACAACTTAGCAGTAATTCACTGTTTTTAATTTCTCTAAGGGACCAGTTACTCTCCACAAGAAAATTCACACAACCACAGTGCTCTTCATAGTTCAAATTCACATTCTTCTAATCCAAGCAATAATCCAAGCAAAACTTCAGATGCAGTAAGTATTATAAATGTGCCTGATTTTCTTTCTTTCTTTCTTTCTTTCTTTTTTGGAATCTATAACAAAAAATCCCACAGCAAATTCTGTCAACTCTAATGTCATTTGTTTTTGAAATGTTTTAATTAGAGTTATCCTTGTCTTAGGGAAATGTATCTATTCATGAGCTAACCTTATTAGTTGAACTAAGGATAGTCTTTTGAAAATACTGTTTTAGCATTATTTTGTCATCATTCCTGTGAAAGCAAAATTTTGCTGTTTGCTGTATCTGAAGAACTTCAGGCTGTGAACTTCTGTAGTTTTACTTATAATGGTTAAACTTGCGCTTGCTTGCTTTCCATAATATATAATCTCCTTAGAGCATATATTTACTAAGCACCTACTAGATATTATGGTTATAGAGGTCCTTGTCCTTAGGGACATGAAATCCAATTAATTTCAAAAGTTTAATTTAATGAAGTAACTGTTACTCATAGTTTGAATTTTTTGAAGCCACAAATTTCATTGAAATATCTAAAATAAAGGTTCCGCTTATTCCAGACATGTAGATAGATAGAACTAAGTAAACGTGGCCTATCTTAAAGGAGCTTTCAGACCTGTGGGGGAGATAAAAAGGAAATAAGTAAATAATTTGAACAGTGCGTGTTAAGTTGCTCTGAGAGCACTTGGGAGGGAAGATCGCAGCTTGGCTGAGGAAAGTATATAATGAATGCTCCCTAACAGATTGAATGTAACTCAGCCAGTTGAAGAGACCTGGAATTTATATGTTGCGTACAGAGAAAAGAGCATAAAAAGGGCTCTGAATTTCTTCATTAGAGAGAAAAATGTTTATTCCCACTAAAGACACACTATATACTAGGGAGTACTTTTGATTTGTTGGGAAGGTCTTTAAATTTAGTCCTTTTGTGACTTTGCCTTCATATTCCAACTCCTTTTATCAGCTACATAGTCTCTGCATGTACTGGAGGTTTTAAGTTGAGTCTTCTGAAATCTGTCTAAATCTGGGTGAAGATTAAAAAATAATAGGTATTTGTTAGAAAACTCTTAGGCCTCCATAAAATACTTTGTTATAAAAACTTGAAACTTGTTAAAAAAAAAAATTCTTGGAAATTTCCTTGGACTTGGCTAAAATCGTGTTTACAGCCTGGCGGTGTATGGTCATCGTGTAAAGGAGGTAATGTTGAAGAAGAGTGCAAGCTCAAGTCTGAGTAAAGTAAATTATATTGCTGTGGCATACTCATAAAATGAGGCATTGATACTGTTTTAAATGAATCAGTTGATCATTTTCACCTTATTTTTCCTATAAATGCCAACAATTCGTATTTGTTACCTTTGTTAACTTTACAAAGGGCCATCTTTGATGATGAGATTAATGAGCTGTTCTTTAATAATAATTCATAAATTCATTGCAAGATTAACTGTTTCTTTTCCTTAGTTTAACTTAGAGAAGAAGCTTGTGACTATATTTAGGAGATAGAATGGTAAAGAAGATGCTTTTGTGAGGAGAGAAAAGCAGTATTCTTATAAAAAGCCTAAAAGGCACTTTGCATGCAGGGAGGGGCCCTATTAGGTGCTGCACTATCCATTATGAATGGATAGTGTTCATTTAAAGCAGCCATTCTCAGTCTTTTTGCTTTCCAAACCTCGCTTTCACTCTGAAAATTGAAGTTTTTGTTTATGTGGTCTTATCAATATTAACCATATTAAAAATTAGAGCTGAAAAACTTTTAAAGTAATTCGCTTAAAAAATCTCAATTACTAACAATTACATGTTAACACCTGTAACGTTTTTATGAAAAAATACCTATTTTTTGAAACAAAAGGAAGCACATCTTTTTCATACCTGTCTGAATAGAAAATACCTGGATTTTCATATAGCTTCTGCATGTGCTGTTGGATTATCAAATGTCCTATAGCCTCTGGAGAAACTTCCATGTTTTTGTGGTACAATGATAATGACAAAGGCGAAAATTTTCAGTCTTACTGTGAAGATGGTGTTTTGTTCTGGTGGATACTCTGTAAGGATCTTGGGAGTCCTCCAAGGGTATCTAGAAAACGGCTGCTTTAGAGCATATGTTGACAACTGTTGGAAGCCTAATGTAGGAAACTAAGGGCGTATGCAGGCTTTTTTTTTTTTTTTTAACTTCAATTTAGCTCTTTGATTTATTTAAATCAAGAAATTTATCATCTGTGGCCACACAACAGTATTTTAAGAAGTAATCACCTCATTACATGAAGTTTTTTTTCTTAATTTCTTTCTTGAGGATGGAAGTGGGGAGGGGAAGACAAGCTAAAGTTACTGGTATGTGATTGTAATTTTGTATCTTGGAACGTGTTTTGTTAAGTAAGATGTTAACTTGTACTACCCTAGGATTTGATATGCTGGGTAGCAAAACCAGTATGGTGTGTTTGACCAGTGCTTTTCAAGATCCTGGTATGTGAGCTGTCCTGGAGAGAGTATATTCACTGCCATTAAGTCACTATTTTGTTCAACTGGGTTTTTTTCTCCTTAAAGTAGTAAGACTTTTGTTGAAGAAAGCATTGTGCTTCTCCTGAACTTGGCACAAACCGTCACTTTGAAGAGCACTGCTGGCCTAGGTCACATGGATGTCCTCCAGTTTCCTTTGCCCAGTAACTTAAATCTCATTCTCCTTCGCAGACCAAACCAGTAATCCCATTTAACTACTCTCTAGACAAACCAAATCTTGCAGATAGGTCCATAAAAGGGCTCAGTTTGCACCATGATTTAGGGTATAGGGGTGGAGATAGTTGATAGAAAAACTTCCTGATTTTGATCTTTTGTGATTGGGTTTCTCCAGCTTGATTGTTGTACAGTTCTGGAAGCTAGGAGGATTAAGAATTAATTTGTTACTGCTTTTTGAAATTGGGAGACACCAAGCTGATAGTAAATAATTTTTTGACCGGTAAACCTGAGAGCATAAGCAAAAGACAGAACATAGAATATTTCTCCAACTGCCTTCAAGATTATTCGGGCTTTTCTAGAATTGGTGTTGATTTAGTAGAAATAATGGGCATCTGGAAACCTGAATTTTGGTCCTTTCTTATACCACTAATGAATATTGTAGTCTGTGGACAACTGACAAATTCTCTCAGCTTGTTTCCTAATTGATAAAATTAAGATGGAGGGAGGAGGAAATAGGAAACAAGAGTTCCTTTCTTCAGGTTTTAAAATGTGTCGCTCTACACTGTGGTGAATCCAGAAGAAAGAGCTACCATAGTATAACATTATTTCATTTACAAATTCAATGAGAATACTTGGAGTTGTACCAGATTTCCTAGGGCCAATGCAGACAATTAAACTTTTCATTTCTAGAAACAGTTCCATGAAAATTGGGCCTCTCGGGTTTTTCTCATTTCATCAGAATTATATAGTGCCTGTAAAATATGTGCAGGAGAGCATATTTGAGAATTTTTGAAAGACAAATTATAGTTGCAGGAACGTGAGTGATGATGGTGACCCCATACATTATAGGAGGCAGATTCTAGTTAACTGACCAGTCTCAGACTTCAAAGTGCAAACATAGTGATGGCATTTAATACACTTTGTGTTTATTTTATCTTTAGAATGAGAAAAATATTTAAGAAGAAGTGTTCTGTTTTACCTTAAAATTAAGTAAATGCCATCTTGATCCAAGTGTTACATATTATTCCCACTTCATCGTTTATGGTTGGCATATTGAGAAAAAAGAATTCTTACATTTCCTTGTACCTTCTCCCATATTTTGAAATGAATTCTTTTAAAAGAAGAATAATGTAAGAGAAATATGCTACTTAAAAATTACTTTCTGTAATACAGTTTATTATAGTTTTTGGTGTGCCTTTTTCCACTATGTAATAGTAAGTGCAAGCAGGTTATTCTTTGTTGCACCACACAGGATTTATAGTTATCCTCTAAAGATCTTAGAACCCATGTGAACCCATAAAATTAGAGAACCCAGTTACGAATGGGATTGCTCCCATGTGACTACATTTCAGCAACTAAGATTATGATTATGGGAGTTTTATAATTTTTTCTGAAGTCAGAATGTGGTTAATAATTACATTCTGGGTCAGGATACTTTTATCTCATGAGTCTTTTTCCATATGTATGTTTGAAAATTACTGACATTTCATATCAAGTAGTTAAATAGTATTAACATTTTCTGATTTTTAAAATGTATTTTTAAGCCTTATGATTCTGCAGATGACTGGTCTGAGCACATTAGCTCTTCTGGAAAAAAATACTACTACAATTGTCGAACAGAAGTTTCACAGTGGGAAAAACCAAAAGAGTGGCTTGAAAGGTATCTGCTTTTAATCTAAATTAAACAACATTTTTTATTCTTGATTTTAGAGATTGACATTTTATGGAATTAAACATTGTAATTTTAGGTTCCCTATAGCAATACTCCTTGCTCCCCCTTTTAATTACAGTTTCGTCTGTGGTCATTGTCCCACAATTTCTCTTTACTTTAAAAATCTAAGATGGATAAGCAGCTGTATATATGAACCTTGTGAGAAGTCAGTATATTTGACAGAAAAATTTATATTATTAATTTGCATGTGTATCTTCCTAATAATTTGTGATAGACATCTTCATAATTCTTACAGGACATTGATGAGGTATTTCCTGCATATATGTGATATTAGCATGGCAGAGTTTTGGTTGAGTGGTGTAAATAATTACAGTTTTGCCATCTGTCTTCTCTTGGCTGCAAACCATTTCCCACATCAGTTAAACTACATTATGGCCATGTTCTGTTCTTTTATTTTCCGTGTACTATTTTGTTAAGCATTTTACTAGAGATTTTCTATGGAGACTCGTATACTTATCGTAGATCTTATGGGTTCATCTATTTTTATTTTTAGAGAGCAAAGACAAAAAGAAGCAAACAAGATGGCAGTTAATAGCTTCCCAAAAGATAGGGATTACAGAAGAGAGGTGATGCAAGCAACAGCCACCAGTGGGTTTGCCGGTGGAAGTAAGTATTAAGTATGTCTTTGAAACAGTTTAATGTTCAGTTCATTCCTTTAGTTCGTTAACTTATATGCAAATCCATCTGCATATGTAAACTAACATAATAGAACTAGGCAGAATTTCTTTCGCATTGATTGGATTGCTCCCCAACCTCCACTAAAAAGTTAACTGAAAAGGAAATAATGCAGAGTAGAATAGTATAGATAGTTATCACTGCCTTAAATGAAAGTAATGCAGTTGTGTTGATTGAAAAAAAATTCGTTTTGATTTGACTTCTTTTATAAACGGAGCGTTTTCCCCCTGAATTGTATCCTCTTAAACTGGACACTGAAATTCCTTCTAAAACTCACTAAGTTTCAATCTAGTATCTAGATACTGACATAGAGATGTATCTGTTGGTGTTTTGTGTAATTAGTGAGAAACTTGTTTATCTTATATTTGGAAACATAATTTTGCCACAGTCATAGGTCTCTCTAACATCTCTATTCTAAGTCTCCCCCAAATTATTGAAATGCCTACTGGAAAGCTTCTCTCCCCTTTTGTTCAAAGGCGGTCTTCATTTACAAACCATACTGTTCTCTGGAGGCCAAATTTTATTCACAGTACACAGAGTAGTGTTACAGTTGTTGTCTTGAATTTATTCTCTAAATTTAAAGCCTCACTAAAGATGTTCTGTTCCCAGTGGCTTCTTTTGCCCCAGATGAAAAGTAAATGCCACATAGAGTCCTTTAGTGGTGTATTAAATTTTGAGAAGAATTTTAAATTCTCTAAGAATTCTTCGGTGTTTTAAATTCTTGTGTTAACTCAAAACAAAACGTGAAGGGCATATTTGGTACAGTGGTCACAGTGAGGGATATTGGTTTCTTTGATTTGATGGTAAAAATTATTTAAGGGGATATAAATTAATGATATAATTCTGCTAAGCTACATGTTTGAGATAGTTCTTTGAAACATTTAGTCTTCTAAAACCTATTGGTGACATTTTATTTAGTTCTTAAAAAGAAAATGATTTATTTGAAGTAGAATTACGAACATTATATGTTCAGACAGAAGGCTTGGGTTCTAGTCCCATTTCACTTAATATTTTAAGTAACTGCAACTTTTGAAAAGCAGTTAGAACTGAGACAAAGATTTTCCTCTTGAGGTAAATAAAACGCACCCAGCTTGAGGACCTCTGAACAAATGGGGGGTGGAGAGCAATATGGGAAGAATGGCAAATGAGGTTTAAAAAAGTCACCTGTTTTTAATATATGAAGATGTAGGCTGGAGGATGTGATGTTTATAAGAGCCTAATGCCAACTAAGTTGATCCCAGGATCAGGCTGCCCTGGGTTGGGCCAGGCCTCTCCCCTTGGTGGCTGAGAACTCCCAGAGAGAAAAAAGAGCAGAGCTGAGCGTCTACTTTCTTCTTTCCAAAGTAATCAATCAGTAAGTCACTCCTCCTCCTTTGGGTGGTATAAATGAAGGAAGGAATTAGAGATCTGGTAGAAAAATAGATGGGAAGTGAAATATTTTTTCTTTTTTTAATAAACCACCTCTAAGAAAAAAAAAATCTGAGTTGTGTGTGTCTTTTAAATTGTTTAAGTTTGCATCTTTTTCTTTCAAAAATGAGGTCTTTATCTTGCTTTTTTCTTCATGATTTCAGAAGTAAGCCATATTCATTATTTAAAAACAAAAAAGAAGGTGATGGTGAAAAAATTTTAATCCCCTGACCTAGGAACATTTTGGTATATATATTTTTTCTATGTATATATAAATGCATATAAAAATTATAGTGTGTTTTGCACCAAAAATAAGATTATTTGTTACTGTTTGTAAGCTGTTTTGATAATAATATTTCATGGATTCATAGATATGTTTCCATAACAGTTTATAATTGTACATTTGTTAGATTGACTATATTGTTTGATTATGCCTTCATTTATAAATAATCCCCTATCTATTGATACTTGGGTGTTTCCAGACTTTTTCCCGCTATAAACCATGTTGTGATTCACATCTTTGATTACTTATTTGATTATTCCCTTAAGATAAATTCCTAGATTTGCAGATGATCACATTGGATCTGTGCTTGAAATGTAGTCTGCATTACTTTTTTTTTCTTTTTGAAGTAATCACCTAAGCTATCCCCCACCCCCACCCCTATCCTTTTTTTCTTTTTAACATTGATCTGTTGAGCTATGCTTGGTATGGAAATAAAATTAGTAGGCCATTTGTGGGTTTTAACTTTGACTATCTGAAAAATGTTGGCAGAGTTTTCCCATGTGTTAAATACGTTGGTGTTCACTTACTGTGAGGCTTGTAGTTCTAAACTGTCCATTAATGAGGGGGAGGATGGAGCAGGAGTGGAAAGATTTTACATATAAAGAGATAAAAATAGAAAAGTAGATTCTGTCAAGGTTTTTTTGTTTGTTTGTTTGTTTTGCAATGTACCATATAAGATTTTTAGAAAATGTTGATGTTTAGCATAACTTGATTTTGAAAATTGTGTGGATACAATTTTTAATTAGATACGACCTCTACTAGATTTTTTTTTTTATCAGACCTGTGTCTCATGGGTTGATCACTCCATCAATAGAGAAATCTTGGGGTTTTTTCAACAGAAGCACTAATGACAACTGAGCCAGATAATTCTTTGTTGTGGGGGTTGTCCTGTGCATCTTAGTATGTTGAGTGCTATCCCTGGTCCTTCCCCACTAGATACCCAGTAGCAACGTCTCCTCTCCCTAGTCCTGACAGCTGGGGGGTGATGGAATGGAATGTATACTAATCAGCCCCAATCAGAGTCATTGCCTTATAACTATTCAATCTGTAGTTGTGAGAACAAAGAACTGCTATAGCCATAGATAGCTTCCTTGGTTCTGTAGTATTGCTGCTTTTTTTTAAAGTTATAAATGTTAAAAGTATCATTTTTAATCTTCATCTGAATATGCTTGATGTACTAACTGTAGCCATACAGAACTGTAAGGGAATTTTCTTGGTGGAGGAAATGAAAGTCCTAGGTATTCAAGTGATGGAAGGATTTTTGGGAATCAGGCCTGGTGCTATTCTGGTTATATCTGTCCGTAAAGGCTTCTGTTTGTCATAGTATCTTTTAAAGGAAGAAAACCTAGAATAAAAATTTTGAAGTTTTATGTGTGTGCAAATTGATTTATTGACTAATTGATGTCATTTAACAGATGTTTGTGTTCTGTGATTACTCAGTTTTCTGTTACTTTTGTCGGTTCAGCTTATTTTTGTACGTTTTTCTGATAAACTATGTGTGTAATTTATAATACTAATATTCCTTTATTGTAAGTCAAAAGACCTTGTATTTCAATATGTATTTAAGTTTTTGGTTGATTAATTTTTTTATCATTATCTTAGAACCTTTTGTTTTGCTGTAGCATAGGCTTGAATAGTCGGGTACTGACAAATTCAGACTGACCTGTAGTTTGAGCATACTTGTGCTGTCTTGGTTTCTAGAACTGGAGTAGGTATGGGTTGGAAAAAAATACAATATCCAACAGAGAGGGGGGCATCCTTTGGTAATATTACACATCATGTGTTTGAATCTTAAGGTACTTTTCTCCTTGGAGGTTACTTTATTTACTTGCTGATTGAACTATTGTTTAGGATGGAGATGTTTTTATAAATACAGATTTTGTTGGCATGATACCTGAATTTTTAAAATTTTTTTATTTATTTTTTGCTATTCTGTGGAAGCATAATGCTTTTATGGTGAATTTGAACTGTTCAGAACTTATTTCTGAGGTTAAGATATTTTTGTGAATTTAAATTGGGAGAGGATGTGTTTATGATATAACTGGTGATAATAAATGGATTTTTCTGGCTGTGTTGTGGCTATAGATAGAACTTTGTTTTTAGATAGCATTATGCATCATGATTCATAACTAACTCTGGTATTTGTTAGCATTATTTAAAATATTAGTAGTTTGTTTACTTATTGAATACATAGTTCATCATAAAAAGAGGTCTTTTAATTCCTAGTATAAACTACTTTAGGTCCTACTAATTAGTTGCCTAGGAGTCAGAAAAATTAGGCTAATAAACACTGGGTAATTAAGTCTTTGTCAGAATCTATGTTCCAGAGTTTAAAAGAATGGACCATTTACTTTTATTTTATTTGAGTAAACGTTAGAATTCCAGATAATTTTTTTTTTTTGTATGTTTAATGTTTTGTTTGAACTACAGTGTGGTTCTAACGAATTGAAAATATCTAGTGGCCCACTTGAAAGTACAATGAAATCTGAGTATATAGTAATATTTACAATTGAGCTAAAACTACTTATCCAGTATTTGGATATTTATATGCTAGTGGTAAAACTGCAGACAGTAACTGGGCTTGCAGTTTTATAAAAAGATATATAAGAACAAATATATTGCTAAATTAGCTGATGTTACAGACAGGATTCTAACGTAATCTTTTTTCTTCCCCCTTCCATCATTCCAACATCTCTTTTTTCGAACTGTGAACTAAAGTGGAAGACAAGCATTCCAGTGATGCCAGTAGTTTGCTCCCACAGAATATTTTGTCTCAAACAAGCAGACACAATGACAGAGACTACAGACTGCCAAGAGCAGAGACTCACAGTAGTTCTACGCCAGTTCAGCACCCCATCAAACCAGTGGTTCATCCAACTGCTACCCCAAGCACTGTTCCTTCTAGTCCATTTACGCTACAGTCTGATCACCAGCCAAAGAAATCATTTGATGCTAATGGAGCATCTACTTTATCAAAACTGCCTACACCCACATCTTCTGTCCCTGCACAGAAAACAGAAAGAAAAGGTATGCCGTTATTACTAGATGCTGCACGTTGAACTAGAGTTTCTGAGTTTTATTTTATTACATTATTTCCTTTAGCTTAAATAAGTTGCTTATTATACATTTTTAAACTACTTTTAGAATGTTACTATGTAGACTTAGGTCTAGAACTAGTCATATTTAGCTTTTTCTTTTTAGTTTGTAGTTACTAAGGCTCTGTACTGTTTTTCGCCTTTTGACATTGAAGTCAGGTGCCTGAATTATAGCGGTTAACAGTGTTGTAAATAACTGACTTATCAAAGCCAAGTGATTGTCCCTTCATATTTATATAAAATAGTTTTCTATTTTTTGTGATGATTGGCTTGATGGATTAGCTCAGAAATTGTCTCAGTTTTCCCTTTATTAAAATCTAATATGAATACAGACATTTTTAAACCTGTCATTTCTGCATAATTATTTGTTTCAGTTTGAGAATTGGAAAACTAAGTCATGGTAAAGGCTCGGACCATAAGATAAGCAGTATTAATGTCTGAATTGGAACTTAAGTCTGAAGAGTCAAAGTAAAAAGCAAGTAGTAAACAAATTAGCATGAGGAGACTGAGCAGACCTTTATTTAGTATGTTCTGAGGAGCTTTAAAATGTTCTTTCAGAGATGCTGCAGGTACCTGATGAGTCTGTAATGTAAACCTGTCATCTGTTACCTGACCCATTATTTCACATTGATTTAATTTGTTGACAAAGGGTTCAAAGAGTTGGATTTATTTTGCTTCTGATTTCCTGTCTCTTTTGATATATGCTATTTGAATTTCCCTGGTACCGTAGCGCTAGTGTTACGTGTAACTGAACCATACACTTTTATCATACAGTGCACAATGCATTAAACAAATTAATGGGTCATTCCAAATGTTGGCAGATCCCTTCAAGATGATTTGTACCAAAATTGCACTTGTGCACTTCAAATTTACCCTAATAAATTTACCAAGAGAATTCTTGAGTGATGAAATTTGTATTAATATACTAGGCATCAGCGTAGTAATACTTTCTATTGGATGTTACTGTTTATCAGTACTTGTCATTTTATTTGAATACTTGTCACAGAAAAATTTAGTTTAAAACACCTGTCATTTTAAAGAAAAAAAAATCCTGCTCCCTTTTCTGAGTTTAAACTCCATTTCACCTCTTCTCACTACTGACGTAATTGGAACTCCAACTCATGTCATCTCTCTTGAAATAACTTTCTGCTGTCCGCTGCCCAGTCTATCCACTTATGGTAGCATTACTGTGAAATTTAAATTGGACTGTGTCACTTCCTTGCTTGAAAACTTTTATTAGTTTCCTGTAATCCAAAGAATTAAATCCATGCTTCTTAGTAAAGAATATAGCAAGTACTCAACAGTTTAGTTGCAGTCTGTCTTATTAGCTTGATCTCCAACCATTCCACTCTTAAATTCCCTATAATTCACCTGTTACAAACTTGTTGCATTTCTTAGAACATACTATACTCTTTCATGTTCTGAGCTTTGCTAAATAGAAGGACATGCTCTTTCCTGTGAACGCAGTACTTTTTCTTTACTACCCAACTCTTTTGGGTTCTCAGTGTCAGATAACTTCTACCAGTCTGTATTTCCCAAGCACTTTGTGCTTTAGTCTACCAAAACACTCATCACATTATAGTTTTAATATCTTCAGTTAGACTGTATCCCAGCATAGGATCAGACTTTTTTTTTAGTACAGAAATTTTGTACTTTGTTTACCTTCTACCTTTTTACTCCTTGAGGCTTCAACCACCATTGCTGTCTTAACATAATTAAAAATTCACTGTGTACTAGATTTGATGCTAGGTGTTTTGTGTACGTTTTAGTTTAATCCATAAAATAGCTCTTTGAAGGAAGATATCTGTACGTTATGTATGAGGAGCCTGAAAATTCTCACAGTTCACACACTTGACGAGTGTGAGCTTCTACTCCAAAATCCATGTTCTTGCCACAGTTCTTTCCACAGTACTATATGTAATGAAAGATGCAACAAATTACATTAATTTGGACTTTAGTCATTCAGAATTCCCGACAAGTGAGAGAACACAACCATTATGTACAGGCTTATATGTATAGTAATTTTTAACTTAAAGGAAAGAACTTGATTACCATGGAATTGTTTACATATATAGGGCAAATCGTGCACTTTCCAGTCCTTGCATGTAGATTAAATAACAATTTTATTTCCTTAAATAAATTATATGGTAATTTTGAACTTACTGGATTGTTTTCAGTTAGTCTAAATTTGTAGTGTTAATTTGAAGTTTCATTTTTGTTTTTTCTTTAAGGAGACCTCCATGTTATTTGTATTATGCTTCCTAGTGAATGTCTGATCAGTTTAATGATTTCCCTAATTTGGAATTCCCTTAACAATTAATTATTTAAATTGAGTTGGTGGTTCATATCAGGTTAGTCTGCTGGTCTTATGTACTCATTCTGTAGCTAAGCTGTATCCTAAGAATGTGAGGGTAGGGTGCTCTATTAAATTATATTAGCATGAGATCTTTCTTAGTACTGCCATATCCTGGTGATTGACAAATAATATGCGGTTAATAAATATTTGTTGTAAGATAAATCACTGAAAGAATGGTAATAAGTTTGTTGAGGTTGGAGGAAGTCCCTCATTAGTCAGGGTTTTTAAAAACAGAAAAGTAAAGGTGTATGTGTGTTGGGCATCAGAATACAGTATACCAGCAGTAGGGTTAGATCTGCTTAGCCCCAAGGTAAAGAGGCTAAGGTAACTCAGAATCTGTGCTTGCTTGGAGAAGCTGTCCAGCCAGTTGGTTTTAGGGAATAATTCTAGTGTTAGGGAGTACAAAACAATAGGGTCAGGTATCTCCTTTTAGAGCTGTACCTGTGTTATAGCAACACTATTATCATCTGTTGGTAAGATTACTTCATTGGACAGCCATATAACACTAACTCTGTTACACTTAAAATCCTAAAACTGATTTTTATGACTACAATGACCATTCTAAACTGGCCTTAACTCTACCCAACCTCTTTTCCAGATTTGGTTAAATGGCAAAATAAGCAGGAGGTGTGTGGGTCATTGTCTTTGCTTTGCCCAAATGAGTGCTGAAGTCAGAAGACTTTAGTGAATTTAATGACCTTAATCAGTGTTCTTCATTAATAATTTAGGATTATGTTTTATGGAGATAGATAAGATTGAAAACAAAACAAAAGTAGCCACAGAAGCAGACCTATTCAGTGACCTGAGTCTAGTTGTCAGTGGGTTATCATGAGTAGTCACAGGATTACATTTTGGTTCCGTAGTCTTATTCTGACTGGGAGGGACGAGGAGAAGTAGGGAGGGAGTTAGTGATTCATTAATATGAGGTGTGAATATGTGTAACATGAGGCTTGAAATAAAGTTCTCTTTTCTAAAAGGCTTTTCAGTATGTGTTAAGGAAGTACCTTTTTACTTTTTTCTTTTGTTGGCATGGACAGATTCCAGGAATTGAACTTGGGTCTCTGGCATGGTAGATGAGAATTCTGCCACTGAGCCACTGTTGCACCACCGAAGTACCCTTTTATAGCCCGCTTAGATGGCCCCTAATGGGTGGCTTGGGCCTCCCTTGTTCAGCTCTCTATTGCTTTGCTTTAAAATAATATTCAAAATTTCTAAACAGTCATGGAAAAATTAGAAAGATAGGCCATAGAGTTACTTAGATATTTGCAAATAACTGAATACATTAGTGGAAGAATTTATTCTGTCATAAAGATGATACTCTGAACAGTGGACAGGAGGAACATTCATGATGATAAGAATTTTAGGAAATATTGCTTGGGGACAAGGTAAGCCTTCTTAAGCAATACTCAAATGCATTTTGCCTTAAAAAATTGATAATTTGAACACATAAAAATGTTTAAAACTTCTCTGTGATGTAGATACCATAGAGATGGAAAGACAAATTCAAATTGGGAGAAAATAATTTGCAATGTATATGAGACGTTGTAACTTTATATTAAAGTTACATAGAAATCAATACAGCTTAATGTAAGTAGGTCCAATAAAAAATGAACAAAGGATATGAACAGACAATTATAAAGGAATCAAAATTTTGTATTTTTCAGTAAAATTTATACTTTAGTACAAAAATTCGATTTCTGTGCATATGAAAATTCAGATTTAAAAAACCATTTTTTCGTCCTTGAGAATTGAATGCAGGAAAACAGTGCAAGTTGGTGCTGCTAATATGGAGGTCAGTTTGGCAAACTCTATTAAGGTTTAAGAATATACGTATTTTTAGACCAGTAATTCTCCTTTATTTCACCTGGAGATTGAGTAGTTATATTGTACACAAGGATTTTTTGGTAGCATTTGTTGTCATGAAAAATTGGAAGCAACCCAAATGTTAATTGCAAGGGAAATGGTTAAACACTCTGATTCATCCGTAAGATGGGACACTGTGCAGCAATTACAATATTTTTGAATTATATAATGAAGCAAATGAAAATGAAAGTCGTGGTAAGCTTATGTAACAGATGTTTTAAAAAAAAAACTTACGTGTTTTTCCTACTATCCTTACATACTGTGTTTTTCTTTATAACGCTCTGTGTTTCTAAAAACAAACAGCCTGGGTGCTACAGGTAGTTCAGTGGTTGGAATGCCCATCTTTCGTGCGGAAGACCTGGGTTTGATTCCTGGACCATGCCCCCAAAAACAAACAAAAAATCCCAAACATTCTGGCTTTTAGCAGTAATTGGAGTTTTATGGTTCACATGTCCTATACAGCATTACAGCCACTATCAAAACATAGGAAGTAAACGGAGAGAAATTTGACTAGTCCAGTAATCCCACGTTTAAAAGTGTTTGGTACTGGGGGGGCCACGATAGTTTACTGGCAGAGTTCTCACCTGCCATGCCGGAGACCTGGGTTCAATTCCTGGTGCCTGCCCATGCGGAAAAAAAAATCTCTGTTTCCGTTAAAATAAACATTATTTTGCCTATTTGATTACAGGTGCAATTGGTTCCATTTACTTTTTTTTTTTTTACCATTTACTTTTTTTTGTTTTTTAAATATTTTTATTGAGAAATCGATTTACTTTTAAAGTGCAGTATTTTTTTCAGCTCTTACTATATGTATCTAAAAGGATTTTTTATGTACCAGAAAGTGGTCAGAAATAAATTTTGACTTCGGTTTATGCTTTCTAGGATGGTCTGAAAGAGTGCCTGTAGTTAGAAGAGTTGAGTAATACTACATTAAACCTTAAAAAAATTAGGTTGTGGTTACAGATGTGAAGTCTGATCTTTGGTATGTTACTCCCCCTACTGGCAGAATTTGGTAGTATAAATTAATTAATAATTGCAAGCATAAAATGGTGTGGAGTGACGGTTTAATTTCCTAAAGAAACACATTATTTAAAATAAAGTCACAGTCTTAACATGCGTTTGGCCTGTTGTTAAAGTCAAAGATTGGTTAGAGATCATGGAAGCATCATGAAGAAGTCATGGAAACATCAGAAGAGAATGTAACTTAGTTCAAGTAACTTTAAAATAGCTTACGAGGAGACCACTAGATCTCCTCAAAAAGATTTTAGGCACACACACACAATATAAAAATACTGGAGCTAAAAAGAAATATCATTCCATTGCCAGATACTGGTTGGAAAAGAATTTTGAAAATAAGGCAGGTTTCTTGATTGCTTGGAAAAGTTTGCATTGGAAAGAATGAAACTGGAGTCTGGTATTCTTTAAGAGCAGAAGAGCCAATTGAAATAGCTTCTAATACAAAATGCTACATTTAGTCTCTCATGGAAATTTTTTCTTAGGTTTTAGCTGTTCTCAAAGATCTAAAATTTTATATGTTCAGTTTGATATAAATCTGTATAAACTTAAATATCCTAATAAGTCGTAATCGAGCTTAGAAGGTTTCAGACAACTAGAAATGTTAATTAAAACATTCTATAATATAAACACTGACACTGATATTCTTACTTGTTCTTTTTAGTTTTGTTGCCTTTCTGTATAAAATAAAGGTGCTTTTATTTCCTGAGGTTACTTAAAATAAACCTAAATAAGTTAAATTTGTCTGTAAGACTATATAGAGTTGATTTATTATAAATATAACATAAAATGATCTCTATTCATTGCCTGCTTTATGTATTGTTTATGGAAACTATCAGATTCTCTGGAGAAACAGAACCAGTGGGGGCAGGGGTGTATACTTGCATACATATACGTATCTTTTAAGGAGTTAACTTGGGGTACTGTGATAGGGTCTGTGCTAGGTTCCTCTGAACAGAGAGGAGCATCACCCAACTAACCCCTTAAACATAAAAGTTCTCTCTTTTGTAATATTTTAATAATAAAGCCAAGACTCCTAAGAACAGCATTTTATATTTGTATTAAAGCCAATTATTAGTTCTCAGTTAGGCATACTGATTGAGGCAAGTAATAGTAAAGTTGTTTAACCTGTAAATGCTTTAGAAGTGCATTTTGTATGGGTATGTTTTTTGTTGGGATAGGTGGGCCTATTTGAAAATAGTATACTGAAGGCTTGCCTAGAAAAGAGGTTTGGCTTTCCTGTCTTTATCTTACCCTTGCTCTATTCAATCCACCATGTACTGAAAGATATATATATATCTTGCTTTTTTTTTTTTTTAAGTTGTAAGCAACCATGGAGGGATTCTCTTAGGTTTTCATAACCAGCAGGGTTTGCTAGAATCACCCACAGAGCTTTGAAAGTCCTGTTTATGCCTGGACCTCCCCAGGCCCGATTCATTTGGTCTATATAGTGCAGTCCCAGTTATCTGTATTTGAAAACAAAACAAAACAAAAAAGCACAACTGGTGGATCTGATAGCAGTTAATTAATACTCAAAATCAAACATTTTAATAGAGAAAGTCTGGCCTTCATTAATGTTACATGCCCAAGGATTCCATATGTTGATTAGTCTCCATACTACCTGTCTATACTCTTTTCTCACATAATTACAAAAGAAATATGCCCTTAGCATCTGTGATGGCATTCTTATGTCGTCTTGGTCAGATGATAATGCCCACTTGTCTAGTCAGGCAAGCACTGGCCAAACTTGGTGTAAGAATGTTTTGTGGCTGGTTGATTAATTGGAAGGCTGGTTTATAAAATCATCAGTCAGTTGATTGCACTTGTGACTGATATCAGCTAAGGGCGTGTTTTCTGCAAATGAGAAAATCCAGTCAGTTGAATTTGGTCCAATCTGTTGGAGAATTTTAAGGGAGCAGAGAGAATTTTCACTTCTTTTTCATCCAGCAAACCTGTCTTATGGAGTTTGTCGAGACCCTTCATCAGAGTTGCCAGCCTTGCAGCCTGCCCTATGGATTTGGGACTCTTGCATTCCCACGGTTGTGTGAGACACCTTTATAAATCTCATATTTACAGATATCACCTATTGGGTCTGTTTCTCTACAGGACCCTGACGTATACAGCATCATTAAAAATAAAGCTATTAAAATTAGAGGTTAAGGATGTTTAATTTTTGTTTATTGATTTATTTTGGTGATGTTTGTCAGTTTTCTATTTTGAAGTGTTTCCTTTGTTTGGATTGAAGGACTGTACTGAAAAATTTTTAACCTCTTGTTTATTTTTCAAGTCTGTGGCTAGATTTGTCAGTTCCACAACAAAGTTAGCATATTTGCGGAGTCCTCTTAAGGGAATGGTGAGAAAGGGGGAAAATTCAACTTCCCCAAGTGGAGAATTCTTGATATTCTCACAAGCGGTTGGGACAAGCAAAGTAATAGGCCAAGTCCTCATTCTTGGGGTTTGTTCATATGAAACTTAACCCCACAAAGGATAGGCTAAGCCTACTTAAAATTGGGCCTAAGAGTCACCCCCAAGAGAACCTCTTTTGTTGGTCAGATGTGGCTTCTCTCAGCCAACACGGCAAGCAAACTCACTGCTCTCCCCCTCTCTGTGTGGGACATGACTCCCAGGGCTGTGGACCTTCCTGGCAATGTGGAACAGAAATCCTAGAATGAGCTGGGACTCAGCATTAAGGAATTGAGAAAACCTGCTTGACCAAAAGGGGGAGGAGAAAAATGAGACAAAATAAAGTGTCAATGGCTGAGAGATTCCAAACAGAGTCAAGAGGTTATCCTGAAGGTTATTCTTACACATTAAATAGACATCACCTTCTTAGTTAAGGTGTAATGGAGAGGCTGGAGGGAACTGCCTGAAAATGTAGAGCTGTATTCCAGTAGACATGTCTCTTTAAGATGATTGTATAATGATACAGCTTTTGCAGTGTGACTTTGTAATGGTGAAAACCTTGTGTCTGATGGTCCTTATCTACCTTATCGACAGACAAGTTGATATGGATTAAAAATAAATAAGTAATGGGAGAGGGCAAAAACCCGTTAACACTTCATACCTCCTTCAAACCTGTCATTAAAAAGCATAAGAAAATCCACGTTAGAAGTAAAAAAAAGAATGGAGATAATTCCAAAGAGGGATATAAGTCCAAATTTAATTTTATATGCAGCAAAAAGAAATACAGAATTGTTTCATTAAAATAGAATCAAGATACCCATAAGCTGTATATGAAATAAAGGGATATGATTTAGAGATTTGACAGTGTCAATAACTAATACAGTCTGTACCTTACCCCATAAAATGTAGTAACTTAAAGCGCATGTTCACAAGAAAAAAAAATCTTTTTATTATTGCATTCAGGTTCCTTCCTATATTTGTCTGTGAATCCAAAACAGCAAAGGTGAATATGATAAGTGGTCTGCTAGATTCAGGGGCCCTCCTTTAAAATGTGTACTTCACAAAAAATTTTAAAATCCTAGGCCTTCCAAGTTGATCATGATTAATCAAGAAGAACAGAAATACAAATATCAAGCACTTATAATATGCAGTATGCAGTGTAATATTCAAATGCATTTCTTCTGACATTCTCTTATAGTGACTCTGTAACAGCAGTCTTAGCCATATAATGGATGTAAGAGCTCGAAAATTTAAGAAGTAGATATGTGTTGGAAATTAAAGAAACTTCAGAAAATCTGCATATTTACTTTCTTTAGGCTAATATTGTAAAATAATATGAATGAACATCTTTAATAGTCCATTTTGAATCATGTTCCCTTTAGTGTCTCTTTCTCTTTTCCTTTTTTTTTCTTCTTTCACCAGTGAAGTCACCTTATTACTAAAATACCATGATATGAAAATGTCATGATTTATTCCTTCTCTTGTTTTTGGACTTTGGGTCAGGTTCTAATTTTGTGCTTAAATAAAACGAGCCCAATACTATTAGGCAAATGGTTAAATGTTTCTCCTATACACATATGTCAAGAGTTTCTCTAGGATATGATATAACCTAATGGGAATTAACAAATCCAAAAGTCAGTGCATCTTCCAACTTTTCTAAATAATACCAAATTGTTTTCCAGTGTGGTTGTATGTATTTACTCTCTATCGGAAATGTTAAATGTTACCTTTACTCTGTTCATGCCCATATGTATTATCAAATTTTTTAATTTTTTCCAGTCTGATAAGTATAAAGGATATCTTCTTGGTTTTAATTTAAATTTTCCAGTTATTAATGAGATTGAACATCTTTTCTTGCAATTTTTAGCCATTCAAAGGTTCTTTATCTGTGAAATATCTTTTCATTTCATGTATTTTCTTCATTTTTCTGTAGGTTATTTGCTTTCTTCATTAAAGGATTTCTTTTAAATAATCTGATTACTGATACTTTGGATTTACTTGTTTTGCTGTTTTCTAATTTTAGAAATCCACTTCCTTATGTGTACCAGTTTCAGGAGACTTAAATCCACCTTAAATTTTTCTTTTTAAAAAAATTAAGCTTTGATACTTGGTAGGACCACTCCTACTAGCTGTGTTTTTTTTTTTTCTGAAATTTCTTCACTCTTACTAATCTATAACTTTTACACATAAGTTACAGAATCATCTTCTCAAATGCTCTAGAGTTTTGACTGCAATTGCGTTGAATCTATTTAGATCACATGAAATGACAGTTTTCAAATAATGATAATTTTCATGAATGTTACATACCCTGTTTATTTCTAAATACTATTTTTTGCTATTAATGTATTTTTTAGTGCTAATAATTTTTAGATGATTTAGAGACTAACACATTGCTTTATATATTTAATTATAATAAGGTGGGTGTGTGTAGTTCTAAAATTCAAATGTTAAGTTTAAAAATCAAAGTAGACTCCTCTCATCACATCCTTTCCCTACTTGGAACCACCATGGTTCTTATCCTGGTTTGTATTTAAGGCCGTTGTCACATTTAGATAGGATTTATTGTGGTCATAAATATTTTTTACCTTTATTTTATCAGGTGTACAAATCAAATGAAGTTATGTTGTCTCTTTATCCTGATTGAAGCTTAATTGAATTTGTGGTTAACATATACAGTGCTTGAGGTGTGTTATTAGTAGAAAGAGTAGAATTTTGAGAATCAGACATGGGTATGATTCACTGCTTTGTGATATTTTGTGACTTTAAACACGTTACATAATCTTTCTTGTTCATTGTTAAAATAGGGGTAAAATGCCTACCTCAGTGTTCATTCAGGTGTTTGCTGTGTGTACCACCTTGTGAAGATTATATCACATTCCTTGTGATTGGTCCCTGATGCATTAGAGATGCTCGCTTGATATTCCGGTTTCTGCAATTCAAGTAATGTTTTTTCAACTTTATCATCTCTTTTTTATTTAGAATCTACATCAGGAGACAAATCGGTATCACATTCTTGCACAACTCCTTCCACATCTTCTGCTTCTGGACTGAATCCCACATCTGCACCTCTGACATCTGCTCCTGCAGTCCCTGTTTCACCTGTCCCACAGTCACCAATACCTCCCTTACTTCAGGATCCAAATCTTCTTAGACAGTTGCTCCCTGCTTTGCAAGCCACTCTGCAGCTTAATAATTCTAATGTGGATATATCCAAAATAAATGAAGGTAAGCTTTTATGGTAATAAGTTTTACAAATTCATTTGCATTGTGCAAAATTATATAATTAGTAAAATCCCTATTTTAGGAATGGTTTTTTTCTCATTTTGAAATTTCATGTTTGAACTTCATTCTTTGGAATATGGAATTCATATCCTCCATAGAGGCCTTTGGTAGTGTATTTGAGTTAGCGATGCTTGGATTTTCTGTACATTTTTCAAGACTTGCTGGAGGTAAGACATTCTGTGTACTAAATGTATGTGGAGAATTTTTCTTTGAGTAAAAACAGTATCTGTTAGAACTGGTATTGAAAAGCTTATTTCTAAAACTTGTACAGGGAAATTATTTGGAATATAAAAATATTTTAATTCCTACGAGAATAGGATTCAGCTACTTCCATCACACAAGACTTGGGAAAAATTCTGAGCAGGGAGATACTATATAAAATTTTGCATTGATTGATTCTAACCTTTGTTTTTTAATATGCTTCTAAAGTATTTAGGAGCCACCCTCTTAGAAGAAGTCTGAAAAGAGTGGATGTGATCCATAAAACCATTCAGATTTAAGCATTAAGTCCTAAGATTATTTTTGTATTGCACAATTTTCTTCGAACAGTCATTTTCTATTTGTATACATTTCCACATAGCATGTTTAATTATAGTGTTAAGTGGTTTAGTTCTTTCTGTCCTACAAACAGAACTCTCAGGCCGATTAGTCATTAGTCTTCTGTTCTTTTATTCAAATTTTCTCTATTTTGATTTTTTTCTGTAGGGTACTATGTCATCCTTGTGTGGCAGGTAAATTTTTCTAAGTGAGGCCTTTAAACAGTTTTAGGAAACTATGACATAAGAAAATGTCAATAATAAAATATTTTTTATGCTTAGAAAATACATGACCTTCCTAAGGACATGGCCTTTTTTTATTATTATTATTCCCCCAATTCATTTTTAAAAGATTGCTGGAGTGGCTGTTGGTGTGGTTTGAATGGTCAGCTTGTCTGATAAAACAGTTAAGTGCAGTAGCTACCATTTAACCAGCAAATCCCAAGAATAATTCCCTAAGCACTTTATTTATACATAGCTAAATAGTTGGGATAATCTATTGTTTTCCTTTATTGTAAATCCATTAAATTTCTTTTTCTCTACTTCAGAGCTAAGTCATCTCAAGTCCTTCGACCCATTATGTTGTTTCTATTTTCTAGACTTCTCGTTTTGAGAATTCTAGTTTCAAATGCTTCAGTTTTTCCTGGGTTCCTTTTGGATTCCCAAGTTGTTACTAATACACATGTATCTCTGTTCCTGTTTAAATTTAAGAAATACTGTGTTTTCAGTTCTTACAGCAGCAGTAACACAAGCTTCACTGCAGTCTATAATTCATAAGTTTCTGACTGCTGGACCCTCTGCTTTCAACATAACTTCTCTGATTTCGCAAGCTGCTCAACTTTCTACACAAGGTATTCATATTCTTAAATATGACTAGAATTGTATTAATTTTGTTTTGCAATTAATAGTATATTTTTATTAGTCTTTGAAGAGAGTGAATATAATAGTGATTTTATTTATTTTGA
Source organism: Tamandua tetradactyla (assembly GCF_023851605.1). Lineage (NCBI taxonomy): Eukaryota > Metazoa > Chordata > Mammalia > Pilosa > Myrmecophagidae > Tamandua > Tamandua tetradactyla. The sequence continues at coordinate 222,210,665 of NC_135327.1, read as the reverse complement.
TTTTTGTAACACTAACATACAATAGTATTTTTATTTATTTATTTTTTAATGGACAATTGACATTTATATCTTAAGGCATTGCCATCACGTTTATAATATGTATTTGATTTTAGAATTTAGGTTCTTAATGGAATGTTTTACTCCAGAACAAATTGTGCTGATTAACTGAATGGGAATCCCTGGTCTAAAATTGAAGTATAATTGTGAACAGACTTAGCACTTTCTGGCTGGCCTCCTGAGTCAGAAGACTGAGAGGAGAACTGAGCTTAGTGTAACATGAGAAAGAAAATAGGAGCGATAGTAAGGAAACCTTTTACATGAGAATAGGTTAAGGCTTAGCTTCTTGCTCCCACCTCTAAAGAGAAGAGGACAAGATGGAGGGAGAGAGAAGAGAGAAAACCATACTGGGTGTGCTTATCTTCCACACATATGGGGAGACCAGCTCATTTAGTCCCAGGTGTCCAGGCAATGTCTCAGATTCTTGGGGGTGGGGGGGTAAATGGGAAGATAATCCCCCACTTATATTACACAGGTGTTTGGTGTATTTGAAATCAGTTGTTTCACTCTTTCACAGCCCAGCCGTCTAATCAGTCTCCAATGTCTTTAACATCTGATGCATCGTCCCCGAGATCCTATGTGTCTCCAAGAATAAGCACACCTCAAACCAATACAGTCCCTATCAAACCTTTGATTAGTACTCCTCCTGTTTCATCACAGCCAAAGGTATGTTGCCTTTGAGAGCACTTTGGAAAAGGAAGCACTTGGTTTTGGAAAATTCGTTTAATAACTTTTAGAATCTATTGTAGAGAAAGCTCCTCTCAGTATGAGGTGGTAGTGGGTGAGCAATAAGAGACACAGGGAAGAAATCTCTCAGCTCATTGAGGAGTGGAGGAGGGAGACTTGAATCTGTCACTCTTGTATACTGTCTTATACCACTCCCTTTTTTTTGCTATGGAATTTGTGGCATGGAGGAAAAGAGGTTATGTTAAGTGGGTCTTAATATTTGTTGAATTTCAAAAAGACAACATCTTTTCCAGTGATATTTCTTCAATATTTTTATTTCAAAAAATGAGTCACTTGTTTATGCTAAAAACTGTGTGTGCATTATATTAAACATTCATATCATGCAAAATAACTATTTGCTTCATTTAATAGATAAGCAAATTGAACCTTAGAGAGGTTAAGCCTGGTTTTAGTAGTAGAGTTAGAATTTGAAACCTAGGTCTTTCTGAGTCCAGAACCCCTTTAACTAAGCCACACTGAACAGGACCTTACATTGGGACAGTCAACTTTTATACCACATAATTTATTTTAGAGTCTTGTCCAGGGTTCCTAAGTAAATCTTATTTGGCCTTTTATCATACCACCAGTAAAACATTGGGAAGTTTGGAATTCACTATATACAAGTTGTGATTTTTCACTCTTAATAAGTAGGAGAAAATTATTTTTACATTAATGGTTGAGCTTGAACATTGGGCTGTTTGAAACTTTTTAATGCCAAGAATTCTATTCAAATAAAATTGTAAGCAGAAATCTGAAAATACGAATGTGTTAAAACATAGCTTACATTGGTGGTAGACCAGCTTAGACCTCCCAGTTGGTTCTTCCCTTTCCTACCTGCAACATTGGTCTGTTTGTGATTTAGGATATCTTATTGATCTAGATTGATTTTTAAAATCCTGAATTGTAATCTTAGGGTGTACTAATGTGATGGCTTATAATTTACCTATATGTTGATGGAAGAAAAATTAAAATGTAAGTCTCAGCAAAAAAAATATTATTTTTAGAGCTTAAAAGCTTCGGGGCTTTATTGTATTTATACAATAAATGGTGGCTAAAAGTGAAATGAGTGGTGATGTTAGTAGTTTATAGTCACTTATAAAATTAGAGTTTCAAACTGTTCATGGCTGTTGGCCTTTTGAATTCAAAAACTTTCTCTTGTTTTTAAAAACAGTTGCTCTTGCAGTCTAATATGGAAGTTATAAAAATGTTCTTTATAAAAGGACTTTTGGTTAGAGAATCACAAATGGTTCCATCTGCGTTTGTGCCTTTAATTTGAGGCCCATATTCAAAACTCCTTGTTCTTTTTCCTTATGACATCTGAAAATGAATGCTTAATGAATCCCCATTGGCATAGCATTATATTCTATAAGGTAGCATTTCTTTGAAGAGGTTTCACATTGAATTTTGTATGGGCCGTAGCCTATTCTTTGACAGACCTAGTATGTACATTCCCTCCAAATTTAGTTGGAATCTGAGCAGCTGTATTTATATGTTGTGGTGACATAGTTATGTATTTTTTTTTTTATCATTTTAGAAGTAATAAATCAGAGAAGGTATTGTAGCCTGCCTGAAAATCAGGAAACTGGTTATGCTGGTTGTGCTATTAAAATAACTTTACAATCTTAGGCCATTTTATTAAGAAATTAGATCTAGGTTTCAAATTATGACTGTCGTCTAGCTTTTGTGACCTTTGGCAAGTCATGTGATTCCATTTCTTTAAAAACTCCAGAATTTTACACTAAGATTATTAACAAGATTTGAGTGGTGACGGGTAGGAATGGTTATAGGACCTAAATGCCAGTAATTTGCCTGATTAAATATGTATCACTGATATTAATACTATGGAACAAAATTAAGACAATTCATCTTAGAAAGTTACTGAAGAATAGAAATAATAGGAAAGTTTCATTGATACTAGAACTTTGCTTTTATCTAGTTTCCCTGCTGTTTCCTTATGTAATAGACTCCTGTCTCATCAGATTTTGAAATTGCAGGTTAGTACTCCTGTAGTTAAGCAAGGACCAGTTTCACAATCGGCCGCTCAGCAGCCTGTAACTGCTGACAAGCAGCAAGGTCATGAACCTGTCTCTCCTCGAAGTCTTCAGCGCTCAAGGTAGCTTTTCTTCTTCAGTGTGGTATACTATATTATTTGAATATTATAAATAGATATCTGTAATAGAACTGAATCTTAGAAGGGTCAATAGCCTAATAACATTTTATATATTGTAAAAAATTTAGACAAGTAGATTGTTGTCATTTGGTGAAGCTTGGATTACTTTGAAGAAAGTGGCTCTTTTTCTCTAGAATTTTACTTAGTGGTATATGATGGGACTAAAAATATGGATACTTGCACAAAGAGGACACATGTGTTTACAATACTTTATCAGTTGGATTTATATCATTTTTAGCCTCCTCATTGCAGTTTTAGATTTGTGAGTATATTGGTGAAACCAAAAATTTCACATCTGAAAAATTGGCTAATGTTTCCCAACTGGTGTGTATGTCAGGCTTTCCTAATACAGCTTCAACTCTTACATGTTACAGACTGTTCTTTAAACAGCACCTTATTGTGGTGTTGCTTTTCTTTGGTAATTAACAGTACACGTTTAAATGAAATTTGTTGAAAGAATGGTTTTCATTTGATTTTCCTATTTTTATTTTATATGAGGTGAAAATAATCCAACTTGTTCTATTATTGTTTTCTAAACAACCATTTCAGCTTATATATCCAAATGAGAGTTGTTCCTTCAAAATAATCATCTTGTTGCCACGCTCAGAAAGTTTTTGGGAAATACTACTTTTAGATTATCTTTAGAGAATGCGGTATTATTTTAAATATCAGTGATGAAAACTCTTCATCCTTTGGGAGATTTAGTGTTTGGAAGTAACTGAAATTTTTTAGAGCCAAATCTGGTGAAGCAGGTAGGAAACCTACATGGTTGATTAAATTTTTGGTTCTCACCACCATATCCCTAGCCCCTGGCCCAAACACTTTTTTTTAATGTTTTGTTGTTGTTGTTGTTTTCTACAGAAAGGAGTTTTATTACAGTATTGATGACATGGGCTGGGTACAAATGTACTCTAGAGCAGAGCTATCCAATGGAAATGAAATGAGAGCCACCAGCAGGAATATGTGCATAGTGTTAAATTTTCTGATAGGCAGATTTTTAAAACATGAGAAGAAACAGGCAAAATTAATTTCTGTGATATATTTTATTGAACCTATATATTTAAAATATCACTTTGACATGTAATCAATGTAAAAATTATTAATGTGGGCCAAATAATTTTAAATGGAGATAACCAATCTCAGATCCCTAGTTTTTTGGTCTTGTTTTGCCACTGTACTCATTGACTGCTACCCAACAAAATGCCTGTATTTTGCTCCACAATACATTCACCCTCTGATTTATCGCTTTGTTCTGATGCTGAATAGCCAAAAGGAATGTGTATTTTCTCCTCTCCTTATCTAAATGAATATAAGATACAATCTCAAATGTGCCTTATAGCTACATGTTAAAATGTGACCATTTCTTTGTTACATTCTTACTGGTTTTGTGGATACAAGTTTAACAGGTTCTGCTGACAAAATTGGAGAGTACAGTTAGTTACTGTAAATTTAACTCTGATGTCAGTGTTACAAGGCTCTCTTTTTTTCCCCCAAAGTGCACTGAGAAATACATGATATAAATATACTTTGGATTTTTTATTTTATCTGAAGGAAAGTAGCAAATTTCTCCTGGGAATTTAGAAATTTTCAAATTGGTAGATGGTATTAAAAGACAATTTAGGGTACCTAGAAACTGTTTTTAGTTTCTACACATTCCATTGTGTTTTTGCTTTCATTAGCCAGAGAAGTCCGTCACCGGGTCCAAATCATACTTCTTCTAGTAGTAATGCATCAAATGCAACAGTTGTGCCACAGAATTCATCTGCCCGACCTACGTGTTCATTAACACCTACGCTAGCAGCACACTTCAGTGAAAATCTCATAAAACATGTTCAAGGATGGCCTGCAGATCATGCAGAGAAGCAGGTGCGTTACATGATTAAAATGTGAAAAACGGTCTTCTGGGCGATTAGGAAAATAAAATTTAAATGTACTTGAAGAAAATCTAATTTGGACCATTAAATTCAAGCTATATTTTGAAATAACTAATTTCTAATTAGAATGTCCCTAATCATTTCATGAGATATTTGTTGTGTACTTACATTGTGGTTCATGAAATAATTTTTGTTTTTTCACGTAAAATATTTTAATGTAATTTTCATTATAACTGTCACTGTCAAATACTAAGCATTTAACCTTGTGCAAAATCCTTTGTTTTTCTTCTCCACTTCTTGAAATTACTAAGCAGTGCAGATAATCCTTTCCCGATTTACTGATGAAGTCCTTAAGACAAAGTACGATTTCCCAGGGTCACCTAGGTAGTACAGGGTTCCAAGTCAGTGTGCTTTTCCACTCTGCCACTTCGGTAGTTTCATAGTCTGTTAAACCTTAACCTAATGACTTCCCTACTAGATTAGCAACTAAAAGTTAGGACACATTTTTATTTGGGGATGAGACTCTGTAGGACATTCCAATTACTGCTGTTTGTTTTTCTCTCCTTTCCTCTCCAGGTAACTGGACAACTAGAATGTTTTGAAAGTTCACAGAGATATGTAGTGTCTTAAGGCATTGGAATATAGTGAAGCCCTTCTATCAATACTATACCTGAACTTGTAGCAATGACATTACCTTTGGTTGACCTAGCATCTTTTATTAGCCACAAATTGTGAATCCCTGTGTTCTATTTATGTATTTTCTATCATGAGATCAGAAATACTATATTTTTGAGAAATCTTTAAAAAGAACCTTGTATGATTAGAGGCAGTTTCTTAAAAGCACTTTTCCTTTAGATTCACTAGCATATTTGTGGAATTAAAGGAAAAAGATTATATACTTTAATCTTGGTTCTGTTACTCAGTAATTTAATATTTAATTTGTATGTGTTAAATGTGATATTTTATGTGATTATAATTTCGTTATCATAGGCATCACGATTGCGTGAAGAAGCCCATAACATGGGAAGCGTTCACATGTCAGAAATTTGTACTGAATTAAAAAATTTAAGATCTTTAGTTCGGGTATGTGAAATTCAAGCAACTTTGCGAGAGCAAAGGTAAGTTTTTCACTGAAATCAGTTTTATGTATTTTAGAATTACAGGATCTTAAGTTGGATTGAAGAATGCATCACATTTCATTTATGAAATTTTGCTTTGTCACATTCCATAATTTTGTAACTGCTTTTTTCATTATTCAGTAATATTCCTGGTAAATGATTTTATTTCTAGATTTTATTTCTCATACCTCAAGGCTACATTTAAAATTCTTTTTTTTTTATGTTACAACTCTGTAAGCGATAGATTGTTTAAAAAGTGAAATATTGGCAGCAACTGTTTATAAAGTTCTTTTGAATTGGAGATCTATTACCTATTAGATCTATTGCCTCCTCTATTACCTCCTCTCTTGAATTGGAGGTAATACTCTATTTGAAGGTGCTTGTTTCAATTGATCTTTCAAATCACTCTATTATTCATGTGCTATAGATCCCTTGGAAATTACAACAGGAGTTTAGTTATCCATGATATGATTTATTTGCATCTTTCTTTTTTTTAACTCTAGGATTATTCTAAAAATAGTTCTAACATACATCATTTTGTCTTTCTACACACATCATTTGGCTTTTAGAAAATTATACTCTTCTTTTTTGCACCTTAGGGAACTACACAGATACCAAGTCAGTATGTGATTTTGTTAAATCACTGGTGTAGGCCATAAATCGTTTTCAGAAAAGAGGGGTCATAATAGGAAAGACTGCATGAAGTCCATGGGAGTCTAGTTAGTGAGGTTTGTGTTTTATTTTTTGTTTTAAATACGCCTATCAATCGGACTTTAATTTAGCTCCATTTTCATGGATATTAAGAATTGCTCTTCACAATGATTGGTCTCTTGCACCTGGTTTGTCTTCCTATATTGCTACCCAGAAAACATTCAGTACTGATGGATCTTATACTGACTTAAAAAATATATATGATACAGAGTATGGAATAATTAAATTTTAAATAGGTTTATGTTCAATGTAATTTGAGAAATCCTAGCATTTGTCACCCTACTACTACTTCTAATATATAAGTATCTATTGGATGGATATTTTGTCTTAACTGTAGACTAAGACAGTTTTTAATTATAATCTTAATTAGTGATTATTTTATTTGAAAAAGTATTTTTGCAGTCAGAAGTTCAGTCTTTAGGTAATATGTATTTGAGCACAGATTCTGATGTCTTATTCTCTTTTCCAGGATACTATTTTTGAGACAACAGATTAAGGAACTCGAAAAACTAAAAAATCAGAATTCCTTCATGGTGTGAAGATGTGAATAATTGCACATGGTTTTGAGTACAGGAACTGTAAATCTATTGCCCAATCTTAACATTTTTGAGCTGCATTTAAGTAGACTTTGGACCGTTAAGCTGGGCAAAGGAAATGACAAGGGGATGGGGATCTGTAAGAGTCAATTCAGGGGAAAGCTACAAGATTGATTTGTAAAACCCTTGAAGTGTAGATTTCTTGTAGATGTATTCTTCACGTTGTAAATATGTTTTGTAGAGTGAAGCCATGGGAAGCCATGTGTAACAGAGCTTAGACATCCAAAACTAATCAATGCTGAGGTGGCTAAATACCTAGCCTTTTACATGTAAACCTGTCTGCAAAATTAGCTTTTTTAAAAAAAAAATTTGGGGGGTTAATTTATCATTCAGAAATCTTGCATTTTCAGAAATTCAGTGCAAGCGCCAGGCGATCTGTGTCTTAAGGATACGATTTTGAACCTTATGGGCAGTGTACAAAATATCATGAAACAACTGTTTCCACACTTGCACCTGATCAAGAGCAGTGCTTTCTCCATTTATTTTGCAGAGAAATGTTTTTCATTTCCCGTGTGTTCCATTTCCCTCTGAAATCCTCAATCTGATTTTATCCATTTTTTAAGGCTCCTCTTTTTCTCCTTTCTTAAGGCACTGTTGCTATGGCACTTTTCTATAACCTTTTCATTCCTGTGTACAGTAGCTTAAAATTGCAGTGATTGAGCATAACCCACTTGTTTGTATAAATTATTGAAATCCAATTGCACCCTGTAAGAATGGACTTAAAAGTACTGCTGGGCATGTGTGCTGAAAGTACATTGATTGCTCCAATATAAGGAAAAAGCCCAATGAACATGGTTGTGGGAGGGGAAAGAGGAAACAAAGCTAGTCAGATGTGAATTGTATCTGTTGTAATAAACATGTTAAAACAAACAAAAATTGTTACTTTTCTTTGCTTTCGGTCAGTGCATATTAGAATTTGAACTACCTGGGGATTCTTTATCAGAACTATTCTTGTTGAATATTTATACTTAATTGAAGTAATTCCTTAAGGAAGGTTTTGTTTAAAGCTTATTAACAGGAGATTGTGTATAAGATATTTAATGAAATACGAAATTCAACAAGAACAATTAAGTCATTTCCCAAGTGGTCGTCATTTGTTAAGCCCTGGTTTACCTGTCTTGCTATTATGACATTTCATTTTGAAGGATGTTTGTGTTGTAGCTAACTGTTCAAGTCTGGTGCTGACTGCTGTTCTTAGCCATCACAAAACGCGAAATTTGTGTAATTGGAGCTTCCTGCTGTTATCTGGAAATGGTGGGAAAAGCTCAGCTTTGTATATTGTTTCCTAAAGTATATTAAAATAAAAAAAGAAACTATTGCTACTATTAAATTACCTTGGCTTTTTTTTTCTTAATTAAAATATTAGCCACATGGCCTTAGCATGACACTGCCAGTATTGAATTAAATCACAAGGGTTCTGATTGCAGACAGATCTTTTAATTTAAAAATCTTGACTCTTCCGATTTACAGAGGGTTTTTTTTTCTTTCTTTTTTTTAATCTGTTCTGGCAGATTTTCATGTGCTTTCAGAACTGCCAGCACCAAGGGCTTATTTTGTGATGTTAGACGTGAATATATTATTTTACGGGCTACTAACTTAAATTTCCAAATTTTTCTTATTCTTTAAGCATATCTTAAAGTATGGAAATTAACACTCAGACATTTCAATAAAAGCAGATTGTAAGCAACAGTATGAATGATATTTGGTAAAATACAAAAATGTTCCAGTCCAATTAAGAATTAAAATCTTTCTCTGGAAGCTGATTTTTATTCTTCTTGTAATTTAAGAATACTCTTAAATTTGTAAGACAAATGTCATGAATTAATATCATGAAATGTTCATACCTGTGAGAATGTGAACGTTTGCCAAACTAGTGCATATGAATGGAACCCTGAAGAGCTTTAAGTTAGAATCTTTTTATTTATGATGTTTCCTGATTTGAATACAGAAACTGTATACAGTTTGACTTGTGATTTGAGGTAAATTTGAATTTGGTTTGCTAACAGAGCATATTGATCTTTATCACTTTATTCCTTTGCTTAAAAAGATGTTTACATCCCTAAATGAATTACTCATACATTGGAGAAGATGCCTAATAGAAATTTCTTGGTGGCAAGTTTTTAAACATGCAAAAAATCAAAATCTTTTGTGGAAATATTTTTACGATGTTTGATTCACTTATGATTCTGTAGTGAATTATTTTAAATATTGCACTTTAATACAGACATGGTGTCCAGCTATAAACCACCTTGAAATAACTATGCCATATCTACTACTAAATGGGCACACTATCCTAGACTATTCTTTACCTAGTTGGCCTGTTGCCATGGCTTTGAACATGTATCTCATTTTGGTGGACACCTTGGTTCAGATAATTTGAAAATAAAGCTACTGAACAGCCCCTCTGAAACCTCAGGGTGTTTACTGTTATTTTTTTGCATGGCCAGGCACCAGAAACAAACCCGGGTCTCTGGCATGGCAGGCAAGAACTCTGCCTGCTGAGCCACCGTGGCCAGTACTGTTTATTTTAGTTTGTTTTTTAAGAGACAATAGTCTATATTGAAACCTTGAAAACTGTGATACTGTAGCAAAATGTATTTTATGGCAATGGCTCTGTTAGAAAGTGTTTCCCCTAAAGAACCAGCTTGCCCTGCCTTTGTTTTTCTGTTTAGTCAATGTAATTTTTACTTTTAAAACTTGGACTACAATTCCCAGATGTTAAGCTCGCTGAAAATACAGCTCTATGCACCATCTCTTTTTCAAGATACTGTTTCTTTTAATATCTCAAATGAATGGTTTTACTTCTAAATTTTATATTTCTGTCTCACAAAATTTTAGGAAGAAGGCGCTTAAAACTTTGCAAGGAATGGATTGTTAACCATTTCAAAAACAGTTTTTGTCTGTTTTAACATAACCCTATTTCAAAGGTGGGGAAGGGAGGTGCAAAATAATTCACCCTGCCCACCAGAACTACTGTAGTTTAGGACTTGAAGCTACTGTTTGTGGAGTTTTGAATCTGAATTTCTTTTCAATACCTGTAAATATGGCTATATTCTTGTATCTGTACTGGAGTGTACAAAATGACTAAAAAGTAATAAATACGTTTTGACTATTGTGCAGTGTTTTCAGAACAGTCTGTTTTGAAATAATCTTGCAGTGTATAATTTGCATTTGAGTAGGGGAACTTAAAATACCAGATTACTGATAAAACAATAGCAGGTAGTATGTTACAGTAGTTTCCAAATATAACTTCTTAGTTGTGCTGTTGTAATGAAAATTCTGCTTAAACGTTGAGGTTCTTTGGGTCCTGATTCATTTGCTGGACTCTGCCCCCTTGAGCCTTAAGAGTGCCATAAAGTGCAGTCTGCTTCGGTGATTTCGTCATAGGGCTTGCCAAGTTCCATTACAATGTCAGTTGAGCCCCAGTCAGCATCGATCCTTGGATATATAACGGACATTTCAGACTTTCCATGGCCAAAAGGTACACCTTGGGCCTCACTCTTCGGCATTCCCATTTTTTGTAGCCAATACAATCTTCCAGTTATTTGAAACCCAAACCAAGGAGTCATCCATTATTATTATTTTTTTCTCTCTCTCTCTTGATGCCCCATATTTTATCCATCACCAAGACCAATAGGCTCTGCCTTCAAAATGTGTTTTGGTGTTGTTTACCACCAAAACCTTTTCAACCCCCAATTGGTGAACTGGACCCCTGAAACCTAACCTTTCTCCCTTTTCTACTTCCTTTTCCTCCCACATCTCCCCTCACAGAGTCTATTCTCAAAACAGCTGCCCGAGTGAAATGGAAGCTAGGTCATGTCATGTGTTCAAAATCTTGTGCTGATAACACTCAGAATAAAATCCAAAGTTGTTAACCATGATTTATGCATTCAAGTCCCTGAACAGTCTCGTTTTTGCCAGTTCATCCCTTCCTGCGTGCCAGCCACACTGCATTCTCACCCCAGGTCTTTGGCATTTGCTTTCTCTCTTCCTGGAAAGGGCTTTTCCTAGAGATTTGTGTAGCTTGCTGCCCATTTGTATACAGTCTTCTCAGGCCTCTGCTGACCCATCTCAAAGAGAATTCGCCACTATACTTCACTCAGCTATGGTTTTCTTCAAATGAACAGTGCCTGATACATTGTAAGTAGTCTGTGAAAATTGTTGAATGTATTATGAATATTGAATAAAGAACAATGGACAGAAAAGGGATTTAAGAAATTGCATAATGGTTAAAAATGTTCCAGTTTTGTTTATGGCCATTTCACCTTTGGGGAGAGAAAAGGAAGGGCAAATACGGGCTTTAAAAAAAATTATCAAAACTACAAAACTTTTAATTGTTAGTATAAAATGGATCAACTGACCCAATAATTAGGTTCTCCTTCCATGAAGACATTTTAGGAGTAACAAGCTTAAGTAGATGGACCAGTGGGAGCTGGCCCTTCTGAAGGGCTGGCTTGGATGTGAGTCATGTAAGATGCAGACTGAGTTCTGAATTTACAACGTAGAACTGCTTTAATAGGTCTGTCCATCTTTTTCAAATACCTTGACATTCAAATCCTGAGTAGGGCAGGTATAGGCAGGAACCTGGCACTCTTGGGTCACATTTAACATGTATCACTAATAGCACATCTGTACTACACATCCATTCTATAGGAAAGTGGCTGGCATGTGAGAATCGCCTGCTTTCAGGACAGGGGTGGGAAGATTAAAATGGACAGTCACTTGATGCCATTATATGTACCCCATAATGGGCTCATTCAGATTTCCCTAATAACACTTTTTATTAAGTGTGTTACCTATGTTAAAATTGATGAAACAATAATATACTATTAACTGTATAGTATAAGGGTTCACAGTGTTGTACAGTTCTAAAATTTTTTTATGGTAACATATAAACTAAAATTTTACCTTTTAACCACATTGAAATATATAATTTGTGGTGTTAGTTATATCCATAATGTTCAACCATCACTACGGAAACTATACCAATTAATCATTAACTCCCTATTACCAACCCTAGTAACCTGTATTCTAGATTCTGCCTCTATGAGCTTGCCTATTCTAATTATTTAGATAAGTTAGATCATACAATATTTGTCCTTTTGTGTCTGGCTTATTTCACTCAACATGATGTCTTCAAGGTTCATGTATGTTGTCCCATGTATCAGGACTTCATTTCTTTTTATGGCCTAATAATCCATTGTATGTGTATACCACATTTTGTTTATCCGTTTATCTGATGATGGAAACTTGGATTGTTTCCCTCTTTTGGCAATTATGAATAAAGCCCCTATGAAAATTGGTGTGTAAATGTCTGTTCAAATCCTTTCAATTCTTTTGAGTATATACCAAGAATTGAAATTGCTGGGTCATGTGGTAATTCTACACCTAGCTTTCAGAGAAACTGTCAAATTGTCTTCCACAGCAGCTGCTCCACTTTACATTCCCAGGAACTGTCAAATTGTCTTCCACAGCGGGTGCTCCACTTTACATTCCCACCAACAATGAATGAGCATTGCTATTTCTCCATATCCCCCCTAACACTTATTTCCCATTTTTCTAATAGTAGCCATTCCAGTGGGTATGTACTATGTGATAGTATCTCACTGGTTTTATTTATTTTTTTGTGAGAGAGGGTGCATGGTCCAGGAATCGAACCCGGGTCTCCCATGTGGAAGGTGAGCATTCTACCACTGAACCACCCTCATTGGGATTTTGATTAGCATTTCCTAATAGCTAATCATGTTGAATACTTTACATGTACTTATTAGTCATTTGTATATCTTCTTTGGAGATATGTCTCTTCAAGTCTTTTGCCCATTTTCTTAATGGATTGTTTCTCCTTTTGTTGTTGAGTTATAGGATTTCTTTGTATATCCTGGATATTAAACCATTATCAGATATGTAGTTTGCAAGTATTTTCTTCCTTTCTGTAGATTTTTTTACTTTCATGATGAAGTTTTCTTATGAATAAAGATTTTTAATTTGGTGATGTCCCATTTATTTTTTTCCTTTGTTGGTGCTTTTTGTGTAATGTCTAAGAAGTGATTGCCTAACACAAGCTCTTGAGGATGCATCCTCGTATTTCTTCTAGAAGTCTTACAGTGTAGGCTCTTATATTTTGGTTTCTGATCCATTTTTAGCTGGTTTGTATATGATTTGAGATAGGGATCTCCCTTCATTCTTTCGCATATGGATATCAGGTTTTCTCAGCACCATTTGTTGAAGAGACTATTCTTTCCCAATTGAGTGGACCTGGCACCCTTGTCAAAAATTAACTGGCCATAGATGTGAGGGTCTATTTCTGAATTCTCAGTTTGATTCCATTGATCTATATGTCTGTCCTTGTGCCAGTACCATCCTGTTGCTTTGTAATAAGTTTTAAAATTGGGAAGTATGAGTCATTCAACGTCAATCTTTTTCAGATGGTTTTGGCTATTCGGAGCCCGTTATCCTCCCATAAAAATGTGTTGACTAGCTTTTCCATTTCTGAAGGAAGGCTATTGGCTTTTTGATTGGGATTGCATTGAATCTGTAAATCATTTGGGGTAGAATTCACATTTTAACAATATTTAGTTGTCCAATCCACAAATGGAGTGTCCTTTCATTTATTTAGAGCTTTGATTTATTTTAACAATGCTTTATATTTTCCCATATATAAGTCCTTTACATCCTTAGTTAAATTTATTCCTAGATATTCCCTTACTTGCTAGTATAAATGGAATTTTCTTCCTTAAGATTTCTTCTTCAGATTATTCATTACTAGTATATATAAACACTACTGATTTTTACATATTGATCTTGTACCCTGCCACATTGCTAAATTTGTTGATTAGGTCTAGTAGCTTTGTTAGGGATTTTTCAAGATTATCTATATGTAAGATCATGTCATCTACAACTTTTTCCTTACCAATTTGGAAGTCTTTTATTTCCTTTTCTTTACTAATTGCTTTGACTAGGACTTCCAGTACAATACTGAATAACAGTGGTGACAGTGGGCGTCCTTGCCTTGTTCCTACTCCTAGAGAAGAAGCCTTCAGTCTCAATATTTTCAAAATATATTTTATTTAAAAATAAATTCATGATTAAAGAGGAAAACTTGAGCCGAGTCACTATCTAAAATTTCAAGTCAACAAGCTTTTTGCTTTAATTTCACTTTTACACATGTTGGTGCCTTGACATTTATTATCATTAAGAATTAAAACTGTTAAACTGGCAGACAGGAAATATTACTATGATTGGTGGGAGTTCTAATTGTAAAAAGACTAGTGCAGCTTCAAGTTAAATCAATCTATACCTATTTCACAAGCACGTGTTCCAAAGATACTATCTAAAATACTGACAATGGAATTACAGGGTAAGAACAGGTGAAATATTCCCCCATTGCCTAACAAAAGTTTTTAAAAAGAGCCAAAATATTGCTCAACAGACATCAAAACAATGAAAGGAGCATAAACTTGTTCTGTTACCTTTGAAAAGTGATGGCCAGAAAGAAAGGAAAGATGGAAAATTTTAGTGTAGCTTAGCACACCCTTTAATTATGCTGAAAGCAAGGCAGGCTGGCCTTTAGGCAATTACAAAGAAGAGAGCTGGGACTCTGGCGAGGGGCAGTGAAGGGAGCTGGATCCAAGGAAAAGACAGCCACTGGCCAAGATGCCAGCTGAAGCGCCCCTCCTCCATTCCTCTGGTGGTCTGAGGGTGCCTGCAATGGCAGAACTTACCCAGCAGCAAAAGGGCAAGAGATCCTGGGACATTCCCTACAATACTGAGAAGGGAAGAGAAGGGAGAGAAATGAATCTGAGTGCAAGCAAGCAAGTAACCAGCATACTACTGACTCCCACTAGCAGAATGGGAGGTGGGAGAAGAGCCTAATTTGAGCAACATTTCCTGACAAAAGATAATGGAGCAATGTCCATGAAGTTCTAAGAAATGTCTAAGAAAATTTATTATGACACTGTAATTATACTTAGTAAGTTGTTCGAATGTAAAGACAACAGACTCTCAAACATGAAAGAACCAGAGACTATTGCACTCGTGGGACCTCTAGGAAAACCACTGCTGACAAAATCTAACCAAGAGATGGATGGGGAATGACGGTAAAAACATTGTTGGTATTATGGAAGCAATTTACACATACAGCTTAAGAACTGTGTGAAATATGATAAAGGAGTACAATCAAATGTAGCAGTGTTGAAATAATAATAAAATGGGAGTTGGTAAGAAGAGGGGAAGAAAGATAAGTGCATTCATTTTTCTTTCTTAGTGGAGAGGTACGATGTTCATAAATTTCAAGAAATATAAATGTACTTTGTAGTAGGCAGACCAGGTTCTTGCACTAATGGAGCTTACTTTCAAGTAAAAGTAGAACGATGATAAATTTTGTAAAGTAAATGTACAAAAGAAATTTAGAATTCAAAATATAATGCACAGGGAGTGCAAAGGTAGTTCAGTGGTAGAATTTCCACCTACCATGCAGAAGACTGGGTTTGATTCCTGGCCCATGCACTAACTCAGATGGAAAAAGAATGAAATGTGACTCCACCATACAGCACACACACACACACACACACACACACACACACACACAAACACAATGCACAATAAATACCCAAATAATCGCTGTGGAAAAAATAATACGATGTAATAAGATCCTGAGCAGGAGAGTGAGGGTGAGGGATTAGAGGACATATAGCCATGGCAGCGTCTCTGGAGTCGGGACCTTTGAACCAGAACCTGGGGAAAGAGACCAGGACAACTACACGAAGTTTACCATCATATTGTGCTTGGTGACAGCACACCAGGGACAGTTCCATAAAGTTCAACACAAGAAGGTGTGATTACTGTCACCATTATTATTTTCAATACTGTTTGGAAATTCTAGCTAATATAATTGGGAAAAAGAAATAAGAGCCAGGACTTTTGTATAGGAGGAGGGGGAAATTCTCATTTTCAGTGATGTGTATCTCGAAAATAGAAAACTCTTAGAGAAAAAAGTGTTCAGTAGGAAGGCTAACTACAGGTTTGATATGCAACACTCAGTAGCTTTGTTAAAAAGACAGTGCAATGGACATAAAGATTTAATTTGCTATAGCAATAAAGTTACTATAGAAATGTATAGGGTCTATGTGAAAAAACTTTGACTCTTCCATGGGATGTAGAATATGGCTTAGATTAGAAACATCATATTTTTTATAAGAAGACAATATTTTTAAAGTATCAAAATCCTCAAGTTAATATATTTGATGCAATTCCAATATAGCACCAATAAGATATTTTGGGAGGAATTTGATGGACTGATGCTAATGTTCATCTGGAATGATAAATGTATAGATTATTAGGAAAATTCTTCTCTAAAAAGCTCGTTGGAAGTATCTTAAACATAATTTTCAAATATTACTATAATGTTTTCTGAATATACACATTAACACTATGTAAAATGTACAAATTACATAACTGATAGACAATATAGCAAAACATAATAGCTGGTCCAGAAAAGACCCAAAATATAAATATAAACTTAGGATGTGATAAAGGTGACATTTCCAATTAGTGCGGAACAAAAGCATATTCAAAACAGGTGAATATGACCAACAATTTTGAAACTTATAAAGCTGGATCTCAATCTTTCCTGTTAGAAGAAGTTCTAGATGGATCAAACATTTAAATGTTAAAACTTTAAACATAAAAACAGAAGAAATTATGAGAGGATTTATTTATAATCTCAGATGGAGAAGGCATTTGTAAGCTAGATACAAAACTTAAATGGCACAAAATAAAGCTAACTTATTTTTACTGCATCGGAAACTTTTCTAGGAAAAAAGCCAAATTTAAAAATCCTAAACCTAAACTCAACATACCAAAAGCAAACTGGGAAAAAAATTGCAATGCATGAAAAATGGGAAAGGACTCCACAAAGAGTACCTACAAATCTGAAAGAGGACTATGAACAACCAGAGAGAAAAAATGCAAGAGGATGTGAATAGGCATTTCTCAGAAGAAGAAATATAAATAGCTAATGGAAGCTGGGAGAACATGGTTCACTGCGCAACTCGTTGGGTATTTCACAATATAGCAGATTACCTGGCGCACAGGAAGCCTTCAATAAATATTTGTGGAACAAGTGAATTAATGAAAATGCAGATCAAAGCCACAGACCAATTTTCAACTTTTGGATTTGGAGAAACCAAAATGTATGTTAAAACCCAGTATTGGTAAATGCATGGGAAATAGGCCTTCTGCTTTGGTAATATCCTCAAAATTTTAAATTCATGTACCCTAGGGTTCAGCCAGTTCGCTACTCCATGGATTTATTCATGAAAATAAGTTAAGACAGGTACAGTAATATTCATTGCAGCATTGTTAGAGCAAAACATGAGAAATGATTTCACAGGGAACTAGTTAAAGGAATGTTGGCCTTCGTACAATGGAATGCCATGCCGACATTTGATGCAATGTAGTATTCCTGAATATGCTAATAAGGAAAGCTCTCTGGGATTTTATGAAGTGAAAGATACAAGGGGCAAGCAGTGAGGAGAGTGAGCCCTCTTTGACTACTAAGCTGTAGGTGGGCAGAACTTGGCCTACCATGTTGGTTTCCTGCTGTATCCCAGCACCTAGAATAGGATCTGGCTCATAAGAGCTTACAAAAGATTCTTTGAAAGATTGAAACTCCTGCCCTGGAAACAGTTGCACCCTCGGGCAAAAACCCTCAGCTCATTGTCTGAACCTCTCTTACTGTTGGAGGGGAACGGATATTTCTGCTGCTGTCTTATTCCAGTCCTAGATGGCAAGCAGCACCCACCGCCATGCTTCAATCCGTCTCCCACCAGTCTGTCTCCCTGCCCACCGGTGCAGGGCAGGGTCTCATTGTCTTTGGCTATTTCTTTGGTGTCAGGTTTACCATTTGACGTTCAAATCATAGAAGCTGCCAAGCTTGAAGAGAGTGTGGAGTCACTTCTGATGGCCCTGTGCTGCACACCTTACAGAGACGGCATTGGCAGCCCTGGAGGACCGTGTCCAGGAGAGTAATGAGCAGAGGAGTCAATTCATGTCTGAACCTGCAGGATGCTGTCAGCCTACTCTATTCTAGTCACTGGGAAAAACTCAAGGCACGTGTGGTAGGCAGATGCCCACTTCCCGCCCACTCTCATCCTGCAGCAGGCTGGTCCCACTGAGGCACAGATGGTTTTGGAGAAGGAAATGGGATTGGATGGACATAGGAGTGGGGTAGCTGGAGAAGGCAGGTCCATCTGATGAGCTGGTCACTAGCAAGAGGGTGAGACAGGGTCAGCAATTCCAGTGGACAGTGGCCTAAAGTGGACAGTGATCCAGCTAAATAGGTCACCAGCCCAGAAGCTGATAGAGAGCTGGGCTCTGGTGTGGGAGCCAGAAATAATGAGGAAAAATGGCTGGACCATGGGCGAGGAGACTGGTGTTTAGCTCAACAGCTATTGACACTTAGCGAGTGCCTTAACTCACTAGAGGCATGAAGGTCCCAGCTTGCATGAAACTCATGCTGTAGGGTAGGGCAGCTCTCTGGTCTCAGCAGACTCTGTGTTGGTAGGTGGAGGCACTAAGGCAGGCCAGTGCCCTGCGAGGACTGGGGACAACAGGGACTGGCTTCCACTCCATGGCAAACACTGAGCTATCAGCCTGGACAAGCAGAGGAAGGAAAGTCAGGTGGCCCCTGAGTTCAAGTCTCCACTCTGCTGATTCCTAGCTGTGAGCTCTCATGCAAATCACCTCTCAGAGTGTGAACATCCTCATTTGTACAGTGGGGACTTTGTGACCTTCTTTGAATGGTGAGATGTTTGTAAAACCTAGCACAGTGCTTGGTGCATAGAAGTATGTCCCATATCTATTAGAACTTGGTGAAAGTCAGCATTTTAATAAGTGAGTGGTGTTTGTATTGTTAAGGAATTCGCCATAAATTAAAGAGGAGGAAGATAAGGAAGCTGCAGATACATCTTTACTCAGATCACAAAGGGGAATAAAAAGAAGCAGAATCCAGCTGGGAGATGCAAAATCTACCGAATGGAAGAGCATTCCTCTCTCTACCAACAACAGAAGCTAGCTAGGGAGTTGAGCACTGACTAGTGAGTGGGAAGGCTTCCTACATATGTGGGAAGGCAAGCAGGAATGGTGGCTGATATGTAAAACCACTGCCCCCCCGCCCCTTTTTTTTTTGGTCCTGAGTGAGGAAAGTTTAAAACTCTTCCTGAAGTTAAAAATTTGAACCAAGAATGTGTATCTGTTGCTCTCTACTGTATCTTCATGGATACCTTCCTACAATTAGAAAGTACTAACAGATAATTAATTAGTTAGTTAATAATAACTAATGAACGAGTCAGTTCTTTTTACATAAACAACCGTTTCATGTGCTGTATTTCTCCTATCTTTCAGCTTTCCACTCCGGGACAGCTGGTTTACACGGTCAGGCCTGTGAGCTGTTATTGTCATGTGGGTGGTTACCAACCCAACCACTGTTGCAGCTCTAGAAAGAGCCTGTGAAAGGCTGGACCACCAGGTAATGGCAAATATAACCAGGCTTCCTGGGATAAAATGGCAAATACTATGGTTCAGTGATCATTAATTAAATACCTAGTATATATTAGGTTGTTGAGCAAAATAATCCATATGACCAGTGCCAAACCACTGTGAGATAGTTGTCATTCACCCACTCAGATGGGGACACATGGCTTGTCCCAGCTCATAACTGCAGTGGTTGGGATTAACCCAGGTCTTTAGACCAGACCAACTGGTGTTGCACTGTCCACACTTTCTCTGATCAAGAGCCACAGTGGAGACACTGCAGCCATGGAATTCTGCTCTTTCTCATATTGTGTTCCATCTTTGGCTTAAACTGGTGTCAGCGGTTTAAGTCTCAGTCTGCAGTAGTCTCTGAGATTCAGAGGTATCTCAGGAAATCAAGTTGATATCACGTTACCCAGAGCCCCCACTGCAAACCACATCATTGGACTATGTGGTATGACCCAGGACCCCCAAACTAACAAAGATAGTCCCCAGGCAGGACACCCCCAAGGCTTAGAGAACATCTCCCAGGAGCCAAGGGTCAAGGCCAGACCCCTTTTTGGGTAATGTTAATTCTCTAATAAAAGGGAGAATTGTGTTCTTGACATTCCTCTATATATGGCTAACCCACTCATCTCAAGTCTTGGCTTCAATGTCACCTCTCAATGACTTTACCCTGACTGTTCTACATCAATTACTTTTGCTGTTCATCGTCTGGACTCCCCATGCAAGTGGGAGGGTGTGTTTGGACTACAGAAGTACCAGGGATTCTGTGGGTCATGGAAGCACAGGTGGGGTGGCTTCAGTTCCCAAGTGATAAGGTGTGACCATGGTTGGTGAAAAGAAACATTCTTCTTGCTCATTCATTCAGAAAATGTTAACTGAGCATCTATTTATGTGGTTCCAGGTGCTCAGGATGTATCATGAACAACAACAAAAAATCCTGCCCCCATGAAGCACACATACTTGCATGGGGAGCCCAGATGATGAATAGCAAAAGTAATTGATGAGTAGACCAGTCAGGGTAAAGTCATTGAGAGGTGACATTGAAGCCAAGACTTGAGATGAGTGGGTTGGCCATATATGGAGGAATATCAAGAACACAATTCTCCCTTTTATTAGAGAATTAACATTACCCAAAGAGGGGTCTGGCCTTGACCCTTGGCTCCTGGGAGATGTTCTCTAAGCCTTGGGGGTGTCCTGCCTGGGGACTATCTTTGTTAGTTTGGGGGTCCTGGGTCATACCACATAGTCCAATGATGTGGTTTGTAGTGGGGGCTCTGGGTAACGTGATATCAACTTGATTTCCTGAGGGGTTGGAGACTAAAGGTCAACTGCAAGGGCAGTTAACAATGTCAATATGAACATGACCAAGCCCCAATAAAAACTCTGCACATCAAGATTCAGGTGTGCTTCCTTGGTTGGCAATTTTCTATGAATATTATCTCACATCATTTCCAGGGAAAGTTAGCACTCTGCACGATTCCACCAGGAGAGGATAATGGAAGCTCCATGTGTTGAACTTTCTTGGCCTCTGGCCCCTGTGCTTCACCCCAAGCCTGATTTTAATCTATATACGTTCACTGTACTAAACAGTAACTGTGTATATAACAGCTTTCAGCGAGTTCTGTGACTCCTCCTAGTGAATTTTCAAATCTGAGGGTGAACTCAGGGAACCCAAATTTTGCAGTTGGTGTCAGGACTGAGATGGTCTTAGGGACTTCCCAAACACTGCAGGCCCCAGGCTGGAGCATGCCTAATGTATAGTGGAGTGGAGTGCCACAGGGGGATTAGCAGGAAGTGAGGTTGGGCAGATAACAGGATCCAGAGCATGTGGGAGCTTGTAGGTGCTGTAGAAACTTTGACTTTCACTTTGAGAGAAGGGGTGGGTGGCTGGAAGCAAGGGTACCCTCTCAGAGGCTCCTGCAATAATCCAGGTGAGAGATGATGGTGGCTTGGATCAGGGTGTGGTAACGGCAAAGGTGATAAGGGATAGGATTCCGAAGATGGCAGCTTAGTGAGGTGTGGAATTTAGTTCATCCTCCAGAGCAGCTACTAAATAGCCAGGAACAGTACAGAACAACTGCTGGGGCCATGGCAGTGACTAGACACACAACGTACCCCAGCCTGGACAAGCTGGATCAGCTGCAAGCCCACCCAGAACCATGAGTTCCCCAAGCCCCAGAGGCAGCACCCCTCCCCTACAGGCTGCTTCCCAGAGGAGAAAGGAAAGGGACTCTACTAGCAGCAGGGCTGAGTGCAACCAAACTCTAATTGTGGAATTAATTAACAAATTCTGATGACTAAATATAGGCCCCCAGCTCAGCTGAACCTTGAGTAAAAGCTGAGGTTGCTGGGTTTTGCCCCAGCACAGAGGGGGCAGGGCTGATGGAAAAAGAAAAAAAAAAAAAACAACAAAAAACCAGAGGTTTTATGGATTGGACAGCACAAAATACTTGAAAGTGTCTGGGCCCTGAAGGAAAGGAGGAGGCACATTTGACCTGGAGAGACACAGAACAATGTACCAACTTAAGCTCTTGATTGGAAAATCCAAGAAACAGGGGTCCTGCCCTGAAAATGATTTTTTTCTTTTCTTTTTTGTGGCTGTGTTTCTATGGCTTGACTGCTCTTTGGATACAGCTGCAAGGCTTCTCAGGCTCCAACTGCCCCAGGCATGGGCAGAATTAAGCTTGTTTGAGAGTGAGTTTGAAGGCTGTGCCTTCCCCAGGAGAGGGGTGGGGCCCAGCTCAGGTGAAATTCCTCCCTCAAGGAATTCAGACCCCAGGGTCTGGAAAACTGAAGCAATTAAGGCCAGCCTACAACCTCTCCTCTGTCTCCACCACCCCCCCAGCAGGGAGAGTTTGCTGAAGTTAAACGTATCACATCACCTTATGCTGGTGGGACCTGCAGGCAGACAAGCACCACATACTGGGCAGGATAAGAAAAATGGAGAGCCCAGAGGCTTCATAGGAAAATCTTTCAACCTGCTGGGTCTCACCCTTAGGGAAAACTGGTGCAGGTGACTCTCTTCTCCTGAGAGGAGGTCAGTTTGGTCTGGGAAAATCTGACTGAGGTCTATAATACCTAAGTAGATCCTCCTAAGGGGGAAAAATGGCACCATATAGGCAGGGCAAGAAACAAGACAACAAGAACTGAAAAATTCTGATCTGTTCAACAAAACCTGCTAAAGGTCTAGAATAAGCTGAACTGAATGTCAAAGAGCAGACAGAAAACAAAGTCATCCAGCAAAAAAATCCTAGGAAAAAAAGTGAAAACAATCTCCAGAATAAACTAATTGAGGAAATTAAATGCCTAGATGCCAGCAAAAAAATAATGAATCATACTAGGAAAATTGACGATATAGCCCAGTCAAAGAAACAAACCAACAATTCAAATGAGATACAGCAGTTGAACCAATTAATTCAGAATGTTCAAACAGATATGGAAAACCTCATCGAAAATCAAATCAATGAATTGAGGGAGGATATAAAGAAGGCAAGGAATGAACAAAAAGAAGAAATTGAAAGTCTGAAAAAACAAATCACAGACTTATGGGAATGAAAGGCATGGTAGAAGAGATGAAAAAAAACAATGGAAACCTACAATGTCAGATTTCAAGAGGCAGAAGATAGGGTTAGTGAACTGGAAGATGGGACATCTGAAATCCAACAAGCAAAAGAAAATATACGGAAAAGAACTGAAACATATGAGCAGGGACCCAGGGAATTAAATGACAACACGAAGCACACGAACATATGTGTTGTGTGGGTGTCCCAGAAGGAGAAGAGAAGGGAAAAGGAGGAAAAAAACTAATGGAGGAAATTATCACTGAAAATTTCCCAACTCTTATGAAAGACTTAAAATTACAGATCCAAGAGGTGCAGCATACCCCAAACAGAATAGATCCAGATAGACATACTCCAAGACACTTACTAATCAGAATGTCAGATGTCAAAGAGAAAGAGAGAATTAGATATGACATATAAAATCCAAAAGGCAAAATGGTAGAAGAAAGTACTGCCTGTACAGTAATAACACTAAATGTTAATGGATTAAACTCCCCCAATCAAAAGATATAGACTGGCAGAATGGATTAAAAAACAGGACCCATCTATATGCTGTCTACAGGAGACACATCTTAGATCCAAGGATAAACATAGGTTGAAAGTAAAAGGTTGGAAAAAATATTTCATGCAAACAACAATTAGAAAAGAGCAGGAGTAGCTATACTAATATCCAACAAATTAGACTTCAAATGTAAAACAACTGAAAGAGACAAAGAAGGACACTATGTTTTAATAAAAGGAACAATTCAACAAGAAGGCATAACAATCATAAATATTTACACACAGAATCAGAGTGCTCCAAAATACATGAGGCAAACACTGCAAACACTGAAAAGAGAAATAGACACATCTACCATAATAGTTGGATACTTTAATTCTCCACTCTCATCAATGGTGAGAACACCTAGATAGAGGATCAATAAAGAAACAGAGAATTTAAATAATACAGTAAATGAGCTAGACTTAACAGAAATATATAAAACATTACACTGCACAACAGCAGGATACACCTTTTTCTCAAGTGCTCATGGGTCATTCTCAAGGATAGACCATATGCTGGGTCACAAAGCAAGTCTCAATAAATTTGAAGAGATTGAAATCATACAAAATACTGTCTCAGATTATAAAGGAATGAAGCTGGAAATCAATGATAGGCAGAGTGCCAGAAAATTTACAAATATATGGAGGCTCAACAACACATTCTTAAACAACCAGTGGGTCAAGGAAGAAATTACAAGAGAAATCAGTAAATATCTCGAGGCAAATGAAAATGAAAACACAACCTATCAAAATTTATGGGATGCAGCAAAGGCAGTTCTAGTTTGCTAGCTGCTGGAATGCAATATACCAGAAACAGAATGGCTTTTAAAAAGGGGGATTTAATCAGATGCTAGTTTACAGTTCCAAGGCTGAGAAAATGTCCCAATTAAAACAAGTCTATAGAAATGTCCAATCTAAGGCATCCAGGGAAATGGTTCAAGAAGGCCAATGAAGTTCAGGGTTTCTTTCTCAAGTGAGAAGGCACATGGCGAACACAATCAGAATTTCTCTCTCAGCTGGAAGGGCACATGGCGAACATGGCATCATCTACTAACGTTCTCTCCTGGCTTCTGGTTTCATGAAGCTCCCTGGGAAGCATTTTCATTCTTCATCTCCAAAGGTTGCTGGCCCATGGACTTTCTGTTTTGTGGAGCTGCAGCATTCTCTGCTCTCTCCGAATCTCTTTCTTTCTCCAAAATGTTTCCTCTTTTATAGGACTCCAATAAATCAATCAAGACCCACCCAAATGGGTGGAGACATGTCGCCACCTAATCCAGCTTAACAACCACTCTTGACTAAATCAAATCATCCAGGGAGATGATCTGATTACAGTTTCAAACAGACAGTATTGAATAGGGATTATTCTACCTTTATGAAATGGGATTTTGATTAAAACATGGCTTTTCTAGGGGGCATACTTCCTTTCAAACCAGCAGAGCAGTGCTGAGGGAAATTTATTGCCCTAAATGCCTTTATCAAAAAAAAAAAAAAAAGAAAGAAAAAGAAAGAGCAAAAATTGAGAAATTAACTTCGAAGAACAAGAGAAAGAACAGCAAACTAACCCCACAGCAAGCAAAAGGAAGGAAATAACGAAGATTGCAGCAGAAATAAATGAAATAGAGAACATGAAAACAATCGAGAAAATCAACAAAACCGGAAGTTGGTTCTATGAGAAAATCGATAAGATTGATGGACCCTTAGCAAGGTCGACAAAAAGAAGAAGAGAGAGAATGCAAAAAAATAAAATCAGAAATGGAAGAGGAGACATAACCACAGACCTCGCAGAAATAAAGGAAGTAATGAGAGGATACTATGAACAACTTTATGCTAATAAACTAGATGATGTAGATGAAATGGACAACTTCCTTGAAAGGCATGAACAACCAACATTGACTTGAGAAGAAATACATGACCTCAATAAACCAATCACATGTTAAGAGATTGAATTAGTCATTCAGAAGCTCCCCCAAAAGAAAAGTCCAGGACCAGATGGCTTCACATGTGAATTCTACCAAACATTCAGGAAAGAATTAGTACCAATCCTGCTCAAACTCTTCAAAACAATTCAAGAGGAGGGAAGGCTACCTTCCTCATTCTATGAAGCCATCATCACCCTCATATCAAAGCCAGACAAAGATATTACAAGAAAAGAAAATTACAGACAAATCTCTCTAATTAATATAAATGCAAAAATCCTCAAAAAATTCTTACAAATCGAATCCAGCAGCACATTAAAAAAATTATACACCATGACCAAGTAGGATTCATCACAGCAGAAAAACCACATGATCATCTCAATTGATGCAGAAAAGGCATTTGACAAAATTCAACACCATTTCTTGTTGAAAACACTTCAAAGGATACGAATAGAAGGGAACTTCCTCAACATGAAAAAGGGAATATATTAAAAACTCACAGTTAACATCATCCTCAATGGGGAAAAACTGAAAACTTTCCCCCTAAGATCAGGAACAAGACGAGGATGTCCACTATCACCATTGTTATCAACATTCTGTTGGAAGTTCTATCTAGAGCAATCAGACAAGAAAAAGAAAAACAAGGCATCAAAATTGGAAAGGAAGAAGTACAACTCTCACTGTTTGCAGATGATATGATACTATATGTCGAAAACCCTGAAAAATTCACAACGAAACTACTAGAGCTAATAAATGAGTATAGCAAAGTGGCAAGTTACTGGAGCAACACTCAAAAATCTGTAATGTTTCTATACACTAGTAATGAACAATCTGAGAGGGAAATCAAGAAAAAAATTCCATTTACAATTGCAGCCAAAAGAATAAAATATTTAGGAATAAATTTAACTATGGATACAAAAGACCTATACAAAGAAAACTATGAGAAAGTGCAAAAAGAAATCACAGAAGACCTAAATAAATGGAAGGGGCATACTGTGTTCATGGATTAGAAGACTAAATATAGTTAAGATGTCGATTCTACCTAAATTGATTCATAGATTCAATGCAATACCAATTAAAATCCCCAAAACTTACTTTTCAGAAATAGAAAAACCAATAACCAAATTTAACTGGAATGGCAGGGCGCCCCAAATAACTAAAAATATCTTGAGAAAGAAAAATGAAGTCGGAGTTCTCACACTTACTGACTTTAAGGTGTATTATGAAGTACAATGGTCAAAACAGCATGGTACTGGCATTAAGATAGATATACTGACCAATGGAATTGAATAGAGTGTTCAGATATAGACCTTCTCATCTATGGACAATTGATCTTTGATAAGGCAGTCAAGCCAACTCACCTGGGGCAGAAGAATGTCTTCAATAAATAGTACCTAGAGAACTGGATATCCACATGCAAAAGAATGGAAGAGGATCCATATCTCGCACCCTATACAAAAATTAACTCAAAATGGATCAAAGACCTGAACGTTAGATCTAAGACCATAAAACTTTTAGAAGAAAATGTAGGGAAATATAAATCTTATAATAGGAGTCAGTTTCCTAGATCTTACACCCAAAGCATGAGCATTGAAGAAAGAAAGAAATGGGAACTCCTCAAAATTAAACACTTTTGTGCATCAAAGAACTTTGTCAAGAAAGTAAAAAGACAGTCTACACAATGGGAGACAATATTTGGAAACGATATATCAGATAAGGGTCTAGTATCCAGAATTTACAAAGAGATTGTTCAACTCAACAATAAAAGGACAGACAATTACAAAATGGGCAAAAGACATGAACAGACACTTCTCAGAAGAGGAAATACAAATGGCCAAAAGGCACATGAATGTTTGCTCAACTTTCCTGACTATTAGAGAAATGCACATCAAAACCACAATGAGATATCATCTCACACCCACCAGAATGCCCATTATCAATAAAACAGAACACAACAAGTGCTGGAGAGGATGTGGAGAAAGAGGCACACTTATCCACTGTTGGTGGGAATGTCAAATGGTACAACCGCTGTGGTAGGCAGTGTAGCGGTTCCTCAGGAAGCTAAGTATAGAACTGCCATGTATGATGCGGCAATACAATTGCTAGGTATCCATTCAGAGGGCAAGGATATAAATGGACATTTGCACACCCAATGTTTATAGCAGTATTATTTACAATTGCCAAGAGATGGAATCAGCCCAAATGTCCATTAGCAGATGAGTAGCTAAATGATATGTGGTTTATACATACAATGAAATATTATACAGCTGTAAAACAGAATAAAGTTATGATGCATGTAACAACATGGATGGACCTTGAAGACATTATGCTGAGTGAGATTAGCCAGAAACAAAAGGACAAATACTGTATGGTCTCATTGATATGAACTAACATTAGGAATGAACTTGGAGAATTTCAGTTGGTAACAGAGACCATCAGGAAATAGAAATAGGGTAGATATTGGGTAACTGGAACTGAAGGGATACAGATTGTACAACAGGACTGATTGTAAAAATTCAGAAATGGATAGCACAATACTACCTACCTGTAATACAATCATGTTAGTACACTGAATAAAGCTGAATGTGAGAATGATAGAGGGAGGAGGGCTGGGGGCACAAATGAAATAAGAAGGAAAGATTGGTGATAAAGACTGAGATGGTATAATCTAGGAATGCCTAGAGTGTACAATGATAGTGACTAAATGTACAAATTAAAAAATGTTTTTGCATGAGGAAGAACAGAGGAACATCAATATTGAAGGGTGTTGAAAATAGATGATAATTCATATTTTAAAACTTTAACTTATGTGTGAGACTAAAGCAAAAAATGTTTATTTGGTACAAAATTTATATTTGACTAGTGCATATCCTAATATAATTTATGTGACAGTTTAATTACACCATATGTAAATGGAACCTTGCGTAGGGCATGAGATTTTGTAGGTTTGTCCAGAGTGATGCCCCAATAAATCCAAAGTGATTTGAACAGTGAATTTAAAAGTACATGCAAAATCCCCTTGGGGGAATGGCAAGAAAGGAGGAAAATTCAACTGCCCCATATGGAAAATTCCTGATTTTCTCACAAGCAGTGTGGATAGACAAAGCAATAGGCCAAGCCCTCAATCCTGGAGTTTGTTCATATGGAACGTATCCCTGCAAAGGATAGGCTAAGCCTACTTAAAATTAGGCCTAAAAGTCACCCCCAGAGAACCTCTTTTACTGCTCAGATGTGGCCTCTTCCTCTCAAAACAACACGATAAGCAAACTCACTGCCCTCCCCCTTTCTACATGGGACATGACTCCCAGGGGTATAAACCTTCCTGGCAACATGGGACAGAAATCCTAGAATGAGCTGGTACTCACCATCAAGGGATTAAGAAAACCTTCTCAACCGAAAGAGAGTAGAGAGAAATGAGACAAAATAAAGTGTTAATGGCTGAGAGATTTCAAATAGAGTGGAGGTTATCCTGAAGGTTATTCTTACGCATTATATAGATACCACCTTTTTTTTATTCTTTTTTTTATTAATTAAAGAAAAAAAGAAATTAACACAACATTTAGAAATCATTCCATTCTACATATGCAATCAGTAATTCTTAACATTATCACATAGATGCATGATCATCATTTCTTAGTACATTTGCATCGATTTAGGAAAAGAACTAGCAAAACAACAGAAAAAGATATAGAATGTTAATATAGAGAAAAAAATAAAAATAATAATAATAAAAAAAGAAAAGGAAAAAGAAAAAAAACAAAAGATACAAACAAACAAACAGACAAACAAAAAAAAAACTATAGCTCAGATGCAGCTTCATTCAGTGTTTTAACATAATTACATTATAATTAGGTATTATTGTGCTGTCCATTTTTGAGTTTTTGTATCTAGACCTGTTGCACAGTCTGTATCCCTTCAGCTCCAATTACCCATTATCTTACCCTGTTTCTAACTCCTGCTGGACTCTGTTACCAGTGACATATTCCAAGTTTATTCTCCAATGTCGGTTCACATCAGTGGGACCATACAGTATTCGTCCTTTAGTTTTTGGCTAGACTCACTCAGTATAATGTTCTCTAGGTCCATCCATGTTATTACATGCTTCATAAGTTTATTCTGTCTTAAAGCTGCATAATATTCCATCGTATGTATATGCCACAGTTTGTTTAGCCACTCATCTGTTGATGGACATTTTGGCTGTTTCCATCTCTTTGCAATTGTAAATAATGCTGCTATAAACATTGGTGTGCAAATGTCCGTTTGTGTCTTTGCCCTTAAGTCCTTTGAGTAGATACCTAGCAATGGTATTGCTGGGTCGTATGGCAATTCCATATTCAGTTTTTTGAGGAACCGCCAAACTGCCTTCCACAGTGGTTGCACCATTTGACATTCCCACCAACAGTGGATAAGTGTGCCTCTTTCTCCGCATCCTCTCCAGCACTGGTCATTTTCTGTTTTGTTGATAATGGCCATTCTGGTGGGTGTGAGATGATATCTCATTGTGGTTTTGATTTGCATTTCTCTAATGGCCAGGGACATTGAACATCTCTTCATGTGCCTTTTGGCCATTTGTATTTCCTCTTCTGAGAGGTGTGGTATAATGGAGAGGCTGGAGGGAAGTGCCTGAAAATGTAGATCTGTGTTCCAGTAGCCATGTTTCTTGAAGATGATTGTATAATGATCAAGCATTCTCAATGTGAATGTATGATTGTGAAAACCTTGTATCTGATGATCCTTTTATCTACCTTATGGACAGATGAGTAAAATACATGGATTAAAAATAAATAAATAATGGGGGAACAAATGTTAAAATGAATTTAGTAAGTTGAAATGCTAGTGATGAATGAAAGGGAGTGGGAAGGGGTATAGAAAAAATAGGGGAAACAAAGACTAAAATATATTGGGTAGATGGAAATATGAGCAATCAATGAGAGGGAAAGAGGTATGGTATGTATGAGTTTTTTTCTTTTTCCTTCTTATTTCTTTTTCTGAATTGATGCAAATGTTCTATGAAATGATCATGGTGATGAATATACAACTATGTGATGATATTGTGAGTTATTGATTATATATCAAGAATGGAATGATCCGGGCGGGGCACGGTGACTGAGCAGGCAAGAATGATTACCTGCTATGCCAGAGGACCTGGGTTCAATTCCTGGTGCCTGCCCATGTTTAAAAAAAAAAAAGAATGAAATGGAATGATCATATGGTAAGAATGTTCATGTTTGTTTATTGTTGTGTTTAAAAAGAAATAAAAAAAAAAGAGATAGGATTCTGGTAAGGTTTGGGAGGCAGGCCAATAGTATTGTTTGATGAATTGGATGCATTGGATGAATTGGATGAATTGGACGCATGGTGAAAGAGAATATATGCTGTGACAAGGAGAGGAGTCAAGGGTGACCCCAAGTTTTTTTGAAGAATAAAGTTGCCTGTGAGTGAGATGGGTAGGCTCTCCAATTCTTCATAGGATATAGCACAGATTTGGCTCATCAAAGCCTGTGAATGACACAGTGTCACTGTAGCACCCTGCAGCCTGGGAGCAATGGAAGGCAGTGTCCACAAGGGGACCAGTCACCCAGTACAGGCACCCCAATCTCCACCACTTTGCCCTGGAAGTTCAGCAGAGGGATTCCACCACCCCTAGGGTCTCCATACTAAACCTAAGGGTGTGGCCCCAAGCTGCACTGTTGGGGAACAGTCCTGCGAGTGGAAGAGGCAATCTCCAGGGCGAATATGGATCAGGTAGTTCTGCACACAAACTGGTGGCTTTACTGGCAAATTTTACCAAACATGCAAAGATTTAATACCAATCTCCAAGGAAAAGAGATGTGGTATGGAGAGGAACACCCATAGCCCACATAAGAGAAGCTTAGGACTCCTAAGAGGAAGGTAAGGCTGGTTTTTGGCTGAGGATTTCCAGCACACTTTTCCAGTCAGATCTTTTCCCTACCACGGAGTACAAGGAGGGAGAGGTACCCAGAACCTGCGGGGGATCGTAGGACAGCTACGGGGGGACTACAGCTTTGGGAAAGAACTGGAAAGGCAACCCTGATGCAAAGAGGGCTAAACTATATCCTACCATAGTCTTCATATGTATGAAAGGGTATCACAGGAGGAATGTACTCACCAACTTCTCTGCCTCAACGAGGTTGATCCAAGGCAAGGAGGAATGGCATTGTAAAGTTCTGTAAAATGCGTGGGTTCAAACACAGGAGGACTTTCCCAGTAGTGAAGGTCACTCTGCCCCAGTGAGAATGCAGAGGGAGATGGGGCCTCCTTGGAACAGCCTCAGAGGCCAGACCTGATTTGAGTGTGACTTGTTGATTGGAGGGGCGTCCCTCTAGCATGGGGAGGCAATATTCCTGTATTAACAAAGAAATGGGTCCAGTGGAAAGAAAGGCACATGGAGACCAACAAGCAGCTGAGAGATGTGGTGGGTTGAGAGGTGGCCAAGCGAGCTTCCACACTGATACCTTCGTCATTTAAGAGAAAAGTGAAAAATACTACCTTTGTGTTGATACTGTCATTAGAAATTATGCATGCCTTGGCAGATGATTTTTGCTGGTGACACTTGAGCAGAACTTAATGGCTGTTGTTTTTCTACCTGAGGTTCAGCCCTATCTCAGAGGCTTGTAGACACCTGATCAAATACTTGTTCAGGCACTGTTGTGATGTCCTACCTCTGGCAGACCTTCCATTGACGTCAGATGGAGGTCTACTCAAGCAAAGCTGCAGAACCAGGCCTTAGGAGGATTTATTTATCTAGAAAACTGAAACAAGGTTGGACCTAAAACCAAAAACCTGTGATATCTCTAGACTAAGAGCTGGAAGGAATAAAATCCTTCCAGTTTTCAGAGTCTGATGGTGGTGTCTGCTAATTTAGAGTTTATTTCAGATGGTGATGTTTAAAGTTCCTGGACTTTGCAGATACCAATGCCTGTGTCTGGCTCCCCTTCATATATTTCATGACCTTCTAAGAAATCCATATCAAAAGAGTCCCACATCTTTTGTGCCTGAGAGCTGCCTTCTGCTCTGAGTTCTCCTGTAGCCCAAGGATCCAACTTTGCCTCAAGAGATTTTAGCTCCTCAGAATTTGGCATCATGTGGAGAGCCGCCTCCCGGGTCTGGCCTAGTGGACACGCTGCGGCCTGCTCTAGAGTTCCCCCCGCCCATCGAGTGAGCCAAGATGGCGCCCGCATCCTGTTTCCGCGTATGACGCACGCGCCCACCAACCCTATCTTCCAATCACCTCTGTATACGTGGCACTAACCTATTGGGTTTGGGCACAGTATATAAGAGGTTACCCGGACAGGGTGGGTGGAGACGACCCACAGGGAGCCGTACCTGACGGCCGCATAGAGGTTGTTCCCCCGCGGGGTATCTTGTCCCGCGTGGAACCTGTAACAGAGAATGCAAGCTTAACTCCAGTAAAGGTCTGTGCTCACAACCGTTGCGTGCCTCGAACCCGTGTTTGCCGCTCGAGCTGGTTTGCCTGCGTCTGTCTCTTTCTCCCCTCCTGTTCCCTTCGCCGGCCGGGGATCAGAAGCCGAACGAGACGGCGCCGGACAAGTGGTGGCCCGTACGGGGACCCTCCTCGAACCTCCCTCCTGCGAGGAGCGCTGTGCTGCCCTTTCTCGAGCTGGTGAGGACGCGCATCCTGAGTTCGCGGCGGACTTTCCACGCCTGATCACCGCGGGAAGGAACCAGGACGCCAGCCAGTGTGGGTTCCAGAAAGACTGGTGAGAACCGTGACACCGCCCGGGGGCGCCAAGGAACTGCTGCCCAACAAATCAGCAAACCTTCAACCTGAACCGTCCGACCCGGCCTCCAACTCTGCTGATGATGGCGGCGACCGACAAGATGACAACAAAAGTGCAAGTCACCCTCCGACCGTTCAGAGAGGGGACCAGTTTTAATACCCCCCGCTCTCCCAACAGGTGGAATCAGACCTTAAAGTGCTTGGGAAGATCAAGTTAACCCCCGTTGCCTTCGACCTTTCCAAACTGGGCGAGACTGTACAAAGTCTGTGGAACCGAGTCACCTCTTGGTTCTCTTGACCCAATTTGACTACTTGGATTCTCGTAGCGGTGGGACTATTAGTGGGATTAGTCACTGTTAAATGCTTGTTAGAACGCTTGTTCCAGACACAGCAGCAATTGCGTGTTACTACCATGTTGGCTATGTCACTCGCCCCTGGTGCTCCTGACAACGACCGCCCTGCTGCCCAGTCCCCCATTTCACCGTATGACCCATCCCAGCCACTCAAGGTGGGACGCTCGAAGGCAAGGTCTGCCGCAAAGCCCATGGCCACGTCCCGGGTATAAAAGGCGGCGCCAGGAGTCATAATTTTAGTCTCAGGATAATCTCTACGGCGGAGTAACGGTCCTGGCCAGACTAGGCTCCAGCCATTGCACAGAGATGCCTAGTGACACTTTCGACCCTGGTTGCCGCTCTCCTGCCCCCCTCCTAACCCAGTTGCGAGGCGAAGCACTGCAGGGAGAGTCACGTGGTTTCCAGCTCACGGGCTCTCCGGTCTCTATATGAGGTGGCATTCTGGTTGGTGCCTAGCAAGCCTAGTCCAGACTCCCCAAAGCACCAAAACATGTAGTGGGCCACTCAGGCCCACGGGAGCACACTCATCAATGGAGACACTGGGTCAAAATAAATAAAAAAAGGGGAGATGTGGAGAGCCGCCTCCCGGGTCTGGCCTAGTGGACACGCTGCGGCCTGCTCTAGAGTTCCCCCCGCCCATCGAGTGAGCCAAGATGGCGCCCGCATCCTGTTTCCGCGTATGACGCACGCGCCCACCAACCCTATCTTCCAATCACCTCTGTATACGTGGCACTAACCTATTGGGTTTGGGCACAGTATATAAGAGGTTACCCGGACAGGGTGGGTGGAGACGACCCACAGGGAGCCGTACCTGACGGCCGCATAGAGGTTGTTCCCCCGCGGGGTATCTTGTCCCGCGTGGAACCTGTAACAGAGAATGCAAGCTTAACTCCAGTAAAGGTCTGTGCTTACGACCGCCGTGTGTCTCGAACCCGTTTTTACCGCCCGAGTCGTTTTGTTTGTGCCCGTCTCTCTCCCCCTGTCTCCCTCGCCGGCCGGGGACCTGACACCGAGCGAGACGGCGCCGGACAGCATCAGGCTCTGCAGCAAGCCAGCTCTTTTCCCTTGCTGAAGCAGGATTAAAATGTTGGAAATATTTGAACAGGGTGTAGAATACGGAGCTACACTGAGCAACTGGATTCCAAATTCAAAGCTTGTAACCTGCATAATTCTCTATAAGTGCTGCTTTGGCTGCATCCTCAAATTTTGGTAGGCTATATATTTTTAATCAATTATTATCTAATTTCCCTTACAATTTTTTCTTTGTCCCATGGATAATTCAGAAATGTGTTGTTGCATTTTCAAATATTTGGGGCTTTCCCACTTATCCAATTTAACTGCATGCAGACAGAGAACATACTTTGTACAACTTCAATTCTTAAAAATTTGTTGAGGCTTTGTCATAACCCAGCACATAGTCTGTCCTTGTCCTAGTTTGCTAGCTGCCACACTGCAATACACCAGAAATGGAATGGCTTTTTAAAAGAGGAATTGAATAAGTCGCAAGTTTACAGTTCCAGGCTGTGAAAATGTCCAAACCAAAGCAAGTCTATAGAAATGTGCAAATTAAGGCACTAACAAGAGGTTACCTTCACTCAAGAAAAGCCGATGAAGTTCAGGGTTTCTTTCTCAACTGGAAAGGCATATGGCAAACATGGTGACGTCTGCTAGCTTTCTCTCCAGGCTTCTTGTTTCATGACGCTCCCCCAGGGACGTTTTCCTTCATTTCCAAAAGTCTCTGGCTGTGTAGGCTCTCTTGGCTCTCGTAGCTCTCACATGGTGCTCTTCAAAATGTTTCCTATTTTAAAAGATTCCAGTTAAGTAAGCAAGACCCACCTGGAATGAGCGCAGTCACATCTCCCTCTTATCCAAGGTTAATACCCACAATTGGCTGAGTCACATCTCTGTGGGGATATTCTAATCCAAGGTCAATACCTGTAATTGGGTGAGTTACACCTCATCTTTGTTGGGCTAATGGACGTGTCAACCTTAAACCAAATGTGAGCTCCTGAGAGTTCTGCCCAAAGCCACTCTCTCCCACAGCCCTCATAGTACCGAATAGGGATTAAAAGAAATGGCTGCCTCCAAAGATGGAATCAAGATCAAAACATGGCTTTTCTAAGGTACATAATCCTTTCAAACCAGCACACCTGGTAAACGGACCATCTGTTCTTGCAGGGAATATGTATTCTGCCCTTGTCATATTCAGTGTTCTATAGAGATAGTAGATAACATTGATAGTAGATAACACCTTCTATGTCTTGCTAATCTTTGCCTACTTACTCTATCAATTGCAAAGAGAAGGGTGTTTAAAACTCCAATTACAATTGTGGAAATATCTTTTTCTCCTTTTATTTCCATCAATTTTTGTTTCATGTGTTTTGAAGCTCTGTTCTTAGACACATCCACATTTGTGGTTACTGTGTTTTCCTGCTGAGCATTTTAATCATAAGTAATATCCTACTTTATCTCTGGTAGTACTTTTTGTAATGATTATTTTAACTGGTGTTAATGTAGCCAGTCCAGCTTTTTCAGGCTTATCGTTTGTGTGGTATATTCTCCACCATTTGCTTTCAGCCTATCTGTGTCTTTATATTTAAACAGCATTTCTTTTAATATATATAATAGATACATATACTCGATCTTAATTCTGACAATCCAATCTTTGTCTTTTAATTGGAGTGTCTAATCCATTAGTGTAATTATTGTTATGTTTATGGGTTTGGACCTACTGTTTATTAGCTTTCTTATTGCCTACTTTGTTTTTTGTTCCTCTTTCCCTACTTTTTTTTTAAAAAAAACACTACCATATCTTATGTGCAATTCACAGATTTATGCCTTCAGCATGTGTCTCCCCCTGAACTCCAGACATCTACATTCAACTGCCAATACCACATCTTCGTTGGGCTAATGGACATGTCAACCTTAAACCAAATATGAGCTCCTGAGAGTCCTCCCCAAAGCCACTCTCTCCCACTGCCCTCATCTATGTCAGTGTCACCTCCACCCTTCCCCTTCGTCCTGCCCAAACTCTGCATACTTGCCCCTTCTTTCCTTGGCATTCCACATTCAGTTTGTTGGCATCCCTCTGAGTCTTGTCTTCAAAATATGGAGAGTCTACTGCTTCTCACTACCTCCACCTTCACCACCACGTCCGAGCACGGTGCTCTCTCCCCTGGACTGTAACTCCCACTGGTCCTTCAGCCTGTTCTCAAGACAGCAGCCAGAGCGATTCTGTGTAAAGCTAGGCTTCATCACTCTTCTCTTAAAATCCCTGCCTTTAGGCCAGGCCACGGTGGCTCAATGGCAGAGTTCTCGCCTGCCATGCAAAACAAACAAATGAAAACCCTGTCTTTCATTAATAGAGATTATGAAAATGTTCTTTAATGTATTATGACAAATGAACCACACTGAGGGAAGGTGACGATAATAGGGTGGTATATTGGGGAAAAAGTACACCCTAATGTAAACTATGGACTATCATTAATACTACAATTATAATATTCTTTCATTAATTCTCAAAAGTTACCATTGTAGCAGTGTTAATAGTGGGGGGTGGGGGCATATGGGAATGCTCTATTTTTTACATGATTTTTCTGTAAACCTACAATTTCTCTAATTAAAAATGCTTTTAAAAGAGAAAATATAAGGGGAAAAAAGAGCTAGTTAACATCTTTAAAAAAAAGTTAGCATATGGAATACAAACCTCTCAAAACTTAAAAGTCCTGCTAAAAAATCCTACACGCCTTAGGCCTGCATGCTAGTTTCTATTACGGGATGCGGTTTTCTTAAATGTGGAAAATAAGAAACAGAAGCTCCGTGCACCTAGCATTACTGTCTACAACGAGAATGTGCTTCATATGTCAAGTTTTGACCCAGCTATTGTCCCGTGGGCAATGTGTGACATTTGCATCACAATGCAATGTGAGTGCATTTCAGTGATATTTCTACATGTGTCTGTCACGCAGATTACCCATTAACATCCCAGTTCCTTTACTATTCCATGTTATAGAGAAGCATTTCAGTGGTTCTTTTCAAGGTTCTGTTAAATCCTAAGCCAATGACAAAAAATACAAACAAACCAGCGTCCAGGTGTGAGAATTGACTTCCTCTTCTGCCTGGCTCTCAGAGGGTCTTTGTTTTGTCTGAAAAGCAGATGGATGGGCAGCGATTCCGTGAGGCTGGGTTTCTACAAAAGTTGATATAAACATTTTCAATGTGTCACATGTAAACGACCGCTCCTAAATGGATGTCTTCCGTGGCTGCCAACAGAGAACAGAAAAACGTACACGGTGGAAGCAGGAAACAGACGTATTCTGAGCTACGAAGATGAAAACAATTTAGTGGATTCCTTCCATGCATACGTGACTGTGGATGTGCACTCTTGCTAGTCCAGTAACGAGGTGAAATAAACACTCTCTTTTTAGTTCTCTCTTCTTTCCAAGCCTGTGTTCGCAACCTTTGTAATGCTACCCTTTGATACCAAAAAAACTTACACCTTCATTTATTGCTATTAGAGATTTTGAATACATTAAATAGTGTGTCTAAAATGAAAGAAAGAAAACCCAACCCTACAATTGTCCCCCATTCAACTGAGAGTCAAAGTCAAGGTCAACGACCTTGCTATTTTGCTGGCCTTCTGCTCTTTCCTTGCTCGTGCCAACCTAGCCACCTTGACCTCTTTACTCTGCCTCCAACTCAGGGTCTCACAACCTTTTTTCATTATTGCCCCTCCTGGGAGCCTTTTAAAATTCTTCTTGGCTGATCACCACCACCACCCCTGCTGTGAAAATTTAATAGCCCAGATATACTATAATATCTGTGTATAAGCCGTATATATATCTGTTCTTCTTTTAAAGCATCTTTAAAACTTTTAAATTTTGAAATAATTTCAAACACACAGGGATGTTATAAACATAAAACAAAATAATACAGCAAACGCCAATATGCCCCCTACCCAGATATAGACAATTATCAACTTTTAATGGTTTGCCATATTTTTTTTTTATCATTCTCTCTCTGGCATCTTCTTTTCTAAAACTTTGAGAGGAGGTTGCATACATCAGACTCTTTTATCATTTAATATTTCCTTAGAACAAGGATATTCACTTATGTAATCACATTAGACACATTTACCAACTTCAAGAAATTTAACATTGAAATAAAGAATAAAATGTATACTGCAATTTTTTTCAATTGTCTCAGTAATGTCCTCTTGGATATTTTCTCCTCCACTATTAGTTCTAGTCCAGGATTGGATATTGCATTCAATTATTATTGTCTTTTTTTATCTCTTTCTCTCTTTTTTTAAATTGTGGAAGCATACATGCAACGTAAAATTTCCCATCTCAACCACCCCACAAGCATATAATTCATTGGCATCGATCCCATTCAATATGTGAGTCACATCCCTACCATCTATTATTGAAACTTTTCCATCTCCTCAATATCTGTTCTTCACACATTAAAAGTATAAGGCGTGAATTTTCACGTCTCTTGGGGAGAGTCACCCCTGCTGAGAATGCAGACTCCACCTGCAAGGGCTCACCTCAGGGCCTTTGCACTGCTTGCACCTCTGACCAGACCCCTCTTCTCCCATCTTCCAGCCAAGTAACTCACTGCCTTGCCTCCCCCTGGTCTTGCTGAAGCAGCTGTTTTCCCAGAGAGGAATCCCTTGGTACCTCCAGGCCTCTCCACCCTCCTGCCTGACTCTTCACCTCCAAAGCACTTCTCACCATCTGCCACCTAGAGATCTGAGCTCTTTCTTATTTGCCTAGCTTCCTCCATGGGAACGTCAGCTCAAGGAGATCTTTGGGTCCACTGATGCATCCCTGGCATCCGCCGGTTCCTGGCACATAGAAAGTGCTCCACTGCTATCTGCCCAGTGTATGAATGCCATCTAATCTGCAGGTCCCCTTGCCTGCGTGTCCTCCTCTCCTCTTTTAATCTACTAAATTCTGTCCTTGCTTTAAGGTCCAAATCAAGTACCAACTTCTCCCTGGTGCCTTTCCTGGTTTTATTTATGTCCTCAAAACTATTGTTATTATAATGTTCCTATACCCCACACTCCTGGCAGGGTTATAGAATTAGAATTAGAGGTAATTATGGGAGACTAAATTTCTTTTCCCCTTGGCCTGCAGTGCCTAGATCTGGAACTTCCTTTGACACTCACAAGAAAACTCTTTAACCAAGGACACTTTCCCATTCAGTGGTTATTCCTGAAATTGTGTTTGTTTGGATGCCATTGAAGGTGGAGTGGCTTCTTAACTGTATGGACACACAAAAAAGGAGACAAAACCATTTAGTCTTCAGGCTGATTAACACTGTTTAAGTCCGCTTGGATGGATTTGATTGGGAGGTAAAGAATGTATATGCATTTTTTTTGACTGATTTTCATTGCATCAGATCATGTTAGTTTAACCCAAAGGCCTCAGGAAGTACACAGTAAATTGGAACACTCAATCAAATTTAAAAAGCATGCTTAAACTGAGTTATGGCTGACTGTGACACAAATGCTAAAGTCCGAGTTGACATTCCACCCTGAGCTCATATTGCCCTGAGGAAAAGAGGCTGTCAGACTTCTGTACATATGTTGTGACTTTTGTTACTTTAAAAAGAAAATGAGGTGACAAGATGGTGGCTTAGCGAGGTGTGGGATTTAGTTCGTCCTCCAGAGCAGCTAGGAAATAGCCAGGAACAGTACAGAACAACTGCTGGGGCCACGTCAGTGACTGGACACACAGTGTACCCCAGGCTGGACTGGCTGCAATCCCACCCAGAACTGTGAGACCCCCCAAGCTGCGGCAGCTGGCACCCCTCCTGCACAGTGTGCTTCCCAGAGGGGAAAGGAAAGGACTTTACTAGCAGCAGGGGCTGAGCACAACTAAGCTTCAATTTGTGGAATTAATTAACAAATTCTGACTACTAAAAATCGGCACCAGCTCAGCTGAACGTCAAGTAAAAGCAGAGGTCGCTGGCTTTTGCCCCAGTGCAGAGGGGACAGGGTTCACAGAAAAAGAAAAAAGAAAAAAAACAGAGGTTTTTTTTTTGGATTTGAAAAGGTCTGGGCCCGGCAGGAAAGGAGGGGGAACATAGGACCTGTAGATACACAGAGCAATGTACCAATTTAAGCTCTTGATTTGCAAACCTGAGGAATGGGGTCCTGCTGTGACAAGGATTTTTCTTTTTCTCTTTTGTGGCTGTGTTTCTATGGCTTGATTACTCTTTGGATACAGTTGCAAAGCTTCTTGGGCTCCACTGCCCCAGGCATGGGCAGAATTGAACTTGTTTGAGAGCTTGTCTGGAGTCTGTGCCTTCCCGAGGAGAGGGGTGGGGCCAGCTCAGGTGAAACCCCTCCCTCAAGGAATTCAGACCCCAGGGTCTGGAAAACTGAAGCAATTAAAGCCAGCCTACAACCTCTCCTCTGTCTCCACCACGCCCCCAGCAAGGAGAGTCTGCTGAAGTTAAAGGCACTGCATTACATTATGCTGGTGGGACGTGCAGGCAGAAAAGCACCACATACTGGGCAGGATAGGAAAAATGCAAAGTCCAGAGGCTTCATAGGAAAACCTTTTAATCTGCTGGGTCTCATCCTCAGGGAAAACTGACTCAGGTGACTCTTTCCTCCTGAGAGGAGACCAGTTTGGTCTAGGAAAATCTGACTGGGGTCTATAATACTTAAGTAGACCCTCCTAAGGGGTGGGGGAAAGTCACCATACAGGCAGGGCAAGAAGCAAAAAAACAAGAACTGAAAAATTCTGATCTATTAAACAAAACCTAAGCAGGAGGACAAGAATAAGCTGAACTAAATGTTAAAGAACATATAGACAACAAAGTCATCCAGCAAGAAAATCCTAGGAAAAAAAAGTGAAAACAATCTCCAGAATAAACTAATTAAGGTAATTAAATGCCTATACACCAGCAAAAATAATGAATCATACTAGGAAAATTGAAGATATGGCCCAGTCAAAGGAACAAACCAACAATTCAAATAAGATAAAGGAGCTGGAACAATTAATTCAGAATGTTCAAAAAGACATGGAAAACCTCATCAAAAATCAAATCAATGAATTGAGGGAGGATATAAAGAAGGTAAGGAATGAACAAAAAGAAGAAATCAAAAGTCTGAAAAAACAAATCACAGAACTTATGGGAATGAAAAGCATGGTAGAAGAGATGAAAAAAAAATGGAAACCTACAATGTCAGATTTCAAGAGGCAGAAGATAGGATTAGTGAACTGGAGGATGGGATATCTGAAATCTGACAAGCAAAAGAAAATATATAGAAAAGAATGGAGAAATATGAGCAGGGACTCAGAGAATTGAATGACAACATGAAGTGCACAAATATATGCGCTGTGGGTGTTCCAGAAGGAGAAGAGAAGGGGAAAAAAGGAGAAAAACTAATGGAGGAAATTATTACTGAAAATTTCCCAACTCTTATGAAAGACTCAAAATTACAGATCCAAGAAGTGCAGCATACCCCAAATAGAATAAATCCAAATAGACATACTCCTAGAAACTTACTAATCAGAATGTCAGATGTCAAAGAGAAAGAGAGACTCCTGAAACAGCAAGAGAAAAAAAATCCATCACATACAAAGGAAGCCCAATAAGACTATGCATAGATTTCTCAGCAGAAACCATGGAGGCAAGAAGACAGAGGGATGATAAATTTAAGATAATGAAAGAGAAAAACTGCCAACCAAGAATTCTATATCCAGCAAAATGGTCCTTCAAAAAGAGGAGGAAATTAAAACATTTGCAGACAAAAATTCACTGAGAGAATTTGTGACCAAGAGACCAGCTCTGTAAGAAATACTAAAGGGGGCACTAGAGACAGATAAGAAAAGATAGGAGAGAGAGGTGTGGAGAAGAGTATAGAAATGAAGACTATCAGTAAAGGTAAAAAGAAGAAAAATTAGATATGACATAAAATCCAAAAGGGAAAATTGTAGAAGAAAGTACTGCCTGACAGTAATAACACCAAAATTAATGGATTAAATTCCCCAATCAAAAGATATAGGCTGGCAGGACGGATTAAAAAACAGGACCCATCTATATGCTGTCTAGAGGAAACGCATCTTAGAGCCAAGGATAAATATAGGTTGAAAGTGAAAGGTTGGGAAAAGATATTCCATGCAAATAACAATAAGAAAAGAGCAGGAGTAGCTATACTAACATCCAACAAATTAGACTTCATATGTAAAACAATTAAAAGAGACAAAGAAGGACACCATGATTTAATAAAAGGAACAATTCAACAAGAAGACATAACAATCATAAATACTTATGCACCAAGGCAGAATGACCCAAACACATAAGGCAAACACTAAAAACACTGAAAAGAGAAATAGACATATCTACCATAATAGTTGCAGACTTTAATTCCCCACTCTCATCAATGGGCAGAACATCTAGACAGGATCTTTATTGACAGGATCAATAAAGAAACACAGAACTTGAATAATACAATAAACGAGCTAGACTTAACAGACATATATAGAACGTTACACCCCACAACAGCAGGATACACCTTTTTCTCAAGTGCTCATGGGTCATTCTCAAGGATAGACCATATGCTGCATC
Source organism: Tamandua tetradactyla (assembly GCF_023851605.1). NCBI lineage: Eukaryota > Metazoa > Chordata > Mammalia > Pilosa > Myrmecophagidae > Tamandua > Tamandua tetradactyla. The sequence goes on along the minus strand of NC_135327.1, from coordinate 222,167,157 downwards.
AGAAAGGAAGTCTCAATAAATTTAAAAAGATTGAAATCACACAAAAGACTGCCTCAGATCATAAAGGAATGAAGCTGGAAATCAATAATAGGTGGAGTGCCAGAAAATTCACAAATGTATGGAGGCTCAACAACATACTCTTAAACAACCAGTGGGTCAAGGAAGAAATTGCAGGAGAAATCAGTAAATACCTCGAGGCAAATGAAAACAAAAACACAACATATCAAAATTTATGGGATGCAGCAAAGGCATGCTAAGAGGGAAATTTATTGCCCTAAATGCCTTTATCAAAAAAGAAGAAAGATGAAAGGGAGGAGTAAGGGGTATGGTATGTAAAATTTTTTTTCTGTTTTCATTTTATTTTTCTGTTGTCTTTTTATTTATTTTTCTGAATTGATGCAAATGTTCTAAGAAATGATCATGATGATGAATATGCAGCTGTGTGATGATATTGTGAATTACTGATTATATATGTAGAATGGAATGAGCATATACTAAGAATGTTTGTGTTTCTTTCTTGTAATTTTTCTAAATTAATAAAAAATTAAAAACAACAACAAAAACAAACAAACAAAAAGATTATTTTGATCACAAGATGGGAGACTATAAAAAATAAAAAAAAGACTATAAAAAATAAAAAAAAGAAGAAGAAAGAGAAAAAAATCGAGGAATTAACTGTTCACTTGGAAGAACTAGAGAAAGAACAGCAAATTAACCCCAAAGCAAGCAAAAGGAAAGAAATAATGAAGATTACAGCAGAAATAAATGAAACTGAGAACATGAAAACAATCGAGAAAATCAACAAAACCAGAAGTTGGTTCTATGAGAAAATCAATAAGATTGATGGACCTTTTGTGAGGTTGACAGAAAGAAGAGAGAGGTTGCAAATAAATACAATCAGAAATGGAAGAGGAGACATAACTACTGACTCCACAGAAATAAAGGAAATAATTAGAGGATACTATGAGCAACTTTATACTAATAAACTAGACAATGTAGATGAAATGGACAACTTCCTAGAAAGGCATGACAAACCAACATTGACTCAAGAAGAAATAGACGACATTGACAAACTAATCACAAATAAAGAATTGAATCAGTCATTAAGAAGCGCCCCAAAAAGAAAAGTCCAGTATCAGATGGTTTCACATGTGAATTCTACCAAACATTCAGGAAAGACTTAGTACCAATCCTGCTCAAACACTTCAAAAAAATTGAACAGGAAGGAAAGCTACCTAACTCATTCTGTGAAGCCAACATCACCATCATACCAAGGCCAGACAAAGATATTACAAGAAAAGAAAACTACAGACCAATCTCTCTAGAGACTATAGATGCAAAAACCCTCAACAAAATTCTTGCAAATCGAATTCAGCAGCACATTAAAAAAATTATACACCATAACCAAGTAGGATTCATCCCAGGTATGCAAGGATGGTTCAACATAAGAAAATCAATTAATGTAATACACCATATCAACAAATCAAAGCAGAAAAACCACATGATCATCTCAATTGATGCAGAAAAGGCATTTGACAAAATTCAACATCCTTTCTTGTTGAAAACACCTCGAAGGATAAGAACAGAAGGTAACTTCCTCAACATAATAAAGGGAATATTTGAAAAACCCACAGCTAACATCATCCTCAATGGAGAATAACTGAAAACTTTCCCTCTATGATCAGGAATAGGACAAGGATGTCCACTATCACCATTGTTATTCAACATTGTGTTGGAAGTTCTAGCCAGATCAATTAGACAAGAAAAAGAAATACAAGGCATCAAAATTGGAAAGGAAGAACTAATACTCTCACTATCTGCAGATGATATGATACTATATGTTGAAAATCCTGAAAAATCCACAGCAAAACTACTAAAGCTAATAAATGAGTACAGCAAAGTGGTAGGTTACAAGGTCAACATGTAAAAATCTGTAATATTTCTATACACCAGTAATGGACAATCTGAGAGGGAAATCAAGAAAAAAATCCATTTATAATTGCAACCAAAAGAATAAAATATTTAGAAATAAATTCAACTAAGGATATAAAAGATCTACACAAAGAAAACTACAAGAAATTCTCAAAAGAAATCACAGAAGACCTAAATAAATGGAAGGGCATATCGTGTTCATGGATTGGAAGACTAAATATAGTTAAGATGCCAATTCTACCTAAATTGATGTATAGATTCAATGCAATACCAATTAAAATCCCAAAAACTTACTTTTCAGAAATAGAAAAACCAATAACCAAATTTTTCTGGAAGGGCAGGGAGCCCTGATAGCTAAAAATATCTTGAGAAAGAAAAATGAAGTTGGAGGCCTCACGCTACCTGACTTTAAGGCATATTATGAAGCTATAGTGGTCGAAACAGCATGGTACTGGCATAAAGATAGATATGCTGACCACTGGAATCGAATAGAGTGTTTAGATAGAGACCCTCTCATCTATGGACATTGATCTTTGATAAGGGACAGAACAGTCTCTTCAATAAATGGTGCCTAGAGAACTGGATAATCACATGCAAAAGAATGAAAGAGGATCCATATCTCACACCCTATACAAAAATTAACTTAAAAGGGGTCAAAGACCTAAACATTAGATCTAAGGCCATAAAACTTTTAGAAGAAAATGTAGGGAAATATCTTATCAATCTTATAATAGGAGGTGGTTTCCTATACCTTATACCCAAAGCACGAGCATTGAAGAAAGAAAGAAAGATGGAAACTCCTCAAAATTAAACACTTTTGTGCATCAAAGATCTTCGTCAAGAAAGTAAAAAGACAGCCTACACAATGGGAGACAATATTTGGAAACGATATATCAGATAAAGGTCTACTATCCAGAATATATAAAGAGACTGTTCAACTCAACAACAAAAGGACAGACAACCCAACTACAAAATGGGCAAAAGACATGAACAGAAACTTCTCAGAAGAGGAAATACAAATGGCCAAAAGGCACATGAAAAGATTCTCAACTTCTCTGGCTATTAGGGAAATGCAAATCAAAACCACAAGGAATATTATCTCTCACCCACCAGAATGGCCATTATCAATAAAACAGAACACAAGTGCTGGAGAGGATGTGGAGAAAGAGGCACACTTATCCACTGTTGGTGGGAATGTCAAATGGTACAACTGCTGTGGAAGGCAGTGTGGTGGCTCCTCAGAAAGCTAAGTATAGCATTGCCATATGATCTGGCAATACCATTGCTAGATGTCTACTCAGAGGACATGAGGGCAAGAACACAAATGGACATTTGCACACCAGTGTTTATAGCAGCATTATTTACAATTGCCAAGAGATGGAAACAGCCAAAATGTCCATCAACAGAGGAGTAGCTAAGCAAGCTGAGTTATATACATACAATGGACTATTATGCAGCTGTAAGACAGGATAAAGTTATGAAGTATGTAACAACATGGATGGACCTTAAGGACATTATGCTGAGTGAGATTAGCCAGAAACAAAAGGACAAATACTGTATGGTCTCACTGATATGAACTGACATTAGCGAATGAACTTGGAGAATTTCAGTTAGTAACAGAGACCATCAGGAGATAGAAATGGAGTAGATATTGGGTAATTGGAGCTGAAGGGATAGAGATTGTGCAGCAGGACTGATTGTAAAAATTCAGAAATGAATAGCACAATATTACCTAACTGTAACACTATAATGTTAGGACACTGAATGAAGCTAGATGTGAAAATGATAGAGGGAGGAGGCCTGGGGACATGAATGAAATCAGAAGGAAAGATAGATGATAAAGACTGCGATGGTATACTCTAGGAATGCTTAGAGTATACAATGTTAGTGACTAAATGTGCAAATTTAAAAACGTTTCTGCATGAGGAAGAACAAAGGAATATCAATAATGCAGGGTGTTGAAAATAGATGGTAATTCATATTTTAAAACTTTAACTTATGTGTGAGACAAGTAAAAATGTTTATTTAGTACAAAATTTATATTTTGACTAGTGCATTTCCTAATATAACTTATGTGGACAGCTTAATCAAACACCATAGTACTTGGAACCTTGCGTAGGGCATGATATTTTGTTGGTTTGTCCAGACTGATGCCCAGATAAATCCCAGAGCGATTTGAACAATGAATAGGGAAGTATTTGCAGAGTCCCCTAAGGGGAATGGTGAGAAAGGGGGAAAATTCAACTTCCCCAAGTGGAGAATTCTTGATATTTTCACAGGCAGTGGGGACAGCCAAAGCAATGGGCCGAGCCTCCAATCTTGGGGTTTGTTCATATGAAACTTAATCCCACAAAGGATAGGCTAAGCCCAATTTGGGATTGGGTCTAAGAGTCACCCCCAAGAGAACCTCTTCTGTTGCTCACATGTGGCCTCTCTCTCAGCTGACACAGCAAGCAAATTCACTGCCCTCCCCCTCTCTACATGGAACATGTCTCCCAGGGGTGTGGACCTTCCTGGCAAGGTGGGACAGAAATCCTACAATGAGCTGGAACTCAGCATTAAGGGATTGAGAAAATCTCGACCAAAAGGGGGAGGAGAGAAATGAGACAAAATAAAGCGCCAGGCTGAGAGATTCCAAATGGAGTCGAGAGGTTATCCTGGAGATTATTCTTGTGCATTAAATAGATATCACCTGTTTAGTTAAGGTGTGATGGAGAGGTTGGAGGGAACTGCCTGAAAATGTGGAGCTGTGCTCCAGTGGCCATGTTTCTTGAAGATAATTGTATGATGATATGGCTGTCGCAGTGTGACTGTGTGGTTGTGAGAGCCTTGTGTCTGATGCTTCTTTTGTCTTCCTTATCGACAGACAAATAAAACATATGGATTAAAAATAAATAAATAATAGGGGGAACAAATGTTAAAATAAATTTAGTAGATTGAAATGCTGGTGATCGGTGAAGGGGAGGGGTAAGGGATATGGTATGTATGAACTTTTTTTCTGTTTTCTTTTTATTGCTTTTTCTGAATTGATGCAGATGTTGTAAGAAATGATCATGATGATGAATACACAACTGTGTGATAAAAAATGTCTATGAGATAGGTCTATGTTGTTCCAATTATCAGGATTCATTACCACATTCTTTTTTCTTGCCAGAGCAGCATTCTATTATATAAATATACCAGAAATTATTTATCCCTACCCTGTTTATAGACATTTGGGTTGTATGGGCTATTATAAATAAATAAAGCTGCTATAAAAAAAAGAAAATGAACCTCATGATAATCTAATTATTTTGTATTGATTTTTATGTGTGTGTGTTCCAAGTTTACTTCTGGATAGGACAGAACATGCCCATGTATTTTGCCAAATGAACCGTCTGCCTGGTGGGACCCCTTCTGGTGGAACAGGAGATCACTACCTTTTCTCATCTCTCTGGTGCTGAGCGGATAACTGCAGGGATGGACTGTAGCCTCGTGGCCATTTATCTTAGAAGCTGGGAGAATTTGGTGTACCTGCATTCTGCTCGTCAACAACCCAGAGAACATGAGCCATGTGCTGAGAACATCTCCACTTAAAGAATAAGTAATATTAAAATGTTGCTTGTGGAACAAGCCAAGTGCCAGCAAAATGACTCTGTATTTTGTGGAGCTGGACTCTGCATAGACAGCTGTAGGAGATTTGGAGCACAATCCTGAGTACAGCATAATGAGCCTGTACTTAGCATCTTCCCATTTGCTCTTCCTTTGTCCTCATTCTCCCGTCTATGAAGCCTCCTTAGACTAATTCTTACAGCTTATAAAAGGGTTTCTTGTGGGGAATTGATCTAGTGTTCATAGTGTCCCTGGGAGGGAGGGATTGCCATCATCATCACCATTTGACAGCTGAGGACACTAGGAGGGGAAGGAGGACACATCCAGGCAATTAAACCGTTCTGACATCACTTCTCAGGCCATTTAAGTGGGTGACTTGTACATGGCTTTTGGCCAAGAATCTCAGATTCCAAAGGTTTCCCTCACCAGGTAACCAAACTAAGAACAGCCAAGCGTAGCGAGGGCTTACTCTCTGGTTGGCACCATACTGAGTGCTTTACATGTAACATCCCATTTCCCCTCTCAATAACCTTGTGACTGCTACTTTTTATTCCCATTTTTAAGATGAGGAATCTGAGGTCCAGGGAGAGTCACCTGGTGGGTGTAGGGTCGGCGGGTGCAGGGCTGGTAGGCTTCTAGGCAGAGAAGCATCATTGTGGTACCCAATTGAAAGCTAGTGATTTGATCCAAAAACCAGTGTTTTTGAACTGAAGAACAGGCATAACTCTTCCTTCTTACCCAAACTTAGGCAACCAAAGTAAGATAAGAGGGCAATTTGTTGAAAAACCTAAGCCAGAAAGACATCAATGGAAGACCCAATTCTGGGTGGTTCTCAGCCAGTTTGCTAAAAATCACTTCACCAACCTGTTCAGGACTTTGGAGATGTTTACTTTTTGTCCCTCCATGGCTACCATCCTCCCCACCCCATCCACGCAGCACTTCTGCCTTGGCCCGCTGGGCCTCTGCTGCTCTACCAGGCCTGTCTCTTCCCATCTGGCACTGGAGGCGAGCGCTCCAGCTTCTCTGCTAACCAGAGGCTTTGAAGCCAACGGATATTTTCCCTTCTCTCTCTCCTTTAGATGCTTGCCTCTGAGAATCAGACGTGGGTGGGCTGCGTTTGATTGTAAGACCAGAAAACCCCGCTGTCTCAATACCTTGTGGCTTAGGAGAGTCCCACTGGTCACGGCTTACTCCCCCAGGGACCTCTCAGTGAAACGAAGGAGCTCTGCAAGGTACCCTGGGGGGTGAGAGGCTCAGGATGAGTGACCATGATTTATAATCTTTCAAAAGGCCACTCCCCCAAGAGCTCATATTTCACAGTACAACCAGCACCTTAAACCATTGTAAGAAAATGGTCCATCTGCCCTAAAGCAGAAACATTTATGGCGATTGCTTTTATTCCACTGATTTTAGATTATCATTTTATTTTATTATCTAGTTGTTTCATTGTTTTATTTTCTTTTGATTAATTAACATAATATTCAATGAATTAAATCATTTATTTTACATTTTTGTTTATTAGGTTGATTAATTGATTACTCATTTGAATTAATTATTTATTTTATTTTATCTTATCTTATATAGTTTTGGTTCCTCTGTCCTAATAAACAGGACCCAATTCCCCATAGCTGTGCTGGCATGTAAAGCGGCCTGTTCCTGGGCAGTGATCCCTAGAGGACCAACGGACTTGGCAGTGAAGGAACAGGAGTGGGCACTCACCATCACTGTGCTGCAAGGAGCACACCCTCCTTCAGGTTACAGCCATCACCTTGCATTACCTGTCAGCCAAACATCTCAAAGGACTTGCTATAATTTTTTAGACAGAAAAAAAAAAAGAGGGATGTGAGGGTAGTTCAGTGGTAGAATTCTCGCCTGCCATGTGGGAGAACCAGGTTTGATTCTTGTCCCATGTACTTCCCAAACAAACAAAAAACCAACAAAACCAACCAACAAACAAAAAATTCAACAAAAGATGCTTCAATAGTGGGATACTCACATGGAAAAAGAATGAAATGTGACCCCCATCATACAGCATACAAAAAAAAAAGAAGAAGAAAAAAATGATCAGAGATTTAAAACAGCAGAACCCACATTGCCTTTTGGGGATCCCAACTAGGGAACCGTTCTCTAGCACGCTGGCAGCACAGAACAATCATTTGCTACTGTCTCAGTCTGCCAGGGCTGCTATGACAAGTAGCACGCCCTGGTTGACTTAAACGATGGGAATTTATTGGTTTTCAGTATTTGGACACTGGAAGTTCCAGAATATAGTGTTCCCTCAGGCTCTGTCTGCCCTGATTCTTATTGACTTCTGGCTTCTCCTGTTTCTGTCTTTGATTGACTAATGTCTCGATTTTCTCTGCCTTATAAGGACTCCAGTCACAGAGATTAAGGTCCCCCCACCCCCCCACCAATTCAATGTGGCCTCGCCTCGATAGGGTCTTCGAAGATTCTATTCACAAGTGAGTCTATACCATAACTAATATTAACCTTCAAAGGTCCTGTTTACAAGTGGGTTCATACCCATAGAAACATGGGTTGAGACTTGAGTATGTCTTTTCTGGGGGATGGGATTTGACCCCAACAGATCCCACTGATGTTGATAACCTAGAAGCAATGCAACTCAATCTAGCATTTCACTAGACTGCTTCAGAACCAGGATCTACAGCAAGCCTAAGAACTTCGGGGTTCCATTGGGTCATGACAACTGAGCTGACAAAAGTGGCTTACTGAATCACACGGCTTTGCATGGATTAAAATGATACCTATTTAATACCTCAAAGAAAATGGATGTTTGCTTAGAACAGGGCCCAACTAACCTACAAGAGTCTATGGAAGGGCAGCTTGGTAAGGTCCAAAGAACAGAGAAGGCCCAAAAGGCTGGTCTGAGTGCCATTCCATGGCTTTCCAGCCGTGCCATACTGTTCAGAGTACTTGATGTCCCAGAGCTGCAGTTTCTCATCTGACATGAGGATAATAACATCTTCTGTATAGGCTCCCTGAGACTGTTGGGAGGAGCAAACGAAGTAAGGGAAAGCCCTTCACAGAGCGTAGAGCATTATTTAAATATTAAGTTGTTAATATACTCCTCAGTGAGACTCATCCTAGAAACCAGTTCTTCAGGCATCTGCCAGCAGGTGCGGGTAAAGGTGGCTGTCAGTGAGACCTCCCCATTGCTGTCAGAGCAGGTTTACAATCCAGGCATTGGGGATACGGAGGGTATTTGCTTCACTATATCCCTCTAGGCCAATGGTTCTCTAAGTGAGGTCCCCTAGTCTCCAGCAGCAGCACCATCTGGGAACTTGCTAGAAATGCAAATTCTCAGGTCCCACCTCTGATCTGCTAATCAACATCACTGGGGGTGTTTTAACAAGCCCTCCAGGTGGTTCTGATGCAAACTGAGGAATCACCTTTGGGAGTCTCTGCAGAAACCAAGAACAAGAGCCCCTCTGTAACAGCCTGTTACTCTCCCTTTGCAGCCTGAGCAAGCAAGGAGGTGAATTCTAGAGCCAGGAGGAGCTTTAGAAGCCATTTTTCTAGCTGGTTCATTTTGTAGCTGAGGATCTTGAAGTCCTTAGGGATTAAGTCAGGTCTCTCCAAACCCAGGCCAGGAGCTGGTAGCAAGGTGGCTCTCGGACCACTGCTCTTCCCACTGTGTCCCCTGTCTCTGCTTGTGTCCAGATCAAAGACACCCTTCAACTGCTACTCAGAGAAGGAGGCGCAGCTTGGAGGAGCAAGGTCAAGCAGAAAGGCTGGACTCTGTCTGACTCAACGTCCTCTAGCCATGAGGGCAGGGCCCCAAGGGAAGTCCTGGTCACCCTCCTTGCTCTTGGTTTGAAGGATGGAGGTTCTTGGTGACTGGTGAACCTCCTATCCATGATCCTCAAAAGGAACCAAGTTGGGGCCCCTCAGGAGCCCCGAGAGTTCCCTTCCATGGAAACCACTTCCCATTTGGGGTGGAAGTCCCGGCCATGTGAAGCTTGTGATTCCTATTTCCTCTTGTTGAGGGCCCCAGTGACAATGGAGTCAGGGTAAAGCGTTCCCCATAGAGCATGTTTCCACAGGAGAAGGCCAAGGTTTGAACAGAAAGAGCCTGCAAATAAAATCAACCATCACTGACAGCTGCTGGGCAGGTTAGTTCCTGCAACCAAAAGCTGAAATCCAAGGGTGACCTATAAATTCATTCCCAGAAATCCTTACTTCAGGCTCATAAGGACTGAGAGAGGTTTGGGAGTGGCAGTGACTCACCTCAAAAATTGTCCTATTCTCTGCTGTAAAATGTCTCTCTCTCTCAGCCTCACTCTCTCTCTTGGCATTGGGTGAAATGATCCCACTTGTCAAGCGCTGCCTTTACCTTATAATATCGCCAAAGTGTTTATATGGGATCTTTGCTCAAAAACACTAATTTCTTTCCATGTCCTTACTAAAGGTTAAGTGAGTCACTATTTCCCAGCCAACGCAATGGCCCTTTACAGAGTCCCACTTCTGACATGGCCTAAAGGTCATGCTTTGAGAGTCCCATGCTCCACAGCGGACGCAACCCTGAGACAGCCATTTAACCTCCTCTTGGTGGCCGCATCTGTAAAGTAATGCAGGGATGTGGTCTTTGCTTAGATGTAACTTAAAGAGTAGCTGCTATGACTCCCATAGCTCTTCGTACCCGGATGAACCATCTAATTCATTTGATCAGTAGGTGGAGGCTGAATTATCCTGGTAGTCCCTCCGCTTTGATCAGGACCAGGTGAAAATCAAATTTTCAGTCCGCGTGGGGGTGTGTAGGTAGGCCCAGCATGCAGTGCTCCAATGCTCAGTTACGGGGGAAATTTCAGGCACCTATCATTTCATACTATGTAGATCAGTAAAAGAGAGGATTTGTGCTTAATTCATCAGTTTGGGATTTTCTGTTAGCTTTTTAAAGTTGTAGTCAGTCAAAGCAGTTGGTGGCTCTCTAGAAGCGATGTTGCTTCCAGGGCCAGGGGCCACGCCCTGCGCTGCCCATTGGTTGGCACATACCCATTCAAAACCCTCAATAACACAGAAACGGCTGGGGTCACCAGAAGAGGAACCCCTCCCTGGCTTGCTGGTGGGTAACAGACACTCGCAGGCCGGGGTGTTTAATTTGGAGCGATGATCACTCTGTTACACTCCACTGCACACCTGGGCTAGAGGTGGCTGCCAAAGGATTCCCAAAGGAGAGCCCTTCTCTCTGCCCAATGCATAGAGACTCCTGCTCAGTATCGCCCAAAGCCCTAAAATAATTCTGGGGACAGAGCTCACAGTCCTCTCTTACTGAGGCCATTGCATGTCATTGAGATGGTCATTAAAATATTAAGTCTAAATATACCCTAACATGACTTTGCCTCTTCACCTTTCGGCCAACAGCTGCTCCTTAAATTCCCAGCCGGGTGCTGCTTCCCTATCACCACCAGAGGGCGAGAAAGACACGCGCTACAGTTTCTCCCCCGCCCACCTGCAGGCCGGCACCCGGAGCGCGAGAGCGTTTCTCTGCCCCCAAACGCTGATGCAGTTTATTCTCTAGAAAATAAAGGCGTTCATAGATGTGAAACTACCAGTGTTAGCTCAGGAAGAAGTGTAACCTGGCGTCTCCCCTCTCTCCCAACCTTTCAGAGCTTGGAACATAGTTATTCTCTGGAGACTGTACGCACTGTTTTAAATCACTTTATTGATAGATGTGCAGGAGTTCAGAATGGGTGATGGAAGAAGGTGTGGTGGTTTGGAGCAGAACCCTGGTCCCAGCACTGCTTGGAAGGGCACGGCAAAGGACAGTGTCCTTTACAAAAGAAGCCACCATCCTTGTGGGTGATTCTCTCCCAGTTCTAGGCACATCACTAGAGGGACTCATCAAGGAATTTTAAATAACCTCGTAGCAAAAGGTGGGGAAATAAACTGCAAATCTACCACGAATAAAGCTATTCAGGTCTGTCTCGGTTCTTCTCTTCCTTCTTCTCTCTCCCAGCTCCTTCCTCTGCCTTTTCTACAGTTATGATAGGACATGGCATGAGTTGACATGATATAGGACGTGGCATATGATTCATGAGGAAGTTTCTAGACCCTTCCAAACAGAATATGCTTAAGGTTTTGCCTTTATTCCCATAGCAAGTTAAATGTGTCCAGCTGTCTCCTGAAAGAAGGGTGAAAAGCATGGTTTAGATGCCTGCCAGGAAGGAGATGCAAAGAGAGGCTTTTGGTAAAAGGCAATAAAGGTTTGGGAGAATCTCTATCAGTTTATAATGGTCGGGAGATCTTTCTCCTTGGTCTTGTATGGATCCCAAGCTTGAATGAAGATATTGGTTATCAGCAGGCTTCTGGGCCATCTGCTTTTTAGCTAGGAATACCTCCTTACCCCCACCCCACAGTGTCCTGGTCCTGCTAGGTTAGCCAGGGCTAGGTTCCAGGGCTGCAGCTGGGCCATACCTCCTCCTTTTGTGAAACAGAAAAAGGTGCCCCCTTTCCCGCACAGGCACAGCCCAGTGGCATGGTGCACAGTTTGTTCCAAAGCATGGGAGCTCAACTCCAGCCTCCCTCTTCCCCTGACTGCACATCCTGAGCCTGCCAGCCTTGGGAGATTGAGTTGACTCTTAGGTCCATACTCATCAAACGAGTGCCAATGCCCAGCATTTTTCCTAGTTCTAAAAAATTATACAGCACTGTCATTCTCTACAATATTAAAGGGAACACGCACTAGCTGTGGTGGCTATAATTATAGCATCTCAGCTTTGAAAGGGACTTTAAAGGGTAACCTGGCCCAACCACTGGCTTGACTTCATCTGGTGCTTGGGAACCACCGCCTCTCCCGGCTGCCCAGTCCATCTCCAGGCTGTATTAATTGCTGGAAAATTCTTCCTTAACTGAAGTTTGCCTGACTCCTTTTACCTGGCACCCGTTAGTCCCTGGTCTGCCTTCTGCAATGTACAAAGTCAGTCTCCTTTCTTATCATGACAGTCCTTTCTTCCCCTTTGTGGCTAAACCTGGTATTAAATGGTCACTCCACCTCATCAGATCAGCTGCTCTAACACCTTTTGGGGGGGGGGGGGGGCGCGCCTTGCTCTGGGCTCACCACTCTAGAATGGTCTGATCAGTGCAGATTCCAGTAGAACATTCACTGCCTTAGGGACATTTAACAGGCATTGGCACCAAACCTCCGTGCCACCCACTCCTGCTGTTATTCTCACCTGTTTTTAAGGTCAGGATTCCTGAGGATAGATGGGGAAAATGGAGGCTGGGGACTGTGTCACATCACTGCTTTTTAAAGAAACCCTCGTAAAGCATTTCTTGAAAAGTAATAATTCCTTCTTATTCAGCTTGATGGAGAAGGCAATGTCATGAGTCATTTTGTGTAAGGCCATGACTTCATTCCTGAGACTGCCTTTCACCTGGGAGGGACGTTAGAGGCCATTCTACTAGTTTTGTTTCGCAGCGGACAACACAGAGGTCCAGAAAGGGTAATGATGTTTGGCCAACGTCACACACCGGGAAGTGGCTGAGCCCCAGCTGGTGGGGGTCCTGAGAGCAGGGAGCCGCTCGCCCCCCCCCCCCACCTCTTTGTTGCGCCTGAAGGACCCACAGGCAGCAGCCACACAAGTTTTCACACTTTCCTGTATTTTCCAAGTTGTATACAATGATCTACTTTCACAATCAGTGAAACACCACACTCACTACAAACAGGTGCCCCCGTCCCTAAATTCCCTCTGTCTTGTCCGCACACCGGTAGGGTGACGCTCAGGAAGTTCGCTGTTCCCTAACCCCTAAAAAATGAGCTAATTCAGGGACCCCATTCTGGTCGGAAGTTAAACACCAACCAACACAAAACTTCTTTCCATCCCGTCGGCCGCGATCCCTCCCGCCTCGGCTCCCACGGGGCTGGTCTCCAAGTTCCGCATTCAATTCCCCGCGTAGGGAAAGCAGGAGAGCGGGAGGGGTGCAGGGCGAGGACCCCGCGCGAGGGCGGCCGGGCCCAGGCCTGGGGACCCGATCCGCTCCAGACCGGGGGAAACCCGGAGGGGCGCCGAGGGGCTGCCCGGGCGGGAAGCGCGGCGGCCCCCGGGCCGGGGAGGGGCCGCCAGGAGGCCCCGGGGCGGGACGCGGCGAGGGGCGGAGCCGGCGCGGGTGCGTGGAGCCCGCGGCGGGGCGGGTGATGGGAAGCAGCGCCCGAGCTCCTCGGCGCCTCGGCACCATTACCTTCAATTATCCTAATTGGGGCCGCGGCCGCGTTTGCATTTCCCCCGGGGCGCCCCGGGCCGCCCGCCCGCCCGCCTCCGTCCCCGGCGCGGGTCGTCCGCCCCGTCCCCCTGCCCGCCTCGCGCGTCTCCACCGATCCTCTGGGCCCCGCTCTCCGCGCCCGTCCTCCCGGGGCCGGCGCCAGCCTCCCATTGATCGTCCCGGCCGGCGCTGCGGCGGCGGCGGCGGCTCTGTTCTCGCTTAGGTGGAAAGTTAGAGCGACCCGTGCGTTAGCGTTTCTTCTGCGCGATCTCAAAGCCCTTCTCTGCTTTCATTCCAATGAGCCGGGACTTCAGCATACAAAGTATCTGAAGTCTGTTCTTAACTCTACTGACACTTCCTGGAAGAGTCACCCCCTTGCGCTTCCCTTCCTTACCCCACCCCACCCCACCCACCGCTTTCTTCTCTCTTTATGGCTGACTCTCTCGGAGGCTTGAACTCAACTTTTTGTTTTTCCAGAAGAACTGCGGGTCTTCACTGATGGACGGGAAGGCTTAGGAAGGAAGGAATGTCAGCCCCCACACCCCCTTTTCCTACAAACCTTCGTTAAAATTAGGCAGAGTCACGTATCAGAAGGGGCAGGACCATACATAAGCGTTCTGGGGACCCTTTTCGTGGGTCTTAGATCCCCCCACACACCAAAAACAAAACAAAACAAAACAAAAATACAACCTCAAAACCCAAACAGGACAACAAATCCTTTCCCGGCAAGCGCACTCACAGCTAATCCAGATTTTATTAGGAAATGCTTCAAGTCTGACAGGGAGTGACCTCCGATTTCTCTGGCAGAAATGGTCCTGAATTGGAGATGAGTGATAGATAAGAGTTGGTCCGCAGCCTGGAAGATGCTTCTTGCATTTCCTAGAAGATTAGATTCAAGAGGCATGGTCTCCAGTCCATGGGCATGGGCAGCTTCTTCTCTCTTGCCGCCTAAATTTCCTGCATAAAGGTAAGTTAGCAGACCAATTTGTCTCGGCTGATTGTTGGACAATCACCAGGCATGGGAGCAAGCTTTTGTTGGCAAGACTGTGTTTTTGGAGATACCATCACCTGGCGGAGGCTGGAGGCTGGCTTGGTGGTGGCATAGATTGTGCTCGAACCTTAAGACTCCAGAGAGAATAAAATCCTGAACCCCCCTGGGAAGTCGTGAAATCACCATCAATTTATTCAGATGAGTATAAGATGCATTTGAATAAACTCTTTGTTTCTGAGGAAAATTCATTTGACATTTCCGTAGGGCTTCACCTTTAACAAAACCTCATGCCATGATCTCATGTTACATTCCTAGCAATCTCTGAGGCAGCCAGACAGGCCACCCACCATTATTGTCCTCATTTTATGGGTGAGGAAACGGAGGCACAGAGAGGTCAGTTGGTTTGCTCAGGATAACAAAATGAATAATGGAGCATGGATACAAATTCAGGTCTTCTGTCTCTTCCTGTATTGTTTGTTCAGCTACAAAGTTATACCTTTTTCCATTCAGAACCCACTCACTGATGTTAATTGATTTGAAGATAAAACTTATTTATGGCTACCATGGGAAAAGCCTTGAAGGCACTGGAAAGAATGATAAAGACATTTTCTTCTCTTTAAGGGGTTTATAAACTCACCAAGGAGCCAGGTAGAAGGGGAAATTTAAGCATCCATGTAAACAAAAACGTTTCCTTGGAAAACTTTTCTCTAGGCCTGTGATTTTATAAGGAACCAGGAAAGCCAGGGAGTACCAGTGAGGGTGCAGCTCTAAGGAAACAAGTGACTACTTTGGCTCTTTGGTTCTGAACTTGATGAAGTTTGCCCATGTATCACATGGGACAGGCCAGCAGTGTCACTGTGCCCCTGGGTGTGTGAGGCAGGTGATGTGTGGGCACCTGACCCCCCCCCCCCCCACATCTAAGGTGTATAGGTGGGGAAAGGCTATATGATTATTTGCCCCCAAATGCCCTTGTTTCTCAGGAAACCTACAAAAAGCTCTTTTCATTACCATAGGCAACTCACAAGGCAGGACATTCACGATTTGTTGTGTTATAAAAGCAGTCCAAGAGTTCCAAGCAGTTCTGGATCTAGATTGTGTGAGATGAGCCAACTTCAATTGGTGACATTTAGTTTAGATGATGGCAAACACTCCAGTGATAAACTGACATTAAACTAATAGTTTGGAGGAGTAATCTTAATTCTATGCACAGTACTTCACTCTGGGTGAGTTAAGTGAATCATTGGTGTGAATGTGAGTGTATGTGTGTGTCATATATGCATATAACATGCATCACGGTACTGGATCATGTGGTCTTCCAGGTGCACAGCCTTGCAGGAGGCAGCAGCCCAGTTTTGGATCAGCCAGGCCCCCACCTTAGCGGAACGGACCACAACTTGAGCATCTTGGGACCATCTATATCCATCGACTGGCCTGCGGGTTCAGCTTAGGAACCGGGTACCAGGAAAGCAAAGAGCTGAGGTGGTTTGCCACTGTGGGAAGAGGCAACATGATCTTTCTTCCTTATAATTACACAAATCTGACCGGAACAATATTCTATAAATGCACATATTTTAAAAGACATATTTGAAAAGATAGGCTAAACATCTAGGCAAAAGACCCTAAACCGGGAATGCTTACATGAACTCATAGCTGCAGAGGAGCTTGTTTGTTAGTAACTGACAGCTGCCCAAATCTGACAAAGGAAGAATACTGATCTTGAGAAGCAAAAGTGCACTTGGAGTTCTTCTCTTAATATCAAGGAGGAGAACAAGGGTTCTGGCCATTAAGGATTTCACTTAGTGCTACTAGGCAGGTCTTTCCACAAACTCTCTCAGCCAAGCATATTTTGCTGAAATATCCTCAATATTAGAAGATCTGCTCATTTGGTATGCCACCCCATCCCATCCCATCCTATCCTATTCGTTGAACCCATACATGAAGGTTATTGTGGAACCTGACACTTCATAAGTGGTAAAACAAGTACTATGCAGTTCATTATTTTCATTATTATTTCAATAACCATTTCATTTTTATAATGGAATAATAACAATGGCAGTGACAAAAACATGATGGCAAAAGTAAGCAATTGCAAAGTTCCATGGAAAATTATCTTTGAAGAGCTGGAACTCAAAACTACTGTCTGGGTCAAGAATGCCCCTTCATCTGGATTTGGTTTGCTCAGGTTAACATATCTGCATTAAAGGATGAAGTCTCCATTTTAGTTAAGGAAAAAATAAGAGAAATCCAACTGGTTACTTGACATCAGGTGGGCAAAACCAGCAGGCCGTTGAATACTTTCTTTAGCATAACCACACAGAATAAAGGCTCATGCAGAGATCAAGGGTCACAAAGAATATATTATTCAGTAATAAGTAATGTCCATTGTTCAATTCATAAACCAGGTAAGATTCTTACTGAATTCTAAATTTTAGTAGCCTTAAAAATTCATGAGAAAATCTCAGCCCAACAGATGGTTTGTCCGTAAGACCCTGCAGCACTTTTGCTCATCTGTGGGAGATGGGCATTTTTGAATGTGAGCCTCATTAGAGAGCCTCTTGGCCTGTCCTCTCACACTATCTCCAGGCCTGAGCCATCAGTCTTTATCCCTTCTCCCATTTTGGAGAGGAAAAAAAAAATCTTCACTAGATAGTCGGCTAATCTCTCACCTTTGACTGTATTCCAGTGAAAGTAAATTTTTGGATATGAATTAACTTCTACCGGGAACAAATGACTTAAAAAAAAAAAAAGCTGCTACTGGGAATTCCAAGCATTACCTATCCTCTGTGGATTGTTAGTTGAGGGCAGATTTGTATAACAGGCAGAAATGTTAGATCCTATCTCCACACTGCAATAGTCCTTTGTATGCTGGCCAAGAACCGGAACACAACTGCCTTCTCTCTGAACGAAATGCACCAAGAGCTATTTTTTCACCTGCACTGTGAAGGGAGAGGCATTGCTGAAAGTGGGGAGCACATGTAATTTATGGGAAACAAAGGCATTTATTTGGGTTTGTAAAAAAAGAGCTATTCACTTTTTTGTTTGTGTACCCCAAAAGAATTTTATAAAAAATATATGCATCCCCTTGCCCACTTTTATATTGATATCTAAAATTTTTATCATAAAATTAACAGTTGTAAAGGAAGTAATTTCCAGTGTGTTGCAAATATTGGCATTTGAAAATAAAACCATCACACAACTGTTAAAAAAAAAAAAAGAGCTATTCCAGGACATTTTGGGAGGTTCTTTGGAATTTTTCTACGGAGGAAATCATGTCATCAGGGGACCATTTTACTTCTTCCTTTCCAAATTGTACTTGCTTTATTTATTTTTCTTGTCTTCTTGTGCTGGCTAGAACTTCCAATATGTGTAGAATAAGGGTGGTGGACTGAAACTCCTTACCTTGTTCTCAATATTAGAGGGAAGGCATTCAGTCATTTGGCATTAGATACGATGTCAGTTTTAGTTGTTTTTCTTTCCTTTTTCTTTTTCGTAGATGCTCTTTATCAAGTTGGACAAAGACTATAACTCTTTCTAGACATAGCTGGATTTGCTTTGCAAATATTTTGTTAAGGATTTTTCCATGTAAGTTCATGAATGAAACAGGTCTGTAGTTTGTTGTTGTTGGTAGAAACTTACAGCTCATTAACAAAATGGGTGGCGGCACCCTAGGTCCTTGGTTTTGTTCTGCTTTTCAATTGGTAAAGAACATGAAATGTAAAAAGTCATTTTGTGGTGTAGACAGACACAAAGATGCATCACATTGCTGTGCTGGGATGGTATAGTGCATATGTGCATGGATAAATCGTATTAGAACAGGGTTTTAAAGTAAGGAAACAAAGCTATTACAGTGCTTAATTATTTCAGTTCATTAGGCCTAGCATCAGCTTTTTGTTCTTGGGTATAGATAGCTTGTTTCCAAGTTGTGTTTTGAGAATTCTCTTCATATGAATAAAAAGAAAAAAATCATCAAGTGATTTCATTTCTTGATTTAAATTTCAAAAGGACATCAGATTTTATTATTTTTCTCTTTATCCATCCTTCTTTATTAACCTATGTGTAGGAAAGTAATAACTGGATGAGATACAAAACTTAAGTCACATTCTGTAGAGAAGCAATTTTCCTTGAGAGTCCTAAATATAAAATTGTTGCTTGTTCCATCAACTATTGATAGGACTTCCTAATTGACATATTATCCCTAAATCAATTTTGATTTTCCACATCGATTCAAATGCCCTCACTACTTAGTTGAAACGTCCATGTCTGCTCCAAAACCATCATATAAAGTGCAGACCTGTTTCTCTTAACACTCATTTCTAGCCATTTAAAAAGTTCAGGCATTAAACTACTACTAATAACAAAAGAGGTGAAGCCTTGCCTAAGGAAAGGCTCACAAGTTCTTTTTCCAAACTGTGTTTGCAACAAATTAAGAGCATACATCCGGGAATGATAAAAGTCAGTGTTCATTCAATTAAATACTAGTGTCTTGGCTTGGGCACTTTGAGTTGCAAGCAGAAGAATCTTAAGTAAAGAGGAGAACTCATTCAAATTACCGAGTTAACCTTTAAGTGAAACTTAAGGACAGGAAGTGAGGTGAGGCTCACCAACAACTGGAAATCCATTTGGATTCACATTCCTGCCACTCTATGCATCTGGGCAAGCTCTCTTTTTCTGCAGGCAGGTAGACTGTGGCTGCCCCATAGCTCTGAATTTGTACTTCTGTCTGCTAAGTGACCTGTAGGAATCGACCAGCATCTCTTTTCAGAGCCCCAGAAGACAGAATCTAAACAGCCAACTTGAGTCATGTGTCTACCTAGATGTGGCCAGACCGGCTGCCAGTGTCCCACTCTGGGGGGAGGGGAAGCTGTCTGCACCAGGCTGAAGACACTCAGGAAGGGCTTACTACAATGCAACTCTCAAGGACACATCCCAATACATCTTCCCTTACCCCAGAATCTATCTGCATCTAAGCTAAACACAGTTACTTTCAGGTGCAGCTCCGCCCACTCCTGGCTGAGGCCATAAATAATTGCTCCCATCTACCCCTCCGCTCCGCCCCACGCCCCCTCCTCCGGAGGTCCCATGCTCAGGTTCCTGTAAAGCCCCCTCCTTGCTTTTCCCCAGGTCACTTTTTTTTTTTTTTTAACAACTTTACTTTCCTGGGCTAGGTACGTGCTTCTTTAGGCATCATAACATCCTACACACAAATGTCTCTGTAGTCCCCCTCCAAAGTTTGTGATTTCCTAGTTAGGTTCCCACATGTTCATTTTTTGTAGTCCCAGGCACTGTGAGCTGACCTGCAGTGCTGACTCCACGGTGGCCGAATATTCGAATATTTGCTAACCAGCCCATTCTAGCTAATAATTGATTCTAGAGTTAAGAGGGCCTGCCATTAACTGGAAACAATACTGTCTGCAAAACCCCTTAGAATGGACTTATCAATGAATTAGAAATTCGGAAGTTCTAATCACACTCCTCTTCCTGGCCTGCCTTCTATCTAAGTCTCCCACTAGAGAACCGCCTGCTATTATACCTGGGATCCTAACCAGTTTAATTATCTCTTAAAACTTCTGCTAGGCTTGCCCTCCCCTCCTTTTAGATGCAATTTTGATCTAGCAAAGTAATGACTGCAAGGCCCATTTCATTCTTTCTGAATATAGAGGTTATTTTTTAAGGCAATTTCCTTAACTAAACCCTGCAGTTCTGCAGAACTGCAACAACCGTGAACTACAAGGTTAGGCATCTGAGATATGTTCGCCTTGATTTTCCATCCTCAAGACACACACATATACACAACTTTTTGTTGTTGTTGTTAGTCTTAAAGCTCATCTCTGCATTACAGTCCTAAAGGGTTTGCCTCTACATTTCTGGCTTTCGTATTAGATGCTTTTTGGGGAGGACGTGGGGGATGGGGTGCATGGGCCCGTTTTCTTTCTTCATTTCCACCCTCATCCCTTAACTTGGTATTATTTCAGGTCAGGGAATGTTCGCTAATCCTTAAAGGAAATTTTGCAAACGGCTGACTTTTGTTATTCTCAAAATATGCGGGAGGGAGAGGGAGGGAAAGAGGGCATTCTCGCAGATAATTCTCTCATGCTCTCAAGGTTTTAGGCTGAACTCCCCCCCCAAAAAACAAACAAACAACAAAACCCTCCAGGGCCGCCGGCAGCCCCGCGAGCCCTAATAAATGAATTAGCATCTCAGGGAGCAGATCTCCGCGGGGCTGATATCGATCAGGGTCAGCCGGCGTGTTTGCCTGCGATTGTTTGGGGGGCGGTTAATTGAGTGTCAGTCTCGGCCTGTGTCGTCTTGCTGGCGCCGGGTGCTTTTGGATTTGCTAATTTTCGTTAAGTGTCTCTGGCCCGCTACTCCGCCCGTCTGCCCGGGAGAACCCAGCGGCTCCTACCGATCTGTCTGTCTGTCTGGACTTTATTGATCCCTGGACGGGCGACTGGAGGCGGATGCGCGGCGGGGGCCGAGGGGGCCGGCTGGAAGCAGACCCCGCGTAGGCCCCCTCCGCACCCCGGCTCTCGACCCGACCCCCTCGTGGGCCACGCACCGGCCCCTGGGACTCGTCCGGGGGTGCCCCCCGCTACCCCGGGAGGGCGGCCACGCGGGCCTCTAGCGACTTTCGGAGGGGGACGGTACCCAAAACAGCGGCGGGCTGGGAAGGGAGGGGAGGGGGCCACGGTCCGCGAAGCCTAGCACCAGGCGCAGACCCAGAATTCCACCCGCCCCGCGCCCAGCGCCCCGCGAAGGTCACGGACGCGCGGGCGCCACGAGAGGGAGCGCAGGAGGCGGTGCGAGCGCCAGAGGCCCGCCCCGCGGCCGCGGGTGATTGACAAGAGCCTGGCGGCCAATCGGTCGGGGCGGGGCGGGGTTGGGGGCGGGGCCGGCTCCGCGCGCCGGGCGCTATTTACTGCGCGCGGCGCGGGCCGGCGGCGCAGAAGCTGTACCGGGCGGGCAGTAGTGCGGCGCAGGGCTGGGGGCGCTTACTGCTGCGAGGAGGGCGGCCGGCCGCGAGCAACAGAGCAGCGGACACCCACCCCGGGACGGAGGCCCCAGGGCCGGAGCCGGGGCGGCCCCCCTGTCCCTGAGCTGGAGCGAGAGGCCCCGGGAGGCGGAGGCTGCAGTGGCGCCGCGGCTCCGGGCCGGCGCGGGGGACGCGGCCGCGGGCGGCGTCAATGGATCGCCACTCCAGCTCCATCTTCGTCTGGCTGCAGCTGGAGCTCTGCGCGATGGCCGTGCTGCTCACCAAAGGTGGGTGCGGGCGCCGGGGCCGCGGCGAGTCGTGCCGTCTGTCCAGCCCGGGCGGGGAGTCGGGCCTCGGGGCCGGCCGTAAGGAGCCGCGGAGCGTTTGCAGCGGTGGAGCGGAGCCGGGGGGGTGGGTCGCCGCCTGTTTCCCTTACCTGGGGCCTGGCCCCCGCTGCTGGGGTCTGCGGGATGCGGGTCTGCGCGTGGATGGTTGCGCGGGGGGCGTGGGAGCGGGTGTCCCTGTAGCCGGCCGGGTGGGTGTGTCTGTGTCTCGATGTCTTTGAGTGTGCCCCTGAATGTTGTGTGTCTCGTGGCTTTTCATGGGTGCGAAGTGGGTGAGTGACGCTGAGTCCGAGGGAGTTTACTCTTGAGTCAGCCCGTGTCGCTGCGGGAGTGTATCTGTCTCTGAGCGTGTGTCTGTGCGCGAGTGTGTGTCCGTGTGAACGTGTGTCTTTGTCTTTGAGTGTGCCTGTGTGTGTGTGTCTACCTGAGTTGTGCCTCCGTCTGTGAGCGTCTGCGTGCGAGTGTGTGTTGTGCCGCTTGTGTGGCTGGCAGGAGGGGTTCTGTCAGCCGTTAGTTTCCCACCCACCTCGGTTTACCGAGAATACACTGAATAAAAGGCCGGGGGGCGAGTTTGGCCCTGCAGGCCTTCGCCTTCCGGGTGGACAGACCCCTAGTCCCTACAGGTTTCGAGGTGCTCTCCACCTTCCGGCCGTGAGCTCTGCCTGCTGCTCTCTGCACAGATAGCTTGTTTTCAGTAGGGAGCCGTCTGTATGCAGCTCCCGCACCCCCCCCCCCCCCCTTTTCTCTAATTGCCATGTAGCCGGCACTAGGTTAAAGGATAAGCTGGCCCCGCAAGGCCGAGAGGGGCTGCAGTATTTATTTATTTTGGAAGGAAGGGTGTAATTAGCCCTAAATAACAGCCCTGGCCGGCTGCAGAGCAGAGCCTCCTGGACTATCAAAGGGCGGCGGGGCAGGGAGGCGCTGAGGCTGCCGTGAAGTCGCAGATACCGAAACTATGTGCCTGATAATGATATAATTAGGGGATCAGAGATTCTGACTGCTGTGGACTTCAAAAGCTTTATAAGAAGCCAGCAGTCTCCTGTAGCCATCTTGACTAAAAGCAGACATTTTTGTGTAATCATTACATACAGTAACAAGAAAGGGGGAAACAGAGGGGCATTGTTCGCTGTTTCCAAATACCAGTCCCCTTTCTGGCCTTTTGCATGCCCCAGGAAGAAACTTTATGAAACGACAGAAATATAGTTTTAGTACAGTAATACAAAAGTTCGTTCTTGCTAAAATGTGGCTCCAATTAAAAAAGAAGGAGTTGTTAGAACTTTCCCAGTTACCTGTCAAAACTTTATCAGACTATTTTAGGTCACTGAAAATAGAGCATTTTAAATAGGCTCTCATAAACATTTCAGTTGCATTTGACTTGTATTTGGTTTTCTTAATTTTAGGAACTAGGTCTGAAGCTAACAGGATCAAAAAGGACTTTTAATCTGTTTTATTTTTACTTTAAATCTGGGCATGGAATTTGTCAGACTAGGAATATATAGTCATCACCACACCAGACCGGTGACCTTATGCAAAAGCTAAAAGTAAGCTTGGGAGGAGGAGAAAAGAACTTTTGCAACACAAAGTTCCTATTTGAAGCGGAGGAGGCAAGGGTAGGCTGGAGAAGGGGCTTGTGCTCAGGATGGTGTGTGCAGAGTTGGGGGCAAGACCTCCAGCTTTGGACTGTTAAACTGGGGTTGCCAGAGCTCCGTGTTTTCGAGCTGAAGCATTAGCAGCCTCCCGTGCTGAAGCATTAGCAGCATACCATACGGTGGCCTGGAATTTGGACAGATAATTAAATGAGACACATTTACCAGGCATTCGTAGAGAGGGGGAGGAAAGGAGGTGAGCGTGGAAGAGGTTTGTAGAGCAGCAGTCCCTGGTGTCTAATTTCAGAATGGAGGTTTCAGTAACAAGACAGATCTTCCGATTGGAAGGCGGGGAAGAACTTTATGCAGGAGTTGGGTTTACAGTAGCTTTAGTTGTGGCATGTAACAATGACGGGAGCCCAAAGGGGTGGATATCGGATTAGCGATAACTCTGGGACCCAGATTGTTTAAAACTAGAAAGTGATGTTACAAGCCTCAAATCCTGCCTTGTGGCCAAATGCTGTGCAAGTCGCAAAATAAGTTTTATAAAGGAAACATTTAATCACTTCCTGTAGAAAATGTTGAGGTTTCCGTAAGGATTTTTCATTCAGCCAGCAGAGAGGATTTTTCAGTTTAAATGTTTCCCCTTTTAGATCACATGTGGAATTACATGAAAAACTGGGGGTGGGGTGGGTGAGAGGGGGAGGAGAAGTTAGCCTTGCAGTTTTACCCCTCATTTTATGACTTTCCATTTGGGTTGAAAGAAATTGACTTTGGCAAGCAAACCACTAATTGTAAACTGCCTAGTTCCTGTTTTACAATATACTGACTAAAAGCTCCTCTGCATGAAAAGATCTTTATAGGAAAAGTTTCCCTTTTCTAGAGAGGTTGCAAATAGCTGCCCAGTTTCATAGTTTTAAAACCTCCTGACCTGAGCAATTTCTAGATTGTTGTGTTTCTAGTTAATAACTTTATAAGGTGTTAGGTAAAGCTCTTAAATCTTGGCACAGCCCTTAGAGGTAGTAAACAATTCAGCAGTTCCGATCAAATATTTATACTGACAAAATCAAAAAGCCTGGCATTTTTATGTTGTGCGGTCAGGTAGGATGCAAATCAATAAATAATGCAGTTTTCCTTAAGGTAGGAGAGATGATACAGTGATGATTGCTTTCCTTCACAAACAAAAGTACTGTTTGTCACTTTCTAACTCATCAGTAGTCTGAGTTGTATTTTGATCCTCTGCTGTAAATTGTTACATTTCTCTAGACTGTTGAAGCAAACTGAAACCAAGCACTGACTTGCACAAAGGGCTTTTCCAGAATATTCTAAGAGTTAGGAGTGCCTTTGATTTTTAGTAGCTGCTTAAGTGGAAGCTTTCTCTGGTTGTGGGCAGAGTTTGATGTGATTTCTCATTGTTTCCAGGTGAGATTAGGTGCTACTGCGATGCTGCACACTGTGTGGCAACTGGTTATATGTGTAAATCTGAGCTGGGCGCCTGCTTCTCTAGGCTCCTTGATCCTCAGAACGCCAACTCCCCACTCACTCACGGCTGCCTGGATTCCCTTGCGAGCACAGAAAATGTCTGCCAAGCCAAACAGGCACAAAACCACTCAGGCACCACCATGCCCACATTGGAATGCTGTCACGAAGACATGTGCAATTACAGAGGCTTGCACGATGTTCTTTCTCCTCCCAAGGGGGAGGCCTCAGGTAGGTGGAATCAGCTTCTAACCAGAATACCTGCTTGCTCTATAGGCCTGGGACAGTCAAAGCTTTGCATGTCTGCTATTGATTTTGTTAATGTAATTAGAGACACCAGGGGGAGAAGCATGGCTGGATGCTAAGATGCATCTCTATGAGTAGCTTTTATGTCTGCCCAAGCATTAGATGTCTGTCTAAGTAATAGGCTTTGCCTGGTTTTTCAACCTTTCGAAGACATTAAAGACCATTACTATTTAGAATGGCCAGAGTGTAAACAAGTGCGTTTTACACTTTGAATCATTTTGCAAAATTTGCTTTCTTAAGTATTCATGTAATCATAAGTTGCTTTTTTTTTGAGCGAGATTCCTTGTTTAAAATGCATAGGTGATCGTTAGTCTGGACAGGAGTTTGATCCTTCTATTTGTACTCCTTCAGGACCAGGAAACCGATTTCAGCATGACAGCAGCAGAAACCTCATCACTAAGGTGCAGGAGCTGACTTCTTCCAAAGAGCTGTGGTTCCGGGCTGCTGTCATTGCTGTTCCCATAGCTGGAGGGCTGATTTTAGTGTTGCTTATTATGCTAGCCCTGAGGATGCTTCGGAGTGAAAATAAGAGACTTCAGGATCAGCGGCAACAGATGCTCTCCCGTTTGCACTACAGCTTTCACGGACACCATTCCAAAAAGGGGCAGGTTGCAAAGTTGGACCTGGAGTGCATGGTGCCAGTCAGCGGCCACGAGAACTGCTGTATGACCTGCGATAAAATGAGACAGGCGGACCTCAGCAATGAGAAGTTCCTCTCGCTCGTCCACTGGGGCATGTACAGTGGGCACGGGAAGCTGGAGTTTGTATGACGGAGCCTTATCTGAACTAAATTTCTTGAACGCTTGAAGGCCTTTGAGTTCTGCTGGACAGGAGCACTTTATCTGAAGAAAAACAAACTCATCTAATCATCTTTGAGAGACAGAAATGACCTCTGCAAACAGAATCTTGGCTATTTCTTCTGAAGGATTATTTGCACAGACTTGACTGCAGTCAAATGTAATATTTGCTTTAAAATGATAAAAGCAAAGAGAAGACTGTACACACTGTTACCAGGGTTATTTGCATCTGAGGGAGCTGGAGTTGAGACCCTGAATAAACTCAGATGTGCTCTATGTAAGCTCCTATATCTTGATTTTATTGTAAAGATTTAAATATATATATATATGTATATATATATATTTTGTCTGAAGTTTAGTGGTGTCTTCCATAAATTGAAACAAATGGGAAGTGAAAGGAACTACCTGTTAAATTATACAAATGAAGATCTGTTGCACATGGTAGTCTCAACTCTGGGATTTGGCTTGATTTTTTTAACAATACTGAAATCTTGTTTATTCTGTCATGTACGCATGTAATTTTTCTACTGTGTGGATGGTTTCTAAAGGTGTCCTCTACCCAGCATTCAGTGTTTTACCTCAGGTTTTCATTAGGAATTTGGTTTCTAGCCTTCATCTTAGAGAGGTCTTACACTTATTTATGCCAGGTCAGATAAGTTGGACCAATTTCAGAAGTTGCCTTAGCAAAGGTAATATTTATCAACATGACCCATTTGCTTTGGAATGTCTTTTGAAAGGCGTCTACCGCCAACCAAAAAGAGAAAGAAAGAAAATGAAAACACTCAATGAAACTCTTGGTAGTTACAGTTGAGCTGTCCACTTTCATGCTCTTGGTTCTCAAACCTCGTCCTTCAATGCAGTCCTAAGAAAGGGTTTTAATAGTGAACTTTATATGCCAGTTGAGATTTAAGAGGTTAGTGCTACGAGGTCTCATCCCCAAAATGATCCTTCTGTGAATAGAACTACATCAAACATTGACCTTAGCCAGAGGCTGATACAGTTGGTTGCCTCTTGTAGGACTTTTGGCAGTAAGGTCCAGCCTGAATTTAAATCTCATTCCTGCCCCCCTCCCCCACAATGAGGGCATTGTTATCTTAGATGTGAGAATAATTTGCCTTATATGTTTTTTTCCTTAATCATTTTGCATATTATTTTTGAAACTTGCTTAATTAACCTGTGGCCTGCATATTTGAGTATGGGGTTTTCTTTTATGAATGTTGAAAGAAAAGTTTCACGTATTCCATTCTAGAATATTTTATGATTTTGGGTCTCTGAGGAAGACAGGTGCAGTAGCCAAGTTCTTGGAAGAATCTGTGTTGAAATGACAACTATAGAAATAAATACCTAGATTAAGTATTTAATAATTAATAGACCCAAAGAACAAATTAGGCTATGGTATAAGTAAGCATTTACAAAATGACAATGTTTGAATTGCACTTTTTGACATTTACAGTTCATGCAGGCCTTATCAGTTAGAAAAGGTGATCTGCATTATGTGTTTCAGTTTTTGAAAGGCGAAAGAATTATTGAGCCTAAAACTGCAGACCTTCCTAGAGAAGAGAATTGATCAAAATTGACAGCTGGTAAAATTTCTACCCTCACCGCCACTCTAGTTCTAGAGCAAATTACAGTAGTTTATAGCTTAAAGGTTGATATTTTGCTTTTTATATAGTCTCATTTTGTGTATCGCATCATGCAAGCCCAAATGATTCACTAAGCAGGCAGCCTTAATATCAGCGATGTGTAGGCAAATGCTGTCTTCCGCTGCTTGTCCTGGTATTTTGTGTTCACCCCATTTCTTCCAAGTACCATTTCACTAAGAATTCTGCAATTGATTAGGAAATAATAAAACGAGGGATTTAAAGTCATGTGCTTGAAACACTTGGAAATCAGTAAAACCCCATCCTCCAAGAAAAGCCTGGGTGTGGTCTGTTGCTACAATCATAGCAACTGAGCAGAAGATGGGAAGGTGATTGTAGAGGTCTGCCTGGTTCTGTGTTAGCAGATCTGCTCCTTAGACTTTCTACTGCAAATTCCTGAGGCTGTTTTACAGCTCCCTGTAGAGTGGTGGTGACTGTACCTATGGTCTCCTAAATCCAGTGGGTTTTCAGGGGCTTTTGTAACAAATCAGCCTGTCTCTTATCCTAATGGAGATGGAAGGAAATGCTCTCCATTTTGAGTCTGTGTTCAGTTAGCATTTGCACACGAGCCTGTAATCTGGCTATAAGTCTTCAAGTCAGATCTGAGTATAACTTGACCTTTTGACTAAAAAATATTGCTGGTTTCTTGACTTTTGAATTTTGCTGAGAGCTAAATGGGATTCGACTTTTGCATCCCTATGAGAGGGTAGAAGTTGAGGAAGCAGGAGGCAAAGGACCCTTCATGAAGCAACTGCCTGCCTGCCTGTTTCGGTGATGTAAGATTGGTGACTGACTACTTTGTTTTTCCCTTAGAGGTTTACTGTGACTGAGTTGTCAGCATGAGGCCGGGCTAGCCAGGAACAGCCCCTGTTTAATATTGACATAGAATTCCCCCCAAAAAGGTAATCTTCCTTCAAAGTGGAAACTTGCCCAAACCAGAGACAAATGGGACCAAAATTGCCATGATGTTTCTTCTGTATCTACATCCCTTACATTCTACACCCCTTTGAAAAATTCAGTCTGTATGTGGTTATGCTTTTTTTGTTGTTCCTGCCCCCCCCCCCCCCCCCCACCATTTCGAATGGTTCAGAGGATTCCTAGAAATTGGCGGGTGTCTCTGATTTCTCTGATTCTATTAAAAACACTGCACCATAGGGGGTTTGACCTTCTAAAATACCAAACATGTCTGCTTTAGAAAATCACAAAGCTCTCCTCTGAAGAGCTCGTAAATCTGGTTTCAATATAGGTTGATTATAGGCTAAAAGCTTGAAAGCAGTTGCATCTGCTATCATGCCCTGGGAACTAGCCTTTTTGGGGCCAGGACTGTTTTTTGTCCTTATAACCTCTCATTGGACCTCTTTGCCAGCTCTTAACCTAAATGACTTTAAACCTCCAAAAGATCCGTGGTAGGGTAGTGGTCAAATGCACTTTGGGGTCTCAGCCACCTTGGGGTGCAAATGCTGCCTTGTGTGAACTTGAGCAAATTAACCTCTTGAGTTGTCAGTGTTGTTTCCTGTAAAATGGGGCTGTAATAATGCTTTATAGGATTATCACCTGGCGGTATAGCAATGCTATTCCTATTAATAAGAGATTTGAATGAACTTTGCTGTAGTCACTATATTCCTTAAAATTTGACAACTTACACATGTTTTTATTCCCCTGGTGGATGTTTTTGACTTCTTAATATTTACGATCTTTACACATGTAGCATTTGCAAGCCCTTGCATCACCTATATACTGAATTTAGCATTTAGAATATTTTCAATTTACTACCTGTAGTCTCATTTATACTAATTATGTTGGTTTGTAATCTAGATGGCTACTGAGCAAAAAGAACATTTTTATTTTCTATACCTATTTTGTTTTCTGGTATTTAACAGAATTGATGCTCTCTAGAGCTTCAGCTGCTCCAGATGCTTAGTCCGTTGAGAAAATCAAGAGAGCCAATTTAGGAGATAGATAATGTTTCAGAATTGCTTCAGCGTTTTGTGTCTGATTGATGCATTCTTAACAGGTTGTACTATTTGATTACAATTTGCCCCACAGGTACACCCAACAAAATATAAATAGTCCACAACGGGTTTCGGAACTTGGCAAATTTGTTTTTGGCCTAGTTAGTGAAAAATCATTTAATCTCCCTGGATGAGGTTAATTTGTTTAATTACTCTTTAGGTCACAGTTATAATGGAAAGAATAACTGCTCCAGACACTGACTTACTCTTCTGTCCTCTGTCCAATTCATTCCATCCATATTGCCCTTGCTTCTGCTGATTTAAAGAAGCAGCTGACCCAATAATTTTGAGATCCCATGAAATAATGATTTAAATTCCGTTTCAAACTTTGACAACTCTTCCTTTGTGGCTTAGTTCTATTTCTGTAATACACGAAGACTGAACAGTTTTGCAATGAGGTGGTATAATTCACTTGTCTGAAATTCCAGAAATTTGGGATTAGGATTGGGATAATGGCAGAGAGCCATTGGACCAGATAAGGGTTTGCTCCTTACAGTATTTTTTTTTCTTAGGGAAGACCTATCAGTCACAATTCTGTAAGCTTTTCCATTCTGTGGGTAGGAAAGGAGGTAACAGGACGGTGAGGAGTTTAGATGTTGTTTCAAAGGCAAATGCCAGTGGCATTTCAAGAGCCATTGCAAATTGTGTCTGAATCATGCAGATTAGCTCCGTGTTGAAATAAATCTGAGAGGAAACCTGGCAAGTTCAACTGATAACCATCATGCATATATGCATAGATAGGTGCACATACCCATCTATCTACCTACCTATCACTGTGTTAATTGGATAGTCTTTGGAATCCTGGATTAATTTTACTTTTGACAATTTTCAAGGCCATGTGTTGGTAGATATTGCATTACAATTTGTGAGAAGCAGTCGTTTGTTTTTAGATACATGAAGGCTTAAGTCGCCATGAGTTAACATATCTAGAGGTTCTTGTACAAACTGAAAGACCTTGCATTACAAACCTAATGGAACAAAATCCATTAGTTTTTGTTTTCGTGGTTAAAACCTGGAGATTTACAGACAACTCTTTGTCCCTGCTCTTCTCTTTGGAGTTTCCCTAGGACAGCGGAAAAAAAAACTTCAAAAAGCAGTTTCTTACGTTTTAAGTGTTAGAAGTCTTCATAGATGTACTTTTTACTAAAGTTAGTGGATGTGGTTTTGATAACATAGATTTTTATTCAAATCACCTTTGTCAATGAGGTATTTCTCACCTGGATTTAGGGATTAAACTGTGAGCTCCCAGTGGGAAGTGCAGAATCGATAACCTTTGCAGGTTTCCACCGTCTGAAAACAGGAGGGTATTAGTTGAACAGATTAAGGCATCTGAATTTAGGTAGTCCATAAATAAACAATTGTCTTTTCTTTTGTTTCTCCACTCTAAACTGTTGTTTTACAGAGTTAAAGTTTTTTGAGGGGGGAGGGGAACCTAAAGCAAAACAAATTGCTAGTGAAAGGAGCTGAAGAGAAGAGATTCAAATGGGTCTGCAAGTTAAAGCATCCTTCCTAAATGCAAACTGCACAGCCTGCCTTTTAAATTTGGTAGTTTCCAAATTAACTAAAGGGTAATAACTCTAATCCAGAAATCTACTGTTAGTCTCCTTTCAACTGAAAATTGTACTTTAAGAAAATAATAATATATGAAGGTGAAATGCACATAAAATTAGCTACTTTAAAGTGAACAATTCAGCGGCATTTAGTAAATTCACAATGTTGTTCCTCCATCTAGTTCCAAAATGCACTTTAATTTTAATATTTTAAAGTATCCATGGTTTTCATCTAACAATGTTTCTCCATGGATTTAAGAACAGGGCACTGAAAGTTTTGTTAAGTCAAAAGGTAGAGAACTAGGTAGGAATTAGTAGCCTGAGTGAATATTTTATCCTCAGTGGTTCAATATATCCCAGCCATGCAGGGGCAATTTGGGCGAATCCTTTCTTCTGGAAATGAACCTCTGCCCAGAAGCTATAATAAAAGCAACAAACAGCCTGCTGCCTCTTTCATTAGAGAACACACCGGAAGTTATAAATTACCTCCCCCAACAAACTCTTAGCATCTTCATTTAGAAGATTACCTTTTATTTCAAAATTCAAATGACCCTTAAGCATCAATTGACAGTTTTACAATGCAGACTTTCATATGTTTCTTTCATATTACCAGACAGTGTTCTTTTAAGAAAATTAGTTATTGTATAGATGACTTTAAGTAACCAGTGGTAAATTTAAAACAATATGTGCATGTGCAGCTTGCCCATTCTTGGTTTCCCAACCCTTACATTGTTTCTAGTTTTTCCATCTTCCTTTTATTTATTGATATTTTTTCTTTTCCATGAGCCTGATTCAAACTGATGTCAATCTGCCCCCAATAGTGTTTATTAAAGTTATGAATGAGTATGAGAAAGGCCCCCCCCCTTCTTGAAAGGTCAGAGGTGTCAGCATTGTTATCTTTTTTTGCATGGGCAGGCTCTGGGAATTGAACCCGAGTCTCTGGCATGGCAGGTAAGAACTGCACCATCATTGCCCGCCCCATGCTGTCAGTATTTTAAAAGACAATCTTTGCTGAATATTGGAAAATATATTTTCTTTGCAAAAGCTAGTGGAGCATTGATCATGCTTGACTGGGGCTTTGTCTCCCCTGGAGTTCTTCGCATCTGGCTCCCAATTTCACAGGCGGCAAAAAACAAGGAGGTGGTAATGGTTGAAGGGCTGTTGGCCCCCTGACCCCCCCACCCAAGGTGCAGTGAGCATTTCCCTGGGCTGACACTGGATGGTAAAGTAGGTTATGAGGGTAGATCTTTAAGGGACCCGGGTTGGACAATAAATCCCAACCTCCTCAACCATCCTGTCTAGCCAAGGGAGGTTGTTTGTTGGCATTTGTATGCAAATTGGTGCAGGTAGCTAACAGATTGCTTTGAAATGCCCAATTTGTTTATCCCAGCCCAGGAAGCCTGACCTCTCTTTGGAGGCAGGAGATTTATGGAGCTATTTTCCATGGCTCTCAGCAATGAATTAGGTTCAGCAGGATCGCCAGGATCTTTCCTGACTCAAGTGGGACTTGGGGGCGGAAGCGCTGGGACCTTTGAGAAAGCCCCTCCTGCCCTGCTCCAGGGTCCCTCCCTGGCTCTCCTGGGTAAGGGAAAAAAAGAGGCTTCTCTTCCGAATAGCCTCTTCTGGGAAAAAATAAATGGGCCATTTCCTTTGGCTTTGCCTTCATACCTATTCTGGGAAAACGCTCCTCCCTCCTCAGCCTGAAGGACCTTCTGTCCGAGCTTCTCCCCAGGGCGGCTCCTGTAGGAACTTGTCTTAGTCTGAAGCACATCCTCAAAGCGCTCCATTGTGATGCGACTGAAGCCTGAACAGTGGTCACAGGCATGCGTGGTTTTGGCTTCTGATGGACCTAGGTTCAAGTTCAGACTGGGCTCTTCCTCGTGGTGTGGACTTGAGCAAACTTGGCCTCGCCAGCTCCTCCCTTACATTATACTATAGTACAATAATACTATTCGGCATGCCGGCTTGTTGGGAGGATTAAATGAGTGAATGCAAATAAAGACATCAGCCTCTGAGCCAAGCTGTACCTGTGAGCCGTTTCTCTTGCCACTGTCCCTGCCCCCCAGCACCCCTGCTTTGGGAATTCATGCATCCAGGTGGCAGATTTAACCTGTTTTACAGGTGGGAGGGCTGGACTTTGGATACATTCAAATATCTGGGGACACTTAATCTCTTTTTTTATATTTATTATTTATTTGTGTATATGCATCTTTCATTTGTTCAGTGTAAATCTTTCCACATTTATGTTTCATTCAGAATACTCAAGCACTCAAGAACTTTTTTGTACCAAAAAAAAAAAAAAAAAAAAAAAAAGGATGTAAAGATAGTGAAATTGCAATATCCCCTGCAGGAAAATCATACTTATTGAGAATAGTTATCTTTACAGCAGTACCGAACAGTTTGTGTTAACACTCTCCAGAATCAGAAAAGACATGTGATCTGCCCCCTGTAACAATAAATCCCCATTTCTGCACATCCTGTTAATGAATAGACACCTGCCAAGCGCATTCATTGGTTCTGCTGAATGTGTTGACTCAAGTCCAAGCCACAGTTCATTGCTCTGAGCTGGGTGATACAAGGACTCTGCCTGCCCACTCTGCTGCTGGAAAACCCAGGGGCAAGGACTGGAGAAGGGCACCCCACAGGGAGACAGGAGGTGAACTGGAGTTTTATTCAAGAGCACACCTGTCACCCATAACCTCAGCAAGGGCTTTTCTCAGCAGAGTCTGGGCTTTTGGAAAATTAGTGGGACTAAACCCACAGTGCAGTTTTGAGAATTAGGAGAACACATGGTAGAGCTGCCCACTTGTCATTTATTATTCCTTATGCAGAAGGCTGTGCCATAGAGGCTTCTCTTTTAGTGTCTCTGTAAGCCGGTGTCATGTGCACGCTACCGAAGATAATGACAAATAGGTGGGACTTCCCCCAATCCAGGAACTTATCTCTATGTCCCACATCCTGGGAGCACTTGCCAGGTGAGACACAGAAGAAAGTTTCAGACTTATTTCTCATCAGCTGACCAGCTCTTGAAATTTTTCAGCCATTCTGGATCTTGCTCCCTACCTGTTTCTTCTGTCCATGGGCGTGGGTTTGGTTGTCCATGCTGGCAGATGCCTTCACCCTGCCCCTAGACTAGCACCACGGCCCACTGCCCTCTCTGTAGCTCAGGCCCTTCTCTTGGTTCCGCCTTGGGTTTGTTCTGATCCCTCCTGCTCTGACTCAGTGTCTTTTCTCTCCTTCTATCTTGTGTTTGGGTTTTGGGTTTCTGCCCAGCCCCTTTGCTTTCCAATAACTTGTTGGACAAGCACCTTTTAAAAAAAGTTTTTAGTTTTATTAATCCTCTGCAGAAATATCTGCACAGTCACAGATCAAGTCGCTGAAGAATCTTCACTCCTTTTTGCCAGCACCAACACTGAGCTTTGCAGTGTCCCTGACTTTCTTCATTCTGCTCTTGTGCTCCTTTTGCTGTTTCCTTGAGGTCTTTTTCTTCTCTTACAGGCCATACCCTGCAAGTCTGTGTTTGGATTTATTTTTTCACATAATCCAAGGTATTATAAATCATGCCATAGTCAATTGTCTTGCCACCACCAAAATGGGTTCTAAATCCAAATATAGAGATGATATCTGGTGTGGTCTTGTACATTTCATTTTTTCAAAATTTCTGTCTTAGGTACCGTTGCCTTTCCAGGGTGAAGGACGTTGATGACCATTTGTTCCTGCTGAAGGAGTCGGTTGGTCATGAACTTCCAGGTCCGGATAGTTTCTGTGTCATTCATGATGTCAGGCTCTAGTTGGGAAGCTGTCTTGGTACCCACCTTGGTGCCACGAGGGCACACTGGGCCATTCCTGGGCCCAGCAATCCCGCCTGCCTGGGTCCAGAGCTTGGGGTCTTGCTCCTTTAGAGCAACTTTGGCTACACGCTCAGGAATCACATTTTAACTTAACACACAGGGCTCCCAAGACACCTCTACCCTTCATCTCCTGGTGGGTGTTCCAGGACTGTGGAACTGGAACTTACGGGTGGAGGAGTTTTGAGGCAAGCTGGGCTGCTGAAGGCTAAGATAGGTGTTGACGGAAGAGGCCACCTGCCTTAGGGTTGAGAACACCTGGCCGTTCCTCTGTTGCCCCCATGGTCTCTGCACTCCAGGTCTTTATCACCCTGGAAAGTGATGTTCTTGTTTCTAGGGTCCCTGCCTGATGGCTTTCCTTAAAACCTACTATGACTGTCCTGCTTCTAGAGGGAAGCAAAACACTTTATGAACACAGTCTTTGGTTCTTTGGTGAAACTGAGTAGGTGGCATTTCTAGTCTAGTTGAGTTGGTTAATTTGATCTGAGAAATGGAGGAGTGGATCTTTGCCCAGAACCATCACAGAGGCCCCTCTCAGAGGTCAGGCTGGGGTTCCTGGTAGGGCTGTCAGGAGGGGTAGGAGCAAAAACCGCATGATGTGCTCGGCAGTGCTTCCTGCTGGAGTTTTCATTAAGAGTACAAACTCCGACCTGGAACACTACCAGTCTGAGTTGACAGCCTGAGGATGGGCCAGCTGGGTCTCTGTTTGATGAAGTGCCATTAGCATTCAGGCCAAACCGGAGGTCAGGCTTGGACTGCTTGCTGACCTGGCTGGAGGCTTGACACAGATGAGGGCCTGCCTGGTGGGAGTGGGCACCCCTAGAAAGCCCACGGGGCTTCCATTGCAGGGAGTCTCGCCACGCCGTGCACAAGACTTGCAGTGCCTTCCTGTGTGTTCTGGAATATTCCTTGTAAAGCCCATCGCAGGATGCCTGGCAGAAAGTACATGATCAGTAAAAGCAACCACAGCTATTGCCTCTACTGACAGCTTGCCTTTGGCCCCTGGCCACCACTGTGTAACCATAATGATGTCACTCTCCAGGGTTTTTTTTTTTTTTTAACATGGGCAGGCACCGGGAATCGAACCCGGGTCCTCGGGCATGGCAGGCAAGCATTCTTACCTGCTGAGCCACCGTGGCCCGCCCACTGTCCAGGTTTTAAAAATGAAGTAATTTGTTCCAAGATCCTGTACTTACTAAGTGAGTAAGTGTACCGGGTTGAAGAGTATCCCCCCCAAATTCACACCCACCAGGAGTCTCAAAATGTGACCTTATTTAGAAATAGGGTCTTTGCAGACGCACTTGAGTGAAGTCGAGGTCATATTGGACGAGGGTGTCCTTATAAGGAGAGGGGAATTTGGACATAGACAGGGACACTCAGGGGCTACCGTGGGAAGATGAAATGAAGCAGCGACAAGCCAAGGAGTGCCAATGATTGCCCACCACCTCCAGACGCTAGGAGAGAGGCGCGGGACAGAGTGTCCCTGAGAACTTCCAGAAGGATCCAACCCCGCCAACACCCGGATCTCAGACTTCTGGCCTCCTGAATGGTAAGAATAAATTTCTGTTGTTTTTCTGCCTTGCTTTGTGGTGCTTCATGATGGCAGCCCTGAAGAGCTAATGCAGCGAGGTTTAATAAATCACCCCATCTTCCTGCTTCATCCTTTTCATTTGTAAAACGAGAGTCACAGGATCCCAGTGTTTCCCCTCCTACCTTAAATGTGTGCCATGGGAATTAAGTACAGTACTATTTGGGCCCTTTGATGTCCTTGGGAAAGACACTATAAAATAGGAATTATTATTAAAATAATATTTTGAAATAAAAATAAGCTTTTTCTCATGGGTTTCTGTGTTTTTCTTTCTTTTCTACTTTTAGTTCTCATTACTCTTTCAATATAGATTTTGAATCATGTCTCTTTTCTCTAATCTTTATAATTAAACCAATAAAGTTTTGCTTTAAGCAGATGGAAAATACTGGACACGCAGTCAGACGCTGGAGGCCATCCTTCCTTGCTGAACCAATAAAAAACAGTACGCATTTGGTATTGTTTGTAGTTGAACTTACATTTACAATAAACCTCAGACTCACAATTTGGGCTA
The DNA here is from genome assembly GCF_023851605.1 of Tamandua tetradactyla. NCBI lineage: Eukaryota > Metazoa > Chordata > Mammalia > Pilosa > Myrmecophagidae > Tamandua > Tamandua tetradactyla. The sequence continues at coordinate 222,129,792 of NC_135327.1, read as the reverse complement.
GGGCAGGCAGAGGGAGAAGAGAGAAAAGTCTAAACACTATACTTAACTAAAGTGGTAGCAACATTGTGTGTTGTACAGTTTGAAACAAACATGCTGATTTTTTTTCTTAGGATCTCCTGAATACAAACGAAACAAAAAGTTCAACCAAAACAACAACAACAAACCAATTAGAGATAATTCTGCTTAAAAATCCTTAACCTTTGTACTTTTTTTTTTTCCTACGTAAGACACACAGATAACGATGATATTGTCTTTTGTTTATGCAAGATTTCTACCATTTGCTGAAATATTAGAATTAGACTGTGTTTTGGTTAGGAACAGCAAGAAGGAATATCTGTTTCGTATCTACCTTCGACTACATGTTTAATACTTACATCGTGCTTAATATTGCAAATCTGGGTGTTGTGCCTGCCTCACAGTTGGTAAAACTGGTTAAGTGGCTTGCCCAAGGCCGAACGAACTCTAAGCAGTGAGTTTGCCCTGGGATCTGGCCAGGACCTCAGGGCTGCACCCCGCTTTCCCCGGCAGAGGCCGAAAAATGGTTGGGAGAGAAATAAAATCAGGTTCACAGGGTTCCGTTTCTGAGAGGAAGCTTTACAATGGCACTTTGTCTGAAATGGGGTCTCTACCTCTCAGGAAAGCAAACACACTAAACCCAAACCACATTCTCTCTGCCAAGTCACCCGCCCTCCCCGGGGAACCAGGGAGGGCTCCTCGGCCCAGCTGATTTCTGGGATTGGGTTTGGAAGCTGAGAAGAACTTTCTCCTCTTCTCTCCAGTTTTGACTCCTCAATGAAAAATTCCACGTTTCCCATGTTGTTCTAGCAGCTGTGGGGAAATGATTTTTATTCTCCTCGCCAGTGACCCCTTGCTCTGGGGAAAGGGGAGGCCCCAATGAACTTTCCTTTTTCTGACTCTCAGGAGGCAAGGAGAAAAGGGGAAAGAAGGCAGTCACATCCTCGTTCTTACTTCTAGTTGCTCTTACCTCCTTACAAACCACACTCCTAACTAAAAGAGGCTGAAACCCGTTGATTCTGGTGACCCTTTGTGGTTTATATTAGTGAACCTTTCTGACAGACTTTTTTTTTTTTCTATTTTGGTGACAGACTTTTTTTGAGTTATTTTCCCCTTGTAAACATATAGAAATACTTGTAGGAAAAAAATGACGTTTTAAATTTTCTCTTTTAATAGTTTAATTCTCAGCTGAGTGCAGAGAAATTCTGGTACAATTTTAGTGGCTAGCATAGGATTTATTTCTTTAAGTTACAAAATGTCAAAAACTGCGTGTAAATTGTATTTCTAAATCCTCTATAGCACTCAGAATAGGTAATTATATCCTGACAGTTTCTTTTCAGCAAAAAAGATTTCTTAACTCTTTTGCTGGTAATGCTTTGACAACCTCATTCACTTTGTTCTGAAGTTTATCCTAGAAGAATTCTCGTTCAGAAAATAATCAGTGAGCATGACATAGTGGGAATTTTCTACGTGATTGAATTCATGGAGGAGGAGATTCTATTTCCAGAATAATCAACCCTTCCGGAGACACTCAGCTTCTCACTGAACAGTGTAATGGGAATTGTCAGGTACTAATAAAATGCTGGAATCAGAAAGTTAAGACATCAGGTTACATGGAATGTTCAATATATAAAAGGTCATTCATTGGAATGACGAGCAGATAAAGGGTCAATGTTTAACTTTCCTAAGTTTTGCTTAAATGAAATGCTAGAGAGGGAAAGAGGGAGAAAGGATTCTAGGTTGGTTTTATCAACATGTAAAAGGGGCTGTGAACAAGGGAATGACAAAAGAGTTTTGACAATCTTTCAGGACTGACTATATGTGATTTCTCTGTGCTCTCTGGTTGCATGTAGACCTGGTGGGGAGATAATGGAAACAAACATAAGGAGGGAGGGGGAAGAAGGAAAGCATAATGGAATATTAGAAGAGTAGGAGGAAATTAAATTTTTTCTCAGGTGTGGATACAAATGGAATAAGATGTGCCATGGGCCACACATAGGCTTGTAAGCAGCACTTAAGACTGGCACCCAAAGGCTCGAGAGCTCAGCCCATGGAGAAAAGAAATCAACAAGGGATCTCTTCCCGCGCTTTGTATTGGATTGCCACGAAATCAGGCCCTGGCTTCCCAACGCCATCAATCCCTTGTAAATTTTAGTAGCTGCCCTTACTTTCCTTGGCAAACTCTAGATGGGTTGACTTGCCATGAAATCAGGCCCTAGCTTCCCAACGCCATCAATCCCTTGTAATTTTTAGTAGCTGCCTTTACTTTCCTTGGCAAAACTCTAGATGGGTTGACTTGAAATGTGTACGAAAATTGAGTCAGTGCTTGGAAGCTTTCAGAGTACTTTGATAGGGCAAGTAATTTTACTTCTGTTGAATCTAATAAAAGATCAGGGCTTCATTTTTGTATGTCTTAGTTTTCCTAATAAATGATTTTATTTGCCTTTTTACAGAAGAATCAGTCTGTGATATGGGGAAAAAAATCAGTCACGCCACAGATCGTTTGAGAAGCACTACTCTGGAGAGCCAGCAGGTGGATCTTCTTTTTTGGGGAAAGAGGCAAGATCCTCTCAGATGTCTAAGGGCCTGATGAGAAAGGGGGGTGGAGAGAGCAGTGTGATCGGCCACCTCTAGTCTGTATCCGTTAGAGCCACGTTCTCCAACACATTTGTTTAAAAACTCCCTCCACAATGAAAAAAAAGTTTAATTTCCAATTGTTCATTACCAGTATCTAGAAAGATGATTTTTTAAAAATATTTTCCCCCGTATACACTGATCTTGCTAAATTCTTGTATTTGGTCTGGTAACTTTCTGTAGATTCTTTGAGATTTTCTAAAAAGACAATCACGTCATTTGCAAATCAAGGCACTTTTATTTCTCCTTTTTTAGTAAGTATGCCTTTTACTTCTTTTTCTTGTCTAACTGCCCTGACCAGGAACGACAATATGATATAAAATAGAAGTGATGGGAGCAGAACATCCTTGCCTTGTTTTCGATTTTAGGGGAAACATTTGAAGTTTTTCACCATTTACTAGGATAGCGCTGAAGTTTTTTGAGGAATGCACTTTGATGCTTTATGAAGTTGAAGAAGTTCCCTTCTGTTCCTTGTTTGTAGATAGTTTTTATCCTGAATGTATGCTGACTTCTGTTAAAGGCTTATTTTGTTAGTTTGTTTTAATTGAGATTATCATATAGTTTTTCTTCTTTAGTCTGTTGATATGGTGAACTATGTGTTTTAAAATGTTGAACCAGCCTTGCATGCCTGGGATAAACCCACTTAGATATATATAATTGATTTTATTTCTAGTATTGTTAAGGATTTTTTCATTCATGTGCATGAGGAATATTGGTCTGTAGTTTTCCTTTCTTGTGATGTTTTAGTCTAGTTTTGGTGTCAGATAATGCTGTCCTCCTTCATAATGAGTTGGAAGTGGTGTCCTCTTCTATATTCTGGAAGAATTTATATAGAGTTGGTATTATATCTTGCTTAAAAATGATGAGTGGTTCAGTGGTAGAATGCTCGCCTTTCATGCAGGAGACCTGGGTTTGATTCCATGCACCCCATCCCTCCAAAAAATGTTTTGTAGAATTTGTCAGTGAAGCAATTTGTAGTTGGAGTTTTCTTTTAGCTACACATTCAACTACTTTAATAGATATTGGACTATTCATGTCACCCATTTCATCTTGAGCGAACTTTGGCAAGTCGTATCTTTCCAGGAATTTGTCCATTCATCTAAATTGTCAAATTTATGGGCATCAAGTTTTTCATAATATTGCCTTATTATCCTTTCATGTCTGTAGGTCCTGTAGTGGAGTTTCTTTTTCATTCTTGTTATTAGCAATTTGTGTCCTTCTTCTTTTCTAATGTTCAGTCTGACTATAGATTAATCAATTTTATTGATTAAAAAAACAGTTTTGACTTCATTGATTTTCCCTGTTTTTTCTGTTTTCTGTAATTATCTTTACTAATTCCTTCCTTCTGCTTGCTTTGGATTTAATTTTCTCTTTTTCTTGTTCTTAAGGTGAAAGATTAGATAATTGATTTGAAACTTTTCTTCTTTTCTAATAGAAGCATTGAATCACAATAAGTGCTGCTTGAGCTGTACCCACAAATTTTGATATGTTGTGTTTTCACTTTAATCTAAATATTTTCTAATTTTCTTTGTTATTTCCTAATTGACTTATGAGTTATTTGGGAGTATGTTGCTTGATTTCCAAATATTTGGGGATTTTCCAGGTCTTTTTCTCTTATTAACTTTTAGTTATATCCCATTATACTCTGAGAATATATTTTGTATAATTTCAATTATAAAAATGTGCTAAAAATTTCTTATGGTCCAGAATATATTCCATATTGGTGAATATTCCACATGGACCTGAAAATAATGTATATACATTGGAGTTTGGGAGTGAAGTGTTTAAAAAATGTCAACTAGGTCAAATTGGTTGAAAATACTGTTCATGCCTTTGATATCCTTATTGATTTTCTATTTGTTCTATCAATTATTTAGAGAAGGTGATTAAATTCTCCAATAATAATTATGGATTTGTTCATTTCTCCTTTCAGTTCTGAAAGTTTATGCTTTGTGTATTTTGAAGCTCTGTTAAGTGCTTACCATTTGGGATTGTTATGCCTTCTTGAAAACTGACTAGTTTATCATTTTGTAATGTCCCTCACTATCTCTGGCAATAGTCCTTGTTCTGAACTTTACATTGACTGGTATTAATATAGTTACTCCAATTCTCTCTCTCTTTTTTTTAACTTTTTTTCTTATTGTATAGTATAACATACATACAAAGCATAGAAATAAAAAAGCAATAGTTTTCAAAGCACACTTCAACAAGTAGTTACAGGACAGATCACAAGAGTTTGTCATGGGCTACCATACAATCCTCTCATAGTTTTCCTTCTAGCTGCTCCAGACTACAGGAGGCTTAAATACTTTTTTATCATCACAATTGATTTTTTTTTCCTTTTTTTTGTGTGAAAAACAACATATATACAAAAAAGCTATAAATTTCAAAGAACAGCACCATAGTTAGTTGTAGAATGTATTTCCGACTTTGACATGGGTTACAATTTCACAATTTTAGATTTTTACTTCTAGCTGCTCTAAAATACTGGAGACTAAAACAGGTATCAATTTAATAAGTCAGCATTCCTATTCATTTGTTAAATCCTATCTTCTCTGCATAACTCCACCATCATCCTTGATCTTTCCATCCCTCCCTTTAGGGATGTTTAGTCTATGGCCATTGAAACTTTTTCATATTAAAGGGCCTGTCAATAATATGGGGTAGGGAGATGTAACCATCTGATGTTCTGGAGAGGCTGGGCTAGTTTTCAGGACTTAACTGGATGAGGGACCCATCTGGAGGGTGTAGGTTTCTGGAAAGTTACTCTAGTGAATGGAACCCTTGTAGAATCTTATATATTGCCCTACATGTTCTTTAGGGTTGGCTGGAATGGTCCTGGTTGGGGGTTGGCAAGTTATGATAGGTAGCAAGGTCTACCTGAAGCTTGCATAAGAGCAATCTCCAGAGTAGCCTCTTGATTCTGTTTGAACTCTCTCTACCACTGATACTTTATTTATTACACTTCTTTTACACATCCTTTGGTCAGGATGAAATTATTGATCCCATAGTGCCAGGTCTGGATTCATCCCTGGGAGTCATCTCCCACGTCACCAGGGAGACTTTCACCCCTGGATGTCATGACCCACGAAGGGGGAAGGGCAATGTTTCACTTGCAGAGTTGGTCTTAGAGAGACTGAGGCTACATCTGAGCAACAACAGAGGTCCTCCAGAAGTAACTCTTAGGCATGCCTATAGGTAGTCTAAGCTTCTCTGCTATGTACATAAGCTTCACAAGAGTAAGTCTCATGATCGAGGGCACGGCCTATTGATTTGGGTGTCCCTAAAGTTTGACAGAGTATCAGGGGATTTCCTGATGGTAAGGTTTAAAAGTTCCATGTTCTTTTTCCCATCCCTCAGGGGACTTTGCCAATACTTTTTGATTATCTGGTTAATATAATCTAGGATGTATCCAGGCATTACAATAATCTATACAGGATTAAAGGACCTCTTTCTTATTCTGTGCTCCCTGTGTTTCAATTGTACAAATGAGCTATACAGATAGGTTGAATTAGATTATACACTACAGAAAATTTCAGTTCTGTACTAAATAAACCTTTCTTCCAATGATCTCAAAGAGTGTTTATGGTTCTAAACTATAGACACTGTCTTTCTTACTCCTATGTTCTAAATTTCCTTAATCCCAACCTGTTTGGCTTCATTTTTATCTCTAAATACCAGGTTATATATATAAAACAGCCACTCAAAATCCAGAAATAATAATCACCACTCCAGACTTAATGGGTCTGCTCTAAAAGTTACAATCCATGCCCCTGTTTTCTTATAAGAATTTTCTAAAGGTGACCATAACATTGTTGTTCTTTTGTTTCTGGCCTTTTTTGTCTCACCAAATGTCCCACGTGTTCATTGACATCGTTGCTTGCCTTACGACGTTGTTCCTTTTTGTAGCAGTACAACCTTCGTTCATAAGTATGCACCATCGTTTGCCAATCTACTTCTCTGTTGGTTCATCCTTCAGCCACCTGAGTTCATTGGGCATCATGTAGAGGACCTAAAGTCCACAGTCCATCAACATTCTCAATTTTAGATAATTTCATTGTTCCCAAGGGAAAGAAAACCAATAAACACACCCTCGCCAAATAGGAGATCTAAACCTCCTCTTAACTCTTGTCCCTCCCTCCATTATTTACCTCTGCTGTTGCTGTGGTAGTGCTGATGGTTTCCTTTTGAACACAGCTCACAGCATGCAATAGCAGTTTTCCCCCGTACCCTGGACTTAAACACTCTTTGTACACAAATCATTTCTTTGAAGTAATTTTTGCGGGAACTAATTTATATTTCTAGTGTTAATCAGTGGGACAAGTAGGTCTATACAACCCCTTCAATCTTGCTCATCTTCAATATGGTAATATTACTTATAGACCCACTAGAGAACCACCTTCACTCCTATCTATTCCCTTATATTTGAGTTCAATCTCATTAGCTAATGGTTCACCCATCTCTAGCTTCTATGTGTCTCTAAGTCCCCTATATTCTGTATTATAAGCCTCTGATTATACCTTTATGCTGGTCATAAAAATGGAATCATACAGTTTCTATTCTTTTTTGCCTGGCTAGTTTTGCTCGGCATTATGGCCGCAAGGCTCATCCATCTTGTCATGGGCTTCAGAATGTCATTTTGTCTTACTGCTGCATAATATTCAATCATATGTATATATGTACCATATTTTGTTGATCCACTCATCTGTTGATGGGCATTTGGTTTGTTTCCATCTTTTGGCGATTGTGAATAATGCTGCTATGAACATCGGTGTGCAAATGTCTGTTTGTGTCATTGCTTTCAATTCTTCTGGGTATATACCAAGTAGTGCTATTGCTGGGTCATAGGGCCACTCAATATTTAGTTTCCTAAGAAACCACCAAACAGTCTTCCATAGTAGCTGCACCATTATACTTTCCCACCAGCAGTGCGTAAGTGTCCCAGGTTCTCTACATCCTCTCCAACATTTATACTTTCCTGTTTGTTTAATAGCAGCCATTCTTATAGATGTGAGGTGGTATCTCCTTGTAGTCTTGATCTGCTTTTCCCTTATAGCCAATGAAAATGAGCATCTCTTCACGTGCTTTTGAGCCATATGTATTTGCTCTTCAGAAAAATGCCTATTCATATCTTTAGCCCATTTTATAATTGGATTGTTTGTTCTTTTGTTGTTGAGTTGTATGAATTCTTTATGTATACAGTAAATCAAACCTTTGTCTGATATGTGATTTCCAAATATTTTCTTCCATAGAGTTGGCTCCCTCTTCACCTTTTTGACAAAATCTTTTGAGGTGCAGAAGCATTTGATTTTGAGGAGTTTCCATTTATCTATCTATTCTTTTGTTGCTTGTGCTTTGGGTATAAAGTTTAGGAAGCCACTTCCTATTACTAGGTCTTGAACATGTTTCCCTACATTTTATTCTAGAAGTTTTATGGTGCTAGTTCTTATATTTAGGTGTTTGATCCACTTTGAGTTAATTTTTGTCTATGGTATAAGATAGGGGTCCTCTTTCCTGCTCTTGGCTATTGATATTCATTTCTTCCATTCCCAATTATTGAAAAGACTATTTTGTCCCAGTTCAGAGAATTTGGGGGCCTTGTCAAAAATCAGTTGACCATAGGTTTGGTGGTCTATTTCTGCACTCTCGATTCAATTCCATTGGTCAGTGCTTCTATCTTTGTGCCAGTACCATGCTGTTTTGACCTCTGTGGCTTTATAATATCTTTTTGAAGCCAGGAAGTGGTAATCCTCCCACTTCGTTCTTCTATTTTAGGATGCTTTTAGTTATTCAGGGTCTCTTTCCTTTCCAGATGAGTTTGGTAGTTAACTTTTCCAAATCTTCAAAGTAGGTTGTTGGAACTTTGGTACTGTGTTGAATCTGTATATCAATTTGGGAATTATTGACTTCTTAACTATATTTAGCCTTCCAATCCACAAGCAGGGAATATCTTTCCACCTATTTAGATCTCCTTTGATTTCTTTTAGCAATGTTATGTAGTTTTCAGTGCACAAGTCCTTTATGTCCTGCAGTAGTTAGATTCAGTTGTCAACTTGGTCAGGTGAAGGCACCTAGTTCTGTTGCTGTAGACATGAGCCAATGGTACGTGAACCTCATATGCTGCTGATTACATCTGCAGTCAACTAGGAGGCATGCCTGCTGCAGTGAATGATGTTTGACTTAATTGGCTGGTGCTGAAATGAGAGAACGCTATGTAGCACAGCTCAGCCCAGGCCTTTGGAGATGCAGAAATAAATCACCCTAGGGAAAGTTGTTGGAACTCAGAGTCCTGGAGAGAAGGCCAGCAGAGATCACCCTGTGCCTTCCCACATATGAAAGAACCTCAGTTGAAAGTTATCTGCCTTTCCTCTGAAGAACTAATGAAATAAATCCCCTGTTATTAAAAGCCAATCCATCTCTGGTGTGTTGCATTCGACAGCTAGCAAACTAGAACACGTCCCTACTTAAGTTCATTCCTAAGTATTTAATTCTTTTAGTTGCTGTTTTGAATGGATTTTTTTCCTTAACTGAATCCTCAGCTAGGTCATTTCCTATGTGTAGAAATGTTACTGATTTTTGCACATGAATTTTATATCCTGCCACCTTGCTGAATTTGTTTATTCACTCAAGTAACTTTACTGTAGATTTCTCAGGATCTTCCAAGTATAGTATCATATCATCTGCAAATTATGAGAGTTTTACTTCTTCCTTTCCAATTTGGATGCCTTTTATTTCTTTGTCCTGCCTGATTGCTCTAGCTAGAAGTTCTAGCACAATGTTGAATAATGGTGGTGACAGTGGGCATCCTTGTCTTGTACCTGATCTAAGGGAGAAAGATTTCAGTCTCTCTCCATTGAGTACGATGCTGGCTATAGGTTTTTCATATATTCCCTTTATCATTTTGAGGTAGTTACCTTTGGTTCCTACCTTTTGGAGTGTTTTTATCAGAAAAGGATGTTGAATGTTGAATGCTTTTTCAGCATCAATCAAGATAATCATGTGATTTTTCCCTTTCGATTTGTTAATTGCTGTATTACATTAATTGACTTTTTTGTGTTGAACCATCCTTGTATTCCTGGTATAAACCCCACTTGGTCATGGTGTATAATTCTTTTAATGTGTTGTTGGATTCAATTTGCTAATATTTTATTGAGAATTTTTGCATCTATGTTCATTGGGAGATAGACCTATAATTTTCCTTTCTTAAAGCATCTTTACCCAGTTTTGGTATTAAAATGATATTAGCATCATAAAATGAATTAGGTAGAGTTCCTTTTTCCTCAATTCTTTGGAAAAGTTTGAGCAGGACTGGTGTTAGTTCTTTTTGGAATGTTTGATAAAATTCCGCTGTGAAGTCATCTGGCCCTGGGCTTTTCTTTGTAGGAAGATTTTTGATGACTGATTGAACCACTTTACTTGTGATTGGTTTGTTGAGATATTCTATTTCTTTTGGAGTCAGTGTAGCTCATTTGTGTGTCTGCAGGAATTTGTCCATTTCATCTAAGTTGTCTAGTTTGTTGGTGTATAGTTGTTCATAGTATCCTCTTATGATTTCTTTTATTTCTTCAGGGTCTGTGATAACGCACCCCTTCTCATTCCAGATTTTGTTTATTTACATCCTCTCTCTTTTTTTCTTTGTCAGTTGTGCTGGTTTGAAAGGATATATGCCCCCTAAGAAAAGTCATGTTTTAATATAAATCCCATTTCTTAAAGGTAGAATAGTCTCTATTCAATGCTGTGTATTTGGGACTGTGATGGGATCATCTCCCTGGTTGATGAGATTTAGTTAAGAATGGTTGTTAAACTGGATTAGGGGATGACATGTCTCCACCCATCTGAGTGGGTCTTGATTAGTTTCTGAAGTCCTATAAAAGAGGAAACATTTTGGAGAATGAGAGATTCGGAGAGAGCAGAGAATGCTGCAGCACCACGAAGCAGAGAGTCCACCAGCCAGCGACCTTTGGAGATGAAGAAGGGAAATGCCTCCCGGGGAGCTTCATGAAACCAGAAGCCAGGAGAGTAAGCTAGCAGATGACGCCGTGTCTGCCATGTGCCCTTCCAGCCGAGAGAGAAACCCTGACTGCGTTCGCCATGTGCCTTTCCAGATGAGAGAGAAACCCTGAACTTCATCGGCCTTCTTGAACCAAGGTATCTTTCCCCAGATGCCTTTGATTGGACATTTCTATAGACTTGTTTTAATTGGGACATTTTCTCGGCCTTAGATCTGTAAACTAGCAACTCATTAAATTCCCCTTGTTAAAAGCCGTTCCGTTTCTGGTATATTGCATTCCGGCAGCTAGCAAACTAGAACATCAGTCTTGCCAGTAGCCCATCAATTTTATTGATTTTCTCAAAGAACCAATTTTTTGTTTTATTGATTCTTTCTGTTTTCTTTTGTTCTCCCATTCATTTATCTCTGCTTTAATCTTTGTTATTTCTCTTCTCCTATTTGCTTTGGGGTTAGTTTGCTGTTCTTTCTCAAGTTCGTCCAGGTGTGCTGTTAAGTCCTTGATTTTTGCCCTTTCTTGTTTTCTAATATAGACATTTAAGGCAATAAATTTTCCCCTCAGCATAGCCTTTGCGACATCTCATAAGTTCTGATAAGTTGTATTCTCACTTTTGTTCATCTCCAGATGGCTCCTGATTTGTCTAAATTTCTTCTTTGACCCACTGGTTCTTTAAGAATGTGTTATTTAATCTCCATATATTTGTGAATGTTCTCGTTCTTTGGTGGTTGTTGAGATCCAGCTTCATCCCATTGTGATCAGAGAAAGTACTTTGAATAATTTCAGTGTTTTTAAATCTATAAAGACTTATTTTGTGCCCCAGCATATGATCTATCCTGGAGAATGTTCCATGCACATTAGAGAAGAATGTATATCCTTGTGCTTTGAGGTGCAATGAGCTATATATGTCTGTTAGGTCTAATTCATTTATCAAGTTATTTAACTTCTCTATTTCCTGGTTGATCTTCTGTCTTGTTCTATCTATAGAGGGGAGTAGTGTATTGAAGTCTCCTATTATTGTTGAAACATCTATCACTCCTTTCAGTTTTGTCAATGTCTATCTTATGTACTTGGGAGCTCCTTTATTGGGAGCATAAACATTTATGATTGTTATATCTTCTTGGTGAATTGACACATTAATTAGTATATAGTGTCCTTGTTTGTGTCTTATGATGTCTTTACATTTAAAGTCTATTTTGTTCAATATTAGTATAACTATTCCTGTTTTCTTTTGGCTACAAGTTGTTTGGAAAATCCTTTTCCATTCTTTCACTTTCAATGTATTTGAATCCTTGTGTCTAAGATGAGTCTCTTGTAAACAGCATATAGCTGGATTTTGTTTTTTAGTTCATTCTGCTAATCTATATCTTTTAATCGGTTAGTTTAGTCTGTTAACATTCAAAGTTATTAGTGAAAAGGCATTCCTTGAATCCACCATTTTATCTTTTTTATTTTATTTGTCAGATCTATATGTTCTTTTCCCTCTTTCTCTTTGTATTCTTTAAATTCCCTTAGCGGTACTCTTCGATTCTGTACCCTCCTCCAGACCTCCCTCTCCTGTCTTTTTTATTTCCGCTGGCAGAACTCCTTTTAGTATTTCTTGTGTGGCTGGTCTCTTGTTGACAAATTCTTTCAGGACTTCTTTGTCTGTGAAAGCTTTGATATCTCCCTCAGTTTTGATGATCAAATTGGCTGGGTACAGAATTCTTGGCTGGAAGTCTTTCAGGATCTTGAATGTATCATACCACTGCCTTCTCGCCTCCAGGGTGCTAGTTGAATAGTCTGAACTCAGTCTTATTTGATTTCCCTTGTATGGAGTAGAATGTTTTTCTCTTGATGCTTTCAGGACTTTCTGCTTCTCTTCAACATTTGACAGATTGATTAGTATGTGTCTTGGGGAAGGCCTGTTTGGATTTATTCTGTTTGGAGTTCTTTGGGCTTCTTTGACTTGTGTATTTATGTTCTTTACGAGGGTTGGGAAGTTTTCCCCCACTGTATACTCAACTATTCTTCCTAGCCCTTTACTCCTTTTTTCTCCTTCTGGGACACCAGTGATTCTTTTTTTTTTTTTAGTTTTTAAATTAAAAAAATATATATATAACAACAAACAAACACGAACATTAACATATGATCATTCCATTCTACATATGTAATCAGTAATTCACAATATCATCACAGAGTTGCATATTCATCATCATTTCTTAGAACATTTGCATCAATTCAGAAAAAGAAATAAAAAGACAACAGAAAAACATTCATACACACCATATCCCTTACCCCTCCCTTTCATTGATCACTAGCATTTCAATCTAAATTTATTTTAACATTTGTTCCCCCTATTATTTATTTGTATCCCATATGTTTTACTCATCTGTTGATAAGGTAGATGAAAGGAGCATCAGACACAAGGTTTCAACAATCACACAGTCACATTGTGAAAGTTATATCATTATACAATCATCTTCAAGAAACATGGCTACTGGAACACAGCTCTACATTTTCAGGCAGTTCCTTCCAGCCTCTCCATTACATCTTGACTAACAAGGCGATATCTATTTAATGCGTAAGAATAACTTCCAGGATAACCTCTCAACTCTGTTTGGAATCTCTCAGCCATTAACACTTTATTTCGTCTCATTTCGCTCTTCCCCCTTTTGGTCGAGAAGGTTTTCTCTATCCCTTGATGCGGAGTCCCAGTTTATTCTAGGATTTCTGTCCCATGTTGCCAGGAAGGTCCACACCCCTGGGAGTCATGTCCCACTTAGACAGGGGAGGGCAGTGAGTTTGCTTGTTGTTTTGGCTGGCGAGAGAGGCCACATCTGACCAACAAAAGAGGTTCTCTTGGGGGTGACTCTTAGGCCTAATTTTAAGTAGGCTTGACCTGTCCTTTGTGGGGTTAAGTTTCATATGAACAAACCCCAAGATTGGGGACTCAGCCAATTGCTTTGTTGTTCCCACTGCTTGTGAGAATATCGAGAATTCTCCACTTGGGGAAGTTGAAATTTCCCCTTTTCTCACCATTCCCCCAAGGGGACTTTGCAAATATTTTTTTACTCACTGTTCAAATCACTTGGAGACCAGTGATTCTTTTATTTGCGTGCTTTGTTTTGTCTATCGTTTACCTGAGATCCAATTCACTTTTTTCCATTTGTTCTTTTGAATCTTCAAAGTCAGTTATCCTGTTCTTTATATCACTCATTCTTTCTTCTGTCTCTTCTAATCTGTTGTTGTGTGCCTCTAGTATGTTCTTTATTTAGTCAACAGAGTCTTTAATCTCTGTGACAGCTATTTTTCTATTTATTCTTTCAAATTCCTCTCTATGCTCTTCTACTGTCTTCTTGATCTCCTTCATGTCATTTGCTATCTTACTTATTTTATTAAGTAGAGTTGTATGAACATCTTTGACTAGTTGTTCCGATGTCTGTGCTTCCTCTGGTGTTTTAATTTGGTCCTTCGGCAGGGGTATATCTGTCTGTATTGTGATAGGCTTAGTGATCTTCTGCTGTCTTCATGGCATGTAAATATCTTGATTGATTTACTTTGGGAGTTGATTTCTTTCAAAAGTCTAAGGCATTGTGTTTGTGGGATGGTTGTACAGCAGGGAGCAGGGTGTGGGGTGGGGCACTCAGTGCGATAATTTGTTTCAGGGCAGGTATAGGTGCAGGTTGGGGATGTTATGCTGATGTTTGTGAACATGGGTGCCCAGTGGCCAGGAAGGATGTAGCTGTCTGAGTGCACTGGTCTCAGGGATGTAACCCTGGTTTGTGCTCGTCTAAGGCATGGGGCCCTTTGTGCAGCAGGTTGGCATTATGCCTTCATGGATTCAGGGCAGATGTGACCTGGCCATGCAGGTCAGCACTTTCTCAGAGCTGGGAAGTGTGGCTGAGGACCATGTGCATGCATGATTCTAGGACTGCAGTAAAGTGCGGTTCCCAGAGCTGAATGATGTGATTGGGGGTCTGTGCATGTGTGTGGGCCTAGGAATGCTGTAAACTGATGCGCAGAGCTCAGAGGGGTGGGGTGAGACTGTGCAACACTAGGGGCAGGGGGCAGGGGTAGCCTAGGTATGGAGGTTAGTGCCCGCAGCCTTTATGTGCTGGCAAAAGCCTGCAAGGAACAGGGAGGGGGAGGTAGTGCTTTGGAGGGGTGCAGGAGAGGTGGGTTGGGCTGCACTTGGGGTGGGGGTGTGGGGCAGTTATGTGCACTGGGGTGGGGTAGGGGTGCCTGGAGCCCTGGGAATGGGAGCAGGTGACTGGGTTCGGGTGTGTGGGGTGTGGGGTGAGTTGCCAGTCATGGATCTGCACTGATGAGGGTAGCGCACCCAAAGAATGCAGCCTGGCTTATTTCCTAGTCCTGTGTCGTGTACTCCCACGGGTCCATGACTCCACGCCTCCATGCCCGACTCTGCTTTCTGCCTCTCAGCTCCTCAGCCTCTGCAACCAGGGCTGCTGTATGTGGTGCAGTAGGCTCTCCCAGGTCAGCCACACTCCTCAGTCGCTGCCTCAATTGCCTTTGTGTCCCTTCTCTAACTTTTCCGTGGAGCAGGGCAAATCTCAAGGTATTCCACTTGGCCATCTTCCCAGAAGCCTACTCCAGTTTTCTTTTGAGTACTGCTTGTCTAGTATGTCTTTTCCCATCCTTTTACTTTTAAACTATCTATGTTTTTATATTTAGAATGGCTCTTTTATAGACAACATGTACTTGTATCTTGGGTTCTTTTTTAATCCAATCTGACATCTTCTGTTTTTCAATGGTATGTTTTTAAGGCAGTTATTTATGCATTTGATTAAAATCAACCATTTTCTTAAAGGTTTTCTATTTAGTCTATGGATTCATTTTTTTTCTTACAGATTTTGGATTAATTGAGCATTTTTAATGATTTCCTATTATACCACTGTTGGCTTATTGTTTATACCTTATTAAAAATTTTAAATTGATTCCCTGAAGCCTACAATATACACCTTTAAATAATCACAGGCCATGTTCAAATAATATTATATTTATTCATTTGTAGTGCAAGGATATTACAATGGTATATTTCCAATTCCTCTTTTTGTGCTAATGTTGTTATACCTTTTAGTTTTTTATGTAGTCTGTAAAGACAATACATTGCTATTATTTTTTCCTTAAAAAATAATTGAAAATAAGAATAAAATAATAATTTCCTTTATTTGTGCAATTTCCAATGCTTTTCACTTACTTGTGTGAATCTAAGTTTCTCTCTGGTATCCCATTTCTTTTTGTCCGATGAACTTCCTGTTGGACAGAAGGAGGGACACCAAAATATAGATGTCAACCCACTCCAGTACACTTCAGGGTTGCCAAAAGAAGCATGACTCACATGACACTGAATGGAACAACATTTTATGCACAGAGAGAAAAGAAAGAGTAAAGTCAGTTTCATTGGTGGGCTTGGTTACTCATAGCCAGTGAGTCTCATCCATGGCCAAGACAGGGAGTTGTTCTACATGCAGCCCCCCCCCCCCCCTTATGCTGTAGTGGAGGAACCCTGCTCCCTCTCTGCCAGGGACAGATATACCACCAGGATGTGAGTTGATTGTTGTAAAACACACCCTCCTTAATCAGACTGTCTGCAGTGAATATTTACATTTGCTCAGGACAATAGGGGAAGGAATGAACCTTCAGTCCCCTTATCTAGTAGTAGACTGTGTTTGAGCACAGGATGTGGTTTGAGCACAACCAGAGCACAGCAGCAGGTTGTACCAGGACTACCCCCTACCATACTTCCTTTAACATTTCTTGTAATGCACTGTGCTGGCATGGGAGCCCCTCAGTTTTTGTTCGCCCAAAATGTCTTTATTTCACCTTTCTTTTTGGAAGACTTTTTACTGGGTATGGAATCTGGATTGACTTTTTGTTTTTGTTTTTGCTTTTTCCCCCTATCTATTCTTTAAAGATGCCATTCCAATGTCTTTCAGCTGGCATAATTGATGAAAAAAGTCAGTTGTTATTCTGTTGTATTGTCTGTTCCCATCTATGTGATGTGTCTTTTTCTCTGGTTCACATCAAGATTTTTTTTTTGTCTTTGCTTTTCAGCAGTTTGAATGATTTGATATGTCTAGGTGTGTCTTCTATCAGGTATTTATTCTGAATTTCTTGAACATTTAGTCTGTAGTCTGTCAAATTTGGAAAATTCTCAGCCATTATGTCTTCAAATATTTTTGCCCATTTGTTCTCTCCTTTAAGATTCCAATTACACAGATGCTATATACCAGTTGGTATTGTACAACAGCTCTTAGATACTTTGTTCTTTTTAATTTTAATTTTGCACTTTCCTCCTTTTTTGTTTCATTTTGCTAAGTTTCTATTGAGAAGTTCACAGTTCTTTCCTCAGCTTTGATTCTTCTGATGAGACTGTAGAAGACATTCTTCATCTCTGTTACTGCATTTCTCATATCTAGCATGTCCATTTGATTCTTTTTTGTAGTTTCTATTTCTCTTAAACTACCTTTTCTATTTCTTTCAAACTACCTGATTGGTTTTGCAGGCTGCCATATTTTCCACTGAATCATTTAAAACATTAATCATAATTATTTTAAATTCTCTTACTGGTAGCTACAACATCTATCTTACCAGCAAATTTGCAACTTTTGACAATATGTTGTTTTTTTGTGTCTTCTTTGTATGCCTTGTAGTTTTTTGCTGAAAACCGGGTATCTTGTTTAGTACAGTAGAAGTGGAGGTAAATGGATTTTATGCCTGGGAAATCTATTTTGTTGTTGTTGTTAGGCCTCTAATGTGGGTCTTGGGGGACTGCAAGAAAAAGATGGGGCTTGGTGTTTTCCCATCTGCAGCTATTGTTTCTCTTCCTAGGCCTACATCAGGGGACTTTCTCAGGACTCTTGTCCTGTCTCCAGTCTTTCTTGTGAGTACCTGTTTTAGTCTGCTAGCTGTCAGAATGCAAGATACTAGAAATGGAATGGCTTTTAAAAGGGGAATTTAATAGGTTGGTAGTTTACAGTTCTAAGACCAAGAAAATGTCCCAATTAAAACAAGTCTATAGAATGTCCAATCTAAGGTATCCAGGGAAAGATACCTTGGTTCAGGAAGGCCGGTGAAGTTCAGGGTTTCTCTCTCATTTGAGAAGGCACATGGCGAACACAGTCAGGACTTCTCCCTCATCTGGAAAGGCACATGGTGAACACGGTGAGGGTTCTTCTCTCATCCGTAAGGGTACATGGTGAACACGACATCATCTGCTAGCTTCTTCTTCTGGCTTCCTGTTTCATGAAGCTCCCCTGGAGGCATTTTCCTTCTTCATCTCCAAAAGGTCGCTGGCTCATGGACTCTCTGCTTCGTGGTGCTGCAGCATTCTCTGCTCTCTCCGAATCTCACACTCTCCAAAATGTTTCCTCTTTTGTAGGACTCCAATAAGCCAATCAAGACCCACCCAAATGGGTGGAGACATGTCACCTAATCTAGTTTAACAACCACTCTTGACTAAATCACATCATCCAGGGAGATGATCTGATTACAGTTTCAAACCTACAATATTGAATAGGGATTATTCTACCTTTATGAAATGGGATTTTAATTAAAGCATGGCTTTTCTAGGGGGCATACTTCCTTTCAAACCAGCACAGTACCTAATAAGATCTGAGAAGAATTCAAATTCCCCTGGGTCTGAGACTCCCCAGAGTTCTGTATTCTCATACTAACCCACATTAGACCTTTAGCAATTTGTTCATAATTTTAGCTGAGCTCTTCTTATTTGATGGAATGGTGTCTGGCAGTATCTGCTCCAGATAATGAAAAGATAGTTTCTCTTTCTGCTTGAAGCCTCTTCTCTTTTCTTAAATTTTAGATTAATTAGTTGCCCTGCAACCTTAGCCATCTGTTGGGTTCAAGAAAAGTTGTGAATTTGCAGATTGCTTGGCATATTTATGTGTGTGTGTGTGTGAGGATGGGAGCAATGCTCAGAAACCTGAACTTTCTTGTATACTGTTAAAAATTATTAAAGACGAAAAGCAGCTTATATTTATGAGTTATATCTATAGATATTTACCATAAGCTTCAGAAATTTAAAAGAGAAACTTGAAAAATATTCTTAATTTATTTAAAAATAACAATAAGAAACCCATTACATGTTAACCTAAATAATCCATTTTTAATGAAAAGTACCTATATTTTCCAAAAGAAAAAAAATTAGTGAGCAGTGTGGTAGTGTTTTGAATTTTTGAAAATTTCCTTAATATCTGCCTTAATAGAATACAGCTGTATTCTCATATCTGCTTCTGCAGTTAATCTGGTGCAATATTACACATCAGGTTGCCTCTGGCGAAATCCACTGTACGCTAGGAAAAAATTAGTCAAAAGAACAAATTACATCTTATTAGGAGAATAGTTTTGACCTTGTGGAGCTTCATAAAAAGCCTCAGGCACACCTACAGTCCTGGAAAACACTTTGAGAACTTTTGCTTTACAGCATTTGCTTAATGTGCCAGATCAGGAAATGAAGCTTGAACATCTTCCAATATATGGGTATTTATTTATAAATATTTTGTATGACCTCTAGCAATCTTTATATTGTACATCAGTAAAGCAATTTCTTATTGTTCACCTAAAAGTGAGAGGAAATAGAAATCCTGTTATTTCCTTCCTGCCACCCGGTGGTTGACTCTATGCATTGAGACCCTTATTTGAAACTGACTTCTTTAGAGGAACAATGGGAGACCCTGATACTCTGTCCCCTGTAACTTTTGTTCCCAGGCATTGGGGAGCCTCATTTCTAACGTCCTCGGCAATAAAGAGCAAAATCAGGTGATGAGCTCAGTGGTCCACCAGGAGCTGGAGGCCAGGACACGGTGTGGCACCACCAGCAGGTACAGGAGGCCATAAGGGCTCTGAGGAAGGACTGCGTTTCGTGCCGGGCAGGTCATGCCTTGAAATGGGAGGATCTGATTCACACCGGCTGCCAGGAGAATGAATTGGGCTCCTGCCTGGAGGTTCATCAGATTGTAGACTTGAACATGGCTAGAGGTGATGGAATCCAGGACCCTTTCCCGACAGGCCCAGAGAAGGTGAGCAATGTTTTTGATGACACACAGCTACTGGGTGGAATTACTCAGTGGAGGATTCAGTTACATTTCCTGAAAGAGGGAAACCAGGTGCTTCCTGGACCGAGGGAGCTCAGCTGGCAGCACAAGTGTCTCCTGAGGTGGTCAGTGATCCAGGGGGCTGAGGCATACTCCAGCCAGGGGCTGCGCGGCCTGTGATGAGGGAATCTTAGCAAGGGCTGCACAGGGTTTCTGGCTGGGGTTTGCATTCAGTCTTTTGCAGGGCACTGGCAGCTCACCTGCAGCTGGGCTCACAGGACCTGAGCATCCTGGGCTGGTCTGTGGGCCACTTGGCTGTTGGCATCCTCTGGGCCATGAGTGCAAAATACATTCCCGCTTCCCACTGCCGCGCTGTGCGCCTCCAAGGCGCCTGGTGCAGAAAAGGTGGCAGGTGGGGGCCCAGCTGGGTGCAGGGACTGATAGAATGGGACAAAAATGCACTTCTGGTGCAGATTAGTGTGACACAGGGTCACATGGACCGGAAATGGGTTTCCACGAAGCTCCAGCACAAAGAAAGAAACGAGGGTGCTTCTTCCTGGGGGATTGGGGTTGTTTCAGGGCCCCCAATGGAAATGCACTGTCAGTGCAAATGTCAGTGGAAATGCACTCTTCGCTCGCTGCAAGAGGCTTCAAACCCACCCTTTGCCCGCTCACTGGGATGTTTACCTCAGGAAAGAAACACAACAAACCCCTCAAAACTGACAAATAAATGCCTCCTCCAAACCACAGCCTCAAAACTAGGCCAATAAAATATTGCCCCACCTACTCATTTCTGGTATCGGAGTCAGAAAGGAGAGCAGTTCAGACACAGGATCCGCCTGGGGGCAGAGGCCTGTGCGCAGCTTCAAGGGTCCACCCGCCTAGAATAACAGAGAAGGAAGAGCTTGCAAAAGAGATAATAAATCAGACGGTTGAGTTTGAGCGCGAAGGGAATGCAGCTATCTTTCTCCTTTAGCCAGGCCCAGGATTGGGAAAAAGCGATCATCCAGGGAACAAATGTAATTCATCAGTGGAACTGACAGCAGGGAGGGAGCCGGGAGGAGAGAAAGAGAGCGAAGCCAGATGCCATAAGACAGAGAAGAAACGGTTTTCTTTCGTGAGCATTCCAAATGGGGAATGAGAAGGGGTCTGGGAATAAGACAGCGCCTGAAGGGGTCAGGTGGAATTAGTGCTGATGGTTCCCATTAAATTCCTGGCAAGGGCGCTAGCCCCTGAACGATTGTGTACTACATTTCATGCCTGGCAGGTCACGCTTTGAAATGGGAGGATCTGATTCTCACCTACTGCCAGGAGAATGACTTGGGCTCCTGCCTGGAGGTTAGTCAGATTGTAGACTTGAACACCGGTAGAGATGATGGAGTCCAGAGGCCTTTCCAGACTGGCCCAGAGAGGGTGAGTGACTGGTTCAACGACACAAAGCTATTGGGTGGAATTGCTAGGCGGAGGATTCAGTTACATTTCCTGAGTCTCAGCTGTGGCTTTCTAGCTGTGTGACTTCAGGCAAGTTGTTTAACCTCTCTGAGCCTCAGTTAAGTGACATTGTCTGTGAAATGTCTAGCTCCGAGGGTTCTTGGGAGGATTAAATGAGGTGATACATGCATAAAATAGTGCCTGGCACTTGGTAAGTGTTAATTAGATGCTGACTATTAGTGATTAATTCTTTTGAGGGGAATACTAAGAAAAAAAAAAAGACTGATGTGACATCTTCTCACTTGCCACTGTATGTTTTAAAACAACCATTTGGGATGTCTTAGCTCCCTAGAACTGCTGTAACAAGTAGTAGGAAACAACAGAAACAACCACAGGACTTTATTCTCTCCCAGTTCTGGAGGCCTGAGGTCCAGAAGTGTCGGCAGGATGGGGCTCCCTCGGAGACTGTGTGGAGCCCCTCCTGGCCTCTTCCAGCTCTGGGGCAAGCCCGCCCTCTGCAGCGTTCCGTGGCTCACTCAGCGCTCTGCCTCCGCCTCCGGGGCTGTCTTGCGTCTGTGTCAGTCTTGTCACGTGGCTTCTCTGTTCTGTTTCTGTGCCTGAATCTCCTTCTTTTTATAAGGACCCTTGTCATATTGGGCTAGGGCCAACCCTAACCTAGTTCAACCCATCTTTTTGGGGGGGACATGATTCAACCTGTAGCAGGAGGAAGCCTGTGCATGGCCTGGCAGCAGTGGTAGCTGGCACTGGCCCTCCATCTCTTTTCATCCCTAATCCCAGCCAATAGGGCCTCGAGATTACTGGGGGCTCTGCGGCCCCCCTCAGTTTTCAGGCAGGGGAAGACTTTGAGGAAACAGGTGGGAAGCCGGCCTGGCCCCTGGACTGGTCCTTTCTGGAGAGTCTGGCAGCCAGGGAGAGAAGCGGGGTGGGGGTGGGGGGAGGTGGTCCCAGAAAGCATGCTCAGAGCCCCCAAAGCTCTGCCAGTTTTTCCCTCCATCTCCCCTTTTCTGTCTGCTGTTGTCTGATGGTTAGAAACGATGCTTTTAGAGTAGACACTGAATTCCTATTAATAAAAATTCTGGGGTAAGAGCTAACATTTTGGACTGCTGTCATTGCATTTTAGCACAAATAGGTTCTATTCATTCTAAAAAGTGACTTTCAGTGGGAGTGGGAAGGGGGTAGACTTTGCAGTGAGTTGGGTAGTAGAGATGTTGCAAAGAGGAGCAAAGGCTCAGAAGGGCAGGTGGCCACACTTCTTTGCAGTTCAGCCTGATGTGGGAACTGCTGAGAAGCAAAATGTTAAACAATCACATGACAGTAACCTGTAACCATGTTGAATTCTAGAACAATTCCAGGTGAGCCATTCTTCCCAGTGGGACTGGGCACTGTCTGTAAAGCCTACTCCCCCAGACTGGCTCTCCACCTGAATAATTGATTTTTCCCCCCCAACCCTCTGCTTGAGATAGCGTATCAAGTGATATAATTTATGGGAAAGAGTCTGTGACCTGTGAAGCATATTCAAGTGTTTTGTTATACTAGGGTGATAATGGTTACTTTTCGTTATGGCCATGAGTGGGGCCTGCTGGGTTAGTGAGGTGTCCTCAGGGGGATGAGGGACCAAGTAGCCACGTGTCTCAGGTTTGGTGGGGACAGTGTGGAAATGTTGGCAGTCTGGCCGCTTTCAGAAAGCACTCTGTAACATTTCCATTTCTTTAATGATGAGTCAGCAAATGAGTGAAATTGGGTCTTCTTCACACCACGGTACCTGGGCAGGGGAGGTGAAGGTAGATGGGAGATGGCACAGTGGAGGTGGGGAGCGGCAGGGTGTGTTGGCACCTTGACACCTGGCTCTGCTCCTTGGGCAGGTTGCTTAACCTCTCTGAGGTGCCTGTCAACTATCTCAGACGGGAAATGGGATTGTACACCTTGGAAATATTGTGGGTTCTGGTGCAGACCGCTGCGATTTTGAAGTTGCTTTCAGCTATTGCAATAAAGACAGTCATCCGAGTTTTTTGGTTTCCTAGTGCATATAAAAGTTACATTTACCTTATACTGTAGTCTGTTTCATGCACAATAGCATCATCTCTAAAAAAAAAAGTGCATCCCTTGATTACAATGTGACACAGGGATCCACAGTGAGCACATACTGTGGGAAAAATGGCACTGTCAGGCTTGCTTGAGGCAGGATTGCTGCAAACCTTTAGTTCGTAAAAAACACTATCTGTGAAACACAATAAAGCAAAGTGCACTAAAACGAGGTTCGTGCTAGCCTGTGCATGCAAGGTACTGGGCACCATTCCTTGCGCGCACAAGTGGTTGTTGCTGCCATCACTGTCATGAGGCCGAGTTTGTCTTTTCTGCAAAACTCAGCAACAGGCCAACCTGCTTCTTTTAAGCTCCTCATGAAGATATCGCAAGTTCTGATTTATTTTATTTTATTTTTCCCTTAAAATTGGGAGCACTGACTGGTAGGCATTTTGGTGGGTGAATGATTTAGATCCTTTTGACTTAAGGAAGTGTCTGACAAAGTGGCTCTGAGTCTTGTTCCGAACATATCCACAGCAGTGACCGGATTCCCACGACAAAAACCAAGAAGCTTGGTGCATTCCATTAAAGGAGAATGGAATTAACTTTTCCTTCCCAGCCCAGTTACGCGGGACATTAATCAGCCCATAAAAATGGGATGAAGTCAACTCTCAATTTAGCTTTTCAATTCACCTTTAAAATGTAACTGCTCTTTGCATTCTCATTTTGGGTGATCATATCTTATAGGTAGTGAAAGGGCAGGAATATCTTCCCACAAATTTTCATGGGGATTCGTGACTACAGATGCAAATCTCCCCGGAGACCTAATGGACAATTCTTCAATCTGGGGAAGGGCTCTGGAGGAGCCGTTCCAGCTGGGTGTATATAAAGGGGGTTTCCTAACAGCTCTATAAATGGGAGGCTAGAGAATCCCCAAGCATGCAGTCATCTATTTTCCCCTTTATTGCCTAAGGAATATGCTATATTATCATGAGCCCATCAGCTTGATACTTTGCTCTTGTTCTGAGTCCTGAAGGCAAACAGATGGTGTTTAAATCTTTCCTCATAAAGTCTTACTGGATGGCAAAGCTTTTGCTGAAAAACGCGAGGCTGAAATTTTCCTGAGTTCTAAAACATGTTCCTCAGCTTCAAAGGAGATGCTCTGAATCCATCTGAAAGGTTTGGGGCTTTTCTTTTTCATTTTTCCTTCTCTAGAAAATGAGGCTGGAATGGACCTCAGAAATCATTCCAGGCCTGGGTTCCTACTATGCCAACTAAAGAGAAAAAGAGAAGACCAGAGTCAGTTTGCCTAAGAAACTATACATATTTAATTTAAAGGGCCAATCGTTCTTCTGAGACTTTGTTCTATCTCTCTTCTTGGTGTGAAAGATCTTTTTTCATCATTACATAAAGTAACATATAGATTAACATAAAATTTGCCATTTTAACCATTTTTTAAGTATAGAATTCAGTGACATTAATGGCATTCACAATGTTGTGCTACCATAACCACCATCCATTACTGAAACTTTTTTGGCACCCCAAATGGAAATTCTTTACCTTTTCTTCACTACTCCTCTCTCCAGCCACTGGCAACCTCTTATCTGCTACCTCTATAAATTTCCTTCCATCCAAGTGCAATCAGACAATATTTGTCCTTAGGCATCTGGCTTATTTCATGCAACATGATTTCTTCAAGGTTCTTTCATGTTGGTGCATGTATCGGGACTTCCTTCCTTTGTACGGCTGAATAATATTCCATCATGTTTCATTTGTTTATCCATTCATCTGTTGATGGGCACTCGGATTGCCCCCACCTTTTGGCAATTGTGAGTAATGCTGCTGTGCACACTGGTGTGCGAGGATCTGTCCGAGTCCCTGTTTTCAGTTCCTTTGGGTGTAGATCTATGAGTGGGATTGCTGGGTCGTGTGGTAATTCTATGCTAAACTTTCTGAGGCGCTGCTGCACAGTATTCGCCAGTGCCACACCATTTTACACTCCCACCAGTGACCTGTGAGGGTTCCATTTCCTCTACGTCCTCAACGACACCTGTTTTTTTCCAGTTTTAAAAAAATATCGTTTCAAGATAAATCAAAAAGTTTTCCGTGAAAGCTTCCTTTTTTAAAGTTTTGCTACAACATCAAGAGTCTGGGAAGCAGTGGTTTGGAGTGCTTCCTCTGGTTGGCAGATGAGGGGTCCAGGGCCAGACTGGGGGTGCCTCCCCCAGGTTGCTGAGAGAGTTGGGGCAGAGGTGGGCAGCCCCAGGCTCCTGCCTTCCAGCATCCCTCTCCCTCCGTCAGCGGTCATGTGGAAGGTATACAGAAAGAGGCCGTGACACGTGGACGAGGGAAATTGCCTACGGCTTTTGACAGTGAGAAAGGTCATTGGTGTGTCCCAAGGCTTTCCTGCATGATTCTAAAATTAGTCCTATCCTAAGTGGGGAAGCTTCCTGTGCAGACCTGGCCACAGATGCAGTATATTTTCAAATCACGCGCTGGCTAGCAAATGTCTTTTCCCAGCCTGCGATGCCCTGAGCCGCTCTAGTTTGCCTTTTGTTTTTATTCCCCTTCCAAGGGCAATTTGCACTAGGACATGTACCCATAAATCTTTATTGGTCATTAACAATCTCAGAGTGAACAAGTTTATTATCTTCTTCTTTGGCAGCCAGCTAAGAAAGCAATGAAGAAAAGATCACTTTAGACCCAGGGTCGGGTTCGGAAGGGGAAATAAGAAGCAGAGCTGGCGCGGCTGTTCATGGTGGGGAGGGGACGGGAAAGTGGCTTCGGGTGCCAACAAGAGAGGATGTCCAGAGGCGAGGGGCTTGCAAGGCAGTGGGTGGGTGGGTGGGCCAAGTGGGCATCCCTGGCCATTTGCCCGGAGTCACATCTAGCAGGAAGGACTGAACCGAGGATGTGGAACCTCTGCCTGCTGGGTGAGCTGGCGAGTTTGGGTAATCTCCTGCACTGTCCCAGACAGACCCCGCGGCCTGTCAGCTTAGGGCCGTGCAAATGCTGTCAAATCTCTTTGCTTTGACAGACAGTCTGAAGGCAATCTCAGAGTACCCTACAAGAACTTCCCCATGGAAGGAGCCAAGACCCATACATGTATCTCTGATTCGGGTGCTGCCTTTGTCATTTTGGGAAAGGTGATCACCTCCTGGGCCAGGCTTGCCTGAGCATTTGATGACAGTGTGCAGATGCTCCTTAGCAAAACTGCTCCGCCCAAAACCAGGGACCACCATGCTATCCACTACCATCAAAGGAGCAGTTCCCCCCAAACAGATCTTTGGGGGAATCGAAAATAGGGTTTTTTAAAAGCCTACCTAGTAGATGCTGTATTTGAATTTTCTTTCTTTAAGGGTCCCAGGTTGGAGTTTTAACTTTTGTCAAAGGGGAGCTTTTGCAAACCCAGCCATGAGTTCCCTAAAACCTCGAGGGTTTCTGTGACAACTTCAACTCTAGGAGTCCCATGAGGCAGAAATTCCATGTTATACATATTCCTCAATAGATTAAAAACTGTTTTCCTTATTGCAAAACAATTATGTGAGCATTTGGTCAAAATTAAGAATGACAGATAAGTAACAAGAAAAGAAAAGAAAAAAAAAAACACTGTAATTTTGCCACCTAGAGACAACCGCTGTCGATAGCTTGATATTTGTCTTTCCAGATCTTTCTTTTATGCACATGCAGACACACAAACCCACACACAGATGCACACACACATATATGCTTAGGGAAAAAAGAAAGCAAAATGGTTACATGTTATACATGCTGCTTTAAAAACTGTTTTTTCAGTGACCAGTATATCATACACATCTTTCTAAGTAAAATGTAATATGTCCAGGAGAAATAGCTGCAGAATTGGTAATGGAGTGGACACCTGTGTCTTATATACTCTAAATCCCTAATCTTAAGGCATTTTGAGAATAGTGCTCATTCTTTGTTAGTGACTTTCCTAATTTCATAGGACTGTCATAACAAAGTACCAGAAACTGGATGGCTTAAGACAACAAAACTTTATTCTAGAACTCCAAATTCAGTGTTGGCAGGGGCAGGCTCCCACTGAAAAGCAGTCGGGGAGAATCCTTCCTTGCCTCTTCAGCTGCTGGTGTTTACTGACAATCCTTGATGATTTTTGGCTTGCAGATGCATCACTCCAATCTTTGCCTCCATCACATGCCCTTCTCCCTGTGTCTGTCTGTCTCTTCTCTTCTTAGAGGGACACCACTCAGAGTGGATGAGGGCATGCCTTCACCCAGTTTGGCCTCATCTTAACTAATCACAGCTTTAAAGAACCAGTTTCTAAATGGGGTCACATTCATGGGACTGGGGGTTAGAACTTGAACATGTCTTTTGGGGGTACACAGTTCACTAGCAGCCATTGTTAGAAGGGCCTGCTCTGGAAGGGTATGTTCTTTGGGGATGAAAGAGCCCCTACTCCACTATTCCCAGCACGGGGAGCTTGGGGTGACCCCATCATCACTACCATTTATGAAGAATCCACCATGTAATGGGAACCAGACTAGGTTCCTTTTTACATTTTTCCTTCTACTTGCCATGCCAGATAAGTATCATCACCCCCATTTTAAAAATAAAGAACTGGAGGAGGTTTCCAGGGTGGTAGAGCCCCACCCGAGGCTGTGGGGTCTGAAGCCTGTGGCCCACCACTGCGTCATGCTGCCTTTGGATCGTCACAATTTCCTTATCTGCAAGATGACAACAATGAAAACAGCTCACTTACATTACTGTCAGGTCCACATGCAACAGTGCACGTGAAACCACCTTTTTCAATCACCCAGTAGTTTATAAACAGTGACAGTTATTATTCAGGAAGAGAGAGAGATTGGAAGCTGTGGTTGCAGAATCAGGATTTTCCCAGAAAAATGCATCAAAGTTTGAAAGCAAAAGTGAAAAACTGGGGTCTGATCCAGGCAGCCTGCTGATAAATTTCATTTGGCTTGCACTGTGTGTAATATTTTTAAGCCAACTTTGAAAAATCGGGAGATTTCACATACCAATTCATATGTCCAGCATTAAAAAAAACAAAAACAAAAAAACATTTTAGATGTGTAGTTGCTGGGTCCAGCTCCGGCAGGGCCTGCTTCTTGGAGCTCAGTAGCAGCTTCCCCTCCAGAAGGCCAGGCCATCTCAGGGTGTCTGAGACCTCCTCCACAGCCATCAGCCCTGCCTTCACACGGTGGAATCCCTGAGGGGCATCTACAGGTAGCCGAGGGTATGGTCTCCAACTGTGTGTGTGTGTGTGTGTGTGTGTGTGTGTGTGTGTGTGCGCGCGCATGTACAATATCCATGCACACTCACTAAGAGTGAGAGGCCAGGAGGACGTGTGGGGAGTTGTGATGACTTTTCTTCAAGAAGTGTGTGGTTTGGGCTTGAATGGAGCTGAAATTCTACTGAAGGATCCACAGCCCAAGACTTAAATGACCCAATTGCAGATAAAACTGGACAGCCCCTTAGATCTAAGGCAGGATTTCCAAGAGGGCTGCTGGCTCCTAAAGGATCTTTTGGATCCCAGTTGAAACCCCCTAAGGAAAGGATCCTAGGTCAAAGGAATCAGTGATGTTAATTGGCAATCACCAGTTAAGAGCCTTGGTGCGGCTAAGCACAGGGAGGAGGCACCCCCATGCCTTCCTCCCTTCCCTCCCCTCCCTTGACACCTCTGCATTGTGGGGCACAGCACACCATTTTTCTGGACTGATTGGGAGCAGAATCCACCTGGGTATCCAGCGGACAGAAGCCCAGGGAGCAGGCTGCCCTACATGACAGAGCAATTGCAGAGACCCCACAGAGCAGCAATTCCAAGGAGTAAGATGTTCCCTAGATTTTACGTTGACTGACAAGACACCGGCTGAAAGGAAAAGGCATCTGATCATATAGTTCAGACAAACCCAGTGTGGCTTTTCAGTCATCAACTGATGAACTCTGATTGCATTTGAAGTCTGTGAATTTTATGGTAAAATTCATTCTGGGGAAAACTCTGTAATAGAGTGCCTTTCCAGGGGAGTCAGTGGCACAGGATGCAATACTTGCCAATCTATAGTCGGCATAGCCTCTTTCCCTTGAGATCTTTCTGCTCTTATCATCCAGACGGGTAGACCAGTAATCTCCTACCAGTTTATTCTAGATAGTAGGCTATTTTTTATTTTAAAGGAATGCTAGTTGGAAAGGTCATCAAAAGGTCATCAAATCTCTCATGTATTTGCTGGTGTTGAAGATAAAGTTTCTTGTTAGTAAACATAGACCTCCAAAAAATAGCAGGGTTCTCCGTCTAGTCCTTACCTAAAGGATTGAAACTCATAAAGTGGGTTGAAGGGAAAGGGCAGCTTCTCCTTTAAGTGAAAAGAAGCACGTGGGTGCAGGATTTAATCCCTTCCAGTTCCCAAAGTATTTTTTTTTTACTAGAGCTGAAATCCTTCAGAAATGGTCCAAGATCCAAACAATGTCCTTATCTATAGTTTTCTTTGGAATCTGTTCAGCAACAGATATAGATGTCCAAACCCATGTCCAGCCAGGTCTCAGGGAGCTAAATATGGGGAGGCCGCTGCCTACTGGTGACACACACAATTTCTTGGACCTTATTTCACTCTCCAAATTGAAAACTTCTCAAATTCACGAACTTGGACTGAAAAATGCCAAGTTCAAGGATGCCGATCCAAAGGATATATTTTGAACAAAGCACACCGAAATCCTCTCTGCTCCTTCTTTATCTTTGCAACGAAGACGGGATGTCTGCGTGGAGTACCAGAAAATGGAAGGCTATGAGGCTTCTCCAAACAATAGTGTGAGCTTGGCAGCCAAGACAGTATTTCTTGAAGCCCACTTATCTCAGCAGGGCGCATCTAAAGGAAGCATTTAGCCTTTGGTATGGGATTGTACTTAACAGCATCCAAATGGTTGTTCTTTCTAGTTTTATTAAAGGAGCCGGATCCTTCTTGTAAGTTTTCCATTAATGGGATTATAAATTGATATAATTTTAAGTCCGAGAATGCAGAACTGGTATGCGGTAAACATAAACATGTGTTTGGTGTTAAGCGTAACCGAGTATAGCCAAAGTGGGCAAGTGTTGTAAACTTCAAACATAAAACAGATGTAAGGTAATTAGAGGCATGGACCTGACGACAACAACAATGAACTGTAGCAATGAAATGAATTGTTAGTTTAGGCTGGAATCACTGCGGCCCTGGTGGATTTATCATGTTTCTCGCTGCTGTATGAACTTGATGTTACCCTTCTCTTTGAGAATGCGAGAATTGCTTTTTTTGATTTATTTAAAGGCAACACCTGTAACTCTGAAGCACGCAAAGTGAAAAAGATCAGCATTGTATATTGCAAAATGGATTAACCAGTTGGTGAGCAAGTTTTAAATTTATTTCAACTCATCTTCTTACCCCAGGAGCAAACTCTTAGACCACTTGAGGATAAATTTCCTTGGCTTGTGGGTGAAGTCCCCATCCTAGGCCTGGCAGTAATTTTTTTATTTTTTTATTTTTTTTTTTTTTATTTTTTTTTTATTTTTTTTTTTTTAAAGGAAAGACAGAGAGAAGGAAGGAAGGATAGAAGGAAGGAAGGAAGGAAGAAAGGGAAACATTTTTAAACATTTTCTTGTTTTATTGTATTCTGTTTCTCCGTTTTTGTTACATGGGCTGGGGCCGGGAATCGAACCGAGGTCCTCCAGCATAGCAGGCAAGCACTTTGCCCGCTGAGCCACCGCGGCCCGCCCAATTTTTTTATTTTTATTTTTCATTAAAATAATTTTGTACTGATATATATTATGTGTTCACATACCAGGTAATCATCCAACGTGTACATCAGTGGTTCACAATACCATCATATAACTGCATTTATAACCACAATTGAGTTTTTTCCTTCTTTTTTGTGAAAAATAACATATATACAAAAAAGCAATGAATTACAAAGCGCATTGCAACAATTACTTGCAGGGCAGATTTCAGAATTTGGTGTGGGTTACAATTCCACAATTTTAGGTTTTTATTTCTAGCTGCTCTAAGATACTGAAGACTAAAGAAATATCAATATAATGATATTCATTTGTTAAATCCTATCTTCTCTGTATAACTCCACCATCACCTTTGATTTTTCTCCCACTTTTTTGGGATATTTGGGCTATGCCCATTCTAATTTTTTCATGTTAGAAAGGGCTGTCAATAATATGGGATAGGGGGACGGAACTAGTTGATATTGTTGGAGAGACTGATGCCTTTTTAGGACATATCTGATTCAGGGACCCATCTCGAGATTGTAGGTTTCTAGAAAGTTACCCTAGCAATGGAGCCTTTGTAGAATCTTATATAACATTCTAAAGTGTTCTTTAGGATTGGTAGGAATGGTTTTGGTTGGGGGTTGGCAAACTATGCTAGGTAGCAGTGTCCAACTGAAGGTTGCATAAGAGTGACCTCCAGAGTAGCCTTTCGACTCTCCTTGAACTCTCTGTGCCGCTGATACCTTATTTATTACACTTCTTTCCTCCCCTTTTGGTTAGGATGGCATTGTTGATCCCACGGGGGCTTACAGTAATTTGGGAGCTCTACTTACTCTGTAGGTGACAGTGGCATATTTTAAGGAGTACTTTTAGCCTTGGGGCAAGATTCACAGTAGCGCAAAACTGTAGTGAAAAAACCTTTGCTATATATTTTCTGATGCCAAAAAGTAAAATTTAAAGGAAAAATATTTTGGATTTTTTTTAGCGGGGTGGGGGTGGGTGGGAAGCCATGGAATTTTCCTCCTGATGTAGCAACTGAGAAGAGCAATACTTTTTGATCTAATTTTTTGGGATGAGAAATCATCACTGTCCTATTTGGCAGCCAAAGGATTATTTAGCAGGTTGGTTTTGATTTGGTAGGACCCAGATCAAACCAATTCCAATGCCATCAGGTGTACCAAATTCAAGTTTTTAAACTAGTACATTGTCACAGCCAGCGAAGTGCTTAATTCATTTTTGCATTGACTGATATGGAAACGTGCCCTTTGTATGTTCCAAGCTCTTGAAGGCTTTGAGAGAAGACAACTGTCTAGTGATAAAGATGGAGAACCTGCAATTACTAAGGAGGAAGTGGATGATATCAACTTGTTATTGGCAGGAAAAAGAGGCCCCAAACAAGAAAGGCATGGAGTTAAAACCATCTCTTATTTCAAAGTGCAGCTCCTCCAATGCTGAAGGCACTGCTGACGAAGTGGTCCTCCTTACCTTTAGGACACATGGATATAGAGGTTAGGCAGCAGTCACCTCCAACGAGGGCCCCTCCAACCCTCTACATGCAGGCACAACATGCCTTGAGTCCTAGAAATTATGAAAGTTCACTGCCTCTCACACCATCGCCAGCTTCCAACTTTAAAACAGCTAAAATATTCATCTCAGGAACGACATTTCCAGTTTTCAGAGGCTTGTGGTTCTATTAGGAAAAAGGCACTGGACTCAGTAAGATGACCTGCTACTCATTATTCAGAAAGTGACTTGGTCTGAGGTTCAGCTTCTACCTTTGTCAAATGGGGTTGCTCAAGTAAAGGATAAATGTGGAAGCGCTTTGTTAGCAATATTCTTACTGTGTGTTGGTGCTCTTGCTTCTGTTTGGAATGCTCCTCTCCTGCTCCCCTAGGCAATCAAGACCCTCTGCTGAGCTTCTTGATTCCTTGGCACCCTCTCCTGGGCTTTCCAGGTGTTCTGTTTCTAACTCAACTGCATCCACCAAATTGCATTATTTTATCTGTTTTTGTGTTCACTTCTCCCGTTGAGCGCTTGCCCCTTAAGGGAGTGTCCTATTGACTTTGTGTCCCCATCTTCCAGCATCAAAGCTGCCCACAGTAGGTGATCAAGAAAAGTTTAATTGATGCAGTGAGGATAGTGGGTGGGCTCCCACCAACCCACTTTCTGGGGTGGAGGAATATAGACTACCAGTCTTTAGTAATAACATACACCATTCTATTTTTTTTTATGAAACACATCTAGATACAAACACATTCTTACCATATAATCATTCTATTCTTGTTATATAGTCAATAACTCACAATATTATCACATAGTTGTATATTTATCATCATGATCATTTCTTAGAACATTTGCATCAATTCAGAAAAAGAAATAGAAAGAAAACAGAAAAAAATTCGTACATACCATACCCCTTACCCCTCCCTTCCATTGATGACTAGCATTTCAGTCTAGTAAATTTATTTTAACATTTGTTCCCCTATTATTTATTTATTTTTAATCCATATGTTTTACTCATCTGTCAATAAGGTAGATAAAAGGAGCATCAGACACAAGGTTTTCACAATCACACAGTCACATTGCAAATGCTATATCATTATACAATCATCTTCAAGAAACATGGCTACTGGAACACAGCTCTACATTTTCAGGCACTTCCCTCCAGCCTCTCATTACACCTTAACTAAAAAGGTGATATCTACATAATGCATAAGAATAACCTCCAGGATAACCTTTCGACTCTGTTTTGAATCTCTTAGCCATTGACACTTTATTTTGTCTCATTTCCCTCTTCCCCTTTCGGTCGAGAAGGTTTTCTCTATCCCTTGATGCTGAGTCCCAGCTCATTCTAGGATTTCTGTCCCACGTTGCCAGGAAGGTTTACACCTCTGGGAGTCATGTCCCACATAGACAGGGGGAGGGCAGTGAGTTTGCTTGTTGTGTTGGCTGAGAGAGAGGCCACATCTGAGCAATAGAAGAGATTCTCTTGGTGGTGACCCTTAGGCCTTATTTTAAGTAGGCTTAGTCTATCTTTTGCAGGGTTAAGTTTCATATGAACAAACCCCAAGATTGGGGGCTCATCCTATAGCTTTGGTTGTCCCCACTGCTAGTGAGAATATCAAGAATTCTCCACTTGGGGAAGTTGAATTTTCCCTCTTTCTTACCATTCCCCCAAGGGGACTTTGCGAATACTTTTATTCACTGTTCAAATCACTCTGGGATTTATTGGGGCCTCACTCTGGACAAACCTACAAAATCTCCTGCCCTACTCAAGGTTCCATGTACTATGGTGTTCAAGTAAGCTGGTCACATAAGTCGTATTAGGGAATGCAATAGTCAAAATATAAGTTTTGTACCAAATAAACATTTTTTGCTTTAGTCTCACACATAAGTTAAAGTTTTAAAACTTTATTTTGAACACCCTGCAGTATTGACATTCCTTTGTTCTTCCTCATGCAAAAACATTTTTAAATTTGTACATTTAGTCACTGTCATTATACACCCTAGGCATTCCTAGATTATACCATCTCAGTCTTTGTCTCTATCTACACCATTCTATTTTGCCTTATGTGCTAGAATATGACCACTGAGCACAGGCTCACCTGGTAACATTAGATCCAGGCAGCATGAGGCAAATCTCTTGCAAGGCTTCATTGGAGCGGAAGGGAAGACAACCCCTGTAGGACACCTTTTTGGGTTGCCTAAGGAGAAACATGACCTTTACTCTGCTTGAATTGAGATAGATAGTAAATGTGAAAAGGCTTTGCAAACTGCAAAACGCTGGGCAACTGCAAAGTACATAAGCTCTCCTCCTAATTAGATTGTAGCTTTTGTAAGCCTGGAATCATATCTCAAACTTCTTTGAATTGTTCTCATGTGTTGAATAAATAGGTTCATACCTTTAACATTTTAATTTTCTTTTATTTTTTAGCCAACATAATATATGAGGGTATGATGGTTTGGAGCTGTGTACCCCAGAGAAACAAATTCTTAAACTTGATCGTTCCTATGGGCATGAACCCATTATAAGTAGGATCTTTTGATAAGTTAAGGAGCTCCTGGACCTTCTACATGGCGACACTGAATCCTGGCTAAATACCTGCCAAGCTAAATCTACAACCCAAGGCAGCCAGGGACTATCATATCACCGTCAGTGTGAACATCATATTCTGGAGTATTCTGAAGAACTAAGTAATGAGTTTGATCTGGCATCCTGCTGTTTCATTCATTCATTCACATTCACATTCATTTTCTATTAAGCACTTGCTAAGTGCCAGGCAGAGATGCTTGGGATATATTAAGGTATCTTCTCTCAAGGAGCTCCCAGTTTAGAGTAAGAGATAGATTTTATAAAAAGAAATTGTAACAGAGCTAATTTTGTGACTGGGCCTGTGTTGGAATACACAGTTGAGCCAAGGAAGGTGCTTCTAAAATGATGACTTACTAATTTTATTTATTCTGGATAAATTTAACTCTGGAGATGTTCCCAGCTGCTTTTTCCTGCTGGTGAACAAGACAGTTTTATAAATAAAAACCTTTCCCTCCTGAGCTGCCAGGAAGCCGTCTGAATCCTGCGGCCCCTCTGAAGCTACACTGAAAAGGTTTTATAATTGGAGAAAACGCATGAAGTAAAAAATGCATGAATTCCAATTTAGCTTAACCATTTACTGGATGGATGACACTGTGCAAATTATTTACCATCTCTGGGCCAAAGTTTCTTCCACTGTAACATGGGTATAATCTTTGTAAAGTTTAAATGTGTTTATAGATATGAAAGGCACTCCATGTTAGTATTCCTTTGCTCAACAAATGTTAGCTTTTCTTCCCTTCAAAAATATAGTTTCTTTTATTTTTATAAAGTTGTGGGTTTACAAAAAAATCATGCATAAATACAGGCTTCCCATTTATACCCTATTATTACCTTATATTGGTGTAGAACACTTGTTGCAATAGGTGAAAGCACATTTTTATGGTTGTACTATTCACTATAGTCCATGGTTTAACTTAGGGTACACTGTTTGTATTGTGCATTCACTGTATTTAAAAAGTTTATTCTAGTAACGTGTACAACCTAGCATTTTGCCTTTTAACCATATTCAAATATATAATTCAGTACGTGAATTATGTTCACAATTTGTGTTACCATCACCTCCATCCAACGTTTTTCCATTGCCCCGAATAGAAACCCTGTACATTTTACGCCACTACAGCCCTATTCCCTAAACCCATTCTGTCCCCTGGTAAGCTATATTTTAGATTCTGATTTCATGAGTTTGCTTATTCCAATTATTTCATATCAGCGAGATCATAAAATATTTGTCCTTTTGTGTCTGCCTTATTTTACTCAACACGATTTCTTCAGAGTTCATCCATGCTCTTATGTATCAGAACTTGATTCCGTTGTGTGAATATGCCACATTTTGTTTATCCATTCATTGGTTGATGGGCACCTTGTTTGCTTCCATCTTTTGGCAACTGTCAATTCTGCTACTATGAACATCTGTGTGCAAATATCTGTCCAAATCTTTTCAATTCTTTTAGAAATATACCTAGAAGTGGGTTTGTCAGATCATATGATAATTCTATACTTAACTTTTTGAGGAACTGCCAAAGAATCTTCCACAGTAGCTACACCATTTTATATTCTCAGTAACAATGAATGTGTTCCTATTTCTCTACATCCTCTCCAATACTTTAAATTTTCTGTTTTTTTTTTTTACATAATAGCCATTCTAGTGGGTATGAAGTTATATCTCATTATAGTTTTGATTTGCATTTCTTTAATGGCTAATGATGTTGAGCATCTTTTCATGTGCTTTGTGACCACTTGTTTATCTTCCTTGGAGATATGTCTATTCAAGTCTTTTGCCCATTTTTAAATTGTGTTGTTTGTATTTTTATTGTTGAATTGAAGGATTTCTTTATATGTTCCAGATATTAAACCCTTATCAGGAATACGGTTTCCAAATATTTTCCCCTATTTCATAGGCTGCCATTTTACTTTCATGATAAAGTCCTTTGATGCACAAAACTTTTTAGTTTTGATAAGGTCCCATTTATCTATTTTCTCTTTTGTTTCTTATAGGAGTTGATAGTTCTGGCTTGTATATTTAGGTCTTTGATAAATATTTTGAGTTGCTCTTTTCAAATGGTGTGAGTAGGGGTCCCCCTTCATTCTTTTGTATATGGATACCCAATTTTCCCAGTAACACTTGTTTAAAGACCAAGACCATTCTTTCCCAATTGAGTGGTCTTTGCTCCCCTGTCAAAATCAGTCGGGCATAAATGTGAGGGTTGATTTTGGAGTTCTCGATTTGATTCTACTGGTCTATATGCCAGTCCTGTGTCAGTACCACGTTGCTTTGATTATTGTGGCTTTATAATAAATTTTAAGATTAGAAAGAGTGAGTCCTCCAACTTAGTTATTCTTTTTCAAGATGGATTTGGCTATTCAGGGCCACTTACCCTTCCATATTAATTTGATAATTGGCTTTTCCTTTTCTGCAAAAGAAGGTTGTAGGAATTTTTATTGGGATTGTGTTGAATCTGTAAATCGCTTTGGGTAGAATTGACATCTTAAAAAAATTTAGTCTTCCAATCTATGAATGCGGAATGTCCTTCCATTCATTTATGTCTTCTTTGAATTTTTTTTTTTTTTGTGGCAATGTTTTGTAGTTTTCTGTGTTCAAGCCCTTTATGTTCTTGGTTAGATTTATTCCTAGGAATTTGATCCTTTTAGTTTCTATTGTGAATGGAGTTTTTTTCTTGAGTCCTTCTTCCAATTGCTCATTTCTAGTACATAGAAACACTATTGATTTGGGGGCGTAGGTCTTGTACCCCACCACTCTGCTGAATTCATTTCTTAGCTGTGGGAGCTTTGCTGTGAATTTTTCAGAATTTCTGAATATAGGATCAAGTCATCTGCAGATAGGAAAAGTTTTACTTCTTCCTTTCTAATTTGGATGTCTTTTATTTCTTTTTCTTGCTAAGTGCTCTGGCTAGAACATCCAGTACATTGTCAAATAACAGTGGTGACACTGAGCACCCTTGTTTTGTTCCTGATCTTAGAGGGAAAGCTTTCAGTCTTTCACCACTGGATATGATGTCAGCTATGTTTTTTTTATATATATATACCCTTTATCAGGTTGAGGAAGTTTCGTTCTATTCCAAGATTCCCAAGTATTTTCGTCAAGAAGGGGTGCTGGATTTTGTCAAATGCCTTTTGTGCATCAACTGAGATGATCATGTGGGTTTTCTTTCTTCATTATGTTAATGTGGTATATTACGTGAATTGTCTTACATTGAACCACCCTTGCATACCTGGGATAAATTTCATGTAATCATGATATAAAATCATATTGATATGCTGTAGGTTTGGTTTGCTAGTGTTTTGTTGAGGATTTTTGCATCTATATGCATGAGATAATGTTCTGTAATTTTCTTTTCTTGTGATATCTTTGTCTAGCTTTGGTATGAGGGTAATGTTGGCCTCAAAGAATGAATTAGAAAGTGTTCTCTCCTATTCAATTTTTTAGAAGAGTTTGGGTATGATTGGTGTTCATTCTTCTTGGAATGTTTGTTAAATTTCTGTGTGAGGACATCTGGTCCTGGGCTTTTATTTTTTGGGAGATTTTTGATTACATAGTCAATTTCTTTACTAATCACTGGTTTGTTGAGATCTGTTATTTCTTCTTGAGTGAGTGTAGGTGGTTTGTTTCTAGGAATTTATCTGTTTCATCTAGCCTATCTACTTTGTTGTTCATAGTATCCTCACATAGTTTTTATTGCTGTGGGGGTGGTAGCAATGTCCCCCTTTTCATTTCTGATTTTAGTCATTTGTTTTCTTTTTCTTCTCCATCAGTCTAGCCAAAAGTTTGTCAGTTTTACTCTTTTCAAAAAAAACTTTTGGTTTTCTGAAGTCTGTCTTTTCCTTATTCTCTATTCTACTTATCTTTGCTCTAATCTTTGCTATTTCCCTACTTTTCCTAGCTTTGCGTTTAGTTTGCCCTTCTTTTTTTAGTTTTGAGGTTAGGTCTCTCATTTGAAATTTTTCTTCTTTTTTAATGTAAGCATTTAGAACTATAAATTATATAAAACTATAAATCCCTCTCAGTGTTGCTTTGGCTGCAGCCTGTAAGTTTTGGTATGTTGTATTTTC
Organism: Tamandua tetradactyla; assembly: GCF_023851605.1. Classification (NCBI taxonomy): domain Eukaryota; kingdom Metazoa; phylum Chordata; class Mammalia; order Pilosa; family Myrmecophagidae; genus Tamandua; species Tamandua tetradactyla. The sequence goes on along the minus strand of NC_135327.1, from coordinate 222,090,708 downwards.
ATTTTCATTAACTTCAAGATATTTCCTAATTTTCCGCATGAATTCCTCTTTAACCTATTGGTTGTTTAAGAGTTTGCTGTTTAATTTCTACATACTTAACGAATTTTCCATTTCTCCCTGTTATTGATTTTTTTTAGTTTCATTCTATTGTGATCAGAAAAGATTCATTGTATGACTTCAATATTTTAAAAATTATCTGTGACATTTCACATGGTCTGTCCTGGAGAATGATCCATGCGCACGTGAGAAGAATGTATATTCTAGTGCTGTTGGGTGAAGTGTTCTATATATATTGTTAGGTCTAGTTGGTTTAGAGTGTTGTTCAAGTCTTGTAGTTTCTTACTGATCTTCTGTCTAGATGTTCTATCCATTATTGAAAATAGTATGTTAAAGTCTCTTGCTGATAATGTAGTACCATCTATTTCTCCCTTCACATCTGTCAGGATTTGCTTCATATATTTTGGGGATCTCCTGTTAGGTGCATATATATTTATAATTGTTATATATTCTTGTTGAATTGACCCTTTTATCAATATATAATAACTGTCTTTGTCCCTCATAACAGCTTTTGACTTAAAGTCAATTTCTGTCTGATGTTAGCATAGCCAACCCAGCTCTCTTTTGTTTACTACTTGCATGATATTTTTTCCCACCATTCTTTCACTTTCAACTTACTTATGTCTTTGAATTTAGGTGAGTCTCTTGTAAGCAGCATATTGTTGGGTCAATGTTTTTTTTGTCCATACTGCCAATCTCTGCCATTTGACTGGAGAGTTTAATCTGTTTACATTTTTAAAAAAATTTTTGTTCTAGTAGCATATATGCAACCTAAAACATACACAACTCATTTATATTCAAAGCCAGAACTGATAATGCAGGACTTTCTCCTGCCGTTTTGCTATCTAAGTCTTACACCTACTTTGTCCCTTAATTCATCTGTTAGTTACTACTTTCATAATTTTTTTTTTTTGTATTGTACCATATTGAATCCCTTCTCATTTCAATCTGGATATATTTTTCATGTCGTTTCCTTGTGGTTACCATGGGGCTAAAAATTAACATCTTTAATATACAGCAATTGTATTTGATTTCATACTAATAACTTCAGTATCACAACATACAATGTTCCCATGCCCCTCCATCCCCCATGTTTTTTGGTACTTATTGCAAATTATATCTTTGTACATTGCTTGTTCAAATCTATAGATTTAGCATTACTTTTCATGCATTTGCATTTTTTGAGCTTGTCAGAAGTAATACATGAAATTACATACCAAAAAATACAATACAATAATACTGGCATTTATATTTACTCAAGTGGTAATCTTTACCAGAGATTTTTACTTCTCTGTGCCACTTTGAACTACTGTCTAGAGTGCTTTTCCTTCAGTCCGAATAACTCCCGCTAGCATTGCTTGTAGAGCAGATCTCGTGGTGATGAACTCCCTCTGTTTTCCTCATTTTTGAAAGAATGTCTCCCCAGCTATAAAATTCATTAGTAACTGTTTTCTTTCAGCACTTTAACCTACTACCTTCTTGTCTCTATGGTTTCTGATGAGAAATTGGAACTTAATCTAATTGAGACTCCCTTGTAGATAATACATTACTTTTCTTTGCAGCTTTTAGAATGCTTTCCTTGTCCTGTGCTTTAGACAGTTTGATCAGTACGTGACAGGGTATATTTTTCTGCAAGTTTATCCTGTTTGGTGTTCAATCCTTAGGTTTTAACAATGACAGGGCTGTTATGAGTTTTGCGATTTCAAGCTGTACAACATCATAGACATATTTCATTATACATAGACAGTAATAAAGAGGTAGGAGCAGGGAGAGAGCAAGACAGAGAGTACTGTTGTAATTATGCAAAAATAAGCTCCTGAATTTCAACCCCATTTCTGTTCCTAACAGTGCGACCTTGGCCACATTTTTATTTTTTTATTATTTTATTTATTTATTTTTTCATGGGCAGGCACCAGGAATCAAACCCATGTCCTCTGGCATGGCAGGCAAGCGTTCTTGCCTGCTGAGCCACTGTGGACCACCCTTGGCTGCATTTTTAAATCCCTCTAAACCTCTGTTTTCTTTTCTGTGAAAGGTGAACAAGAATAGACTCTTCTGCATAGTATTGCTGTAAATGTTAAATGAGATAATAAATGCCAAGCATTTAACACATAGCACCTATTCAATGAATTTAAAGTACCAATACCTAATATTTACTGTAGCAACAGTAGTGTGCCAGGTACTGTGTTCAGGGCTTTTTGTACATTATCTCATCTGATCCTCCTAGCTGCCCTGGAGTAGTAGTCTGCCTGTTTCATAGACAAAATCAGCAAACACAATGGAGTACATTGCATGGCGTTGCCCATGGGAGCAGGGACTCAGGAAATTATTCATTGGCCCATTAACTGAATTAATTTTTGTAGATTAAATGAGTCACCTATCTAAAGCGCTTAGGACCTACTTGGCATAAAGCAAGTACTGCATAAAGCTTTATTGTTCTCGTGCATCCTCTGTGATTCCTGGTGTTTTCTGTTCTAGGACAGTGGGCAGAGAACCTGGAAGAACAGTTTAGCATTGGAGGGCTCTAGGTGCCCGCAAAGAGCTGCTTGTTGGCTAATGACAGTTTTCCTGCATCAGGGCTGCAGAGGGTGGGAAGCAGGGACCTCCCCTGTAATTAACCGTTTGGCTGCTGAGCTGAGGGTGGTTCAGGCTCCTCACTCAGGTGCCAGTGGGTGACTGTGGTCCCAGACTGCTGAATTACATTGACTCAAGAGCTAAACTGCTTCAAGCATCTACTCATTTTCTCTTAAATTACATGTGGTTAGGAATATAATTACCACTCCTCACTCTTTCCCCCCCAAAACACTATTTTTCTTTACTCAGGCAAAGCTTTGATAGGTTGTGTTTCAGGGGTGGGGAAGGCTAGGGATGGAAGGGAGAAGAGGGTGGTGGCTAGGGATGGAGTTCATCCTTTATGGCCCTGGTGAGCTTGGAAGTTTAAAAACAAAAAACCCAGGGCAAAGGTGGTCGTTAGAAAATGTATGCAAAGATGCTTTCACTATTGAAATCACACCTACCCAGAAAGACTGAAATGATATGTGTGCTTACATAAGGAGTATAAAGTTCGGCTGATGATCTTATTTTTGGACTATCTATCCCTCTAATTTAATTTTCCAGTCCAAATGATTACAAAACAAAAAAAAAAAGGAACAGAGAGCAACAGATGAGCCCAAATTGCTGTGTTTAAAGGAATCAGGCGGATTGTCTGTTTGCGTGGGGCGCTTCCTGAAATGGGAGCCACTGCTCGGAGTTGTTTAGACAAATTTCTAAAATGGACTCAGCGCCCCATAGCCACCGGGCTCCCAAATGTATAAGGCTTTGCACTGCTGCTGCAGCGTCTGTTCGGAAAGGAACCACGGCGAGGAAGCGCTGGGCTGTGTTTTGAATTAATGGGTTCAGCTTCATTTTGAGTGCAAGGGGGTAGGTTATTTTAGAAAAAGCTTCCCGGCCCGCCGTCACTGATGTGGCAACCTCAGCCTCTGAACAGACAGGCTGGAAATAGAAATGTTTCCACGTCTCGGTGGCACAAACCGATACCTCCCCTGCGGGAGCGCACGGCCCCCGGGCAACCGCGCGCGCAGCCGCCGGCGTTGGTTTCCCGAGGCCTCGGTGACCTTCTGTGACTTCCCTGCCTCACTCTGGGTTCAATTAGCTCTGGATGGAGTCGTCCCGTCCGCAGTAGCTGGAAGTGGGTGCCCAGGCAGGAGCGGATCCCTCGAAAATGTGATCAACTAGGCAAATACTGGCTGCTCCGAGCGCCGGTCATGGCCAGGTGCGCCACGCGGGTTTCACCACGTGCCCCACGCCCGGCGCCCCCTTTCCCTTCCAGAGCAGTGTGTCCTGGTAACATACGGGTAGAAGCAGCGAATGACGGCATCCCTTTCTGCAGACCGACTCCTCCGGGCTGCAGACACGTGGGGTGGGATCGATCTTCATTTCCGCAGACTCTCCTCTCTGCTGGGGGCCACGCGACAACAAACCTCGAGGGCTCCCCCAAGAATTTGTGTTATTAGGGATAGCTTAGCGCTCATAGATTTACTCACGTCTGTTGGCAACTCCCAGAGAAGTTAAACCAGAGGCACTTTGCTTTTGCATTGACTTCTTAATTAAAAAACAAACAAACAAGAAGAAACTTTAGTTTTCAGCATGTTGAGATCACCTTTCTCAAATAACTTGAAAGAGTCCCCCGTTCCTTAACCGGTAAAAGGATAAATGGCTTCCTTACTTGCCAAATCTTTTAATTTTTCTAATTGATGCTAGGGAAGGACAGCAGATGAAATCAATACAATCTTGCGACGAAAATGACGAAATTAATTTTCTAAGTTGATGAACTTGGCCACATTTCTACAATTATAGATTTCCCTTTGATGCCTGAAGAATTAATTTTTTCCCCACGTAAAGCATCTCCATATGTTACATTTTCATTAAGAGAGATTTTTTTTTTTGACCTAGCAAATTTAGAATCCAAATGAATTATAGACTCTCTACACAAGGTACAAATGGACTCTTTGTAGCGCATTTTTATGAATCCATATTTTCAGCTCTGATGAGGCAATTCATAAATCCCTCCGTTTCTCCTAGATGAAGTAATGTTTTGGGTATGTGTACAGTATCACACTTTGCAAAAGGCAGTCATATTTAGCAATTAAGCCTCCTACCATCCTCTTTAATCTCTTCAAAACTTGGTTTTTGTGTTAAATCCCTATGTAAGGAAGGTGAGAAGTGAGGGCGATGGTTTGGGTGCTGTGCTGGCTTTCACTACTCCCGGTGAGCTTTGAAAGCCCGTGCTGGTGGCATCTAGTTAGTGTTCCTTTCCCCTGACACAGGCCAGCACCTGAGCCGATCTCACCAGAACCATAGCAGCTCTCCACCTGGTAGCTCTCATCAGCTTGATGACACAAGGGCTCCAGACTCTAAGAAGGAAAAAATCTTTGTGGCGCGGTGTCATAGGACTTTAAATATTCAACCTAAGAGAGAGTTAGGCCTATAAAATGGTATAACTTTATCACCTGGGATTGGCTGGAAATTTTATAAATGAATTTTTGTAGAATATCAGACAGTAGAAAATTTGAAGTTGAATTCGTTCCATATATTTAATTTTTAGTCTGATAGAGCTTCCCTCCTTTTTTCTCCTTCACCTTAGGTTTTCCCCAAACCCTAATAAAAGTCTTAACAACAGCAAAGCAACAGCAGTGCTTTTGAAGTGCTGGTAATTAGATGTGACAGTAATTAGAAAATGGATGGACACATAAAGTTGGAAACTTTGGACGATTGAGAATCCCATAGAATGACCAAAAGATGCTTCTCTGATCTGAGCGACTTCAGTTTTGCCCCTCTGTGGAGAGGGGATTCTGAGTTAAAAAATGTTCTGGAAAAATGACGTTCCCCTTTAGGTGAACTCTCCTCCATTTTCTGCAAACTGCTTTTACCCCCTTGTGTTAGTTTGTAAGCAGCTGGAATATGATATACCAGAACTGGAACCACTTTTATGAAGAGGAATTTAATAAGTTACAAGTTTATAGTTCTGAGGAAGTGAATTAAGACACCTACAAGAGGTTACCTTCACTCAGGGAAGGCGAATGGGTCAGGAACACCTCTGTTAGCTGGGAAGTCACGTGGCTGGCATCTGCTGGTCCCCTGTTCCTGGGCTCCGTTGCTTTCAGCCTCTGTTCCTGTGGGGGCTCCTCACGTTGCTTCTCTGGGACTGGCTTTCAGCCTTTGGTGTCCCCTTGGCTCTCTCCAGGTTCTAGTTTGCTTAACATCTCATGGCAACGTCTGCTGAGCTCCAAGCATCTCCAAACATCTCTGTTCTCTGTTGTCTGGAGCAACTATTCTTCAAGCATCTACATCTGCTCTCTCTGTAGGCCCTGAGGCTTCTGTCATTTCTCAGGGTTCTACAAAATATTCCCTCTTTTAAAAGATTCCAGTAGGCTAATCAAGACCTACCTGGAATGGGTGCAGTCATATCTCCATCTAATCAAAAGTTAACACCCACAATTGGGCATGTCACATCTCCAGGGAGATATTAGAATCAAAAGATTCTGACCTACATTATTGAATCAGGATTAAAAGAAATGATTGCCCTGGCAAGATTGAATCAAGGTTAAAACATGGCTTTTCTGGGGTACATAATAGTTTCAAACTGGCACACCCCTCATTAGCATATTTTTGGCAGTACAAACCTGGCCTCGCCTTCCCCTTCTTTAAACACACGTAAAGACTGAACTCGAGAACTGGGATCTTTTTCACCAGGGAACAGAACACTGTGGTAAAATTAGGCTCAGGTAAATCCACCATAAAAGCAGTTCTGAAGAAAGTCTGTGGCCTACAACTGTTTGTAGGATTTTGGCAATCAAGTAAAGAAAATGATGGCCACAGCGGAACAGAAATGGCGTGTGAGCTTGGCCTTTAAAACCAGGCCTCGGTGGGTAGCTGTTACAGGGCCAGCGCTGTAGGGAATGACTTTTCTTGTGCCACATACTGTAATTGGAGGACAATTTCAGATTTTCTTTTTTTTTCTCTGTGGCGATATATTAATATAAAGATATTTGGAAACCTTCACTGTGGACCATGATTTCAGGAATAATGAAACAATAAGCAGGGATCTGGTTTTAATAATCTGTGGGTTTTAAATTTTATGCCATTAGGAGATGTAAGGATTAGTAATTTCATGTATTCTGCAAAGTAGAACACGCCTTAGGACACACAGATAAAAGATTCCTGTGGGGCTCGAAAGTCTGACACGAAACATCAGGCGCAGTCTGAGGTCCCTGGTGCTCCCAGGCTCTGTCCCAAGGAGATCTCATTAATTAAACCTCACAAAGTCAGATTTGGTGATGCACCAGGCTGAGAGCCAGGCTGAAGCTTACGTTCGCATATTTGATCGCATTTGCTCCCCAGCTGCCCGTGGGAGAGGAGGACCTGATCCAGATAAACCATTGAAATGGTAAATACGCTTTCTGCTCACCTAGGCCTGGAAGCAGGTTTCCTTCAGGCCTCCACAGGGCAGCATTTTACTAACCTGGTCTGTGTTCTAGAAAGCGCGGAATTGCTGCTACTTTTTCTTTTTTTTTTTTTTTAACATGGGCAGGCACCGGGAATCGAACCCGGGTCCTCGGGCATGGCAGGCAAGCATTCTTACCTGCTGAGCCACTGTGGCCCACCCTGCTGCTACTTTTAAAATATATTCTTTTTTCCCCGGAGCGTCTGAATTAATGAAGTTTTCTTTACACATTTATCTTTTATAAAAGGTCATTCTTGGAATAAAACTATACAGAGATATTTTAATAAAGGTGATTGAAGAACGCTGTTCCATTGTCTTTGTTCAGAAGGAAAGGAGAAGGGGAAAGACTTCTGCTAGAGAGATGGCAGATTTCTCTGACTCTTTTATAAAATTTGCAAGCCCTTCTCTTCACTTGTGTGTGGGTTGTGGGGGGGGAGGCTCTCTGATGGACGAAGAGGAGAAGGATGAATGTAGCTGAAACATTCTGGATCTTTCATTCATTCTGATGAATTTATCGTTTAGGCAGCCAGAACATTCTCTGAACCAGCCAATATTTCAGAGGTCGGGGGGAGGGGGGGTGGAGGAAGATACCTGGGACCCTGCCACCCTGGGACACCCGGCCTGGTGGCCTGCAGGGACGCGGGGTTTTTGCCTGACTTAGCATGCAAGTGCTTGAGTGAAAACCAGCTGCAAAGATGGACCTAGGTCCGTATGTTTTCCAGCTGGGGAAGCGGGGCTACGGTAAAGGCCCGGGGAGCACCAGGGGACAGAAGACTGTGGAGTCTCTCAGAGACGCTGGAGATTTGGGCTGCAATGAGACTCCTGAAATTGAAAGCAGATTCCGCTTCTCTCCCGTCATGTAAGTGGAACTCCAAAGCACTTCTCAATTAATAGGTGTTAGTTTGGCTCCTTTACTTTGCAATGGCAGTGTTTTGGGGGGAAAATCCCATCATATGGTATCCGTGTAGCCCTCTCCAGTGTATTAACTGGGCAGATCCCTGCTCTGCTAGAGAAAGATTTCTGCAAAACATTTACCTTGTCTACTAGTCTAATCTTTTGCCAACATAGCAGCAGCACCTGCCAAACAGAAAACCCCTGATAATCCAGGATTAAATAACATTAATACTATTTTTCTGTAGGCTGGCAGGGTTGTCCGGAGGGCCAGTCATAAGAGACTCTGCAGAAGATAATACTATAATAACATTCTGAGTCTACAGTGAGTGGAGGGGACGCTATATACTATCAACAGGGGAGAAATTCCAAATGGAAAATATTAAAATCTTGCATTTATAGTGAATTGTCACTTATCAATACAAGGTGCCTCCAAATCCAGGGTCTCATATGAGTGTATTCACCATCTGTGAAGATTCCTGGAGGGGTGAGGGGTAGCCCCTCTTATGGATGAGAAAACAGGTTCAGAAAGGTTCAGTGACTCAGCTAGTAGGTAGGAGAACTGGGCGAAAATCCCAGCTATTTTAATTCCTGCTTCAGTATTATTTTTTACTACATTTTCCATAATAGGGGATATGTTAGAGGTGGCTTTCTGGTTAAGACTTTCAAAATAAAACCTCTATTATAGAAGGAAAGCATTGAGTCAGGACATGGGGAATTTCTCCCAAGGTCTGTGCCCCGAAAGATCTCCGGATCCCTTACCACAAAAGGAACGTCTCTTTTATGCATAAGTTAAAAGAGAAAAAGAAAAAGAAAAAGGCCCAAGGCAAGGTCAGAGAGTAAATAAAGAGCTGAGCCCATCTTAGATGGCAAGTGCTGCCTTGGAGAACATTCCCAAAGCCCCGATTGAAGGGTCGGCCTGGGGGTGTCTTGTTCAGTAGAGGGGGCTCTGGGGGGGCGGGGCGGGGGTGTGGGGACTTCTAAGAATGCGGTTTTTGAGTCAAAATAGAAACTTTTCCTTCCCTGCTGACTCACAGGGGATTAGAAAGTAGTGGGAGGATTAGATGAAAATGCTTCAGTTAAGATTTTAATCCTGTTAGGCAACAGTAAGTCGCTTTTCTGAAAGGCTCCCTTGCCAAAAAGTAGGAAGGTAAAAAAAACTGGCCTGTGCATCCGCAGGTTGGATGTGATGATTGTTTATGAAGAGCTGCTCGCTCCAGGCCTCGTGAGTGATAGATTTTCTTCCAGTTTGCCTGACTTTCCCTTGTGAAGAGAACAAGGGCTTTGACGCGGGGGTGGGGTGGGGGTGGTGCTCCGCAGCCTGTCGTGGGCGTGGGTGGCTGCGGCTGGGCCAGCGAGCGAGGGGTCTGGCTTTCATTCCCGCGTGCAGAGTTCAATTATGCAGGGGAACGAGATGGAAAACGAAACCAAATGGTTAAATTGAGTTTTCCTTTGCGGACTTGAAAGCCGATTAAAGCTCTTCCAGTCCCCTTCTTGTTTCTATTGTTAACGAGAACTTTCCCTTAAGGTCTGTTTTGTTCTGTCATTCCTGTTGAATTTGAAACGTCCCTCAAGAGAGGCGCAGGGAGGGGCAGACCCGGCTGTGACCACGGGAGGAGGGACCACGGGGATGCGCGGTGCCGGCGGGACTCTGACACTGGCCAGACTCGGAGGCTTATGTCAAGATGATCACCGTGTGGCCAGAACCCTTGTCCTGCTGGGAGGGCCTTCCCTGAGCAGGAGGGCCAAGGACAGATTTCAGAGATAAAACCATCTCAACTTCAAATCTAGGGAAAAAGCTGGATTTTCACCATTGGTTGAGTCTCCTGTTACCTATAGAGCCCAAAGCTGGCTACAGAGCCCAAAGCCAGCAACTCTCTACATGCTGCTGGGAATCTGGTTGGGGAGACAGCCCATCACTGACCCCACATCTACTGGCCATAAGGCTCCACTGGATTCCTATTTGTTCTGTTTCCATATTGGACAAGAGATGCAAGAAGCTTTCCCTTGAATCTGCTACCGTGGGAAAGATGTGTTGTGATGCTATTCATTCACTTAACAAGAGTTGACTGTGTGGACTAAAAAGGGGGAAGGAACTAGTATTTACTAAGTGTTATATGCTAGACACTAACAAGATATATGAAGAATATTCCCAGCTTGAGGAAAAATACTATTACCATTTCATTGGTAACCTACATAAAAACTCTGGATCCCCATCTGCCCAGATTAGCAGGAAATTCAGGGCTTCGTTTATCATTCAAAAACATATTTTTGTTTCAGGCAAGCTGCGACTCCAACCCACTATGTCGTAGGGTTCCCAGCAATGCCTGCTCACCCTGGACAACCATCCTGGTCATGTTTGCCACTTGCTAGGAGTAAGAACACTGAGACACAGCTCTCGAGCTGCTGGTGTGGAGGTGGGTGGCTCAAAGGCTGTGCACTTTCAGCACCACAGATCCATCCATCCATCCATCCATCCATCCATCCGTCTGTCCGTCCATTCACTCACTCTTACACAATTACTGAGCACCTCTGAGATTGAGCTAGAAATGGGTTTAGCTACTAGGGACTCAGCGAATAGGACAGACTTGGCCTCTACCGAGAGATTGCATTCTAGTGGAAGGAGATTGAAAATAAATGGGCAAATACAGTAGGTGTTTCTAAGTACCAAGGGGAGGAATGGTTCCATTTTAAAGTCATACCGTTTACTGTGCTTACTCAGTGGCTGAGAGTGGGTGGGTGTGGGTGGGGTTGAGGTCACTATTTTAAATAAGTTGTCAGAAAAGCCTCACTGTGGAGCTGGCACTTAACCAGACCTGGAGGATGTGAGGGAGCAGCCATCCACTGTGGAGGGGAAACATGCCCAGGCAGGAGGAGTTAGAAGGACAAAGACGCTGTGGTGGGAGCCACAAGGGGACCAGTGTCCAGAGCTTAGAGGGCAGGAGGAGGACAGCAGGAGATGAAACGGGTGTGGGTGTGTGGGGAGGGGGCAGGGAGACGGAGGTATCATATAAAAGTCCTGCAGACCTTCTAACGACTTCCCATCTGAATGCACGTCACTGGAGAATTTCGAGCAGGGGACTTGCATGATCCAGCATATTCTAAAAAGATGACTGTGGCTGGTCTACTGAGAATAAACTGCAGGAGGGCTGGGTGGAGGTAGGAAGATTGGTCAGGGGACTATCGTGATAACATAGGTGAGAGGTCAAGCGGTTTCAGTTAGCAGGCTGCAGTGGAGGTGCTAAGTGGCAGGATTTTGGTATGGTTTTTTTTTTTCTGCTTTAGTCTTTATTATTTCTCTTTTTTTATTTGCTTTGGGGTTAGTTTGCTGTTCTTTCTTTAAATTCTCCCGGTGAATAGTTAAGTCCTCAAGTTTTGCTCGTTCTTGTGTTTTAATATAAGCATTTAGGGCAATAATTTTCCCTCTCTGCACTGCCTTTACCGCATCCCATAAGTTTGATATGTTGTAGTCTCATTATCATTCATCTCCAGGTATTTGCTGATTTCTCTAGCAGTTTCTTCCTTGACCCTCTGATAATTTAAGAGTGTGTTGTTTAATCTCCATATATTTGTGCAAGCTCTGGTTCTTTGGTGATTATTAATTGCCAACTTTATTCCATTGTGATCAGAGAAAGTGCTTTGGATAATTTCAGTCTTACTAAATTTATAGAGACTCAGTTTATGTCCCAGTATCTATCCTGGAGAAAGTTTCATGTGCACTAGAGAAGAATGTGTACCCTGGTGTTTTGAGAGATGATGGTCTATTAGTCTATTAGATCTAATTCATTTATCTTATTGTATAGGTTCTCTATTTCCTTGTTGATCTTCTGTGTGGTTGTTCTATAAAAATAGACTTTAAATGTAAAGACGTCATAAGAGACAAAGAAGGACACTACATGTTAATAAAAGACACAATTCACCAGGAAGATATAACAATCATAAATGTGTGTGTTCCCAAATAAGGAGCTCCAAAGTATATGAGGCACACTGGAAAAACTGAAGGGAGCTATAGACATATCAATAGTAATAGTGGGAGACTTCAATATACCACTCTTTGCTGTAGATCTGGTATTTTCTTAAGGTAGAGAAGAAAAGATGAACTGATGGATTGGGTGTGGAGTATGAGAGATGGAAAGAAGTGGAGGGATGCAGGGCTGGCCATCCCATGAAATGGGGCCCCAGGAGAGCCATTGTCCCTGACAAAATGGGTCTCCGCCAGCAAGCACAGGCTGCTGATATGTGGTGCTCAGGACAAGAAAGACTGTTGTTTCAGTTATTGATTCCTTCAAGGGAACTAAGACAGGCTGCAGTCCCAGCTCTATAAGTAGTATATCTGTCTGTCTACCTATCTCTACCTACCTATAGCTATTGCTATGTACCTCAAACTAATCTGTCATCTAGGTAGCTAGCTCTTTCTTTATATCATCTATCTACCTTATCTATCACGTTTATCTCATCTATCTCTCTAAATATAATTTAATTTTTGAGTGTGTATTACATACACATTTAACAGGTATAGAAAAAAGATGTTTTCCCCATGACCAGCACTTTGATATTTTCGTTAGTTCTATAATCTTTTTCTTCCTCCAAATTTATTTCTGCTTTTATCCTTACCACATTTTTATTTCTTCTTGAATTAGATGCTTTGTATATTTCAACTTTTCTTTTACATCTTTAAGGCTATAAATATTTCTCTGAGTACCGCTTTGTGTGCGCTTTGTGTGTGTCACATGGCTTCACTGCAGTCTTTAAATTCCTTCACACCACCTTTTCTCTAGGCAGAAGCCTGCCCCCAGGGTGGCTGGGTCAGGGCAGATTTACTAATTGAAGCCTCATAGATGCCAGCTCATCATCTCCCATCACAGGCCCAGTCTCTCATCCTTGTTCCTCAGCCCTTCACAAGACGGAATCTTACCTCTGTGCTTCATCTCCTCCTACCCTCAAGATACATTCCTGCCCAGAGACCTTCTTGGCCCATACTTTCATGTAATCGGGTCTTAGTTGGCGTGCCCAGGTCCAACGGACACATTTTATTTTTTTAGTTGGAAATCTCTCTAATGGTTTTTTTAAAAAATATTTTCATTGATAAATCTTAACATACAAACATACAAACATTCTATACATGGTGTGCAATCTGTGGCTTACAATATCATCACAGAATTGTGTATTCATCACCATGATCATTTTTTAGAACATTTGCATCAGTCCAAAAAAGAAATAAAAAATAAAAAACTCATACATACCATACTCCTTACCCCCCAAAAAGAAAAAAACTTATACATACATACCCCTTACCCCTCCCTCTCATTGACCACTACTATTTTCATCTACCCAGTTTATTTTAACCTTTGTCCCCCGCCCCTTATTTGTTTATTTTTATCCATATTTTTTGCTCATCTGCGTTGGACATGTTTTAAGGATTTGAAATGGCAAAGGGAAAATGTACTTTTTTCCCCAGGGCTCTCCCTAGTGCTATGTAATTACGTCATGCGAAATAAGGATGTGGGCGGAAGAGTTGTGCCTACTGCCATCCAGTAACCCTCAACCCCAATGGGTTGGGGCATGGCTGTTGAGGGCAAAGCCTCCTGTCTACAGAGCTGGTGTACCCACTTGATTTCATTTAGGAATTACAACAATTCTGTGAGTTAGTGGTTATTATCCCCATTTTCAGATAAGGACAAAGGTGCTCAGGAAAGTAAAATACCTCATGCAAGTTTACATAGTTAATAGGTGACAGAGATAGGATTCAAACTCAGGTCTGCCTTCAAATCTAGACCTCTTCTACTCTGCCATGTTGCCCTCCCCCAAGTTTCAGTAGGGTGAAGCTTCGGTTATATAGTAGTGCCAGAAAGTGATATATCCTTTCTGAATGATTTCTCAGGTTAATCAAAGCTTAGCCTTTTGGTTACTAGCCTTTTTTTTGGGGGGGGGGGCATGCATGGTCCTGGAATCGAACCTGGGTCTCCCGCATGGAAACTGGGCATTCTAACCATTGAACTACCTGTGCACCTGGTTACTAGCGTTTTGAAAACTGTTTTAGGTAAGAACACTTCTAGAACGTGTTATATATTTTTCTACTTTCTTAAACAGAGCACATCAAATAGATTTTAAATTCTGCTTGATGAGTCATATCATCTTTATGAGCATCAATTATTACATAATGCCATGATATAGGGAGTTTAACTCTCTTGCCCAAGGTTAGACAGCTGGTAAGTGGGGAAGCCATTCAAACCCAGGCAGCCTGGCTCCAGAACCCAGTCTGCCAGTCAGCGGGCCATGGGGCCTTGCCAAGAGCCGAAAAGTGGCCAGATCACCGTGCACTGGCAAGGACTTGTCCCCAGAGTGCTGGGTGCCCCAGTAAAGAGCAGGGAGGGGAGAGCTTTAGGCAGCAAGGCAAGAGTGAAGCTGGAGATGTGGATCTACTTTGCTGGCATTTCAAACCAGAGGAGGTGAAACCAGAAGACTGCCAGGTCATAGCCAAAGTCCGGGAAGAGCCAGGTCAGAGCTAGAGGTGTGGTGTTTTTTTGGTTTTTTTTTTTTTTTTTTTTTTGCCTGGAATTGAACCCGGGTCTCTAGCATGGCAGGCGAGAATTAGAGCTGGAGGTGTGTGTTCTGTAAATAAATACATAAATATGAATTAAAGTAGATATCAAGGAATTATGAATAGAAATCTGAGACAAAAGTCTTATGCTAGAGTTTCTTACAGGGGTCAATAAATAGCAGTCCTCTCGCCTGCCCAACAACTGAAAAACACAGAGTAGCAGATGGGGCCACAATATTCCTTGATTACTGTTAAAACTCAGTTAGAAATCATAGCTCATCATGGAACCAGATGAACCTGCAAAGTGAATTCCAAAATCCCACTGGATCACCTACTTTCATGGTGGTGTTAGACCAGATAAGACTTATGGCACGGGGGAACAGAGGAAAACTGGTTCCTGCCGTCAAGTTCACCCCCAAGAAAGAAAAGGGTGGGGTGGCTAAGAGTGCCCAGTATATTCTCCTCAGAAGTCTCACCATCTTCTCTTGAAAAGAGAAAGACAGGGAGAGAAGTCAGAAGTTACATTTCCGGAAGTCCTTTCACCTGGAAGGAAGCATCTGAATCCCCCCTGACTTTATAAGGAATAGATTTTAGTTGCACACCCTGCAACTGTTCGGCCATTCCACATTCAGCTGGAACTGCTGGTCATGTCAACCCTAGCCTGATGGTGGTGGGCAGGGAACACTAAATGGAAGAGGTTGGAATTAAACTGGGATTTCAAAGATGGGCTGGATTTAAATAAGTAGAGAGAGAGAACAAGAAGGTTATTCTGAACAGAATGAAAAGGTTTGACTGAGAAACAACTCATTCTGTATTTAGGGGACAATTGTGTGAGTTGACTAGTTTAAAGAGGTAGGTTTGTGCAGAGTATAGAAGGTCTTCCCTTGTATGCCTGCCTAAGAAGTGGGAGGTTTCCAGGTGTCTCATGGGGAATTGACCAATTGAGCCTATCTGTAAAAAAAACAAGCAAACAAACAAAAACCAAATAAATACAACTGTAGAAATGTCCTTCAGCTCTGTGCTGGTCATCTGCTTATTTGCTGTCAGATCCTTTCTCTATCCTTTCCAAACTCTGCTATGTATTACAGGGAACTGCATTTTCCAGGATTCCTGGAAGGATCTTGGCGCCTAAGAGGTAGGGAGAATGCAGCTTATTCTTTGTCCTCTCTCCATCCTCATGGTATCTCCAGCAGAAACTGTGTTTCTCCTGTGACTCCTGCTCAGCTGATATCCCTGCTGTGCCTCCAGCTCCTTCTAGGTGGCCCCAGGCCCTGGCCTCCAGTACTACTGCCTCCTTCCTGCTCACCTCCCATTGCCTCTCTGTCCTCTGCAGTCCTAGCACCCCCAGCACTCGTGTCACCACTTCTCCGCATTTAAATTCCTCCTATTTGAAATATTTAGAAGGTTTTTGTTTTGTTTTGCTTTCTTGACTGGACTGTGACTGTTACAGTGTTCACAATGAACCTCATACTCAGTTTGAGTAAGATCCAAGATATTATGCTATATATATATATATATTTGCCCAACTTTTGCTTCCTTATATGGGGCTTCCAGGTTGAATCCCAGAGTGGGAATAGTCAGGTCAAGATTTGTCCCTTGGGATTATTACTTTGGTGACGCGGAGAATGGTGTAGGTGTGAAGACTCTAGGAGGAGATTGGGCTATGGGAGGGGGTGGAGGGGGGTTGCAGACAGAGAAAGGAGGGGGCTAATGTGGCAGCGGTTCGCCAACTGCCCGAGTTGTGGGAGAGACGGGGCACCGTGTGGAAAGGGAGAGGCCTGGGGGCTAAGCTCTGTGACCTCCTGTTTTGGCCTGTGCGGCCACAGGGATGGCTTCCAGAGATAGAAGCTGTCACCAGAATGTGGCTCTATCTCAGAGGTTCCCAGGACCAAGAAGAGAAGCTGGCACTTGATGTCCATCAGTCACCCATTCCCTTCCTCCCACCCTTAGAGACACTCCCCAGGGCCTCAGCTGCCCCAGCTGCTTTAGGGAGACATCAAGACAGAGGGCAGCCAGGCCGCAGAAGGAAGGAGAGGTGCACAAGGAGTTGTGCCTAAATCTGAACGGAGACTGTCAGAGTTGGGCAGAGCCTGACAATTATCCAGCCCAGTTCTCCCATCTGTCAAATGCTGCCGTCATTTGTAATTCCCTGGAAAATCACCAGCAGGTAAATGAAGGGGAGGAGGGGAGGGAAAACCAAATAAAACAGTAACCAGAGACTTCCTGGCTCCAAGGATGGGCCGACATCGACAGGAAGAGGGAAGTTCAGTGTAAAATCAGGTTATTACAGTAGTTCTTTCTGTAGCATGAACAAAGATTTTATCTGATGAATGGCTAGAAAGAAAAAAGGCTACTCCTGTAGGAGCTGTTTCCTCACCCCATGTGGGCAGCTAGTTCCTACTTTGGGCTTCAGAGGGCCCTTGACTCAATCATTCATTGTGCTGAGCACCTACTCGAGTGGGTGTGCCGGAAGCAGAGGGGTGGGCCAAGCAGACAGGGAGTCTTGCCAGCATGGAGCTTACGTTTTTCTGGGAGAGTCAGACAGCAAAGAAAGGCCTGTCTAACAGCGTGGAGTGCTGTGGAGGAAAATAAGATTCGGGGCAGCTAGGGAGCGCTGGCGGGTAGGAGCTGGGGGGTGCTAGTTTAAATAGAAGAGAAAGAGCTCACCAGTAAGAGACTGGACAAATGGACGATGGCCAGGACACTCCTGTCCACTATCAGCAGGAACCAGACCAGGGGTGTCTGGTCCCCTACCTGCAACAACCAGTCCGGGAAGCTGCCCCTTTTATCTGTAAGGGACTTGATTGACGGCTGCCAGCTTCCCTCATTTTTGCCCCCCACTTCCACTTAGGAACCAGAAGAAGCCAAATCTGCTGCTGACACCAGTCCCCCGGGTGAGCCGGCTTCCCACGCCCCAAGCCCTTAGCCTCCACCCAGGGCCCACCTGAGGTCTTTCCGTTTTCCCACGAGAAAGCTTTCCCACTCCTCCACTTGCTTTTGAGTCTCTCCCAAACCTGAGTGACGTGGGCTGACTCCCTTGCCAGAGTGAGCTCTGGATTAATCACTTTGTTCTCCTCCGTGCTCTGCTTATTTCCACACCAGTGAGGAGATTTTCAACAAGGACATGAGGACATGAGGCAGGGCTTGTGGGCAGGGGCACAGCCAGTGCAAAGGCCGGGGTGCAAAGGTCCTGAGTGTGTCGGATGGAGCCAGGAGACTGGTGTGGCCTGAGGGAAGTGACAAAGGGGAGAAGGGGAGGCAGTGAGCCTGTGGACTCTGGAGGTGGGATGGGGTGCGAGGCCTTGCAGGGTGTTGAGCAGGGGAGTGACATGGTGTGCCCTGTGTTTAATGAGATTGCACAAACTGCCATGTTGGAAACCGGCTGGGGGCTGGGGAATGCAGAATAGAGGAGAGGAGAGCATGTAGCAGGCTATTAAGATACCGTTCAGGAGAATAATGACGGGGGTTTGGAGGAGAGGAGCGAAAGGGCTCATGTGGGCAATTTGGAAGGTGGTGCTAAGGGAACAGGCATGGCTTGTGGGAGGAAGAGGAGTCAGGCTGAGCCAGGGCTCCAGACCCAAGCAGTGGGCAGAGTCATTCCATCTTGGAGCGGGAAGACCATAATCCATCAGGTAGAGGGTTTTAAAAGTTCCTGCTTGATGTGATTGTTCAGTGGCTGCAGAGCTGAGTTTATCCACAGGTTCTTGGGAAAGCAGGAAAAACGGGTAATATATAGACAGTCCGCCCTCTTATTCATGGCTTCCCTATTTGCTGCACGCTTGTGGACAGGAGAAAAATTTGGAGCCTCCTGTGAACCTGCTCCCAGCTGGGGTCAAACAAGGTGCCCCTCTGCCTTCCGGGTTCAGCTCTCATTCAGTAAACAGTGTAGGGAGATGATTTCATTTCCAGCTGGGCTGAGTGGGGGCAGCCTTGAAAAGACTGTGGAAGGGAAGAGGTTCCCAGGAAGTCATTGCATGCAAACCTCAGGACAAAGCAAAGGCTTTATGGTGTCAAAAACAGAAACACCATAAAACAAGGTTACTATTGATCTCTTGGTGAAATGTGATCAGAGGGTCCCAGGAATCCAACCCCATATTCCCCCTGGGAGCAGCCGTTCAGTATTGGCTAATTCAGTGTTCACGGGTGATTTTACAGCGAGCGTGTATGAAGAGAATGGACTCTCTCTCTCAAGTGTTTCTTCCGGTTTAAAAGTCAGAGTTGTGACTTCATCCTGGAAGCAACTCTTTCACCCCACAGGTGACAAGAAGGCAGCCTGGTTGGATGGGGGCGCGGAAGCCAGCTCTGCACATGTCTGTGGCCTCTCATGTGTCCCCTTTACCAGGCAAGCCCCCTCCCTGCAGCAGGTACGATTCCAGACGACTGAGGCTGTGCGGGCATAAAAAGAACGAGAGAAATAAAGCTCTACTTAAGTGTGGACAGAGACAGGAGATATGTAAGCAAAAAGCAATCCACTTTTCAAGCTGTGAAATAGTATCTAGTTAATATTTCTTCATGACTATAAACACCATTACAAGTATGTATTACATGAAAATCACCAAATCCCAACTGATAGGCTTTTTATATTATAACAGTTCCACTGGAGTAATCATTGAACAATTTCTCTCTTTCTGTCTCCTTCGCTGTAACAAGATGTCATCGGTGGTGAATGCGGAGTGTGTGGAAGAGAGAGGTGTAAGAACAGTGTGATCAGAAGGAAACTCAAGAAGGCACAGCGAGTCAGGGGAGGCTCTGAGGCCCCTGTGGTGACAGCATAGCTTGGACCCTGGGCCGGGGGTGTCCCTTTGGAGAAGGGGCAGGGAAGGAGGGAGGAGAGGAAGTAATGGCAGGGGGGCACTGTACACTGTTGTTCAGGCAAATGGCATGAGGAAATTGGTATTTGAGAAAGGGTAATCAAGTTCATATTTCCATCATTTAAAATATGCTACGGTTGAGAAACCAATGTCCTATTTGCTCATCCTCTCATCGGGAATAAACTGGACTTGAATAAATGCACGTGGTCTCCCTAATAAGGGCTCTGCAAGGTCATAAAGGGGAAAAGAGAAATCACCAGATAAAACCTAGCAGACCCCCCTAGCTGCCTGAAGGTGTAGCCATAGTAAAGCTACCTGGGCAAAGCAGGGCATCAGGCAGGCCGGGCAGCTGTCTCTTGGATGAGGACCATGAAGAGGGCATAGAGGGTGTCCCCTCCCCTGCCTCCCCCTGCCTCTCCCTGCCTCCCCCTGCCTTTCTTTCCTTCTCCCTTCTCCCCACTCCCTGTCACAAAGCACCAGCTGGTTTAACCAGCAGGTATTTACTGTCTCCTGGTTCTGGAGGCTGGAAGTCTGAAATTCGAGTGCGGCAGGCCGGGCTTCCTTTTAAAGGGAAGAGCCCTTCCCATGCCTTCCCCCTGGCTTCTGTGTGTGTGTGTGTGTGTGTGTGTGTGTGTGTGTGTGTGTGTGTGTGTGGCAATCGGGGTGTTCCTAGGTCGTGGCGCCACAATTCCACCTCTGCCTCCCTGGCCGGTTCGTCCCTCCTTACTCAGTGTCTAAATTTCCTCTGCTTAGGACGACGCGGGGCAGATTGAGTGAGGCCGCTTCCCCCCGCCCTGATGCAGGTGGACCTCATCTGAGCTAACAGGACCCTCAAAGATCCTGTTCCCAGTGGGATTGCATTCAGGGGCTGGGGGTTGGACTTGAACATATCTTTTGGGGGAAATGCGATTCACTCGGAAACCCTCTCCCATTTTCTATTCCCTCATTTCCCTCCTTTTTTCTTCCTTCATTAAAATGAGGGTTCCTGCTTTTCAGGTTCTTGGGAACATAGAGCCTGCTTTTCTGTGAGGGTGCATAGTGTCAGTCTAGATACCTTTTACACCCCTTCTCTCCCTCAGAGCATGACAACAATGAAAATTCAATCAGTCGGAGATGCAAGGGGATTGCTATCAGATTAGCATCTTAGCCTGCATTTCCCAGAAAGCAGGTCCTGCAACAAAGCAAAGGCTTACATGCTAGTAGTTTTTTGGGGGGTGTGACCCGGGAGCAGGAGTGAGGGAAGGAGAAGTAAAGAGGGAAGGGAAGGGGCCCTGGCACGAAGTTACATTGCCAAGCGGGCCACTGCATCTGCACCTGATCTCATGGGGCTCCTCAGACGGGTCAGGAGCTCAGCCCAGGGAAGGAGACGAGGTGCATTTATCCATTGGCTCCATTATCCCTCTGCTCAAAGATTTGCCCCACAGGGCATTAATCATCATCCCCCCTCCTTCTGGGTGGCACCTGGGTGAATGCCACCCTGGCTTGCCCAGCACAACCAGCTGGCAGAGGGGCCCGGAGCCCAGCCACTGTCAGTTGCAGCCACCCAGGCTGGTCAGAGCCAACACAGAACTAGTCCCAACAGCAGTGGCTGGAAAAAGAAACAGGTGAGGCTGAGAGGGTGTGAACAGGTACCAGGCACACCTACACCAACTCGAGGTTTCTGATACAAGCAATGTCTTTAGGAAATCTCTTGTCTTGGAAGCACCACTAATGTTGTTGGAAGTCTAGCCTGTGGGCACCCTCAGAGCCTAGCGCAGTTCCTGAAATCAACTGTAAAGTAATACCTGTCATAGTCAGAGGTGGCTTTTCTCTCTCGGGGGCCATTCATTGCAATCGACTTGGTCCAACAGGATGGCAGTGCTTGTGGTTTGTCCTCCGTTGGTGAGTTGGAGTGTAGCTGAGGTTTGGCTTTGGCCAAAGAAAAGCAGTTGTTTAATCACCTTGAGAGCTGGTGGAGAATTACAGTGAGCCAGAGGACTGAGTGAGGAGGAGCTTGCATAATTTGGGGATGATGGCAGATTCCTATATCCCTCTTTTAGGTTCCTAAGGAGGTTGGGAGGTAGGACTGACTCTAAATAAGGCGCCTTTCTCTTGAAGCACTTGAGAAAAATGGACGAAGAGAGACAACAGGAGTTAAGCCATGCCCAATGCTTTTCTACCCATCTTCCCCTCTGAACATCTTGTACAATTCAAACTTGGTGAAAACGAACATTGAGGACAGAAAAGGAGATGAGATGAGGGCAGTGAGATAGTACCTGGTGGCTCATATTCGGAGGCCAGCTGTTTTTGCTGCCTCCTTCCATAGCCATCTCAGTATCTTTGAGACAATGCATAGGATGAATGCCTCATTCCTAAATGATGCGGAGGATCTGCCCCAGGTGGCAGTGAAGAGACTATATCCCTAGGATGGTCCTATCCCCACATTGAGCAGCAGGATAGCTGCTGAGCTACTTTTTTTAAAAATTTATTTATTAATTAAAAAATTAAGAAACAAAATAAAACATCAACATGCATAATCAGTAATTCACAATCATCACTTAGTTGCATATTCATCATTTCTTAGAACATTTGCATTAATTCAGAAAAAGAAATAAAAAGACAATAGAAAAAGAAATAAAAAACAAACACAGGGAAGAAAAAAAAAAAGATTATACCTGTCATACTCCTTACCCCTCACTTTCATTGATCACTGGCGTTTCAAACTAAATTTATTTTAGCATTGTTCCCCCTATTATTTATTTTTATTCCATATGTTCTACTCCTTTGTTGACAAGGTAGATAAAAGGAGCATCAGACACAAGGTTTTCACAATCACACAGTCACATTGTGACAGCTGTATCATTATTCAATCATCCTCAAGAAACATGGCTACTGGAACACAGCACTACATTTTCAGGCAGTTCCCTCCAGCCTCTCCATTACATCTTGAATAACAAGATGATATCTACTTGATGCATAAGAATAACCTCCAGGATAACCTCTCGACTCTGTTTGAAATCTCTCAGCCATTCACACTTTGTCTCATTTCACTCTTCCCTCTTTTGGTCGAGAAGCTTTTCTCAATCCCTTGTTGCTAAGTCTCAGCTCATTCTAGGGTTTTTCTCAATCCCTTGATGCTGAGTCTCAGCTCATTCCAAGATCTCTGTTCCATGTTGCCAGGAAGTTCCACACCCCTGGGAGTCATGTCCCACGTAGAAAGGGGTAGGATGGTGAGATTGCTCGTTGTGTTGGCTGGAGAGAGAGACCGCATCTGAGCAACAAAAGAGGCTCTCTTGGGGGTGACTCTTAGGCCTAAATTTTAAGTAGACTTGACCTATCCTTTGCGGTGTTAAGTTTCATATGAACAAACCCAAGACTGGGGGCTCTGCTGAGCTATTCTTGCCAAAATTTTTAGGCTATGCACATCTATACCCAGAAGGCTGACCTCTCAGAATTGTATATGGTTTTTTTCCAGAATGAAAACACAGTTGGTGAACGGCTTGGTTAGAAATTGCAGTGATAAATGTAATAGTCCTGCCACACAGCCTGAGCTGACATCTTTAATTGGGTTAAGCTTGCTAAAGGCCAATTGGAATTTTGTACCATAAGACCGTACCACTTGGCTTCCAAATGAGCCCATTTTCTTGTTGATGGAAGTAAAATCCACGTTATAGAGGTTTGTGTGCTAGGGAGTGTTTAAAGAGTTCCCTTTCACTGTGATTGTTTGCTCCTAAGTCTGGTGACAATATCCTATTTTTCATCTCTGCAACTGCTTTTCTGGCTGAAAAACCTGGAATGTACCAGAATGCTCCATATCTTTGGAAGATCCTGCATAGGAATGTCAGGCAAAGGGATGTCATGTATTTGGGATAATAACATGCAATGATGTGAAAGTTGGAGTCTCTAGCAAAAAATAATCCCGCCCCCCCAAATTCTGTAGGTATATGTTTAGGAAAGCCAAATGCTATGGTCTGAGCATAAAAAGGATCCATTGTTTTTTGTCTGTTTTTGTTATTTTGATAGGCTATTATTTTTTAAATGTGTAGTGTTTATGCATTGAAATTGGTTTATCCAGAATGCCTCATTTCCTAACATTTGTAGATAAAAGATAATTTGCCATAATTTAGGTTATCTCAATATACACCTTTTAATTTTCTTTGTCTCATATGACTATTAGGTTATTAATCCATTCTAACCTGATCCTTCCTTGAAGGTTTGCCAGTTTCTACCTAATGTTTTTTCTATTTGTTTAATCTTTGTTGCTGTTCCCTTAGATCTAATGAGATTGGTTCACCCTTAATTTTTTCCAATGGAAAAGTACCTGATATGTGTTCAACTTATAGATTCCATTCATAAGCCTTCAAATGAATATATATCCCTTTCTTTCCACCTTCTCCTACCTACTTTATCTCCCTCCTCCTGCTTATCCTAATGTACCCATCTCAAGTTAATCCTCGTAATAAAAAAAACTTTTTATTATAGAAAATCTCATATACCAAGATAGAGAGAACAATATGAGCCCCCATGAATTCATCACCTAATTTCTACAGTGTCACTTCATAGCCGACCTTATCTCTGTTATGTTCCAACCCACAGAAAATATTGTCAATAATGAAAAATGCTGATCAGTTGGACTACATTAAAACCCAAAACTTCTGTTTATCAAAATTGTAAAAGGCATGAAACAGCAAAAAATATATTCTGGAAAATATTAAGAACTCCTTTTAATTAATAAGAAAGAGACAGCCCCATAGGAAAAATGGGTAAGAGACGTGACCAGGCACTTTACTAAAGAGGGAATCCAAGTGGTTGCTATTCTTGGGAAAAGTTGTTCTTCTCTTAGTAATCAAGGATGTGCTATTTCTCCATACCCACTAGACTGGCTAAAACTAAAAAGCCTGACAACACCAAGTGCTGACGAGGATGTGAAGAGACTTGAGTTTTCTGTCACAGTTGATTGGAATATAAATTGATATAACTGCATATGAAAATTGTTTGGCATTATCTACTGAAGCTGAATATATGTCTACCCAACAACTCATCACTTCTACTCCTAGGCATATACAGACTGTAAATATGTACATTCAAGTCTCAACTTATCCAAATATGCCCATAGCAACATTATTCATAATTAACCCAGATGGGAAATAGCCCAAATGCTGCTTAACTATAGGACTGGTAAATAAATTATGATATATTCATACAATGGACTACTCTACAGCAATGAAAATAAATTGAAACCTGGCTAGATGCAACAACAGGGATGAATTCACAAACAATGTTTAGTAAGAAAAAGTAAGCCATAAAAGAAAATAAAATATATGAGTCCACGTCTCTAGAGTTAAAAAAGCAACAACAGACCAATGTAATTTTTTGACCTAGAAGTTAGGGTGGTGGTTTCACTTGGAGGGCGATGAGGTCACTTGGAAAGGAGGGATGGGATGGTGGTTGGGAGAAAGGATGAGGAGAGGTTCAGTGGTTCAAGTCCAGGTAAATGCTTGTGTGCGAGGGCTCAACTGCTGCAGGACCCTAAGCCTGCTTCAACCTTAACTCAACCTGCACAGCACTGAGAGCTGGGTGAGGTGTCATGACTGCCCAAACCACCTCACACTGCCACAATGCCAGTACTTGGAGGGACTTATCAGTCCCATTCTGTAATCAATGAAAAAGTATCTTTCACAAGCACATCTTATTTGGAAGGAATTTCCTCCTTCTCGCCTGCAGCTTGTCTTTACTCACACACCTTCAGAGGGACAATGATCTCCACCCCCAACCCCCAGAGTTGTGTGGTTCTCCCTTGCCCTGCAAATTATGAATTCACCTCAGTATCTATGCTGTTATGCTCTTAGCTATTCTTTGAAACTGGTAATGCTCTATTTTTTGACCTGGATGGTGCTTACACAAGTATGTTCACTTTGTGATACTTCATGGAGCTGTGTACACTTAGGGTGTATGCATATTTTTGTGTATAAGTTAGAAACAGTGGAAATCAAATTTCAGATCTTCCAAAAACATGGACAGCTTGACTCCTATGTTATGGCTTGTTTCTTTATGTCTGAAGTTTCTTGGTGGTTCTTGAAATCCCTTAAGAGAATACAGCCCAATGACCCTTTTCCTTTGGCCTATGTCACTTTCTCCCTTGCCTATTGTGATAGGTTGAATTATAAATCTCAATTTAGACATGTTCTTAATCCTAATCCATATCCCTGTGAACATGAACCCATTGTACATAGGAACTTTGGAAGATATTATTTTTAGTGAAGGTGTAATGAACTGAGCCAAACTGGCTTCTTAAATCTGGATTATTGGAAGTTTTATAAAGAGAAAGCCTCAGGGAGAGGCCAGAAGTTGGCAGGAACCCACAAGAGAAAGGGGAAGACATAGCCGTGTGATGGGAAAGCCAAGGAACCCCAAGGATTGCTGCAGCCAACTTCAGAACATGGTAGTGTTTGGGGAGAAAGCAAGGCTTTCTAATATCTAGATACTGAACTTCTCCTAGCCAATGAATTCCCATCGTTTAAGCCAGGCTGTTGTGTCGTATTTGTGATAGCAGCTCAGGCAAGCTAAGATATCTACCCTATTAGTTTTTCTCCTATTTGGTTAATATGTGCTACAATGGATTTTAGTACAGATGGTTAATTAAGTCATTCAACAAATATTTATTTAACGTCTAGTTTTGTCTTAAATCTATTAGGTGGGACCAGAGAGTCAAAGACTGTTAAGGTTCTTATTCTTAAGAATCTTATAACATGGTGATAATTTTAACATTGATGCTTTTCTAGTTTGCTGCCTACTGGAATGCGATATGCAAGAAACAAAATGGCTTTTAAAAAGGGAATTTAATAAGTTGCTAGTTTACAGTTCTAAGGCTGAGAAAATGTCCCAATTAAAAGAAGTCTATAGAAATGTCCAATTTAAGGCATCCAGGGAAAGATACCTTGGTTCAAGAAGGCCAATAACGTTCAATGTTTCTCTGTCAGCTGGAAGGGCACATAGCGAATATGGCGGCGTCTGCTGGCTTTCTCATGGCTCTACCAAAAGGGACTCTCTCCAAAATGTTTCCTCTTTTAAAGGATTCCAGTAAGCAGCTCCACCTTCAATGGGTGGTGATGCTCCTCCATGGAAATCATGGAGTTACCACCCACAATTGGGTGGGTCACCTCTCCATGGAAACAATCAAAGTGCTCCCACCCAGCAATATTGAATGAGGATTAAAGGATGTGGCTTTTCTGGGGTCCACCACAGATTCAGATTGGCACAATGCTCATATGGAATGAGCACGAAAAAATCTTGAAGTACTACTTGCCCTAAAATAGGCATTATTTTATTTTCCTATACTGTTTTGCCATTCTTGAGTGTTATACCTTTGTTTTGATAATAAAAGCAAGGACATTGCTTCTAGAAGTTTACTGCTTGACTAAAGCTTGTGGAACAGGGGAGAAAGAAGAGTAGAAATTAGAAGAAATATGGAGTTATCAGTTATCACTAGTTTTCATCGATTAGAACACTTGATGGGGATTACTTTATCTTGAGAAGATGAGACAGGGAATGGCAATTTTTAAGTGGGTCAAGAGCATCAGGAAGAGTGAAGGGACAATTTTTGAATAGCAGGGTGGCAGACAGTACAGTGACAGGAGCTGGCATTACTGGTGGAAGTGATCAATCTGGTTTAAGATCGTTCACGACTGAGCAGTTTACAGCTCTGAGTAAACAAAGCTCAGGCACCACTAAAAACTTTGAAGTTTAGCAAGGGAGAAGGCAAAAAAGGGAGAAGAGGAAGAAGAAAGAAAAAAGGTAGGAAAGGAGGAAAGAAAAAGAAAGAAAGAAGTAAGTAGATCACAACAGCTATCTGTCTATGCTACAGGCTCTTTTTAGTTGAGTACTCCTTGAACTGAACTTACTGTAGTTAACTTGCTACAAGGCGGGGACTAAGACTGGGCCAATTCAGGCGTGGAAATAGCACAAGTGGGTTAGTTCAGTGGATTTGATTGTTATGAACTGATGTTTGGTTTCTTGGTGACTGGACGCTATGGAAAAAATTGAGCTTTCCATTTGGGAAGGATCAATGGAATTGTGAATTGATAGGTGAGAAGATTTATTTTTAGTTTTCTGCTTTTAGGGGGACACAAGCATCGCCACATCTATTCCCACCAGCCAAAGACCTCCAGGAGCAGACCTGTAGTTGAAGAAATCTGTTTTATTGACTCACTGCAACAGGGAGAACGCACACCACAGGAAATGGGAGAGTGTCTCTGGAAGAGGGTTTAGAAAGGACTTAATATACAATTTGGGCTGTGTTAGATAATCTGGGAAAGGATTTAAGGAAGTGGATATTTGGTCTGAGTTGGATGCTGTCAGGAAGTGGGACTAATTCTATAACTGGATATCATAATAATTTTCATCTAGAAGGAAGGAGGAGTGCCGCAATCTAGAGCTGTGATTGCTACGGCCTCAGCAGTCACTCTACTAGCCAAGGTAAGGGAATGCTTGGTATTTCGTGGCTTGGACAGTTTTCATGCTGTGTCTGTGCTCAGACATGATTATGGAGGCTTCTTTTTGTCTTGATCTTCCAGGGTCACAGAGTGGCCTTATCTGGTATTGATGTTTAGGGCAATTGTTTATGTTCAACAGGAGAACACCAAGATCTATGTGTGAGTAGCAGGGCAGCTCCTAGCAACACCAAGGGCCAGCTAATAGGACCAGGACAGCTCTTTGATGCCAGGGACTGCTTTTCTCCATCTCAGCTAGCAGAGTAAAGCTGTATACAGAGCCTCTGTAATCAGGTGATATGTTAGTTAGGACTAGCTTTTGTCACTTTCAACAAACAAACATCCCCAAATGACAGTGGCTTCAACAATAAAGGGATTTACCTCTCTTTCTCACATAAGGTAATTTGGTTTTCTGTAGCCAGAAAGGCAGCCGGAAAGATCACCAGGGACACAGGCTCCTGCTATCTCATTGCTCTGACTTCCTTGGCCTCAGTTCCTTGGACTTATGGCCCAAGATGGCTGCTCCAGTTCCAGCCATTACATTAAAATCCTATTCAACAGAACTAGAAGGGAAGAAAAAGAAGGTCCTCTGGGTCCCTTTTAAGGAGACATCATGAAAGTGCCATTCAACCCAATTGCTCACATCTCATTTGCTAGCGCTTGATTATAGAGGGAGGATGTTTGTGAAGGGCAATGTTTTAGTTTAGTTTAGTTATTATCTCTCAAATAATTATTAAAAAAAAGGGAAGAATTGGGAGGCTAAGTGTGCCATGCCAGTGCCAAGAGTTGGGCTCATGCAACTGCCATGATTGAGTTCTTTGAACGGCAAATGAACCACAGCTATGGTTGTATGCAAATATCCTTCTATTTTGTGAAACTGCAAGAAACTAATTATGTTCAGGGATGCCTGCTATGGGGGGCCTTCTTTTGTAACAGTCTCAAGAGTTCAAGTTTTGAAAGGAAACTCTCCGTTGAGTTGTTTGAAGCTTTGTAGCTTGATTGAAAAGAATGCCGTGATTCAGCCTGCCATGGTGCTAGGCTGCCTAACAATTTACCTCTAGCAGCAGGGAAGAAATAGTTGTGTTGTTGGAAATATTTAACTTAAAAATGGATAAAAATAATTCCTGCAAATTTATTTTTAAGAATAACTAAATTCCTTCCTCAGAAGAGCTATAAAATTATTATGCTCTTGTTTTTTTTTTGAAAGGAGGTAATAAATAAGGTGAATAAAATTGTAAACAAAAAGTTCATGTGACTACTTTCCATAACTACAGGCAGACATCTGGCTGGAAATGTGAAGAAATTGTAAAGAATTTGGAAAGGTTCAAAGGCTCAGGTTATTAAAGTTTTAATAATCTCTTTTTCTGCAGGGCTAACCCCCTGCTATTCTTTCAATGGTAGCAGAAAAACAAAGTATGTACAAGATTATAGAGCAGAATCTTCCTTGGAAAACCTATAGAAATTGCTTGGGATTTTGTTAGAGGTTGAGGGTGGGGGGCCAGGGGTCTGAAAAGGTACAACTTCATTTTCATTTAAGGAATTTGAAGGGTTTTTTATTAGATTGTCATTCTAGATTTAATTCATGTTTATAACTGATTGGAAGTGCTTTTTTTTTTTTTTGCAAAAATTACCTGTGAAAACAATCTCACCATTTAACTTTTTCCCACGAATCAATAAATCAGAGCAAATCAAAATATTTATTGCCTACAGTGATAAGCCAATGAGCACATGACCTGTCTTTAGTCCATCACTAAACTTTTTTATGTTAAGGGAATAGCACCCTCCACCCATAGTTGTAATGTGGTGAAAATTGTAAAGATGATTTATCTTCTGAATAAAGTAATTTATTTTTGTCACAGGCTCATAAGGCCAGTGTTGCTTTTTTTTTTTTTTTTTTTAGTTTGGAATTAGTTTTCTTCTAAAAGCATTTAAAAATATATAGTATGCGGATATATAGTGCAAACCTAATTTACTATATGTTGCATAAGACTATACTTGGTGTATGGAATTTTTATGATAGGTATGTACGTATATATGCATGAAATATGCGATTGTGAAGTTGCACGTGTATATCTGAAGTATGCAGTCACAAGGAATCCTTTAAACCGTGTTGCGTCAGGATGGTGAAAGAATTTTTAAAAATTGACTCATTGGGATCGCAGCATCAGCCCTGAAATGTGATTTGTAGGAGATGATGTTTGGGGTTGTTTTTATAGGCTAAGGTGGTTCCAAATGCAAGTCCATATTGCAGGCTCCCAGGCTCTTTTGTGGGCCTAATTGACTTTGCCGTAGAGTTTTGGCAAAGCTCTTATTATTTTTACTACATTTTCCTTTTTAATAATGTAAAATTGAACTAACTTCTAAAATTCAAGTTCCCTTTTATGAGTTTGTAGCCCTTCCTTCACCAAATTAATGACTGGCCAGGCAAGACAGCCAAGGACGCTTACCGCTCTGGGCATTTGTTAATTGGTTGTTCGTTGGACTATATATGAGGGAAAATTATTGCTACCATAAACCAAAGAGTGTAAAGGAGAGGTAGTGATATAAATATGGAACTGGAAGAGGCAGGGAGAGCTAGTGATGTAAAAGTTCTGTTTTTCTGCTAGATGGTTCCCCTAGGATGGCTGCAAATACTGAAAATAAAACGCAGCAGACCAGATTGTAACTCAGTGATTCGTTTTGGTAATTCTTAGAAAAGAAGATTCATTGTTTCGGTTTGTTTTTCATGATGATAGACGTCTTTTGTATCTTAAAGAGAATGCACGCTCGTAGAGCAAATGATAAGCTGATGAATAGTAAAATCTAGTTTCACCTTGAAAATTGCTGTAAAAATAGTTTGATCCTCTGGGCTGAGAGAGTGATTAGGAAGAAATAAAAATTCCACGGCTCTGGAATTTCTGACCCTTCAAGAATGTGAGGCGTATATTAATTCCACTTCTCTAGGCCTGAACTTTCTTGGAAATTTCCCTTGAAATATCCTAGGATAAAGCCTGAGACATTAAGACAAGATTCTGGGCCCACCCTCTCATTGCTTCCCTCCCTGCCTGGAGCTGTCTTCTAATTCTCCTTTTAACACCAATCAGACACTATTTTAGCTCATGTTTTTTGTTTTGTTTTGTTTTGTTTTGCATGGCGGGATCACATTTCATTCTTTTTCCATGTGAGTATCCTGGTATGGCAGCACCATTTGTTGAATTTTTGTTTTGTTTGTTTGTTTGTTTTGGGGGAAATGCATGGGCTGGAAATCGAACCCGAGTCTCCCGCATGGCAAGCGAGAATTCTACCGCTGAACTCCCCCTGCACCCCCTTAGCTCAGGTTTTAAGCTACTGAATGAATCAGGGTGCTGGCTCAGGTCGCAAAGGTTTCCAAGAGTGTCAGGTAATTCACCATTAGCTGGGCCCGACTTGAAGGGTATCAGAGCCCCAAGAGGCATGTTAAAAGATTCAGCACACTCATTACTCATTTCCAAACTACCAGATCCCTGGGCCATCCTGTTCTCGGGCACAAAGGCTTCGATGAATTTGTGTCTCAAGTTGTCGGCTGTCAACAGCAACAAGTCTGAAAGATCTTTACCTTAATTTTTCCAAGGCAGGCGTTCACCTGTGGATGTTATAGTTTAAGGGACAGCCACATAGAGTCCCTCCTATTTCTGGTGTTTGTGTTGTTTCAAAAGTGCTGTCACCATCTCATGATGGAGAGAAGAAACAAAGTGGCCACGTGGAGACCTGCCGGGGATACTATTGCGATGTGACTTGGCTTCGGGCATGCGTTGGAGAGTGTCACTGCTGACACGGACCTGAGAGGTCATCCTTCTGAAGCGTACCTTTTGCTGATAAGCAAACTGAGGCTCATATTGGTTGTGGCAGCCCCCCAGCGACATGGGGGAGTTAGCATCATGGTGAGGACTAGAAGTCAGGATTCATGAGAATGTGGTTTATGGCCCTCGGCTGAAAGCTTGTTAATGATCAATGTGTAACGCAAAGTTTTAGATAGAGAGTAATTTATGAGGTTCAGCCAAAATCGAGGACATTGGGACCTAAGCCTAAAGGAAAAATGTTCAAAACTCTCTAAAGCTTGCTTGCCAGGAGATATTCATCCATTCATTCATTTTATAAAAGTCCCATTGGAAGCATCAGGTTAGCTAGAGTGAAGCTGTGTTTTGATCCTGGGATAAAGTGAAGTCCTGATGTCCCTGCTCCATAGGACATCTGTTTGGAGCCAAATAGAGGCATCAGGGACAGAGGTAGCCCGAGCAGAACTCATGAGCTGGAGGCTCCACTTCCCCTCTAAAGATCTGTCTTAAATTCTGGGACTCTCTTCCATCTCTGTGTTTGAGCTGAGTGTATTTACTTGGATTACCCATCATCAAATCACAAGCCGTGCAGAGAGCAGACTAACTTTTAGCAAGGCTGAAAAAGAAATTGATCCCCAGGAGAAGGGAATCTGGCTTTGGCCAGGAGAGAAAGTAGGAGTCCTACTCTAGGAGAGCTGATTTCACAGAGGGCTTTCCAGAGTCCACAAACCAAAGGAATTTTGTTCCCAAGATGCAGGAAGTGAAAAAGTCCAGAAGCTCAGATTTGGCTGGAGCTAGATTCCCAGAGATAGTGAAATGAGAGAGTGGAGACAGGACTTCAGGTGAAAATGGAGGAGCATAAAGAGACTGCGCTGTGGGTGGAAAGTTCTTGTCATTTCCATCACTGTGGGATGTTTTGTCTACCTTCTGCCTCTCCAAAGAGCTTCGTTCTAACATGACTTTACAGAAGAAGAGTAAATGTGTATGGCTGTTTCATGTTCACTTTGTGACTCAGGCAAGTCATTTTAAACTTTCAGTACCTTACTTTTTCCATGTTTTTGGAAAGCAGTAAAATCCTTATCATCAGGCAAGTGGCTTTCAGGAGGGTTTTGCACAGCAGCTAACTGGGAGCAGTATGGAAAGAACAGGGGTTTGGGAGTCAAGCAGACTTGGGTCCAACACATAGAAGACATTCTATCTGAGCATTCCATTTTTTGGCTTTAAGAAAATTCAAATATTTTATTACAAAAAAGGAATCAAAATGGGGCCGTGCAATGTTTATCAAAGAGATCAGAAAGGGAGACCTTAGGATGAACTTAGATTCATCAAAGAATTGATTTATACTCTTTCTGTAGGAAAGTGACCCCAAACAGCTCAATCTGAAGGGGCACAACTGCCTGAAAAGGAAATGTGTTGGCTTCTAGGTGATGTTTGTTTCCTCCTAAGTTTGCACACTATAAAATTTGACATGAGCCCTTGATGGATTGTGGCTCTTGAAAAAGAGGGATCCACAAATTCTATTCAGAGTCACTATTCACTAAATATTTGAGAGAATATTTGTTATCTAGAGTGAGTTCTAAAGGAAGTTGTATTATAGAGAACTGAGTCTAAATTGACTTCTATTTCATATAATCAGCTACAGCATATCAGTGTTAGGTGTCTCAGGACTAATCGTGACTGGAAAACTTGGAAGTATTTTTCTTTTGGAAACTGATAGATTTAAAAGTCAGGGTGAAGACACTGGTTAGAGTTAAGCTCAGATTTCTAGAATTCTCCATCTTAGCTTTCACCAGCCAGTTGTGCCTTACATCAGGGCCATGGGCCTTGGGTGTGTTATCAGTGGGGTGCTAGTCGGACCAATGTCGAAAGACGTTAGAAGGAACGAATGATTGTCACCCGATCCTGACAGTGTCATGTGGGACAGTGCCCTCCTCAGCTGGGTCAATAGGAAGTAGAAGGTAAGAAGGAGAGCCATGTCAAGGAGGGCTTGTGCAAGGGAATGAGAGCAGAGTCCAATAAGCACAGAAGGAAAGCGTTGTCTGAAAGGGCCCAAGGTAAGTTCCACTTCATCTTGGTCTTGCCACTCTTTTGGGATTATTCTTTGGCATAAATCAAGAAGCTGCCACTCCATCATTCTCTGAACATAGCTAGTAGTGAACCTGCCAAGACCCACATTTTGTAGTGTATTTCCTACTAACCTAATTACAAGTGTTAATTATTATAGAGCTTATGGAAATGAGATACAAGACAAAGTTTGGTATCTGCGGCTATCTTTTTCAATTTTTGAGAATAATTATGTTGTGTGGATTGAATTATGTGCCCCAGAAAAGGCATGTTCTTAATCTTAATCCTCGATCCTGTGGGGTGAGCTCAGGTATGAACAGGACCTTTTGAAGATGTTATTTTTAATTAAGTTGTGGCCCATCTGAATTGGGATGGTCTTAATCCATAGTACTGGAGACATAATAAAAAGAAGACACCGGAAACCAGGAGTTAGAGAAACATGAGACGAGGCAGAAACCAGAAGTCAGTGGAAAACTGGAAAGATGAAAGAGGATGAAAGAAGAGGCCATTACTTCATTTCAAGAGGGAGAGATATAAACCAAGGAACCCCAGCAACTGCTGACATCCAGCACCAGAAGGTCACAGACTCTGGAGAAAGCAAGCCTTGTGATATCTTGATGTTGAAGGTCTTTTTAATTTCAAAACCATGAATCAATAAGTTTCTGTCATTAAGCCAAACCACTGTGTGGTGTTGACATAGCAACCTGGAAGACCAAGAAGCACTGGCAGCTACTATCCAAAATGGGTTTCGGAAGGTTCTGTTTCAGAGGCTGGACAGAGCTTGGAGACTGGACAATGCTCTACGTGGCTCTCCATTTTGACTGAGACAGAGGGACAATGTTCACAGGGACGTTATTGAAAGTTTATATCTAGCATCTTAAAAGCATTCCAAGTGAGAGGAGCCACCTTGAGGGCTATTCCATTTTTTCTGAGGATATAAGCATTAGGGTTTTATGGAGGTGAAAAGGAGGCACTGGAAAAAAACAAGACTCCAGGCTCCTTCTTCATGTTCCTGGCTCCGTCTGTTGTAGATTTTATTTTGGGGGCAGAGAACATCCCAGTTTAATCCTTGTGTCTGTGCCAGACTCCAAAAGGGATCATTCTGGCTCCTGAAATTTCCATTGCCATTTCACTTGGGTGCTCCTAATTGTGGGGCCCCCACTGAAGCCTGGGACATGGCGGCCATGTTTCACCCCTGGATCCATGACTCATTCTTGGCCAGTACTGGCCCCCGCCATCGATGGTGGCCACAGGGTATCAATCAACTGGGGTCTCTTGCTGTGAAACATCGAGCTGGGAAAGTGACAAACTCGGGCTTGCTGTGACATTGCCTTGTCCTTGACTGTCCTCCATACACAACCTGATTAACTGGTATGCCTGAAGAGTACCTTCAGTTGACTAATCCGGTTTTTTTAATAAAAGAATTATCTTAGAGCAGTTTTTGACTGGTAAAGATAGTACACAATAATAGTTTTTGCAGTAAAGTGAAAAGTAGAATTCAGATATCATCTCCTGACCCTGCTGAACCATTAAAACTAATTGAGATTCTCCTTGTAAGTCCCCAAATAACTCAGTTTGGTTTCCTGACACATACTTATTCTTTTCTAAATAGCACCAATAGCAACATCATTGTAAATGGGATAAAAATTCTTATGGAAAGACAATATATGTGCGTTTAAATTCCTGGAACCGATCTTCATAATGTAAGGAAAATTGACCAAGCTTTTCCAAATTAAATCCAGGTGAAAATCTTAATGTCTTATTACCTCTCTGAATTTTTGGAAAAGAAGATACTAAAATGATAATTCCAGTTTTCTAAGGGAACGAGCAAACCTGGGACAGGCTGCTGGTTTTAATAATGGTGTTGCAAGTTGTTCATAACCTTAGTTATAATAGGGCATGAAGCTGTAGCCATGAGATGGTGTTTTTAAAACCCTCGAAAGGGTTTCAGCCTGAAAGTGGAGTGAAGAGAGGAGGGAGTCCTTAACCACAGAAGTGACTGAAGTTGTTTAGTAGTTATGTTATTTCAAGGAGGGTGGGGGTGGGGGGGGGAAGGTCTGCCTGAAGTAGAAGGGAAAGGGAAGGATTGATAAATAGAATTTATTTCTATCCTAGGTAGTCAGCTGGTGGGAAAGGTCTATTAACTAATTGATCTGCTAGACTTCGTAGCTAACTCCAGCTGGAGATCAAAGAAAATTCTCTGCTACAAAGGCAAGCGGCAACCTTGGATCAGATGTTTTTCTTCCAGCTCTGTCATGCTTGATAACTGTAGAGTATGGTTGAACCTGGCCATAATCCCCGTCTGTCCAACCACCGATACGGAAAGCAAGGTGTGTGTGTGTGCGTGTGTGCACGTATTTGCACACACACATGCTTGAAAATAACAGGCTAAGAGCAGCTTCAAAGTCCAAAGGGTTCCAACAGAAGCTTAGTCTGGGAGCTACGAAATTGCTTTTCCCTCTATTCACTTGCAAGCTAAAAGAGGGCCAAAGAATGTGCCAACTGCCAACTTTATTTAAGGATCCTTTACCTTAATCGTTCCCCCAGTGCCATTTGTAATGCCTTCTGCTAATGCGTTATAATAAATAATAATATCTGTTATGATAAAAGAAAGGATATTTTGAGTGATGGCTGAAATTATAGAGATTCAACTATTTGTGTTAGCATAGCTGCTCTCTTTTATATGCATAATAAAAGTGAGAGTTTAAAATCTAAAACATGATTTTTCTGTTAGTCATTTCCTGAGAATGATTTGTTTACGTGCGTTACCCACCTTTAATCCTTTCCAATCCCAACTATGTATTCTGGTTCTGGTTTCTTCACATCTGGATAAGGTATTATTTATGACGGGACAAAATATTTGGTTTAGAAGTTCCTTTGAAATATATGTAGATTTATCAGTACTTTTTTCCTATGCGCTTACAAGAATCCATACAGTATTAGACTGTAAAAAACAAAAGGGTGTCTAGAATTACCATGATGTGGTTAGTTTCGTCTGGTTTATACCCCATCTTAAAATGTTACAACGCTTCCTCAATTGGTCACAAATATCACCAAGTCATTCGTTCAGCCGATTGGGAGATGTGTTAGGGTTCAAGGCTATTCAGATTGAACCTTCACTGAGCTCAGGCCATTAAATTCCTAATAAAAAGAAAATGTCATAAAATGTTCAAATGTTTGTCACTATTCATGGTACCTGAAATTCACAGATGATACACGCATTTTTGTTTTGGCATAAGGCTTTTGTTTCTATTAAAACTCAGCTTCTGACCTTTCCCATTAAATTTTTTTCTTAGTGTAGATATTTATCAGATGATGTATTTATCACATACATATTTATCAGATAATTTCCTGAAAACATAATTTCATAGGGTGGAAGGAGGGCACAGTAAAGATGGCTTCCCAAAAGACCAATTCTGTAAACTCTACATTTTGCTTAGTGTCTTTTGGTTCAAGATGGCAGACTGAGCATCTGCAGCAAATGTCATACTTTCCCAAGGTCACATTGAAATGATTGAAATTATTAACTGACTACTGTCTGCCCTTCTATAAGTCTATTTCATGAAACCACAGTAGTACTGGACGTTGACAAAGGAACTGCAGAGAGTGAATAAATGTTGGCAGATAGAAAGCAGATGGCCTTATATGAAAAGCAAATGAAAGTGAAAACAGAGAAGAGTGTTCCAGAGTTAACAGATTGCTGGAGGTGCTCCAGGCTTGGAGTTGTCAACCCCAAAGGGCCAGAGTGGGTTGGGGACACTCATCAGCGTGTTTAGTTAAACACCTGAATTCAGGACTTGGGGATGCCAGCCCTTGGCTTAGAACCTTCCCATGTCTTCTCCCCTCCTTTTCTTCCCAACCCCACTCCTCAATTTCTAAGTAAACATGGGCAAATTGTGTCACCTGGATAAAGCTCAATAACTTCTAAAGACTGAAAAGTAAGGCAGGAAAGTGCTGGGGCCTAAAGAGAAAAGCTGGAGGTAACCTGGCCTTCCTAGCAACACTGGGTGTGGTGGGTTGAACTGTACCCCAGAAAAACATGTTCTTACATCTAATCCATTCCTGTGGCTGTAAACCCATTCTAAGTAGGACCTTCGGACAAGGCTACTTCAGTTAAAGTGTGATCCGCCTCACTGAGGATGGGTGTTAGTCCTCTTATTGGAGTCCTTTATAAAAGGAATGAATACAGAGAGACACAGAGAGAAAGCCACGGAAGCGAGAAACTGAAAGGACTGGTGGATGCCACCAAGTTCCTTGCCATGTGGCAGAGAAGCCAAGGATTTGATCTTCAGGAAGAAAGCATTGCCTTGATGATACCTGGATTTGGACATTATCTCAGCTTCAAACTGTAAGCTCCTAACTTCCCATTGTTTAAACCAACCTATTCCATGGTATCTGCTTTAAGCAGCGTAGGAAACTAAAACACTGGGGCAAGGCAGATTTGGTCAGGAGTGAAACATGCAGAAGTTCTTCATTCCCACAGCAATCTGGGGGGGCTCCAGGTTACTTGTTCTGTGCCTTGGGAGACCCTGCCTGTCAGCATTCCCCACTCGCCTCGCGTCTGCACGGAGCTCCCCGATTTAAGAGAGTCCTGAGAGATGTGTGTTGCCAGGGCTGATTGGTTTCATCCTTTAGGCGTGGACATTATTTTGGTTTTCTAGGCTGCCAAAGACTCAAAGTTTAATAATCCTGCATTTTATCTGAAAACGAAACAAAACAAAAAACAATTTTCCAGACGGAAATTGAGCAAAACAGAAAAGCAATAAATGAGGATGACATGAGGCGGAAGAAACAGTATCAGCTGCACATACCCTAGAATTTTGGAACATTTTCCTTAAACTGCCAGTGGTTTATGACAAAATTCATTAGCTTACCTTCTCTATCAGCCCAATCATATTATGTGATTCTGTGTAGAATAATATTTATATAATTACAGTATTAGATATACTGTACCAAGAGATTAAGATTTTAGAATCAATCAGTGAACAAATCACGGGTGCCATTGTCGTAGTCATTAAGCAATATAAATATATAAACCTTGATGATATAAAATTAATATAACTAACAAAATTGAACGAGGGGAGAGGTATGGTAGCAAGTAGTGCAGGTGTACAAAACTTTTTATTTTTGATAAAGAGAGGGTGGACTCAAAGAAAACAAGTGGATATAGATTGTTTAAAGTTATAATATCCATCATCAGAAGAGCTAAAAATGGAAAAATTGTTGCCTCCAATGAATGACAATGGGGGTGGACATAGAGAAGAAGGGAGAATTGAGTATTAGTTCTTTCTTTGTAGCTTGAGTTTTTCACATACAAGAACTACTTTAGTTAAAAAAAAATACTTTTGCTTAGAATTGTATGGAAAATCCATTCAGGGCTGGGGACGTCATTACCTGAAGTCCTCTTAAAATGTCCAACAAATTTGGCAGAGTTAAAGGCTATTACATAAAAAGTATTTTAACCTGTCATCTGTGGTAGAGTCAATTTGTCAAAAACATTCTTATACTTTTCTATTGGGCTAGTTAATTTAAAATACATTTGACAAAATTTTATAAAATTTTTTTGGAACCACTCCCCATCTTTGTTAATGGAAGCCTTTTGGTTGAGAATAGTGTTTATCTTTAATAAAGTAAAAGCTTGCTTTAGCTGTGCTCAGAACACCTGTTATAGAAGAATTAGGGGGCTCAGCAAACTACAGCCCCAGGGTTGGACACCTGGTTTTGTAAATAAAGTTTTATTTAAACACAGCCTTGTTCACTTGTTCAGGTATTGTCTACCCGGACTACAAGTCCAATGTATTTACTATCTGGCCCTTTAAGAAAAAGTTTGCTGGTCCTGTGAGTGGTTCTGGAAATTTCGAGGGCATCAATCACCTGGAGACCTTGTTAATCCATAAATTGCTGGGCCCCACCCGCAAAGCTTCTGATTCAGTATGTCTGGGGTGGGGCCCGAAAATGTACAGTTCTCTTGAGTTCCCAGGTATTACTGAAAATTCTGGTCCGGGAACAATCCTTGCAACAGCAGAAGTGCAGACAAATCTAGTTTGTAAAGTTGGCTTTACCCATTGCAGCTGTTGAGTTTGGGCAAGTTGCTGAATTTTTATGCATCTCAGTAAGTTTGTCTGTAAAATGAGGGTTATTATCGTTCCTGTCTTCTTGGATGGTTTTGAAAATTCATTGAGATTGTGCATGTGAGGCACTTAGTCCAGGACCTGGCACATATTATGAAGTTAATTAAATCTTACTAAAATTGTATTTTGTTGAGGGCTGATCAGGTACGAGAGACTGGCATAGAAAGTCAGCTACTTGGAAAATGGGATTTGAATAGTTTTCCCAAGTTTTTGAGATATTCTTCTTTATTATTTTTTGAGATCTTATTCTTTGTACAACAATTTCTTTAAATATTGGACCAACAGAGAAAGTAAATGACAGGCTTTAAATCTTGTTACGAAGTTAAGAACAAATTGAAAAGGCTTACAAGGGGAAGGTCATAGAGGTACTTTTATATTTATTCCTCCCTTGTTGGGAGAAATCTCAAGTCAACAGAAATGGGTAATTTTGTACATATGATATCCGATTTTGTCTCCCTCTCCCAAAGCCTGTGCATATTATCATTTCAATTCAGCCAGTGTTTGCCATGCACCCACTGGCCTCCCCACAGAGGGGACTTGGTGAAGCTGGCCGGGGTGAGCAGGGACGTGTGTGTCAAAGATGTAGAAAATGAATGTTCCTGTCCCTAAGGAATGTATAACCTAATTTCAGGTAAGAAAAGACCTTCCTGAAAGAGTATAAGAAATGCAAAGCAGGGTCTAGTGAGAGCCAAAATGGGAGCAGGAAATAATGTACTGTCTGCTTGTCCACTTAGAGGCTAGAAGACCCAGAGATCATTTGGCAATTCGGTGGGACCACTTGGAAGTGAGGGGAGAGCCTCCTCCCTCCACCCCAAATGTGGTAGGAGGAATGGCTTTCAAAAAGCATGAAGCTGAGGAAATGAACAGAGCCTGGTTTACATTTAACTAGGGATTGAAAAAGCAAGTCACTGTTGAAAATGACACAGGCCAGTAGCTCTTAGGAGAGCAAACTCCATTTTTCAAGCATGAGTGCTGTGAACCTTTTCTGTTGTTGCTAAGTTGGAGGTGGAACTGGAAATGCCTATGTAGTCTCAGGTTCAATAATTGTGATGGATAAGGGGGTCTGACTCAAGAAACACTTCCTGCTGACTTGGAAAACTCAGTCTACTGGTTCAACCTGCTCTACCTGTAGAATGGAAAGTCCTTGTGACTTTGGAGTGAGCCGAGGGGATGAGCTGAAACAGCTCAGGAACTTTCCTCATCTTTTCCT
Source organism: Tamandua tetradactyla (assembly GCF_023851605.1). Lineage (NCBI taxonomy): Eukaryota > Metazoa > Chordata > Mammalia > Pilosa > Myrmecophagidae > Tamandua > Tamandua tetradactyla. The sequence continues at coordinate 222,049,738 of NC_135327.1, read as the reverse complement.
CCCAAGGCTGAGAGGCTGAGACAGAGCCATGCTTGTGGCCAGGGAGCTAGATGTGATGGGAAACTTGGCTTTGGCTTCTGGATCTTGGAGAGGCAATTCATCATCAACTGGGCAGCAGTTGTGAGGGCCTTTTTTGGAGGGTTGGGAGGGGCCCCAGGGAAGGGACATTCTGATAGTGCCTCTTAAGCTCCTTGTGACCTGGGTTGACATTGGAGACAAGTTGTCTCAGTACCACGGGGTCGGGGGAGCGTCTGCCTGTCTGAAAGCTGGAATTTTGAGTTGAGTCCAAGCATGTTCATCCACTGAAGCGCTGGGGGTTGTCTTTTTGATAAGAAGTGAGACTCCACCGCACCTAATCTCTGCCTGTAACAGAATCATAATTATGTCAGATGATAATTCCAAAGTGACTAATGAGTATGACCTCATTTAAAAAGAAAGGAGGCTACGTCCTGCTCATTAGAGGGATGGAAACCACAGCTTTGTCACGGCAAAGACAGGCATGGTTGGGTCAGAAGCTCATTTATTGCCTTCTGGTTTTCACATTGCCAGAAGAGGAGATTTATGGAACATGTTTGGGACTTTCCTGCTCTCACTGGGAGATAATCTGGTCCATGCCTGTCGCCCGCCCCCCCCCCCCCACACCGACCCTAGCACCCCACTCCTAGTTAATTGCCTTTGCAGCCAGACAGGATTACAGGAGACTTTATTTCTTGGAGCCATCTTTCTCTATGAAAGAAAATATTGTACAGTTTGGGTTCATTTTGTACTTCCTGTATTGGGTAAGTGAATTTTGAGTTTAGACATTTCTGTAGGTGGGGCACTGTGCTGATTTAGATAAAAAAACCACAAAAGCACTTCAGTTTTGATTCTTAAATTGTATGTCATTTCTATGTGTGTGTGACTGTACTGGCAAATCCTACAGACTGCTAGCCAGGTCTGGATGTCCCTTCCTGCACCTGGGACTGGCTATCCTCTCTGCTGCCCAGTCAGAGCTGTTGCCCATACTGTTAAACTTTATTTTGGCCTTAATTATTCTCACGGCTCTCCCCTCCAATGGAATGGATAACCAAGGGGTTGTCTGTATATTCATGTATTTAACAAAGACCATCACCCACTTCAGGGCCTCATTTAAATTATCCATGCTCCTCAGAGATGGACCTAGTGCCTTAATACAGTTTTATCAATGGACATCATGGAGAAAACTAACCCTTGACTTTCCTTTACAGACAGCCTGGTATTTTAGAGACTCTGGATAGAGAATCATATATATAGCACCAGCTCTATCACTAAACAATATGTGACATTCAATAAGTCACTTGAATGTCCTGATCTGAATCATGAAGCAGAGATGAATCAGCTGATTTTTCTGAGAGTTCCCCGCTTTGTGTAGCGTACTATCCATGGATAGCCTAGAAATGCCTCATTTCAAGCACAACTACAAATTTATATTTATTTGGGGGTCTACTTTGACATCTGTCCACAAGAGTTGATATTTGAAAAAAGCCAGACCTTTTTCATGTTGAATTTGCAGAGATTGTGTTTCTTCTTCAAGTGAAGTCCTCTGTGGATAAAGGATTCAAAGACAGAGTCTCGGGCTAGCACAGAATACAAGTGCCGGCATCCTCCTTGGCAGGCACTTGGACGGCCCCTTAAGGACTTGGGTCAGGAAAAGAGGAAATGCCCAAAGAAGATGACGCTGTCATCCTCTTCCCATGAGGTGTGGCTGTATTCTTGGTTTCTACTGCTCAGGGCTTCTCAAGCTCAAGGAAGGGGCTCTGTGGACAATGACTTTGACAGTCTGTGAAAAGGTGGCTTTTCTTGAGCATATCCTCCAAATAGACCCGAAGCTGTTCCTAAAGAAGGAACTAGAGAATTCCAAAGCTCGCCACTGTGCTCTTGGGCTCTACATATGAATGGGGTCAGGCAAATCATAGATAAAGGAAAGCAATAGATGATATTAAAATTTCATATAAGGCAATTTGACAACATCTATTAAAATCTGATCCTGCAGTTTCACCTTTGGGACTGTTTCCTGCAAATGCTCTCACATGTATGCACAGACGTTTGTCTATAGGGGCATTCCTTGAGGTGTTATTTTGTGAAACACAGAAAACAGCCTAAATGTTCATAGAGTGTGGCTCATTCATACAAAGGAACACTTTATGGATGGTACAAAAAATGGGGATGGAAGGATCCTTAAGTGAATTAGCTTTCTAGTAGTACAGTAACACATGACCTCAAACCAGTGGCTTAAAACAATACGACTTTATTGTCTTATAGTCCTGGTGGTCAGAGGCCCTAAATCAGTTTCACAAGGCTAACGTCAAGATATTGACAGGGCTAGTTCCTTCTGGAGACTCTAAGGGACTATCCATTTCCTTGCCTTTTCCAGCTTCTAGAGGCTGTTGGCATTCCTTAGCTTGAGGCACCTTCCCCCATCTTCAAAGCCAGTGGCATAGCATCTTCAAGTCATTGGCTCTTTAACCTCTGCTGCCATTGTTACATCCCTTCTCTGCCTCCTTTTTATAAGGATGCTTGTGATGACACTAGGCTCACCCAAATAATATAGTATCACCTCTCTATTGCAAGATCCTTAACCTAATCATACCTGCAGATGTAAGGTACCATTTGCATGTAAGGTAACATATCCAAGTTCTGGAAATTAGGTCATAGATGTCTTTGGGAGGGGGAAGCAGTATTTAGTACCACTCTAGAGTGTATTTGTAGGCAAACATAGCAAGGTACATTAGAATGTGAATGGAATGCTGTATTTATGTAAAAAATAGGATATCTAATCTATGTTTTTGTAAATACACAGAATATCTCTCGAAAGATACTCAGGAACCTGGCATAGTATTTAGTGGCTTAATTGGGGTTGAAGAGATTTACCCTTTGTTACTTTTTACTTTTGAAATAGAATAGGCATACACTATAGAAAGTTCAGCCACCAAGGCTCCAGCCTGTTTCTTATCAAACCCTCACAACAGCTTTGATTGGCAGGTCTTTGCCTGATTTTATCTTTTGTTTATTAGCCTATGAGGTATAAAAGAGAGAAAAATATGAAGCCAGGTTTCATGATAATCCAGAACAAGCTTTTTTGAGCCAGGACGGCTCAACATTGACTCAACTTTCACACCCAAGCCACCGTGTGAGGTCCTGAGTGTTTTCCACAACTCATCCTCTGAGTTGGGGTAGATGCACCAAGCACTTCAGCCTGAGTGCTTTTGCAAAAGTCTCTTTATAAAGATTCACTAGAAGCAAGGAAAACTGTCCACTGGGCTCTGAGATATCACTGCTTTCTGAAATTCTTTGAGGAGACATTGGCAAGAAATGTTTTTCTAGTTCTCATTCTTCTTTTAAAATGATTTTTCTTGCACTAATATAATTTCAGAGTGAAATGGGGCTTAAACATCGTTGGGTTCAAACTTCTCAGTCTAAAGATGAGGAAATTGAGATCTAAAGATCACTGATACATGTGAGATGAGCTGTTCTTTATGAATAAACACAGCAAATATTTATTGATAATATTCACAATATGTGAGGCCTCAGGCTGTGGCTACAAAGAAGGGAAAACATGGCCCTCCCATCAGGAGCTTCCAGTTGAGCTGCACTCAGAGATACAATTAAAATTACTGTTAACAAAAGTAGTGGACAGGGGTAGGAGGGGAGTCCAGTGGTAGAATTCTCACCTGCCATGTGGGAAACCTGGGTTTGATTCCAGGCCCATGGATTTCACAAACAAACAAACAAATGAAAAACCAAACCAAACAAAAATTAAAAAAATGGTGCTACAATAAGGGAATACTCATGTGGGAAAAGAGTGAAATGTGACCCTCACCATACAGCATACAGAAAAAAAAGTGATGGACAGAAGTTCACTGGATCAAGAAGCTGGATTCCTTACTTAAAGGCTCTCACTGTAAACAGTGTATGAGCCAAAGCTTGACAGGTGAGTTAATAGTTTTTCAGGACTTTATGTGTTGAATGAAATAAGCCAGAAGCAAAAGCACACATGTTGTATGGTCTCACTAATATAAACTAACTATAATGAGCAAACTCTGAGACTTAAATTTGAGAACATAGGCTATCAGGGGATAGAAAGTGGACAGAGATTGGGCAATTGATGATTAAGGAGTACAGAATGTTCAACAAGGCTCATTGTAAAGGTTCCCAGATTGTAAACTCTTACAACAATCACATCTATTCTTGAATTTTAACAGTTTTTTTTTTTTATAAATTCTGAGATGCCATGCTCTTTGTGTATAACCTGGTAGTTCCCTAGAACTTGGGTATCTGTGTGACACCTGAGACTCAGAGTGAGCGTTCTGCCACTCTGAAAGTCAGCATTACTCCATACAGCAACTGTTAAAGAAGCTGAAAAAAGAGATCAGACTTCAATTAGAGATACGAATGAAACAGATATGGTTAGGACTAAGTTAATCAGAATAAAGGGTAAAGGATGATATTGTCTGTGTTTTAAAACTTCAACTTCTGGTGAGACCAATGGAAGAGATGTTTATTTGGTCCAATATTTAAACTTTCTGTGGCACGCTCTCTAATTTAACCTGTCTGGTCAGTTTGCTTAACATAATTACATGGAACCTAGAAAAGAGAATGAGATCTTATTCAGTACAGGTTAAATGTAATACTCTGATGCATTCCAGAGTGTTTGGGGCAGAAAATAAAAAGCTATTCACAAAGTCCCCTTCAAGGACTTGGGAAAAATATAGAATTAGTAAAATTAATAATTAATTAATTCCTAATGATCTGTCAAGCATTAGGGACTCCCAATTTAATGAGTCAAGCCCTCAATCTTGAGGCTTGCCCCTGTGGAACTTATTTCTGTAATGTTGAAGCTGAACCTACTTATAATTATGCCTAAGAGTCAACCCCAGAGAACCTCTTTTGTTGCTCAGATGCGGCCTCTCTTTCTAAGCCAGCTCTGCAAATAAACTCAGTACTGTAACCCCTACATGAGAGATGACTCCCAGGGGTATAAGACTCCCTGACAATGTAAGATGCGACTCCCAGGGATGTGCTTGGCCCTGGCATAGTGGGATTGAAAATGCCTTCTTGACTGAAAGGGGGAAAAGAAATGAAACAGAATAAAGTTTCAATGGCTAAGAGATTTCAAATAGGGTCGAGAGCTCATTCTTTAGGCTATTCTTATGCAGGCTTCAGCCAGATACTGCAAGTTGCCACAGTGTGCCAAACCTCAACCAACAGTATTCCTGAAACCCCTACAGAGTTCCCTGGGCTCTATCTAAGACTCTATAAATGTTTTACTTAGTAAGTTTATTTGTTCAGAAACTTAAGGCATCCAAGACCCAGAGGTACCAGTCTCTCTAAGAACATCAACCAGGTCATTCCTCTTCCCCATAAGGTCAACCCCCCTTCCCAGCACAAAGAAGCTAAAATGGTCATTGTTCAGATATCCCTGAAGACTGGGAGAGTGATCAGATGAGAGGGAGGAGGTGTAGCTGAGAAATTACGATTTGGCAAATGATTATGACTACTGACTCAATATACAGATATTTCTTTGTAGTTTCTGGTCTATTGGAATAGTTAGAGGGAAATACCTGAAATTGTTGAGCCTGTGATCCTGTGCCTTGATCTTTGATAATGACTGTAAAACCATGTAGCTTTTGTCATGTGACTATAAAGACCTTGTGACTGACACTCCCATTGCCCAGCGTATGGATAAATGAGTAATAATATAAAGACAAATATATATATATATATATATAATGGGTGGTGGTGGTTAAAGGGTATAGGATGTTTTAGGTGTTCTTTTTATTTTTATTTCTTTATTTGGAGTAATGAAAATGTTTTAAAATCGATTGTGGTGTTGAATGTACAACTATGTGATGATGCTGTGAACCACTGATTTTATTTTGCTGGTTTGAAACTGTTGTGTACCCCCAAAAAGCCATGTTCCTTAATATTCATTCAATATTGCTGGGTGGGATCTTTTTTATTATTTCCATGGAGATGAGACTCACCCAGTGGGTGGGACCTGTTGATTAGGTTTTCCATGGAGATGTGTCTCCATCCATTCAAAGTGGGGTCACTTACTAGAGTCTTTTAAGAGGGAACCATTTTGGAAAAACCTTCAGAACCCACACAACCAGAGACCTTTGGAGATACAGAAAGAAAACATCCCTGGGGAATCCTTATGAAACAAGAAGCCAGGAGAGAAAGCTAGCTGATGTTGCTATGCGCCTTTCCAGCTGACAGAGGTGTTCAGAAGCCAAAGACCCCAGCAGATGCCAGCCAGGAAACTTCCTAGCTGACAGAGGTGTTCCAGACAACATCAGCCTTTCTTGAATGAAGGTAACCTCCTATTAGTGCCTTAATTTGGACATTTTCATGGCATTAGGACTGTAAACTTGCAACTTAATAAATTCCCTTTTTAAAAGCTGTTCTTGGCGGTGCAATGGTGGCTCAGTGGCAGAATTCATGCTGGAGACCTGGATTCCATTCTCGGTGCCTGCCCATGCCAAAAAAAAAAAAAAAAAAAAAAGAGCTGTTCTGTTTCTGGTATATTGCATTCTGGCAGCTTTAACAAACTAAAATATTACTTTGGATGGTTTATATGGTATGTGAATATATCTCAATAAAATTGCATTAGAAAAAGATCTTGTCAGGAGCAGGATGTTCCAGGATAAGGGGACAGACAGCATATAAGTGAGGAATAGCTTGGTATAACTGTGCTCTGTAAGGTGCTGTAATTCTGGAGGGTAAAGATCAAGGAGAGGGGAGGTGAAGTAGAGAAGTAAGTGGAACAAGATCATGAAGGATCCTGCATGCTCCATGATGTTGAGGTTTTTCTGTTCTCTGCCAGAGTCATAGGGGTTAGACCAACTTTTTCTATAAAGGGCCAGATGGTAAATATGTTAGGCTCTGTGGACGACAATCTCCCTGACTGTTTGTCTATCCCTCTATCTAAACAACCCTTTATGTGTGTGTGTGTGTGCTGGTTTAAAACCATTATGTACCCCAGAAAAGCCATGTTCTTTTAATAATTCTTGTGGGTATATACTTATTTTGGGTGGGACCTTTTGATTAAGTTATTTCCATGGAGATGTGAACCCACCCAACTCAAGAAGGGTCTTAATCCTCTTTACTGGAGTCCTTTGTGAGAGGATAAAAAGATGGTAAAAGCTGAGAAAGCCTCGAGATAATTTCGAGAGAAAAAAAATACCCGGAGACATTTTGGAGAGAGATATACATACAGAGCCCAGAGAGAGAGAGAAACACCCCAGAGACCCTAAGAGTGGACTTGTAGTGGACACAGAGGGCTCAGAGAGGTGTCCCCAGAGAAGCAAATAAGGATCCGCAGAAGCTAACAGTCAAAGCCCCTGGAATCAGAAGCTGAAAGCAATGCAACTCGGGAGTGAAGGACGAGCAGATGCCAGCCACATGCCTTCCCATGTGACAGAGGAACCCTGGAGGCCATTGGCCTTTCTTTGGAGTCAGTGTATCTTCCTCTTGATGCCTTAATCTGGACATTTTCATGGCCTTAGGACTGTTCATTTTTAATCTCATAAATCCTATTTGCAAAAGCCAACCCATTTCTGGTATATTGCATTCTGGCAGCTTTAGCAAACTGAAACAACATGTAAACACACTCTTAGCTTGCAGGTTGGATTTGGCTCACAGTCACAATTTGCTGACTTCTATGGGCAATGGGAAGCTGTTGGAAAATTTTCAGCAAGAAATGACATGGCTGGAGTCAAGAATTAGGAGAGGACCCTGGTGGCAGGCGGTATGGGGACACTTAGGTGGGAGGGGATAATACCAAGGAGAAAACCTCTTAGGAGGTGATTCTGAGAGTCCAGGGGGAAATGGGGAGGACTAAGAGCAGAGTCATGGCAACGATGGTGCTGCTTGAGAGCTGGTGAATGAGCAGGTGATATTCCTTCCTTTTCATCTCTTATCCCCCAGTTCCTTGGGACAGTTGTCTTGTCCCCTTGGGGTGGCTTGCAGGAGTGGAGGTGCATGGGCTGAGGTCCCCTCTGTCTAGGTTCTTTCTAACTCCTGCAGGACCCCTCCCTGGTGAGCAGCCCCAAATCCTCTGATCCTCAGATTCCCCAGTTCAGTATGCCCGACCAGCCTGGGGTCCCTCTGCAGCCAGTGGCGGAGCCATGTTCACAGCTCAGCTCGCCTGACCCTCACTCAGTCTTCATCCTGGGATGTGCTGACTCCCTCTCAAGCATCTTATTTTATCTTTAAAATAAGCATTTTCACATCTACTAACTCCATGTCTGGGCATTCATTTCTAACTTTATTCTCACAGGCCAGGGTGCTAGGCAGTTCAAGGGTTATGCTTCTTACCCCTTTTCTTTTGTTGACAACCAGGGACAGTTTCCTGTTTCAGGTGTAAAAGACAGGGCAGGGGGAAAAGGGATTCTGGCTAAGGTATAAGTCACGTCTTATCTCTGGCTCAGCACTGATTACATCCTCCCCTACTTGTGGGAAAAGGGCTACCTCCCAAAAGACAATTTGTGTACATAGTCTGAGTGCTTTTTGTCACTTAGATTTCTTATGCTATTTATTGACCCATTTCCCTTTTATCCTGGGTCCATCTCTCCTTCCATTATCTGTTAGCCCTGGATTCTGTAAGAGCCTCTTTCATCTCTCCAGGGTTATCTTTCTCCCCCTAGGAGATGAATACTTTTTTTGAAGTTTTTCTTGCAGTTCCCAGGGTAAAATTCTTGCCCTTTTCACTTTTGTCTCCTTCTCAAATACTTTCTTGCTATTTCTTGAATTACTTTCTCAATAGTGAATTGTTCCTTTTGATGAGCATTTGTTTTTTAAGACTTCTGTGATGAAAAAGGTTTTCTACTTTCCTCTTCTGTGTTATTTTACTTGATAAAAAAATTGTACTGTTGAATTTGGGGATGTAGTTGGGGTCAACAGGGGTGCAGGTTCTATTATATCATATCTGGCCTTCGTTTGGGGGCAGGATTACTGTTACGTACATGATGCGGAATGACTTTCTCCATAGAGAATCCTCTCTCTTTTTACCACAGTTGGATTAGTCAGTGGTTCTGTTCTCTGGACCTTTTTTTTTTTTAGTAATAGTCATCATTGTTTGTGTTGTGTGCTTTGTTTCACTTGTATTATTTATCAATCGGTTTATGACTCCCTCTAAAACCTAAGGGTCTCATATTTGATCTGGGGCCTTACACTCTTCACCTGAGACCACACACGTATGCCAATAGACCTTTTGGGCTCTCCAAGTAAGTACCAAATCTGATCATTTCTTTCATGTCTCCATGGGTGGCAGCAGCATCTGGGAAGGGCACAGTAGGGTTAAGGTTAATAAGGGTTCTCATGGTTTGGAGCTAACACTGACCCGGTGTTTACCAACTGCCAGATACTGTGCTAGGCCATTTATTTGAATTACTTCATTTAGTCCTCACGGAAATCCTTGAGCTACAGACTTTTCAGTCATTCCATTTTGCAGATGAGGAAAGAGACTTAGAGAGTTCAAAGAATTTACCCAAGATTAGAAGACGGCTGGGGGTTCAGCTGTTCTTTGCAGAGCATTTGTTATCAATCTGGGTCACCATAGAGATGGGCAGACAGATAAATAGATAGATGCATTTTTTTTTTTAACATGGGCTGACACCAGGAATCGAACCCAGGTCTCCGGCATGGCAGGTGGAAATTCTGCCACTGAACACTGTCACACCGCCCTAGATGCATTTTATTTAGGCATCATTAAAGGATTTATCCAGGCACATGAATATTAGTGACATGCTTGGATATGTTCTGGTTTGTGTGCTCACCACCCACTGCTCCCAAATGTAGTTCAGGATTTTCCCTGTTTCTGGAGTTCAGCTTCCCTTTGAAGAGACAGTGACCCCCAGATGGCGCCTATGTGGAACCAGCGGCCAGGGCTAACATCCCCATAAGACCTGGGAGGCACTGGGCTGGGGCCCGTGTTATTTTTAGGAGCCTGCAACAATGTAATTTTCTTTGAAAATCAGAAAAATAAATGAACATTGAAATTGAAGCAATGCTTTAATATGTACTATTAATATATTTATCTTTATACCAATGCAGTCGTAAAATATAATGTTATTTATACATTAAAGGAAGAGGCCCACAGAGGTTGTGTGCCCAGAGCCCATGGAAGTCATGCTATGGCCTTGCCAGCAATAGCCTTCTCTAGAACCCAGACAGGGCTCAGGCATGCCTGCTTTCATTTCCACATTCAGTCTCTTCCTTGTGCAGAGTGGGGAAGAAAGAGAAGGGCTTAGGAGTCAGAGCAGTATGTTGGGGCCTTTAAATTGGATGTTGTCTATCTCCCCTGAGCCTCCCTTTCCTCCCTAGCAAGAGGGGATTCCTGCCAATTGATGCTCAAATGAGACAACGTAGGTGGAACTATGAAGACAAAGTGCCCAGGTGTCAGTCAACTGCCATCTCCCACCCTTTTCTGCTTCTTGCAATTGTCCCCTAGTTGTAAGCAATACCTGAAATTCAGAGCACTCAGAAAAATGGTATATGGGTGTGTGTATTTCTCTGTGTGTGTGTGTGTGTGTGTGTGTGATTAATCAAAACATGGCATTTTTAGAGCAACCTAAAGAAAAGCACACCTTATTTTCAGATAGCATTGAACTCTGCCCATGCATTTTTTTTTTTTTTTGGTATGTTGTATGATGGGGCACATTTTATTATTTTTCCATGTGAGTATCTCGTTATTGCAGCACCATTTGTTGAATTTTTCTTTGTTTGTTTTGCTTGCTTGTTTATTTTTGGGGAAGTACATGGGCTGGGAATCGAACCTGTGTCCCCCATATGGCAGGCACGAATTCTACCGTACCCCCTCTGCCCATGCATTTTTAATGCAATTGTATTGAGATATGTTCACATACTATATAATCATCCAAAATGTACAATCACAGTATCATCATTTATTTGTGCATTCATCACCACAATCAATTTTTGAACATTTTCATTACTCCAAAAAAAAAAAAGAAAAATGAAAAAGAACACCCCAAACATCCCATATCCTTTAACTCCCTTACTATTTATTTATTTATTTTTTGTCCTTATTTTCTTAGTCATCTGTCCATACACTGGATAAAGGGAGTGTTAGCCACATAATTTCCGCAATCACACAGTCACACCATAAAAGTTATATAATTATATAATTGTCTTCAAAAATCAAGACTACTGGATTACAGTTCAACAGTTTCAGGTATTTCATGCTAGCTGTTCTAATCTACTAAAAACCAAAAAGGGATATCTATATAATGAATAAAAATAATCTCCAGAATGACCTCTTGACTTTATTTGAAATCTCTCAGCCACTGAAACTTTATTTTCTTTCATTTCTCTTCCCTCCTTTGGTCAAGAAGTCTTCCTCACTCCCACAATGCCAGGGCCAGACTCATTCCCTGAAGTCATGACCCATGTTGTTAGGGAGATATTCAGCCCTGGGAGTCATGTCCCATGCAGCAGGGAGGGCAGTGAGTTCACCTGCCAAGTTAGCTTAGAGGGAGAGGCCACATCTGAGCAACAAAAAAGGGTTCTCTGGGGGTGACTCTAAGGCATAATTCTCAGTAGGCTTAGCTTCTCCTTTGCAGGAATGAATTTCATAAGGGCAAGTCCCATGATTGAAAGCCTGGCCTATTAAATTGGTAGTCCTCAATGCTTGCAAGGATATCAGGTATTCCCCAGGTGGGGAAATTTAATATTTCCACATTTTCCCCCAGTCCCTCAAGGGGGTTTTGCAAATACATTTTTATTCTCTACTGAAATTACTCTGCCCATGCATTTTTTTACCGTTGACTTTGAACAGCTATCTGGGGTAGTGTGTTTGGATGTATTAAATAAATGGGCTCTAAAGACTGCCTAGGTTTGAATTTTGATTAATCTCTTATACCTTTGTGATTTTGGGAAACGAATGAAGCTCTCTGGGCTTTGGTTTCCTCATCTGTGAAGTGGAATAGTCATTGTCACTGCCCTTACTGAGTTGTTTTGAGATTAAATGAGTAAATGCAACTTGAGCTCTTGGAATAGAGCTTAGCATGTGCTGAGCTCAGTAAATCTAAGTGATAGCATTACTGTTATGAAGGAGGATTAGAAAGTAGGCTGTTTTCAGATCTGGGCTCGTCTGTCTTTTCCCCAGTATATATCTAGGGATTCTTTTTATTTTTTTATATTTTTATTGTAAACAACAAACAAACATACAAACATTCTTGACATGCAGACATTCTATACATGGTATACAATCAGTGGTTCACCATATCATCACATAGTTGTGTATTTATCACTATGATCATTTTTTTTTAACATTTGCATCTCTCCAGCAAAACAAATAAAAAAGAAAAAAGAAAAACTCATATATACCATACCCCTTACCTGGCCTCTCATTGACCACTAGGATTTCCATCTACTCAATTTGTTTTAATCTTTGTTCCCCCTATTATTTGTTTATTTTTGTCCATATTATTTTTTCTGTTTGAGATCTCTCAGCCATTGATATTTTATTTTTTACTAGTTTAACTTGTTTTGAACTTATTTATTGTATAGTATAACATATATACAAAGCAAAGAAATAAGAAAAGTAGTAGTTTTCAAAGTACTCTTCAAAAAATGGTTACAGGATGTTCTAGTTTGCTGGCTGCCAGAATGCAATATACCAGAAATAGAATGGCTTTTAAAAGGGGAATTTTAGAAGTTGGCATTTTTCAATTCTAAGGCTGAGAAAATGTCCCAATTAAACAAGTCTATAGAAATGTCCAATCTAAGTCATCCAGGAAAAGATACCTTGGTTCAAGAAGGCCGATGAAGTTCAGGGTTTATCTCTCAAGTGGAAGGGCACATGGTGAGCACAGTCATAGTTTCTCTCTCATCTGGAAGGGCACATGATGAACACGGCATCATCTGCTAGCTTCTTTTCCTGGCTTCTTTTCATGAAGCACCCCAGGAGGCATTTTCCTTCTTCATCTCCAAAGGTCGCTGGCTGGTGGACTCTGCTTCTCGTAGCTATGTCGTTCTGCTCTGCTCTCTCTGAATCTCCAAAATGTTTCCTCTTTTACAGGACTCCAGAAACCAATCAAGACCCACCCTAATGGATGGAGACATGTCGTCACCCAATCCAGTTTAACAACTACTCTCGATTACATCACATCTCCAGGAAGATGATCTAATTACAGTTTCAAACATACAATACTGAATAGGGATTAGAAGAAACAGCTGCCTTTACAAAATGAGATTAGGATTAAAACATGGCTTTTCTAGGGTACATACATCCTTTCAAACCAGCACACAGGATAAATCCCAGAGTTTGTCATGAGCTACCATATGATCCTCTCGTAGTTTTCCTTCTAGCTGCTCCAGTATATAGGAGGCTAGCTAGATTTTTTTGTCATAATTGACTTTTTTCCCCTTCTTTTTTTTTTTTGTGAACAACATATTTACAAAAAAGCTATAAATTTCCAAGCACAGAACTACAATTAGTTGTAGAATATATTCCAGACTTTGACGTGGGTTACAATTTCACAATTTTAGGTATTTATTTCTAGCTGCTCTAAAATACTGGAGACTAAAAGAGATAACAGTTTAATGATTCAACATTCATATTCATTTGTTAAGTCCTATCTTCTATGTATAATTCCACCATCACCTTTGATCTTTCCATACCTCTCATTGGGGTTATTTGGGCAATGGCAATTCTAAATTTTTGATATTGGAAGGGTGTGTCACTAATATGGGGTAGGGAGATGGAACTATATGATGATAGAGAGGCTGGGCTAGGTTTCAGGACTTTCCTGGACCAGGGACCCATCTGGAGTTTGTAGGTTTCTGGCAAGTTACTCTAGTGCTTAGAACCCTTGTGGAATCTTATACATTGCCCTAGGTGTTCTTTAGGATTGGCTGGAATGGTCTTAGTGGGGGGTTGGCAGGTTATGGTAGATAGCAAGGTCTACTTGAAGCTTGCATAAGAGCAATCTCCAGAGTAGCCTCTCAACACTATTTGAACTTTCTCTGCCACTGATATTTTATTAATTATACTTCTTTTCCCCCATTTGGTCAGGATGGAATTGTTGATCCCATGGTACCAGATCTGGATTCATTCCTCACGACAGTGTTCCTTTTTGTAGCAGCACAGCCTTCATTCATAAGTATTCACCATCGTTCGCCATTCTACTTCTCCGTCAGTGCATTCTTTAGCTGCCTACGACCCCTTTTAATCTTATTCATCTTCAATATGGTAATATTACTTCTAGACTTACTAGAGAATCACCTTTGCTCCTGTCTATTCCCTTACAATGGAGTTTAACCTCGTTAGCTACGGTCCACCCATCTCTAGCTTCTATGTATCTCTAAGTCCCCTATATTCTATGTTATAAGTCTCTGATTATACCTTTATGATGGTCATAAAAGTGGAATGATACAGTACCTGACCTTTTGTGTCTGGCTAATTTCGCTCAGCATTATGTCCTCAAGGCTCATCCATCTTATCATGTCCTTCAGGATATCATTTTGTCTTACTGCTGCATAATATTCCATCAAATGTATATACCACATTTTGTTGATCCACTCATTTGTTGATGGGCACTTGGTTTGTTTCCATCTTTTGGTGATTGTGAATAATGCTACTATGAACATTGATGTGCAAATGTCTGTGTCATTGCTTTCAGCTCTTCTGGGTGTATACCAAATAGTGCTTTTGCTGGGTCATAGGGCAGGTCGATATTTAGTTTCCTATGAACCACCAGACAGTCTTCCACAATGGCTGCACCATTGTACATTCCCACTAGCAGTGCATAAGTGTACCAGTTTCTCCACATCCTCTCCAACATTTATAGTTTCCTGATTATTTAATAGTAGCCATTCTTATATGTGTGAGGTGGTATCTCATTGTAGTCTTGATCAGCATTTCCTTTATAGCCAGTGAAAATGAGCATCTCTTTATGTGCTTTTGAGCCATCTGTATTTGCTCTTCAGAAAAATGCCTATTCGTATCTTTAGCCCATTTTATAACTGGATTGTTTGTCCTTTTGTTGTTGAGTTGTATAATTTCTTTGTATATACAGGAAATCAAACCTTTGTCTGATATGTGATTTCCAAATATTTTCTCTCATTGAATTGACTGTCTCTTCACCTTTTTGACAAAGTCTTTTGAGGTGCAAAAGCATTTGATTTTGAGGAGTTCCCATTTATCTATTTTTTCTTTTGTTGCTTGTGCTTTGGGTGTAGTTTAGGAAGCTACCTCCTATTACTAAGTCTTGAAGATGTTTCCCTACATTTTCTTCTAGAAGCTTTATGGTGCTAGTTCTTATATTTAGGTGTTTGATCCACTTTGAGTTAATTTTTGTGTAGGGTGTAAGGTAGGGGTCCTCTTTCTTTCTCTTGGCTATTGATATCCACTTCTTCCATGCCCAATTATTGAAAAGACTATTTTGTCCCAGTTGAGAGGATTATCCATATTTTTTACTCATCTGTTATCTAGGGATTCTTTGCTTTCTGCATCTGTGGTTTACTCACCACATTTGAGATACCAACTTCTGCCTACTCTGCCTGTGTCCTCTCTTGTTATTTATTTTAAATGTCCCAGACCCTTTTGGAGAACTTGAGTCTAAAGATTAGGATTTCAGTGCTGTGGGCCATGAGAACTAAACCTAACTTGGAAAGATTAGAACAAATTGGGATTTTAGGCTGGTTTTACCACAGAGGCCATGGGGTTAAAGTAGAGAGTTCGCCAATGGATAGGGACCATTCAACCAGATCTTATACCATTGTTATTATCTTCTCCATCTTCAGTGCCTTTTCCTCAGCAGAGTGCCAGTGTGGCTTTTGGTTGCAGGCACAGAACAAGAATCTGGCTGATGCAAACAAAAGGGGATTTATGGAGATGTGACCATGGAAGGAGGGGAGTGGGAAATAGCAAGGGACAGAGTTCACAGAATTAATGGGGTATGCTCCTTGGAGATGGTCAGGATCCTCCGACACGCTGAGATGGGAAGTAGGAGGATGGACAACTATCTTAGAATTAGAACAGCCTGGGGGCATGGGCCCATTTCCCCGGCTGTTGCTGCTACAGTGACCTGGCAGAACTCCCTGTCCTTCCTTGTGATTCGGAGTCTTGAGAGTGGGTCCTGTTGGCTGAGCTTGAAGCATCACCAGACCTCTGCATCCTCCAAGCTTTGGCTTTTGAGGTATGAAGCCACACCTGTGGTCCCCCCATGCTCAAAGTTCATAAACCCACAAGAAGGGGAAAGGATGCTGAGATGCCCCCAAAACTAAGAGTCGCTATAGCTGGTCAAACTCATCATGCCATGGCAGGTTTAAACAAAGGCAGTTGTTTCCTTCTACTCAATGAGTCTGAGGGGCAGAGGCCTTTTGCATCTTCTTATTAGTTGTTTCCCTCCACTGATTAACTGGGTTTGGTGATGACATTAAGGAATTGTGTGCACCATCCCATGCCTTAAACCTCTCCTTTAGACAGAGATGATCCCAGATCTGAAGACCTGCTGAAAATTGTTCTTAAGCTCTCAGGTTCTCAACCCATCATTCAATAATCTTCACACTGATGAAACGAATCCATTATATTGAGTAAAAATGCCTTCAGCCATAGTTTAAGAGATGCCCTTTTCTAGAGTTATTGAAGATGAAGCCTTCTTAAAAAAAATCGATTTCTGGTTATTAACACATGATCTGGTTGCCTCAGGATGGCAACTGGAATTAAGAGAGAGAACCAGAGGTAGCAGTGAGCCATCCAACCAGAGGATGGAGGAGGACAGAGGAGTCAGTCTCTTCTGTCTCCATAGGTGTGCAGCTGCGCCGGACAGGAGAAAGTGCAGAGATTCTTGCCCCTTACCTGTCCCCACCCCTAAAGCAAGCCCTGGATTGTGGTTGGGCAGGGGGATCCTGGGCCCTCTCTCTGGAGCCTGCTGATGAGGGTTTGCTGGCTACTTTACTCTTCCTGGAAAGAACTCCAGGCTCTGGAGAAAGCGTGAATACTGGCTTTGTTCTGATAGGCTACTTTTCAGTCTGTCTCTACCCCAGAGCAGCTATGGCCTGAGTTTAAGGTATTTCCCAGAAGAGCAGGGTGGTCTAGTCCAGCTCTCCAGGTCCAGAGCTGTCCCGAGGACCCACATGAAGGAAGCTGAGAGCTCTAGGTTAGAAGGCCAAGGAAAGGAGGTCCTTGAGTTCAGCTACCTCACACTTCTAGGAGATGCTACAGGGCTTTTCCTGAAGTTTACATTTTAAATCTAGTTTGTTAGTGAACACTATTCTTTTCAAGCAGAAGGAGGATTTTTGAAATCATCACATCTAATGTCCATTTCACAGATATGGAGCTAGCAACCAGAGGGATTTGCTCAAGATCATACATTTAGTGACTCCCAAAGCAGGACTTGAAACTCCGGTCCTCTAACTCCCAACCCAGTGCTCGCCACATGGAGACATTAACTTGATGATGCTTAGCTTGCTCCTCTTCTTTTTCGTCATCGAATAATCTGCTTGTCAGCAAACTCTTCTAGCACATTCCTCCTCTGTCTACTGCAGCTCTAGATGGCAACTGGCTCTTTTCTCTTTGAGATGGCACATCTCTTAGCTATAACATTGCCTCTCCTAACTAGGACTTTTTAAAATTAGAAGTTATAATTTTAAAAATGTTTACATTTTCATTCTAGTCCTGCTAAAAACTTCTTAATAATTTTAGATATGTCTTTTCCAGGTGAAGTTTCTTTTCCCAGGTACTGAGATATATAAACTGTTTCTTATAAACATAAAATATACTGGACACAAGGGTGGCAAATGAGCTATCAGCTTCCTTTCTGTGTACTCTGTAAAGGCCATGCTGTCTCTAGGGCTCCCTCAAATGCTCGTGGCCCAGGATGACTCCTTAGCCCGGAAGCTTCTCTCTCCCACCTACTCACTGAGAGCAGCTGCCACCAGAACACCGGAGCAGCCCACCCCCATACTGGCCTGATTCTCTTTGGTTCTGAGTCTAGGGAAACAAATGGAAGCCAGAAGGCATCTGCAGCTGGGGCCGTAATTTGGGTGGCGTCAAAGTCAGGGGATTGGATTTTACTGAGTACCTGAGTTTGCCAGGGCTGCTACAAGCACCACAGGAGGCTGGGCTTAAACAACAGGAATCATTTTGTTCCATGATTTTGACAACTAGAAGTCCAGCATCAAGGTCTAGCAAGTCATGCTTTCTCTGAAGATTGTGGTGTTTTGGGAACGGCTCAATGTACATGGTGATCCATCTCTGTCTCCTCTACTGGCTTCTCCTTCTGTGTCCAATTTCCCAAGGCCTCCAGCCATTTTGGACTAAGACCCACCCTGGGTTCAGTTTGGCCATGCCTTACCTAAGAACTATTTCAAAGATCCTACTTGCAAGTGAGTTCACATCCACCACACTTGGGGTTAGGACTTGGGGACATGGTCAATACATAGCACTGAGGGTTAAAAAGTGATGGGTAGGGCAGTGCAACAGTGGCTCAGCAGGTAGAGTTCTCGCCTGCCATGCCAGAGACCTGGGTTCGATTTCTGGTGCCTGCCCATGCCAAAAAAAATAAAATGTGTAGACAGAGGGTATGCTTATGTATGTATAGATACCCCTTTCTGTTTCTGGTGTATTGGAGTAGCTAGAGGGAAATGCCTGAAACTGTTGACTGTGTTCCAGTAGCCTTGATTCTTGAAGACAAATGTATAACTATATGGCTTTTACGGTGTGACTGTGTGATTGTGAAAACCTTGTGACAGACATTCCCTTTTATCCAGTATATGGACAGATGAGTAAGAAAAAAAAGATATAAAATAAGTAAATAATGGGGGAAGTAGGGGGCATGGGATGCTTTGGGTGTTCTTTTTTACTTTTATTTTTATTGTTTTTGGAGAAATGAAAATGTTCAAATATTGTGATGATGAGTGCACAACTATACGATGATATTGTGGACCATTGATTATATACTTCAGATGACTTTATGGTATGTGAATATATCGCAATAAAATTGCATTACAAAAAAAGTGATGTGTAGAGCTAGCTGACTAATAATGTAGCTTGGCCTAGAGGCCTGCATCCTGAGTAAGACATTTGATTATGGAGCAATCAGAGACTTCTGTCGGTGGGGGTTGGCTCCTGGGATATGGAGGTGCTTGAGAAACTAGCTGAAAACCAATGAATGGAGTTCAGGTATTTCCAGGAATGCATATTTAATATGCCAGTTTTGGTTGAGAAGTGAATAAATATAGCGTATGTGAATGAATGAAGCACTTAGCCAGAGTTTTTCTCAATTGGCAGAGAGTTTGTGGTGTATGTGAGCTTGGAGCTGTTGGGAAATGTGAAAACAAGGAATCCTTTGTGGCGAATTGAGAACACCCGGGGATACCTTCTGTGCATCACACAAGCCTCAGCATCATCGCTCTGAATTCAACACATAGATTGTTTTATTTCCCTGAATTTTTTTTTTTAAACTAACTTGACATGGCCCTTTGACTTAATTTTAGACCTCAATTTCATGGCCAAAGCACACATCCTGGAGAAATAGTTACCTTTTCTTTCCCTAAAACAAGGACAACAACAGTATACGGGCTAAATCTTGTATTTATAAAATGACATTTCCATGTCTGCCATGGGAGTTTCTTTCTTCATCAGGCAGTTATAAAAAAGAGGAAGATAAAAACAAATGAGAAGAAATGGGAGCCATTTAAGTAAAGAATAACTTCCTTTTCATTAGCTAACATGAAACCAGGTATCATATTTATATGAATAGTGTGGAAAATATTTAACCTATTCATAAAGGTTAAGTAACTAACTGATAAGCTTTGTCAGGGAAGTCTCTTTAAAGGCTCCCATTAAATTCAAACCATGCCTGGCAATTTTTCAAATTTTCAATACAGAACCATTAGGACACTGGAAAGAAGTCCGAGAAACAGAAGGAAGTTCTAGTGAACAAAAACAGTTTTTCATTGCAAAAATTGTTGCTACTTCTACATCAGGGCAACAGTGTGAGTCAAAAAGTCAAAATTTCAGCACCTATGGGAAAACCTTGATACAATTTAGTCTTCAGTAAAGGCTAAGATAAATTCCTTCAGCAGCTGGCTGGAGGAAATAAAAGGGGCAAGCTATTTTAGCTGAGGCTCTTTCTCTATAAATACATAAGAAGTGATTAGAGTAGTGAGGTTACGAGCGTGAAGGAACTCTGGGGATGCATGCAGAACTTCTGGAAGACTGGAAAAACCATTCTAGGGATGAAGATTAGATAATAATACCTTTGTGGATTTCCCGTTAAAATAGGGAGACATACAATTTATCCTCCAAATCAGGACACGTTTGGAAGTGAAAGCGACGATATTGATAACTGCCAGGATGACAGGCCCAAACCAGGACTGTCATGGGAAACCCGGAACACGTGGTCACTCTGTGTTTATCTAGTGCCTGATGCATATGGTAGGTATTTGATAAACACACAGGATGGAATGACTGTTTTTCTCATCTCCTCTCTCTCTCTCCACCAGTGAGTCTTCTGCGTTATCAGTTATCTTTCTAAATCACAAATATGATTGTTACTTTCCTCTTAAGAACTGTTGTTGCCTTCTCAACCTCACAACTATTGACCTTTGGGGGCCCAGGTAATAACACTTTTGGGGCCTGTCCTGTGCATCGTAGGATGGTTAGCTGCATCCCTGGCCTCTATCAGTTCTTACATCTAAAAAGGTCTCCAGACCTCAGCAGCTATTTCGTGGGGGGCATGATCTCCCCTGGTTGAGAACCACGGGCCCACAGGATCAAGTCCAAATTCAGTTACCATGCCATTCACGGTCTTGGCCTCCTGTGCCTTCAGCACTTGATTAGTCACGGGAAGCCGGCTGCAGAGAGACCAGTGCACAGTGGGTGCAACTGGGCGTCATGGACCTGAACTTTCACTCACTTCACAGCCCTGTGGGGTTGACCGCGTTGGGGAGGCAGCTTTCCTCCTGTCCGCTGTGTAGGAGCCGGGCAGGCGGAGGCCATGCCATCCTCAGCACTGCATTTCCCAGATGGCCCTGGAGTCACCTCTGGTGACCCTGATGGAAGGAGACAGAGAAGGCAGGGGTGATGGAGACAGTGGGGCCAGGAGCCTCCACATGTTCCTGGCTGGAATTCTGTTACTGGGCAGGCTTGCCCACTAGGGGGGCTGGAAGCAGAGCCTACCTGTGTGCCCAGGTGAGAGGGCAGAATGTGGACAGCTGAGGACACCCTGGGCCCATCTGCTGCCGGTTTATCAATTCAGCAGCATTCTGTCAAGGCTCAGCTCAGATGCCCCTCCCGGAACTAAATTTCCCAGTCTCCCTGATCTGACCTCTTTCACGCCCGTGGGTTGTGCTAAACTTAGTCTGCATTCTAATGTCACTAGTTATGGCATAAAAAGCCGTATTTCCCGTTAACAGCCCAGACAGTTCCAGGTATGTGGTGGGGATTCTCTCTATATTTGTTGGGGAAGCAAAACGAATGGAAACATTTAAGTATGTATTTGTTATTTTATGAGAATGCCTCGAGGACTCACTGATTTTGTTTTTCCTTTGATCTGGAAATCTACACTGATTCAAAGGTGAGACAAGATTATTTGCAAATCTTGCAGAGCACCGAGTATCACCTGAGGCCTTCTCTTTCTTTTCGTGCCTTCTCTCCCGTTCTCCCCGAGGCTGGGGTCCACGGCAGTCCCCGGGTGGTGTCTGCAGACTGGCTCTTCCTCGGGCTTTTCCCATCCTGACACCCTTCCCTCCACACCCAAGTCCCTGTGGACTTAATTCTCCCCAGGGAGATCTGCGTTAAAAAAAGAGCCGATTGTTAATCCCAAAGAATCAGGGACTAGTTAATCATACTGGGGAGGAATTGAAGCGCTGATATAGAAAAGAGCTATCCTCTTAAAGTCTTTTTTTCACCTACATTTGCAATTCAACATTTTTAGCACACCCAATAAAAACTGATATTTTAATGGGAAAAAAATGTCTGCCATGTGTAAATTCTAGAAAATTTTGCCGAAAATGGGAAACTCGGTACCTTAGAAGTGATGTCTCCCTTTCAATCCTGGTTATATAATTGCCAAGGGAAACAGGAGTAAGCCAGGCATGCCTTTGGTGCTTGGTGCTGTTATTAAACAAAACGGGGTAAAAGTGAAAGTGTTTCTGCAGCAAATGTTCAGGGGGTTTGAGCGCCCAAGGCCGTAACCACACCAGCATTTCCTTTTTCAGATCAAGCAGAATTTGGTCCCAAAACATGAATGTAACAGGAGTATTTCTGGTCTTTTTTTTTTGTTTTTTTTCCCTCGAATCCACCGGAGGGTTCCCATGGAACTTTCTGGCAAACCTAGCCCATATACTGCACCTACCAGACCGGGGAGCATTCGGCACCCCTGCCCACCATACTTACTTGGGCAATTCCAGCCCTCACTTTCTCCTCTGCTCAGATGAGAAGCGAAGCTCACAACTGCAGACCGTGTTACAGACGGGACTGATGCAAACCAGCGCTCCCCATAGGTCAGACCATGGGGGAGCCACACGGTTTTCGTCAAGAGACCAGCTACTAGCCGAAAAGGTTTTGATGCTATTGCTAGTCAGACATTAGTAACTAGATCCTGGTCTGGGTTATGCCAACTCTGTAATTACACTGCTGCAGTGGTAACCCCAACCCCCGAGCCAGGGGCAATTTAGAAATTCTAGATCTCTGTTCCTTTTTCCCCTTTGCTTTAATGTTCATTTTTGCTGCTTCTCCATCTTGTCCTTCAAACCTATCATTTTCCTCCATTCCTTCTCACCCTTGGCTCCTACTCTCTGTGACCCTCTGTTCCAAAAGGACAAAGGCATCTTGTGGCCCCTTATCCTGAGAAACTGCGGGCACACGTTGATTCTGGGGGGTGTCTGCTGCTCGGCGGGGGTGTCACTGATTTGCCTGCGGGATGGAAGGTGAACGCGTGGCTTTTTATCCTGCTCAGGCTGCAGAGGTTAGTGTCTCTTTTCTAAGTCAAGGACCACACTGGAGATTCCTTTCTTGAGCTCCTGAGTGCCTTCTGAGTCTGTAACCTTTGTGTACTTGGAGTCCCTTTGATATAGAATTATTGATTCAATTTTAAAACCAAAGCCAGGGCTTCCAGGGTGAAAAATTTCTGGCCTCGCTTGATTTTAAAATCATGTTCTCTATTTTCTTCCCCCACCTGCCCCAATTCTCTTTTTTTTCTCCCTCCCCCTATCTTCCCTCGCCCCCGCTGCCCCTCAACCTCCTTCCCCTTTAAGCTATATTTTGGGATAGTTAAAAAAAAAAAAGAAAACAACCTTTTAAGTATACCTTGAAATCTTACATTTTCATTTCAGCTGAAAGTCATCCAAACCATATGCATTTCAGTTGAGCAACTCCTCCAGCTGGCCCTGTTCTGAGAAAGACCCTTTTTTATACCTGACCAAAATTTTCAGATAGGCTGGAATTATTTTGATTTCTCCAAAGTCTTTAAAGGGATCCACTGAAACCAAATTCCAGATTATTCTTTCCCATGGTGCACTGGCCGTGGTTGTTTCATTCTAGCAAATGTGGTAACACTTCTCCTCTGGAATTGTTCTTCCTCCCTCCCTCCCTCCTTCCTCTTTTTTCCTCCCTCCCTTCATTCCACTTTCCTTCCCTCCCTCCTCTCCCTCCCTCCCTTTTCTCTCCCTTTTTCCCTCCCTCCTTCTTCCCCTCCCTTCCATCCTTTTTCCCTCCCTCCCTCCCTCCCTTTTCCTCCCTGATTTTCCTTCCACGGCCCCTCATTTCATGTTGCTCTGCCTGGGTGGACTCTCATGAACACGAGCCCTCTGCTGAGAAGTCAGCCCGGAGGCTCTGACTCCTGGTGGGCAGGGCAGCCAAAGTGTCCTTCAGGGACAGCTGTTTTCCATTTCAGGAGACACAACATTGTGGCTTTGTTGATTGTCTTTTCACCTCGAGATTCGCTTTTACTCCCGGTTGAAACATAACCAACCGTTTTCACGCAGGCTCTGCTGCCCCGGCCTGCCCTCCAGCTGTAGCCCTGCGTGAGAGCTGCCCGCTGAGGCGACCCCCGCCCGGGGGGGTGGACATTCAGGCCATCGCACTCAGGCTCACTGGTGAGGACAGCTGGTTGATTGGATTATTTCTAAATGGCTTTTCAAATCTTCAGAGAGGGGCGTGGGCACTGCAGATTGTCAGCACCTGGTCCCCAGCCCAGAGATAAAGCCCAAATCCACAGGGGTCCTGGGAGTGGCCATCTTAGAGGGTGTACCTTGGACACCAGCCACAGGCCCCAGGCTCAGTGGGGCTGCCCCTTTGTGCTGAATGTAACTGATTCTTGCCTATTTTAAGTGAAAACATCCCAGGATGGGGAAGCTGATTCCGAGAGTGGAATGCTTTGTAGTTCCTGGTGCTTGGGTGGCAGAACTGGAGTGTTAATAAATGAGAGTGCTACCTCAAGTCCATGGTTTTCTGCTCCTAGGTTGCATTTCCTCAGGGGGCCTAATGCAAAAGAGCTTCATATTTTTCCTGTAAGCAACTGGATCAAAAGGAAGCAGTGCTGTCCACGCTGTGCACACGCCAAATTGGGTTGTACATGTATTAACTCTTGGATAGTCTCAATCACCATGAGATTCTCAGGTATATCCACACATATCTCTATGTTTATATTTATATAGATACACATATATATGTGTAATAGAGGTATACAAGAAGGTTATAAATATACAACCTCTCTGTAATGTATACAAATCTCTGAGGATGTTT
Organism: Tamandua tetradactyla; assembly: GCF_023851605.1. Classification (NCBI taxonomy): domain Eukaryota; kingdom Metazoa; phylum Chordata; class Mammalia; order Pilosa; family Myrmecophagidae; genus Tamandua; species Tamandua tetradactyla. The sequence goes on along the minus strand of NC_135327.1, from coordinate 222,025,002 downwards.
TTATAGGCCGGTGTATTTAGTCTGCTTCTGCAACTTCCTGCAAGGGAAAAGTCAGATGCCAAGGTCTCCACTTGCCCATCTCTAAGATGAAGCTGGTCACAGGTGTGCTCTGCGGGGAGCATGTCTGTGTTGGACCATTGTACCCCCTTCTGCAGCACTGGTCCCCAGATGTGGGTGACTCTCACATCAGACACAGATCAGGGCCTGCTCTTCCACCCAGGTCTCCCAAGAGAGCCTAGGGTGGAGGGAACTCTGGTTTCCATGGCACTTGTGGTTTGTAGAGCACTCTCTTGAGCTCATTCCCACTACCCCCAGAACACTTCATAGAGCTCCTGGAGGGATGAGACAGAGCTTGGAGGGTGTTCCATTGAAGTCTGGAAACCAGGATGCCTGGTAGAGATATTTCATTTGAAGAGACAAGCAAAAGGTAATTTCACAAGATTCTTTAAGTATATGATGGAGAGCAGGCATTGAGTCTGTTTCTCCATTGATACTGAGTGTAGAAAAATAGAAATGGTTTGCTAGGGAGGCAGTAAAACATCTTTTGCTGTGTAGAATTGTAAGAATTTTAGGTCCAGTCTATGGTTTAGAAGAGGCTCTGACTAAGGCGGAAATTTGAACACATACCCTCTTTCCCAGCCCCACAGTCCTTTTAGTCCAAAGAATTAAAGCTTTTAAAATAAGCCAGATGGATACTTGACTTGATAAAAATGGAAATGAAGTTTCAAAAACAAATTACAAACAGACTGGTATTTAAAAGTCAATTTCATAATCCCATGAAAATTCTCCTATATTTCTCTTAATCTAGGAAATGACAGTAATATTAAAATTTGTTTGGCTATTGCTCTGGTATGAGTATGTGGTCATTTATGGAATTAGTTATAAAAATAGATAGTAGATGTGGCAATACTTTGACAGTTAAGAAGTCCCACCAAAAGATAAAGATCTTTACTTTTAGAAATCACGTTCTTTGACTTGGCCATTCTATGTAACTAAACCATCAAATAAATGACACTCATCCTTTCCACCTAGAGAGTACATTCTGCCCAAACAATGGATGAAGCATTCCCTTCCCTCTGCTTGTCTTGTTGAGACTTATTGAACCAAACTTTCTCTTAAGTCATCTTTCCTATGGATTCTTGGGTAAAGTTTTTTTCATCACAGTTCCTTTGCCTCCTTTTTATAGGGAGCCCTGTTCTGAGATCAAAGACAACCTCTAGCCATTTATAAGAAAAGGGGGTGGGGTGGGAGAGGGGTGCTAGGTTAAGAGTAGTTCTAACCTTTCCAATCTTCCTGGAATCTCTGACCCCTGTGGCATCAGCTGGGACAAGGAGCAGCTCCCAGGTGTGGGGAGAGGGATGTGGCACTCACTTCGCAGCACCGCTCTCTATCCAGAGACTGGTCCATGATTCCCAAAGCTGGCTGAGCCCACATGGATGCCAGGGCCCTACAAACTACTCCAACTGTCCCCAGCAGCTGTAACAGCATGGGGAACCACTGATCTAGGCTCCTTCATTTCTTCCTCTTCCCTACAGATATATTCACGCATCTCCAGACAAGCATTTGGTTAATCCCAACCACCATGTGTTCTTGGTGAAGAATGAAGGAGAAATTTACAAGAATGAGAAGACTTCCATTAAATTCTTTGGGGAAAGATTTGTCCTTCTTGTACTATTCTCAGGGAGATTTCGGGAGAAAACATGGAGTCAGGGCTCTGGAGTAAAAGGAAGGAAAAGATGAACTTTTATTGCTTATCAGTTTAAAGTGAAAAAACTTGATATTTTGACTACTTCCCCGCGCCTCCCCCCCGCCTCCAAGAGCTGTATCAAGCCATTTTTAGGAAGGTGGATGGTTGGTTTGGGGGGGACAATGAAAAATTTGACATCTCCATGCTATTTCGGTAGAGTGAGAGGTCCACGCATGCTTAGTCTGCTGAGGGTTGTCTTTTTTTCTAATTTGGCTTCACTTGGGTCTGTGACTCTTCACTGGTGATGAGAAGATAATATTTATTCAAAGCTCATTTGTAAACTTCATTGTCTGGACTCTAAACTGCTGTTGTGTCCTTACAGACAGCGACCCAGAGCCTCTGGTTTCTTCCTGAAGCATTTCGAAAGGGATCAGGTTGGGAAACGTCCCCATTAGGGACTCCTCCCCCCACCCCCAACCCCCCAGCCACCCGCTCTTTTTTGGGTCAACTGTGTGCTCTCGCTTTGAAAAGCAAATCCTTATCCGGGACGCCTGGCTGCTGATAAGGGGCGCTGCACGAGGTGGCCCGCTGGTTTGTTTAGAATTCGCAGTGGAATCTTTTCCCCCATGCGGGTTACTGTCGGCGACTGCTATTTACAACGCCCCCTCTGAAGGTTCCTAAGGTTCCTACGTTTCTCAGATGCACGTCCTCAATCCTAGTAAACATCCAGCTTAAATCCCAGCCTTCGTTGCGGGAAAGCAAAGCCCACCTTTGCGTATGTCATGTAAAGGACAGCGACGATGCTTGTGGTCTTGATTTCTAAACTCCCCCGTGGCTTTTTTTTTTTTTTTTTTTTTTTTGTCGTGAGAAGAGACATTTTGCTCCGATTGCCATAACCTCTTTATGGGTCTCTCTGATGGATGGTTATTTTTTTGGCAGGCTCGAGATAAGCCCGGGTCAAGGAAACAGCTTGCACTTGTCTCTTCAAGCCTAGCTCGTCCTTGCCATATCATTTCATTATTTCCTTTCCTGTTATCTTCAAACATTCCCTCAAAGCAGAGCCTGGTGAGAACAGGAGGGTTGGCAAAGTTCTGGCAAGGAGATTGTTTTCCTTCATGTTCTAAAAGGGACGCTTTTCCTCCCTCCCCGCCCCTCCCATTCCACCCCCAACCTTTCATTTTTTATTACCGCCTCCTGGGGCCCTCTCCAAAGCTGATGGAAAAAAAAGCTAAGCAGTCCTTTCCCTGGTTCAAGAAGGGTCTCTAAGAGGTTTCTAATCAGCTCACTGTCAGCCTGCTTCCTCTGATCAGCTTAAATAGGTCCACTTGAAGTTCACAACTGCCAAGACGCGTGTTCAGATCGAAAGCTTTGGAAGCATTTGAGAAGCATTTAGGAACTTGTGTCCGAGATTATCCAGGAGGCTGGGGGTGGGGTGGGGGGAGGGCGTTCTAGTTCAACAGAGCCTTTCTTCTTGATTAAATGAACTCTTCCCACTAACAGGATGAGGAATTTCCATTCCACGAGCTGATCTCTCTTCTCCCTTCCTCCCTCCCTCTCTCACCCACCGTCAAAATGTAAACTTGACTCCAGGGTCCTCAGCCGGAGCTCAGCTTTTGTGAATGGAGTACCCTGAAAGCTGATCATAAACGTCTTGGTAGAGCGGAAACTTTTAACCTCTCAGGGATGGTCTTCTGTCTTATTTCCTACATGAAAAACACACACACACACATGCACATACACACACACACACAGACACAAACTCCGAGATAGGTTATCTCTGGCCTCTGTGGACGTGTAGGGTGGAGAGTGTCTCTGGCTGCCCAGTTCCAGTTTCTATCCGAGCTTTCCCTGCTCTGTGTTCAGGAAAGAATGGCATTGTTAAACATTAGCCCCTGACGTGAGTGTGTCCATTTCAGCAAAATTAATAAGAGAGAGCATTTTTCTTCCCTCCACATCACCCCTGTCAGTAATTAACATCGCCTTTCATTACTCAACTTGAAAGCCGTCGTCATGGGGCAACCCTCTGACCTTGCCCTGGCTTTGTTTGGCTGTGGCCTCAGCCTGGGAGAGACCTAAACACAGACAAAAAAAAAAAGAAAGAAAAAATCCCCAGACGCTTAGGGACGTGCCCCCAAAGGATCGTGTCACGAATGTCTCCTGTGGGCCTCCATGGGAGACTGCCGAGTGGAATCAGACCCAGACCTTGATGGAAAGGAAACTGGGAGAAGACGTAAGAAGGGGTTTGTTGAACACAAGGTTTATGTGACACAGACAGAGCTGGCTACTGAGGACAAAGGGTTTCGAGAAGTTTGGGGAGCCGGGCAGAGGGGGCCATGGAGCTGGGGTCTGGGGCCACGGCGGAGGAGGTGACGTTTGAGGGGAGCATAAAAATGGTGTTCAGAGCCAAAAAGGGATGTGAAGCGTCAAATGAGCTTTCCTTATTCTTTAGAGAAAGGGGGAAACAACATTTTTGTAGGGAATACATATGTTTAGGACCCAAGAGGGAATGTCTCCCCTTTCTGCTGGGTCATTTCCATGTGAGTTTGACCGGCAAGGTGTTAGGGGCTGGACTTTTAATTATGGTACCTGATTCTAGAGTAGCTAATGCCCCCAGGTGTGTGTAAAATATTTCATTATTTTCTATGTCAGGTTTACAGCCCAGGAGGATTCTTGATCACAGAAGGAGAAATGTCACTTTATGGGGAGCCAATTTAGGCTCCACGTTCTGCATTTCCTTCGCCAGGAACCACCAGAGTAAAATGGCCAGCAGGACAAATCTAAATGCCAATAACAGGGGACAGATTGAATAAATTATGGCACAGCACATGATGGGATCTAATTGCAACTGTGAAGGCGCAGATATTTTATGGTTTGTGAAAATACAAAAATGGTCGTGATTTTTGGGGGAAGCATAAAAATATATACATTGGAAAGTAGAGACTAAAAGTATAAACACTAAAATGATAGCGTGATTACTAGTGGGTGCTGGAATAACATGTGATTTGAATTTTTCCTCTTTGTAATTCTTAGTATTTTCCAAACAGTTACATGTAGTATTTTTGTCAGTATGTAAAATGCTATCGAAAAATAAAGATGTGGAGGGAAATAAAGTACTTCTTTACTAAGGTGAAACTTTAAAAACAGATGATGAGAGGGTACTGTCCCTCATCCCCGATGCTCATTGAATAGTCAGTTTAAAAAAAGAGGAGGGAAAAAAACATACTCTGAAATCAGAACCAAATACAGGAGTCTGTTTTAAATAGCAATGACTGTCATTCAATAAGCTGGATGGGAGACTTCCCTTTTAGTTTTGTTTTTTGAAAATTTATCAGTTGATTCTTTTAGGAATTTTTGTATTGAAGGAATCATTTCTTTCTCTGCCTCTGATGGGTTTTAGTTTCTAGTAGTTTCCCTGAATTATTCAAGGGTCAAAAACCCGCAGCAAAGCTTGTCCCTTTTATTTTTTTCTCGTAAATCCTTTGTTATTGTCCTCTAGCTCAAGCCTAACTATATAAAAATTTAAAGGTCAGTTATTCACTAATTCACCTTCACAAACATCAGTAAACCTCTTTATTTTTATCTCTTGTTCTGTAGTTTCCTTTTGCTCAAGTTACACAAATCAGATAAGCTTATTTATTTCACAATTGGCGGTAAGTGTGGAAAGTTGCTCAAATTGTGATGCAGCGCAGTGGCAGGTCCTGAGAGAGGAAATAGCTTCTGCTTTCATTCAAATCCTGTCCCTGATCATTTGCAATGGAAAGCTAAGCTGAGGGTAGGAGTGGGGGGCAGTGGAGAGGGAAAGGGACTGCAGAGAAAGAGAATAATGCAATCTCTTACTTTAGGTTAACATCACTTCTCAGCTTTGTTTGGCGTTTTGGGTCACTGAAATCTCAAAAATGTGAGGATTCCCTAATTGTGGAAACAGCCATTCCCACGGGGGTCCCCTCCCACAGACCTAGGTCATTTTTGACATCTGAGTCACTCCGAACTGTGGGGCAGAGGCATATAAACAGAATGAGAACGCCGTTTGCCATAAGCACGCAACTTTTACAATGACCTAAGTCCTTGGAAGCAGGCCCCTCCCCTTTTTCTCCCTAAAATGCTCAGGGAAATACAAAAAGGAACTCAAGAAAATGCTTCTGTCTTCATAATGAAGGGATTCGAGGTCTCCGTTTGCTGTGGCTTGACAAGAGCTCAGCTGCTTGCTGGGAAGTCAGAGGTCACTAGGACAGAAGGAAAGCTCTAGAAGCAAGGAAGCTGGTAGCTGATTTGAAGCAACCTGGTCCAGCCTGGCCCTAGGCTGGAGGTGGAGTGAGGGGGGAGGGAGGGAGGGGAGGGGGGAGAGGGAGCGGCCGTGGTGGGGGCAGAGTGATTGGCCTTGTTTGGGAGTCGCAGGAGTTTTCTGATCTGTTTTGCACCAACAAAGTGTCCTGGATGTTTAGAGATGTATTTTCTCCACTCATTTCTTTGTCTTGTTTCCCAGGATTTCATGCAATTTTATAGGAAATACAGATTAAAAATGTAAACAAAAACAGAATCAGGTATATGGGAGAGAAGAATACAGATTTGCTGTGGTTGATCAAAAAGGTTACCGCTGCACTTTCTGGCACAAAAAAAGAAAAAAAAAAGATGGAGGTGTGGGAAGGATACAGAAACTTGCTGTTTCTTGCATAGTGATTGTCCTTTGTGAGAAAAAAGCACATGGCCACCGGGAAAGCAAAGCCTTGCCTAGTAAAGACATTTCATTTCAATGCCTTATTTGACAGACACTGAGAAATGTGGCTGAAAATGTACTCAAGAAGTTCATCTAAGTACTTGACTTTACTTGTCCACTTTTTGGCTCACCTAGCCATAAAATCTTGGTTGTTAAAATTTATTCACACATATCTCCACCCTCTAGCTTCTCCTACAAGGATTAGCAATCTAAAAGTCAATAATTTTGTCTGTATACCTACAACAGACAAATAGAATTGCACAGACATTAGTAATCTGGTGTACTCTCAATCAATAAATTAGAAGTAAATTTAAAAATGTCTTGAAAATATTTTAATTACAATAGCGAAAAATATCTAAAAATAAACCTAGTAGGAAAAAATGATACAATTTTATTGAAGGACAGAAGAAAATCTGAAATGAAGAGATACATAACATGTTCTTGGATGGGGAGACCTAAAAATATGAACTTGCCAGTTCCCCCTTAAATAGTCTAGTAATTAAATGCAATTCCTGAGAAAAATTATAACAGGATATTGTAAGAAACTTGCCAAGCTAATTTGCCAGATTATACAGAATAGAAAATCCACAAGGTTAATTGATCAAAAGATTATTGAAAAAGAGTTGACAGTGTTAAGAGATTTGAAATCAAAGCATATTTTAAAGTGGTAGTAATTAAAACAGTGTCCTAAACAGGGAATGGAGAAATCAATCAACAGAACAGAATGGCCTATAAATGGAGCCATGCAACTGTACAGGGGAATGCAATGTCTAACACAGCACATCCAATCATGAGGAAGTGATGATCTAGTCAGTGAATAGCACTGGGAGAGAAACAAAAAGAAAATTTCAATCTCACAGCAAATATAAAAATATCTCATATAATTAGAGAGCTAAATCTGAGGGGGAATATCTATAAATGTATTTGGAAAAGTTAAAAAACTTTTAAAAATAATTTTTAGATGGGCAATGTCTTTTTAAGCAGGATGCAAAACAAATCATAGAGTATAATTTTTTTAAAGTTATATTTAAAAATATGTATGAAATAAAATATATTCTATATTTTATATAAAAATAATAGTGATGTAAAATATAAAATGTGAACAATAGCTTTAGACAAAATATTTGCAAGCTTCATGATAAATAAGTGTTTTCAGCTGTAATATCCTAAAGAGCCCATACAAGTAAATTTAAAAGAAGGAAAACAGTGGAAGATGGGCAAAAATATACAAAATAACGCAGTCGAATAACAATGACAAAATTACATATCAAAAGATGCTTAATCTCAGTAAATAGTGAACAAAAATCAAAGTAACAGTGATAATGTAAAAAATCCTACTACATCCAAAGCTGGGGGAGCATGAGATGGGAGAGCCCGTTGGTGGTTAATTCAGCAGTTTCTATCAAAAGTAAAAATTCTTCGAGCCATCCCTTCCACTTCTAGATTTCTGTCTGAGAGAATTCTTTGCACATGTGTACAAAGAGGCACCTATAAGGATTTTCAATGCAGAATTTTTATAAATAGCAAACCATTAGAAACAGTTTAAGTGTCCATCTTTAGGGAAACAAATTGTGATCCAACCAATACTACATAACAATAGGGCAGCAGTCAAGGGTAATGAGGTAGGTCTATGGTACTGGCCTAGAAAGGTGTATCTATTTTATGTGCAAAAGTAAGCACTGAACAATACGTACGGTTTAGCTTATGCGGTTGGTATAAATCACACCTCTTGTGTGTGAGTGTGTGCACGCACGTAGATGGATATACACAACTACACAGGAAAAAAGGTCTGGAAATGTCACACCCAAACTAGTTCATTGTGGCCACCATGTGGGGAGGGGCTGCAGTTGGGGATGGGATACAGGCCACTCTTTTGTGTATTCAGCACACTTCTGTACCAGGTGGACATTTTCAAGAATTCATTCATTACTACTTAAGTAACTGAATGTTGTTTTCAAAAACGCAACATATAACTAGCTGGTGAGTGTTTTTCATAAAGATGGCATTCTATTCAGATTCGAAATAAGGTAGAAGGCCTCAGAAATGCATAGTCATCGGGGTAGAGGGAGCCTGACTCCCCTTCTAGAAAGGAGGATTTATTTCCCTAAATTGCACAACCTCTCCCTTCCCAGTAAGGGTGAGGAAGGCTCCTCGGAGACTTGCTAAGAAGCTCTGTAGAAATGGAGCAGGGGGCGGGGATCAGGAGAGCAGAGACAGCCTTAAACCCAATGCGTGGACCTTACATTTCGGCCGATGTTTTTACTTCCGCACAAGGTAAGCTGATATTAGAAAATCTGACGTGTCCTCCCCTCCTCTGCTCTTCTCCGGGTTAGGCAGTCGTAGGAAGCAGGCAGAGAGGAAAGGGATTTGGACTATTCACCCAGAGCGGTTAGTTCCTGGTTGATTGGCAGCTGGCTAGTTGAATTTCATTCTCCAAAAAAAAAAAAAAAAAAAAAAATCTCTTAGGTGGCCTGGTGCGTAAATCAATATCTGACAAACTTCTCCCTCCCCAAAATGTGTAATGCTCCCAAAATGAGACACGTCTGTAGGCCACTTGGGTATCTTTGTTTGAATGACCTTCTTTTTTTTTTCCTTCCTGACCTGTTCTCTCCACACTGTATATCAAAAACCAGAAGCTTTTATTTCCCCCCTGTAGGAAATTCATTTGTGTTTTACTCATTCCGCGGAACCCCTGCTTCGGTGTCCTAAGCGGAAGAAAGAGTTTAGTGTATAAAAAATGGCCCTTGAACAAAGATCACCAAAACAAACAGCCCGCTCTTCCTCCAGCCCCCACCCTCCCCGCCGGGGTGTTTCTCTTACGGCTTACCCACAGTCATTAAAAAGCAGAGAATTAGCTGATCCAATATCCAATAAAGTCACAGTTGATTTATGTCCCTGTGAAAATGCTTACCCAAACCCTTCCAAATGAATTTTTAAATAAATGCTTTTGCAGGGGAGTGTGTGTGTGTGTGTGTGTGTAATGGGGAACTTCCTTTAAACATATTGAAATGCCTGTCACAGTTTTAGGGGAATTATATACAGATACAACATCATGATACCAATTGTATATCAGAGAGAAAAGCATTCTTCTTACATTAGAACAAAGCTCTGGGCAGCAGCTATCTCTCATTATTCTAACTTGAATGGTCCCTGCCTTGCAGGACTGATTCCTGCACGCTGTGTAGGTCTCATGAGTCAGTCAACGGAGAGGCTGCAGCGCCTTCCCACAGAAGGTGGGCCTGTGACCCAAGCAGGCTAGAAAGAAGCTGCTTTCAGAGACTAATATGGGATGCTGAGAGGGAGTGGTCTCTGCAAGTGCAGAGCCGCGGGGGGTCATCTTTCTCACAACTGGGGTCACCTCTTGGACTTCCCAATGATCTGAACCATAAATTTCCTCTCATGCTTAGCTAGTTTGAGTCTATGCTGTTGAATGACTACAGTGACTGGTCGTTCCTGAAGGGCCCCTAGAGCTCTGTGCTAATTTGCAGGTTCTGCATTTCACACTGGAATCCAGGGTTGTCTTCTGCTTTCTAATGCTGCTGAGGGAGGAGGGCAACCAGGCACCAGAGCCTGACGGCCATGACCCAGGGCAGAGGGAGGCTGGTCCTGGGCTGAGACTGTGAGATACAGGCCATGACACTTCACATGCAGGCCAGCAGCACTGGTGGAACGTATGGGAAGGTGTGTGGGGAAAACAGGGGATGGGATGTATTGCTGACGTCCCTTTCAGCTGGAGCTGGTCTTAATCAGAACTGCTCCGCCCTCCCCCGCCCCAGCAGCAATGCAATCCTCCCTCAGCTTAAAGTATTTAAAATGTTTTACAACTTCCCTTTGCCCTCTCCTCTTCCAGTCTTGCTCTTCCCTCCTTATCTATTCTTTCCTAGACTTAAAAAGCCAGACAAACAAACCTCAATGGTATAGGGTTTCTTTTCCCTTTCCTGCCCTGGCCAGCTGGAAGCACATTTCTTAGCATACTTACCCCATCCAATTCTCTCTGCATCTGCCGCTAGCCTTGCCTTTCTTTCCGTGTCTCTCTCCCTCCCCCTCCCCCTATGTCCCTAACTCCTACCCTTTTCTCTGTTTTTCTCTCTTCCATCTCTATCTCCATCCCTTGCATCACACCCCTTCCCTTCTATGTATGTTATAATAAAATACAGGATCTGAAAACCCAGGCTATTTTATCTTCAAACTTTGCAGACAGCAACCTGTTTTGCTCCAAGAGAAATGAAATGTTTTCTTATCATTTCAATTGCCATACTCCTCTGCATCTTCTCAAAAGCATTTTCCAGAGTAAAAACAAAAAACATGCATGATTCTATTTGTTTTGACTTTTCAACCATGGGCAGCAAGTATAACTTTTTTCCCTTTTGAGGAATCATTGTTAACTTCATCCAGTTTTGAACCTATCCACATGCTTTTCTTAAGTAAGAGAGCTAGATTTTCCCTTAAAAGTTCTATTTTTTCAAGAGGGTGGGGAGTGGGGGCGGGGAAGACATCCCCTTATGGATGCCGGCCAATGGGGCAGACTCTCTGGGTTCTGCTTTTTAAGGTTATAGCATTATGGCTTTTGTTTGAGGATGCAAAAGATGGTGGGAATAGAGTTTCTTTCCTCAGCCAAAAACTGTTTTGACCGATTGTCTATGCAGGTACCCGTTATCCATCCATTCCTTCACTATTTGAACCATAATTTATTAAGTGACTCTGTAAGGGGAAGGCTGTGTTCTAGACACTGGGGGTACTGAGAGGTCCCCCCCCCCCAACTCCTGGAGCACATACCCTTCTTGGGGGAGAAATCAGATGACAAGTAAATGAACCCAATGTTTGCAGGTGGTGGCATGCACTGTGAAGACAGCCAAACCAGGTGATAGGTTCAGGGTATGGAGTGGGAGGGTGGCTTAGATGGGATGCTCAGGAGAGCCTCTCTGCCCAGGGAAAAGCAGGTACCCTGAGTCTCAGAAGAGAACCGGAACATTTGCGTATGTTTATTTGGGTGGGGGATAGATTGGAGAGAAGATCAGGAGTCTTTGGAAAAAATTTTCCCAAAGGTGTTAGAGTGAATTTTACTTTGTTTTATCAAATGCTCTCTTCCTCACTTTAAACATCATTTTCTTACTACTGATGGCTCCACGTGCAGGGGCTCTCTTTGCTGCGGGGCGGTTTACCTTGAAGAGACTACAGTGTGTTCATAGGTCACTTGAATGAGTTTTCTGCCCGAGGCCAAGTTGATGTGACTTTTAAGAAAGTAAAACCAAAATTGAGTCTTTCTCATAGTTGATAGTTAAATATTATGCAAGGATATAGATGATTTGAACAGCACAATTAACAAGAAATATGAAATTATATATATATTTTATATATATATAACTGTACCTAGCTCTACTGGAAAATACACATTCTATTTAAGCACATGTGGACTAGTTCAAATTAAGTACTTAATAGACTATAAAATAAGTCTTACAAATTTCAAAGTCTCTAGCCACAATGCAAATGAACTAGAAATGAATAGCAAATGAATAATAGTATGATTCACAAGAGCCAAAAAAGTGGAAACAACCCAAATGCCCATGCCAATGAATGGATAAACAAAATGTGATATATGTGTACAATGAAATATTATTCAGCCATAAAAAAGAATGAAGTACTGATAAATGCTACAGCATGGGCAAACTTTGAAACTACTAAGCTAAGTCAAGGAAGCCAGACACAAAATGCCATATACTGTATGATTTTATTTACATGAAGTGTTCAGAATAGTCAGATCCATAGAAACAGAAAATAGATAGGCCATTGCTAGGGACTGGGGCAGGAAGGGATTAGGAGTGACTACTGGGTACAGGGTTCTTTGAGGTGTGTGTGATGAAAGTGTTCTGCAATTAGATAGTGGTGATGGTTGTACAACTTTGTGAATGTACTAAAATCTGCTGTAGTATATAATTAAAAACATGAATTTAGTATGTGAATTATATCTCAATTGAAAAAAAATCTAGGCAGGCCTTGCCCCTTCAAGATGGAAAAGTGAGACAATTTAGGGTTCCATTCTCTCACAGAATCTTTGAATAACCAGCAAGAACTGTTTATTCATTGGCCAGCTTGAGAACTAAAATATCTTTCTCAAAGTAAGGGACTACAGTAAGGACAGGGTGAGAGCTGAATAGAACTTTAACATTCCATGATTTTTGTGGCACCCTGGCGGACCTTTCCCCCTGCCCGCACAGCTCCATGCAGAGCAGGCCCATGTTTTCAGTGTGGGCCTCTGGTCCCAGCTCTGGAGGGAGCAGAGTAACCCTCATGTACATACTGGGAGCATGTATATCTGTCCCAATCTGTCTGGTAGTGGCCTGAGGGACTCACTGTCTCAGAACTTGCCCTACATGTAGAAGTCAGTTCACTGAGGGTCTCCTGCAGATCAGTGTAGGGAGAACAATCAAGTTGTCCTGCCTGAGGTAAGAGATTGCTGGCTGTTGGACGTATAGTGCAATGTCCCAGAATGATGAGGAAACTTTCCTAAGGAAGACAAGACATTTGTGTTTGTATAAATAGGAGAATTCCTAGGGCCACACATATGTGTCCAAGACAAGACACATGCACAGAAAGGAAGGGCGGGGGTGTGGTGGGGGATGCTATACTCTGGCCTAGAGCTATTCTCTAAACTCAGGCCTGGATAAGTTCTGAAGGAGAGCACTCACACAGGTCAATCTGCAAAGACTGGGAAAGGTTTTTCATTTTTCATTTTATTTTGTTAACTCTAGGCATTCAAGAAAAGCTAGATACAAGTTTAAGGAACAGTTGCCTCAGAGTCTAGCTTCTGGTGATAGCATATCAAAAAAGTCAAAATGTCCAGGTTTCAACAAAAGATTAGAAGACATATAAAGAAACAGGAGGTGATGGCCTAGGCAAGTGAGAAAGTTAAAGCATTAGAAACCATCAATGAGGATGACTAGATTTGGAACTACTGCCCAAAGACATTTAAAAAATGTTCCTAAATATGCTCAAAAAGTTAAAGGAAAACATGGACAAAGAACTAAAGGAAATCAGGAAAATGATTAAAGACCACAAAGAGAATATCTATATAGAGATGGAAATTATGAAAAAGACCCACACAGCTGAAGATAACAGTAAAATAAATAAAAAATTCCTTAGAGGTGTTCAACAGCAGATTGGAGCTGGCAGAAGAAAGAACCAATGAACTTGAAGATAAGACAATTGAAATCATTCGGTCTGAAGAGCAGAAAGAGGGAAAAAATAAGAAAAACGAACAAAGCCAGAGGAACCTGTGGGACACATCAAACGTACCAATGTATATATTGTGGGAGTCCCAGAAGGAAAAGAAGGAGAAAGGGAAAGAAAGAATATTCAAAGAAATAATAGCAGAAAACTTCCTGAATTAATGAAAAACATGAATATACACATTAAAAACACTCATTGAATAGCAAACAGGAGAAACCCAAGTAGACCCACCCCATGGCATATCATATTCAAACTGTTGAATGCTGAAGATAAAGAGATAGGTTTGAAAGCGACAAGAGAGAAGCAACATGTTACAAACAAGGGAGTGGCAATAAGATTAAGTGCCAATTTTTCATCAAAAACCATGGACGCAAGAAGGGAGTTGGATGATACATTTACAGTACTGAAAACAAAAAAATTGCTAACCAAGATTTCTATATCCAGCCAAACTGTCTTTCAAAATATGAGCCAGAGAGTAAATCATTCTCAAATAAATAAAAGCTGAGGGAGTTCATCACCACTAGACAGGCCCTAAAAGAGATGGTAAAGAGAGAAATGCGTATTGAAAGGAAAGGGCAATAAACAAAATGGTTGAAGCCACATGAAGAAATAAAGGTCTCCAGTAAGAGTAATCATGGGGGTAGATATAAATGCCAGTACTATTGTATTTTTTTGTTTGCTATTTCACTTTTAACATCCTACAGGATCTGAAGGCATAAAATACAATGAGAAATCAGTGGTGGACTAATAACATATAAACAGGTAATTTGTGACAAGAATGATAGAAAGGTGAGGGGACTGAGGGGTATAGGAACATAGTTTTGTATACTATTGAAGTTGGTATCTAAGCAGATGAGATTGTTACAGATTTAGGATGTTAAATTTAAACTCCCTGATAACTACAAGGAAAATTTCAGAGGATATGCAAGATCTTGAAAGCAGAAATCACAGTACTGAGAGTAATGGTTGCCAAGGGGTAGTGGGAGGGCAAATGGGGAAGTAATGGAAAATGGTATAGGACTTCTGTTTGGGGAGAGGGGAAAGTTTTAGAAATGGAAGGTGGTGAGGGTTCCACCATATAGTGAGTGTAATTAATCCCACCAACGATAATGCTTGGGAGGGGGCGAGATGGGAAAGTTTGTGTTGTTGTATGTTCCCACAATAAAAAAAAAAAGAAAAGAAAAGAAAGAGCCACTTAAGAGACCATGACAATTAAAGGCAGTACATGATCCTGGATGGAATCTAACAAGGGAGGAGAGAAGGCTTAAAAAGACATTACTGGGGGGCCAGTGCAAGGGTAGTTCAGTGGTAGAATTCTTGCCTGCTATGCAGGAGACTCAGGTTCCATTCCTGGCTCATGCACTTCCCCAAACTAACCAACAGGCAAACAAGCAAACAAAACTTCAACCAATGGTGCTGCAATAATGGGATTCTCACATGGAACAAGAACGAAATGTGACCCTACCATACAGCATACAGCATACACACACAAAAAGACTATTGGGACATATGAAAAAATGGGAATAAAGACTGTAAGTTTTATATCAGTGTTAAATTTCTTGAACTTGATAGCTGCACTTAAGGTGCACACATAAGTGACTATCCTCTTCTTAGGAAATGTAAATGACACTATTAAGTATTCAAGGAGCATGATGTATTTAACCTACACTCATGTGTTCAGAAAATTGATTGACAAATAGAAGGATTGACAGAGGGATTGATAGATTGGTGGATAGACAGAATGATATGGCAAAGGTAGAAAAATGTTAAAATTGATGAATCTTGGTATCTGGGAGACAGGGCTATGTTGGAATTCTCTGAATGGCATTTGTATTATTTTTGTAACTGCTTTGTAAGTTTGAAAGTATTTCAAAATAAAAAGTTTAAAATTAAAAAAGTACCTTGGCAGGCATGATAAAGTAATGGCTCCTAAAATTTCCAGTCTTATGTGCTCATATTAGAAAAGAAGAAAGGCTCACAAAAAATGATGCACACATCCATCTTAAGAAGATAGAAAGCGACAAACAACTGAATAGGCCCAGGAAGACTAAGAAGGAAAGAAATAATAAAATAAGAGCAGAAATAAATGTCATAGAAAACAAAGACACAGGATTACCAAAGCCAAAAGCTGCTTAAAATGACTAACTTCTAGCAAGAAAAAGGAGAGAAGTCCCTAACAATATCAGGATGAATGAAGTTTGTGACTAGAGATGCCCAGAGATTAAATTTTAAGGGACCATTACAGTCAGTTAGATGCCGATATAGTTACATATTTAGTTGAAATTGAGAAATTTCTAGAAAAATATAAATGATTAAAATGGACTTAAGAAGTAATGCAAAGCTGAAGGTCTGGTAATTCTTAAAGAATTTGAATCAGTAGTTAAAAATCTCACAAATAAACATGAGTCCCAGATGTTTTGAAAGCTAGTGTTCATTATATATTTAAGACACAGAGGGTTCCAAACTTACGCAAACTCTTTCAGACAGCAGAAAAAGAGAGCACACATCTCATTCATATGTGAGACTAATATATTCTTGATTCCCAAAGCAGACAAGGACATTTAAAAGGAAGAGAAATCCCAGACTAATCTTACTCATAAATCTAGAGGCAAAAATCCTAAGTAAAGTAAAATATTAGAAAACTAGAGCCAGCAATGACCCAGGAGGGCTTATTTCTGGCATGATTAATTTAACATTCAAAAACGTATTAATGTAATCCATCACATTGATGGTTGAAAGAAGAAAAATAGTTGAAAGGAGACAGAAAAAGATACGATGAAATTTGTCAACTATTCGTGATAAAAACCATAGCAAGCTAGGTTAAGGATGGAATTTGCTTTACCTACAGCAAACAGCTTATTAGTGGAGAATCATAAAAAGCAATACCCTTTAAATTACAAAAGAGACAAGGGTGGCTGTACTGACCACTGCTAACCAACATTGCCCTGGAGTGCAAACCTGTGCAATGAGACAGGCTGTAAAAAGCATAAGGGTCAGAAAAGAAGAAAAGGAAACATCAGCATTTGCAGATGATATGATTACCTACATAGAAAATGGAGAAGAATCTCTGAATGATGAGAAATTTCACACACTACCATGTGGTCAGGATCTCTTTGGGAAACAGGTGTCCTCTTCAAATGCACAGTTCAATGACTGGGAAGGGACAGGTGGGGTTATGGGAAGCCAACAAAGACAGTGAAGTCTCCATTAATGGCACTAGAGGGTCCCTAGGCACCAGAGGCCAAGGATGGGGAGTGCAGTGGGTCAGGAGAACCTGGAGAGAGTTGCGGTTGTAAGAAAGGGCTGCAGATGAAGCTGTGGTCCAGTAAAGGAGCACTGGTCAAGCCAGCTGGCTGCCTGGAAGGGGGGTCAGGGGACTCACTCCTCCTGCCCTCGAAGCTTCTGCTGGTGATTTCTGTCTTGTTCTGTGACTTGCCTGTTCAAAATTCTTTACCCTATAGTGCTTGTCTTTTCCTTATTAATTTGTTATATATATATATATATACACCAATCCTTTGCCAGTATATGTATGTTGTACGTGTTCTTTTATATATATTATATACAAAAAACAAAAAGATTAAACAAACAGAATAGATCAGAAGGAGAAAAGGCATCCAGTTTAACTTCGTTTCCATATATTATGATCATTCCTTGTAAATCTTATTTCCTTCGTGTTATGTCTCCAGGTATTTAACTATCTTTACAACATTTCCAGACCATTTATCTTTCCCACTGCCTAGACCTGGGTCTGTAGCATAGTAGACACTCAATAAGTAGCTTTTATTATTGAATGAAGCAACCAAATAACCAAATGCAAAAAGGCTCAGTTTCTCCAGTAGTTAAAAACACTGTAAATCAAAGCAAGATTTCATTTTTATTAAAAAAATTAATTAAATTAAAAAATCCAGGTTAGTGTTTGGAAGCATGTGAGTGATTCTTTGTTCACATATTATTGGTGAGAATGTAAAATATAAATGGTGGCTAATTTGGCAAGTCCTAAATAAAGTCTTTTCCTTGATGTAGAAGGTCTACTTGTAAGAGTTTATTATCATAAAATGGGCACAGATGTATGTAATAATTCAAATTATTACAGTATATAATACCATTGCAAAAAAAGGTCCACATTTGACAATAAGGATTTGGTTAGATAAGCTATGGTACACACGTACATATAATGCAATAGTATCGAACTATTAAAGTGGTGTAAAATACATGATGAAATAAAATATTTATGACATTTTTTAGTAAAAATCAGGTTAAAACTCTACATATAGAATGATTCCATTTTGAAAGATATGCATATTTATATATAGACAAAGGATAGAAACGATATACATAGCCCCTCACTCATAAGAGATGCTAAATAAATAAAGGACTAGTAAATGAATAAAGTAGTGTTACCAAAATGGTAACTATGGTTACTTTTGTGCTAAAATTATTGTGGATGACAATAATTTCTTCTTCTTTTTTTTTTTACATATACATACCCCCCTCTAATATCTTAAGTAACGCTCATGTATCACAGTCACAGTAATGAAAGGATCTGAATGATTACAATTAAAAGCAGGCACTACTATCTATATATAACCGCCCTGTTTTGCATCACACGGAGTACAATGCCACCATTTAGGAGTTTATTGAATGTCTTTGAAGGAGAGGGTGATGGTAAAATCTGCTTCTTTCCAAGCTTCTTCGATATTGGTTTATTTCGCTATCCTGTAAAAGAAATGATTATGTGCTCCTGCCCTGATCCAAAAATGCCTGCTTTAGGGTAGCACTTGGCCAAAATGTAACCAGTTGGCCCTATGGCTGGTCTCTGTTGTCTGGAACTGCCCGCCTGCCTCAGCCAGGAAGAGAGGCCAGGCAGGCTCAGGGCTCCAGCTCTGGATTTGCACCTAAAGGCTGCAAAGGGCCTCTAGGACTGCGAGTTTCAACCCAAGATCCCAAAGGTGATGGGTCTCAACCACTTCCAGCTGCTGAGCATGAGAAAGTGCTCACTGGGCTACGCTCAGCAGTGGGTCTTGCTTATGTCACTTACAAACTTTTGCTTTAGGTCCTACATTTTCTTAAACTCTCTAATGTGGCTGTTCTTCTAACCACCTGGCTCTGTCTTTCCAGATCTGATTTCTATTAATGTAGCTATTATTGTTTTTAAATGTATTTAACAGCAAGACTTAAAGCAATGTTTGATTCTTGTTGAGAATCATGTTGGTAGAAACATTTCTCTTCTATTAGAGATACGTAGCAGGAAACTGAGCAAATCCTTCTGGATCTCAAGGTCAGTCTCGCTTTTCCTACAATGTCCTATGCACATCCTTGGGTGCAGCCTTCCTTCTGGAGCTTTTGTGGGTTTCAGGCAGGACCAAGTAGTCCCACATCACCCACAGGTTTCATGCTTATTAGTTCCACTATAATTTGAGCCTCCCAGCAACTTACTTAGGAAGAGAAGGAGGAAAGGACAGGGGCTCTGAGATGCTCAAGATCCCTGATTGTCTTGAGTGATAGGAATTTACGAACCTGAAAGGGCATTATTGTTACACGGTTTGCTAAAATATGCTGAAGGTTGGAGAACCATCAAACGCTTCTGCCTTTGAAGGGTTGCACTTGTTCTAAAAATATCTCAGAAAACTTGACTTTCCTTTGATGCTTTTAGAATATCCTCCCTGGGACTTAGAATGAATCCCTAATTTGAAAGCCAAACTGAAGTGAACCCTTGGAATCCAGTGATAAATTCAAATCGGTGCCTAACAAATGCCTTTTGGAAGATCTACGAATGTTCTGTTATTTGCATAGGCATGGAATGATTTTGGACACGATGGAAAGAGAACTGCTGTAGACAGCCTGGGGAAAAGCACAAGCTGAAAAACACATTTGTCTTACAGGAAATACTAAAAACATGAGCCAGAAAACAGCACCAACACCAGTGGCCAAGCACCCCGTAATAACTTGCTTTGGTGAGTGTCAGGAGGAAGAAGTTGGAGTCTTGAGGGATCCTGGTCATCCATGATAATAATCCAGGATAAGCACTGCATGGGTCCATGGGGAAGGGAGACCTTTCCAGTGGGTTTTGTTTTAAGAACCTAACATTTAACAGATTAGCCTAGTAACATGTGTTGAAGCACAGGTCTTATGGTGTGGTCTCATATCTTTGCAGGCCCATGGGGGAACACAATTAAAGCCAGTTCAATTAAACTACGACCAGGTCCTGCTGAGATCATCCAGTGAGGAAGCATTGGAAATGAGAAGGCCTGGAGACGTGGTGACACACAGTTGATTATCTTTAGATGCCTAAAGAAGTGGTGCTAAGGAATTACATGTCTCTGCTCACGGAATTGAGGACGGCAGCATGAATTGAATTCTTCACTTTTCCTTTCTAAAGCCAGGGCCATGTTTTACTTCCGGTGGTTATTGATGTCTATTGAAAAAGACCCCACAGTTGCTTGGCCAATCTGGAAGATAGGAGCTCGGGTTTTGCCTGTAGGCAGATATTTACAGCCACATCTGGCTTTGCTTTGCCATATTGTTAACCTCCCTTTTCCCTGCTACATTTGTTTTCTTTTTATTAAATTTCCCGTCTGGATCCTTGCGTCTGCATTTCTAATGTCAACAACTGCTTTTATCACAGATAATAACTTCCTTTTACAAAAAGGCTGTATCATCCTACATGCATTTCAAATTACATTTTATGAACAAACACTGAAATACAGTATTTGGCAGTATGTGCAATTGAGTATATTTATAGTAATCTAAAGCTAAGCTAGAGGAGCCAGGAGCCAAGTGGGTTGGAGTTCTCTTAATAATCTATTTCTTGACAGTGTTGTGATTTCTCACCAGAACTTAATTAAGTTCACGTTGGGTTGTTTATGAAGTAAATTATGTGGTATGCCCAAACATGCCATAAAAGCAATTATCAAAACATCAGCAATTCTTTAAAGCTTCAGAGCCTTCACAACCGAGACCATTAAAAGTTCCCAAATTGGTTGTTTGTCAACAGACAGGCTGGAATAAAATTATGAGAAAAGACTGAGGAATTAGAAGAAAACCTGGCTTTTGCCAGTCTCCCAGGTTCCATTACCTTGATGGGATTAAACCAGTTCTGGGGTTTTTGGTGTTTTGCCTGATTTATTGTTTTCTCATGGTTGGAAGTTGGGACACAGAAAGGCTCTGGATTCGAGTTCTGAGCTCTGCCACTTACTTGTGGCTTATTCAAATCTGTCTGATCCTTGTTGACCATTTGAACAGAAGTCGGGGATATGTAGGGAGTTAGTTGTCAAACTGAAATTAAATTTTGTTTCTTGTCCCTATTACTAAAGGTATTGAGTGTTTATTTTATATTACATTTCACCTAGTGAACAATCCTTTATAGCCTTGCAAGGCCACCTTCATTTCACATTGAAAACCGAGCAAATGATGGAGAGTTAAAGTTGAAAACTTAAATGATGACTTTTCTGACCCTTCTAGTTTTGAAATGGAGCCCAGCTGGGTGATGATCATGTGGCAAAAGTACACAGTTGGCAAAACTGATTACATGGTTTCGGATTGATAGAATAATAGTTTAAAATTCGGGCTTCTATTTTCATTGGTTTCTCCATTGTGTGAAATTTGTGGAAAAAATGTTTGGGTACGTGACACCGGACTGCTGCAGCTTCAAACACCAGTTCTATTTAAGATGAATTGTACCTCGAGGGGGTTATATTATAGAGCTTGGACTTAAGTTTCAACAGTGATCAGGTTAGTTCTCAAACCAGTTTGAGTGGGAATAGTTTTTAATTTTAAGGTCTCATAAATAAGAATTGGTTGTATCACTCAGTGGTACATTTTTACCAGTCTGTCAACCACCCAGAACTACTCAGAACACAATGGCTGGAGTCTTAATAATTTCTTTTATTGTTTATTCAGGGTAAATCTTTACTGGGGTAGGCTGGTGGCTGTTTGCAAGATAATTGTACAATGTTTACTGTAATGAAGGCTTGCAACAGTGACAGAATGTTTATTCACCCAGAACTCAATCTCTAAGGGAGAAATATCTTTGTTCTGTTCCATTGCATTTGTAAGGTACCTTCTTATCTCTGCTTAGCTTCTTCTACACCACAAAATAACCTAGTTAATGAACTTTATGGAATATTCATTTCAAACAGAGTTCTGAGTTGGGTATTGTAAGGAGAAACAAACAAACAAGCAGACAAAATAGATGCAGCCTATTCCTTCAAGTTTCTACCACCTAGTAGGAAAAGGCAAAGAAGCACATGTGAAAATACATAAAAATACATACCTCAAAAAACAGCACCTACCCACCAAACCACATATGTAAATGTTGTTGGGTGCTAGATTGGAAAATTTAAATCAATCAGGTGAATCAGGAAAGAAATTTGATAGAAGGAAGGCTTAAAAAAAAACAAAAAATATTATAGGGACATTGTTGAAGGAAACCTACAGGTGAAGGTATGATGCATGAATAAATCAATGTTTTAACTAAGAGTTTATTCAGTAACTGTAGTTGCTGATTGAACTTGATTTAATACCCCTGAAGATGCTCCAAGTTCAGCAGCTAAAGTAGCAGGTGCTGCAGTGTCTAGGTGCCTGGTTGCTGAGGTGACTGTGAAATCTCATGTTGGCCTGAATCTGTCTGGACTCAAAACTTTCTTTTCTACTACTGGGGAACTGTAGGGAATATAGAGTCATGAGCCTTGGGGTGACCCAAGCATCTCCAAAGAAGAAGCTGGCTCTTGACTGCTTGCTTAGCCCAGACTAAGAATCTCAGCAAGAGTTATTCTTCAGCTGTTGGAAGTTAATCATCTTGGAAAACAACCAAGCAAGAGAGAAAAGGCAAGTTGGTGACCAGTAGGTCAGGGATGGGGGGCAAAGGACACACTCCCCAGCAGGTCCTGCTAGTTGTTCCTCTCAACGTCACTGGACAATTTCCATAAACTACAAATTAGGGTTTATGTACATGGAAGGATCCCCGCAATTGGACGTAGCTTCAAAGGCCTTCTGTGATCCCCATCACTCACCACATACCTGAACTTTGGCAATTAGTTACTCATGTGAACTTCAATTTCTTCAGCCGCCCAGCTCCTGGGGTTGTTGCAAGCTTCAGTGGAGATGGTTTATTTCCTTTCAAAAAATAGTTTTTGTGGAAACTCAGGTGCTCCTGGGAACGTGTGTATAATTAGAGTCAGAGAGATGAACAAGGCATAGAATTGGTCATGAGCTAAAGGACACAGGCTAGTGGGGGAGACAGAAGCTCAACAAATTCTAACTGTCCCATGCAGGAGCACAGGAGGAATTGGCCGACTCTGTTTTGAGATGACAATGTGTATTAAAACACTTTGCAAGACCAGACATGAAACACTGTTAATGTACAGACTGTCCACATATGTTGATTTCATCAGGTTATTTTACGGTTATAAGAATGATTCTCAGCATCAGGGAGAAGATGGAAAATTTTCAACTCAGATGATGCCTATATTCTGGCAGGGATTTGTGATGAATCTATAGAAACAGTTATGGTAAACCCACTCTGCTGTTTTAGATCAAAACTTGACCCTAGCTGTGTTCAATCCAAGAACTACCCAGAGGAGAGTTGCGGGGTGGGGTGGGGGTGGGGGGGGACTCTATCCTTTTAAAGTAATCACGGTATAGCTTTTGAGTTTCTTACAGTGTCTCCTTTAGCTGGGTCTGGTGCTAAACCCAGCAGGAACACAGAGGTTGGTTCTTGAATTAGAAGTCTGAAACAAGGTCTGGGAAGTAGGAAGGAACCAACATTTGTGTCGTCATTTTCTCACACACACACACGTATACACATCCCTTGCCAAGGTATCCATTAGTGAAATGGTATCAGATAATAGCTGCAAGGGGAAAGACTCAGATCACCTGGATCCTTTGGTCAATCATCCAACAGGAAGACTTATTAATTTAGAAAGTGGATGCTCAACTATGGGCTGGTTGGCTCTTTCCTCTTTCGCAGAGATACCCTGAACTCACTGGGAGCATTTCCTAGGATGGGTCATAGATTGGTCTTCAGTGAGCATGTTCTAAAGACTGTGCAGCAACAATATTGGGGTCAAGGATACTCAGGGCAGCAACGAGGGCCGTGACAAGTGTCTCTCATCCTGCCTGGGAAGAACTGAGAAGTTGTGGCTGGGTTCTGATGGGAAGTGAAGACACTACTGCTGGCAGCAGAGGGACAATAATAATGAAAGCTTATTTGGAATTTTCTGTTGTTCCTGAGCTCTCCTGCTGGGACAGAATGTGGGCTAAATTTACACTCCCATATTAATGAAAACAAAACAAAACAAACAAACAAACAAAATGCACAGGGGAGGCCAAGCAGTACAGCATGGAGAAAATAAGAAAGCAGGGTGATCAAACAGTGTTCTCTCTCAGAGCTGCTGCCATCTCATCAGCCTCATTTAATTATGGAGGCAGCAAATGAGCCACTGCCAAAGTAAACGGTTCTGGGCACAGACAGGGCTTCTTGAAAAGGGTTACATTTATCTGCGCGAAGAGCTTCTCAGAGAAATGTGGAATGACTTACTGCCGGAACCTGAGGCCTTGGAAAACCACGTCCACTCAATCTGGAGCTTGTTTATGGGAAAGTCTGCGGATCCTGTTCCTTCAAACATTTTGGTCGGTGCTCACACTGCTTTGCCTACTGATTGAACAGATGTAGAAGCTGGTTTCCTATAACCGAGAACCAAAGGACCCTCAGATATATCTCCTGGAGATGGAGTTGTACTGCCCTTCTTTTTTGTTACCACCACCCTGAAGTATAAATGATTTTTCCAATCCTTTCAGTGGGGAATTTTTAAAAACTTTTAAAAAATTGTTAACTATAACATATATACAAGGAAAAGGAAGAAAAAGCAATGATTTTCAAATACAGTTTAACAAGTAGTCACAGAACAGATTGCAGAGTCTATAATGGGCTACCATTCTATTTTTTCAGATTTTCCTTCTAGCTGCTCCAAAACACTGGAGGCTAGAAGAAATACTTGTCTTTCTTTTTCTAGAAAAATGACATATATACAAAAATGCAATACATTTCAAAGCATAGCACAGCAATTAGTTGTAGAACAGATTTCAGAGTTTGGTATGGGTTACAATTCCACAATTTTAGGTTTTTGCTTCTAGCTGCTCTGAGATATTGAAGACTAAGAGAAAGATCAGTACAGTGATTCAGCAATCATACTCATTTGTTAAACCCGACCTTCTCTGTATAACTCTCAGTGGGGAATTTTGATACCAGGTGAAGAGTGTTCACCATCATCATTGGGAAGAGACGCAATTAGACCTTTCTCTACTTGCCTGTTTTAGTCAAATTCAGGGCAAGACTCTTGGAACCCATTCCCTGGGTTCTACACTTTTGCAGGTGCTGTAGGGTTTTGGGGAGCCCACGCTTGAGGTGAGAGAGGCAAGACAGACACATAAGTGCCTAGTCTGAACTTTACCTTTGGAAATGTGCTCCTTCCCCTCAATTATTAGTGTTTTTAAAAAATCTTCCATATCATGTGTGATGTATACATGGAGGAGATTTGTTCCTAATGATTAATGGAATTGAGGGATGCCATTTTATGATAGCTTTTTAAGGCAGATCCACTGAGAGATTATTTTTATTCCATAAAGTTAGTTCTTAATTTATTAAAAAATTTATTGTAAGGACACATATACAACTCAAAATTTTCCGCTGTAACCACTTTCAAGTGTATAAATTTGGTGGTATTGATTACATTCATAATATTGTGTTACTGTTACCAACATCCATTATCAAAACTCTTTTTACCCCCTTTGCATCCTTAAGCAATAACTACCCTTTCCCCTTACCCCCTGGCTTCTAGTAACCTCTCATCTACTCTTTGGGTCTATGACTTTGCTAATTTTGGGTATTTGATATAAATGAGGTCACACAGTATTTTTCTTTTTGTGTCTGGCTTATTTCACTCAATGTGGTGTCTTCAAGTTTCATCCATTTTGTTGCACCCATAAAATGAATTTTAAAGTGATAGTTACCTTTTCCTTCAGAAGTTGGATAAAATCAACTCTCATATTCTCTGTTGGACCTGGGCAGAGTTCATGGGATGAAAATGGAGTGTATTTACTTGCTTTACTTTGTGGTTTTTGCTTTAATGATTAAATAATTTTTCATGACTTGAAAGCCCCAAATTGGTTGACTGTGAGTAGTTAAGTGTTTATCTCTCATGGCTCCTTGGTACATCCTACTGCCTTTGTATGCATTTGAGTGGTGGAAAGAAGTCATCTGTGGGAGGGCATATGTTAACCCCATGACCTACTGGAATTTTGTTTTGCTCGAGTTTCTGAGGTTAGTCCAAGCAAACACATGTACAGTCTTGAGATGACTGTGTATAAACTAAAATATCTTTTGTCAAAATTGTTGATAATGTCCTTCAGACAAAAGCCTAAAACAGTGAGTTTCTTAAAATTTTAAGGGGAATTAAAGTGCTTTTGTGCTGCTTCCCATTTCCCCCTTTGTCCTTTTAAGTTAGGTAGGGTGGAGGTCCTTCCCTTTGCCCAACTTAAGTGCATTATATGGTCGTTTGCTGCAAAGAGACACAGTAGTCTGAAAACTCTAAAGTGCTTTGTGTTTCTGCTCATACTTAAATATTCCAAGATAAGCATTAATTTGGTCAGCCTATCAACTATTGCACATGGCAACATAAAGTAGAAATATTGGGTTTCAAATGAATTATATAAGCTAAATTTTCTATATGTCTATGAATCTAATTAGCAGACTAAGATACAAAAAGTGTTGAGCAAACTGTTTCCTTGGGGGAAGATATTAGATATAACTTTTAAAATCGAACTAATACTGTTCCCTACTAACTTTTTTTTTTTTTTTGGTAGCACAATATCTGTATTTCCAGGATTTACTGTTCATACTTTAGGGTAGGGAAGAATTTATTTAAATGAAAAGAAAGACTAACTACCAACTATTCTAGAAATCACATTGTGGTAGATTGAGTTATGTACCCCAAGTTACACATGTTCTGATGTTATTTTTAGGTAAAGTGTGGGCCAACTGAATCAGAGCGGATCTTAATCTGGATTACTGGAAGCCTTAGAAGGAGCCAGTTGTCAGAAGTCAGCAGCCATCTGGAAAGGAGAGGACATCGCCATGTTATGGGAAAACCAGGGAACCCCAAGAATTGCCATCAGCCAGCATCAGAATGATTTTTGGGGAGAAAGCAAGCTTTGCTGATATTTTCATGCTGGATGGTTGGCATCTGAACTTGTGAGTCAGTAAACGCTTGTTGTTTAAGCTAACCCCTTGGGTGGTATTTGTCAGAGCAGCACAGAAAAATATGACCCATGTACATAGATTGTTGCTAATGGCTGGCTTCAGTATTTGAAAAATAATTTAGAAAAGTTTTTAAGTATGCTCTCTCCATATCAATTGTTAATTACAACAGTCGGAGCCATATTGTCTACGACAATCTTATTCTTTATAAATCATATGGAAATCTGAGGCTTTGTTGATAAAACCAAGGCACATTTTCAAAGTGGGCAGTGGAAGGGCACTGTCCACTTGTAAAGGTTCAGCTGGACTTAGGAACCCCTATTCTAAGCCTTAGAATCCCCTTTTCTCCTGGGATTTCTCTCAACAAAGTTGTTGTGAAGCTTCCTTGTAGATCTTCACACTAAAATGAATCTGCCTAACTCACTGGGACAACCAGCAGAATCACTCAGAATTCCTTGCTTTGTCTCTATCATTTTGTAGATTATATTTTTGGGAGTACTATGTCTTCCATAGGTTTTCTTCAAGTTAAAGCAAACTGCTGCCAGAAAGAAATGGCCCCTTCTTTGTAATTTTGTAGCCCCAGGGTGCTGTTTTAGCACCAGTGCAGAATATACAATTCCATCCTTTGTTCTCTGACTACATTCTTTTGCTCCTCAATTACAGCAATTTTCTACTTCATATTTATAGTTACTTGTCTACTTGCCTTTTCCTCTACCATATTGTAACATCTTCAGGATAGACACCGTTTCTTATTCGGTTTCAAATCTTCCATAGTATGACCTCAATGCTTTAACATAGTGATGTAATGAATTTTGTTGAATCCCAGGTTGAACTAAAAGTAGTTGCTTTCTCACATTCAGAAAGGGTGCATTTATAGTCTCTCTATTAACAGAGGGGACCACTCAGGGCTTGGGGTCCAGAGAATGATGCCACATGTTTCTTCTCTGCTTGGTTTAGGTTACCGCCCATACTGAACACAGTCCACCTTGTACTGGCACTCAAAAGTCCTCTACTGGATTCCCACCCTTTGCAGAATTACCTGTCTGTCCTTCCTCCTGGGCACTGCTGCTGTTCCTTGTTCTTGAGACCTGTTCTTAGCTGCATCGATAGAGTAGTACAGTCTTCAAATTGGACCACTAAAATAAAGCCCACAGGTATTTTTATTTTTCCTTTTGTTAACGCTGGTAAGCTACAACAGAAGAGCTTTGAAGCAATATTATGCCAAATGGCTTGATCTCTACTGGGAAGAAAATGGGAAGAATAAATAATAAACATGATAAGCAAATTATATAGAAAGTTAGAAGGTAATGAGGGCTTTGCAAAACAACAACAACAATAAAGAAAAGAGAAAGTGTGGGGGCAGTGTAAGGAGAGTGGAGTAGGGGAGGTACAGGGTGAGGAAACAGCAAGTTTAATCAGGGCATAGAGAATTGGTTGGTGAGAATGGGAGGTTTGAGCAAAGACTTGACAGGGGAGAGGGAGAAGCCACGTGGACCTTGGAGGGAAGAGTGTTCAGGCAAAGCGAGTGCTTCAGTTTTCTCAAGCTGATGAAATGCAATTGTTCTAGTTTGCTAGCTGCTGGAATGCAATATACCAGAAACAGAATGACTTTTAAAAAGGGGTATTTAATAAGTTGCTCGTTCACAGTTCTAAGGCCGAGAAAATGTCCCAATTAAAACAAGTCTATAGAAATGTCTAATCTAAGGCATCCAGGTAAAGATACCTTGGTTCAAGAAGGCTGATGAAGTTCAGGGTTTCTCTCTCAAGTGAGAAGGCACATGGCGAACACGGTTAGGGCTTCTCTCTCGGCTAGAAGGGCACATGGTGAATACGTCATCTGCTAGCTTTCTCTCCTGGCTTCTGGTTTCATGAAACTCCCTCGGAGGCATTTTCCTTCTTCATCTCCAAAGGTCACTGGCTCGTGGACTCTCTCTGCTTCGTGGTGCTGCAGCATTCTCTGCTCTCTCTGAATCTCCCATTCTCCAAAACGTTTCCTCTTTTATAGGACTCCAATAAACCATTCAAGACCCACCCAAATGGGTGGGACATGTCGTCACCTAATCCAGCTTAACAACCACTCTTGACTAAATCACATCATGTAGGGAGATGATCTGATTACAGTTTCAAACATACAGTATTGAATAGGTATTATTCCACTTTTATGAAATGGGATTTTGATTAAAACATGATTTTTCTAGGGGGCATACATCCCTTTAAACCAGCACAGCAATATACCAGAAATGAACTTGCTTGTCTTAAAAAAATATTTTTATTGACAAATCTTCACACACATGTAGTCCATACATGGTGTACAATCAGTGGCTCACACTATCATCACACAGTTGTGTATTCATCACCATGATCATTTTTAGAACATTAGCATCACTCCAGAAAAGAAAATAACAAGCATACCTTTCCCTCTCTTGACCACTAGTATTTCAATCTACCCAATTTATTTTACTCCTTAATCCCCCTATTATTTATTTTTTATCCATATTGTGTTACTCACCTGTCCATATCCTGGCTAAAAGGAGGGTCAGACACAAGGTTTTCATAATCACACAGTCACATTGCAAAAGCTATATCTTTATACAATCATCTTCAAGAATCAAAGGTATGGAACACAGCTCTACAATTTCAAGTACTTCCTTCCAGCCACTCCTATACAGCATAAACTTAAAAGGAATACGTATATCATGCATAAGAATAACCTCTAAGATAACCTCTTAACTCTGTTTGAAATATCTCAGCCACTAAAACTTTATTTTGTCTCATTTCTCTCTTCCCCCTTTTGGTCAAGAAGGCTTTCTCAATCCCATGATGCTGGGTACCAGCTCATCCTGGAGTTCTCTCCCATGTTGCTAGGGAGCTTTATACCCCTGGGAGGTATGTTTTATGTAGGGGGGAAGGCAGTGAGTTCACCTACCGAACTGAGAGAGAGAGAGAGAGAGAGAGAGAGAGAGAGAGAGAGAGAGACAACATCTGAGCAACAAAAGAGGTTTTCTGTGAGTGACTCTTAGACATATTATAAGTAAACTTAGCTTATTCTTTGCAGGAATAAGTTTCATAGGGCAAACCCCAAGATCAAGGGCTCAGCCTATTGAGTTGGTTGTCCCCACTGTATGCAAGAATATCAGGAATTCTCCAAGTGGAGAAGTTAAATATTTCCTTCTTTCTCCCCAGTTCCCCAAGGGAACTTTGCAAATAGTTCTTTAATCACTGCCCAAATTACTCTGGGATATATCAGGGCATCACACTAACCTGGACAAACCAATAAGCTCTCACACCCTATTCAAGATTCCATGTACTCATGGTGTTCAACTAAACTGACTACACAAGTTAAATTAGGTAATGTGCCACCCCAAATATATATTTTGCACCAAATAAACATCTCTCCCTTTGGTCTCACACAGAAGTTGAAGTTTTAAAATATGAATGATATCATCCTTTCCCCTGTGTTCTGATCTACCCCAGTCCTATTCAGATCAGCTTCCTTCATATCTTCAGTAGAAGTCTGATCCCTTTTTCAACTTTTTAAACAGTTCCTGTATGGGGTACTGCTGACTTTCATAGCTTCGGAGCTCTAATTCTGAGCTGCAGGTATTACATAAATACCCAAAGTTTACCAGAAATGGATTTGCTTTTAACAACAGGGATTTATTGGCTTAAAAATTTACAGTTCTAAGGCCATGAGAATGTCCAATTAAGGCATCAACAGGCAATACTTTCTCTGAAGACAAGGTTACAGGTGAGCTTGGGCTCCTCGATCAGTGAGGCACATGGCAACGTCTGCTGGTCTTTCTTTCTTGGGTTTTGTTGCTTCAGCTTCTGGCTTCTCCATCTGTGGCTTTTGCTGTAAATTCTCTGGGTGTTTCCCTGAATTTCTATCATCTTAAAAAGGACTTCAGTAGGAGGATTAAAATCCTCCTTGGGGTAGACTCAAGTGAAATCACCTAATCAAAAGGTCCTACCTATCATAGGTTTGCAGGAATGGATTATATACATAATATAATATTAGGTACTATCATAATGTAAATATTATGAGATTTATTAAAGGAATTTGCTCACATGATTGTGGGGATTGGCAAGTCTGAATGTCATCAGGCAGGCTGCAAGCTGGGAACTCCCCTGAAGGTTTTTGATGAATTCCCAGGAGAAGCTAGATGGCTGAAAGAGAAATAAAAATCCTTCATTTTCACTGCTGAAATCATCAGTTCTCCCTTTCAGGCCTTCAACTGATTGAATGAGACTCTCTCATTGCTGAAGGCCATTTCCTTTGTTGATTGTAGATGTCATCAGCCATAGATGCAATCAGCTGCTTGATAATTTAAATCCATGAAATATCCTGACAGTAACTGTCAGACCAGTACTTGCTTGACCAAACAACTGGATATCATAACCTGGCCAGGTTGATGCATGCACTTAACCATCACAGTTATATCTTACTATGGTTAATATTATGGGAAAAAGAACAGCTCTTCAGAAATCTTTTCATATCTTAAACTCAGAGTTTCTGGGCCTGGAATCTAATCCATCACATTTTACTACTTGAGTGAAGCCTTGCCCCCCAAATCACAGGATGCCAAGGGAGCCTAGGAAAGTACAGCAGAGGTCACTGTGTTCTGCTCAAGACGGCAACTCCAGGAGTCATCCCTAGCTCTTCTTTTGCACCCTGGTATGAACACTGTCCACCCTTTCTTGGTAACTGCAAATTTCCTAACAGAGCTAGCTGTGTCCACACCCCACAGGGCACCCAACACAACCGCATGAATGACTTTTAAGGTGAGGTCAAATCCTGTTACCCCTCCATGAAATCCCTGTGCTCCCAGTGCTCTGTGTTGGGTTGCCCGGGACTTGGCCAGCTCTGCTTTGTTGCCTGGGTGTGTCCTTCCCAACCCTGCTTCTCCCTGTCTTTTCAGAGGCATCAGGTCTGCACCATGGTCTGAAAGCCTTTCTTACCCAACTCTGATCTACGTCTTCATCTTTCACAAATGTCACCTGCATTCAACCTCTGTATGCCCAACTGCATCATGGCAGCTGCTTCCTGAAGGCCCCCACCTTATACAGTGGTACTAAAAGCTGTCCAAGAAAGAGGTGGTAAGAGGGTTTGGGGACCGGATCACTCACTCAACAGGCAATGAGGATCCCATCCTGGATGAGGATGACCCTGTGGAGCAGGGATAATTTTTGGCACCAGGCACTTATACAGTTGTTAAAACCTTCCCCACTACACTTCACTGCAGGGGAAAGTTGTGGCTGGAGAGATGATTCAGGCATCTGAAAAGTCAGAGGCAAACAACTTTACAGGAACAATGGAATTGGCTGGTTGTTAGTAAGTTGCATTGATTTCCTGCAGTGGGATAATGGAAAGCTGTGTGCAGTTAATCAACAATTGGAAACTAAGTGTGAAGCCCAGAGGGCCTCTTGGAGAGCTTTCGAAGAGGCCAGCATCTACCATAGTCAGAGAATAGAAAAAGCAGAACAAACTCAAGATTTAGTAGTCTTTCTAACTTCAAAGGTGGTTGAATCATTTATGTCAGGTTCTGTGCCCTGGCCAGGAGATGGGAAAGGGACACTGGGTCAGTGGCTCCAAGTATTTTGACTTCCCAGACTTCTCTGAACCCTCAGAATGTGTGGAGGTGACTTAGGGCTCCCTATTAACAGCTAGGACACTTCAGAGTCTTCTCCTCACAGATAAGAAGGGTCTCCTCAGAATGCCCATTACCTTTCTTGGTTTCTAGGCCAAGAACTATGGGTATGACACAGCATAACCAAGCCAGGAATGTTGTGCTGAGCTTGATAAATTGGGAAGGGATTACGTTTTCCCAAACTGAAAAAATTAGCCAGCATGTACTGGCAGGAATTGGGACTGGCGTGATGGCAGTAAGGGAGGGAGGCTGAAACCTAAAACTGGATAAGCATGAATTTATGGATTTGGGAACACTTTCTCAGGATATGGGATTTAACACCCTGACAAAGACCCCAGGTGATGGTGTAGACTTGCTTCTGGGTGGGTCTGAAGGAAGTTGAAAAGTTCAATGGCATGGCCAGTAGAGGAAGGGGATCAAAGGTTCAGGGAAGTGAACACACTGGGGAGATGTGTCACGTGAGACCTGGACACCTGCCAGAGGATCGCATCGTGTGGGAAGGTCCTGAGAGCACACTATTCACCAAGCCATCAGGAATTCTGTGGTGCCATCCTCTGTGAGCTGTGACTCAGGATGTAAAATGTGTCACATACCTTAGTCAATGCATAACAATGATGATGGGGCACCCAATCCACTGAGGGTGAGTGTTAGTATACTTAATCAAGGAAGGCAAGAATGGATGCACAGGAGGGTGAGGGTGGTTGCTCTGCAAAACTATGAAATTCTTTTTTGTCTACTTCTTGAATCTGAGGCACCTCTCAAACCTGGACCTGGACTGAAAAGGAGGCTAGGTTCCCAAGAGGAAGAACATAGCAACACCACAGCAGGTATATAAAGTAAGAAAACCCTTCCCCTTCCCTAAAGACCATTTATTTGGGTGACTGTTCTCTGGGGAAAGTACCAGACAATTTGAGGATTGGGCACCGGTTTTGAGTAGGCATTGATAACTTGGAGACCTGGCATGCCTTTATAACCCCACTGTTTAGGGGTGACACACAGGACCCAGGTAATAAATGAAGTTCTGGCTGAAGTCTGGCTTACAGTAGGTTTACTGGGTCCATGGACCCACCCAGAGATTGTTCCTCCAGTCTCTGAATGTATACTTCAGCTTGACATACTTGGCAGTTGGAATAACCTTGCCACTGGGCCCTTGGTTGAGCTTTTGTCATATTAGGAAAGGCCAAGTAGATGTTCCTTTTGGCTATAGTTGTAAATCTGAAACAATATTGCATCACAGAGTGGAGTGGTGGTGGCAGTTGATGTCACCTTTGGGGACTGAAGGATTGAGTGGTGGGAGCTGCTATCATATCTCCAGTTATTTCACTAGGTTGTCCTCTGCCAAACTGGGTGAGTCTTGAAGAATGACTGTGGACTATCAGAAGCTCATCTAAGTCATAGCTCAATCAAAGCTGTTTGTGTCTGATTTGGTATCTTTTCTACAGCAGAAGAATCTCACCTCATATAACTACTGTGCAACCACTGATAAGACAAATGCCATCTTTTCTGTCTCAATCAAGAAAGAGGATCAGAAAGGGAAACTATTCACATGGAAGAGCTAACAGTATATACTTACTGTGTCATCCCACTTCAGCAGGAGGTAGCTAGAATGCTAACAGCCCTGATAAGAAACATATGTTCCTGAGGTTGAGAGAGAAACCTCTGAATCTCATAAAGTTGGAGAAATGCCACTTCAGTAAAATTTTTAGGAGTATAGTGGTCAGGGAATGCTGGGAAATCCCCTTCAAAGTAAAAGACAGATTGCTGCATCTTACATCCCTTACCCCCACAAAGGGAAACACATTGCCTGGTAAGCCCTCTCAGATTCTGGAGACAACACATTTTACATCTAGGAATATTGTTCTGGCCCGAATAGCAGGTGGCAGGAAGGTCTATGGACAGGGCATTCAGCAGGTCCATGCTATGGTACAAACAGACCTGCTGCTTGGGACATAAGATTCAGAAGACCTTATGGTGCTGGAAATGTCAGAGGTGGGAAAAATGCAGTGTTGAGTCTGGGGAAAGCCCCAGTAGGAGAATGGCAATGCAGGCCCCTGGGGTTCTGCACCTAGGCCATGATCTTTACAATGAAGCCTTTTAAAAACAATTCCCAGAGTCGTGGTAAAGACTGGTTCCTAAGCAGGGGAATAACATGGCCAATTGACATTAGATAGCCTTTGTTATCTGCTACCCAGGACCTGGAATGATGGGCCATGGATGAAGTCGCTATGATGGCAGAGATGGAGGAGGTACTTGGGGCTAACATCACGGACTCCCACTTACCAAGACTGACCCAGCAACAGCTGTTTCTGCCAGCCATAGAGAACAATGCTGAGCCCCGTACATGGCCTGCTTCCTTGAGAAGACCACCTGGCCGCTTTGTGGCAAGATTACTTTGGTCTCCTCTGTCCTGGACGACAGTGATTTGTTCTCCCAAGAATAAATACATATTTTAGCTGTGGACTTACCTTTCCTGTCCATAGAGATTCCGTTAGTACCACCAGCTGGTGGCTTATGGAATGGTGCATCTGCAGGCATGGAATCCCACACAACAGAGCAGACATTGTGGAACATCCATCAACAAAGGAGGTGCAGAGATCAACTGGTTTTATGACATACTGCACCAACCTGAGCTGCTGACTTGGCTGGAGCTCCAGCTTGGAGGCAGTATTCTGAGAATGGTGTACTATTCTGTGAGGATAGGGTGCTGAGAGTACAGGGACCTTCTGAATCAGAGATCTCTAGCTGGAGCTATGTCCCAAAGAGAAAGAATCACATGGATTCACAGGAGCGGCTTCACTCGTTTTCATTCCTAATGACCTACAGGGGATTTTTATTTTCTGGTTTCCAGAACTTAACTTCAGGGTGAAAGATCCCAGTCTCCAAAGGGGTTGCTTTCTTGCCAGGAAACACACAAAAGTCCTATTGAACTACAAGCTATGGCTGCTGCTTGGACAAGAAAAAGAGTCAGCGTTTTGGCAGCGATGAAGAGCCTGGTCAACAGAGAGAGAGGTAGGGCTGCTGCTGCTACACAATGTCAGTGGAGAGGAAGATGGGTAGAACTCAGGAGAAGCAGTGGGTCTCTGGAGGGGTTGCTCCAAAAACATCAATGGAGAAGTGAGTCCATACAGTTCATGAGTGGACTGTGGCAACCAGTGAGATATGCCGCTCAGATTGTCATTTGAGAGCAAATGTCTGGTCAGCTGACAGCCTTTCAGCCGCAGCATTTCCAGTATCTGCTTCAGCTTTTGAACCACAATTATACTTTGCCTGGCAGCTCTCAGCTAATGATGGAGTTTGGTGCTGGTGGTGGTGGGGAACTAAGGCCATCTCTGTCCAACAGGACTCCTCCAATGGGCAGGCTTCACTCCTATCAGTTTGGCTGTCTGAGACTCTCTTCTCCCTATCTTGTTTCTTACCCCTTTCCCTTTCCAGGTGTCACATCTTTAGATCTGAAGGCTTGCCCCACCAATCTTGATTCTTCCCTTATGTTTTTCACAATGCTGCTCCCAACAAACAAACAAACAAATCTCTTGCACTTCTAACTCAACCTCGCCGTCTGCTCCCCTTAGGTCCCGACTGACACAGTGCTCGTCTGGTCAGCTGGTTGCCTCTGTTTAGCCACAGATAAAGGCAGTAAGATGCAGTCTAAATGGCTAGCAAAGGCATGCCAACACATGGAAATATTTATGCCCATTTAAAAACTTGATTCACAAAGTAGTACCAGATTTTCTTATTACAGATTTTTTTTTTTCAATTCAGGGGCTTTTACAGTTAAAATATTCTGGAAGTTGAACAGGAAAACTAAATTGAAGATAAATCTAAGTTAATTATAGATGCAAAACTTCTGTCTTAAATGTCAGCAACTACCCCACTTCCTTTACCCAGAGTTCAGTTAGCATTCTGCGAATTGCACGCAGACTTCTTGCTTATTACGGAATTTGCTCTTTCTATTTCTGAAGAAGCTAAATTCAGGGGTAACCAAACCAAACAGGTCTCCCATTTAGATTAAGTACCTTCTGTGGCTGAGGCACTTCCTCTTGAATGCTTGACAGTCACCCCAAATTAAACAGGGTGGTGGAAAAAATCCTTCCTTTCCCTTTCAGCTCTTCCTTGACTTCCTGATTTCTTAGTACTATTTGGGACAATATGATGTGGAACATTCACTAGATTCAGACAACGGCATTGTTTTGACTGCCACTCTTTTCTCTGTTGGAGATCCTCGAAGATAGCTCAATTCTTTGGGTTCCTGACAATGCCTTGGATAAGAGAGTAGGAGCAGACAGCTTTTCTTTCAGTTTCTTCATTCAGGCCCTGCAGATGAAGTAAGTCTGCAAAATAACTTTCACGAAAAGAACATAGCAGTATACCTTGGATCCTTTCACTGGCTTCCTATCATCCAATCTTTTGGTTTTTTTCTTTAAAGCTTCAAGAAATGGGCTTTGAAATTTGTTGCAACTGTATCCACAATCCCCTCACTTTTCTTTATTAACTGGTCTTTTGGAAAGCATCTTCAACAACCTTTTCAATATATCCTGCCCTCTTTCTTCTTGTGAGGATGAATACTACCTGGTGTATTTCCCAGTCTACCTTGTTGTATCAACGCCTCTTTCAGTGCTCAGACACCTTCTTAAGACCCATGTCCTCCTGAAGGCCATTCTAACTGCCTCCAAAGGATTTCTTCCTTAGTCATTGTCCCAACACTTCCTTATTTATTAGCTTATTTTGATGACACATACTACATGTAGAAAAGCAACTAGCAAGTGCATCAATTTCTTCTGTTTTATAAACTGTAGTTAAACTACTCTGCTTTTATTATAATCACAAGTGTGCAAATAAACGAAAATTTGCTGGAAGATCACCAATTTTATTTGTAGATTGAAGGAATCATTTGACTTCTTTGGGATTTTGCTACTGTTGTTTGTGGTCAGAATGAAAGGTTTTATTTATCATTCCTAGACTGTTGAAATTCAATAAATGTTTGCTTTTAAATTTTAATTTTTGGTCTTTGTTTCACGTAACACTCAGTTGTTCCTCAAGAATTGTTGAAAGAAATGCTCAGAATCTTCTGAAAGTCAACTGGAAGTTTCACAGTGAGGCAGGAAATCTAAATCCCAGTCCATTACTCACAGCTATAACATCTGCATTTTGGGAGCAGAAGGTGAAAGTTTTAAACTATTCTGTCATCTGCAATGAAATGGAATGATCAGTTATTCCTAAGGCAGTTATGTGATGATGGCTCTGAGGCTGGCTTCTGGGTGACAGCAATTCACATGTTCCTTTCCAGTTTGTTCTCCTTTCAGTAAGGAGCTCACAATCAGACTGCCGTTTAGCATAAGCTGCTAAATGGTTCTCTTTGCTTTTTTTGTCTATTGTAATAATCAAGACTGGTTTTGGCAACAACATATTGCATTAGGCAAGGATTAAATTGGATTTGTGTGTTGTGATTTGTTCCAGAGGAGGAGAGGAAATGTTTTGGTCTTCCCCAGAATCACCGCTCTTTGAGTCACTTAAATCCTCCAGTAGACAAAGCCTGGGAGAACATTCCATAGAGAACTGTTTTAATAGGTGCTCTGCCTCTTTTTTTTTTTTAAATCTAAATTAACATCTAGATTATAAAGTGTGTCTCTATTTTGCAGCCTTCCAGCTCCAGACTGCTTTTAAATCCCAACCTCCAAATCCTAATGAGACCAGATAGTCTTTTACTTTTATAAGTATATTTATCAAAGCTGTTCCAAATCTTCTATATTTCACAGACCAGTAAATTTACAAAAAATGTTTGGAACCCTTGCTTAAGGTTTCGATTTTTTTATTTTGCCAAGTAAGAACAATTAAAAAAAAAAAGACTATCAAACCTGTAGTCTTTTTTTTCAATTATTTATTTTTAATTAAAAAAATTAACGACAAACAAACAAAAACAATATATGATCATTCCGTTCTACACATATAATCAGTAATTCACAATATTATCACATGGTTGCATATTCATCATTTCTTAGAACATTTGCATCAATTCAGAAAAATAAATAAAAAGACAACAGAAAAAGAAATAAAACGAAAACAAGAAAAAGAGATTATACGTACCATACCCCTTACCCCTCGCTTTCATTGATCACTAGCATATCAAACTAAATTTATTTTAACATTTGTTCCCCCTATTATTTATTTTTGTTCCATATGTTCTACTCATCTGTTGCCAAGGTATATAAAAGGAGCATCAGACACAAGGTTTTCATAATCACACAGTCACATTGTGACAGCTCTATCATTATTCAGTCATCCTTGAGAAACATGGCTACTGGAACACAGCTCTACATTTTCAGGCAGTTCCCTCCACCCTCTCCATTACATCTTGAATAACAAGGTGCTATCTACTTAATGCATAAGAATAACCTCCAGGATAACCTCTCAGCTCTGTTTGGAATCTCTCAGCCATTGACACTTTGTCTCATTTCACTCTTCCCCCTTTTGGTCGAGAAGGTTTTCTCAATCCCTTGATGCTAAGTCTCAGCTCATTCTAGGGTTTTTCTCAATCCCTTGATGCTGAGTCTCAGCTCATTCTAGGATTTCTGTCCCATGTTGCCAGGAAGGTCCACACCCCTGGGAGTCATGTCCCAAGTAGACAGGGCGAGAGTGGTGAGTTTTCTTGCTGTGTTGGCTGGAGAGAGAGGCCACATCTGACCAACAAAAGAGGTTCTCTTGGGGGTGACTCTTAGGCCTAAATTTTAAGTAGGCTTGACCTATCCTTTGTGGGGTTAAGTTTCATATGAACAAACCCCAAGACTGGGGGCTCAGCCTGTAACTTTGGTGGTCCACACTGCTTGTGAGAATATCAAGAATTCAACTTGGGGAAGTTGAATTTCTCCCCATTCTCACCATTCCCCAAAGGAGACTTCACAAATACTTTTCCACTCACTGATCAAATCGCTCTGGGATTCATCGGGGCATCACTCTGGACAAACCAACAAAATCTCATGTAAACCTATAGTCTTTTTTCTAGAAAAATTTATTGTGGAAGATATTACTCCTTTCTTTCTTGCTGGCAAAATTATGATTTTTGTTTCAGTGTCTACCCCTGCCCCCATGAATTCAAGTTAAATCTTGAGTAGTCTAATGCTCTAAGCCAAATGTTCATGGAAGTGGTTGGTTTAAAAGCAAGTATGTCAAAAAAAAAAAAAAAAAAAAGCAGGTGTGTCATCCTTCATTGGATGATGGTGTCCATGGGGCAGTATGTTAGGGGGACATGCTGGTCATTTTCCATCTGTCCATCTCCATCCAGAACCATAGTCTGTCTTTTTCTGCCTATCTCTGTGCTCTAGAAGGCTTACTTCAAAGGACTGCCACAGCCAGGCTTTCCACTGGGTCTGGCTAATGGAGATATTGCTAGGAGATCAGAGGGTGGCAGGAGGGATTGCTTAGAGGAGTCATTACTCTTTCCTCTCCATCCCTTTCTTCCTGCTCTTGCCAGGCAAGCTCGCTCCTTCTGCTCCAGCTCTTTTTTTGGGCAGTGAGGATGTCACAGCTTCTTCCTGCCCCTTCAGGGCCAGGAGCAGTGTTGGCTCTCTCCTAATGCCAACCCCTTGGCCCTTTACCATCACTTGTTGGTACCCTTAACTCTGCCTAATACTCTTTAAATTGCCTCCCACCCCATGTGGTGGTTTGAAGTTGTGAGTACCCCAGAAAAAAATAGTATTAAATTTAATCTATTCCTGTGAGTGTGAGCCCATGGTAAGTAGGACCTTTGATGAGGCTACCTCAGTTAGGGTGTGACCCTCCTTAATCAGGATGGGTCTTACTCTTATTAGTGGAGTCCTTGTAAGTGGAATGAGATCCAGTCAGAAAGAAACAAAGCCACAGGAAGTAAGAAGCTGAAAAGGTACTGTTCTATGTTGCTAGCTGCTGGAATGCAATATACCAGAAATGGAATGGCTTTTAAAAGGGGGAATTTAATAAGTTGCAAGTTTACAGTTTTTAGGCCATGGAAATCTCCAAACTAAGGCAACTTTATAGAAATGTCTGATCTGAGGCATCCAGGGAAAGACACCTTGGTTCAAGAAGACTGATGAGGTTCAGGGTTTCTCTCTCAGCTGGAAGTATATATGATAAGCATAGTGACCTCTTCTAGTTTCCTCTCCAGGCCCCTTGCTTCATTAAGTTCCCTGGGGCATTCTCCTTCTTCATCTCCAAAGGTCACTGAATGGTGGACTCTGTGGTTCTCTTGTCATCCTGTAGTCATTCTCTGCTTTCAGAATCTCCTGTCATTTGTTTCATAGGATTCCAATAAACTAATCAAGTCCCACATAGAATGGGTGGAGACATCTCCATCTAACCAAGTTTAATACCCATACTTGAATGAATCACATCTCCCTGAAGATAACCCAATCAAATTTCCAACCTATAACACTGAATGGGGATTAGAAGAAATGGCTGCCTTTACAAAATGGGATTAGGATTAAAACATGGGTTTTCTAGGGTACATACATCCTTTCAAACCAGCACAGGTATCCAGAACAGAAGGAAGAGACTAGAAGATGCAACCATGTGTCTGACCATATGAAGACCTAAGGACCAAAGGACACTAGCAACCAGCCCCAGAATTGCACAGTCTTGAAGAGAAAGCATTGTGTTGATGAAGCCTTGATTTGGATATTTTCCTGGCCCCAAAACCATAAGCTAATAAATTCTCATTATTTAATCCAATCCATTTCATGGTATTTGCTTAAGCAGCCTAGGAAACCAAAACAGATTTTGGTTCCAGGAAAGTGGGGTGCTGCTATTGCAAATACCAAAAATGTGGAAATGGCTTTGGAGTTGGGTAATGAGTAGAGTCTGAAAGAATTGTGAGACACTTGATACAAAAGGCTTAGATTACTTGGAAGAGACTGTTGGTAGAAATATGAATGCTAAAAGTAATGCTGGTGAGGCCTTAGACAAAAATAGTGATTGTGTTATTGGAAGCTGGAAGAAAGGTGATCTTTGTTTTAAAGTGGAAGAAGACAGTAAAATTGAGTTTTGATATTGGATGGAAAGCAGAATTTGAAAGTGATGAGCTTGGATATCTAACTGAAGAGATTTCCACATTAAGTGTGGGAAACGAGCCCTGGTTTCTCCTTGCAACTTATGGTAAAATGCAAGAGGAAAGGGATAGATTAGAGCTGAAATGTTGGGTACAAGGAAACCAGAAACTGATCGTTTGAAAAGTTCTGAGTTTCTAAATGCAAGTCCTCAGAGAATAGTGCTCCAAGTGAGGGCTTAACTGAACATGGATACAGTCAGCCATGTCCATAGAACTCAGGATTTGAGGTATAGTTATCCAGGTAGGATTTGTGGAAAGTCTTAGAGTCTGATGGAACAGAACCTTGTGTACTACAGGTGAAACCAACACATTTTTTTGGTGGGAACTGTATGAATGGAGACTGGACTGAAAGGGACAGGAAAGAGACAAAATCAAGGAAAAAGCACTTCAAGAGCTAAACCACAGAAGTTGAGATCTGAACCAAGGGCATCTTCTTGGGTCAAGAGAGTGGGTGGAAAGGATGAGTCTGCCCTGGAGCTTTTAAAGGGCGTGCCTTCTGCCTGTGAAGAGTACTGCTGCCCTAGAGTTCTCGAAGGTAGAGCCTGTGTCCTAGGGCTTGCTGAATATGGCTGCCACCCCAGTGCTCTGTGTGGGTGGAGACTATCCCCTGGTGTTTGTGGACAGCCTGGCAGCCATCATTATACTTGGGGAGGGTGGAACCTTCACCACCTTCCAGTGTTCTGGGAGAGCATGACTGCTGCTTAAGCCCATGGAAAGAGTGGGGATGCTGCTCTATCAGGCTTGGGGGATAAAACATCATTCCATAGATGACTCGCAGATGTTGAAATCTAATGGTGTATGCCCTGCTGGATTTTGGAATTGTTTGGGACCCGTGACCCTGTTTTCCTTCCAATTTCTTCCTATAGGCATAGAAATGTTTATCTTTTACCTGTCCCTCCATTGTATACTGAAAGCAGATAATTTGTTCTCTAATTTTCACAGGTCCACAGCTGGAGGGGAATCGTGCTCCAGGACAGACCATACCCATAACCAATTTTGATGAGACTTTTTGCTAAACATTGTTGTTTCAGAAGCAATGGCTTTTGAGATAATGTGATGGAATCGATGTATTTTGCATATAGAAAGAACATGCCTTTTGGGGATTCATAGAGTGGAGTGTGGTGGTTTTAAGCTGTATGTACCCCAGAAAGGCACATTCCTAAATTTAATCCATTCCTGTGGGTATGAACCCATTGTAAGCAGGACCTTTTGATGAGGCTGCTACAGTTAAGGTATGACCCACCTCAGTCAGGATGGGCTTAGTCCTATAACTGGAGTCCTTATAAGTGGAACAAGATTCAAACAGAAAGAAATAAAGCCACTGGAAGCAAGAAGCTGAAACAGAAACCAGAAAAGAAAGAAGAGACAGGAGACATT
Organism: Tamandua tetradactyla; assembly: GCF_023851605.1. Lineage (NCBI taxonomy): Eukaryota > Metazoa > Chordata > Mammalia > Pilosa > Myrmecophagidae > Tamandua > Tamandua tetradactyla. The sequence continues at coordinate 221,982,021 of NC_135327.1, read as the reverse complement.
ACTATATGCCTGGTCATGTGTCAAGCTAAGAACTGAGGGTCACCAGCAGCCAACCCCAGAATGCCATAGTCTTGGAGAGAAAGCATCACCTTGATGATGACTTGATTTTGACATTTTCCTGGCCTAAAAACCATAAACAAATAAATTCCCTTTATTTTACTTGGCCCATTTCATGGTTATCTGCTTAAGCAGCGTAGAACACTCAAGTTCACGTAAATTCTGTGACTGTACCAACTCTTTTTTGTTCAAACCCTGATGATATTGAGGAACGTGGGGGGATGGTTTTTAGAAAGAGACATAGAGGTAGATTCAGTCCCTCTTGTCCTGGAGGCTGCTGTGGCACTTTGTGACATCAGGAACTTGGTGGCCACCATCTTGAGCAAGGTGAGAGAGCCTGAGTGAAGGTAGACTGAAGATGACAAAGCAGAGCAACACAACATCTCTTTCTGTGATGCTGCTGTGACTTTGAATGGACCAGTTCTGAGACTCTTTGCAATGGGACATCTTGCTCTATGAGCTGATATATTCTCCACTTTGACTTATATTCTTGTGTTCCTTGAGGTTGGGAATTGTTTTGAGTCTAAGAAAGCAAATGGACAGGGTACAGTAACAAAATGATGGGGTTGGGTGTGAAGAAATGTACAGAGATACATTTGAAAGGACTTGGGAAATGAAAAGTCCACCAGGAGATGAACACATGGAAAAACTACCACTAGTACTTCAAAAACGAAGGGCATTTTCACACCAAAAATGTAGAAGGAACACAAATTGAGAATCAATGGTCGCTTCAGAATGTAAGCAGAATATTTTTCTCAGTGTATGGTAAGCCCCATTATCAGTAGTGACTTATCCATGGTTTATAGACAAGAAACTTCTCTGGATTTACAAAATACATTGTCGCATGCAGTTTTTGACTACTGCAGCAGGGAGGTGATTAAGCCATTTTGACAGAGGAGGAAAGTAAGTAAAGGGCCATCTTGGCCTCTTGTGCTTACAAGACTGCCAAAAGGACTGAAGTCAGGTTCCACAGGAGAGGCTACAGGGCCCAATCCTGCCACCCCATTCTGGTCCCTGCCTCATCGTGCTCTGGGTGGTTTTGTCCTGACCCTGGTCCTAGGTCTGGACTCCTCTTCCAGATACTACCCCATCAGGCCACTTTGCTTGGTTCTCTGATGTCTAGGGCTTCATATTTCCCCTTCTTCCATATTTTTCTACCTGTTTTTGTTCCCCTGAAGACTCTTCAGAGTGGATCCTCTCTCCATCTTTGAATCTCTATTCTTGAGATTTTAGTCTTACAAAGTCCTTCCCTTTGGAAAAATATCCTAACTTTAAAAAAACCAATCTTAGTTAATCTGTTTTAAGACCACTTTAATTAAAAACCTCTTATGTATGGCATTGTTTTTGCTCAGTTCTGAATGCTGTAACCTCCGACTTGATGTCATGCTTGCCCTCACTCTCCCCTCCTCGCTCCATGCTTTCTCTCTTTTTCTAAAGGCTTCCATTGTTTGGCATGCCTGTGCTTCTTTCTCACTTCTTTGACTCTCTGTCCTCTCCCATCTCACTCTCTGTAGCCTTTCCCTACCACACTCAAGAAGAGAAGTGGGAAGGAGGAAAAAAAGATAATATAAGCAGAAAGAGGCCAACATGGTCATTTTCCAATAAAAGAAGGAGAGAATCAAGAAAAAACACTTTTTGAGGCTTTCTGTTTTTTGAGTCCATTAACCTAATGTCAGAGAGGAGGGAGTAGGGTGGGGTTTGTTATTTCTTCTTGGGTGAGCTATTTGCATGAGTGACTATGGATTTGGAGGCCTCTCCCATAGATGAAAATTCTTCTATGAAAATTATAGAATAATTTCCTGACTTACTAAGTCGAGGGGGTAAGTCAGAGAAAATGATCAACTTATCCCTTGAAAATAAATTCTTTCCTTTGGCCGATGGTGAAAGGCATAGGAAGACTCTAAATAAAGGCGTTCTGAAGATGTGGGCATGGGCCAGGAGCCATCGAGGTCTTGAGGTCTTTCCAGCTGCGTGGTTTGAGAGTTCTTAAACAGGAACACATGTTCTGGGAATCCACATCGTCACATATTTTCACTGTAGGGGAAGATGTTTGAAGGGCATGGCTCTAAAAATAAAGAACCTTATTCCTTTCAATGCATAGGAAACATGATGGAGAGCACTCAGGACCAGCTATCAGAAGATCCTCTGCACTGTGTTTTCAGACCCTTTTCCTTGGCTCTGTGACCTTAGGGAATTGACGAAGCTTCTCTAGGCTTCCAGCGTCTTTACCTATAAAGCTGAAATCACCCCATGCTGCCAACCTTGCAGGGTGCCAAGGATCAAATGCTACAAATGAAAGCCGGCTGTGGAGTGTTGTGTTCTACACATACACGAGGTATCTATCTTCCAGGTGTTACTGTTGTTTGTGACCCAGTTACAAGGTTACCAGGAATTGTGAACTCGCTGCCCAGGACTTCCTGCAGGGGAAGCCTGGAACAAGGTGGAATTCTGGCTCTGGGAGATTTTGTTTGGCTAGAAGAAATCACTTAGCCAGACTTTGTTCCCAATGCCATGCTGGGAAGTGAGGGCAAGTAGAAGGATGGTTCCACCAGGCCATTTAGAGATGCCTGCTTTCCCTGTCAGACCCAGGAAAGGACACTAAGTTGAATATCTTTGATAACATAATCACCTGGCATTGTCAAATCAAATAATGTTAGTTTAAGGAAGTTATAAATAAATATGGTTTTGATTTAAATTTGATTGGTTTCTCCTCCTGTGAATTTCGTAAATCCAACCACTTCTACCTACTACTTTATTTCAGGGCCCCATCTCCTCCTGCTTGGATGATTGCATCAGCCTTTATCTCTTTCCCTCTAGTCTCCAGTCTTTCCCCCATAATCAGATGTCCATGCCCATCCAGAATGAGTCTTTAAATCTCCAGCTGACTGTGTCACTTCCCTGCTTAACATTCTCCAGTATCTCCCCGTCGCCTTCAGGATCAAGTCAAAATTCCATATCGTGGTGTGTAAAGCCCAAACTTTCCTCTCCAGCAAGGCTACTCCCCACCGTACCCCTAGCCTAAGCTCATCCTAGCTTGGAAACATCTCGAGACCCTAATTCCAAATAAGATCACATCCACAGGAATGGTGGGTTAGGACCTCAACGTATCTTTTTGGGGAAACAGATTCAATTCTTAACACTTTTGTGTCTAAATTGCCATAAATTACTGTTTGTTCCACTTCCAAAATGTATCTTGAATCTGTCCACTTAGCTCCATCTCTTCTCCCGTTACAGTCCAAGTCACCATCAGCATCTTTATTGGTCCTCTGCTTCCACTTGGGTCCCCTCTGCTCTATTCCTTCCCAGTATCCTCCTGCATAAAGCCTCCAATGGCTCCCCATTGTGCAGTTCAGAAGGGCTTCCTGAACCTGGGGCTTGCCTTTCCTCCAGCCCTCCTCTCACTGTGTTCCTCTTTTCCCTCATGTCATTCAACCCATGGCTAACTCTCATGTCTACTTGGTTCACCAATATCTACTCAGTGTCTAGGAATGGCACATGCCATATAGTAAGTGCACATAAACACTTGAGTTGAGTGTTGAATTTAATGTTACTTTCTGTCCTACAGTAACTAAAATGAACTAAAGAAAGTCCCTGCCAAACAGGAGCTCTCAGTGAGGAAGACAAGCCCATACACAGAAAATATGGAGAAAATTCACAGTTCCCGTAGCATGTGCAATGGGGCAACCAGACAGATTCTGGTGGCTGGAAGAAGGCTGGGAGAGATTCCTCAGGGAAGGGGACATTTGAATTGAGTTGGTGAACCTCTAACTAAATCTAAACCATTATTAAAAACAATAACTTTAAGAAGCAGAATGATGGGAAAATATGTTAACAAATTAATAGGGGTGGCCCCTGGTTTTTAGCTTTTTGGAAGCTTTTACTTTCCTATTTTAATATTTCCAAATACTCCATCATGAATTTATTACTTTTTAATAATGAAAAACAAGTTTAAAAAATGTAAGGGAATGGTTCTTTCACACATGCACATATACATATATTCTCACCCAACAACCTTGCTATCTCATTGTGAGTTTTTTTCATCTGTTCTGGAAGCCAGTTACAGGTGCTGGGAATGAGCTCTTGAAAGAAATTTCCCCCAAACAAGAAAAAAAAAAAAAAGAAGAAGGAAAAAATGAGTAAAAGGATGAAAAATGCTAAAAGGCTTTTAGTCAGTTTATGAGCTAAATGCAAAAGGCAGGCAAAAGGCAGGCTGGAAGAGAAGGAGAGGAAATAGGATTTCCTTGTGATGCTCTACTTGTAAAAGTCAGTGGAGTTTTTTACAGGTACCAGCTCATCCTTCTTGAAAATCCTCTAACGGGGACAGGCTGTGAAGCAGCAATTGGAAAGATAAATGCTTTTCTTGGGAGTAATTTTAGCGCAGTGTGGAAATGCAAAGGGAAAAAAATTAAAGATTGAATGGAAAATCCATCCATGGGCCAACCCACAGCACAGAAGGGCTGAGGATGCTGTGTGCTCATCAGTGCCTTGTCCAGGGAGCCTCATTGACAGAGACCTTACTCAGGCACGGCCCCTCTCTCTGAGGGGCAGCTTGGACAGAGGGCATTTGGTATGGTACATACTCTCAGATTGGCTATTACTTTGGGGGTGCAGGAGAGTTGGAAAGTATAAGAAAATAAGAGCAACAAACAGTGATGTCCCCCCCCTTCATCAACAACACAAGTGTATTCTTCTTTAATGGGTATTTTGAAACATAATAGATAAATTTTTCTGAATGGAGCTGTTAGTGAAGAAATTGTCTTCAGTCTCTGATCCATCTCCAACTCAGTTCTTTTTCTACCCTATCGAGTCCTCTTGAACTAATGAAACAGGTCCCACAGCTCTCACTAAGACTTGTGTCTCCTCCTTTTTATCCCTCTCCCTGCCTCTTCCTTTTTATCTCTCTCCCCATTTAGTACTCTGCTGAAGTTGAGAATTTTCCAGATTCCTCATGGCAAGCTTGAGTGTTTTCCATTGCCCTGGCTTGAAGTCCCTAACCCCAGACAGCTGTGGGAAGCTGAAAACGGAGTGGCGCTGTATTGATATGAACTCTATTAAAAGTGGGGACCCACAGCTTTCTCCCCTCACCTTTGCCCACCTAGCTTTTCTCTCTATAGAAGTTTTGAAGTTAGAGAAGCTGAAATGATAGAGCATTCTGAATATATTTACTGTGGCCTCTGTACTTGGACCTTCTTAAGAGAAACATGGGTGACTGTAAAATCCTTCCTGGGACTGGATCACCAGATGATACACTCCTTTTCCAACAAGGATAACCAATGGCTAAAGATGAAAATCATGTCCCATGTCTAGAGCCTTAGCGTTTTGAGCTCTGAAGTATTTTTCTTCCAGTTATGGAAATTTTCATGCCCACAGGTGAACTGTGAAGCCCAATGGTTGACTCAAGACATTGAAAACAAGAGGGTCTATAGGAGTAATTTCATATTTAATTTAAAGCAGGAGATGGTTCAAAAAGACTTAACATAAAGGAGACGTTCCTTGGCCCAGTCTTCTTTAGCCACCTGTAGGAGGTTCCAAAGTACTTTTTCGGGTCCAGATTGCCCAACAAGTAGCTGGGACTATTTACTCCTCTTGTTTTCAATCCCCAGCCTGAGGGTCTGTCTGCTTCTTCATTTTAATAGTTGTCCTTTGAGGCTTAGATTGGGTCTTGTTAGATTTAGAATTAAATTGGAACCTGGGTTGGAGAAATTTTGTTTTTTTTCCCCTTTGGCTATAATTAAACATGGCAGCAGGGGACCAAAGGAGTGTAGACAAGATCACTCATTTTGTCCTCTTGTGGCCAAGAACCTGACTTGAAAAGCAGTGATTTTTAGATCATTGCTTTGGAGACCATAATGATCACCAGAATACTGTCTTTCCCAGCTGATGTATTATGACTATGATCCTGAGTTGAACCAGGACTGTCCCAATTTTAAAGCTAAAACTCCTGAGTCTTGGGAAACCCCTCAGCCCTGGGAAAACTGGGTTGGTTGGCCACCTATTTGGAATTAAAGTCTGAATTGATCGAAACAATGAGATAACCAGGGAGACATAGTTAACATCTGGTTTTAGTTTTCTTTTTGTGTGTGGGATGGACACTGCCCACAATTGTTTTACTGAAGAGCACTGGAATGGAGAAGGCAAAGAGATCTGGAGAAAGGGAGTATAGATGGAATATATATTACAGTGAGGCTCTAAGCTATCAAGGTAGCTTATCTTTAATGGTGACCAAGTTTAGTTCATAAGTGATACATGTGATAGCACAGAGATTGGACCTAAGTTAAAGAAAGCAATTTCTGCTCAGAAATATGGGATTGAGAATGAGACTCAGTGTAGAAAATCTTTCTGAATTCTCAGGCAGACATAGGTACTTTTGTCCTTGTGCTTCCATTGCATTTTGTACCTTGTTGTGTATCAGCAAATATCATTATATCTTAAATTTATTTGTGTGCATATAAACTCCTGGTGAGGAAAGTCTATGCATTTTCATTTTGGTGTTCCCAGCGCTAGGCATTGCACTTAATAAATAATGGATACTCAATAAATTGATAAATCAAATAAATGCAATCCTAGAGAAACGGGAATGAATGGTAAAGGAGACTGGAAAGTTCTCACCTTTACTTCCCCAAATTCATTGTGGAACAAGGTATGAACATTTATCCTGTGGGTTTTATTTTTATTTTATTTTATTATTTTATTATTATTTCCTGAGATACCATTAAATGAAAACTCAATTGTTTGTCTTTTCTTTGCTGAAATAGAGAAAAATCATTTGCCTATGGAAGGGTGGGGAGATTGGGGTGAGGGGTAATGGTGAGGGCATTTTTGAAGGTCAAAATGCAAATATCTGCCCTGTCTTCCAAGAAAAGGGGATTAGGCAATTATGCACCCATCTGAAAACTGACCAGCCTTCAGTACTCTTATAAGTTGACCTTCCCATCTTCCTGTGAAAGTGAAGGGACTTGTTCTGTTGTCTGCAAGTGTTCTTGGTAGCTATCCTTCTGGCTACCATCACCTTCTAGCTGCCCCATGAGGACCCATTTCTGCCATGCTTCCAGGACAGGAGCATGTGCCAAGGAGAAAGAGGGATACAGACTGCTCTCATGCCTTGATTGGGGAATTGAGGTGAGTGCACTGGAGACCCCTGAGCTGGCACAGTGGGCTGTGCATACCTCCCTGGATACTTCAGGAACAAATATTTCTTCTTCTACCTTTGCCTCCAGGTGAAGACTAGACCCATGGCAGGACTGGAAGGCTGGATTTTTGAGTCCTGAAATTCTCTACTCATTAGCCAACGTCCCTTCTGTCCTACTCCCCACCATGACCCTCTGGAACCACTGTTCCTACTAATTGTTTTGTCTATGGGAAAGGGATTTGTTAAGACTAGATTCTCCAGTCTTAAAAAATGCTGAGGATCAAGAGAAAGGATATAAAAATAAAGATGAACATGGAAGTAAATATCCAACTTTAAAACAATGTTATTGCATTTTTAGACTGACATCTCTCCATGGTTGTCTCCCATGGAGAAACAGGGCAGTGTTCATTTTTAAATTCTTCCTCCTGGAAGGAAACCCCAACAGTTGATGGACTACCTGAAATAGAGACTCAAGAGAGTGAGACCCAGAGAGATGGAGGTGTTCCTTCCCGTTCCTGTCTCAGAAGCATCTCCAGAGTTCTATGTTATTCCTGAGGTCCCTCCTCTTCCCCAATACTGGAACGTCCACCCCATTTAGGGAAAAGTTCACTCACCCTTGGGCTTGCCCTGTGTCCTCAATAGGACGAGCATTAGACTCCAAGACAGCAAGCTGGATGGCCACCCGAAAGGTGCACAGCTGCATTGGGGATGGGGTGACGGGGGGGAGTTGTTTGTAAGACAACTTTTTCTAGTTTCTAGAATGGTGGGTGCAGATTTTTAAAAACAGAAACCAAGAAACGCTATTGCTGTGCATGTGTAATGCTCTGTTACCAAGTAGTTTATCCTTTCCTTGTGGTAAAATGACACAGATGACATTGTCTTGAGAGGTTGCCAAGATTTACAGGCCCTCTGAACAGACTGTGGAGGTCTTCCCTGGGGAGACCATTTCCCAGAGGATTAGTTTCTGGATGACTTATGAAAAAAAGGCACCAGGCAATGACCTCAACCCACACAAAATGAGGAGGCCCTCGTGGCCCTTGTTCTGGGGATGTCTGCTCTCAAGATGGTTTTAAGTTGACTTAAAGGTAATAAAACTGCACTTCAAAATATTAGGCAGCCTTTGCTTCACTGATCAAAAGGAGCAAGGAGTTGCTTTTAATATTTAATCTGTTTTATATTGCACAGATCTGCTTGGACCAGTTATTTTGTGTTCTAATCAACATGTCCAGAGACTGAAGGGGTCCACTGCCTGAAAGAAGAGCAGCAAAGACCTCAAAGCTGAAGTAAATCTGACACCGAAACAGATTGCAGCAATGTAAGAAGAGAAAAATTCATTAAGCCAGACGCATTTGAACTGTGGGGACTACCAGTGGAACCGCAATGAAAGGAGACCAGACAAAAGCAGGCAATTTCTCTATTGGAAAATCAAAACTGCCATTTATGAGGATAAGTTGCAGTAATATGCTCATTACTCTGACTAATGCCCACTTTTGATTTTGAAGCAATGACAAAATGGTAGGGTTGTTTGAGATATGAATGAACAAACACTAAGTTTCCAAGAAGTTTTTGGTGATGTAGTTCATTAAAAAAATTGGATGGTACTTAAGTGTGGTTCATCTCAAATGTGCTTCCATAGGGACAATTCATTTTTATACAGCAATGCCAAACAGTTCATTTTAAGACTAAGTGACATGGCTCAGAATCAGACCATAAAGTTAGTTACAGAATATACGTATATATACATATATATAAACAAATAACAATTTTTATCATCACAATTGACTTTTTTTGCGTGAAAAGTAACATATATACAAAAAAAAAAAAACCCAATAAATTTCAAAGCACATCACAACAATTTGTTGTAGAACAGATTTCAGAGTTTCGTATGGGTTACAATTACACATTTTTTTCAGCTTTTACTTCTAGCTGCTTTAAGATACTGGAGATTAAAAGAAATATCAATATAATGATTCAGCACTCATACTCATTTGTTAAACCCCTACCTTTGATCTTTGTCCCACATTCTAGGGGTATTTGGGATAATTCCATTCTAAAATTTTCAAGTGGGAAGGGGCTCTCCATAAAATGGGATAGGGGGATGGAACTAGTTGATGTTCTGGAGAGGCTGGCCAGGACCTATCTGGTCCAGGGGCCCATTGGGAGGTTGTAGGTTTCTGGAAAGTTGCCCTAGTCCATGAACCTTTGTAGAATCTTATATAATGCCCTAGATGTTCTTTAGGATTGGCTGGAATGGTTTTGGTTGGGGTTTGGCGGGTTATGATAGGCAGCAAAGTTTAACTGAAGCTTGCATAAGAGTGACCTTGAGAGTACCCTCTCGACTCTATTTGAACTCTCTTAGCCACTGATACCTTATTTGTTACACTTCTTTTCCCCCTTTTGTTCAAGATGGCATTGTTGATCCCATGCTGCCAGGGAAACATTCACCCCTGAATGTCATGTCTCAGGTAAGGGGAGGGCAATAGTTTCATTTCCAGAGTTGGACTTTGAGAGAGAGAGGCCACATCTGACCAACAAAAGATGTCCTCTGGAAGTAACTCTTAGGCTTGCCTATAGGTAGGCTAAACTTCTCCATTACATACATAAGCTTCATAAGGGCAAGCCTCAAGATCAAGGACTTGGCCTATTGATTTGTGTGTCTTAATGTTTGACACAGGATCAGGAGTTTCCTTGGTGGTAAAGTTTAATAGTTCCGTATTTTTTCTCCCATCCCTCAAGGGACCTTGCCAATACTTTTTATTTTTAAATATTTTTATTGTAAACAACAAACATACCAACATTCTTGATATATAAACATTCTTCACATGGTTATCATCAGTGGCTCACAATATCATCACATAGATGTGTATTCATCACCATGATCATTTTTTTGAACATTTGTATTTCTCCAGCAAAAGAAAGTAAAAAGAAAAAAGAAAAAAGACCCTTATCCCTCCCTCTCATTGACCACTAGTATTTCAATCTACTCAATTTATTTAACTTTTGTTCCCCCTATTGTTTGTTTATCTCTTATCCATATTTTTAATCATCTGTCCATACCACAGGTAAAAGGAACATCATATACAAGGTTTTCACAATTATACAGTCACATTGTGAAAACTATATCATTATTCAGTCATCTTCAAGAAACATGGCTACTGGAACACAGCTCTACATTTTCAGGTACTTCCCTCTAGCCACCCTAATACACCATAAACTAAAAATGGGACATCTATATAATGCATAAGAATAGCCTCCAGGATGACCTCTCAACTCTGTTTGAAATCTCTCAGCCACTGACACTTTTTTATCTCATTTCTCTCTTCCCCCTTTTTGTTACAGAAGGTTTTCTCAATTCCTGGATACTAAGTACCAGCTCATCCTAGGATTTCTGTCCCACGTTGCCAAGATGGTTTATACCCCTGGAAGTAATGTCCCATGTAGAGAGGGGGAGGGCAGTGAGTTTGCTTACCGTGTTGGCTAAGAGAGGGAGGCCACATATGAGCAACAAAAGAGGTTCTCTGGGGGTGACTCTTAGGCCTAATTTTAAGTAGGCTTAGCTTACCCTTCGCAGGGATAAGTTTCATAGGGGCAAAGCCCAAGATGGAGGGTTTAGCCTATTGATTTGGTTGTCCCCACTATTTGTGAGAATGTCAGGAATTCTCCAAATGGGGAAGTTGAATTTTTCCCCTTTGCCAATACTTTTTATTATCTGCTTAATACACTGTGAGATGTATCCAGGCAATACATTAAGCTATACAGGATTAAAGGCCCTCATTATTATGCTGGGTTCCCTGTGTTTGGATTGTTCAAATGAGCTATACAAACAGGTTGAGTTAGATTATGTGCTACAGAAAATTTAGGTCTGGACAAAATAAACCTTTCTTTCTTTGGTCTCAAAAATAGATGAGGTTTGGGCTGACCACAGTATCTCAGTGGCAGAGTTCTTGCTTGCCATGCCAGAAGACCTGGGTTCGGTTCCTGGTACCTGATCATGTGTAAAAAAAAAAAAAAAAAAAAAAAAAAGAGGTTCTAAAATATAGACAATGCCTTCCTTACCCCTGTATTCTGAATTACCTTAATCCCAACATGATTGGCCTCATTTTTATCTCTAAATATCAGGTTATACATATATAAAAACAGCCTCTAAAGATCCAGAAAAAACAATTACCAGTCTGGACTAAATGTGATTGCTGTAAGAGCTTACAGTCTAGGCCCCTGTTTTCTTATAAGTATTTTCTAAATGAGACCATACAATATTTGCTCTTTTGTTTCTGTTTTTTTTTTTGCCTCACCAAATGTTCCACAGGTTAATTCACAATGTTGCATGCTTAACAACTTTGTTCCTTCTTGTAGCAGCACAATATATGATCATATGTTTACACCACCATTCACCAATCTTCTTCGGCCATCTCCATTCATTGGCCATCGAGTATAATGTCCAAAGTCAACAGTCCATCAACACTCTGAATTTTAGATAATTTCATTGTTCCCAAGAGAAAGATAACCAATAAACACACCCTCGCCAAATAGAAAATCAAAACCTCCTTTGTCCTCCCCTCATTATTCACCTCTGATACTGCTGCTGTACTGCTGCTGTTTTCCTATTAAACATCATAAACATCCACAGCATCTGTATTAGTTAGGGTTCTCTAGAGAAACAGAATCAACAGGGAACACTTGCAAATATAAAATTTATATAAGTGTCTCACGTAACCGCATGAATGCAGAGTCCAAAATCCACAGGGCAGGCTGCGAAGCTGACAACTCTGATGGATGGCCTGGATGAACTCCACAGGAGAGGCTCACCAGCCAAAGCAGGAATGGAAACCTGTCTCCTCTGAGTCCTCCTTAAAAGGCTTCCCATGATTAGATTTAGCATCACTAATTGCAGAAGACACTCCCCCTTGGCTGATTACAAATGGAATCAGCTGTGGATGCAGCTGACGTGATCATGACCTAATCCTATGAAATGTCCTCATTGCAACAGACAGGCCAGCACTTGCCCAATCAGATAAACAGGTACCACAACTTAGCCAAGTTGACACGTGTCCCTAACCATGACAGTCCACCCCTTGTCAACTTGGCACCTGTATATATATCGCCTTAAACCAAACTTAATTTCCAAATGAAAACAAATAAGCACACATTTTTTCTTTTACCTGACAATACTCAACTGTCCTGCATAAAACTGGAAATATATTACATCTCTCCAGAATAGGGTGCAAATCCTTGGGCAACATTCATTCTTAAACTTGATATCTTACAACTTAAATAGTATAACATGAACAAAACAGCATTACAGTCCTCTTTTCTGTAACTGATCACGTGGTTGAAGTTCATATTTATCACTTCCTTCTTCCACTACCCATTCCATGTTCCCTTTCCCCTCAGCAAGCACTTCAGCTGGCCATGGTTCTTTGCCTGGTGGGGTGACCCAAACCTTCATTCCTGAAGTTCCAGAGCCATTAGTAGTCCTGCCTGGATTGTGTTGTTGCAGTTTTCCATTGATTTTAATCACAGGGCATGGTAGTACTAATAGACACCCCAGGGGATCTCCTATATTCCAAGAAAACTCTTCTTTACCTCCATTATGTAGTTGCAGTCCTACTTCCTTCTGATAGTCAGGGTCAATTACCCCAGATAATAATGTAATCCCCTTCTTGGCTTGTTGATCCAGAGGCATAAGTAGCCCAAAGTGACCAGGTGGCAATGTTAACTTCCAGTTCAGTGGTATCACTGTTGTTTCTCCTGGAGGAAGCACACCCTGTTTTGGAACTAAAACCTGTAGACCAGCAGAACTCAGGGTAGCAGGGACAGGAAGCAAAAATTTTCCTAGTGGATCACTAGGGGTAATAGTGAGTGGTACTATGCCCATTTCCTCCCCTTGGTTTCTGGACCCATGGATCCTGGCTATGGGAGAAACAGCACCATACAGCGGATGCTGATTCAGAGCATACACAGCTTCCTGGAGAACATTGCCCCAGCCTTTCAAGTTTTTACCACCTAGTCAGCACCGTAATTGAGTTTTCAAAAGACCATTCCACCATTCTATCAATCCAGCTGCTTCTGGATGATGGGGAACACGGTAAGACCAGAGAATTCCATGAGCATGTGCCCATTCCCGCACTTCATTTGCTGTGAAATATGTTCCTTGATCCGAAGCAATGCTATGCGGAATACCATGAAGATGGATAAGGCATTCTGTAAGCCCACGGATGGTAGTTTTGGCAGAAGCGTTGTGTGCAGGGAAAGCAAACCCATATCCAGAGTATGTGTCTATTCCAGTTAGAACAAATTGCTGCCCCTTCCATGAAGTGAGTGGTCCAATGTAATCAACCTGCCACCATGTAGCTGGCTGGTCATCTCGGGGAATGGTGCCATATCGGGGGCTGAGTGTGGGTCTCTGCTGCTGGCAGATTGGGCACTCAGCAGTGGCTGTAGCCAGGTCAGCCTTGGTGAGTGGAAGTCCATGTTGCTGAGTCCATGCATAACCTCCATCCATACCATCATGACCACTTTGTTCATGAGCCCATTGGGCAATGACAAGAGTTGCTGGGGAAAGAGGCTGACTTGTATCCACAGAACGGGTCATCTTATCCACTTGATTATTAAAATCTTCCTCTGCTGAAGTCACCCTCTGGTGTGCATTCACATGGGACACAAATATCTTCGTTTTTAGCCCACTCAGAAAGGTCTATCCACATACTTCTTCCCCAGACCTCTTTGTCACTAATTTTCCAATTATGGTCTTTCCAAGTCCCTGACCATCCAGCCAAACCATCAGCAACAGCCCATGAGTCAGTATACAAATGCACCTCTGGCCAGTTTTCCTTCCAAGCAAAAATGAACAACCAGATGCACTGCTCGAAGTTCTGCCCACTGGGAGGATTTCCCCTCACCACTGTCCTTCAAGGACACCCCAGAAAGGGGTTATAATGCTGCAGCTGTCCACTTTTGGGTGGTACCTGCATATCGTGCTGAACCATCTGTAAACCAGGCCCGAGTTTTCTCTTCCTCAGTCAATTCACTGTAAGGAACTCCCCAAGAGGCCACAGCTGTGGTCTGAGAAAGAGAAGGTAATGTGGCAGCAGGAGTGGAAACCATGGGTATTTGTGCCACTTCTTCATGTAACTTACTTGTGCCTTCAGGACCTGCTCTGGCTCTATCTTGTATATACCATTTCCATTTTACAATAGAGTGCTGCTGTGCACGCCCAACTTTATAGCTTGGTGGGTCAGACAACACCCAAATCATGATAGGCAACTCAGATCTCATGGTAACTTGGTGGCCCATGGTTAAGCGTTCAGTCTCTACTAAGGCCCAGTAGCAGGCCAAAAGCTGTTTTCCAAAAGGAGAGTAGTTATCTGCAGCAGATGGTAAGGCTTTGCTCCAAAATCCTAAGGGTCTGCATTGTGATTCTCCTATAGGGGCCTGCCAAAGGCTCCAGACAGCATCTCTATTTGGCACTGACACTTCCAGCACCATTGGATCTGCTGGATCATACGGCCCAAGTGGCAGAGCAGCTTGTACAGCAGCCTGGACCTGCCGCAGAGCCTCCTCTTGTTCAGGTCCCCACTCAAGATTATCAGCTTTTCTGGTCACTCGATAAATGGGCCGGATTAGCACACCCAAATGAGGAATATGTTGTCACCAAAATCCAAAAAGACCAACTAGGCGCTGTGCCTCTTTTTTGGTTGTGGGAGGGGCCAGATGCAGCAACTTATCCTTCACCTTACAAGGGATATCTCGACATGCCCCACACTACTGGACACCTAGAAATTTTACTGAGGTGGAAGGCCGCTGTATTTTTGTTGGATTTATCTCCCATCCTCTGACACGCAAATGCCTTACCAGTAAATCTAGAGTAGTTGCTACTTCTTGCTCACTAGGTCCAATCAACATGATATCATCAATATAATGGACCAGTGTGATGTCTTGTGGGAGGCAGAAATGATCAAGGTCTCTGCGAACAAGATTATGACATAGGGCTGGAGAGTTGATATACCCCTGAGGTAGGACAGTGAAAGTATATTGCTGACCTTGCCAGCTGAAAGCAAACTGTTTCTGGTGGTCCTTACTAATAGGTATTGAGAAAAAAGCATTTGCCAGATCAATAGCTGCATACCAGGTACCAGGGGATGTATTGATTTGCTCAAGCAATGATACTACATCTGGAACAGCAGCTGCAATTGGAGTTACCACCTGGTTGAGTTTACGATAATCCACTGTCATTCTCCAAGACCCATCTGTTTTCTGCACAGGCCAAATAGGAGAGTTGAATGGGGATGTGGTGGGAATCACCACCCCTGCATCTTTCAAGTCCTTAAGAGTGGCAGTAATCTCTGCAATCCCTCCAGGAATATGGTATTGCTTCTGATTTACTATTTTGCTTGGTAGGGGCAGTTCTAGTGGCTTCCACTTGGCCTTTCCCACCATAATAGCCCTTATTGCACGAGTTAGAGCACCAACGTGGGGATTCTGCCAGTTGCTCTGTATGTCTATGCCAATTATACATTCCAGAACTGGGGAAATAACTACAGGGTGGGTCCGGGGGCCCACTGGGCCCACTGGACCCACTGTGAGACAGACCTGAGCTAAAACTCCATTGATCACCTGGCCTCCATAAACCCCCGTTCTGACTGGTGGTCCAGAGTGACGTTTTGGGTCCCCTGGAATTAATGTCACTTCTGAACCGATGTCTAATAATCCCTGAAATATCTGATCATTTCCTTTTCCCCAATGCACAGTTACCCTGGTAAAAGGCCGTCGGTCTCCTTGGGGAAGACTTAGAGGAAGATTAACAGTATAAATTTGTGGCAGTGTAATAGGTTTCTCCCCCATAGGGACCTGGCCTCCCCTTCATTCAAGGGGCTCAGGGTCTGTAACCTGTTTCAAGTCTGGAAATTGATTAAGGGGCCGTGACTCTGTGTTTTTGTAATTCAGGTTAGACTTCTGTTCCCTTGACCTAGAACTCTTTTGTTTATACAGCTCCAACAAGAATTTAGTAGACTGCCCTTCTATTGTATTTCTAGGTACCCCATGATTTACTAGCCAATGCCACAAATCTCTGCATATCGTATAATTCTGAGGCCTCCTTTGAGTTTGCTGTCTATTATAATAGCCGTGTCTACCCTGTCTTTGGTGATTAAGTGCTGCCACCTGGCTTCTGCCAACTCGGGATCCTGTCATCCCCATTGTGTTTAAGGATTCCAGCTCAGTGACAGCAGTTCCTACAGTAATATCTGACCTACAGAGAAGTGCAAGCACAGAGGTCTTTAGGGATGATGGTGCTAGTCTCACAAATTTATTTCTCACTGGTCTGGTAAAAGGTGCATCTTCAGGACATTCCTGGGGTGTAAGAGCAGGCTTTGCATGATAAATCCACTCTAACATTCCAATCTCTCTAAGCCTCTGGATCCCCTCATCTACATTATACCAGGGCAGTTCTGGCATTTCAACCTCAGGTGATGTCAGCCACCTTTTGATCCATGTTTCAACCAACCACCCAAACAAGCTGCTAACACCTTTTCTAACTGCTCGAGCTATAACATTGAATGCAGAATCTCTGCTTAGTGGGCCCATATCAATAAATTCAGCCTGATCCAGCCTTATATTCCTCCCACCATTATCCCACACTCTTAAAATCCATTGCCACACATATTCCCCTGATTTCTGTCCATATAAATTGGAAACTCACACAGTTCTTTTGGAGTATAACATACCTCCTCATGTGTGATACTTTGTACCTCACCTTTAGGGGTCTGTTGGGACTTTAGTCTAGTTATAGGTCAAGAAGAAATGAGGGGGGCGGGCCGCGGTGGCTCAGCGGGCAAAGTGCTTGCCTGCTATGCCGGAGGACCTCGGTTCGATTCCCGGCCCCAGCCCATGTAACAAAAACAAAGAAACAAAATACAATAAAACAAGAAAATGTTTAAAGATGTTTCCCTTTCTTCCTTCCTTCCTTCCTTCTATCCTTCCTTCCTTCTCTCTGTCTTTCCTTTAAAAAAAAAAAAAAAAAAAAGAAGAAATGTGGGGTGGTGGGGGTGGGTCATGAAAAGAATTAGAAATATCTTCCAAGCCATTTGCTTCAAGGCCTTCATTTGCAGTTTCATCTGGTGAAACAGGAATAATCACTGTAGGGCTAATCCCTTCAGGAGGAGGCTGGGTGGCCAATTCCTCAAGGCAGGCTGGAGGTGGGGCAGCTATGTCCTCAGGGCAGACTATTACAGGGTTATCTAGAGAAGACTCAGCATGGCCTAGGGTTTCAACCTCACCCCCAACATCATTATCAATCCATATGTCACCATCCCATTTTTCAGGGTCCCACTCCTTTCCAATCAATGCCCTCACTTTAACGGCAGACACCATGCAAGACTGAGATTTCAGTTTATGTGGTAAAGTTGCTACTCTAACAATAAGATTCTGAGTCTGATTTTCAGAGATCTCAAGTCTATGGCTACAGGAAATAAGATTTTCCTTCAGGATACTCATAGAAACATCTACATCTTTCAGACGGGGCTTAAGCTTCTCGTTTGAAGCCTTAAGCCCATCCCTTTCACCCCTTAATGTAGACAGTGTATCTAACAACAACCAACCAATACCTCTATAACTCTTATTTCTACAAAACTCTGTAAAGGTGTCAAAAACATTATCCCCCAGAGTCTGGCTTCGTACAAGCGAAGCATTAGGAGAATCGAATGATGATATTTTTATTATCTCCTTTGCCAACTCACTCCATGGATTGGGAGTGTCATTCTGATTATGGGAATCAGAGTCCTTAGTGTCTCTGAGTCCAGTCAGAGTAGAAAACCATTCATAAAAACCCATTTTTAAGATTCTGTTTCTTAAGAACCACTCCTGGTACCAAGATGTATTAGTTAGGGTTCTCTAGAGAAACAGAATCAACAGGGAACACTTGCAAATATAAAATTTATAAAAGTGTCTCACATAACCGCAGGAATGCAGAGTCCAAAATCCACAGGGCAGGCTGCGAAGCCGATGACTCCGATGGATGGCCTGGATGAACTCCGCAGGAGAGGCTCACCAGCCAAAGCAGGAATGGAAACCTGTCTCCTCTGAGTCCTCCTTAAAAGGCTTCCCATGATTAGATTTAGCATCACTAATTGCAGAAGACACTCCCCTTTGGCTGATTACAAATGGAATCAGCTGTGGATGCAGCTGACATGATCATGACCTAATCCTATGAAATGTCCTCATTGCAACAGACAGGCCAGTGCTTGCCCAGTCAGATAAACAGGTACCACAACTTAGCCAAGTTGACACATGTCCCTAACCATGACAGCATCTAATAGTAGTTTTCTACTGAATGTATACACTCTTTGTACAAGAGTCATACCTTTGCAGTATTTCATGCAACAACTTATTCATGTTTGAAGTGTTAATCAGCGGGACACATGGGTCTATACAACCCCTTTCAATTATGTTCACCTTCAATATGGTAATATTACTTATAGACCCACTAGTGAACTGCTTTCACTTCTATTTATTCCCTCACATTTGAGTTCAATCTCATTAGCCAATCGTTTACCCATCTGAAGCTTCTATGTATTGTTAAAAAACCTGTATTCTGTATTATAAGCCTCTGATTTTACCTTTATCATGGTCATAAAATTGGAGTCACACAGTATCTATCCTTTTGTGTCTGGCTTATTTTACTCAGCATTATGTCCTCAAGAGTCATCCATCTTGTCATGTGCTTTAGGATGTTATTTCATCTTACTGCTGCATTATATTCCATCTTATATACCACACTTTGTTAATCCACTCATCTGTTGATGGGCATTTGGATTGTTTCCATCTTTTGGTGATTGTAATAATGCTGCTATGAACATCAGAGTACAAATGTCTGTTTGTGTTACTGCTTTCTGCTCTTCTGGGTGTATACCGGCTAGTTGTACAGAGAGGTCATAGGGCAACTCAATATTTAGTTTCCTAAGGAACTGTCAAACTGTCTTCCGTATTCCCACCAGCAGTGCATAAGGGTCCCAATTTCTCCACATCCTCTCCAACATTTGCAGTTTTCTGTTTGTTTAATAGCAGCCATTCTTATAAGTGTGAGGTGGTATCTCACTGTAGTTAGTTTTGATCTGCATTTCCCTTCTAGCCAATGAAAATGAGCATCTCTTCATGTGCTTTTGAGCAATCTGTGTTTGCTCTTCAGAAAAATACCTATCATATCTTTAGCTCATTTTGTAATTGGATTGTTCTTTTGTTGTTGAGTTGTATGATTTCTTGATGTCTACAGGATGTCAAACCTTTTTCTGATGTATGATTTCCAAATATCTTCTCCCATTGAGTTGGCTGCCTCTTCACCTTTTTGACAAAGTCTTTTGAGGTGCAGAAGCTTTTGATTTTAAGGAGCTCCCATTTATCTAATTTTTCTTTTGTTGCTTGTGTTTTGGACACAAAGTTTAGGAAACTGCCTCCTATTACAAGGTTTGAAGATGCTTTTCTACATTTTCTTCCAGGAGCTTTTTGGTACTAGTTCTTATATTTAGGTGTTTGATCCACTTTGAGTTAATTTTTGTATAGGGTGTAAGGTAGGGTCTTCTTTCATTCTTTGGATATTGACATCCAGTTCTCCTATGCCCATTTATTGAAAAGACTATTTTGTACCAGTTCGGTGGATTTAGGGACCTTATCAAAAATCAGTTGACCGTAGATTTGGTGGTCTCTTCCTGCACTCTTGATTTATTCCGTTGGTCAATACTCTTATCTTTGTGCCAGTACCATGCTGTTTTAACCACTGTGGCTTCATAATAAGTTTTAAAATCAGGAAGTGTTAATCCTCCCACTTCATTCTTCCTTTTCTTAGGATGTTTTTTTAGCTATTTGGGTTCACTTTCCCTTCCAGATGACTTTGGTGGCTAGCTTTTCCAAGTCTTCCAAGTAGGTTGTTGGAGATTTGATTGGTACTGTGTTGAATCTGTAGATTAGTTTGGGTAGAATTGACATCTTAACTATATTTAGCCTTCTTAACCATGAGCAGGAAATGTTTTTCCACATATATAGCTCTCCTTTGAATTCTTTTAGCAATGTTATGTAGTTTTCTGGGTACAAGTCCATTGCATCCCTAGTTAAGTTCATTCCTAGGTACTTGATTCTTTCAGTTACTATTTTGAATGGATTTTTTTCCTCAATTGACTCCTCAGTTAGGTGATTGCTTATGTATAGAAATATTACTGATTTTTGCAAATTAATTTTATATCCTGCCACCTTGCTGAATTTGTTTATTAACTCAAGTGACTTTGTTGTAGATGTCTCAGGATTTTCCAGGTATAGTATCATATCGTCTTCAAATGATGAAAGTTTTACCTCTTCCTTTCCAATTTGGATGCCTTTTATTTCTTCTTTCCTACTTGATTGCTCTAGTTAGAACTGGTAGTACAATATTGAATAATAGTAGTGACTGAGGACATCCTTGTCTCATTCCCAATTTTAGGGAGAAAGCTTTCAGTCTCTCTCCATTGAGTACAATACTGGGTATGGGTTTGTCATATATGCTTGTGCTGATTTGAAAGGATTTATGTACCCTAGAAAAGCCATGTTTTAATCCTAATCAGTCTTGTGAGAGCAATGGCTTCTTCTAATCCCTATTCAGTACAATAAGTTGGAAACTTGACTAGGTTATCTCCATGGAGATGTGACTAATCAACTGTGGTATTAAACTCGATTAGATGGAGACGTGTCTCCACCCATTCTACGTGGGTCTTAATTAGCTTATTGGAATCCTATAAAACAGGAGACATTTTGGAGGGAGTTCCTTCTGAGCATAAGGAGAGAGCCACTGAACCACGACAGAAGGATGAGAGAACCATGAAGTCCACCAGCCAGCGACCTTTGGAGATGAAGAAGAAAAATGCCTCCTAGGGAGCTTCATGAAGCAAGAAGCCTGTAGAGAAAACCAGCAGGCACCTCCGTATTTGCCACATGCCTTTCCAGCTGAGAGAGAAGTGCTGAACATCACTGGCCTTCTTGAACTAAAATATCTTTCCCTGGACACCTTAATGGACATTTCTATAGACTTGTTTTAATTTGGACCATTTCCCAGCCTTAGAACTATAAACTAGCAACTCATTAAATTTCCCTTTTTAAAAGTCCTTCTGTTTCTGGTATGTTGCATTCTGGCAGCTAGCAAACTAGAACAATGCCCTTTATCATATTGAGGAAGTTACCTTTGATTCTTACCTTTTGAAGTGTTTTTATCAGAAAAGGATATTGAATTTTGTTGAATGCTTTTTCAGCATCTATCAAGATGATCTTGTTTTTTTTCCCTTTCAATTTGTTAATGTGCTGTATTACATTAATTGATTTTCTTGTTTTGAGCCATCCTTGCATTCCTGGTATGACCCCCCCACTTGAATTTTTGATGTCTTGTTAATTCTTTTAATGTGTTGTTGGATTCGATATGCTTGCATTTGGTTGAGAATTTTCGCATCTGTTCATTAGGGAGATTGGCCTGTAATTTTCCTTCCTTATAGCATCTTTACCCAGTTTTGATAATAAAATGATGGTAGCTTCATACAATGACTTAGGTAGTGTTCATTTTTCCTCAATTTTTTGGAAAAATTTGAGCAGGATTGATGTTAGTTCTTTTTGGAATGTTTGATAAAATTCCCTTGTGAAGCCATCTTCCCCTGGGCTTTTCTTTGTAGGAATATTTTTTTTTAATTAATTAAATAAAAAAAAAGAAATTAACACAACATTTAGAAATCATTCCATTCTACATATGCAATCAGTAATTCTTAATATCATCACACAGATGTATGATCATCATTTCTTAGTACATTTGCATCGATTTAGGAAAAGAACTAGCAAAACAACAGAAAAAGATATAGAATGATAATATAGAGAAAAAAATAAAAATAATAATAAAAATAAAAAATAAAAAAATATATAAAAAGAAACAAAACAAAACAAACAAACAAACAAACAAACCAACAAACAAAAAACAAAAAAAACACTATAGCTCAGATGCAGCTTCATTCAGTGTTTTAACATAATTACATTACAATTAGGTATTATTGTGCTGTCCATTTTTGAGTTTTTGTATCTAGTCCTGTTGCACAGTCTGTATCCCTTCAGCTCCAATTACCCATTATCTTACCCTGTTTCTAACTCCTGCTGGTCTCTGTTGCCAATGACATATTCCAAGTTTATTCTCGAATGTCGGTTCACATACAGTATTTGTCCTTTAGTTTTTGGCTGGACTCACTCAGCATAATATTCTCTAGGTCCATCCATGTTATTATATGCTTCATAAGTTTATTCTGTCTTAAAGCTGCATAATGTTCCATCATATGTATATACCACAGTTTGTTTAGTCACTCGTCTGTTGATGGACATTTTGGCTGTTTCCATCTCTTTGCAATTGTAAATAACGCTGCTATAAACATTGGTGTGCAAATGTCCATTTGTGTCTTTGCCCTTAAGTCCTTTGAGTAGATACCTGGCAATGGCATTGCTGGGTCGTATGGCAATTCTATATTCAGTTTTTTGAGGAACTGCCAAACTGCCTTCCACAGTGGTTGCACCATTTGACATTCCCACCAACAGTGGATAAGTGTGCCTCTTTCTCCGCATCCTCTCCAGCACTTGTCATTTTCTGTTTTGTTGATAATGGCCATTCTGGTGGGTGTGAGATGATATCTCATTGTGGTTTTGATTTGCATTTCTCTAATGGCCAGGGATATTGAGCATCTCTTCATGTACTTTTTGGCCATTTGTATTTCCTCTTCTGAGAGGTGTCTGTTCAAGTCTTTTCCCCATTTTGTAATTGGGTTGGCTGTCTTTTTGTTGTTGATTGAATAATCTCTTTATAAATTCTGGATACTAGACCTTTATCTGATATGTCGTTTCCAAATATTGTCTCCCATTGTGTAGGCTGTCTTTCTACTTTCTTGATGAAGTTCTTTGATGCACAAAAGTGTTTAATTTTGAGGAGCTCCCATTTATGTATTTATTTCTTCAGTGCTCTTGCTTTAGGTTTAAGGTCCATAAAACCACCTCCAGTTGTAAGATTCATAAGATATCTCCCTACATTTTCCTCTAACTGTTTTATGGTCTTAGACCTAATGTTTAGATCTTTGATCCATTTTGAGTTAACTTTTGTATAGGGTGTGAGATATGGGTCCTCTTTCATTCTTTTGCATATGGATATCCAGTTCTCTAGGCACCATTTATTGAAGAGACTGTTCTGTCCCAGGTGAGTTGGCTTGACTGCCTTATCAAAGATCAAATGTCCATAGATGAGAGGGTCTATATCTGAGCACTCTATTCGATTCCATTGGTCAATATATCTATCTTTATGCCAGTACCATGCTGTTTTGATCACTGTGGCTTCATAATATGCCTTAAAGTCCGGCAGCGTGAGACCTCCAGCTTCGTTTTTTTCCCTCAAGATACTTTTAGCAATTCGGGGCACCATACCCTTCCAGATAAATTTGCTTATTGGTTTTTCTATTTCTGAAAAATAAGTTGTTGGGATTTTGATTGGTATTGCATTGAATCTGTAAATCAATTTAGGTAGGATTGACATCTTAACTATATTTAGTCTTCCAATCCATGAACACGGTATGCCCTTCCATCTATTTAGGTCTTCTGTGATTTCTTTTAACAGTTTTTTGTAGTTTTCTTTGTATAGGTCTTTTGTCTCTTTAGTTAAATTTATTCCTAAGTATTTTATTCTTTTAGTTGCAATTGTAAATGGAATTCGTTTCTTGATTTCCCCCTCAGCTTGTTCATTGCTCGTGTATAGAAATGCTACAGATTTTTGAACGTTGATCTTGTAGCCTGCTACTTTGCTGTACTCATTTATTAGCTCTAGTAGTTTTGTTGTGGATTTTTCCGGGTTTTCGACGTATAGTATCATATCGTCTGCAAACAGTGATAGTTTTACTTCTTCCTTTCCAATTTTGATGCCTTGTATTTCTTTTTCTTGTCTAATTGCTCTGGCTAGAACCTCCAACATGATGTTGAATAATAATGGTGATAATGGACATCCTTGTCTTGTTCCTGATCTTAGGGGGAAAGTTTTCAATTTTTCCCATTGAGGATGATATTAGCTGTGGGTTTTTCATATATTCCTTCTATCTTTTTAAGGAAGTTCCCTTGTATTCCTATCTTTTGAAGTGTTTTCAGCAGGAAAGGATGTTGAATCTTGTCAAATGCCTTCTCTGCATCAATTGAGATGATCATGTGATTTTTCTGTTTTGATTTGTTGATATGGTGTATTATATTAATTGATTTTCTTATGTTGAACCATCCTTGCATACCTGGGATGAATCCTACTTGGTCATGATGTATAATTCTTTTAATGTGTTGTTGGATTCGATTTGCTAGAATTTTGTTGAGGATTTTTGCGTCTATATTCATTAGAGAGATTGGTCTGTAGTTTTCTTTTTTTGTAATATCTTTGCCTGGTTTTGGTATGAGGGTGATGTTGGCTTCATAGAATGAATTAGGTAGTTTTCCCTCCACTTCGATTATTTTGAAGAGTTTGAGGAGAGTTGGTACTAATTCTTTCTGGAATGTTTGATAGAATTCACATGTGAAGCCGTCTGGACCTGGACTTTTCTATTTAGGGAGCTTTTGAATGACTGATTCAATTTCTGTACTTGTGATTGGTTTGTTGAGGTCATCTATTTCTTCTTGAGTCAAAGTTGGTTGTTCATGCCTTTCCAGGAACCCATCCATTGTAGGAATATTTTTAATGCCTGATTGTGTCTCTTTTACTTGTGATGGGTTTGCTGAAGTCTTCTATTCCTTGTTTCCAGGAATTTGTCCATTTCGTCTAGGTTGTCTACTTTGTTGGCATATAGTTGTTCATAGTATCTTCTTGTGATTTTATTTTCAGTGTCTGTGGTAATGACCATCCTCTCATTTCTGATTTTGTTTATTTGCATCCTTTCTCATTTTCTCTTTGTCAGTCTTGCTAGTGGTCCATCAATTTTATTGAATTTCTCAAAGAGCCAACTTTTAGTTTTACTGATTCTTTCTATTGTTCTTTTGTTCTTCCATTCGTTGAACTCTCCCTCTCTCTCTTTTTTTTTTTAAACAGGATCTGCAAGCCACATTTATTGATCTATTACTGGACATATACCAAGAAGTGTGATGGGAACAGGTAAGAATTTGAAGAAGCAAAATATAAATGTTAATTCTAACTATGGAAGAAGTACAAATTTGTCCAACTTATGCATTATAATGAAATTATGATGTTTATTGAAATGATAAGCTAAATATTAATGCAATAAAATTTTGTTAAAAATTGTGTTTAGCATAAAATTACCCTAAAATGGGTTGGTAAATGCCTATATAGTATCAATTCTTTTTGTACACATAGATTTCATGAATACTACAAATACTTTGACCCATAGTTGAGAAACTCATGGTTGACAACATACACACAGTTCCTCTAAGTAACATAATACCATTTGCATTAAATCCATTTAACCATTAAAGTCCACCTTATTTTTGGTTTAGCTTTCCACCAAGTTCTCTTCAGAATAGTTTATTTCTCTTTTGTCTGGTCATGTTCTTCAAAGTTTCTGATTTCATTTTTCAAACAGTTTATCATTTCATGACTTGCTTTTACTCTCTCTTTAAGGTCTGCAATTCCAAAGCTTATTGTTTTCTTGGCAACTCCTAATTTTTCTCTAGTTTTCACTTCAAGTTCTGCAAATTTTGTTTCATGCTTATAGGCTCCTAATGTTAGTTGCCAAGATGTTAATAATTGCTGCATCATTGCTGTTTGATCTTGAAATATCATTTCATCATGAAACTCTGAAGCCACTGTCTTTTTCCCCAGCATTGCATTAGTGTCTGATTTAAATAGCTTTAATAAATGATACAGGGTTATAGGTCTCTCACCTGGGCCAATGAAAAATGTTTTGATGATTATTTCAAATTCACCCCCTCCTGCTTCAGTAATTTCATATGGAGGCTTAGTAACAGCTCTTAAAGGATTTCCATAATTTTAGGCAAATTAAACGACTTTTATCACAGAAGTTGACATATCAGTTCTGAGGCTGAGAAAATGTTCAAATCAAGGCACTATCAAGGCAATGGTTTTGGAGATCCTGGTCTCCTGTCACATGGTAAGGCACATGGCAGCATCTGCTGACCTCTCCCTTCTCTTCCAGGTTTCACTGGTTCCAGTTTTTGGCTTCCATGGCTCTCTCAGTTTCTGTGGCTTTAGTCTTTGTTATTTCTCCTCTTCTATTTGCTTTGGGGTTAATTTTCTGTTCTTTCTCAAGTTCTCCCAGGTGAGCAGTTATGTCCTCGATTTTTGTTCTTTCTTCTTTTTATTAATATAGGCATTTACGGCAATAAATTTTCCTGTCAAACAGCCTTTGCTGTATCCCATAAATTCTGATACATTATATTCTCATTTTCATTCATCTTCATCTCCAGATAGCTACCAATTTCTCCTTTGACCCACTGGTTGTTTAAAAGTGTGTTATTTAATCTTTATATATTTGTGAAAGATCTTGTTCTTTGGTGATACAGCTTCATTCCATTGTGATCAGAGAAAGTGCTTTGAATAATTTCAATGTTTTAAAATTTATAAAGACCTGTTTGTGCCCCAGCATATGATCTATCCTGGGGAATGTTTCATGAGCACTAGAAAATAATGTATATCCTGGGGTGTTTGTGTGTAACAACATATATATGTCTATTAGGTCTAATTCTTTTATCAAGTTGTTTAAGTTCTCTATTTCTTTGTTGATCCTCTGTCTGGTTGTTCTATCTATACAGGAGAGTGGTGTATTGAAGTCTCCTACTATTATTGTTGAAACAACCATTACTCCCTTCAGTTTTGCCAATGTCTCTCTTATGTACTGATGAACTCCTTGATTGGGAACATAAACATTTATGATTGTTGTTTCTTCTTGGTGAGCTGTCCCTTTTATTAATATATAGTGTCCTTCTTTGTCTCTTATGATGTCTTTACATTTAAAGTCAATTTTGTCTGATATTAGTTTAGCCACTCCCACTTTCTTTTGGTTACAACTCACATGGAACATCTTTTTCCATCCTTTCACTTTTAATCTATTTGTCTCCTTGTGTCTAAGATTAGTCCCTTGTAAGCAGCATATAGCTGGATTATATTTCTTAATCCATTCTGCCAATCTGTATCTTTTTTTCATTCTGGGTGCATATCTGGGAATCAAACCCAGGTCTCCTGCATGAAAGGTGAGCATTCTACCACTGAACCACCCAATCTGTATCTTTTAATTAGTAAGTTTAGTCCATTAACATTCAAAGTTATTACTGAAAAGGTGTTACTTGAATCCACCATCTTATCCTTTGGATTTTATTTGTCAAAACTATATATTCTTTTCCCTTTTTCTCTTTTTATCCTTTAAATTACCTTTATTGGTCCTCTTAAGTTCTGTGCCCTCTTCCAGACCTCCCTCCCCTATCTTTTTTTTTTTTTCTTCAGCTGGCAGAACTCTTTTTAGTATTTCTTGTAGGGCCTGTCTCCTGTTGACAGATTCTCTCAGGATTTGTTTGTCTGTGAAAATGTTAAGCTCTCCCTCAGTTTTGATGGACAATTTAGCTGGGTACAGAACTCTTGGCTGGAAGTCTTTCTCTTTCAGGATCTTAAATATGTCATACCATTGCCTTCTCACCTCCATAGTGCCCAATGAGTAGTCCTAACTCAGTCTTGTGTGGTTTCTTTTGTATGTAGTAGATTATTTTTCTCTTGCCGCTTTCAGAATTTTCTGCTTCTCTTCAACATTTGACAGGCTGATTAGTATGTGTCTTGGGGAAGGCCTGTTTGGATTTATTCTATTTGGAGTTCGTTGACCCTCTTTGATTTGCATATTTATGTCCTTTATAAGGGTTGGGAAGTTTTCCCCCATTATATCCTCAACTAATCTTCCTAGCCCTTTACTCTTCTCTCCTCCCTCTGGGACACCAGTGATTCTTTTATTTTGTGCTTTGTTTTATCCATCATTTCCCTGAGATCTATTTTAAATTTTTCCATCTTTTTTTTTTTTTTTTTTTTGCTATTTGTTCTTTTTATGGCTTCAAAATTAGTTGTTCCGTCCTCTAGTTCACTGAGTCTTTCTTCTGCCTCTTCAAATCTGCTATTGTGTGTCTCATATTTTTTATTTTGTCTATAGTATCTTTCATCTCTGATATCTGCTATTTTTCTATTTATGCTTTCAAATTCTTCTTTATGCTCTTCTGGTGTCTTCTTGATTTCCTTTATGTCATTAGTCACCCCTTTGATTTTATTTAGTAGAGTTATATGAACATCTTTGTTTAGTTGTTCCAAAGTCTGTGTCTCCTCTGGTATTTTAATTTGGTTGTTAGGCTGGACTATGTCTGTCTGTTTCATGATATGCTTAGTGGTCTTCTGCTGCCTTTGAGGCATATAAATATCTTGATAAGGTTACTTTGGAAGTTGATTTTCTTCAGTAGTCTAAAGCTTTGTATTTGTGGGATAGATGTGGTGCAGGATGTGGGGTGTGGGATGGGCACAACAGGGCAGTGATAAGCTACAGATCAGGTATAGGCATGGGTTAGGGATGCTATGCTGGTGCCTGTGAGCATGGGGTGCAGGGTGTGGAGTTGTAGAGGTGTGATGGGAGCCGTGGGGGTGGGTTGCAGCTCAGGCAGGCCTTGGAGCACAGGAGAAGAGTGTGACATGGGGGACACATAGTTATGGTGTGGTGGGAGTGGATGGAGGGAGCTATGCAGATGCTGAGGGCTGGTGTGCATGCATGAGGGCTGGTGGGCAGGCAGGATGTTAGTGGGCACGTGGAGAATGGGGTCGTAGGTATCAGGGTGTGGGGCATGGGGCACAGAGCTTGTGGCACAGGGAGGTCAAGGGTATGTCCTTGCTTAGGAAGAGGGGGGCACCTTGCGCAGGTGCAGGGAGCTGTTGGAGCAGGATGCATGTGTGTGTAGGATGGGGCTACATAGCACAGATGTGCACAGATGTGGGAATAGGGCACTTTTGCCAGGTGATGGGGCAAGGGTGTGCACGTATGCAGGGTGGGTGGGGTGGGGTGCAGGGGTCAAGAGGTTGGGATATGTGGGTGCCTGGAGGAGAGGATGTGACTGTGCACTTGTGTGGGTCTGGGGGGTGGGGCCCTGGTGTGCACATGTGCAGAGTTCAGGGGCAGTGGGCTCTGGTTGTGCCTGCATGGGCTGGGGGCTGGTGTGGCCCAGATGTGCAGTTCAGTGCTTGCCCAGAACGAGGGGTTGAGGCAGGGTGCCCGCATGTGAGTGCTCGGATCTGGGGGGGAACCCTGATGTTCATGTACACATGCTTAGAGCTCAGGGGGTACAGGGTGGGGTTGTGCAACTGTATGGGTTGGGGGTGGGGGTGGCCTGGGCATGAAGGTGAATGCCCACAGCCCTAATGTGCAGGCAACTGCCTGCAAGCGGCAAAGAGGGGAGGTGGGAGTTGAGGTACTGGTCGTTGGTGTGAGGTCTTGTGAAGGGCAGGGCAAGACTGCATGCTTGCATGGGAGAGGTGGGTTGGACTGAGGCAGGCATGCACCCATGTGGGTCAGGAGTGTGGGATGGGGATTCATGGGGGGGATGGGTTGGGGTCAGGGTGGGGGTGCTTGGAGCAAGGTGGAGTGGGGACAGGTGATGGAGTTCAGGTGAGTGGGGTGTGGGGGGAATTATGGTGGGAGGGCAGCACACATGAGGGTAGTGTGTTCAAGGAATATGGCTTAGCTTACTTCCTTGTCTCTGTCTCCCTGTCCATGCTCCTGAGGGCCCCAGGCTTCTGTTTAGAAAGGGACACGTTTGGCTGTTTGCATTAGCTGGATGGTCTCCAGTTCTTTGCATCTCAGTTCTTCAGCTTTTGCAACCAGGGCCTCCCTATGTGGTGTAGAAGACAGCCCCCCCAGGTCACTTACACCCTGGAATCTCTGACCCAGTCCCTTTCCCATCCCTTCTCTAGCTGTTCCTTGGAGGAGGGGTGAACTCGACCTATCCTATTCCACCATCTTCCAAGATAAATAATTTAAAAGTGTAAACCACTTTTAATTTATAAGTGACCACTTTGCGTAATGATTTGGTGGGGATAAGGCAGGAAAAAAGCCTACCTGTGGGACTCTTCTTTAAAAAAATAAATGTAATAATAAAATTGTTGATGAGGATGATGAGGAAAGATACTTTAAAACAATCTTGAAATAACCAACTTCATGGAATTTCTTGGCAATCTTAGGAATTTGCACATGGGCTTATCACAAAATCATGCATTGATTATTATGGGTGAATTGGAGCACCAAATACCAGACATGACTAAATTCTAAAATGTCTTTCTAGGATTCCTGTGATAACTTGTTAACATCATCCTACTTCAAATAATTGGTTATTAAATACATCCTTAGGTTGTGCAAGAGTAATGCATATAACATCATTATGAATAATCTTCAGAGGAGTATGACTGACAATGTTTTGTTCTACACACACAAAACCCTATATGGTTTTTCCTTCAGGGCAGGAAGATTTTCTCTCCAGATGATTTAAGAAATGGAAGCTTTTGATTTGCTTCAAAATGGGAACCCCTGGGACAAGGACCCAGTTTTTCTAACCCCTGGATCAGTGCTCTCTATATTTTTGGGATCAAAAAAGACATTTCTGGATTTGGTTTGCTCTTGGATGGGGATGGAAAGATTGAAAAGACTTTTAGCCTAGTTCTAGGTTGGGAATCAGCACATCATTCTTCCTTGACATTTGCCAGCCAGTGAATGCAATACTATTCTTCACTACAATATCTGAATTCTAAGCACCATTTTGTGTTCTATGTGTGGATTTGCCTGACTCATTTTGTTTGGGTTACATTTCAACCTGAAGTGATGCACAAGTTGCTTTTATGAACAACGAATAGTTTTTCAGTCATTATCATTTATTGAGAACAGTCCAAGGCAGGTAAAGTTGGTGAAGACTTGAGAATGAACTTCATATATTTAAAGAGCTTTTAGAGTCATGGGAGTTCTTATTGTGAACGGGACTGTTTGCAAGTTATTTTTTTCATCTAAAGAGGTTCTAGTTCAAGGCAGTGGGAAACTAAAGGCAGCATGGCATTTGGGTGAAGGTCTGGGCTGGAGAGATTAATTTGGCAATCATCAGCATGGGGATCAGTCATTTGGGTAGTATGGACAGGAAAGGAAAGGGGAGGTCTAAGAAGCGCAGTTTAGCATATGCTGATGTTGGAGCAGGGGCCCTCCCCTTGAGTGCACTATAGCATCACCCTTAGAGATGTACAAACACTCAGTGATATTGGGGCTTATACCCCAGGGGTCTTGGCTCAGGGTGTCTGGCATAGGACCTGGCATCAGAGTTGTGTAGATGCTTTCCCCATGACTCTAATGGGGAGCTGGGGCTGAGAATCAATTTAATCCTGTTATTTAAGTCAACTTGCATGTGATATTTGTCATAGCAGCCCAGGCCAAAATTTGGACATTTTTCTGTCCTCAAACTGTCAGCTGATAAATTCTCACCGTTTAAGCCAACTCACTTTATGGTATCTGCTTTGAGCAGCTTAGGAAACCAAAAGAGGGGTGATCTGGAGATAAAGGAGGTGATGTTTAGAAAGCGGGATGCTTGAAATTAAGATGTGGAAGTAATAGTCATGCTGACAGGATAAAGTTTGTGATCATGGGGGTGGATAGCTGAGAAGTGTTGGAAGAAAAGTTTCTTGGGAGGTAAGAAGGTTAAGGAAATGAGGAGACAAAATATTGGAAGAATTGTTTCCATAGATATGGGAAGGGAGAAATAGTGAACCAAGAGCTCACGTTTTCAAGGAATGAGTGGGAGTAAATGGAAGGTCTGTAGATGCCTAGCAAGGAAGACAGCATATCTGATGCACTCTGTATGTAGCCTGATGCCAAGCTCTTCAGAGGAGTGGGGGGTTTTATGGAGAAGAAAGGCATGATGGTCTGGAAGCAGCGATAAGGAAGAAGAAGGAACCTAGCTCAGCCTTCAGCCTGGTGGTGCAATGGGCATGGGAGAAAAATGGTCATGTCCAGGTTCTGGTTTGAGCATGAGAGTGAAGACAACATTCAGAGAAGAGGTGAAGATCTAGAAGATTCTGCTATTAAAGGCCAGGAGTTCCAGAAGGAAGAGTGGAAGCACTGGTGGGGTCTGAGATGAGTATGACATTGGGTTAAATAAGAGGTGTACGGTTAGATGTGGATGAGAGTCCACGCGATGCAGGATGACCTTAGGACCTTGGGGTCACCAAGGAAAACAGCATTGTAGGTCCTGCTGTGGTCAGTCCTAATATTTCTTAGGGATAGCCCAAGATTCAGGTTGACTTAGATTATGTTTCTGGAACTGATGCTTCAGATTTGTGGTCACAAAGTAGGGAGTGTTGGAGAGAAAAGGGTTTTCCAAGGCCGTGCAAAACAGTCTTGCCAAAGACAGTATCATCACCAGAAAAGGTGTAATGTTACCTTTGTAAGTGGAGCTCCATGGACCTCTTGTAAGTCTTTCATTTCTTTTCTTCAGATAAAATTTTTAGAGGTGGGAAGTGTCAGGTCAAGGGTTTTTGATACTGTAGCAGTTAACGTGGTTAAGTCCTTAGTAACCATCTCCCTTCAAATAGTGGTAACTCCATAACTCAGACCAGCGACTGACGGAAGACTAGACAAGTGATTTGAGAGAAAGTCTGATGCAGACGTGGGGAGCTGGCTTGAGGGAGACTTCTGGGATAATTTTCCAGTACTTAAAAAATCACTTAAGAAAGTGATGCTTCCTCTTCTTTCTCCGGATGCTTTTGATTGTGTGTGAGACCTAGTGCAGCCTCACCCATCTTGCCAGTCAGTCTGAGGTTGAGGCCAGTAACCAGAGGAGACCAGAGTGGGGAGAAAGTCAGGGAAGTAGACCTGGGAGATAATACATTTCCTTAGTGTTAAAGCAGGCTTTTATCTGGGTTTTCTTGTTACCCCAGCTGAAAGCATCTACCTGATACCAATAAGTACCCACAAATTACTCTTTGGAATGCTATGCATTCCCTATACCCACATCTTAAAAATATCATGTTATTTATAGTAATAGCTAAATGCTGTTTGTTAATGAGCATGAATGTGAATAGGACTTTGGTCAAAATTAGTGGGATCAGTTTTCAGGGGATTGCATATATCAGGGGTTCAAGAAACACACCTAGATGGATATATTTACTGCAGTAGTTATGGCCAGAGTGAAGGGTCCTCTGGGGCCTCAGTCCTCGGATAGAGACTGGCTTTATGGAGCCTCTGTGTGGAAGGCAACACAATCCTTTGATGATTCACATATTGAAACCAGTTCTTAAGCATCTCTTGCAAGTTTTTCCTCCTCTTCTTTCCAACTTCTACTGCCTTCCTTGACCTTTTATTACATCTTCCCTGGACTCTATCTAAGATATTCTCACGTGTTATTCTCAAACTTTCCATTTCCCTGCTACAAGATAGAGCTGTACTTCTAGTTCTCTCTCCTCTGGGGTAAAAACCCTTGCCAGATGTTGGTCAGTTCCCTGTAAAAAGAAGCAACTTTTTTGAGGTGCTTTTCCTGTTAATTCCGGCATCTCTTCATCTTCAGGTTATGCATGCATTAGTACTTCAGGCTGGCTACAAGAGGCACTCAATCCTCCTGGACAACTGAATAGATAGGGCAACTCAGCAGCATGTGGACAGTTGTCTGAAAAAGAAACCAGCCATTGATCGCTCAGGACAGAAGCTGAAAGCGGGAATCTTGGGGACTGAATCATGTTGATAGACACGTTTCCTTCAGTAGGTTCTGACTGGATTGCCAGAATAAGACATTGGGGAAGTTGACAGTAGCAGACCACATGGGTCTCTTCTGGCTTCTCTGAGCACCACTGGGCTCATCTCCAAAGAGCAGCAGTAAAATGGGGCCTCCCCAGGTGCCCGTGTGTTCTTTAGTTTGACTCGCTCCTCAGCGTTTGTTTCCAGCCCAGGGGGCTCAGCCACAGCTAGGAGTGCTCTGGGGTCTCCAGTTCTCTTCTTTTATGTGTTCACAGTCTGAGGCCTCTGTGGAATATGTCAGAGGCTGTTAGCGCCCTGGGTTTGGGGAGCAAAGGCCTAGGGCTACCCTTTGATGCCACATGCTTCCTCTTTTCCTGCCATAAACCAAAAGTTGGGCCCTTGGCTTCTGGTTTGAGGTCAGTCTTATTCTGTAAGCTCATCTTACTTTTCTGGTGTTGAGGTTCTTATTTGTAGAACAAATCATCTGGATAGATGTGTGAGAGGTCCTTGATTGTCCACAATTGTAATAAGTTGATCCTGAAATGCCTCTGTGTGTTTTACGTCCCCATCCAGAAGGATGAGGACCTACTCTGGCAGGTCCCTGGCCCGCCATGGTGGATAATGGCCCCGTCACCCTCCTGTTAAACTTAGTGATGAAGGGAATTTCTGAAATACCAGACGAGCTCCCTTGGGGTATAGCTCTGTGGAAGCTGGAGAACACACACACAACACTTGATACTTTTCATTAGGCTTAAAGAACTCTCAAGTGTAAGTGGCAGAGTTATGTTGATGTATGATTATGGTAGCAACACTGTGCTTTTTTGTCTTCAGAAGAGGCTTGCATGGTTGTGGCTTGAACTTGACAGCCAGATAACAAAGCTGCCTGATTACATTTAATAAGAAAATTGAATAACCCTCTTATTGAGTACTTTTGCCGTGGCCTTGGATTAACCTTTAACAAATGAAGCTTTCATTGCCATATGGCCTCAAGAAGGTCCTCTCTGTGGCAAATATATCCAAATCTGAGTATAACAGAGGCCCCTGGGGACTGGGAGAACCACATTGTACTTGGAACAACCACCACGAAGCTGGCCATATGGAATTGACAATGCCAAGATTCTAGGAATGATTTCCAGAGCCCAGAGCCTCCTAATTCCTTTCTTCCACTGAACTCCACAAATAGAAGCCCATCCCCCGGATATCTAAATGCTAGGCATATCTAAACAAAGAATAGCTCCCCAAAGATTTCTATATAAGCAATTGTCTGCTTAAGAATTGAATTATGGTTAACTGTAGGTCACAGCAGTTTGAGGGGATGAGTTGGTAATGTCTCTGAGTATTTGGTGTTGTCATGGAAATTAATCCATATAAGAGGGATAGGGAGAAATAGATTAAAAATGTCCATATTTCATGTGAGAATCTCATAAATGTTATGAAATGGCACTTATTTAAGCATCAAGTGGAAGATACTTCAGATGTATTAGCCTGAGGAGAATTTGAAAGAAAACCTGTAGTAAGAACAGGTAATTCTGGAAGGTCTTTCCCAAGATGCTGTTTGGTTTCCTTAGATGATATGACCACAAGGTTCTCTAGTGATTTTGCCAAACTGCTACCTGAAGAGCAATGCAAATTTTGATTTATTTTTCTTTAATATCATTGATGATGGTTTTGAAGATATTTTAAAGATATGAATATGTAATGTAAATCTGCATTCTTTTGGGTTAAATTGGATAAGCAAAAAGTTTGGGTTATGTTTAGCTCCAATATCATCAATGTTATGACTTTTTTCCATTTTCAGGTAAACCTAGCATTTTATGATTGATATAAAATGATGGCATGTACTTATTACATGCTTTAGTAGATTTACATGTGATGATGTATTTTTAGTTATTAAAAATGTTTTCTCTTATATACACAATTTAACACCAATTGGTTCTAACAAAACCTTATGTATTATGCATTATATCTATGTTCTAAATTTTCTTTTTTTTGTAGTATTGTATCCTTTGGAAATCAAGGTCCTTGGCTTCCAGATACATTTTTACTTGGAAACAGAGCTGGCCTTGGCATTCTGGGGCAATTAGTTTTGACCGTGGTAGATGCTCCTGGAGCATTCTGCTCCCCTGGGAGGTGATTAGTGAGACTTGGGGTGAGGCCAGGACAAAGGTTCTGTGCCCTGGGGTGGCGGGACAAGTCGTCCTCATGTCAGCCTCTTCCCAGAGAGCCCTGCAGTTGTAGGCCAGCCGGACACCAGGGAGGAGATGGCCTGGTCACCAGGGGGCTCGTGTTTCTTTGTCCATGACATGCTGGCAGGAGAGGCAACTCGTCCAAGGCTGGACAAACCCCGGGGCTGAAGCTCCCCTTTACTTCGAGGATCAGGGTACGCCTCCCTGGCTCTAGGGAAATCCAGAGATCTGCTTCTACATGCTGAGCCGAGTAGACATTTTCCCCATCCCATTTGTTCCCTGCTGGCAAACGTTAGCACAGCCCTGAAGGGAGTGTGAGAACCCACGGTAGTGCTCCAAACAAGCCAGACGTCTTAGAGGAAAAGGAAGATAAGGCCGTCACAGGTGCTCGTTCGTACCTTTGGGGCTCAGTGTTCTGTAGAAGGTGGAAGTAGAATGGGCACATATTCTAACCCCACCACGACCTTGTCCAGGACTTGGTGGTGTCATTGGAAGGGGACTGTATCTGGGGCTGTTAAGGGCCAAAATAAAGGCAAAGTCTTTCAGTGCTCAGAGACACGTTTGCACCCCCGCATTGGGGTGAAGGGGTTGTCCATGATGGTCTCCCATTCGGTGGGATGTCGGGGGTTGCCAAAGGCCTACTCTTCTCATGGGTGTATTTATTCCCCCGACTTTGCACCTCCTGTTGTTTCAGGTCACATAGATTAATATAAAACTCCTAACCAACACCTGCCTGCTCTTTGACTTTTTCAAAGAACTTTCACTCCCTTGTCTAAGGACCAGTAAGGCCAGATGTGATGAATAGGTATGAGGGGTAAAGTGTCATATCTTACCAATAAAAAGGTCCTCAAGGCAACTTCTCTGTGAATCTGGGGGACATTGTCACAGGACTACAGGGAGTTTAAGCCCAGATAGAATTGTCTGGAGTTATTAAAATTGTCTGGAGTTATTAAATGGAGCAATCATGTTCTCTCTGTGACCCAAACGCTTCCTTTCCTATGGGATTTGGGCTGTCGCTGCCTCTAGTATTCAGTATCAATCTAACATTGCCAGGTCCTTGGCCACCTATCTGTGACCTCATGACTGGGGCCGGGGTCAGGGGTAGAAGTGGAGCCCCCCAGTGCCCTTTGGGTGCTGTCTGTCCCTACCCAGCTCCACTCAAGCTCATTCCCCATTCCTCTGCTCTTTATTAGACTGTGGAGTAAAGAAAGCATGGGGGTGGGGGTGGGGGGAGGGGGACAAACAATAATCTTATTGGAGCAGAATGTATTCACAAGTTGCCAGAGTGTTGCTGGAGTGTTTGGTCCTGAGGTGGCCGAGAGAAGAATAATGAAACAAAATGAAAGGTCAAAGTGGACATAAAACAGGGATTAAATTCATATTAAATTTATATTTATATTAATTTACATTTATGTTAAATATAAATATATATTTATGTTTATTTAATTTATATTTCTTTGTAGCCATGCTATCTTTTGGTTGTTATGGATACTTAACGTAAGCTGACTTAACAGTTTAAGGTGAGGGATTCCAGAGACTCAGCTTTAGAAGATATTGAAAAAATATCCCTGTCCAATGGGAGTGCTTAAATTTACAAGGCTGATACTACAGTTTTATTTCAGCTTTTAAAAATGCTTCTTTTTTAAAATCACGAAAAGACCATGCACATGAGTGGAAATGCTTTAGAATCGTTAGCTATATGATGAGGCATGCTGGTAATTCAGAGATTAAAATAGTGCAAACATTGTCAACAACTGTATAGAATATATATAGAAAAGCAGCTGCATTGTTAAAGAACTGCTGTTGATGTGGTCAGATGCAGTTAAAGCTTAATTAATGTGAGCTAAGCCCCTTAAGTCAATAAAGTCTCCCATGGGGACTATGAATTGAGGGGGTAGCTAATTAATCGCTAAGTAAGTGGCTACTCTTTTCTTACTATATCATTTTGTGCATACTAACGATGAAGAACGGCTTTGATTTCTTTTTTCATCAAGATTTAAGGTAAGTGTTGCTTTGGATAACTGAGAGTAACCCATATATCTTTCATGGGAAATATGTTTTTTTTTTTTTTTGGCTCTCATATCCTTTTTTAAAATTTATTTTTTTATTGATATATATTATATATTCACATACCATGTAACCATCCAAAGTTCACAATATCATCATGTAGCTGTGCATTTCTCATCACAAATGACTTTTTAATTTATGAAAAATAACATATATATAAAAAGGCAATAAACTTCAAAGCACATTGCAAAAAATTAGTTGCAGAACAGATTTCAGAGTTTGGTATGGATTACAATTCCACAATTTTAGGTTTTTACTTCTACTTGCTCTAAGATACTGGAGACTAAATGAAATATTAATATGATTCGATAATCATACTTATTTATTAAACCCTACCTTCTCTGTTTAACTCCAACCATCACCTTTGATCTTTTCTCCTACTTTTTAGGGGTATTTGGGCTAAGGCTGTTCTAACTTTTTCATGTTGGAAGGGACTGTCGATAATGTGGAATAGGGGGATGGAACTAGCTGATGTTCTGGAGAAGCTGGCCCCTCTGCATTTCAGGACTCATCTGGTCCAGGGACCCATCTGGAGGTTGTAGGTTTTGGAAAGTTACCCTAGTACATGGAACCTTTGTGTAATCTTATATAATGCCCCAGGTGTTCTTTAGAATTGGCTGGAATGGTTTTGGTTAGGGTTTGGCGACTTATGATAAGTAGCAATGTCTAACTGAAGCTTGCATAAGAGTGCCCTCCAGAGTAGCCTCTCGACTGCATTTGAACTCTCTCAGCCCCTGATACCTTATTTGTTACACTTCTTTTCCCTCTTTTTGTCAGGATGGCATTGTTGATCCCATGGTGCCAGGGCCAGGCTCATCCCTTGGAGTCATCTTTTTTGCATTTTTAACATTTTAAAATTAGTTATGATAACCATTTTTTGTTTGTTTTGCTTTTTTTAAAATTCAATTTTTGAATATTTTTTTATTTTGAAATATAATATATACACAAAGAAAAAAAAGAAAGCAATAATTTTCAAAGTATACTTCAACAAATAGTTACAGAACAGATTTCAGAGTTTGTTATGGGTTGCCATTCCACTATTCCAGGTTTTTCCTCCTTGCTGCTCCAAAACACTGGAGGCTAGAAGAAATATCAATTTACTGATTCAGCAGTCATACTCATTTGTTACATCCTATTTTCTCTGTTACAATTCCTCCTTTCCCTTTGATCTTTCTCCTAATCTATAGATATCTTTAGGCAATGCCAATTCTGACTTTTACATGTTGAGAAGGTGTGTTGACACTAAAGGATAGGGGAATGTAAATAGTTGATAATTTGGGTGAGGCTGGTTTTATCTGGGTTTCAGGATTTATCTGGGCAAGGAACCCTCTGGAAAATACAGGTTCCAGGAAGGCAAACTTAGTGTGTGAAACTTTCATAGAGTCTCAGTTAGAGCCCTAAGTGTTCTTAAGAGTTAATAGGAATGATGTTGGTTAGGGTTTAGCATACTACAGCAATTAATACTATCTAACTGAAGCTTGCATAAGAGTAACCTCCAGAATAGCCTCTTGACTGTATTTGATCTCTCTTAGCCACCAGTGCCTTATTTTAGTACCATTTTTTCCCCCTTTTGGTCAGGAAGGCATTGTATTCAGTATCAACAGTGCCAGGGCCAGACCCATCCCTGGGAGTGACACCCTACATTGTCAGGGAGCCTTTCACTCCTGAATACTATGTCCCATGTAGAGGGGAGGGTAGTGATTTTCCTTGCACAGTTGGGCTTAGAGAGAAAGGCCATATCTGAGCAACAAAGAGGTTTCCTGGAAGCAACTCTAAGGATTCATTATAGGTAGTCTTAGCTTCTCCACTCCTGAAATAAGTTTCATAAGGGCAAGCCTCAAGATCAAGGGCTTGACCTCTTTTCCTGGGAGCCTCCAGTGGTTGAGAAGGTATACTGGGTTTCCCAGATGGGGAAGTTTAATAGTTCCATTTTTTTTTCCTTCAGAGCCTCAAGGGACTCTACCAGTACTTTTTTTTTTTCGCACGCACAGGCACTGGGAATCAAACCCGGGTCTCTAGCATGGCAGGTGAGACCTCTGCCTGCTGAACCAAGTGGCTCACTCACCAATACTTTAAAAAAAAATTTTTTTATTAATTAAAAAAATTACAGGAAAGAAACACAAACATTACCAATATGTGATCATTCCATTTTACATATATAATCAGTAATTCACGATATCATCACATAGCTGCAGATTCATCATCATGATCATTTCTTAGAACATTTGCATCAATTCAGAAAAAGAAACAATAAGACAACAGAAAAAGAAAATGAAAACAGAAAAAAAACCATACACACCATACCCCTTACTCCTCCCTTTCATCAATCACTAGCATTTCAAACTAAATTTACTTTAACATTTGTTCCCCCTATTATTTATTTTTGTTCCATATGTTCTACTCATCTGTTGACAAGGTAGATAAAAGGAGCATAAGACACAAGGTTTTCACAATCACATGGTCACACTGTGAAAGCTACACCATTATACAATCATCATCAAGAAACATGGCTACTGGAACACAGCTCTATATTTTCAGGCAGTTCCCTCCAGCCTCTCCATTTCCACTTAGATAACCAGGTGATATCTACTTAATGCATAAGAATAACCTCCAGGATAACCTCTCGACTTTGTTTGGAATCTCTCAGCCATTGACACTTTGTCTCATTTCACTCTTTCCCCTTTTGGTCGAGAGGATTTTCTCAATCCCTTGATGCTGGGTCTCAGCTCATTCTAGGGTTTTTCTCAATCCCTTGATGCTGAGTCCGAGTTCATTCTCAGGTTTCTGTCCCATGTTGCCAGGAAGGTCCACACCCCTGGGAGTCATGTCCCACGTAGACAGGGGGAGGGCAGTGAGTTTGCTTGTTGTGTTGGCTGAAGAGAGAGGCCACATCTGAGCAACAAAAGAGGCTCTCTTGGGGGTGACTCTTAGGCCTAATTTTAAGTAGGCTTGACCTATCCTTTGTGGGGTTAAGTTTCATATGAATAAACCCCAAGATTGGGGGCTCAGCCTATAGCTTTGGTTGTCCACATTGCTTGTGAGAATATCAAGAATTCAACTTGGGGAGGTTGAATTTTCCTCCGTTCTCACCATTCCCCAAAGGGGACTTTGCAAATACTTTTCCACTCACTGATCAAATCACTCTGGGATTCATTGGGGCATCTCTCTGGACAAACCAACAAAATCTCATGTCTTACCCAAGGTTCCATGTACTTATGTTGTTCAACCAAGCTATCTACATAAGTTATATTAGGAAATTCACTAGTCAAAATATAAATTTTGTGCCAAGTAAACATTTTTTGCTTTAGTCTCATACATAAATTGAAATTTTAAAACATTAATTACCATCTATTTTCAGCACCCTGCAGTAATGGCATTCCTTTGTTCTTCCTCATGCAAAAACATTTTTTAAATTTGTACATTTAGTCACTGTCATTATACACTCTAAGCAATCCTAGATTGTACCATCTCAATCTTTGTTGTCTATCTTTCTTTCTGATTTCATTTGTGCCCCCAGCCCTCCTCCCTCTATCATTCTCACATTCAGCTTCATTCAGTGTTTTAACATAATTGTATTACAGTTAGGTAGTATTGTGCTGTCCATTTCTGAGTTTTTACATTCAGTCCTGTTGCACAATCTGTATCCCTTAGGCTCCAATTACCCAATATCTTACCCTATTTCTATCTCCTGATAGTCCCTGTTAACAACGAAATTATCCAAGTTTATTCATTAATGTCAGTTCATATCAGTGAGACCATACAGTATTTGTCCTTTTGTTTCTGGCTAATCTCACTCAGCTTAATGTCCTTAAGGTCCATCCATGTTGTTACATACTTCATAACTGTATTCTGTCTTACAGCTGCATAATATTCCATCATATGTATATACCACAGTTTGTTTAGCCACTTAAGTAAGAGCTACTTAAGTAAGTAAGTGTTCTTACTGCCCAGGCTTTTTGCCTTTTGGCTTTTATATGTCCTTCTAATTTTCCTTCTTTTTACCTTTACTCATGGTCTTCCTTTCTACACTCTTCTCCGCACCTCTCTCTTCTGTCTTTTCATATCTGTCTCTAGTTCTCCCTTTAGTATTGCTTGCAGAGCTGGTTTCTTGTTCACGAATTCTCTCAGTGATTTTTGTCTGAAAATGTTTTCATTTCTCCCTCATATTTTGAAGTACGGTTTTGCTGGATACAAAATTCTTGGTTGGCAATTTTTCTCTTTTAATAATTTAAAGATATCATCTCACTGTCTTCTCGCCTCCATGGTTTCTGCTGAGAGATTGGAGCATAGTCTTATTGGGCTTCCCTTGTATGTGATTGATTGCTTTTCTCTTGCTGCTTTCAAGAGTCTCTCTTTCTCTTTGACCTCTGACATTCTGATTAGTAAATGTCTTGGAGTATGTCTATTTGGATCTATTCTCTTTGGGGCACACTGCACTTCTTGGATCTGAAATTTTAATTCCTTCATAAGAGTTGGGAAGTTTTCTGTGATAATTTCCTTCATTAGTTTTTCTCCTTCTTTTCCCTTCTCTTCTCCTTCTGGGACACCCACAACACATATATTCATGTGCTTCATATTGCCCTTCAGTTCCTTGAGTCCCTGCTCATATTTTTCCATTTTCCCCGTATATTTTCTTTTTCTTGCCAGATTTCAGATGTTCCATCCTCCAGTTCAGAAATCCTATGTTCTGTCTCTCAAAATCTACCATTGTAGGTTTCCATTGTTTTTTTCATCTCTTCTACCGTGCCTTTCATTCCCATAAGTTCTATGATTTGTTTTTTCAGATTTTTGATTTCTTCTTTTTGTTCATTCCTTGCCTTCTTTATATCCTCCCTCAATTCATTGATTTGGTTTTTGATGAGCTTTTCCATATCTGTTTGTATATTCTGAATTAAATGTTTCAGCTCCTGTTATCTCATTTGAATTCTTGGTTTGTTCCTTTGACTGGGCCATATCTTCAATTTTCCTAGTGTGATTTGTTATTTTTTGCTGGTGTCTAAGCATTTAATTACCTTAATTAGTTTATTCTAGAGATTGCTTGCACGTCTTTTACCTAGGGTTTTCTTGCCGGATGAATTTGTTGTCTATCTGTTCTTTGACATTCAGTTCAGCTTTTTCTGGACCTCTAGCTTAGGTTTTGTTTAACATAGGAGAATTTTTCAGTCTTTGTTTTCTTGTTTCTTGCCCTGCTTGTATGGTGCCTCCCCCCCCCCCCCCCCACACACACACTTAGAAAGGTCTACATAAGTATTATAGACCCCAGTTGGATTTTTCTAGACCAAACTGGCCTCCTATCAGGAGGAAAGAGTCACCTGCATTGGTTTTCCCTGAGGGTGAGACCCAGCAGGTCGACAGACTTTCCTGTGAAGTCTCTGGGCTCTGTTTTTCTTATCCTGCCCAGTATGTGGTGCTTGTCTGCCTGCAGGTCCCACCAGCATAAGATGATGCGGTACCTTTAACTTTCGCTGGAGGCGTGGTAGAGACAGAGGAGAGGTTGTAGGCTGGTTTTAATGGCTTCAAATTACCAAACCCTGGTGTCTGAATTCCTTGATGGAGGGATTCCACTGAGTTGGGCTTTACCCCTCCCCTGGGGAAGGCACAGGTTCCAGACAAGCCCTCAAAACGAGTTTGTTTCTGCCTATGCCTGGGGCAGTTGCAGCCTGAGGAGCCCTGCCGCTGTATCCAAAGGCAGTCAAGCCTTTGTAGAAACACAGCCACAAAAACCTCTGTTTCCATCTCTTTTTTTCCTTTT
This sequence comes from Tamandua tetradactyla, assembly GCF_023851605.1. NCBI lineage: Eukaryota > Metazoa > Chordata > Mammalia > Pilosa > Myrmecophagidae > Tamandua > Tamandua tetradactyla. Next base: position 221,938,089 of record NC_135327.1, on the reverse strand, counting down.
TCTATCAGCCCTGCCCCCTTGGCGCCGGGGCAAAAATGAGCGACCTCCGCTTTGACCAGGTTCTCCTGAGCTGGGGGCCTATTTTTAGTAGTCATAATTTGTTAATTAATTCCACAATTGGTGTTTGGTTGGGCTCAGCCCCTGATGCGGGTAAAGTCTCTTTCCTTTCCCTATGGTAAGCAGCCATGGGGGAGGGGTGCCGGCTGCCGCAGCTTTGGGAACTCACAGTTCTAGGGGGGCTCGCAGCCTGTCCAGCTGGTCCAGACGGGGGTACTCTGTGTGTCCCATCAGTGACGTGGCCCCAGGAGCTGTTCTGTATTGTTTCTGGTTATTTACTAGTTGTTCTGGAGGATGAACTAAAACGCACACATTGTAAGCTGCCATCTTGGCCCAGAACTCACTCGCCAATACTTTTTAATTATCAGCCCACCATAGTCAGAGATGTATCCTGACATTACACTAAGCTATACAGAATTAAAAGGTTTTATTCCCATTCTGGACCCCAGGAGTTTGGGTTGTTTAAATAAGCTGTCCAAACAGGTTGATTTAGATTGTGTGTTACAGAAAATTTGGGTTCTAGACATAATAAACCTCTCTGCCTTTGGTTTTATACAGTAGGTGAAGGTCTAGAGTAGATACACTATCATCCTTTATCCTATATTCTGATTTACCTTAGTGCCAGCCAGATTGGCTTCATTTTAACTCTAATTGAGGCCTGATCTCATTTTTGATTATGTTAACTGTTATTATATATAGCTATGCTAACTTTCAGGGCTGCAGCACTCCATTTCTGGGTCTTAGGTGTCACAGAGTTACTCAAAGTTCCAGGGAAATACCAGCTGACACACATATAGCTCAGTGTCTCAGAATCTAGAAATACATTTACAACTTTAGACTAAGTGTGGCTGCTATAAGGGCTCACAATCTAGCCTCCCATTTTCTTATAAGTATTTTCTGAAAGAGATCTTAGCCTATTTTTCTTTTGTTTCTGACTTATTTTGCCCTACACATTGTTCTCAAGGTTTATTCAGTTTATTCCGGGCCTCTTGATGCCCTTCCTTTTGTAGCTGCACATATTCCATCATATAAATGTATCACTGTTTGCCATCCTGTTTCTTAGTCATTGTACCCTTCAGCTCCCTCCATCTATTGAGCATCATGGATAATGTCCAAAATATACAAACCATGTCTTACAATCAGCAGCACTCTCAATTTTAGACAATTTTCATTGGTCCTTAGTGATGAAGAACTGAGAAACACAGTGTCACCAAATACTAAATCAAAACTATCCCTTATCATTTGTGCCCCCACCTCCCAATTAGTTGTCCCTGGTAGTGCTGTGATACTGTCGATGACTTCCTGTAAACTATTAGTCACAACACGCATTTTTAGTTTTTCCCCTATACCCCTCTATATTGACTCTTTGTTCACTATCTACCCATTGAAATAGTTCATGTGAGAATTTATTTACAGTTGTAGATTTAATCAGTGTGATACATGACACTATAATCCTCTTCCAATCATATTCACCTTCAATATGGCAATGTTACTTATAACCCCACTAATTAGTTACTGTTACTTCTATCCATTCCCTTGCATTTAAGTTCAGTCTCATCGGGTAGGCTTTTCTCAGTCTCTAGCTTCTGTGTACCTCTAGGTCTATTATCTTTACCAGAGTCATAACAGCAAAATCATACAATATCTATCATTTTCTGTCTGATTTATTTCACTCAACATTGTGTCCTCAAGGTTCATCCACGTTGTCATATGCTTCCAGACTTCATTTTGTCTTACTGGTGCCTAACATTACATCGTGTGCATATATACATTTAGTTTATCCATTTTCTATTGATGGGCACGTTAATTGTTTCCATCTTTTGGCAATTGTGAATAATACCACTATGAACATTGGTGTGCAAATGTCTGTTCATGTCCCCATGAACAAAGCTTTCAGCTCTTCTGGTTATATGCTAAGTGTTGGCATTGCTGGATCGTAGGGCAACTCAATATTTAGTTTTCTAAGGCACTGCCAAACTGTTTTCCACAGTGGTTGCACCATTATACATTCTCATCAGCAGTGAATAAGTGTTCCGATTTCTCCACATGCTCTCTAACATTTATAGTTTTCTGTTTGTTTAATAGCAGCCAGTATTAATAGGTGTGAGGTGGTATCTCATTGTTGTATTGATTTGCATTTCTCTTATATCTAATGAAAATGAGCATCTCTACATATGCTTTTAAGCTATTTGTATTTCCTCTTCAGGAAAGTGTCTATTCATTTCCTCTGCCCATTTTATAATTGGGTTGTTTGTTCTTTTGTTGGTGAGCTGTATAATTTCTTTATGTACACAGGATATGAAGCCTTTATCTGATATGTTGCTTCCAAATATTTTCTCCCATTGAGTTGACTGCCTCTTCACCTTTTTTGTCAAAGTCCTTTGAGGCACAGAAGCTCTTGATCTTAAGAAGTTCCCATTTATCTATTTTTCTTTCACTGCTTGTGCTTTCGGTGTAAAGTTTAGGAAGCTCCCTTCTATTACTAGATCTTGAGGATGATTCCTTGCTTTTTTTTTTTTCAGATTTTTTTTTTCTATAACAAGTTTATAGTAGTGTACAGCAGTTACAGACATTTATTTTACGATAAGAAAAGTACAACCATTTGTTGTACTTGAGGTGGACAGGGAAGAGGGAGGACAGGACATCTCAGGAATGAATTCTCAAACTAAAGCTCATAAAAGGTGCTCGAGGAAATGAAGCAGACACCCTCTTCCCAAATGGCGGAGCTTTCATTTTCTAGGGATAAGTGGGAGAAGGAGTGGCCTTTATAGCAGTGATCTTTTTTGCTCCCTTTCCAGTCTTAATCACATGGCTTCGAGGAATCAGGAATGATCACTATTGCCTGTAAGTTCTTATTTGAGTTGAAAGTTATATAAGGAAGCAAAGAGGAGGGATAGTGGGAGCAGCTGCTCACATTGTGGGGCCAGAAGATGGGACCAGAAAGTTAAAAAAAACCTGTGGGAAGGAATCCCACCCCTGTCCTCAAGTAATTTCCTCATAAGTTAATCATTATATCTTAACTTAAAAATAAGGATAAAACTGTGATGGGAAACTTGTGTACTACTAATACTAGGAAATTGGATAGAAGAACTGAAGAGATGCGCTTTGTCTTCCATTTTCCCCTTTACCGTCACTCAATCTTTTTCCTTTGTGAGCTACAGGCAAAACTTCTGCCACTATTGGCAGGTAGATACTGTCAACAGCCAAGCAAGCTTTGAACAGACGGCCTTCATCTGATTTCTGGGCAGCTTAGACCCTGAAGCTGATGGTGACAGAGAGGAGAGCCAGGATGAGGTAAGACACCACGCTGATGACACTGAAAGCTGCCAGGGAAAGCAGCATGATCAGCATTGTGTCAAAGACAAAACCAGTCTACTTCAGGTGTCGCTGGAAAATCAGGTCATGCACTGCACAGGAGGAACCACAACTCTTTGTCCCCAGGCGGACAGGCTCCTAGGCTCCTGGGCTCCCAGATTCTTGCTGCCACTTGGTGAAGAGGGGTCAGCCCCGGAGAAGATGGACGCTGACTGAGTGGCCACTGACAGTTCCACCGTGGCTGTGTGAGCATGGACGGGAGGGGGTGAAGAGAGATGTGGGGCAGGAGAGAGGGAAGGGAAATAAGATTATCTGTCAGCTGGCTCTCCAAAGCCCCTTCACTCCTCCTACTCTGTGGACAGACTCCTACTGACTCTTCCCTGCATTTTTTTTCTAGAAGTTTTGTGGTACTGGCTCTTACCTTTAGGTCTTTAATTCATGTGGAATTAATTTTTGTATAGGGTGTAGGATAGGGGTCTTCTTTCATTCTTTTGGCTATTGATATCCAATTCTTTCATGCCCATTTACTTATTTATTTTTCAAAATATTTTTATTGAGATATTTTCATGCACATACAATCCATCCAAAGTATATAATCAATTGCTCACAATATCACCACATAGTTGTGTATTCATCACCATGATCATTTTTGGAACATTTGCATTTCTCCAACCAAAGAAAGAAAAAAGAAAGAAAAAAACTCATGCATGCCATACCCCTTATCACCCCCTTTCATTCACTACTAGTATTTCAATCTACTCAATTTATTTTAAGCTTTGTTCCCCTTATTATTCATTTATTTTTTAATCCATATTTTTTACTTATCTTCCATACCACAGATAAAAGGAGCATCAGACACAAGGTTTTCACAATCACACAGTCACATCGTGAAAACTATATCATTATAAAATCATCTTCAAGAAGCATGGCTACTGGAACACAGCTCTACAGTTTCAGGTACTTCCCTCTAGCCACTCTAATATACCATAAACTAAAAAGGGGATATCTATATAATACATAAGAATAACCTCCAGGTAAACTTTCGACTCTGTTTGAAATCTCTCAGCCACTGACCCTTTATTTTGTCTCATTTCTCTCTTTCCCCTTTCGGTCGAGAAGGTTTTCTCAATCCCTTGAGGGTGAGTCCCTAAGATTTCTGTCCCACATTGCCAGGGAAATTTACACCCCTGGAAGTCATGTCCTACGTAGAGAGGGGGAGGGCAGTGAATTCACTTGCCACGTTGGCTGAGAGAGAGAGAGAAAAGCCACATCTGAGCAACAAGAGAGGTTCTCTGGGGGTGACTCTTGGGCTTAATTTTAAGTAGGCTTAGCTTCTCCTTTGTTTGGATAAGTTTCATAGGAACAAACCCCAAGATGGAGGGCTCAGTCTATTGATTTTGTTGTCCCACTGCTTTCCAGAATATCAGGAATTCTCCAAATGGGGAAGTTGAATTTTCCTTCTTTCTCCCCATTTCCCCAAGGGAACTTTGCAAATACTTCTTTATTTACTGTTCAGACCACTCTGGGATTTATTGGGGCATCACACTAACCTGGAAAAACCTCCAAAATCTCATGCCCTATTCAAGGTTCCATGTTCTCATGGTGTTCAATTAAACTGTTCATATAAGTTAAATTAGGAAATGCACTAGTTAAAATATAAATTTTGTACCAAATGAACATTTCTTACTTTAGTCCCACACAGAAGTTGAAGTTTTAAAATATGAATGACAATCTATTTTCAACACCTTGCAATAATGACATTCCTTTGTTCTTCCTCATGCAAAAACAGTTTTTCAATTTGTACATTTAGTCACTATCATTGTACACTCTAGGCATTCCTAGATTATACCATCTCACTCTTTATGGTCTATTTTTCCTTCTGGTTTCATATGTGCCCCCAGTCCTTCTCCCTCTGTCATTCTCACATTCAGCTTCATTCAGCATACTTACATTATTGTGCTATACTCAGGTACTATTGTGCTATCCATTTCTGAATTTTTACAATAAGTCCTATTGCATAATCTTTCTCCTGATAATCTCTGTTCTTAACTGAAATTCTCCAAGTTCACTTATTAATGTTAGTTCACATCAGTGAGACCATGCAGTATTTGTCCTTTTGTTATTGGCTAATCTCACTCAGCATAATGTCTTCAAGGTCCATCCACATTGTTACATGCTTCATGACTGTTCTGTTTTACATCTGCATAATATTCCATCATATGTATATACCACAGCTTGTCTAGCCACTCATCTGTTAATGGACATTTGGGTTATTTCCATCTCTTGGCAATTGTAAATAATGCTGCTATAAACATTGGTGTGCAAATGTCCATTTGTGTCCTTGCCCTCATGTCCTCTGAATAGATACCTAGCAATGGTATTGCTGGATCATATGACAATTCCAAACTCAGCTTCCTGAGGAGCTGCCAAACTGCCTTTCAGAGCAGTTGTACCATTTGACATTCCCCGCAACAATGGATAAGTGTGCCTCTTTCTCCACATCCTCTCCAGCACTTGTCGTTTTCTGTTTTTTTTTTTTTTTGATAATAGCCATTCTGGTGGGTGTGAGATGATATCTCATTGTGGTTTTGATTTGCATTTTCCTAATAGCCAGGGAAGCTGAACATCTTTTCATGTGCCTTTTGGCCAATTGTATTTCCTCTTCTGAGAAGTGTCTGTTCATGTTTTTTGCCCATTTTGTAATTGGGTTGCTTGTCTTTTTCTTGTTGAGTTAAACAATCTCTTTGTATATTCTGGATACTAGACCCTTATCTGATATGTTGTTTTCAAATATTGTCTCCCGTTACATAGGTTGCCTGTTTACTTTCTTGAGAAAGTTCTTTGATTCACAAAAGTGTTTAATTTTGAGAAGTTCCCATTTATCTATTTTTTCTTCAATGCTCGTGCTCTCAGTGTAAGATCTAGGAAACTGCCTCCTATTACAAGTTTTATAAGATATTTTCCTGTAGTTTCTTCTAAAAGTTTTATGACAACCTTTGGTTCTAAGTCCCTTGTGAAGCACTTGAGAGTTTTGAGCAGCTAAAGAATTAGTAGAAAGATAATTCTGGGAGCTGGGTTGAGGACTCTGCACTAAGAAGGACAGGGTTGAACCAGGAAAGCTAATTAAGAAGCTGTTGGAATAAACCAGGCAACAGCTGTGACTTAGAGATGGTTGAAGATAGTCAGAATCTGCATACAGTTTGAAGGAAGAATGGATAGGATTCACTATTGGATTGGAAATGCATGAAAGAGAAAGAGAAGATACAAGGATGACTCCAAGGTACTTGGCCTGAGTAAGCAGAAAGGGCATTTCCTTTGGATGAAATGGAGAAGAAGAGCAAGTCTGTTGGAGTGGGGAGAGATTTGGAATGTGGGATATTCATGTGTCCTTTTGTTAAATTTTCAATTACATTGTAAGAAAGAACCATGGAAAGTTAGAAGAAAAGGTTAAAGGTAATGGTATTTAAATTCAGTACTTTTCTTGGATAGTTTCTTTAAGAATCCAGATTTGGCCTTGAGGATATTGGCTGCAAATATTTTTTTCTGTTTTATATGGCACCTACTTAACTATTTTGATATTAATTTTATGATCATCAGTTCAGATTTCTGACTTCCATAAACAAGTATCCTTTAAAAGAGTTTGGAGATTGATACAAGATTGCCAACTTCTAATTTTTTCAACGCTGTTTTATAAAAAAATTATTACTTGCTTTTACCATATTTCATGGAAGGATTTTTTTTTCATCAAAAAGAAAATAAAACGAGGAAGAATTTGGAAGAACAAAATGTCATACATCCATTTAACATATGTGACGGCACTTTAACCACAAATGCTCAAAAAACAAAGACAAAAGAATGTGGGTGGGCTGATGTGATGTTCCATTGTTCTCCTAGCATGTGTATACTCCTTCAGGTATACTCAACCATAGAACTAGTGATCTTTCTAACGTTGTAGGAAAAATTGGCTGTGATTGGGTTCATTAAGAAATGGTATATTGAACTTCATTTTGGTGCTTTTTAAGGGATTTTGAGGGGTAATTTTGACTACGTGCAGTTTTTGCAATAGGAGATGATTTTCTCCCATGCTAAGACATGGTTCCTGTACAGTATCAGAGCAAAGGATGGGCCTTGAAATAGAATATTTCAGCTTTATTTTTCCCATTTCCCTGTGGATAGGTAAAATTTCATTATGGATAGTCATCAATTCCCAGACCCACAGTTAAATATCACTCACTGATTTAAGGGAATAGTTCAGTGTTTCCACACGTGTCTTCTTGTGAAGACCCTTGGAACCTTGGTGCTTGAGTTTTTCTCCTGATTCAGGGGCTCAAAAGTGGTAGTTTCATCTCTCCAGGCTCCAATGCTCTTTGGAAACAGAATTAAAGAGAGAACATGTGTAAGGGATGGAAACGATGCTTGTTGTAGAGCTTGGGACAGGTGTGACTTCCTTTTCCATCCTTCCCTTCCTTGTTCCTAAATGTCATGGCTAGGTTACGGGTTGCTGTGGGTAGACTAAGAGTTGTGGCCTGGTGGAGAGAGAGAGAGAGAGAGGCAAACCTTGAGTCTAAACTGAGGTTGTCCTGTGATGTCAGGGTGGGGAGCCTAGGCAGGCTCTGGTCTGGAAGGTGAGTTGGGCTGTTGTGCTGAGATATAAGCCTTGTTGGCAAACATGGGCAAGAGAAGGACCAAGTGATGGGTGGTCGCTGGTGGTACAGAGTGTTAAGCAATAGGTGAATGATGGAAATCAGCTGAGAACAGTAGTTCCAATCAATTCAACAAATATTTATGGAGTTGTCCCCCCCCTCCCGTATACAATGACAAGTTCAAAGATTTCTGAATTAGGAGCAGCATAACTGATGATGCTCTGGTACCTTCTAGGGTGGGGCAGATAAGGCTGTCAGTTTGGGGGGGCAATCCTCATTCCTGGGTCTGTCTCCCTCTGGTATTGGGTTTCTTTGGTTCTATGTGTTTCTAAAGCAGAATTCTTTCGATTTGATTATACTACTCTGAGATCTTAAACTATAGTTGGCTTGGAAGGGCCAAGAGGGCAATGCTGTTAGAGTTTGGGGCCATGTGGGGGAGACAGTCATATTATTAAGTTCTGCTTTTTTGCTGTATGTGCATCTCTGCATGAAACAGCCATTTCCACACATTATAGAATATAATACACTTGGGAATAAAGAACCCTGTTTTCAATATTTTCTTTTCTTCTTGGGTCAACAGTTAATCACTGAAATAATCCCATGAAGAACTGGCATTGGGTTTCGGGGTGCCTCAGATCCAACAACCTCTTTTATATTGTGTGTTTGTCTAGGAATTGGGGCTAGAGAAGCTGAGGTGTGGTATATGTCATGTTTCAACTAAGAGTAATGTCATAGATACTAGAAAGTTTGCACAGAGCAAAAACTATTTTCACTAAATGATTAATTTAATAGGAAAAAGATCTTTGAATGGATGGAGACTGGAATTGGATTATTTGAAATTCTGCATGCAGAATTTTTATTCAGAAGCATTCCTTAGTCTGAGAATTTGTTTCTAGTAAGAAACCTAATGTTCTAAGGTTGCACCTTAATTTGAAAAAACACAATTGTGCGCTTGCTGTTTATAATGAGGAGTGCGCTCACCCCCAATCACATGTCACAAGGGTGGGGTGGGGTGGTGGGGACTGACCAGCCAAGGAATGGAAGCTCAATCACTGGACCTCAAGGCTTGGGGGCGTCCCTGGTGGAAACTGACTTTGTTTTTGAGGACAGGGAAACATTTGCAAAATCGGAAAAGGAACCAGCCCACCAAATTCAAGATTAGGGAAATGAAATGGAAAGAGGTGCAGTTGGCCAACAGCTAACTTTTGGGAGAGGGAAACCCCTCCTGTCCCCTCCACCCCCACCCCCACCCCCATCCCCCTCAGAGGCGCAGAGAGAATCTCAGGGTAAGACCCAGCCTGCTTTGGATGTGAGATTCTGTCCTGGAAACCCAAGGCTCCTGGTGATACAAGTCACGGGGTGGGGGTGGGGGGGCGCCCCGGGTGTGCGCCCACGTGAATCAGTCTCTTTGGGAGCAAGCAAGCATCACAGCCCCCCTCCTGGGGCTTCCCGGTGGCCAGGCCTGGAGCGCTCTTCCAGGGGCGCTTCCTTTTCTGCTTGTTTCTATTTTAAAGCCTGGAGACAATTAGAGACCAGTGTCTTGGTGCCAGGATGTATTTTTTTCCACAGCTCGCGCTATTCTTAGAAACAGTTGAGCCAAGAGTGGCAGAGTCAGAAGGCGTTGGAATCTTTACCTTCGTGTGGCAACAACTTTTCCTGCCTAGGCTCCGTGGTGCTGTTCTTGAGCTCTGCAGTGAGGCCGCTGAGGTTTGGTCTGCTTTCTCCCTTGGAGCGCGCATACGGAACCTCGGAAAAACAAGTAGGAAGGCAAGGACCTGTGGCAGAGAGAGAGGACAAAGCAGGAAGGTCTTTCATAGGCAGCTGACTTATTTATACCTCCTAAAATGGTGCTCCTTCAACCAGGCAACACGTTCAAATATGGCAACTGCAGCCAGAAAAACCACTTGTAATTTTTAAAGTATTTTTAACTGTCCATGAAGTAAAGGTTGTATTTTGGCAAAAAAAAAAATGGGCTGCTTCCAGTGGTCATTTGGAACTTAAAAAAAAAAAAAAATTCAACCAGATTTTGTTGAGCACTTCCTATGCATGACACAAAGTTAAAATACGGTTTTTGTCTTTAAGGAAAAGAAAGAAGACTTGCACATGGATTTTTATTTAAAAATAACCAGGGAAATTATCACCAAAAAGTACAAATTAAAAGGCCCTATTTGCAGATGATGTTGAACTAGGAACACTCCGGAAGGATTCATTCAACATGAACCAATGTTTGCTTTTGTAAATATTTGAAATCCTCCATAATAAAAATTAAACATTATAACAATGAAAAAAACATAAAATGTGAAACAATTGAATTTGCACAGGAATAAAAATAGTCTACAAATTAAAATCTATAGAGTGATTAAAGTGTTAGAAATCTCTATCTCCTTTTCACTGGATTATACCTAAAACATCCAAATGAAAAATTACTCTGTTCAAATGACCTCTAGAGAAAAAAAAACATTCTGAAACCTCCCTCTATAACTCACTCCTATGCATAGCAACCCTGAGATTAGATGTTTGAAAGTGTGCTTCCTGTATACATTAATGAAAGGATCTCTAAACATAAAATATGAAAAGCTATGTAATATGCAAAAGGCCTCTCATTCAGAAGAAATCAGAAAGCACTTAACTCAAAAGAACATTTTTCTTACGATGCAATACTTACAATAAAGGATAAAAAGAAATACATTTCCCCTCAAGATTTTTTCATTAATCCCTAGAAACTCAATTAACTCAAGAAGAAATTTTGTGTAGCTCTGCGGAGTTTTGAAAAACAAAACAAAAGAAAAAGAAAAAATCCTGCAGGGTACAGCCCAGATGATACTTTAAAAGCAGTTTGTAGTCTTTACTAGCATATATTAGAAAATGAGAAAGATTGAAAATTCACACACTAAGTGCTCAAAACAATACAACAGAAAAACAACCGCAGAGCAAGCAGAAAGCGGAGGAAGGAAGTAATAAAGATAAGAATAGCAATTAATGAGCTAGAAAACAAAGTTATATAGAAAATTAAACAAACTGAAAGCTGGTTCCTTGAAAAGAGTGATAAAGCAGCCCCTGGCCAGAATTGCCGAGGATGAAGGGAGAAGAAAGGATACATAACCACTGATGAAAATTTAAAAACATGTAAGAGAATATGATGGATAAGTTTGTGACAATACGTTTGAAAACTCAGAGAATTAGGACAATTTCCTAGAAAAGCAAATTACAAAAATGGATGAAACAGAAAGCCTGAATACGTCTATAATCAACAAAAGAAGTGACTCAAGTTAATAATCTACAGCCTTTCCCTGGCCTCATCGCCACTTCCCCCAGAAAGCAGGCCCAGACATGGCCGAGTTTATAATATCTCTAAAATACAGATAAGCCCTAAGAGTAGAAAAAGAGGGAAACTCCCCAGATCATTTTAGGAGGTTAGAATAAAACCTTGATAACAGAACTGTACAAGTACAGTAACACAAAGCAAAATTATAGGCCAATGTCAATTATGAGCATGATCTTAAATAAAATATTAGAAAACTAAAACTATTAGAATTAAAAAAAAATACATATACACTTCTGTACCAGTGTTGCAGAATGGTTTGACATTAGGCAATCTTTTAATGTAATCTGCCAGATTTGTACATGAAGATGTCCCGGCTTTACCTTTCTCTGAACTCTATCTAGTACATTTGCTGACTCTGTGGCTACCCGAGTGCCCTAACCCTAACCCTTCTCGGTTTTGGGAAGACCTTTGGGATTGGCACAGAACTCTGGGTCTGTGCGCCAATCCCAGATCTTCTCAGCCACGTGCACTTGCTTACGCTCCCTACTCTTTATCCCCTTCATTTGTAAAAGGAGGTTAATAGCGTGGACCTCTCAAAGCTGTGCAAGCATCAAATGAGATAATGCTTGGACCCAGTCTGGTGTCTGCTTTACAGGCATGATATCATGATTCTTGAGGAATTTTGGCGTTTTTCGAATCTTTCACTCTGCTTACAATAGTAGCTGTTTTTCTGCCTATTCATGTATATAACCTATCTATCTATTTGTCTGTCCATCTATCCATCCATCCATCCATCCTTCCATCCATCCATCCATCCTTCCATCCATCCATCCATCCTTCCATCCATCCATCCATCCATCCATCCATCCATCCATCCATCCATCCATCCATCCATCCATCCATCCATCCATCCATCTATCTATCTATCTATCTATCTATCTATCTATCTATCTACTCTATATATCATCCATCCATCCACCTATCCTGCCTACCTATCATCTATTTATCCATTGTATATTTATCACTTCTACTTGTTGGTTCCATTAGGAAACACAGACTCCTTGAACGTATAACATAAAACTTCCTGTCCTTCAGTGTTTGGTACAGTTTGTACAAAGGGGTGTTTGATAAATATCAAAAGTGGATTGGATAAAGAAAAAAAGTGGATTGGATCCCCAAGCTATTCCCAGACATAGGTTCATGCTTTTTAAAGACATTATACTTAGAATTACTTATATTTTGGATAATTAACCTTCCATGGAAACTTTCAGTTATAGTAAAAAGTTCTTTGGACAACCTTTTCTGATGATGATACAGCTCCACGCTGTCCTCATTTTATTTATTTGATCTATTCTTGAAGAGTGTACTGTGAACTGTTTATGGCAAATACTAAGATTTCAAATCCTGTGTCTCTATTATAACTTGATATGTGCTCCTAATGTGTTTTGGCTCCACATATAATAAAAATCACATTTTTGAAATCCAAATCTTATCTCAAGGGAGATTTCTGCTCTTGTTAATGAAGAGTTTGTGTACATTGAACTCTTCTGAAAAGTTTATTCAAATCGTCCTCAGCCCTTAGACTCTTCAAAAACACATTAACATGCATACTAAATACAAAACAAACAGCAAATCTTTTTTTATTAAAAATTCTCCCCAAGGCTGAACTAGTTGACTGTTTAGAAATGATACTCATTCTGCCACGGCTCAGAAAACTCAACTGTATTGGTAAACATATTTCAGATATTGTTTTCCCAGATAGCAGATATGACTAGGTATACAGCATTTTCTTGCTTGTACTCAAATAACTCAAATTAAAGTACTGCCACTTTAAATGACATCTTATCCCCTATAAAGAATTTAGTTATCTAAGTATATCTCTTAAACCTCTCCTAGTACTCAACATCTTGATTCATGTGGGTGCTTGGCCCCTCACAGTCTCAAGGATATGTCTGGAGATTTCCAAAAATATTTAAAGTTTTTGAACATTACTCCAGCACAAAATCAATCTTTATTCAATCTATGAAGAGTTCTGCCACACATATGCTTTTTTTTTTTTTAAGAATAACTGAAAATCGGTTTGAAATAATGAAATGGAATATTCTAGATTTAAATTGCCTTTAAATCAGCCAGCTTGTGTCAACAAGATAAATTCTGAATTCTTTGGTTTCTGATGGCTATAACCGATAGCTTAACAAGATCATGATTTTTTTTTTTGAATGCCAACCTATTCAAAGGAATGACTTTGGTACATAATAACTTCTGGACTTGCTTGAGATGGTAAGGATTAATTTATGTAATCTAAACCCCAGGCTCCTCAAAAGGAAGAGCAGGCTATGTGCTGGGAGTTGCACATAAAGACGGGAGAAGCCCTGATGCTGCACCAGCCTTCCATCCCCGTGTCTCTTGTCCTTTGTGACAGGAACATTCTCTGCAGGATGATGGTACCTCTGGACCTATGAGCCTTTGGCCTTGACTTACCTGTTCCAAGCACCCATGATTTTGGATCCTTTTTCTTGTCTTAGAAGAAAAATATTCAGGGATGAGTTGGGTCTCAAAGCTTTAGTTGAGCATTTGGCATGCATCAAAGTTGCCTTGCCCTTTGACTAAGACTCCACTGTCTTTGTGTTTTCTTGGTCTCTTCCCACCCCATGTATATCCGCCAGCTGGAATTCAAAGGAAGCTTGGAGAAGAAAATGATCCCGCAAGAAAATTTCCCCCAAGAAGTCAATTTTAGCCTCTTCTGAGCACTCACAAGTGAGCTTTCTCCTGTAAGAACCACTTTAGCTAGGGAAGTAAACCCTGTTGCCTTTGTATGTATTTTGTATTATGTAAGGAGAACTGGGTTCTAAAGTTGTTCATCCGATTCGGGGATACAGCATCAGTGTATCCATCACCTGGGGTCTCACTGAAAGGTGTGTATGGCTTCTTGGCTGCCTCTGGAAACATGTTTCCATGGAGAATCATCTGTTTGCACTCCATGTCTTCATGCCAGAAGGACCCCACATTTTCAACTTTCACTGCAATTTTCTCTCTCACTCAATGAACAATTTTTTGTACTGGTTGGACAAGTTACTAAAGCAGTTTCCCAAAGTGCTTTTTCTTATGTGAATGCAAAGGATAAACTGGATTCCTTTACAATACAGATCTGAATTAATTGCAGAGGTTTACATCCTACTCTTTAATTCTTGACTCCTCATTAAAACTCATAGCTTTCCTAGGTATCTTCACCTCTTTGATTATCGCTAATATTAGTACTGATATTTCTCTCAAAAACAAGTAAATTTAGCCATTTTAATCTATTTGAATTGGGGCAGTTTTATTCTACTCTCGAAGGACTTTGCCAATCCAACATACTGGATTTGGTCATCTTTAAAGAAAATCATAGTGTTTGAGAGCTGGACATTCTTTCAATTATTCAATTCATATGAAGAAACTTAGTATCTCAAAATGATGAGCTAGAATTCAGATCTTCTCATTCAAATTCAGGGCTGTCCCTGTCCGTTTAAGGTGACCTGCTTTCCTCAGCAGTTACCATAAGAGAACCTCCTAGTTCATTTGGTCAATGTTGACTGTATTCTCAGCTAGGGTTGTTTTTTTTTTTTTTTTTTTTGCTGCTATATCTGGGAAGAGGGTTGGGGAAGTATAGCGATTATAACACACTATTGACCTGTAAACTGGAAGCAGAAGCAAAAGGCTACTATAGTCTTTAGGAGCTGGTGGGCATTGGAGTATGCTCTTGGTCCCTCTTGTCTGGTCAGATTGGCCAGGTCTGGGCTTCCAGTGACATTCAGGTCATAGCATGCCTTGGCTGGGGAATTCTTATCCTTCACACACTTTGGAAACTCTTGCCCGTGGCAACACTGGAGGGCTTCCAGGAGCTCCAACAGGACCTTGTGGGGCTTGAAGTGGAGAATGGGTTTCCCTGCCTAGGGGCTAGAACACGTTCTGTGGCCCCTCTTTGATTGCTTAGAGCAGGCTGAGACCCTGAGGAGGAGGGGGCCACTGGGTGGTGGAGATTGGGGCATGGAGGTGCCCAGTGCCCCTTCTAACCCCAGATACAGGGCTGGGGGTGGGCGGCGGGGTTCTCTGCTTACATTCAAATGTGGGGGGGTGGGGCTGTGGCCTTCAAACTCTTCGTGAACATTCCCGACAACCCCCGTGATGGGGAACCATGTTGGCACCCACTTTCCTGGATGACTCTCAAGTGGTTTTGTAGTGCAGGGCTCAAGGTGGGCCCACACCGATGGGGGCACGTGGCTCTACTTCAGGTGCTGACTTCTCTCATTTTTTCCCCCCCATTCCTTTCTCCCAGCTGTTCCTCTCCTTTCTCTTGGCCACAGTGTCAACAGGGGGTGGCGTCTGCAGGGCTGGATTCCCACTCCCTTCCTCCATGCTCATTGGGGACTGTGACATCACTGGGGGCCCAACACCGTGAATCTGGGTGCTCTACCTGGACATGCCCACGAAACTAGGCCTGGTAGGAGCCCGGCAGTTGCCACCCACCAAGGTGGTGTGGGGCTTGGGGCATGGGTGCCAGCAGGCACTGCTGCTTCTGCCAATGTGAGGCACCGACAGGCAGGAGGGACAGAGAAAGGGTGGCCAGGATCAGGGAAGCAAGCTGGGGAGCCAAGCTATCCCACTGTCCCTCGTGATGTGAAGGAAACACCATCCTTGGGACACTTCTGCGCATGAAGGCGATGCTTTGCTGACAACTGTAAATGTTCAGTTTAGGAGAAAGGGAAGGAGAAGTTATATATGAAGTTGTTTCCACTAATTTTGTTTTCAAATCTGTCCTGAGTGTAAGATGTATGCAAGCATTTGCTTGTCAATGTTGACAATGTTAAAACTGAATTTTCCCTGGAATGACCACAAAAGGAAGCTATGACTGATTCAGCTTTGAGGATTTTATGATCCCTGCCGTGCTTTCCTGAGGATCTTAAAGAATCACCACTTTTTCTCTGAGATACAATTTTTTCCACCACCTTTGTGCCGGGTAAGAAGCCTTTCACTAAAGCACGTAGCACAGTTTTAGGATGCAGAGGTGAGCTAAAGTGAAATGTTTCTTTTACTAACATTAAAGCAAAAAACTGATTTTGCAAAGCATTTCTTTTGGAGACGGCTCCAGATTCTTTGTTACTGGGTCAATTCGCAGTGGCTCTTTGGCCCCGGAAGCTCCTCTTTCAGCATGCAGGGCGGAGTGTATCCTGTGTTCACCAGTTATGGCTTTTGAGGTGATATTTAAGAATGAAATGTGGCTTCCCAGAGACTCTGGGAAACTGAGGGTATTGATTTGCCTTTCCCGTGTGGTGCAAAGTGTTTGACTTATTTATCTTTTTTTTTTTATTAATTAAAGAAAAAAAAGAAATTAACATTTAGAAATCATTCCATTCTACATATGCAATCAGCAATTCTTAACATCATCACATAGATGCATGATCATCATTTCTTAGTACATTTGCATCGATTTAGGAAAAGAACTAGCAAATTAACAGAAAAAGATATAGAATGTTAATATAGAGAAAAAAATAAAAATAAAAATAGTAAAAAAAAAAGAAAAGGAAAAAGAAAAAAAAAAGACAAACAAACAGACAAAAAAAAAAAACCCTATAGCTCAGATGCAGCTTCATTCAGTGTTTTAACATGATTACTTTACAATTAGGTATTATTTATTTATCTTTTTAATCTAAAAATCTTGGCACGAATTAAAGGTGGCAAGATAGGTGAGTTTTTAAATGACAGTTTTGATTCTGTAAGACAGAATAGCCAGGGTGCTCTTTCCATCCGCTTCTGGATGGTGCTGGGATAAGGATGGGAGCGGACAATGGGGGCAGACCCCTCCTCGCTGTGGCAGGGCCACCCCAGGGTGGCTGGGCAGGACCGGTGGGAGAGCGCAGGGGACGGGAAGGTTCAGTTTGGAGGGTGGTTTGTGGGCGCAGGAGTGAGAGAAGCCATTCTATGTCTAAGTTTTCCCCCACTAAATCCCATAGGGTCTGATATGCTGA
The DNA here is from genome assembly GCF_023851605.1 of Tamandua tetradactyla. Taxonomy (NCBI): domain Eukaryota; kingdom Metazoa; phylum Chordata; class Mammalia; order Pilosa; family Myrmecophagidae; genus Tamandua; species Tamandua tetradactyla. Next base: position 221,920,804 of record NC_135327.1, on the reverse strand, counting down.
AATTTGAAACTAAATCCTCTAGGGAAAGGACCTTCTTCTCTGGGTCCTCACCAAAGGGAAAGCAACCCCAATATTGAAATATATTAAGTTGCTGGCACTTTACTATGAATTTATTTCTCCGCCTGAACACCTCAAGATAGAACATATTTCCAAATTTGTCAATGAGCAGCACCCTGGTTTTGTAAAGTTTTATTGGAACTGTTTACAGCTACCTTTGCATTATAGTAGCAGAATTATGACCAAACTGCCTGGCCAATAGAGCCTAAAATATTTAGTATCTAGCCCTGTACAGAAAAACTTTGCTGACTCTTCTGAAGTTCTACATACATTTATTTAAATTTAAATTTATTTAAATGCAGTATAATGAAAAACGCATTCCTTATTTGTCCTAGTCACATTTCACGTGGTAATTAGCACAGAACCTTGTGGTTACCATATTGGACAGTGCCGGTCTAAGAGAATAATTTCCTTTACATGAATCCCATCACAACACAAATATATCAGGTTCCTTGATCTCTATTACCCTGTCCAGTCAAAGATAAAAATCATCTCAGGGATAAGTCAAATGCATTGCTAGGCTGCACATTGTTTTATGAATAATCATCTGTACAAAATTCCCTCCAGTGTATCCATGATAGAGTTGGTGAAAGCAGCCCTGTCATATATGAGGCTAAAAGGTATTGGGGTGGGGGTACAAGGGGAGTTCAGTGGTAGAATTCTCGCCTGCCATGCGGGAGACCCAGGTTCGATTCCCGGCCCATGCACTTCCCAAGAACAAACAAACAAGCAAACAAAAGAAGGAAAGAAAGAAACAAACAAAAATTCAACAAATGGTTCTGCAATAATGGGATACTCAAATGGAAAAAGAGTGAAATGTGACCCTGCCATACAGCATACAAAAAAGAAAAAAAGGTATTAGGTATTTTGGTGGTTCCTGTCTATTTCCTTTCACTGTGCCTACACAGTTCCCTCCTGGCCTCTTGTTAGGAGGTGCAGACCCTCTGAACTGTGGAGCAGATTTCCCTCACTCAGATGGGACGCCAGGCAGCACCCAAGCCCGAGAACCCTTGGCTGCTGCCTTAAAATGAGAGTGGCAGCTCTTCCAAAGAGAGCACCGAAGGGGCATCAGTGCAGCTATTTGTGAAGTGCTTCCCTGAAGAAAGTTTTGGAGGCCAGGGGGATCATTGTCCCCAGTTTTGGCAAAGGTTTGGATTTCTGCAAAATTGTGTATGATATGTTAGCTGGTAAAGAAGAAGATGATACATATGTTTTCTGATCTATGCTATGAGAATCTTTTCTGTAGTAGTCAGGGCAAAAGGCCAAGCTGCTGTAACAAAGAGCCCCAACAGTATAGTGAATAAGGAAGTTTCTTTCTCTCTCATGTAACAGTTGGAAGAGAATGTTCCAGATTCAGGAGCTCTGTTCCACAGTTACTTAAGGACACGGGTTCCTTCCAAGTTACTTTTCTGTCCTTCCCTCCTCTCCTGCCACGTGGAGATGCTGGTGTCTGCAAGGCTGAAGTGGGGCTGCAGACATGTCCAAATTTCCACTTGTGAGAAGGGTAAAAAGCACAGAGGAGGTAGGTCCACTCTCTGAAGGCCCAAACCTGGATATATCTCTCATCATTTTGCCTACCTTGCACTGGATTGGACAAGGGCACACCTTCCACAATGGGGGCTGGGAAATGCAGTCCAGAGTTAGGCTCAGGAAGAAGCAGAAAATGGATTTTGTTTTTGGTAGACAGATAATATTCTCTACTTCTTTTTGTTTTTTTGAGTTCTTGGTATTTTTTCCTTTTCAAGCACCAAGACTCCATACCCACTAAGAAAAAGTTTTGATTCTCTTCTTCACTTCCCCTTTTACTCCTCCCTCTTCACCTTTCAATTTTTTTTTCTAAGAAGAAAAGAGAATTCTTTTTTTCAACCTTTCTACTCTTGTTATGAAAATCGCAAATCCGAAATGTGTACACTGGGTTGGAGCTACAGTACATTTCTATAAGGAGAGAATCTTTTGTATTTAAATGCTAAGTTCTCCAAAATGGGAAATAGAGATACTTAGAATCTGTTGGGGCTCAAATCACGTCCCCCCAAAAAAGACATGCTCAAGTCTTAATCTGCGTTCCTGGGGGTGTGAACCTATTTGAAAATAGGACCTTTGAACATGCTATGATTAGGTAAGGCGTGGGGTCATTTGTGAATAGGATCTTTGAAGAGTCTACTTATATGAGGCCATATTGAATCAGGGGAGCTTTAATGCATATGCATATAGTTTTTTATAAGCAAAGGAAATTTGGTTGCTGTCAGTCCGAAAAAGCCAGAGAGAGAGAGAAAGCCACGTGACAGAGGCTTGCCACCATTAGAATGGACAGATTTTGGAGAAAGCATGACCTTGACTGGGAACTTCTAACCTCCCAAACTGTGAGCCTTTAGCTACCCAGCGTGAAGTATTTCTCATAACAGCCCTGGCAAACTAGCACAAAATCATATGTACTGATGTTCAAATCCTCATTGTTATTACTATTGCCATGCTGCTAAGTAGAGTGACAGTTACAGTACTGTTAATGAGGTATCTAAAAATGGAAATGTCTTCTTGCATTTAGGAACCATAATGGGGAATCTTTTAAAGTAGGAAGAAAATTCCGTTTATTTTAACTCTCACCATAGATATAATTCTTTAAGAGACTATAGCCAATTCTGAAATTATAGAATTGGGGAAAAATAGACAGTGCTTAATTAAACATGGCTTATTATATTTTCCAAACCAGGTCATTTCTTGGTGGGCTTTAAATTGTAACTAGGTGAACTAAAATTAAACCCCTGACATCAATAGCATGACCACCTGTAAAATGAATGTAAATATGTATCTGGGAACTTTCTATATCAGCTGCTGCCTGGTCTCTGAGATAATATAGTTGTTTAACTTAGGGAATGGACCAATTTGCAGGTTAAATGAACACATTTTTCTCCATTACTGCCTACTTCATAATCTAGAATTTAAAGATCTCAATGACATGAAATAAATTAATGTAAATAGTTTGGCAAAGGGCCCTTAAATTGTTTTTTTGCCCCCCTTTTCCCCATTGTATATTCCCATCTTATACCACTGTACCTGGCACACAGAGGGAATTCAATGAATATTTGTTCAGTAAGTGAATGCATAAATTTGGGGAAAATTTCCTATAATGTCTTTGCAGACCTCAGAGTTACATTTGATAAAGATCTATGAGACCAAAAAGATGGAAAAACTCCAACCTATATCTCAGGACTAAGGGAATGGAATGTTTTAGTGTCATCTAGATAGAGTCCAAGAATGGTTTCCAGTCATGGAAGAGATTCAGCTACACTTACTTGGAGTTTCTAGAGAAATTCAGAAAGAATGAAATGGAATCTACATTTCAATCCTGTTTCCCTCTGAGCTCCAGAGTTTAATATACCTGTTGTGACTGAATGACACTTGTTTGTTCATTATTTATTTGCAAATATTTGCTGAACACCCACCACGTGCCAGGCACCATGCTAAGGGTTGGAGGTTTGGGAATGAATGGTCCATGTCCTGCACTTCATTTAGGAGTCCCAAGGGACAGAAACACACATGAAGTGGCCCAGTTACAGCACGGTGGAGAGCACATGAAACCTGCAGCCCAACTCTGGGCCGTTCTAGCCACGCTGCTCTGACTAGATGCTCACTTAGTTTCCTTATCTTCAAAGTGGGCAATGAATTACCAGGCTAGTGCTAGTAAATTGCATAATTGGACTCTGTTCTCTTGGATTCCTGAGTCCACTGTGTCCTTTCCATTGGATGGACTCTTGATGTGAGCCAAGCCTGGGAATTCTCTTTGACCACAAAGTTGGAGTCCTTTTCATTTCACATGGGTTCCTCATCACTCTTTTACCCAAAGGACTCCGGGAGTCTTGTCGCCTCTTTTATGCATCACTGCTTCTTGTTGCTTTTCATCAGGATTTCTCTCTTTCTCATTTAATTGTGAAAACAGAATGTGATTTTTGTACTACTTTCCTAGCCTAGATCTGATGCAGAGGCACAGCTTTTTGGAAATTTTCCGAGATTCTTTTTCTCAGCTTCTGGAAACAACAGCGAAGGAGGTCTTGTGTGGATGCGCATGTGTATGTGAAAGTTGAGTGCGAGAATGGTCTTCCTTTTGGGTTGCATCTTTTGGTTTTTGCCTACGTGTTCAAAGTTTTTCTGCTACAGATTTTTGGTGCTTTGTACAAAGAAAGCTTCAGGTACATTTCAGAGGAAAATAAGGCATCATATGATGTCCTGGGGTGATGAGCATTATAGGATGTGTGTGTGAGTACATGTGGGTGTGTGAATGAGTGTGTATGTGTGAAAGTGTGTGTGAGCTTATGTGAGTTAAGTATATGTTTGCATGTATGCTTATGTATGTGAGTCTGTATTTTTGTGTGTGGGAATATGTATGTTTATGTGTGTGTGGGTGTGTGTATGTTTGTTTGATTGTGTGTATGTTTATGTGTAAGTGTGTTTGTTTATGCGTGTGTGAGTGGATGTTTATTTGTAAGTGGATGTTTATATGTGTGAGTATATGTTTATGTGGGTGAGTGCTTATATTTGTGTGTGTGTGTTTTGTGTGTATGAAAGTGTGTATATTTATATGTGAGTGTGTCTATTTGTGTGTAAGAGTGTGTGTCTATGTGTGTGTATATTCGTACGCCTACATGTTTATGTGTGTGAGCATGTGTATGTATGGATGCATATGTTTATGTGTATATGTAAGTTGATGTGTGTGAGTGTCTTAGTGTTGTAAGAAGACTTGGGAAGAGAGGGGCTTGAAAGGACTTTAAAGGATGAGGTTGATAAGTGTGGTAGTTTAAAAATATTACTATGAAGTTTTGATACTGCTCCTTGGAAAGACAGGGTCTGTGTTCTCTCACCTTAGAATTCGGTGGGCTTGTGACTTGCTTGAAGCCAATAGAATACTGCCTGGTTTTCATGGCAGGTCGTAAAAGACAATGCACTTTCTCCTTGTTTCCTGGAACGTTCCCCAGCAGAGCCCAAGATGGCCATTCTACAAGGAAGCCCAGGCCACATGGAAAGGGACAAGTGGGTACTCTGGCTGACTTCCTCAGCTGAGGTCCCAACTGATGGCAACATCAACCATCAGACAGTGAGTGAAGAAGCCTCCAGAAGATTCCAGTCCCTGGTTTTGGGCAGATGCAAGCAATTCCCATTGGATCGTACTCAATTCCAGACCCAAAGATTTGTGAGCAGAGTAAAATAGTTGTTCTAAACCATAAAGTTTTGGGGTAATTTTTAATGTGGTTGATAATAACAGGAGCCATGGGGGCTGAGGCTAAGGGTGAGGAGCAAGAGGGACATCCGATCAGGAGGCATCACTCCCCTTTTCCTTAGTGGCCATATTCTTCCGATGCTTTTGCCCTGAACAAACTTTGGGGTAAAGCAAGCAGATTGGACATGAGGGTCCAGAAGAGGACTCAGCATCAATTTCAAGGGGAAGGACAGGGGGACACAGAGGAAGTTCTCATGGTCAACTGATTCAGGCAGCCAGTTTTAGCAATTCAGTGTATGTCAGAAGTAAATAGACAGTGGCTACCTCTTAAGAAGTTATGTTGTAAGGACGAAAGCTTTGGAGACGGGGATTCTGGTTTTGTAAACTCAGAGATATAAATCAGCTTCCTGGTCATGATTTTGTATAAAGGAATACTCTATGGACTGTGGAAATGCTTACATTCTTGTGTAGCTGATGGGAAAGGGGAATGGCACAAATGAAATAAAACCAGAATACTGTGTCCAGGGCAAAGTTAGGTTCATTGAACTATACTTAGGAAACTGTCTGTTGTTCCAATCCAAAGCTGGCTGAGCCCTTGCTCTCCAGGAATTTTCAGGGAATTCTGCTCCAGAACGTGGCTCTCCCAAGGCATTGAGATACAGTACTGTACAAATGCAGAGGGCATAGAGATCAGGTGCTCTCTGCATCCGCTGTGAGCTTTTCCCCTAGGATATAATTTATAGATTAATCTTTTTTCCCTAATAAATAAAATGATCTCAACTAGGGGAGAAAGGTTTCCTACCCAGTAGGATTCTTATACGGTTTCTTATGAATAGAGTGTTTTTCTAATTTCTTCCCTAAGTTTGTGTATGATGTATTATTATACCAGAATCTGAAACCAGCCAAATGAGCCCCAGGAAAGAAATATGGCTCCAAAATAAATATAGGGGCCTGGTTAATACTGCACGATCAGATATCTTGGAAATAAGACGCACAATTAAAGTAACACTGTATAGGACATTGGGAGTTAAAGATTGTTTGAGATAGTCCCACCATACTAAAGCAGAAATCTAATATATTTGTTGAACCTCGAGAGGAATTCTGGGAAAATGGAACTTTGAACCTTTCTAGGGAGGAGAGGCTGATTATGTAGACATATGGTCGAAAACTAGGGGCCTCAGAGGAACAAAGCAGATCATAAATCTGTAATGGTGAGCAAATGTTTAGCAAACCTTGTAGCTACACAAAGGGATAGAAAATTTGTGAAAATGGGACGACTTTCAAATTTTATTTAGCATCAGTCAGAACAAACCCACTAGGTTAAATTCAACTAAAGCATATAAACTTAAAAGTACTTCTCATAAAAAAGGAATCCAAAGTCAAACAGTGGCCCACATATCTTAAGGAAAGTAATGAATCTCCATTAAATAAAATAATTAAGAACAGGGTGTATTTTTTTCAAAACTCATTGTAATGTGATCTTACGTCACAAAGTACAGGATATAAGAGATACAGGAAGAAATTACCTTTAATTAGCGTCAGAAAAATAAGTAAAGTGTAGGAAAATGGAAACTGCAAGCCAAGAAACAATAAAAGAAACTCTGAGGGCATGTCTCATTTCACAGCTTGAAATTAAATCTTTGCCTTGGATTGAAAATTTTTGTTATGGTAAAAATGTTTTTACTGTGATACGATTTTACATTAATGGAACAGCTTGGACAACTCAGGATATATCATTAGATAAAAAGTCAGGAGAAGATTTAAGTGTCTTCCACTAAACAAAGATTATTAGGCAAAAAAGGGAGATTCAAAAATTTCCCTAAAAATCTCCTAATTTTTTTGGTTTGCTTTTCCAGTAGGGGGAAGTTTAATGTAAATCCCTCCTTTTATGGATCATAATCAGCTTTGATCTTTGCTTAATGAAGATGGAGCCCTGCTCTCCTGATGTGCTGCGTTTTTACATATTTGATGTTTTTTTAAGGGACATTGAAGCTTTTCCTTTTTTAGGGTTTTATGAACAATTGATACTAGTACAGCAAAGTTGCAGAAGTGGGTCTTAAAGGAAAGACTGAAATGGAGCTAATTTCCTACAATGCTCCCACAGCTGGGGGGATTAACTAAGGAGGAGAATGCCACTTATTGTAATTTACTGAAGCAATTAAAAATAAAGCATAGCTCTCAACAAAACGGATGTGTCAGCATGACACTAAACATATTTTTTGGCCTTGGGAGAAAAAGTAACTTTATCCCTCCCTCTTTTTTTATTTTGAAATAACCTCAAACTTATAGGATAGTTGCAAAAATAATACAAAACTCAATCAGAGAATTCCAACATGCCCCTACCAATATACTCCAATGTACCAATTTTAACATTTTGCCACCTTTGCCTTATCATTGTTCCTATGTATTTATGTATGTATCGATCTCTATCTGTCTATCTATCTATCGATTGATCGATCGAGCGATTGATCTAATCACCTACTTTCTGAATGTTTGAGTGCAGATCGCATACACCATAATCCATGAAAACATCATACTTCCATGTATGTTTCCTACAACAAGGATATTCACTTATATAATCACTTTAAGTAGAATTGTCAAGTTCAAGAAGTTTAACATTGATATAAAACTTACATTCTACATTACAGTTTTTTCTTGTGTCTCAGTAATGTCGTTTGAGCCTTTTGTTCTTTGAGCCATCCATACTGGATAGGAATCAAAGAACATTTAATTGTCATTATCTTTTTAATTTATCTTTCTTGTTTTTATTGTGGAAACCTATACAGCACGTATCTTCTCATCCCACCCCCTCCCAAAGCACACCATCCTGTGAGCTGAATCGTATTCACAGTATTGCAGTAACCGCTCCCCCCATTCATTATAGAACATTCTCTTCATCCCAGTGAGACATTATAAACTAATTTTGTATCAACTCCCTGTTACCCCTGCCCCTCACCCTTGGAACCTGTGCTCTACTTTCTGTCACTAAGAGCTTGCATATTCTCTGATATTTTCTTTGTGATTCCAGGGGAGCTTAAATTTAACATTCTAATCTATAACAATCTAGTTTGCTTTGATATCAATTTAACTTCAGTAATATACACATCCTATGTTCATGCATCCCTCCATCACCCGCCTTTATTAAGTTCTTATTGAAAATTGCATATTTATACAGCATGAGTTCAAAACTATTGATTTACATTATATTTTGTGCATTTGCATTTTAGATCCTATGGGAAGTAAAAAGTTGAGTTGCAAATAAAATATACAAAAATACTGATAGTTGTATTTACCCTAGTCATTGTATTTCCAGAGATCTTTTTATCTCTTCGTCACTTCTCTAGTGTCCTTTCCTTTCAACCTGCAGAACCCCCTTTAGCATCTCTTGTAGTACCTGTCTAGTGGTGATGAACTCCTTCAGCTTTTATCTGTAAATGTCTTAATCCCTTCCTCACTTTTGGAAGACAGTTTTGATAAAGAAATATAGAATTATCAGTTGGCAGTGTTTTGCTTTCAACATTTAAAATATGTCTTCCTACCATCTTCTTGTCTCCATGGCTTCTGATGAGAAATCAGCATTTAATCTTACTGAGGCTCCCTCGTACATGACATGTTGCTTCCTTCTAACAGCTTCCAGAATTCTCTCTTTACCTTTGGCATTCAACAGTTTGATTATAACATGGTGCAGCTTGGGCCTATTTGGGTTTGTCCTGCTTGGAATTCATTTAATATTCTGCATGTTTATAGTCATGCTTTTCATTAAATTTGGGAAGTTTAATGCCATTGTTTATTTGAAGACTCTCTCTGCCCCATTCTCTCTTTCACCTCCTTCTAGGGCTTCCATAATGCATTACTGGTGTGCTTTATGATGTCCCACAGGGAAGGAAGAGGAGCCAGCCAGAGTGCCACAAGATCCTTTTCCTTTGAAGTAGACTTTTTCTCGATTCAGCGCTCTCCCTGTCACTGAAGTCCTTTAACTGTTTTCTGAAACTTTGAGAGATGTTTTTGCTAGTTCTTGCTCATTGTTGATTAGTCCCATTGTGTTATTAGTGAATAGCAATTAAAAGTAATAAAGGGATGCCTCTGCAAAAGCATGTTAATACTAGATGGTCTTTTCATTGAAATTGTGACAGCTATATATCCTAAGTGCCTGACTTCCCCACAAAAAGACCAATCTGTGCCCACTAGCATTTGTAACTAGGAAACTTCCTGGACAACTGTGGAATGGAGAAAAGTTGAGGCTTCTCTTTTCTTCTGCTTTTTTACATCTGAACTTCAGATGTATGCTATTTTACATCTGAACTTCAGAAGAAAGACCGATGCCTTTGCTCTGGTTTTGGCTCCCCAGATTGGTTTTGCCTTTTGATAAGTGGCAGAATTACCTTGTTAACTTCCCCGAATGGATGTGACCATGGTCCGAGCATGCGCTCTGGAAACTTCCCCTCCCGACCTCAGGCCATATCTCCTCTTCTTGACTGAATCTTCTGTGGCGCTGAATGAATAGCTGCCATTCAACCAGCTCTTAAAGGAAAGTAGTCATCGGGAGGAGGCAGGTGACCGCGAATGAGGCCATGTGATGATGCTCAGTAGCTCCTGGGACTCTGAGGTCCGCCTACATGGCACCCGTGATGCTTTTCTGAGACACCCCAGCTCCTTCTTGTCGGGTCCGCTTGGTGCCCAGCTGTGCCTGTCTTGGAATATGGTGCACAGTTTTATTGTATGAAGCAAAAACAAAAAGACAAATGAAAACATTTGCATCCTAGTTACCGAGTTAGAGTCTATATTGGGCCAAAAATAATTGCTTGCATTAAGTAGGGGAAGAAAATCAGTGCAGGAACCCATAAAACTGCTCAGTTGAGCAAGTAGAGCCTCTGTTGTCAGACATGGCGTAGGTACTTCAAGAAACGTGGCTTCACTGCCCCTCCCCCCAACAACAACAACAAACAAGGAAATCGAGCAAGCACAGAGTTTTCAAAATATAGAAATTATCCTGTGATAAAATATACAAAGGAAGGCGTGTTCTTGAATCGTAATAATAAGGGACTGGAAACAAAAAGACTGTTTCCTCTAAAAAATCACCCTGAATTTGGCAAGAGTAATATTAGATTTACCCTCCTCTCACCTCATGCCTTCAATTTAATGCTTAATGTTATACCGAAGCTTAGGAAAATATATTCTATGAACGGGCCTTGATTTCAAACCTTCAGAAAGTTCAGATGCTAAAACAGCAGAGAGGAAGGGGAATCAAAGAATTTCTAAAAGACAGATAACTATCAGACTCAAAACATTCAAACTGGTAATTAAATTTCTATATTAAAACAAAGCTACCATTTCGCTGTGCAGAGATATTTTTCCTAATGTAACAGAAAAGTTCCCAAAGGGTTGTGTATAAATCAAGTGTCTGTAAGTGCAATCACATGTTAAATGTCTTTGCTTTTTGAAAGGAATTCCGTGCTGCATGCTTCACACAGGAAATGATTAATTTTTAATGAGCAAAACTATCACCAAGGTTTTTATCTTAAAAAAAAATTCCCCTGTACCAAAGCTTTACCAATTGGGTGACTGTCCCTTTGATATGTGGTCATTCATTTCTATCAATTCCTTACCACTAATTCAGCCTAATATTTATTTCAGTTTTGGTTATGGTTAAGACATCTCACCTCTGTAGAGGTGAGGAGGCAGGGGCTGTGCCTCAAAGGAACTGACAAACCTTAGAAACCACAATTCATCTTCTCACGTTCACTTTATGTGTGTGTTTCTACGGATGCCTGTGGTGGGTTCACACACCTTTAGGAACCAAATTTTAATCTGTAAACTCTGTATTATTAAAGAAAAAAGGCATACAATGATTCAGTCACTAGGGGGACTGTATGTGAATACATGGGTAAGTTGATCTTGTCTAGATTGTCAGTGCTATTGCTATACATTTTGAGAGGATTTAGAAATCAACGTAATTAGTTCAAAAGCCAATAAAACTCAGATCGTGGGAAATCAGAAGAGACTTGTGCACATTTCTCAAGCATACTATGAAAACTTGAGCTTTGGTGAAGAGCTCTTGGGAAACGTTTCCATTTAAAACCAGTGGCCTGACCTTCCCAGAAGGCATTGGACGAGGTTAGGGCTGGAAAGGAAGTAGAGTGCTCGCTGCTTTGGGGAATCTGGGTGAAGTGCCAGCACCAGGGAGCCAGGTCCTTGGGGTCTCATTGAATAAAGCAGTAAGTCCCCAGACACTTTTAGCCTCCAAAGTGGCTGAGCCATGGAAGCTTCAGGTCTGGGGCCAAAACCACAGAGTCTGACTCTGCAAAGAGAGGCCCCAAACCACCTTGAGTTAATATGTGGAAGCCATCTTCTTTACTCCCTTCAGAATCACAGCTTCAATGGGAAGAGAAGTCTGTCCTTTCAAGAGATTCTGGGTGCAGTGCATTCTGTTCGATGGAATCTTAAAAAAAAAAATCAGAATCCCTGCGGTAGGTATCAGTCATTGCTTTCCAGTTACTCAACCTTTTTACAAGTCTTAAGGATCCTATAAACTCTGAAAGTTGTAGTAAAATATTTATAGAGCAAGTCAAAGAAAAGTATAAAACAGTATTCTAGGTGAAGTTTTGACATGACTAAAATTCCTCTCTACCTCTCTTACTTTTTGATTCCTAATGATTTAAGTTTCTGGCCTGGTGAAAATATTAACTCAGTTCACCCTGTAGTCCCCAAATAGTGTGATTTCCAGAGTTGTATATTATTTCATTTCTCTTCTTCCTAGTGTGTACTTTAGAAATCCAGGAGACGACGTTGCTGAAAAATGACAGCTCAAATCCATGATGGTGTCATAGCTGAAATCCCTTAGATCGTTACTCTTTCTGAATTTTCCTGGGAAAAGGCTCTGAAGCCACTTTTTCAATATATATATATGAGAAACCCTAGAATAGCAATTGGTGTTTCAGGCTTTTAGGGGAGACATAAAATGCAATCCTGACTAGTAAACTGTGCCATCCCTCACCCCAAGGTCCTTTTCATTCAAGCAGGCATAGAATACTTGTGGAACTCCATCTGGAGCCATCACATTTTTTTGGCCTTTATGCCTTGGCTTCCCCAGTTCCTACTTAGGATTATTCCCTTCCTGGCCAGGGAGGCAGGGGCTTTAATAATGGGGAACTGTCAGACAGCTGGAACATCACTAAGCCCTGGGGTTTGGTTTTAAGCGAAGGGATTCAGGGTTCACAACTGGGCATGGGGCAGGAAAATGCTTTCACATATAAATATATGCAATATTATTCCAGGAAAAACATATGAATGTTTTGGAAGTCATTGGAGATTTCCTAAATAACTGTGGTATATGGTAGCCAAGAGATTTTTACTAAAAAAATAAGAAGCTTAAGATCGTAACTGTAAGTGCATTGCAAAGACAAGAAAAGGTCAAAAGCCAAGGTCAAAAGTAACATCTTGCTGGATCCTGCTATCATAAATCTGGCGGTGAAATTAAGTTCTTGCTCTTTTATTCGAAAGTAAGAGGGTAGTTAACTCAGCAAATAATATCTGGATGAATACATCTAAATAAATGTTATGGCCTTCACATTAGCCATGGGGAGAACTCTGATTACTATGACATATGCTTGCTTAAAACATTTTCAGAGATCCTTGTTTAACCCTTTTTCTACCCCAGATTGGGGTATGCACTACTCCTTCTGAGATTCTCAAGATTTGCATACATTGCTATTATAAATATTCTTATTTAACATTATAATTAGTTATTTTCTGGGTTTGCATCCCACACAAGAATGTATCCTGGCCCGAAGTTATAAAAAAAAAAAGGAGTTTTTAGTGAATGATCTTCAGAGGTAGTTTATAAGCCACACAGGAAAACTTGCTTAATATTTTATAGTCACACCTTGTTCTGTACCAAAGCAATACTAGCCAATTTGATCTGCTATATTCACCAGATCTGTTTTGAAAGTGATATTTGGTTGATTTTAAGAATCAAATACACCTCCTTGGTATAAAGACTTATAACCGTTGAGAATATTTTAAAAGAATGTGCTCTTGGCTCTGGAAACAATTCCAAAGGAGGAATTTCCAAAGTATTTTGTGCTATGACTGCAGCATTGTGTATAGTGATGCCCAGTGGAAAAATATTTTTTTGCTGTGGTAGAACTGTTCTTTAAAAGTTACTAATAGTTTTGTTTTTAGAGGCTGAGAAATGAATTCACTATTGTGGAAGATTTTCTTTGTTGTAGGGAAAAATTAACAGAATGGACACTTCAGTTTCTTCAAGAGCTGTCATCCCTGTAATGAAAGTCACCATAAATCTGACTAGATTTTTGTAGGTAGAGATGCTGGGTGTTCTATTTAAGACCAGTCGAGTCTATTTTTACTAGGACACTGGCCTTGCTGAGTCCCTGGATATGGGTTTAAATTTTAGCAATTGTCTTTGAAAATAGTTCAAGGAAGATTGCATTATCCATGTGTGTAAGCATGAACGTGTGCAAGGTTCGTCCAATTATTCGTTTAAGGACATTGAAAAACCAGTGCTAACTCAGACTGTGAAAAGGAGTTGAACAAAGTTTGGCCTAGGTTGTCTGGACTGTCAGAGTCCCAGTCATGGCATTGCTGAGACCTGGAGATGGAAAGGGACTACTGCCTATTGCAATCGGTGGTTTTGGCCACAGAAGCTGCATTGCAGCTTGTGGGTGATTTGAGGGCTCCTCTCATAGGAAATGGGAGCTCCCACCCCCAGTCATCTTTGGGTGAAAAGAAGCAGGCTTGGCTCTGAGACCTGGAGCTGAGTGGGCTAGAGCTGGATTCAGAGGTGGGAGAGAAACCTGGAGACTCTTGGCGAGGAGGCTGAGCTGGATCTGTTATGTGAAAGTCAGCCAAGAATTAAGCAAAAGGCCTGAGGTTTGCTTGTGAAGTTGCGGACCTTTAGAGGAACCACTTTTAAAACCATGTAAATGTTTCTCTGAATTGAAATGGTGTCAATTCAAAGCCTTCAGTAAAATGTTATTAAATAACCAGGACTGTACTTTGGGGAATTAACAGCAGAGGCCATGTCTGCACTTGGAGTGCTTTTTTGTGAGGAGGGTGGAGCAGCCTCAAAGGATCTTATAAAGCTTTAGGACAGCAGCCTCTGGGGATCAGGGCAGAGGGAGGACTGTCAAGCGACCCTGGGAATGGATGGATGTATGCATGGAGGGATGGATGGGTGGAGGAATGGATGGGGGCATATCCATCTTTCAGGAGTCCTTCAAGCTCTCTGTGGAGGAGAACCAGTGGAAGGAACAGCTTGCCTGAATTATGGCATTGGACCTCAAATTCATGGTAATTTGGATAATAAAGGAAACCCAATTTTTTGGTAATTATAGTTTGGCAGGTTTGGGAACACGTTGGTCCTCATTGGAATAAGTGCACAGCCTTCAAAGGTGATACTTTTAAGGACACAGCATGACTATACCTATATGGTGCCCATGACCTAAGGGAAAAAGGTAAACCTGAAAACTGAATCAATGAAAATCCCCTATGTTTTGCATGTATTTAGAGGCTCTCATGATGTGGATAAAACAGTCACAAACTGAAATTTTAGTTTCGTTGAGGTGTGTGATCTATTCAGCCTTGTCCTCAGCCTCACTCCCGCACATCCTGTCTATCTACAAATCTCCAGTGTACCAGTTTCTCAACTCTGCCCGTCTCTCTCTACATCTCTTACCACCTTCTAATCTAAGTCTTCATCCTTTTTCCATGGCCTCTGGTAAAAGTCTTTTAATAATCCAGTCCTCACTGGCCAGCCTGAGAGAGCTTTCAAGAATGTAAATCAGATCATGTCATTCTCTGCTGAAAACTGTCCAGGCTTCCCATGGACTTGGGGATAAAACAAAGCAACCCTTCCATGGTTCCAAAAGTCATTGTGAGGCCCCCATGGGATCCACAAACTCTCCCTGTGTTCCTGTGTTACAGCCACACAGGCCCCTTTTCTGATGTTATTTTGTCCCTAAACTGCTTGCAGCAGCTCTCCCTCTTTCTCTAGCTGGAATGTTCTTTTTTGGTTTTTTTTTTTGGCAGGAGTGTGGCTCCTTCTCCTCAATCAGATCTCATCTTCTTTGTCACCTCCTCAGAGAAGTCTTCCTTGGACACCCTGTCTACCTTCTCTTCCCCAGCTCCTTCCTGTCACACCACTCTGCTCTGCTCAATCAGAGAATCTGGCATAATCCCAATTAGTCGGTTTTTTTGTTTGTCTATCTCCTACTTATGTAAATTCTATGTGTGCTAGGCCTTGTCTCTTCTGTTTTATGCTATGCCCCTGACATGTAATATGTGGTAAGACCCATTTAACAAGTGGTAAATAAGTTAGTCTGTGAATGGACACACGGACCTTGGAAAGGCAGGGTACTGGAGACCCTTACAAAGTAAAAACACTTAGTGCCTCCTGAACTGGAGACCCTTACAAAGTAAAAATGCTTACTGTCTACTGATCAAGGGTATGCTTGGGGTTACAGAGAGTGACTAAAACATATAGTCTGGGAGGGTGGGCACGAGAAAGACAGACACATACACACAACTCCTAGCTTTAGACTCAAGTTTTCTACTGTAGTCCATTCAGGTTCATGTTGGGTGGACATTGGGGTGGACATCCTCCACCTCAGTCAATGTGCCTGACCTACTTCTCGATGCAGTGTGGGTTTTAATTCCCCAGTGTCTGGACCTCCTTGGGGGCTCTGCCTCTCTGAGCCCATCAGGAAGTCTCTTCCTGGTGAACTCCCACTTTAAGACTCTCCCACAGGCCCATCAGCGTCTTGAAACCTTCTGGTCTGCTCCATCTCTTGTTGTTTGGGGCCTTCCTGTTGAATTCCGTTGTCTCTGCTCCTCTGCTCTCACCCCTGGATAGAGCTGGGGGGTTCAGCTCCAGATCACTTTTGGGAGGATGGAGATGAAGGTGAAGGGAGTCAACTTTCACCATTCTGGTCTCAGTGTTAATCTATAAGACCTTTGGACTTCTCCAGCCCCCAAGGCCTTGGTGTGATTGCACTCAGCGTCTGTCTTTCTTGTCCATTTTAACTTGTATTACAAAAGGCTGCCTCATGTGACATGGAGAGGGAAAAGTCACTGACATAAACACAGAATTCCTCAAAGGTGGGGTGACTTTTTCATTTTTTTTTAAATCCCCACAAGTATTGACCACTCACTAGGTACTTCACAGAAGTTATCTGACACATTGCCCATCTTTGTATCTCCAGCTTATCTACCAGGGCTGAGGGAGGTTTTGCATGCTACTTTCCCTCCCCAGCCCTAGGGAGGCGAGTTAGTTACCATTAGGCTAGGGTCCAAGTGGGAAAGATTGTCAGCAATTTTCTAGAGGGTAGGTTCTCAGTCAGGGGGCAGTTTGCATATCATGTTACTGATCTGATTGCATTACTGAATCTGAAAATGTACTATTTAAAAATAAAAGAGAAATAAAAGAGAATTCAAGCACTTTTTTAATTTTAATTTTAATTTTTTCACTATTTGCAAGACATCCCTCAAGAAAACTATATTCTAGAAAGGGCTCAGGTGACGCAGGTCTGGAATTATACCTGGTGCCTGTCTACCACCCTTCCCTGAAGTGCCATATGACGCACTTTGTGGCCCCAACCTGTCCACTGCAGGCAACGACGTGGGTGCATGGACTCCCCACTGCCAATGTCCCACTCAGGACCTTCATGTGCTACGTGATGATTCCCAGGAACACCGACTTCCTAAAAGCATTCCTCTCACTCAAACCGCCCATTAACCTTTCTAGGTTGGCTAATGATTAATGTCATTAGCTTTGGATGGGATGACAGTGCCCCCGTGGGCATGGCACCCACGAAGCGGTGGGTGGTAAGAGCTCTGTGAAGCTAGCCTGCTGTCCTCAGTCTGTCTGGATGTGGAGATAATGGCTTTACCCCCTCCACCTGCGATTTTATTGTAGTCATAATTATGTCTCTGTTTGGTTAGCACCTGCCAGACTAGTGAGAAGAGAGAATCCAAATAGTAATGTCAAGTTTACCAGACTTAAACAGTCTGATATCACTAATGACATGATGACTTGTGTTTGGGAAGCAAAGGTCTGGGTTTGGGCCAGGAAATAGCCCACGACACTGTCTCAGGGTCTGTACCGAATTCCTGGTTGTATCATGTTCAACCCCTTTGAAACTGCCATTTCTGTAGGTCAAAAGTGGCTAAAAACCAGTTTGATAGGGTTTGACCCCATATCTTTTGTTCTCATTTCTTCTAGTCACATGAATCATAGATAGAAGGTGGGAAACAAGGAACATAAACTTCTCAAGTGAAAAATTTCAAAATTAGCAATAGTATATTTTTAATTCAAATTTGGCTCGGTGCAATTTTTATGGTTGCTGTACACTTGTACATCAATATTATATGCACACGGCTCTTTGAACTATTTCTGCTTCTTGGGTGAATTCATGAAGTTTCATGTCATGATAGCCTGGGAATAGTTTTAATGGTATTTTTATTACTTTATGACGGATGACTGGGAGGCATTGCAAATAATGAAAGTGGACTGCAGACAGGAAGCATTGTTTGAATTCATAGTGAAATTCTGCACTACAAGACAGCAGAAATTACTGCCTGTCCCAGTTGTTTAGAGATGGGTGGGTAAGTGAAATGAGGAAGGAACACGAACTGGCATTAATTCCCTACTATGCAACACATTTTTACATATATTTTATCTTTCAATCCTCATAAAAATGCAGTGAGACAAGCATTATTGTTTCCATTTCATAGACGGAAAAATCGAAGCTCAGTGTGGTGTTAAATGAATGGCCAAGTGCACATCTCTAAACGTTGGCAGGGCGTCGGTGTAAGCCCAGCTCAGCCTTATTCAGTCTCCTCATTTCCTCATTCCTGGAATGACCAGGTGGCCTGGTTTCTGGCTCATCTGTGCTTATGCCCTTGCTCCTAGCATGCTCGAAGAGGCCCAGTTTGGGCGCTATGTTTTACAGTCTTCCTGACTAGACCATGCTTCTGGAGCTTTCCTTCACATACACTTAAGCAGGCCTCCCCTGGTAGAAAGCACCGGGCTTTAGGGTTGCATTAGTGTTTTGCCTCCAGGCAGTGCTGTTTTCAGGGTCCTGTCTTGAGGTGTTGCTACCCCCAGGAGTGCGTAGAACAGGGTAGTCAATGAAACGCCTTCTTTTGGTGGTGGCTCTGATGGCCTTATTAGCCACATTTTCTTGTCAAGAGTCCAGGATGAAAATGGTTTCTAAGTCACTTTTGTACAAGGCAGAATGGAGCTTTGTTGGAACCTTAAACCGCCAAACTCTTTTGGCGTCATCTGAGAGCTGTAGGCTGATGAACCATTAAATCAAGTAACAATTATACTGGGTTCTCGAGAAGGGGGGGTGGAAGAGGGGGACCAAATAGTTTTGATGTTGGCTTTTATGGCTGTGCTGACTCTCAGCGTGCTTCTGTTGTAATCAGCTCCCATGGAAAAATTCTTGGATAAATACCACTTTCACATGTACACACAAGTACTGAACTTGGAAATAATGAGAACTAATGCAGTAATTTAATACATATTAATCCGCCTGCTTACTTACTCTGCATCTGTCACAGCCTATAAACCTCGACAACCTGGAAGCTGCTAATTCCAACCCGTGGCTGGACACGCAACATAGAGAAATGCCAAAGAGAAAGCCTGGAACTGTAGCTGGTCCTCAGTGGCTCACAATAGTTTGTCCCCTCAGTATATTTGAGTTTGAGTCAGCTGTTAAACAGAATTTCCTCAGGGAGAAGAAAAAACAGCATATGAAAGGAAGCATTCCCTTGACATTTTAAGGCATTTGCTCACTGAATGACTGTGACAGACTCCAATAGATTCAGTTCAGCCACTGAGTACAGAGCTTTTTTGGGGGGCTTAGTAAACATTGTAATGAGTATTTGCTGAGCTGCTCTCTTGATGTTAGCCAGAGAAGAAGTGTGAGACCCTTACACTATATTTATGGAATGTTGGACATAAATGAAATAATGAAGCATGAGGCATTTAGAAAGCAAGACGAGAAAGATTATAATAAAGCAATGAACAGATCATTGGAAAGAGTCCAGGATGGAAACTAAGCTAATTGCTACAGATCTTCAAATAATATTGTTTGTTGGGGCTCGCTGTCCTATTTTGGACGCGTTTCACAGAGCTGAGCTGTAGGGTGGGAAGCTGGCAGCTTTATGACTTGGGGTTAGTCATTTAGCTGTTCAGAATATTAATTTCCTCCTCTTTAAAATGCGGCTAACAATACTCACCTTCATGGATGTTGTAGAGCTCAGACATCATGTGGAAAAGTCCACGGATGACATGGAACCCAGAGCGGGATTCACAGATGGAAGCTTCAACGGTGAGGTCACTATGGAACAATGAGAACTGAAAATGGACCTTGGAGAATGGCTGGAGGTTGGCCAGTGCAAGAAAGGGTGAAGGCATCAATCTGTTGAAGTGTAGACTTCTGGTTCATTTGTTTTCGCACTGGGCAATCTTCCATTTTATGGATATTCCACAGTTTATTGACATGTACTTGGAGGATGCATATTTGGTTGTTTCCAGCTTCCAGTTATCATGAACAATAGCGCCTGCTTCCTGGTGCATGTGTGGCCTCCCTCCATGTAGATGTTCTTCTAGTGGGATCTGGTAGGATCCACTCTAAAAAATAAGCCATAGAGCTTTTCCAGTTAGTTGCGCCAAGTTACACTCCTACAGGCAGTATATAAGAAGAGTTCTTGTTGCTTTACCTCTTTACCATGAACTGATGTGGTTGGATTTAAAACTTTTGCCAAGTGGTCTATCCAAATGGCTTACCTTGCCTCTTCCTGATTAATAGTCACCATTTGTTTTTCTCCTTTGTAAGATACAAAATATTTCTTTGTCGGGTTGTTTGTCTCTTCCTCAGCTTTTCATGGGAATTTTTGTCTGTTACAAAAGTCATAAGCATATCCTTCTGGTTTGTGGTTTGTTCTCCCCCTCTCTTTATGGGGATCTTTTGATAAAAAGAAGTCCTTAAATTTAATGTAGTGAAATTTATCAGTCCTTTTCTTTAAGGCTGGGGTTTTTGGTGTATCAAGCTATCCTTCCCTACTGTGAAGCCATAAAGATCTTACCCTTATTTTCTCTGGAAGTTATTTTTTTTTTGACAAGGACAGGCACGGGGAATCAAACCCAGGTTTCTGGCATGGCAGGTGAGAACTCTGCCACTGCACCTCCTCAAGTTTTAAAGTTTTGTCTTCCATATTTATGTCAATAAGCCACCAGGAAGTGACTTTTGTGTATGATATGGAATTGAGCTCCAATTTAACTTTTCTTCTATGTGGATAATCAATTCTCCCAGCCTCGTTTTTCCTTTTCCTACCAATCGGCCAGGTCACCCCTGTCATTTAACAAGTGTTTGCAGGTGTGTAACTCTGTTTCGACTTTCTCGTCATTTTTCATCTGCTTGGTTATGGAGGTGGTTTCCTAATTTTAGCTATTTTAAATGATTGCATGGCCAAGCATTTTGCACACACATTTTTTGCTTGTCTGCTTCCTTAAAATAAATTTAAAGATGCCATCTTACTGTATCAAAGGCTGCGCTCATTTCTTTTTATTGCAATGCTTTTTCCCATGTGCAGATACCTTCCTTGTCTGCTGTCTTCCACAGGAATGCTCTTCCCCTGCTCCAGCTCTTCTCCCCATACCTGACCGGCCTCCTTGTGTGTGGACAATCTCCTCATCCTGTGCAGGTTTGACAGCCCACCCTGGGCCACCCAGATCCTCACAGGCCCTCTCCCCAGCCCCACCCACTAGGGCTCTAACACTATCTGACAAAGAAAGGAAAAAGAGGAAGAGAGGAACATTGGAAAGTGTGTTTTTAAGGCTTTTTCATTGTGCGTTGAGTTATTGCTCTCCCAAAGCCTTTAGCAGTGAACATTCCAGCACCTACTTATGAAAGGGCATGCTGGCCAGAGGGACGCTCCAGGAAGACCAGAGCTCCTCCCGCTCATTGTCATGTCCTTAAAACAGCACCTGGCACATAGTAGATGCTCAATAAGGATTTGTGGAATCAAAGGCTGTGCTTCTCATTTCTTCACCAACTAGTTTATGTCATTAAAAAACCCGCTCCGCCGATGTAGCATGGCACCCCCTCTGTCCCAGGTCTGTGATCTCGAAGCCCATCCCTCTGTGGTGTGTCGGGTGGAGCCAGGGGCCATGCTGTCTAGCAATGGGGGGGCTTCTCCCGAAGTGTCTCTACAGCGATTCCCTTTTCTGTCCAGCACTCAGCCGGGTGAATACAATTTCCACGGCAATTTCCCTCACATCCGGCCAGAGTTGGTCTTCACAGGTCTCAGACCCCAGAATGAGGGGCAATACCAAGTTATGCCTGGAAACACCCACTTGTTCACAGGATTATACAACAGGAAGCAAACGGCCTCTATTCAATTGTGAGTTACAGAATTCAAGAGACCCAAGTTCAGTGCTGATTCGACTCGGTTGCTAAAGAGGCTTGGCAAGTCCTTTACCCCCCAAACCACAACGGCCACATCTGTGTAATGTGGACAGCGAGCCCCAGCCCACCGGCTCCTTGTGAGGGTGGAATAAAGGATAACACAGGTAAAGCACTTAGCACAATGCCTGGCACATTACAAAAATGGGGACAACCTATTCGGCACTAATTATTATTAGTCTGACCTCCACGTAGAGTTTCAGGGAGCTCAGGAAGCCTGCCTGCATCAAATTTCTGGACTCAGTGGAAGTAGAGACCCAATTCCAGGATGGGGGTGAGGGGAGAGAAAGAAAAAGCTTTATTTTTAATTTGATTGACCAGACTGCCTTTTAAAGTCGTCTTTGCTGTTCCTACAGGCTTTGTCTCTCTAAATTTCTCCTGTCTTGCTGAGGGAGGGTGCCAGGGCCCCAGTAAGGACTACATACATTTGAGTGCTGGGATCCGGGAATAGGAGCTAGCAGACTGGCCAGGATCCCGCGCCGCCCCCCCCCCCCCCCCCGCCCCCCCGCACCGGGAGGCACTGCCCCGGCACCCACCGTCCGTCTCTCCCTCCTCTGTGGTTTTACCTTCAAGCAAAGTTCATCGAAAGCCACCATCCTGGGCTTCCCGACACACAGCCAGGTTATAATAAGGTATGGAGAGCAGAAACTAGCTCAAAGCCATCACTTTTTAAAGCTGAGACATACACAAGAAAGAATAAACCTAATAAAGGGTCTCCTTGAACAGTAAAATAGTTGCTGTAAGAAGTTATATGAGATTTTGTGAGCTGTAATATTCTTAGGAGTAAAAAAAAAAAGTGCTTTTTTAGAAAAAGACAAAACAGCTTTCATCTCTTTCTGAAAGTAGAGATAAATATTCTCTTTCGTCATTACCTAACACGGATGCACTGACATCTTTGACTCTCAAAGTGAACACAGAGATATGAATATGGGGTGTTTTTCATGAGTTGAAAAGTTATGCGACTTCTAGGAATTCTTGGGTGCTCATTGCTTTGATGACTTGACTGGATAAACGGCTCATTTTGCTTTTAGTCAACAGCTATACGTAGGGTTATGATCAGTCCCCAGAAGTGTAAAAATTAATAGGATGCTATTTGGCATCACGTCTGTACTCCAAACTTCTCCAAAAGAACTTTAAAACTAGCAATGAGCTTTCACTATTTTTCTCAGGCTGCATGCGATGTAGAGGACTTTATAGAAGGTTTGGAAGGAAACATGGAAGAGAGAGTTGTACTCCAGCGAGAAGCAAGACAGATGCTTTAGACTGGAGGGGCAGCCACTGCAGTTCCTAAAATGCTCCCTGCTCCTCTCCTGGGTCCTTGCAGGCAGCCTGTCTTCTGGGTGCCTCTTCTCCCTGCCTTTGGCTACTTCTCCCACCCTCCCCCCCTGGATTGCTGGGGAACCCTGACATTCTTCTCCCTTTATAATTATAATAATAATTATTATTTTAGGTGCATGGTCCAGGAATCGAACCGGGGTCGCCCACATGGAAGGCAAGCATTCTACTAATGAACCACCCATGCACCCCTTCTCCCTTTATTATTATTCAGAACAACTCAGGAATCTTCAACTAGAAATCTCAGGTTTTCTATGAGTCAGGATCCAAGTGGAGATAGAATCCACACCAGCCATTTTAACAGAGAGAAGTTGGTACCAAGAACTAACTGCCTAGAAGACAAAGAGTTCATTAAGGCAAACCAGAGGCAGCCGCTGCAGGGAGAGCCACCACCCTGCGGCTGGGAGAGCAAAGGGAAGAGGTGGGCATTATTAGGCCTTAGAAGCTTGAAGGGGAGCTCTGGGGAGCTAGCTGGGGCTCTGAGCCTGAGGAAAGTGCACTTCTTACCTGGAGCTGGTGTTTCTGAGCTCAGAAGTGGGTTCCGGGGGCCTGGGATCCAGACTTGTACAGGTGCTGGCACCTCTGAGGCTGGTGCATGATGAAAATGACTCTGAGGTGCTGGAAAGACTTCAGCTGGGCTCAGCCATTGCTGTGGGCAGGAAGCCATCAATGGGGTGCAGAAGTGTTGCTGGGGGTGGGGGCAGGGGGTGTCCAGAGGATTAAGACACAGACAGAAGGAGTGAGTCCTGCAGTCTCCCCCTTGATTCCCCTCATGGTGGGATCCAACAGAGAGCAGGTGGTGGAGCAGAAACGTGGTTCGCAGCATCTCAACTCCACGACTGGGGAAGGGTCTAGAAGGAGGATCTGGAGCTGACAGACAACAACTGCACACACCCAAGGTCATTAGGGTGCTTGGCAAGGTCAAAGGGTTTCCACTGAACAGAAGCCACCCCTTCTAGACTGCAGCTGTGGTTATAAATAACAGCAACAACAAAATTCTGTTATGCCTTAATTTTAGAGAAACAAACCTTCACAGTTTCACGTTTGGTTGCAGATAATTTCCTTCTCTCTTGCCTTGCTTCCTATGCCATCTTGCTTCCTATGATTAGATGCAGCTTCTGTAAATACTGATTTCATCGTGGCACTTCCTTTTACTTATGATGCTCAAGCCTAAAGTTCATAGAATATTTTAGGATCCACCTTTACCTCACACTGCTACTTCTTGCCTCCACCCCAGCCCCATTCACCTAAAATCCACCTCACTCAAAATATACCTCACATCAGGGGTGCTCTGTTTCCTACAACTCTCACCCCTGCTCATGTCCCATGCCCCTCAGCCCCATGCATTCTCCCTATTTTCATAATTCAGGTGTTCTTTAATTAACTTGGACCAAGTACTTGTCTGGAATATGGTAAAAGAGAAGACTTCTTTCTAGAAAAATCTGTATAGTCACTATATTTGCCTGTGATTCTGTGGGCTCAAAGACATCCTTGGACCCTCCAGGGCTCGTGATTCTAGGTGAGAGCGCCGTATAGACCTTCAGCACCTGGAAGAAGGCTCCTCCTGCCGTGAAGCCTACTCCCAACCACCAGCCACTCAGACCTTCTGTCTCTTCATCTTTGTGGTGTTTCATGCAGTTTGCCACTTTATTACGCAAGGAAATAGCAGATGGATTTTACCGACAGTTGGTTGCATGTGTTCCTGTCCCAGCTCCCCCCACTGATATAAACCTTCTGTCCTGGGGAACATCTTCCTCTATCTCTCTCCCTCCCTCCCATCTCCCTTTCTCTCTTTTTCTGTATCGTAAGGTATTTGGTTTTACAATAAGACATATTAAATAACAACATATCTGGACAGATATCCAATCAAGAATGTGTCTGACACTTTGGTCACATAATATGCATGTCAGTACCTTTTTGCAAGTAATGAAATGATATTTATTTAAAATAGTCCACAATTCCCACTTTTTGCTGATCTGACAGGTTAACAGCGAGCTAATGAGGTTGTCCAGTCTTCCAAGAAAAGAACAGATGGATGATTCTTGTCGTTGTGGGTGCAGCCCCTAAATGATAAGGTAGAAGTGACCAGCACCCAACAGAGAGCAGCAGGGCCTTCTCGTGCTCAGCCTTGCTGGGTCTTCTGGTGTAAACCCCATCCTTGCTGACTCATCGCCCCTTCCTTGCCCCTGTCCAGAGACCGGTGCTGGTATCTGATCTGGAGGCAGCTCCTTTCCTCTGGTAGTGGGGCCCATTTTCCTAGATGCTTTACCTTCATTTCCCCAGAGATATCTGCTTGCAATGGGCTCCTTCTCCCTCCTTCTATCCCGCCAGGCCCAGAACCTTGAACTTCTGATGGACCAGGGGATACGCCTTTGCTAGGTTCGCCTCTGAGCAGTGGGAGGGAAGCTGGCCTTGGCAGGAAGCACCGTAGCAGGCCATGCGTGTCTGGAAGAATGGAGGGAGGGCTCGGCAGGATGGTCATGGGTTTTCAGATGCAACACAGTGAGGTGTGGCTCCTAACCTCTTGGGTCCCGTGCTCTTTCCTTGTTGTGGGAACCTGGCTGGGAGGGACTGTGGAGACACAGGAGTTGGAGGCCTGCCTCCCCTGCCCCGGCCCTGCCCGAGGCTCCTGCCGGTGCACCTGTGTTCCAAACACCTTGGCATTCTCTGGAAGCCACATTAGAGACCTGCTGCAGCAGCTGTCACTTCAGTGGGGGACCACATGAGGCTCAGATCTCTTGCTGTCCAGTCTAACGTATGTTGGAATTATTGTGGTGTCATAAAGAGTTTTCACATGCATAAAGGAAGAATCCTCCCACCCTGAGAAGCAGAGGTGTGTCCTCCAGGCGTGAGGAGAGATGGACATGAGACTGATTTTTGGCCATGACTTTAATGTGTGGGAGGAGAAGGGACTACCAGAACCAGTGGGGTGGGGTACCTAACAGGGCAGGTGCAGAGAATGAATCACAGTACGCAGACACAAGAGTTGGGGTAAGGGGACCATCCATTCAATGGCAAAGTTTTCCAGGACTCAGTGAGGGTAACTCTCTTGCCCAAGACCACACAACTAGTGAAATGGTAGAGACAGGCTTCAGGTGCTTGACAGTTTGACCCAAAAGTTAGTGCTCTGTTTCCTAAATCAAAGATGCAAATTACATGGAACATATCCTACAGCTTTCCCTTTTCCTAGTCTTTCACTAGTAAAGTAGCACAGCACTCCTATCTGAATTCAACCTCAGAAGCATTCTTAACATAGTGCTCCAGAAGTTCACTACTAATTTATTTAATAGTGAACTTAATTAATTAATTTAATTAGCACTCTCACATAAGCCCTCCTGGTTTAGATATAGAGGGATGACTCCATTGAGTTTGATAAGCCAGGAAGCAGGAGCTCCTGTCTTTCAGCAATCCTCTTCTCCTGTATTTTTAAGGCATGTGTTCTTTGGGTGGGATTTGAAATTTGTTCTGGATCAAAGCAGAAGAACATGTGGCGTGGGAGGTGGGAAGGATGGTGTTTTGGTTTGTTAAAGCTGCCAGATGCAATATACCAGAAATGGAATGGCTTTTGAAAAAGGAATTTATTAAACCACAAGTTTAAAGTTCTAAGGCCATTAGAATGTCTAAACTCAGGCATCAAGGGAAAGATACCTTGACTCAAAACAGGCCAATGGGTCTAGAATGCTCCTGTCAGCTGGGAAGGTACATGGTTGGCATTTGCTGCTCCGTTGGCTTCTCATTTCAGACAGTTTCCCTGGGGGTGTTTTCTTTCTGCATCTCCAAGTGTCTGGGGCTCATCTTGGCTCTGTTGGTTCTTACTCCAGTAAGGGACCACCTTGAATGGGTAGAAACAGATCTCCATGGAAACCACTTAATCAAAAGATCCCACAATTTGGTGGGTCAGAACTCCATGAAACAACAAATAATTTTCCCCATTTATTAACAGAAGAACAGACAAATAAAATGTGGCCTATATATATATAAGGGAATGTTATTCAGCCATGAAAAGAAATGAAATTCAGATACATACTATAACTGGATGAATTTGAAGACATCAAGTAGAGTGAAATAAGTCAGACACAAAAAGAGAAATATTATATGATCTCACTTACATGAAATGATTAGATGATGCTAATTCATAAAGTGAGAAACTAGAATACAGGTTATTAGGGGCTGGGGTAGAGTAGGGAATGGAGAGTCAATGCTTAGTTGGTACAGAATATCTCTCTGGGATTATAGAAAAGTTTTGATAATGAATGGTGGTGACAGTAGCACAACATTGTGAATATAATTAAAGGCACCAAATTATATATTTGAATGTGGTTAAAATTATTAATTAATATATCATATTTATTAATTACGATATGATATAACCAGAACCAATTATATATGGTATAACCAGAACCAATTATATATGATATAATCAGAATCAATTAAAAAAGCAACAACAAAGAACTGTATAATACAAAGCATGAACCCTAGTATAAACTATGGACTATAGTTAAAAGTATAATTATAATAATATTGTTTTGTCAACTGTAGCCAAAATACACACTAATACAAAGTGTTAATAATGGGGTAAATTGTGTGTGTGAGCATGTGTGTGTGTGTGTGTGCATGTGTAAATGGGCCCTCTGGATTTTCTGCATATTTTTCTGTAAGCCTACAACTGCTATAATAAAATATATTTTAAAACATTTAACAGAAAATGTAAAGGAAAAAACGAAAAATCAAACCAGTGAAAACATTGAGTTTGTGTTCTGAATGGAAATGAAAGATGAAGAAATGTATATATACCTGTGTAATGTAAGCTCATTTTCAGTGTTTTGGGGTACCGTCACTATAGCTGATTGTGGCTGTTGACAGAAGTCCAAAACCCTAACAACCAATGTTTCTAATTGTTCTTTCCTTTTAGAAAATTAGTCAGTTCTCAGAGTGTGAGTAAAATATTAGCTTTGTAAATCCTCCTGTCAGATTTCCAGAGCAAATTTATTTGCTCTCATTTTTTGGGAGAAATAGAACTTTGTGTTTATGAGCCTGGACTCTGGAACCAGATAAATGCGCATTCAAATTCTGCCTCTACCACTAATCACTGTGTGATCTGGCACAAGTCACTTCACCTGTCTAAGCCCAAGTTTAAGAAAGCTTAAACTTGGGAATAATAATGCTTACCTCATGGGTGGTTGTGACCAGATATGGTCTACTAGAAATTGTCATGCCTGGTTGTGATTCTTCTTTTTTTTTTTTTTATTTTTGGCAATAACAGAAACATATTCACTTACTCTAGAAAACTCCAAAATCAAGATTTCACATTCTACCCCTACACAAATAATATTTCCACCAATGATTTACATAACTCAGCCACCAAATATCAATAACTTGCTCAATCCCCTCAGACACTGTCCCTCACAGAAACACAATAACTCATGTCACAACCTCACAAATTTCTGAAAAAAAAAAAAGATTTCCTGTGATTTTACATTGAAAACACTTTCCAGTATGAAATTTTTGGATCTCCCCCAAGGGGTATCATCCACCTAATAAAGACTTCCCTCTTTATTTCATGTTTTTATGGTTATTCCTAATTTGAGTATTCTTTTTTCTTTTTTTTTAGGAAACCAAGGTTTGTATTTCACTGAATGGTATGCACAAGAATTACATTTCACTCCTATGGAATGCACTTATTTTCCTTAAAGGACAAACTGCAAATTCATTCTCTCCTACATTAAGTTCATGGAATTCCTCATGTGTAATTTCTCAAGCTTGCTTACGAGAGTGGGAGATGAGGACACTACACTTCCATTAGATTTTTATTGAGTTCTCTCATGTATCAGACCACCTACTAAGGGCTTTGCTGCATTAATGACATTCACACAAACTCTCTCTGGTGCGAGTTTCCTTCTATTAATAGAAATAGTATGGATGGCTAAAGGCACTACCATATTAATTACAATCAATACCATATTAATTACAAACAATGTTTCTTCAGTATGTGAGTTCTCTGCTGTGTTTGACGGTTAAAGCTATGGTTGAAGTCTTTTGCATATTCAAAATACATATAGTGTGAGTTCTCTCATTCCATCTAAAGTCAGAATATTGATTTAAAGTCTTCCCACATTGATGACACTGAGAATTTCTCTAAAGTTTGAATAATTTCATGTGGTCTAAGAACAGCAAAATTAACATTTTCCTTATGTATTTATGGCTTCTGTCTGCTGTGTATTCTCTCATGTCACCTAAGGGCATAACTTTCAGTGAATGCTCTCCCACATAGATGACGTCATGGGATTTCTCTCCAGTATGGGTTCTCTCATGTCATCCAAGATAAGCAGACTGACTGAAGGTTGTCCCACATAGATGGCATTTACGGGGTTTCTCTCCAGTGTAAATTCTCTCATGTCATGTGAGGGCAGAAAAAGAAATGAAGACTTTCTCACAGGTATAGCATTCATAACATTTCTCTCCAGTGTGAGTGCTCTTGTGTCTTCTAAGGTAAAAAAATTTAATGAAACTTTCCCCACATAGAAGGCATTCATATGGTTTATTCATATGTTTTATGAATATGGTTTGTTGAATTGTATGGCCATTGTCTGTGGCCAGAGCTTTTAATAAAGGCTTTGGCACTTTGATGGCATTCATATAATTCATTTCTAGTGTGAATCTGATTATGTTTATTAGGAGATGACTGGTCACTGAGGGCTTTTTCTTTTCTTTTTTTTTTTTGCATGGGCAGGCACCAGAAATTGAACCAGGGTCTCTGGCATGGCAGACGAGAACTCTGCCTGCTGAGCCACTGTGGCCCGCCCCGACTAAGGGCTTTTGTAGGTGGTCTGCTTAACTATGGTTTCTTTCTCACAGGTATTAATGCATATAGATTCACTGTGGATCTGAGAGTGGAATCTTCTTACAAATAATTACATTTAAAGGAATTCTTTTGAGTGTGAGATATCTGCAATGACATGATGTTAGAAGTGTCTTTTCTTCAAGTAAGTTGCATGAATATCAGTTCTTGCTTTTTACAAACATTTTTCCTATCTGAGCTCCAGTTTTGGAGAAATTCCATTCCTTCTTGCCACACTGCCTCTCCTTGTGCCAATTGGGAAAGCACATCTGTTTCAAAGACCTGATATCCCACTGAGACCAAATGATTGGTATTATCCAGCATTACTTCTTTGAACAACTTTCTCTGGGATGTGTTTAACAATGCCCACTTATCCTGGGTGAAGTCTATAGCTATGTCTTTGAAGGTTATTGACTCCTGTGGTTTCATTGTCAATAGCTCAGCTGACAACTGTCTTCCTTTGGATTTTCACTTAAAATCAGACAAGCAGTAGGTGAGCAAAGGGTTTTGAAGTCTGAAGACTTGCTTCCTCCTGGGGTTATTTTCTGGCTGGCTAGCAACTTTGGGATTCCTTGGAGTTTTTGTCACATGGCAAAACACATGGTGTCTTCTATATTTTCTTCTATGATATACTAATATCCGGCTTGTCAATGGTCCTGTGCAGTCTCTTCCTGTGCCAAAGGACTTCAGCTATATTGGATTAAGGCCATCCTCATTCAATTTGGTCAAAGCTTATTAATAACATCTTAAAGTTCAAATTTACAAATGGCTTCATACTGAAAGGACCAAGGTTGGGATCTAAACATGTCTTTTGAGGTGGGCATCATTAAATTTCCAATATGAACAAAGGCCCTCTTCCCCCTGTCTTTATTTCTTCATTGGAACTATGGTTGCCATCACTGTCTTGCATCCATCACTGCTGAACCCCTTGCTCCAGGCTGCTGCTCCTTTGGCACTCTCACATGATCTGGTTGGTTGTGCGTTTTTGCAACATGTGGGTTGCTCATGAACGGGTCAAACTGGTACACTGAGGATGGTGGACTAGAAACATGCAAAGAGTCTGGGCCCCTGGTTACGTTGTCAACTAATCTTAAACCCATTCAAGTTTCCGATTTCTTGATATATGACATATTGATCCTTTGTGGTGTAAGACATTTGAATCAGAGTTTTCTGTTACTTGCAGCTAAAAGCTTCCCAAAATAACAAAAAGAAAGAAAGAAAAGAAACTTAAGACCTTTCTACAACCTAAACAACAAACTATGCAGAAAATTTTGCTCAATATAGTAAAGTGTGGACAAAATTCAGGGAGAATGTGTGGGTAACATTTAGTAGATAACATTTGAAAGTGATCGTAAAGGATGCACTTACAAGGAGCTGGAAGCTAAAGGTAGCTGTCTTTACTTTTGTTTCAGGAAGCCCTTAAAAAGTTTGGATCAGGAGATGACATGTTGGGAGTTTCTGGGGGGAGGGGGTTGTTCCTGAATCACATATGAGTGTGGAGAATGGAGTGGAATGGGCACAGACTCCTTCAGGGATATTTCTCAAAAGACTGTTGGAATAGTCCAGTGAGGAAAGATAAGGGTCTGAACTAATGCTGAGCTGGTGGAACACAGGAGAAAAAAATTTGAAGCTTTGGTGCACTGAGTAGGAACATAAAAGTTTAAAATAAGCACCAGAAAATCATGTATCATTGAAGCCAAAGAACAGAGAAGAGGGAGTTGAGGAAAAACCATGGCTACCATCACCACAGTAAAACCACGATTCCCAAATGGAGGGCATGCCATGGGGCCAGGCCCTGTTGTGCTGCTTATATGTATAGCTCTACTTAATCCTTACAAGAAACCCATGACATTGCTCCATCTATTGTCCTCATTTTCTGCTGAGGGAACCTACATGTTTAACTACACAATTAAATGATCAAATTGATAATATCCAATGAAAATTTGTGAAATTTGTCCTTTAAGGAGAAGGTAGAAAGTTTAGTTTCTTATTTGATGAAACAAATTCTGTTTTAGCAAGCAAGCTTCTTGAAGCCAGAAACCTGGTCTCCAGGCTCTTTTATACCTATTATAATCATCATTGTTCATAAAATATTTCCAGTGCTCCTTGCTTCCTGAACATGGTAGGATTCCACTCTCTGGCCCTTGTGTGTGGGTGGCTCCTTGAAACTAGTCTGGCCAATGAGTTACAATAGAAAACATGCATCACATCTGTGCTAGAGGATTTAATAACCTGTTTGAAATCTTGCAGAGCTTTCTTTTCCCTTTGGTATGGCAGCCAGTAATATTCAAGATGATGACTCATTATTAGACTGGGTCCTTGACTATTTATGAAGAGCTGGCTCCTCCAACTTACCCTTAAACCCTTGCTAACCTTCAGTGGACAAGCGGCATGAATGAGAAAGACACTTTGGTAGCCTTAAGCCACCAAGAATTTTTAATTATTTGTTACAGCTCGATCCTGATGAATTCCATGTAAGATCTAACCTGTATTTCAGACATATATTTTATCACTGAATTATTTCATACACTCTTTAGGTCACTAGGTGATACACACTTTGGAGACACAGATGGTATATCCATTGATATCCTTGGCATCTAGGAGAGATACAAAATGCTTCTTTATGAATATTGCTGTATGAATGCTTGGATACCTGAAGAGATGGGGAAGCCTGAAGTAACTGAAATTAAATGTTTCTCCTAAACCTTATTCAAGCAAACAGTTTCAGCTTCTTCTCTTACCTTTGCCCTCAGAAAAACTGCTTTCAAGGCTAAAATTTCACCAAATACATTTTCTCTGTCTTTGCACAGTCTCTGGTAGAATCATAATAAAATAACTTTGGTCAAGGAAAGAGAGAGTGGGAAACTGGTAAATCCATGGACCAAAAAATCACCTTCAGCATGGTTGAGTATTAGTTAAGTTGAAAACAGAGGTGATATTTTTCCTTTGGATGATAGGAGAGCTTACAGGATCCATTGTAAAGACAGAAAAAAATCCATTATGGACAGTGGTTTCAAATATTTCATTTCAAATATATCCCACAAATAGCCACCCAATATCTTGCTAGGTAAGAATTCATTTTTTCTTATTTCTACCAGATTTTGCTTATCAAGAGCACTAATTTGTTTGAATAGAAGAATAAGATAATTAATGATACCAAGTCAAATGTCTATGATTTCAACCAAAAGCTAGGAATCATTTTACTTATACAGGTGGAAGCATAGAGTTTCCCAAAATGGTGAAAATAGCCTGAAGTTTCTACCATTACTTGCTGGAGAGTGTCATGGTTCATTCTTTGACTTCACTTTACTACCTAAAATACACTTACTCTCACCCTGGGCATACCCCCTTTATGCTTTTCATAGATTTTTTAAGAAGAGAAGTAAGTGTTTATTTTCTTGTTTCACAAATACAACTGGCTGAGTTGGCTGCTTTTTAGTGACTAGTCAAAGTGACTAAATCTCATATGCTATATCCTCATCTCCCTCTTCTGATTCTTCCTTTGCTTCAACCTTGGCTGGGCAGTGGCAGCAGCAGGAGCAGTGGTGACGATGGTAGCCACGTGGGCAGCAGCCACACATGCAGATGGAGCAACCAAGAAGGCTTGACTTGTACAGCAAGTGGGATGGTATAATCAGCCCTTACAGACAAAACCGAGACTTGCTTGTGGCCATTGATGATAAGATAGGGTACTCATGCCACAGTTGGGAAACCATTTTGCAGAAATATGGTGGCAATATTCAAGATACCCTGTAAGAAGTGAGAATGCAGAGTTTCCTCTGTGATGTCAGTTACTTCAGGGTTATAGATGCTGCTGTTGCCAAGTAGCAGTTGGACAATCAGCCCAAAGGAGAAGGGGAAGTTGCTCAGCATTTCCAGTGGTGTATTTCCCTGGCTCCCACTTTGTCTCCAATCTAATTCTGATTAGCTGCATATCACTCAGAATTTCAGTGGGGATCCTGGTGGTGATTCCTAAAGCCTGGAAGAAAGACGTCTTCTTGGACCCTGAACCAGTGTACGGGGTGGGCATAGTGATTTTGTATGAGGCAATGCCACTTGCCCAGGTGGCAGCTGGCACCATGTTGGGAACAGCATATTCCTGATCTCACTAAAGTCCTTCTTGGTGAGCACAAGGCCCATTTTCCCTGGATACAAGACAACAGTTTCTCCAAGGCCAGGTTGTTTTACAGATACTCTTGGATGTCCTTGCCCTTGATAGGGCTCTCACACATCAGCACCACAGCCTTCCCACAGAAGGGCAGGTGGATCTGCTGCATCTGCAGCGAAACATCTTGGATAATCACCCAAAAGTTGGATGATCTTAAGGAAGTAGCTTGGATGTCCAGATTGCCCTGTCTTCCCCAGTATCACAGTGGTATATCAGGGGTTGCCACAATAGGATTTAAAGGCGATGTCACTCTCACGAGGACACCTGGCAAGAGTTTTCTTATAGAATTTATGAATGACAATTATTATCTATTTTACTTGTTTACTTGGTTATTGTCTAGTTTTCCTCACTAGAATGTAGGCACTACGAGGGCAGGAACTTCATCTCTCTTGTTTGCTGCTTTACTTGTAAAACCCAGAACAAGCCCTGGCATCTACTCACCACACAAAGGCATGCTTGCTCAGTGAATGAGTGAGTGAATCCATCAATCAATAATTGCTTGTATCACAGAATTCACACACTGATAGAAGAGAAGGAAACCTGAAGTTCTCTGGTCCAAACTCTCCATTTTATACATCAGCCAACTGGGAGCCATGCCTAGGTCATCAGTGAGGATGGTGATGAAAGTGATGGGGATTTTGAAGGGAGTGGGACTTGGGGAAACGATGTGTGTAGGGTACCAAATTGAGAAGGGGATTAAAAAAGACGTTTTCCTTTTTCTTTCCTCTTTCCATCATAAACTTGGAGTGCCTTTCCCTTGCCCAGTCGCTCTTTGAAAAATTATGAGCCACTGAGTATGTTAAATGGGCTTTCTGTTATGTCATAAATATTCAGACTAGGGATGGCAGTTATTCCCTGTGATTAATTCTGCTTACTCAGGAAAGTTGTGAAAGGTTTTCACTGGAGGCTAAGTCTTTTATGTTTTAATGTTCCTCATGTATAATGCAATTTGTCCTGAGCTGCAGTTAAGACAGTGGAGTTAAGGTTAAGGACTTTTCTTTTTCTCTTCTTAAGGCAATGCTTGGAAGTACTTAAATTGGATGGTTTGTATTAACCCCTCCCTGGCTGAGATTAAGGTAATTGACGGGGCTCAGTGCCAGAAGTAGTTCCAACTGGCCATTTTAGTTATATGGGTCCAGGGTTAATGGAGAAAAGCGCCATGTTGAAGGTTACAGCATTTCCCTTCGCTTCCATTTTAATGATACTTGCCTGCCAGTGTTTTCTCTTTGAAGAGAAATGTAATAAACAATCACTGGCCTTTCATGTTGAGGGCAAGATTTGTAACGGCATTCATCTCCCCAGGCATTCTTCCTCCGTGTGTGATTGGATCAAGTCCTTTCAGACCCGAGCTCTGAGGTCCCCTCTGCCCAAGAAGAAAAGGGGCCGGGAGAGGCAAAGCGGTTTTCAGAATGATTCCAACTCTGCTTGAATTTCTCTGATTAAAAAAAAAAATTCCCCAAGGAAAAGCAAACCTGAGCTTTACGTTGACACAGAGGACCCTTAGAGGGAGGGCTGAGGCACTGTGGGGCACACAGCGTTCTGGAACATGAATTTTGGCCAGCTCTGTTCTTTGGGGTAAGAAGGAAGCTGAACAGCCAAAAGGCTTTCATTGTGGCAGATGACAATGGACACTGGTAGACTTGCCAAAGAAGATTATAATCAAGCGGGCCTTATTAAGCATTCACATGAGTAAGACACTGTTCTGGGCGCTGTACAAAGCAAGCCCAGGCAAGGAGTTGGGTTGTGTGCAGCAATTTATGATTAAAATCACATGTCAAGGTATATAGCCAATTAGGGTGGGCCGCAGCCTCCAGCCATGGCGTTCTGTGGGGCCAAGCCTGGGAAGCCCCCTGCAAAGTGGTGAGCTTGACTACTCCCTGGTTTCTCCTGTAATTAAACTCACTAACAGTGCTCTAAGGAAAGCATGCTGACTGGGGAGGGGAGAGTGCCTTCAGGGAGGCTCTGAGACAAGGTGTGGGGGAAGGAGAACCATCCATCCCTGTGCTTGAGTGGGGCAGTTCTATATGTGTCTAGAAAGAGCCACAATGCTTGTCTCAAAGGCCATGTCAATGCCGAGCTCTGGAGGGTCAGAGTTGGGCAACCTTTCAAAAATGGCAAACCAATTTATTTATTCTCTTGGCCTGCCAGGTTTGGAAAGAAAGTGGTCACCAGTCATCATCCTTTTGGGCTTTTCGGAGAGCAAAGGGGCATGAATTTTTTTTTTTTAATTGACAAACCCAAACAACATGTAAACAAAACATTCTTAACATACAAACATTTCATACATAGTCTACAATCAATGGCTGGCAATGTCATCACATAGTAGTATATTCATCACCATGATTATTTTTTAGAACATATGCATCACTCCAGAAAAAGAAATAAAAAGAAAAAAGAAATAACTCATACATACCATGTCTCTTACCCATCCCTCTCATTGACCACTAGTATTTCCATCTACTCAATATATTTTAACCTTTGTTCAGGGGGCATGACTTTTAACAGAAGTGGGAGTTGGCCATGAATAACTCTCATCCCCTCAGGGGAGGGGTGATGGGCACATGGTAGTGGAAACTCACCCTTACTGCTGGGGCAGCAGTTCCTGTAATTGTGACATGCATTCTGTAAGTTTCTGCATCCTGTCTATCTTTACAAAATCCCACCACAACACAAAAGATATTCTATACTTCAGCCAGAAATGAGCTTATTATAGATAATAGTCAATGCAAAAATTATAATCTGACAGTGATTGCAGGATAATTAGTGTTACCCCTTGAGGATGGTGGAAGTTAGTTTTGACTTGTAGATATGAAAGTAAATGTGGTCAGAGCATGTTGGGGGTGGAGCTGGAGCTGCTAAGGAGCTCCTAAAATAGCCTCATAGGGTCAGCCTTGAGGGCCTGTAGATGACCCAGGTTTGGTCCAGGCTGCCACCTAACTCAGAAACTGCGGCTTTCTCTGGCTTAGCTAGATACAATATTAGATGACTTGTAGAATACAGGGTTAGGATCAAAGGAGCCTAAACTTCCCCAGTTCTCAAACCTCCATCTGCCTACCCAGTTTTGCGTGGTTTTTTTTTGTTGTTGTTGTTCTTCTTTAATTTTAATTTTTTTCAGCAACAATTTTTAGTTTTCCATGTATTAATCATTTATATCCTTGGCTAAATTTGTTAATAACTATTTTATTTTTTTTAGTTGTTATTGTAAATAGAATTTTCCTGATTTCTTTTTAGGTTCTTCTTTGCTGTTGTATGGAAAGACCACTGATTTTGTGTGTTTAACTTGTACCCTGTCACTTTGATGAATTCCTTTATTAGATCTAGTAGTTTTCTTGTGATTCTTCAAGATTTTTCATATGTAGAATCATGTAATCAGTGAATAGGGATGGTTTTACTTTTTCTTTTCGGAGTTGGATGTCTGTTATTTCTTTTTCTTGCCTAATTGCTCTGGCTGGAACTTCTAGTACACTGTAGAATAGCAGTGGTAAAAATGGACATCCTTGCTTTCTCTTGATCTTAGAGGGAAATCTTTCAGTCTTTCACCATTGGTATGATGTTTGCTGTGGATTTTTATAATGTTGAAGGAAATTTCCTTCTGTTCCTAGTTTTCTGAGTGTTTTTATCAAGAAGAGATGTTTGGTATTGTCAAATGCCTTTTACGAATCAATTGAGATGCTTATGTGTGTTTTTCCCCTTTTCATTCCATTAATGTGGTATCATACATAGATTGATGACCTTGTGTTGAACTACTCTTGCATTTTTGGGATAAATCCCACTTGATTATAGTGTTTTAATCCTTTTAATGTGCTGTTGGATTTGGTTTTCTAGTACTTTGCTGAGGATTTTATGTCCATATTCATAAGAATATTCATCTGTAACTTCCTTTTAATATCTTTATCTGACTTTGGAATCAGGGTGATATGACTTCATAAAAAGGATTAGGAAATGTGTTCTCTCTTCAATTTTTTTAGAAGAGTTTGAGAAGGATTCATGTTAATTCTTGTTTGAATGTTTGGTAAATTTCACCAATGAGGCCATTTGGTCTTCGGCTGTTCTTTGTAGGAAAGTTTTTGATTACTGATTCAATCTCTTTATAGTTGATTTTCACATCTTGAACATGGGACCACCCAGTTTTATGTCTACAAATCCACATGGAGCTTGGCCTCCAATACTCTAATTATCTGCAAGAAGAATGGTCTTCCCTCTATTTTTCTGGGGAAGAATGCTAACTACTGTAGGATTCTTCTATTGCAATGCAGCAAATAAATTCACAACTCAGCTCATGTGATCAATGCAGGAGCTACTGAACCTGAAAGAAATTCTTAGTAGAGTAACTAGGGAGTGATTTTCATGGCAAACTTGATATCACCAGATTAGTATAGAGTAGTGGCTGAGAGACCATTCGAGAACCCAACTCTGCCATGTACAAGCTGTGTGAGCTTAAATAAAGTACTGGATCTCTTGTTGCCTCTGTTTCTGCATCTGTAAAATGGATATTATAGTAGAACTTACATAGGTGTTGTGAAACCTAAATGATTGTGAGTATTAAAGAGCATAATATGCAAAAAATGCACTATTTTTATTCCTTCTTAATCGAGAAGCTTACACAGGGATACTTCCTTCTTTCTCATCTCTTGTGGCTAAAATCAACTATAACATAGATAATTGTATATTGGCCCCTAACATTATGCCTGAAGATGACATTCTACCTGAATGAATATAAATTGCATTTACTGTGTTTACCAACAAAGATCAGTTCAGAGCCTCATGCCTTCATAAGAATGACAAGCAAACAATAAAGCAAGAAAAAATTTGTTCAGAACCCTGTGTGCCAGAAGAGCAAATTCCTATTTCAGGTCAGGTTAATAAAATTAAAGGAAAAAGGGTACAGCATTAGAGTTATCCAGTGCCTTTGAAAATGCATGAGCTTTTCAGATTGATTAAACAAATTAAGTGGCTCTTAAATAGAGCTGTGCATCTGAAACAGCAGTACAACAAAACAAAAATACCACTATTTGGACACTACCCAGAGTATGTATGTGATGTGGTCTAGGCATTTGCAAGTCTAGAAAGTTCTCCAGGTGATTCTGAGGCACAGTCAGACTGGGAACCACAGATATATTAATCCTAAACTCAGTAAGTGACTGGGCAGTCAAAGCTGATGTAGTTAAACAGAATCGAATTGTTTACGCCATTATAAGATTAATTGTTCGCCTCTATCTCTAGAGAGATATCTTTTGGTAATTTTAAGGAAATCAAGTATTAGGTTGTTATGGAAATGTAAGAGACTCAGCTAGGAGTTATAGATATTACCTTTTCTGTTATCAGCAAGGATTCACCTGCTAATTATATGTCAGTGTCCCAGCACAGTACAACATGTGTGATAAATAACCCTAATTGAAGAGGAGCAGTGGAAATCATTTTGGTAAATTTGCAATTACCACTGAGCTCTGAACTTCTAGAGATACTTTTACTTGGGATGCTAGGCCTTGGCGTTGGCTGCTCTAGGGACACATTGTGCCTTGAGAGCAGTGTGGGGATAGCCCCTGATGATGGGCGATGGGGTGACCTGCAGGAAGGGGTCACTTGCTCAAGGTCCTGGCTGAGAACATCCATGTTCAAACCCAGCTGGACTCAGAGGGCTACAGGGGATGCTCACATCCCTCATTGACCTTGCCACCCTACACCCTCTCCCTCTTTTGTCAACTTCAATGAGAAACTCCTCTGCATGACAAACTGGTCCCCCTTAGGAGTTCCACGTTCATCTAATCACATGGATTTTTAGAAAAGTATAGTATTTAGAAAATACAGTGTTTAGAAAAATGTAGCAAACAAACAGATCGAGTCTTGGCTCTGAAGGTGAACAGACTCAGTAGCTAAAACCCTCTATGATACTGACTTCGTTGGGAGGTGACATCTCTGTCCTGTGAAACTTCTGGCTCCTTGTAGGCTTCTTCTGATGCCTTCCAGGTGGTTCGCCCCATTAGTTGGAGGCCTCTGTTCTCATTAGGTCATGTTTACTGAAGGTGCTTGTTTTTGTCTCTCCATTCAGTCGGTTACAGGACACGGGCAGGACAAAGTGTGTTGTAACTGACCACCCAAGGGAGCCAGCTCTGGTCACAGATTATAGTTGCCTTGGCAACCAGCCTTGCTGAACTCACCACAGCAAACATAGAATGAATGGCTGGGTCAACACCCCAGATAAAAAAGGGTTATGCAATTGTTTGCTGAACCCTTGGCAGAATTGTTTCTGGACGTTTCCCAGAATATCCCCATATTCAGAAATTCCAAATGAAGAATTCTTATTTAAACCCATAACAAGTATTTCCATTGTTTGCAGGAAAGAGCTGTTGCTTTTGGAAATATAAATTAAGGTCTGTAAAAGATCGAACTGGGTTTTGCTGCATTTCAGCAATGGCTCAAAAGCCTATTTAATGGTAAGCTTTCCCTAAACAGGAAACCATAGAGGCCACTCATGTATTTCTAATTATCTACAGAAATAATTTCATCTACTTAGATTAAAAATTTCAGTCATTAAATTGTTTTACTCTCATCTCAGCTCAAGGGAGCCTTGAAAATGAATTTTATAATGCTGAAATAAGTTTTTGAAAAAAAAAATCAGAGACAGGATGGAGCCTCTCTTTGTGAAAAAGCAAATTGGCAAACAGAACAATTTATTCAAAAGCGTTGAGTACAAAAGAGCAAGGTTCTGTCTGGGATCCCCTAGTTCCCCAAACCATTTAAGTCTATGCAAACAATTAAACGGTAATAGAGTCCAGGTTTCTAGAGTGAGGTTGTGTTTATTTCTGTCTCTGACTGGTAGAAAAGCACCGCACAGAGTAAGACTGCCACCGCTGGGGCTTGTACCTGCTATCACACACCGGATGTGTGCCCTCTGTTCTCATATCTCTCCTCTTCTGTATTTTCCCAATTTGAGAATTTCTCTTTTATTTTCTGAGTTCTAACTCCTGGAGAAGTCTTTCCTCACAGCCTCTTTCTGCCCCCATTCTTTGTTTTGATCTGACTGATGCTCTGGCACTAATGACTGGTCGTCTTCTACTTAAACAGTGAGTTCCAGATGCCATAAAGAAGGTCCTGCTTCCTTCCTGCCTGCTTGCTCCTCAGGGTCCGGATAATGTGGTAAGGTCCCACCTCCACCGTAAATACTTCCCTGACGAGGCTCACAGTACTCTAACCTCAAATTGGATCACAGGCAATAGCAATTTGTTCCACCCTTAAAGTTCACCTAGGGGCATCATAGTAATGACTCCTAGGCATGAGCCTGGCCCAGGCACCTTGGTATCTACAAGAGGGATCAAAAGAGGGAAAAGAAATGCAACAAAATAGAGTACCATTGTCTGAGAGATTTCAAATAGGGTTGAGAGGCCACTCTGGAGGCTACTTTATGCAAGCTTCAGTTAGATAGTGCTAATTGCCTCGGTTTGCCAACCCCCAACCAAAACTATTCTTGTCAATCCTAAAAGGACACCTAGGACTTTATTTGAGATTCTGCAACTTTCACGCATATGATTACTTTCCAGAAATCTACCACCTCCAGATGTGTTCCTAGGCCAGATAAGTCCTGAAATCCACAGGGTGGGGGGCCAGCCTCTTCAAGACATCAACTAGTTCCGTTCCCTATCCCACATTATCAACACCCTTTTCCAAAATGAAAAAGTTAGAATGGGCATAGCTCAAATACTCTTAAAGATTGGGAGAAGGATCAAAGGAGAAGGAGGAGTTATAACAGAGAAGACGGGATTTAACAAATGACTATAACTGCTGAGTCATTATATTGATATTCCTCTCAGTCTCCAGTGCCTTAGAGCAGCTAGAAGGAAAAAGTTAAAATTGTGGAACTGTAACCCATATCAAACTCTGAAATCTGTTTTATAATTACTTGCTACAAGGTACTTTGAAATGTATTGCTTTTTTGTAGATTGTGTTATATTTCATAATAAATAATGTTAAAAAAATTTGTATAGGGGAAGGGTACTAAGGAAATATCTAGAAGACTTCTTTATTTTTACTTTATAAAATTGCTCATGACCCAGATGCATGCCTTTAGACTGAATGATTGGTAAGTGTAGCAAGGTCAATAATAACTAAATAATT
Organism: Tamandua tetradactyla; assembly: GCF_023851605.1. Classification (NCBI taxonomy): domain Eukaryota; kingdom Metazoa; phylum Chordata; class Mammalia; order Pilosa; family Myrmecophagidae; genus Tamandua; species Tamandua tetradactyla. The sequence continues at coordinate 221,878,595 of NC_135327.1, read as the reverse complement.
TCAAGATGTCTTCCTTTTTAGTATGCTATTATTTCCCATGTTTAGTCTAGATGCTGCCTGTTCTTTCCAGGAAATTCCAGAGACAACTAATGAATGTAACTGAAAAAAATAACATTTTTTTTTCTGGAGCAAGTATTTTAAATAGCACTTATTTTTCGTTTTGATGAATTGCAATTTATCATTTTTGCCCTTTTGGTGTCAATTCTAAGAACTCTTTGCTTAGCCCTAGGTCCTGAAGATTTTCTCCTGTGTTTTTCCTAAAAGTTTTATATTTTTATGTTTCACATTTAAGTCCATGTTACATTTTGCATATATATATATATATTTTTTTTTTGTATAAGGTGTGAGGTTTAGGTTGTACTTAAATTTTTTGCTTGGATGTCTAGTTTCCAGGATCTTTTGCTGACAAGGCTAGGATTCCTCCATTGAGTTGCTTTTGTTTCTTTGTCAAAAATTAAATGGGTCTATTTATGTGGAGCTATTTCTAGGCTTCTATTCTGTTCCAGTTATCTACCTGGCTTTCCCTCTTACCAGTATCACATTGCCTTGATTACTGTAGCTATATAGTCAGCCTTAAAATTGGGAAGAGTGATTCCTCCCATGCTATTCTTCTTTTTCAGAATTCTTTGCCTATTCTAGGGCCTTTCCTTTTCCATATATATCTTAGAATGAACTTGTCCATGTCTACCAAAAACCTTTCCAAGATTTTGGTGGGAATCGCATTATACCTAAAGATCAACTAGGGGAGAAATGACAACTTTACTGTATTTGTGAACATGCTATGTCTTAAAATTAATTGTTTTCTGAAAATTTTGGAATTTTCAGTATGCAGATCCTTACATGTTTTATTAGACTTATACCTGAGAATTTAATTTTCTTTGGGGCAATTATAAATGGCATTGTACTTCTTACTTGCTGAAATTGTTCATTGTTAAGAAAAAGAAGAAAGTAATTGTTCATTGTTAGTATATACAAATGGAATTGATTTATGGGTGTTGATCTTGTATTCTGTGACTTTAATGAACTTATTTATTCTAGAGGCCCTTCTGTAGATTCCTTAACTTCTTCCATGCAGACAACCATGCCAACTGCAAATAGAGACTATTTTATTTTTTCCTTTCCAATCTGTATGCTTTTTATTCCTTTTTTTTGCCTTATTGCAATGGTTAAAACTTCAAATACCATGCTGAATAAAAGTGGCAAGAGCAGATGACCTTGCTTGTTCTTGATCTTGGAAAGTTTTGATCTTATACCATTAGGCATGATAGTAACTGTAAGAGTTTTGTAGATGCATTTCATAAAGTTGGGTAAGTTCCCCCATTCCTGGTTAGTTGAGTTTTATCATGAAAGGGTGTCAAATTTTGTGAAATGCTTTTTTCTGCATCAATTAATTTGATCATGTGATTTTTCTTTAGCCTTTCAGTATGGTGGATTACGTTAACTGATGTTTGAAGGTGGAACCAACCTTGCATATACAAGAAATCCAACTTTGTTGTGTTGTATTATTCTTTTTGTACATTGTATACATTCAATTCAATTCACAAATGCTTAGTGGAGGATTTTTGTGTATAAATTATGAGAAAGATACTGATTGTTGTTTACCTTTTGTGTGTTGTTTTTATCTGTTTTGGTCTCAAGGTCATACTGGCCCCTTAAAATGAGTTGGAAAACCTTCCCTCCTCTTCAGTTTTCTGGAATAGATTAAATTGATGTTAATTCATCTTTAAATATTTGGGAAAAGTTTCCAGTGAACTATCTCAGCTTGGAGATTTATTTTTCCGGAGCTTTTAAATTATGAATTAAGTTTCTTTGTTATATGATTATTCAAATTATTTCACCTGGGCTGAGTTTTGATGGATTGTAGTATTTAAGGAATTTGTCCTTTTTTTCTAAATTGTTGAATTTATGAACATAAATCTGTTTGCACTATTTCTTTATTATCTTTTTAATGGCTGAAGGAGCTAATGTGATGTCCCATTGTCATTCCTGATTTTTGTGACTTATGTCTTCTCTTTTTACTTTTTTCTGTCTTGCTAGGGCCTTGCTAATTTATTGAAGACACCCAGATTTTTGTTTCATCAATTCTATTTTCTTGTTCTCAATATAATTTATTTCTGATTTTGTTATTATTAATTTTCTGTCTTTATTTTCCCTTCTTTCTGGAAGGAGTTTATCTACAGATCAAGAATCTCCAGTTGACAGTTCTTTTCTTTCAGCACTTGAAAATATTATTCCATTTTCTTTTGGCCTCCATGCTTCCAGTGAGCAATCTGATTTCAATCAAATGGGTATTCTTTTATAGGTAATGTGTCAATTCTCTCTGGATGGTATAAAGCATTTTTCTTTGCCTTTAGTTTTCGGAAGTTTAGTTATGAGGTATTTTGGTATGGATTTCTTTGGATTTATGCTGTTTGGGTTTGTTCAGCTTCTCGGATTTGTCAGTTTAAGTCTTCTATCAAATTTGGTAATTTTTTATCCAGTATTTCTTCAAATGCTTTTCAACTCTATACTTTCTTTTCTTCTGGGACTCCAGTGATATACATTTTTTTTTGTCTTTTATTTTTAACCTATATTTCTAAGCCCATATATTCATTTTTAATTTTATCTTATTTTTAGTTAATTTTCATTCTATTGTTTGGATTGGGTAGATTCTACTGAGTTGTCCTCAAGTTCACTGAGTCTATTTTCTGTCATCTTCACTTTACATTGAGCCCATCCAGTGACTTTCAGTTTTGTTATTGTATTTTTCAGTTCTATAATTTTTCACTTGGCTCTTTTGTAAAACTTCTATTTCTTTGATAAGATTTTTGGCATTTTCACTTGTTTTGAAAGAATTTATAATTATTTGTTGAAGTATTTCATGACAGTACCTTAAAGTCTTTTTTCAGATAATTCCAAACATCTAACTTATCAGTCTTAGTGTCAGTTGATTGTCTTATCTCCATCAAGTTGTGTTTTTCCTGGTTCTTTATGTGATGAGTGATTTTCACTTGTATCCAGGATATTTTGGATATTATATTTGGAGATTATTTTTTATCCTCTTTCAACTTCTATTTCAGCAGTCACCCTATTTAGGTTGAACATTTAAGTACTGGTTGATTTTTGTGAGCTGTAGTTTCAATGACAATTTAGTTTTCAGAGCCCTTGCAATGTGATACTGGTTAATTTCATTCTTCTGGCTCTTCTGGGGCTCCTGCTCAATTTCTGCCATGCTGCCCAGTGTAATTGGTTGGGTGGCCTGGAAGCATTGGGCTTTGGTTATGGCTGTGGCTGATAGGGTATGCCAATATCTGGGGGTGAGTTAGAGGTGGATCTATCCACTAGGTCTCAGCTGTCCTGTTCCTTTTCTGGTCCATTGGTCAGAGAGAGTAAGCATTTTTGCTTTTGTCTTTGTCCATTGGAAGTTCTGGTTGCAGGTCCCCTCAACACCAAGCCTGTGATATATGGGCTGTAGAAAGAAAGCACAAGGAACTCACCACAGTGTCATTCCTTAAGTCTTGAGATCCTCAACAGTCTACCTTCTTTATACCTTTTAGAGTCACTTTATGATTATCTGCTGCATTTTTCCAAGATGTTTAGATAAATTTGTAGGGGAGGAACAGGGAAAGAGAGTTTATGGCATCTTGTTCCTGAACCAGATAGAACTTCAAAATGAAAAAAAAAAAAAACCCTTCCTTTTAATAAAAGCAATCTATTTTAGTTGTAGAAAAATCAGAAAATAAAGACAAGCAAAAGGAGCAAGTAAAAGAAAATATCAATATTCTCATCAGGAGGTAAACTTTGTCAATACCTGGATGTGTCCTTCATTATTTCCTTCTGTACATACACAGTTGTGGGAAGAGTTAGCAGGTTTTGTAACTTAATTTTACATTACTATATCTTGCACATATTTTTAAGTCAATATCTATGCTTTTGTTTATACTAGGCTCTTTTAGTTTGCAAAGAACACATGTGACCAGGTTACTTAAGTGCTGGAAGTTAATATTAGGATGTGGTGGAACCAAGAAAATGTGAGAAGGTGTCTTGGTAGTTGTAAAGACATTTGGGGTAACCAGACTCCAAGGACAATTGGAACAATGGCTTAATTTCAGGATGCAATGCCAGCTCACAGTATCTCTATCTCTACTGATTGGGTTGTATTATCCCCTTAAAGCAGAGATTCATTGCTCCCTGCTACTTTCTATTTTCTTTCAGTTCCTAAGAAAACAAATCTGATTTGATCAGTTTTCACAGGACTTAATATGGAGCATGTGTATTGGGTAGATTCCTGAGCTAAACCACATCATAAGATGTTATCATCCAAAATGAACATCTTATGGAAGCTCTCCCTTTGTGTCTCATGGCTCAAGTCCAAGTCTAATAAGTGGTAACCACAGTTACTGGGTTCATATAATATTATATATGACAATTTATATACAGAAATATCTTCATGTGGCCAATTTTTCCAGGAAGATGTGAGATGATAGATCATAGAGTTCCAGAGAGCCCAGTCTGTACATTCCAAATACATAGAACATTTGAGTTGATTTCACTTATTTTTTACTAATATGAAATATAGTGCAGCAAAAAGCCCTGTGGCTAATCTTTGCACTGGTCTTTCACATCCTTATTGACATGGATGATTTTCATAAGTAATGATGACAGTACAAATCATGATTGCTAATATGAGACATAGAATCTCCATAGCTGCCAATTAAAAACATGACTAATTTTGCGGTGTGTTTGCAGAATATTTATGTCTGAATGTCACATTATAAATAATCAAAAAATTATTTCAGTGGAAACTGAGATCTAGAGAGCCAAAGGTATGTATTCAAAGGCACAGGACAGGACTGATAAAAAAATCTAGGTGTAGATTCCAGGTCTAGCCATGTTTAGTCAAAGAGTGTTGTCACTATATCATGCTGCCTTTCTCATCTTACAAAAAAGTATTATCTGGAGAGCCGGGTTTTAACACTGCTTAAAAATCCTACTTATTTACAGGTTAGGAAGTCTTTGAACAACAAAGATAGAACAAAATATAGAGTTTTTCTAGTTGACACTCAATTAAACAGAAATGAAATTAATAAGAAAATTCCATTCCTAAGAATGTCAGTAAGTTGAAGATTTCCTATAAACAATGGTAGTTATTTGGTGCTTATTGTAGACAAGTTCCATTAATCACAGCTGCTTGAGTACCTAGGAGGCTATAGGATTCTCCATTTGCTACATCATCAACTTCCAGGAAACATATATTCTAGGAGCCCTTGCTAGTATAACTCCTTAATTTATTTACCCTAATTAATGCATCTATTGTCTGGGAATTTCTGGTACATTGCTTTAGGCATAGAAACTTAATAAATGGAACATGGTTATTAATATTTCAAAATTTTAAATCTGTATTTATTAGATGTCTTAAAATAAAGGGAAATAAAAATGTCACACCTGAGCATGTGTAATTAGAATCAAATAATTTAGACACAGTTTGCCTCTAAGAGCTTAACTATTATTGACTAAATTTTCACTTTTCATTCAGATGTTTGGTGTCCCACAGAGTTCATCTACTGGATGATAAAAGAAAGTTAGAAGCAGCAACTCCATTGGGCCCAATAATGAATTCTTTCTAAGAACATTTGACAAAGGTAAGCTGGGGAAGGATGGGGAGACATTCTTTTTTTTTTTTTGAGCACCTATTATGTGCTGAGTAGTTTATATTGTTATCTCACATAATCCTCCAAAAACAACCCTTTGGCTTAGCTATTTGCTCATCAATCAGTCCTTTTACAGAGGAGGAAACTGAGGTTTAGAGAGGTTTCATGATTCCTGAAAGTCCTTTGCTAATAAGTGACAGGGGGAAGAGGAAAATCAAGAGCTAGGTATCTCTGGAACTTGAATTCTTTCCACAATATAACACTGCTTCCTGAAGGTCTCACGATTAAAGTAGTTTAGATTCTAGAAACCAAGGACATTTCTCAAAATTTATAAAGGTGTTATTCTACCATATGGGTTATATTCAATTGAATTCTTATCGGTCCCTCTTTTAAAACATGTGCAGTTTGGAAATTTGAGTCTTTCCATGTCACGAGAGCCCAACAACCTGGCAAACTCGTTGGGTTTGTTGAGAGTCTCAAAGGCTAATGTGCCTCTAATTCCTTAAAAGGCACATTAGTGGGTAATTACAACAAATAAAGGCTAATGGGAGAGCCACATCTGTTTTGTTGTTGGTTTAGAGAAGAATTCTGGGTTAGGAGATTTACTCAAATTGCTTGACCCTCTTTAGCTACCCTTCGCTGCAATCCAACACATACCTGCAAGGGGCCACTGTCTAATGAAAAGCTCTCTTGACCTCATGTGTGTGTAGGAAAAGCCACATATTGATTCTCATCCTGTTTCTGACTTGGTGACCTGGCTGATGACTTTAGATAGGCCACTCATTTTTCAGATTCTGGAAAGGCCGTGGAATATGCCCAGGAGGAGGAATGCCAGGAATAGATTTTATCTTTGCTGTTTCCTAAGGGACTTAAAAGTGTTTTCCAAATGAACCGACCTAAAACTATTTGAAAGAGAACTCTCTTCGCTTTAATTGCTCTCAAAATATCCATAGTCTGGGTGCTAATGATGTGAAGCTTTCCAGGTGGCCATTTTTTGAGAAGTTGATGTAAGAAAACTTTCACTTGGGATGCAGAGAACCTACTTTTTTTTTTTAATGCTGAAGTAATTAAAAACCCGTTCTTATAGGTTTTCCATATTATATTACCTAATTCCTATCTCTTTGTGTCAACAACTATGCAACATGTTGACTAAATCCCATTTACTCTTCCTCTTTGTGAAGATACAGTGTGAGCCTAGTATCTTTTCCAGTTAGATTGAGACCTTGTGATAGTAATTGCCAATGGAAAGTGGGCATAAGAGTTGTAATCTATTTTCAGACCTGATCTTTAAAAATAATACATCTGAACTTACAACTCATTCTTCTCCAAACTCAGCCATGTGTTGGGTTCACACATCAAAGGATAGAGGCAGCCTGAATCCCTGAGTTACCAAAGGGAGGAGAGATGCCCTGCAGACTTTTCTCCATCAGAGCTTCTATGAGTAACAATCAAATAGTTTTTGTGTTAAGCCTCTGAGATTTCTGGATTAATTGATTGCCATGGGATAGGCATGCCTGTTCTGACTAAGCATTCTCCTTATATTTGCTTCTACTTTGTATCTTAACTCTATTCTCACAGAATCTGGGCTTTTATTGATAATTTAAAAGTCCTTGAAAATCCATCTAATGTTTGATTCTCCTCTACCAGATCCTAGTCAAGGGATTTTCATTTTCTCCTTTGACAGCCACTTAGAGTCACTCTAACTTTTATACATTGTCTTTACATTGAGGTGTATATTAGATGGTGCCTGTACTTGGGCCATTTAACTTGGCTTCTAACCAGCATTTCTCTCTCCCACAACTAACCACTTCTCAGTCAGTCCAAAGAAGAAAGTCATAACTGCTAAGGAACATTATATGGACAGGATTCATAATTTGATATCAACTTGTTCCATCTTGCATTTTTGTCCGCAGCCGTCTCGTTCAGCTTCTGATCCCCGGCCGGCGAAGGGAACAGGAGGGGAGAAAGAGACAGGCGCAGGCAAACCGACTCGAGTGATAAACACGGGTTCGAGGCACGCAACGGTTGTGAGCACAGACCTTTACTGGAGTTAAGCTTGCATTCTCTGTTACAGGTTCCACGCGGGCCTAAGCACCCCGCGGGGAGACAACCTCTGTGCGGCCGTCAGGTACGGCTCCCTGTGGGTCGTCTCCCCCCACCCTGTCCGGGTAACCTCTTATATACTGTGCCCAAACCCAATAGGTTAGTGCCACGTATACAGAGGTGATTGGAAGATAGGGTTGGTGGGCGCGTGCGTCATACGCGGAAACAGGATGCGGGCGCCATCTTGGCTCACTCGATGGGCGGGGGGAACTCTAGAGCAGGCTGCAGCGCGACCACTAGGCCTGACCCGGGAGGCGGCTCTCCACATCTCCCCCTTTTTTATTATTTTTGGTCCGTAGACCCTTTCTTAGACCCAGTGTCTCCATTGATGAGTGAGCTCCCGTGAGCTTGATTAGCCCACTACTTGTTTTGGTGCTTTGGGGAGTCTGGACTAGGCTTGCTAGGCACCAACCAGAATGCACTCCTCATATAGAGACCGGAGAGCCCGTGAACTGGAAACCACGTGACTCTCCCTGCAGTGCTTCGCCTCGCAACTGGGCTAAGCGGGGCTCAGGAGAGCGGCAACCAGAGTCGAGGGTGTCACTAGATGTCTCTGTGCAATGGCCGGAGTCTAGTCTGGCCAGGACCGTGACTCTGCCTTAGAGATCATCCTAAGACCAAAATTATGACTTCTGGTGCCGCCTTTTATACCCGGGACACAGCCATGGGCCTTGCCGCTGACCTTGCTTTCGAGCGTCCCGCCCTGAGTGGCCGGGATGGGTCATACGGTGAAATGGGGGACTGGGCAGCAGGGCGGTCGTTGCCAGGAGCATCAGGGGCGAGTGACATAGCCAACATGGTAGTGACACGTAATTGCTGCTGTGTCTGGAACAAGCGTTCTAACAAACATTTAACAATGAGCAGAGTTACTAAGAGTCCCACTGCTAAAAGAATCCAAGTGGTCAACCTGGGCCAAGAGAACCATGAGGTGACTTGGTCCCACAGTAGCTCGTAGTGGGAAAAGTGGGGTTAAAGCTAGTTTCTCTTCTACTCGGTCGGAGGGTCACTTGCACTGTTGTTGTCATCTTTTCGGTCGTCGCCATCATCAGTAGGGCTGGAGACCGGGCCTGATGGTTCAGGTCGAAAACTTGCTGACTTGTTGGGCAGCAGTTTCTCGGCGCCCCCGGGCGGTGTCACGGTTCTCACCAGTCTTTCCGGAACCCACACTGGTTGACGTCCTGGCTCCTGGGGAAAAACACAAACAGAGCCTCTGGCCCAGCTGAGCACTGGGTCAGGGCCTTGCCATTGTCCTGACAGGACATCCTTCCATCGGACTAGACCTCTATGTGGAGGGAATGATGTGTTGAAGGGCAGGTGTCATTCCCTGTGAATTTTCATTTAAAAAATTGTACGTAAACAAGGCTATAGACAGTTGAGCCTTTGGGGACAGGCCGTGACCTATTCCCCCTTTCTGTTTCTTTAGTAAGTCTTTGATGTCTAAGATGAAAATAGACCAATGCTCTGGCAGAGCTGAGAGAAGGGGCAACCCCATCTGAACAGGTCCTAAGGACTCCATGCAATTATTAACGGCTCTTAAATCATGTAACAATCTCCATCTGCCTGATTTTTTCTTTATGACAAAAATAGGGGTGTTCCAAGGTGATGTGGAGGGAATGATGTGGCTCTCTTTTAGCTGTATAGACACTAGAGTATGCAATGCTGACAGCTTTTCTTTTGGTAAGGGCCACTGAGGCACCCACACCGGGGTACTGGTCTTCTACTTTAGTTTTATAGGTGTGGGTGGGAGTCTCCCCTCAGTGGCCCCTAGGAAAAACCCAGGCCTAGTCTATTAAAATTGGAAGCAGTCTGTATGGGCATGGTGTGTCCCTGCAATGAGGCTCCTAAGCCTTTGCCAGGGACATATCCCATTCCTTTTAAGAGATGCTTAGAGGCCGGAGAGCAGTTACTGGTCAATGTAACATCCATCTGGGCTAGAATGTCTCTTCCCCATAAGGACACAGGCAAGGGTAGTACATAAGGTTGAAAACTGCCTTGATGTCCTTCTTCATTTGCCCAGTGGAGGGCAGTGGCACTCAGCATGGGTGCTGAGACCTGGCCTATTCCTCTAATGGTGTCCTCCGCCTTGCACGTCGGCCAGGTGGAGGGCCATTCCTGTTGTCTTATGATCGACCGATCGGCCCCGGTATCTAGCAGGCCCATGAAGGGTCTGCCTTGTACCTTAATAGTTAGCATGGGTCGAGACTCCAGGGACATATGGAGGCCTTCAAAAACTTCTCCAGTAGACCCAAATCCCTTATCTCCTCTTTGTCTGGCTTTACTCGGAAAGAGCGGATGTAAGCTGGGCAAGAGCAGGAGCTGTGCCAGCTTATCACCCTCTGCAATGACTAGGGTGCCTTGCTGAGACTGAACCATAACCTGGGCAAAGCCTGTGAAATCCGAATCTACAATGCCTGGTATAACTGTTAGTCCTTTCAGGGCTGTGGATGCTCTCCCTAATATGAGCCCAACAGTCTTCGTTGGTAAGGGCCCTTTAAAGGAGGTCCCCACCAATTGGACTCCCATGGAGGGGGTCAGTACAAGCCTGGAGGTGGCACAGAGGTCCAGTCCTGCTGATCCAGGGGATGCGCGAATTTGGACGGGTGTTGTGTCGCCGGATGGCATGCAGGGGGGTCCACCGAAAGGGCGGACCCCCTCTGCCCGTTTTTTGGGTCCTGTTCAGGACGGCCAGAAAGGCGCACACCCTGCGCATTGAAGGCTGACCTACAGTCTTCTGCGCAATGGGGTCCCTTGTGGCAACGGCCACATAGCCTGGTTGCCGCATATGGTCTACCAAACTGTTGAGTGGCAGGTGGTTGGCCTTTATTGGGACAGTTTCTCTTAATGTGTCCCAACTGGCCACAATGATAACATCCTCTTGGCTTTGTTCCTAGGTCTTTGGATTTCTTTGCAGCTACTTGTAAGGAGCTGGCTAGCATGGCAGCTAGACCTGCATTAGTTAACGGGCTACCAGCATCTCTGCAGAGCCGAACCCATTCTGTCAAGCTTTTCCCTCTGTTTTGTGCTAGGATAACTTTACATTCCTTGTTGCACTGCTCAAATATCATTTGTTTAACTACAGTCTCTGCCACTCCTGGATCTGAGAAAATTCTCTCAGCCGCAGTTTGCATTTTGGCTACAAAATCCACGAAGGGTTCTGTGGGGCCCTGATGTATGTTGCTGAGTGAGGCTTGAGCCTCTCCCTCACCTGTCAGCTTTTTCCAGGCTCCTACGAAACAACGGAAAATCTGGGCGTAGACTTCTTGAGGGAACCCTGTTTGATTCTGGGAGTGGGCACCTTTCCCCAATAGCATATCTGCATTCCACCCGCCACGTCTCCCCGCTGCGTTTTTTGCGGCTTGTTCCTCAGCTAGCTCCTCAAACCATGCTTTCCAATCTATATATCGGCCCTGTGGTAAACAAGCACGGGCCAGCTGAAAAATATCTGCGGGTGTATGATTCAGGGCGGAGAGGTTTTCAATCATGTTCAGGGTATAAGGGGCATTGGGGCCATACTGATGGACAGCCTGCCTCAATTTCTTTAAAATTTTGTAATCATATGGCTCATGCTGATTGTTACCTTGGGGATTGATAATAACTGGGTACATTTCTGAGGCTGGCTGTGGCTCAAGTGGTTGGTAACCACCCAGCATGCCAAAAGGTCTAAATGTTGAGAAAGGGGTCCACTTCCAGAAATGTCTCCCTCTGTTACCTGATGACGAAGAGTTCTGAGGGCCTGTGTACTCGGGCGGGGGGCACGGCAGTAACCGCCCCTCCCCCGACCAGCCTGTAAGGGGTTCCGGGTCTCGCAAAGGAGGGCCACTGTAATTACCTGATTCGGCCACCAGAGGGAGCCCGTGGTGAGGGTTTTTGGCGAGATCACCAAAACCATTCACCGGAAGCCGCCGCGTCCCTGCAGCAGGCGCTGGCGGGGCGGAAGGCTGCGTGGGTGAGACAGGGGGCCTCCCCCAATCGATCAGCGGAGGCGCGTCTGCACCCTCGGTCTCATCACCATCTGACTCTGAGTCAGAGCTGTCTGAACTATCGCTTGACTCTGGCGGCTTGCCTTTACGGGAGCCGTCCGCAGACGAAACTGACTGAGTTTCTTGGAGCGCGTGCCGTGCCTGCAGCAGGGCGGAAGACGGACTGAGGCCTGAAGTAGACTCTGCCTCAGGGCAAGCACGGACGGTTTCCCAGATAGGGACCAGGATCGGGTCCATACAAAGGCCCGTCCGGCGCGCCCGTTCTATGTCATTACCAAGTTTTAACCAAGAAGGCAGACTAAGGCTCCCGGAGTGGGCGAACCAAGGTGCAAAAGCAGCAACATCGTCTAAGAACCGCAGGAGGGAACTCTTCCTAACCGAGATACCCCACTGCTTCAAAAGGGTCTTTAAGGGAGCTAACAAAGGTGAACTTCCTGACTGCCCCATGCTTGCAGTCGGCACTGTACTTTAATCAATCGGGGAGCTCTCCCGATTCACTGGGGCTACCTGAACGCCCACAGCCCTTAACTCTCACGTAATAAGAAGTACTCACCTTCTCGCGGTGATCAGGCGCGGGAAGTCCGCTGCGAACTCAAGAAGCACGTCCTCACCAGCTCGGGGAAAGGCAGCAGAAGGGTCCCCGTACGGGCCACCACTTGTCCGCAGCTGTCTCGTTCAGCTTCTGATCCCCGGCCGGCGAAGGGAACAGGAGGGGAGAAAGAGACAGGCGCAGGCAAACCGACTCGAGTGATAAACACGGGTTCGAGGCACGCAACGGTTGTGAGCACAGACCTTTACTGGAGTTAAGCTTGCATTCTCTGTTACAGGTTCCACGTGGGCCTAAGCACCCTGCGGGGAGACAACCTCTGTGCGGCCGTCAGGTACGGCTCCCTGTGGGTCGTCTCCCCCCACCCTGTCCGGGTAACCTCTTATATACTGTGCCCAAACCCAATAGGTTAGTGCCACGTATACAGAGGTGATTGGAAGATAGGGTTGGTGGGCGCGTGCGTCATACGCGGAAACAGGATGCGGGCGCCATCTTGGCTCACTCGATGGGCGGGGGGAACTCTAGAGCAGGCTGCAGCGCGACCACTAGGCCTGACCCGGGAGGCGGCTCTCCACACATTTTCATGAATGCTTTCGAATTTTGCAAACATCTAAGTATCTGCTTTTAGCTTTTCCTCATTATAACTCCCCACTTGCCAGTTTGGGATGTCGACTTTCTGACAATGGGTTTTGGTTTTGCTCTTTCCTCTGTCGGCAGTTTCTTCCATTGTCTCAGGAGAGGCGTCTCCTACCTCACCTCAAAGCTTGAGAGAATCTCAGCCCATGGCTTCTCTAGCCTCTGAAGTGCCCTGGTCAGACCAGTCGAGCTCTGGCCTTCTCAGCTTTCCTCCACTAGAAAGAAGAACAGTTTAGGATTAGAAGTGGGTACGGTATCGGGCAGGCAGCTCACCTTACTCAACGTCCTGCAGTCTAACCTAGTAAGATACAAGACAGAAATGCAAGCACTTAGGTTAAAACATCGGGGCTAACAAAGGCCATCCTTTCCTGAGAAAATTTTTCTTGGTTTCGGGAAATTTTAGTTCTCTCGTCATCATAGAGACCTTCTCTGGCCATCTTATCTGCTCCGTTCCTCATCATACTCCATTTTCTCTCCCTTCATTAGTTGTCTTCCTAGCACTTCTTACCACTTGACATATATTCATTTACTGTTTGTCTCCTGATAACAGAAAGTAAGCTTCTTGGGGGCATTGACTTTATTTGCTCACTGCTATATCCCCATGCCTAAGATAGTACCTAGTACACACCAGATACTCAATAATTATCTGATGATTATTGAATAAATAGTAGAATGAAGGCATTTTAAAGAGTAGATTTGAAGCTGAGGAATTCCCCAAAAGTGTGGTACAAAAATAACAAAGAGATGGAAACAATGAAAGAAAAATTAAGAGATATGGAGGATAATTTCAGAAGTTCCACATACACCAAATTAAAGTATCAGAATGATGAAAGAAGAGAGATTGGAGGAGAGTTAATACTCAAACAATTGTGGAAGAAAATTTCCTATAACTTGAAGAAAGATATTTTTCTTCAATATCTTTATAATGAGATTGAAAGTGCTCACTGAGGGCCAAGTAAAATAAAAGAAAAAGACACATCATAGTGAAGTTCCCAAGCAGTCAGGTGAAAGCAAGACTCCTGTAAGCGCTCAGGGAAGTCCAGAGAGCTACAGAGCAGGTGGATGGTATTAGCGGGAGCACAGCCAACGCTGATGCAAGAAGATACTATGATGACTTGCTCACATTTTAAAATGTAGAATTCTATAACCAATGATATCACCAGTCATTGAGTTTACATAAAGATGCAAGAAAATGCAGAAATAATTCACCCATAGAGAAATGAAAAAAGAACCAGTGGATCATGTTTGTAAAATGGAAGGCACTAATCAATAACAAAGAACAAAAGCAACATATGATAGCTGGGATAAATCTTAAAAACTAGCATTGATTGCTAATGTGAGCTCAAGATAATACTAATCTGTGATACCAGTTATGACTATTTAAAAAATACATGGATCATAAAGTTTATTTGTTTTGTTATTTGTGGGTATATATGTGTATGTTTTAGCTCATTATTTGTTTTTAGTAACATGGTGAACACCTGGGAATGCACTGCCCCACACCCAAGCCTAGAGTGTCACCTCTAATTTGAGTGCTTTTCCTTTCTCCCTTCCTACCAAGAGTAGCCAACATCCTGCATCTCTTGCTTATCATTCTCTTACTATTTTTTGTTGGTTTTCAACATACATATGCCTATAATTTGATTAATCATAGCAAAAAAAATACAATTTTAAAACTATACTTTTTTTACTACTTGCCCATTATCGTCTGCCCCAAAAGTCTAAGCAACAATATACAAGATTCAGTAAAAGCTTGTAAATAATTGCATTTTGCAAGAGAGAGACCAGTCATTTGAGAGAGAGTGACAAATGGCCAGCTTCTCACAGAGAAGTTAGGAATAGCTAACTTAACTTCCTCTTGTTCTGAAGAGCCCACTAGCTTCCTTTTTCTTCTATCTTTAATTTCTTTCTGTTGTACCAAGGTGCTCTAGTTTGCTAGCTGCCAGAATGCAAAACACCAGAACCAGAATGGCTTTTAAAAAGGGGAATTTATTAAGTTGCAACTTTACAGTTCTAAGACTGCAAAATTAAAGCAAGGATATAGAAATGTTCAGTCTAAGGTATTGAAGGAACGCTACCTTGGTTCAAGAAGGCCGATGACGTTCAGGGTTTCTCTCTCAATTGGAAAGGCACATGGTGAAATGGCGGTATCTGCTAGCTTCCTCTCCTGCCTTCTTGTTTCATGAAGCTCCCCCAGGGGCGGTTTCCCTCTTCATCTCCAAAGGTCTCTGGCTGCATGGGCTTTTGTGGTTCTCGTGGCTCTGAAGCTTTTGCAAAACATTTTCTCTTTTAAAGGATTCCAGTAAACTAATCAAGAACCACCTGGAATGGGTAGAGTCACATGTCCCTCTAATCAAAGGTTAATACCTACAATTGGATGTGTCACATCTCCATGGAGATAATCTAATCAAATTTCCAACCTACAGGGCTGAATAGGGGTTAAAAGAAAAGGCTGTTTCCACAAGGTGGATCAGGATTAAAGCATGGTTTTTTGGGGCACATAATCCTTTCAAACTGGCACACAAAGTTTTTTGACCTACTTGGTGGATTGCACTATGAAATGGATCAAGAGTGTGGTTGAGGTTGGACTGGGTGATCTGGTTGATTAGAGCCTTGGAAGAAAAGGGAATGTGGTCCTGGAATCTCTGTCTGAGTAGCTGAGTTAGTGGGAATTGATTTGCCCAGAAAATCAGTACATCTGCAGGAGACTGATTTTCTATTTACAATGTGAAAACTACAAAGAAAACTAGTGCTATTTTGATGTCTCAAGTCTGGCTGTACCTGCAAACCCAACAGGCTCTCCCGGCTTAGGTCAAAACCAATGATATAGAGAAATGCTTACAGGGATTGACTCAGTAAGGGCTGATGATAGAGAAAAATCAGTCTGAATACCTTTGTATGGAAAATGTCAACTCACCTCTTCAGGACAATCGTCCAAAAGAATATCTCACTTACCCATGACCCATGCATGCACTTAGTTGATTTCTTTGCTGGACATTTGTCTGGGCATAAGGCGTGGGTTGCAAGATAAAATATTTTCTCTTTTCATGAGAAACCTACAATCTCAATCCAAAAATCTCAATTACGTACCAATGACAGTAATTCAGATTGAATGGGATCAATATCACATTGGGCAATGACGGTTTCAAGAAGAAAGGAACAAACACTTGTTGAGCACCTCTTATGGGTCAGGCAGCGAACTGACAGGTATTGTTTCAGATCTCATCTCTTGTTCAACAATGACCACGTTCTTCAGGAATCTTACCATGCTACAAAGGAAAGGGATCATGATGAGCACTTTGTTTACTTAGTCTTGTCTCATGACTAGGGCCATGTGTCATTTTTCAGGGGACGGAATCTGAACTGTATTTTAAGAAAGCCCCCATAAATCTTTGTATTTATGGCATTATGTTTTATCACTGATGACTTCTACATGTGTTTTTAATTAGGGAACTAATCTTAAAAAACCAAAAGTTAGAAATAAGGGAATAAATGTAAGTGGACAAAAACCTTTTGGACAATTTTTTTTTTTTTTTTTTTTTTTTACCATTTTAAAGTTGCTCTGTTGCTATGGATTTAGATAAGTCCAAGCTATGACACTGATTTGTTGTAATTGACACTCAGAATTTTCCAGTGCAATCTAAAAAGATCAGTGCTGTAACTCTAATAAAATCTTGAAACCCAATTGAACAAGCACCAAGTAATCATCATGTTTATGAGAGCAGAGGTTCTAAAAGTAGTTCTCAACATTGGCTACTTTAAAAAATCCAGATGCCCCAGGCCACACTTCAAGCCAACTAAATCAGAATCTCTAGTGGAGGGATCCAGTATCTGTATTTTTTTTTAAGTGCCTAGGTGATTCTAATGTGCAACCAAGCTTGAGGAATATCTCTACATGATGGATTCTTAAATTCTAATCTGCCTTCGAATGCCACCTCTTGAATGCAGCTTTCAAGAGTAGCAGGCAGGGGTGGGGGATGGGGGACAGGGATCTGAGATTTTGTGTTTCCAACAAACTCCAGGGATATGCCAGCACTGCTGGTTCACAGACCACGCTTTGAGAAGACAGGGTCTAAATGAAATGCTTCCCAAAGTGAGGTACTAATCCCCGAGTCAGAATTACATGGGAAGGGGTAGAGGTGAAGGGGATGGGGAGGTCCTGGCTAAAATGCAGGTTCCTGGATCCCATCCTAGAGCCACTCAATCAGAATCTATGGGGGTGGTTTAAGAGCAATCAGCTGATCTAATGTCCCTCCCCCAGATCTAATTTAAGAGGTTTAGGCCGGAGCCCAGGCAGGTTTAGTTTGTTGAGGTGTCTAGGTGATTCTAGTGTGCAGTCAAGGATTGAAAGCCAGAGTTAGAGCAATGGTTTCCAAACTTGTCTGAACACTGGAATCACCTGGGAGTTTCAAAAACTGCTGGTATCTGTGAGCCGCCCCCAGAGACCAGTGTAATTGGGCTGGGGTGTGGCCTGAGCTTTGGAATGTTTAAAAGTTTCCCCAGGTAATTCCAATGTGCAGACAAGTTTGGAAACCAGTGGGTTCATATTTAACATATTGTCCAGATAATTCTTATACATGTTAAAGCTTGAGAATCTCTGCTCTGGGAGGAAACTCATAGTCAACTCTTTCTTTGGTATAAAAGGAAACCACTTGCAAAGACTTTAGTTGTAATTCTATGAGCAGTCTTAGAACTATGACTGAATCTACCATGTGCCTTTGATTCAGTTGATGTAAAAGGATGTAGTAAGCAACAGAAAGGCAAGGTGAAAAGAAATACATGTAATACGACCCCCAAAGGATTTATCCAAATACAGCTGTATTGCAGAGCTATTAGGTAACTTGGAGTTATTGATATGATAGAAGATTCATTACAAAAGTATTTGGTTACAGCTAGGTGTTTTTATTTCTTTCCTCTGACTTTTCTAAGCATCAGATTTGAATGTTGAATTTTTGATGGTTCCAAGTATTTGTATTAGCAAAGAGTTCTGTTTTTATATACCATAAAAACTGTGGTTTTTGATGATTTCCGACTACCAAGAAGAGCTTGTGCTCTTCTGAACAAATGCTTCCTTCATTGTACCAATCATTTTGGTTAAAAATTATGCTTGAGTTGGGTGCCTGAACTTGTTCTTCAAGCACTCAACCTCAGTCAGGCCACTTAGAGTCCCTCTTTAGGAATTTTCACACCAGAGTGGGAGAAGTTCCTCTTTTCTCTAGCCATAAAGTGCTGGGGCTGTGGGCCTCTGCAATGTCTTCTGTGGTGTGGAGGGGGCCTACCCAATGGGAGAGAATGAGGCCAACTCAAAATGAGAAATGGAGTGAGAGATGGGAAGAATGATATAGTTATGAGTTGACTTTGGCCCTTCAAAAACATGTGTTGAAATCCTAACCCCCATACGTCAGATTGTGACTTAAATGGAAACAGGACTATTCTAGTTTGCTAACTGCCAGAATTGTGATATACCAGAAAAAGAACAGCTTTTAAAAAGGGGAAATTAAATAAATTTAATTTAATAAATTGCAAGTTTACAGTTCTAAGGCTGTGAAAATGTCCAATTTAAAGCAAGTCTATAGTAATGCCTAATCTAAGGCATCAAGGAAGGATACCTTGATTCAAGAAGGCTGATGAAGTTCACAGTTTCTGTCTCAATTGGAAAGGCACATGGCGAACATAGTGATGTCTGCCAGCTTTCTATCCAGGCTTCTTGTTTCATGTAGCTTTCCCAGGGGCATTTTCCTTCTTCATCTCCAAAAGGTCTCTGTTTGCATGGGCTCTCATGGTTCTTGTGGCTCTGTGGCTCTGAAGCTCTCTCCAAAATGATTTCTCTTTTTAGGATTCCAGTAAACTAGTCAAGACCCACCTGGAATGGGTGGAGTCACATCTCCATCTAATCAAAAAGTTAATACCCATAATCGGGAGTGTCACATCTCCATGGAGATAATCTAATCAAAAGAATCCAACCTACATTATGGAATAGGGATTAAAAGAAATAGTTGCTCCCTCAAGATTGGATCGGGATTAAAACATAGCTTTTCTTGGATATATAATCCTTGCAAACTAGCACAAAGACCATTACAAATGGAAGTTGAGATTAAGTCATACTGGAGTAGCTCTTAATCCAATCTGACTGTGTCCATATAAAGATGAGGAAAAGAGACAGAGAGACACAGTGAATATGACCTTGTGAAGATGGAGGCAGAGATAGGAGTAATGCAACTATAATACCTAGGATTTCTGGCCACAACCAGAAGCTAGAAGAGTCAAGGAAGGACTCTTCCCTAGAGCCATCCAAGAGAGCATGCATGACCTTACTGACATGTTGATGTCATAGTTGGAGCCTCTAGAACTGTGGGAGAATAAATTGCTGTTGTTTTAAGTCACTCAGTCTGTGGTAGTTTTTTACAATAGCCCTAAGAGACTAATGTGGACTCCCTAGTCTCCGTTCCTGAGGGCCTGGGAACTGCCTTGTTTACTGTCCCTGCAGATACTTGGTTATTCTATTTTACCATCAATTCTGAGCCATCCTGGTATCGTACCAATAAATCTCCTTTTCCCAGCTTAAGCAGATTTGGATAGGTTTTTGTCACATGTGAACCAAAGAGGCATCATTCCCTTTGTATATTGCTCTAGATATGCAGGAAGAGAGACATAACCTCTAGAGAGTTAGTCTTGAACAACTGGTAAATCTTAATAATTGAAAATAAGGAGTCAGGTCATTTCAGGGTGTAGGAAAAAATCTAGTGGTTCAGAGATGCAAATGGGGCAAGCAGTTGGCAGCAGAGGAGAGATTCCCAAAACATGAGCAGAAAGAAACCTTGTGTGGATACTAACAGGCAGAAATAAGTCTACTGGTTTCCCATAATACCTACCAAAGTCATTGGGTTGCGTAATTTGGGACCAGAATTATTTAACAAGTGTTAGCTGTTCAGCTTGCGACACACTGGGATTTGTTGGGCTTTTAAGGTGATGAACACCAATATTTATACCGCACTTTATAATTTATAAAGTGTTTTCAGATCCACTATATCACTCTCTAGACAAGGAAAATTGCTCAGAGAGAGACTGAGGCGCCCCAAAGATCCCAACGACAAATTGGAACCAAGACTCAGACTCAGATTTTTGCTACATTCAATCCTGTGGTCTTTTCAATGCACCAATGTGTCTGCCTCTAAGGGATAGATAATATCACTGGGGAAACATCATCAATTCAATCAATTAGGCTTTTCCAGGAAAATATTTCTTTAATTGTGTAATGCAAGTCAACAAGAGCATAGGAATTCCTACCCTTATTAAGCGACAGATGTGTGTGGGTGATAGACAACAGAAGTGTGCAGTAACTGTGACAGGAATTTCTGAATGGGTATTTATCTCAGCACATCCATTCAAATTATGTGAATTATGTGATGTCGATGGGTAGACGTTACAACAAGAAACACCACGAGACCAGGAATCAGGATTCTGGATCCCGGTCAAGCACCATTATTAACTGCTTGTATAACCAGAGTCAAGCTTCTGACCTTTCTGAGCCTCAGTTTCCTCATCTGTAAAATGAAAGGGTAGGATCTCTGAGGGCTCTTGCAGCCCTATAATTCTATGTTATTTACTAGAATGCTCACAGCAAATATGCTATGCCATGGTTTACAGTTCACTATAATTACAGGGTTCAGACTCAGAGAGAAGAGTGAATCCTAAATCAGTTCAACATCTAATTCCTGTTCAGTCACGTCGGGCCAGATTGTCTTTATAGGCATCAAATTTATGACGCTGCCCCCTTGTAAGGAGGAGGTGGGGAAACTTCAGGTAACCAGCCTAGGTGAAGGAGGCCAGAAAAGCATAAACATAATGAGAGTAACAATCCACTAGGACACCATATGCTTTTCAAGACACATCCACAACCATGAGCTCATTTGGTCTTCACAGAAATTACATAAGATAGGTGGGGCAAGTGTTGCGTCCTGTTGTTGATGATGTTTTGTTTTGTTTTAAATTCCCTTTAGTCAGAGGAGGAAACTGAATCTCAGACGAGTGTAGATGATTTGGTCAAGGTGCCCTTATACAAAGAGAACCAGGACTAAAACTCACATTTTCTGACTCTGATGCTACAGTTCTTTCCAATTCACTTGAAGTGTGAGTTTCCTTTTGGGAGTCACACACCATTATACTCTCGTTAGCATAACGTTACTTTCTGATGACTAGGAAAAGGAGTTGGCAGGTATCACTCTTGTTGACAGCTGGTGGGAAGGTTATCCCATTAAGGTGTGAAGACCACTTTTGGGTGCTTTTTCTCACTTTTTGAATATTTACAGTGGCAAAAGATATATGCTCCTGAGAGTCTTCATCATAAGTCAAAATGATTAGAGAACTTGGCTGGATTTAGATAGGACTATCATTATTTCAAATTGCATCTGGCCAAAAAAAGAAATGGGATTTTTAGAATGTCGTCATCTGGTCTATCCCTTCATTACAAGGCTTGGTTGTAACTCTTGCTGACTCTTTCATCTGAGTACATTTGTAATTTGGCTTTACATGACTCATCTTAAACTTTATTATCATGTTCATTGTAATAACGCTGGTTGACAACACTTTAAATAGTTGGCTTTTCATGACACAAGGCAATTAATTTTTATATTGCGTCTTTAATATGAAGTAGTGAGACAAAGACTTTTAAGATCAAATCAAAGAGGTAATCTTTTGCGGGGTTACAGGAATTGGGTCCAAAGAATATTAGAAAGGTTGCAATCAGAAAGAGGTAATGAAAAAGACAGATTAGGATGAAAGTTGTTAAGCATTGGAATGGGGTATTAAGTGAGGTTGCCCAGGCTTTCTTTCTAGAAGCCTTGAGATGTTGAATGGTCTGTGGTTGCTTATGACCAAGGAGCACTGTATCTGAGGCATAAAGAGCACTTTTTCCCTTCGATTGCTCCAGGAAAAGGATTTTAAAAATGATAAAATCAAGCTTATAGGGATGTTTCTAAAAGTGGTCCATAAAGGATAAAGAATAGAACTTCTAAATCACCCTGGGTAGAGTGAAAATAAATGAGACTTTTCAAGTCTAATCCAGAGAGAACTGGTTTCCCAAGGCCTCGGGCAGGCAGTCTTGGTGTGGGAGCAGAGCTGACTGAGCCCACAGTGTGCTGTAGCCGAGAGAGACAGGCAAGGGCTGATAACACTCAACACACTGAAAGGCATGTTTCCTAACCTAAGGGCCTCCGAAGAGAAAAGAAGGAGTTAAGAAAATTTGGGGCAGAAGCTTTCACTCTGGATTTTAGGACTCTGAATTAGAAGAGATTTGTAATTCCCGACATGGTGTTGGTGCTATTGTACTAGCTCAAGATAAAAGTGTGATAGAAGCATAGTTTGTTTTCTCAACTATAGCCCTACTCCACTGACCTTTCAGAAGCTCCTGCCCTTCTCCTTTCAAACACCTAGTTCCCTTGAACTTTCACAGATCAAAACAGATCCCATCCATATTACAGCTTCATTACAAAATTTGGTTTTAATTCCCTCTAACTATCCCATCTCCTTCCAGGAAAGCATTTGTTATCAGACATTTTGTGTCATGTAAGATAAATGTAAGATGATGTTAAGGGATATTTGCACTTTTATTCCATGGTTAAAGATAGAGGATGGGCCAACCATCGTGGCTCAGCAGGCAGAGCTCTTGCCTGCCATGCTGGAGACCTGGATTCGATTCCCAGTGCCTGCCCATGAGAAAAAAAAATAGAGGAAAAAACTTTGTTTCTGGTCCAGTGACCTTCTCTGAGTCCCTTAAATGACTCCAACCTGGTGCAAGGAAAAACTCTGTTTCTTAGCTCAGTTCCTTAAAGCAGCTATACCTGCCTGCTCAGACACTGCCAGCTACTCTGGCACATCCTTTCCATTTGAGGACAAAGTCACAAGCCACCCACCCAACCCATGCCTCTCACTTTTGCTGTGTCCTCATCCTGACTCTCTCCAGCACTGACTTGGCTCTGTGTGTTTGACCCTGTCCTTGCCCTGCCTGTTAGACCTTTCCCCGTGGGCTTCTGGGCCAGCCTCCTCTTCCCCACCCCAGCAGGGGCTCTAGACCACCTGTGACTGCATCCTCTCCCAGGCCAATTGGGCCTCAGGTGGCCTCCCCACCTTGGGCTCCACTGTGTGGACAGGACTCCAGGGCAGCACCCTGCTGCCAGAGGAACAGCGTCTGTCCTGACCCGATTCACTGTAGCAGTGAAATGAACCTCAAACAATGTCTGGATTAGAGCAGTGGTTTCCAGAAATTTATTTGAACCCTAAGACCCTCTTTTCAAACTACATCTAACGTGGAAGTCTAATCTGTACAATAGAAAATGCTGATCTGCTGTACTTAAAATGGGGGACATGGATGGCCTGCTGACCCTCTTACTGCCTGTCCCAGGCGGCTTGCCACACGCTGGGTTTTAGTGGCCCTGAGAAACATCTTTCCAAACCTTTTGATCAGAGGCATCTCAGCCCTTTTATCACATCACACGCTGTCCTTACCCAATCCCACCCACACTTGAGAATCTGCTGGTTTCTAAATCAACAACTCTTGATCTTTATCTTGAGACTTCCAGTTGCTCATGGCCAGTCCCTTAATGAAATTTCTCTGTAGAGGGCCATATGCCTGAAATTTCATCTAATTATCCTCCCTGTTACCCCTGCCCCCTTAAATTTATCCCTTCTCTTTCCTATTTCCTATGTCAATTGATGGGGGTGTCAGGAAGTTTGGAATTGTCTTAGACTGCTTCTGTTCTCTCACTTCCTGCACTGAAATCTCTCCATCTCTAATCTACTCTCCATCCTGACACCACTGCCTGGGCCAGGCTTTTGTCCTCTCAGGGTGGATCACAGCATGAGTTCCTGACCCATTATGGTCCCAGTCATTCGGATTGTAATAAAGAAAGAATTTCACAGAGCGGAGATTTGGGTCCATCTTTGAGGAATGGGTAGGATATTTATAAGACTTCTTTGGCCACTAAGTCTGTGATCCTTCTTTTATTTTCAGAGTGTGAGCTCATTTGAGTGTGTGGCTCTCTCATGCAAAAAGCCATTGAGGGAAATGCAAAATGCTGATTTCTCTTCTGTTAGAATCATTTTTCCCTTATGCACAGTGGAGCATTGTGCAACAGCTGTTCTAGTGAGCAATTAATCCTTTTGGGTGATTCACTGCCTTTTCTATCATTGTCCAATCTTGCTGTTTCTTATTGTGTTCTTGATTCACGTATTCCAGGAGAAAACTAACACCAGAAATGATTGTTTGGGGTTCCGTGGGGAGGGGCCTTATTATAACAGAAAAGTTAATTTCTTTGCTGTGATTTCTTAAGGGTTCTCTAATTGGGTAAACCCCTGGGTGACCCCCGGCTATGGTATTTTCCATATTGACATCTTTGTTCCCCGACTTGTACACTGAAGCCAGAGAAGAGTAATTCAAACCAAAGGAGAGTCTGAGATAATGGGGCTCTCTGAACCACCAGAATTTAAAAGGCAATGACCCCTTAAGTTCACTCGAGTTCTCTTCCATTAAGAACTTTTCTTACCTGCAATAAGAGATGGGGTTCATGCTATAGCTTGTGTCTCCTCTGGACGTGGCCAAATTGATCTGTCAGACCTCAGGGACTTGAACCTAAAAAGTCCCTATGTGATTGCTCTGGAATTCATTCACATTCTACCCACTTTTGGATTATAACCCAAAATAAGCACAAAAAGTTTATGTTTTTTTATTTTGAGAAAAATTTTAAATATGGAAAAATTGAAGGATAACGTATCAAAAAACCATATTCCCACAACCTAGAGATAATATCTGTTTACATTTTGTTTCATTTGCTCACAATATGCTTTAAGGAAATAAAACATGAGCGATAAAGCCAAACTCTTCTCCAACCCTAGCCATCCTCATCTGCTGACCTCCCAGAGGCCACCTCCAGCCTACAGTCCAGTTTACTTTTCTCTACTCTTTTGGAATTTACTCATTGCATTTCTATTCTTTTAGTGGAAGCAAAATGTTAAAATACATTTTATTCTCATTATTCTCAGTAGTTACATTCTATAAAGTTACAGCAAATGATGAATTAGAGAATTCTGAACTCCACGGGGAAATACAGAGTTAGGTTCCTCCGAGTGTCAGGTCATATCTTCATTAACAGGTCAACACGTAATCATGTTTTAAGTGTGTTTCTGTTTAAAGGAGCCTTATTTAATATATATTGTTGATTCACTGACATTAAAGTCATGGCCAACAGCACTGTAAGTCGTGCCTGAAGGAAGCCCCTTTAACACACATATTTTCTTCATCAGGCAAATCACTGCTTTCTGGCACTTAGAAATGCTAGACTGTGAAATTCCCAGTGAAAAGTACAAAGTTTTGAAAAACATGGCACTAAATTTACTGTGAAAAAGACGGTTGTTTACAGTGTGGTGGCTGAAACAAGAAGTCAGAGTGATGCCTTGTTTGATCTCATCTGGGAACATGTGCATTGGGTGTCACACATTTTTTTTACCACTCTGCACATGTCTAAGGATGACCCCCAAAGCCCCACAAATATAGATATTGGGGTTACAAATAAATTTAGCATATTGGTCCATTCACAAATATGGAGTCCTCGAATAATGAGGATTGACTATGCATACTTCATTTGCTTATTTCAAAACCTAAAACTTAAAAATTTATATTCTCCTTCCTATCAAGGCAACATATCTAACACACTCTTTGCCACCGTTGAACTTTGTCCTCTCAACACCATGTTATTATCACCTAACATCTTACTGCGTGCTTATTTTAATCATACCATCTTTCCTTTCTTTTCTTCCTTCCATCCTTTTGTCTTCTTCTTTCTCTTATCTATCTTTCATTTATTTATTAAAAGGTATTTAATTAGATTTTCTACCATGTTTTAAATATTTCTTTTCTCATCATTATTTCTTGCAATGAATTTCTTTCTTTTTTTTTTTTTTAAAGGGTTTAGTTTTCTCCTTGCACAAGTATTTTCTTTAGCAGTTCTTTCAACAAATATCTGAGAGAGTATATTTTCTACATCCTTAGGTTTTGAAAATGCTTTTATTTTGTTCTCATTTTTAAAGAATAGATAGTCTGGGCAAGAATTCCAAGTTCATAGTTATTTTGCCTCAATACTTTGAGGCTATTACTCAATTTTCTTCTGGCATTTCTTATTGTTCATAAAAAGTCTGCTATGGATGGTTCTTTTGTGGGTATTCTAATATTCTTTCCTCTAGCTTTTAGCATTCTCTTTATTCTCAAATTTATGCAGTTTAAATACAGTATATGTAGATATTTTACATTTATTAATCTCTAGTGGGTATTTTTATTCTGAATCAAATCTTTCTTCTTTCATAGAAATTTCCCAAATATCCCCCCACCCCTTTATTCTTTCAATATTCTCCTTCTGGAAATATGTTAATCAGTTTCTCATTGTATGCTCCATTTGTTTTAAATAATTTCATAATTTCCATGTCTTTAACTGTCTGTGCTGTGTTCTGGGACATTTTCTCAGTTTTGGTTCTAATTCACTAGTTTTAACTTTAGCTGTATTTAATTCATGATTTAATGCATCTTCTATTTTTTCCTACATATCTATGACTATTTATTGCTTTTCTTGTTTTTGAACACAAATAATTTTTTTTATTTTGGGGATAATTTAATATTTTTCCAAAGCATCTAAACATTTGGTATAGGAGGTATTTCTATATATTAGGGCCGGAAGGACAGGGTTCCAGTAATCCACTATCTTGGCTACTTTTCTCTGATTATAGTAAATCTTATCCTTTCCTGGATTATTGCATATAGTACTGTTGGAGGGACCATATTTTTGTAATTAAACACCTAGTTTCATAATTTGACAAAAAGTTTTCTTAAATAAGTTGACAATTGATTTAAACAGAGTCTTATGAAAATATACAAATAAATCACATTTAACAGCTTGTTGAAAATAATAAAATTACATGAACCATAATTATCTCACCAAAACCCAGGATGGAATAATCGTTATGAGTTAGTAAACATTTCAGAATCTGTTTTATGACTCAAGCACTTACAAGTACTTGAAGACTTTTTTTTTATTCTGTGGGTCTCCAGATGTAGGGACTGGAGATGAGATGAATACTCTCTAAGCGCACAAATTTCGTAGGATTTAAAAAAAAATATTTTTATTGAGAAATCTTCACACACATACAATCCATACATGGTGTACAATCAATGGCTCACGATAACATCACATAGTTTTGTATTCATCACCATGATCATTTCTAGAACATTTGTGTCACTCCAGAAAAAGATATAAAAAGAAAAAAAAAACTCATACATCCCATACCCCTTACCCCTCCCTCTCATTGACCACTACTATTTCAATCTACCGAACTTTTTACCCTTTATTCCACCCTATTATTTATTTTTTATCCATACTCTTTTACTCTTCCTTCCATACCGTGGAAAAGAGGAGCATCAGATACAGGTTTTTACAATCACACTGTCACATTGTAAAAATTGTATAGTTATGCAATCATCTTCAAGAATCAAGGCTACTGGAATACAGCTCAACATTTTCAGTACTTCCCTCCAGCCAATATACTATATATACTCCAATATACTATAAACTAAAATGGGATATCTATATAATGCATAAGAATAACCTCCAGGATAATCTCTTTGCCAATGAAACTGTTTTTTGTCTCATTTCTTTCTTCCTCCTTTTGGTCAAGAAGGCTTTTTCAATCTCATGATACCAGATCCTAGTGGGTCCCATGAGTTCTGTCTTACATTGTCAGGGGGATGACCCTAGGGGTCATGTCCCACGTAGGAGTGAGAGCAGTGAGTTTACCTGCTGAGTTGGTTTTGAGAGAGAAGCCACATTTGAGCAATAAAAGAGGTTCTCTGGGAGTGACTCTTAGGCATAATTATAAGTAGGTTTAGCTTCTCCTTTACAGGAATAAATTTCATAGGGGTGAACCCCAAGATCAAGGGCTTAGCCTATTGAGTTGGTAGTCCCTACTGCTTGTGAGAATACTAGGAATTCCCCAGATGGGGAAGTTTAATATTTCCTCCTTTCTCTCCAATCTCCCAAGGGGACTTTGCAAATACTCTTCTATTCTCTGCCCAAATTACTCTGGGATATATTGGGGCGTCACACTAACCTAGACAAACCAATAAGATCTAAAGCCCTATTCAAGATTCCATAGTATTCAAATAAACTGACCACACAAATTAAATTAGATAATGCACTACCCCAAAATATAAATTTTGCACCAGATAAATATCTCTTCCTTTGGTCCCACACAGAAGTTGAAGTTTTAAAATATGAACCATATCATCCTTTACCCTGTATACTGAATTACCTGAGTCCTATCCAGATGAACTTCATTCATATCTCTAGTCGAAGCCTGATCCCCTTTTCAACTTTTGCACCAATTGCTGTATGGGGTAATACTGACTTTCATAGCTTCAGAGCTCTAACTCTGAGTCTCAGGTATCACATAAGTACGTGAAGTTTCTGGGAATGACTAGGTTATATACAAACAGCTCAATATCTCAGAATTTAGAAATAACAGTTACAACTCCTGAATATATGTGACTGCTGTAAGAGCTTACAATTTAGGACTCTTTACAATAGGCCCCCAACCTGATAACCCATGCTCTTGACTTCAATTCTCCAAGTTTGTACCCTGCAAAAAAAAATCTCAGTTGTGAAATGTGAAAAGTTTGCTTCTTTCTGATCAAAGTAAGGTATGGCAAAACTTCGAGTAATTGAAATTCTTGTATGATTGATAACAATTTTAATGGTGGTTTTGTTTGTATTTGAGATCTTCCCACATTTATAAACATACAGAAGGTATTCATTGTAAAATTCATGTTCCTCATTAAAATAAACATTTATAAAGCATTTCCTTACCATGACATCAAAATCATCTTTATACCGTTGCCAAATTAGAAGTCAGTAGCATGAGTAAAAAGGAAAGGTAATCTTTTTGTAGATGGGGAACACAATCAGATTTTCTTCATAAGTTTTAATACTCAAGTTTGAAAAGTTTTGATTATGACGTCAAGGAATTGTATTACATGTAACAACACACAGCATATGTAAATTTTCCTGTCTTCTTGGTTATTAATTAATTAATGATGCCAGGAAGTTTCTTAGCTGGGACTTGTGGCTAAAAGTAGCTATTCTGGAAAAAATTAAAAAAAAATTTAAGAACAGTTGGTTGGATTCCTTTTGTAGATCTAACGACTTGAACACTTACCATACAATATGGTAATGAATTTTCCTTACTTTTGGAAAACCAACAAAATTAATAAATAATGACTCATGCCAATTGTACAGAAGGAAATTGCCATAAGATTGATGTATACCTTTCTAAAAGATAAATTTCAAAAGTTGCAAACAGCAAACAGTACGTGCAATGCTTGCAAAGCTCCTGGGAGAACAAGCTCTTTCAAGATTAAAATTATTTATTGCTTGGTGTTGTCACAAATGAGCCATTTATGAAACCTGCTTCAAATGATATTTCTCGCCTGCCAATCATGTGTGTACCAGGAGACTTTATGAAAGGGTTCCTAACATCTCCTGACATCTCACCTCCCTGAGGTAGAGCTACTTGCTTGCAGGTGAAACTCTCTAGCTGACTCCTCACAAAAAGGTGTCTGGGGTAGAGATCTGCTTAGGCCTATGAAAAAAGGAGAAAGAACCCACAAACAGAGGGCTGGCATCAATGCAGATGATATCTAAATTGCGTTTACTATAGTTCTAGATAGAGAATAAATGGGCAGTAGAGTGGTCCTTTGAAAAGAATTCAAATTAAGCCTAGATTAGAGAGGAGGTGTCACTGCTGAGATTGACAATCGCCTAAACCGTTCTTAGGGAAATCACCAAGATTTAACAGATTTGGTA
This sequence comes from Tamandua tetradactyla, assembly GCF_023851605.1. Classification (NCBI taxonomy): domain Eukaryota; kingdom Metazoa; phylum Chordata; class Mammalia; order Pilosa; family Myrmecophagidae; genus Tamandua; species Tamandua tetradactyla. Next base: position 221,848,801 of record NC_135327.1, on the reverse strand, counting down.
CTACTCGATGTTTTCTCTTCAACCTTTAACACTAGGAGTTTTCTTGGTTTTGTACATCTATGAAGATCTCTAGCTGCTGTTTTCTCTCCAGATTCTTTTTTTTTTTTTTTGCATGGGCAGGCACCAGAAATCGAACCTGGGTCTCTGGCATGGCAGGCAAGAACTCTGCCTGCTGAGCCATTGTGGCCCACCCTCTTTCCAGATTCTTGATTGGTAATATTTATCATAAACATCCTGAGAAATACCATTCTTATCAAATTTTGGTATTTTCCTTCTTTAATCCTAATTGAAGATGAAAAAGTTAGTAAAATGAAAGGAAGCTAACCATTTATTAACCTGGAGAGAAAAAAAAGTGCCTTGAATTATATTAAGTAACAATCTTTCCAGACTGTTTAGGTGTTTTCTATACAAAGTTCTAAAATCTCTGCAAAACTTTTTGACCTTGGGAGTAAGAAATTTAAATTCCTTTGTACTCCTATAAGGTAAAAATTGAAATATTCAGAAAAGAAGTGTTCTAAGAGGGATACTGGGACTCAGAGGAAGAGTCTGAATATATTCTGAAATATATTCAATATATATCTGAATATATATTGAAATCCAGTTTCAGATAGTCCACTGCCAGAGGAAGAATTGGGAGATCAGCTCCTATGCAAAAAAAATCACAGTGACAATGCCATTTGTCATTTACTTGAAAGCTGATTAATTTTAAAGGTATTTACTGTGAAAAGTAGCACACAGAAAATTAGATGTACTTATAGGAGAAGAGAGGTAAAATACATAACTAAGATCATCTTATGCAGCCTTAATAATATTCTGCAGGAATCTTAAGCTATTTTTCATCTAAATGAAATCTCTCCCTTCTTTTTCTTTTTTTTCACATTGTAAAAGCTATATGGTTATTCAGTCTTCCTCAAGAATCAAGGCCAAAGGAACACAGCTCAACAGTTTCAGGTACTTCCTTCCAGCCACTCCAATGCAGCACAAACTAAAAAGGATTATTTATATAATGCATAAGAATAACTTCCAGAATAACCTCCCGATTCTCCAATCTCTCTGCCACTGAAACTTCATTTTGTCTCATTTCTCTCTTTCCCTTTTGGTCAAGAAGGTTTTCTCATTCTAATGATGCTAGGTCCCAGCTCATCCACAAGAGTCAGGTCCCATATTGCCAGGGAGACTTACACCCCTGGGAGTCAAGACCCATGTAGGGGGGAGGGCAATGAATTCAACTGCTAAGTTGGCTTAGAGAAAAAGGCCACATCTGAGCAACAAAAGAGGTTCTCTGGGGGTGACACTTAGGCATAATCATCAGTAGGCTTAGCTTCTCCTTTGCAGAAATAAGCTTCATAGGAATCTCCTCCATCTTACATGTAATACCAGAATTGAATTTCCTAGATGCATATTTTTACTATTTTCAAAAACACTGAGTTGGTGCAAACTAATGGCTTTGTCTGCCAAGCCCTGATGCAGCTGAATAACTAAGGATATTACTTCTACTTCCCCTTGCATAACCTGTTGCCCAGGCATCCCAAGAGGAAGCAAGCACTAAAGAACAGCAGCCTTCGAGTTTTACCTTACACCTTCCCACGGCAGTAACTTTATGCCCCTACCTCCTAAAACATGATACACTCATTTATTAAGTTTGTGCCTGGGAAGTTTCCCCAGGAGTCACATTCACTGCATTTTATAGGGGTGGGTTATAGAGATGGAGAGAGGATATGCAAGTAGCCCCCTTTGACGAAGACATCCCCAGCCTCACATCTTCTTTTTAAAGGCATACTTTGGGAAGAAAGGTGATGCATTGGGAAATTAGTGGGATTAACTGAACTCACTGCACTTTTATTCCTTATTTTTGTAACACTTAAGGGCTTTCTTGTCTCATTAAAAACCTGGCCGAGCACTGTATTACAGTGGTCCCATGTTCCTGAGAGAAGAAACAATTTCTATTTCAGTTTTTGCCCCATTTGTTTTAAGTGTTTCTTCAGCAACACAAGAGTGAGCATCAAATCGCCTCCAGCCAGGAATTAGGGACCTGGTTTCAGGAGAAATTGGACTAAGACTAATTTTATTTTATGGTATAGATGTCCTTAGATCCCCCTATATTCTAATCACCACAACAGATTGAATAGGCTCTGCCAAATTTTTATCAATATTACCTTCTCTGTCTTCTTCTACTCATTAGCCTGTAGCAATGAACCAACCAATGCATCAATGAAGACGTTTATCACTAAACCTGGAGACCCTTCTCGGCCAACATCCAAGCCAGGCCAAGTGGAAATGGTGAAGTGAAGAAGAAAGGGGACCTCAAAAAAGTTAAAGGTGACACTTTTATGCAGTCTGGTGCCTGGTTTCCATTCACTGAGCTTGGGTTTCCTTTAGCCTGAAGAAGGGAGCTTGGGTTTATTTTTTGACTAGCTTAACTGTTTCTAAATATAGTGAAAAAACTTAAGAACTCTGCCATTTCAAAGAACCTAGACAATATGGAGAAAAAAGTAAGGAAGAAAAGTGTGAACCACAACCCTAAGACATGCTGTCTCCTTTGGGAAAGCCGCACTGTGCCTTGCAGCCACTGAGGATGGAGGAACTCAGTTGTCCCCTGGGATATAGGGTGGAGCTACCCGAAAGTCTTCCAATGCAAGCTCATACCTCTGATATCGCTCGCTGCCTTTGTAGTCCAAGACTGTAGCAATGCAGTGCAAACTCCATGGCTTAAGGCAACAAAAATGTATTCTTTCACAGTTCTGTAGGTCAGATGTCCAAAATCTCTTTCACTGGGCCAAAATCAAGGTATCAACAGGGGCACGCTCTCTCTGGGGGCTCTAGGGAAGAATCTGCTCCTTGCCTTTTCCAGCTTCTGTTAGCTACTGGCATCTTGCCTTTGCCTTAGTGGCTGCATCACTCCAATTTCGGCCTCTGGGGTCACTTCATCTTCACCTCTTCTGTCTGAAATCCTCTCTGCCTTCTCTGTAAGGACAGACACTTGTGGTGGCATTTAGGGCCCATCTGCCTAATCCAGGATAGTCTCCCTATCTCAAGACCCCCAACTTTATTCCATCTGCGAAGACGCTTTTTCCAAATAAGGACCCATTCCCAGGTTCCTGGATTCAGTTGTGGACACTTGGCAGTCAGCCTAGCACATACCAATTGTTTCCTGGCACTCAGATTTCAGGGGAGCAGACGTATTCATCAGCTCTTTGAAGATAGTTCATTCCAAGTAATGAAGAAACCAGTTTAGTAATTGCAGTTCTCAGGCCTGACCATATGCTCGTATTATATAATGATCCATACTAGGGTTTCTAAGTCTAGGGTTTGGTCTGGAGAATTTGTGTTAATTATACTTAAAGCCTCCATTCAATCTTCTAGGTATGAAGCAGTAGTCTGTGTTCTTAGAAGGATTCAGAATTATAGTAAGTTTCCCATTGTCTGGAACTTATTCTGACCATTGTGTTAAGGCATATGCATGGGAAGAATACTCAGTTTGGAATGGGGGACAGGAGATGTTAAATGAGATGTGGAAAATAGGAGCTGGCAATAGAAAGAGATGGGATTTAGGCTGCACTTGGCTCCTGCACATCTTTTAGGAAACACATGGCCATCATTCCCATCCAAGACTGTTAAATCTTACACGTCAACTTGGCCAGGCTATGGTGTCTAGTTGTTTGGTTAAATACCACATGTAAAAGTGAAGACCCTTTTAGATGTGGTTGACATCTGCAATCAGCTGACCTTAAGTAAAGGAAACTCCCCTTTTATTATGTGGATGAGCCTCATCCAACCAGTAAGGGCTTTAAGAGCAAAAACCTGAAATTTCCTAGAGAAGAGATTTTGCCTTGAGATGTCACCAAGTCTGCCCTATGGATTCCAGACTTGCAGCCCCCACAATTGCATGAGCCAATTCCTTAAAATAAATAGGTTCTGTTTCTCTGGAGAACCTTGACTGATACACTCTTGTATGATGCGGGATCTCCTTTTGTTTTTGTCTTTTGTAAGCTCTCACGCATTATTTCTAATAGTCCTTTACCTGGCTGACCCCCTACCTAGGCTGATGACAAAGACTTGTCCTATTTGTTCTTTCAGTGATCTCTGACATCTTGCATGGTACCTGGCATATATAGTAGAAGCTCAATAAATACATGTTGGATTGAATGAATGAGTGGAGAGGGGAAAGAAGGAAATTCTGGGCACCGGGCTTGCATGAGAAAATATTTGGAGGCAGGACCAGATTGCCCAGGTAAATATAATGTTTGTCACAATGAGGAAAGTGGGACAGTGTGCCAAACTTGGTGCATGGAGGTGGTTCAGGAAAAAGGAACTTCAGAAATGGCTCCCCTGTTCTTTCCAGCAACAGTGCTACTGCTCTTGATGTATGAGCTAGGTGGTGGGTCATTCCTGGCACAGAGCCACATGCTGATGTGGGAGACCATGTGGTCAGCTGGGAAGAGGAGCTTTGCTATCTGTGTGAGCTTGGGTGAACCTCAGTTTCTCGTCTGTAAAATCCAGACTTATCAGATACTCTGATCTGTGGATAAATACACAATCCATGTAAACAGTGACTGCTCTATGAATCAGAGGTATCTCCTTTCTTGGGCTCCTTATCTGGGGGAAATTATGGGCCCTGCAGTGTGGCTGGTTGTACCTTGGTCAGTGGTACTGAGTGGTGTAATTTCTGGAGGCTTCTGTTCCTCACACTGTGAGTTTCCAGAGAACCCTGGAACCGGAGAAACCTTGAAGAAGGATGCTAGGGGGCAAAGCCTAACGTCTCTAAGGCTCTCTGTACAAGAATCAGCACCAAAGGCCTTTTCTAAGGACTAAATTTTAGTCCTGGACCCATAGTCTACTTTCGGCTTGCCATGCCCTTGTCTTGGAGCCTTGTGAGGCTGACTGAAGGCGTGCTGGTAGTTCTGAAGTATCCCTACTTGAAAATAGGGGTCAAATGAGGTAAGCTAGGGTGCCAGATCTGATTTTAGAACAAAACTATGTCTTTGGTCTTACATGTCAAAGAGATTAGAGCAAGGATCAGAGCCAAAGGGATCTTTTCCAGTGTTAATTGGAATTAATTATCAACAACAGTGCACAAGCCCTTCTCCATTCTTTCTCCAGGTGTCTCTATTGCATGCTGAAGTACAAAACTTAAAAATTTGGGAAAAATACTAGCTGGTTTCAAGGGTCTTTAGCCTCAAGGTAAGGGCTATAGAGCAAGTTTTCTCATCATCACAAGGGTTAAAGGTCAGAAGGAGCACTGCTCTTCAAATTACTTGATGGACTGGCTAAACCTATTTACCAGTTGGATTTTTTTTAATAGATGAGGGCTTCACTAGAGTTCTAATTAAAAATCAATGTGGTATATAATTAAATTCTAGTGCTGTCATATGCAGCCTTCAGTCTCTTTAGCTTTTAGCCAAAGACAAAGAGGAAGGTGCTATTGATCAACTTGGGAGTCCGGTGTGGTTGTCAGTAGATGTCTCATATGGGGACCGGGTGGCCGCTGGGGTCTGTACTGCTCCCAGCACCATGCCTGAAGTACACTCACTGATCCCAGCCAAGGACTGTGATGGCCCCTAATCATTTAAGTGCTCTGCCCAGCAGGCGAAGACCGGCCCACCATCTTCACCCTGCCATCCATCTCTCCCTTAAATGAATTCTGAGAGGAGGCTTCAGAAAGAGTGGGAAGGGGGAGGAAGCCATCAGTGTTTTCTAATCTCTGCCTACCATCTTAGCTTCTCTTTTCCCCATTCTGCAGAGGTTGGAGCCCCCTCTTTAATTATTTTCAGTAAGGTCTGTCAGGTACAAAATTAAGCCTGCTGAGAAAAAAATGACTTTGGGTCACATTGATCCATATTGCAGTGGCCTCAGTGGGGTGCCAGAGTCAACTTGTACCGACTCCCAAGAGCTAATTGTTAAATTTTCAGGAATTTTGCAAGTCAACTGTTAAGCACAGCCACTACCGAAACTAAATCATATAAATTTTATAATTAAATTATATTAAAAACCAAGGAAATAAATACTCAAAAATCATCACTTCCTAATGTTACTCCATTCTACCATTATTTGCACTGTTGAGGTTATTTGAATCTATTGAATCTGTATGGTAGAAGCATTATATAATGCTGAGCTGCTAGGCTTCTCTTGCTAATTCTGCTTTCAGTCTTATTGGTAGCTTGAAATCAGCTATGATGGAAATTAGCAAATGCTACGCATCAGTAGTAGTCAACACTTCATGAGCACTTACTGTAGATATTCCACTCTGAACAAAAGTCCCCATCTGAAGCAAGAACTCATCAAACCAGAGCCCACACCACAATTCCCAATATATACTCTTCTCTAATCTGGTAAGTTTATCCTAGTTAAATCTAGTCTTAGAAACCCAGCAAAAATCTCATCTTTGTAATAAAATTGTCCTTTTATTTTATTTACCTGGTCTTTTCTTTTATAGAACTGTGTTCATTCTATAGACTGTATGTACCCTGTCTTAACATTAACCTATTCCTATGAGTCTCTGACTACAATGTAAGCCCTTGGGACAGTGTCAGTACAAATTAGTGTTAAATCAGGCTAAGTCAATTGATTCAGGGCTAGAGATCTGGCCCAGGAGATGACAATGTTACCAATAGTATTGAAATATGAGACTAAATAATAACATCGTTAGCATAAATGTGATGATCATTATCTGATGACACTAACATTTTAGTTGGTGGTTTATTCCACGTATTTGCATAAGTACCTGGGAGGTAAGCAATAGCATGTTCACTTTACAGAAGAGAACATTAAAAAACTTGCCTAGGATCTGACAGCTAGTAGGAGGCAAAGCTGGGACTTCAATTTGTACTCTTTGTAGGAGGAGGGATTTCAGGAGACTTTACTGGAGCAAAATGACTGAGTTCTCCATGATCTGTTGAATGGTTCTTGGAGACTGTGAATGAATGGGGGTGAGGGCGCTGCTCAGTGTGGTACCATGGAGGCCATGAGATTGCGTACCCTGGTTTCCAGATTAAGAGACTATGAGAGGGAAATTGACTTCCTTGGAGCCACAAGTTCTGTAAAAGTTTTTCTGGGTTCCAAACATTTGAAACCAGAGCTAGTGGGTTGAGCTGATTTATGGGAAGTTCATCTACCTCTGCTTCTTTGTGGGGTTCTCAAGGCAGAGATAAATGAAAACAAGGCCATCTCAGCCCTTGCCATGGATGGCTATTACAGAAGATGGCATGTGTAATCACCACTGCAGCTTAAACAGGTGTCTACATTCTTGGGGACTCCAGAGATGTTGACTACCTGAAACATGAGCAGAGGCGGCTCTCTTTTTCTTTGCATGCCTTTTTTTTTTAATGAGAGAAGTTGTTGATTTACAGAAAAATCATACATAAGTTACAGAGTTCTCATTTACCACCCTATTATTAACACCTTGCATTAGTGTGTGGTACAATTGTTGCAATTGATTAAACAGTATTTTTATAATTGTACTATTAACTTTAGTCCATGGTTTACTCTAGGGTTTACAGTTTGTATTGTATAATCCTAAGGATTAAAAAAAAATTTATTCTCGTAAGATACATATAACTAAAATTTCCCCTTGTAAATTATATTCAAATATGTATTTTAGTGTTAATTACGTTCACAGTGTTGTGTTAACCATTATCACCATCCATTACCAAAACTTTCCTAATATCCGAAATAGACGCTGCACAATTTTCCCCTTAACTCCTGATTTCCTTGTCCCACCCAAGCCTCTGGCAATTTATATTCTAGTCTCTGACTCTATGAGTTTGCTAATTTGAATTATTTCTTATCAGTGAGATCGTACAATGTTTGGCCTTTTGTGTCTGGCTTATTCACATAACATAATGTCTTAGTTCATCCATGTTGTCACATGATTCAGAACTTCATTCCTATTTATGGCTGAATAATAATATTCCATGGTGTGTTTATATATCACATTTTGTTTATCCATTCATTGGTTGATGGACAATTGTGAATAATGCCACTATAAACAATGATGTGCAAATATCTGTTCATGTCCTTGCTTTCAGTTCTTTTGGGAATATACCTAGGAGTGGGGTTGTCAGGTCATATATTACTTCTATATTTAACTCTATGAGGAACCGCCACACTGTTTTCCATGGCAGTTATACCATTATATTGTTCCCCAACCATGAAGAAGTGTTCCTATTTTCCACATCTTCTCCAACACTTGTAAATCTCCATTTTTCTTTAGCCATTCCAATGGGTATGAAATGGCATCTCGTTGTGGTTTTTGCATTTCCCTAATGGTTAATGATGTTGAGCATCTTTTCAAGTGCTTTTAGCTATTAGTTTATTTTCTTTGGAAAAACACCTCTTCAAATCTTTTGCTCATTTTCTAATTGGGTTGTTTGTCTTCTTGTTGCTGAGTTGTAGGATTTCTTTATGTATTCCAGAATTAAACTCTTATTGGATATGTGGTTTCTGAATATTTTCTTCTATTATGCAGATTGTCATTTTACTTTCATGATAAAGTCCTTTGAGGCAAAAAAGTTTTTAATTTTGATGAGCTCCCATCTATTTTTTCTTTTGTTGTTTGCACTTTGGGCATAAAACCTAAGAAACCATTGTCTAACATGAGGTCCTGAAAATGCTTCTGTGCTTTCCTCTGGGAGTTTTATAGTTCTGATTATTACATTTAGAGTCTTGGGTTCATTTTGAGTTGATTCTTGAATATGATGTGAGGTAAGGGTCCACCTTCATTCTTTTGCAAATGGACACCCAATTTTCCCAGCATTGTTTGATAGAGAGACTATTCTTTCCCAGTAGAGTAGACCTGGCACCCTTGTCAAAAATTAATTGGCCATAGATGTGAGGGTCTATTTCTGAATTCTCAATTTGATTCCATTGGTCAACATCCCTGCCATTGTGCCAGGGCCATGAGGCTTTGTTTACTGTAGCTTTGTAGTTAATTTTTAAATTAGGAAGTGTGAGTCCTCCAATTTCATAATTCTTTTTCAAGATGGTTTTGGCTATTTAAGGCCCTATATCCTTCCATTTAAATTTTATTTATTTATTTTAAAAATATTTTCATTAACAAATCTTTACACACATACCTTCCACACAATTAATGGCTCACAATATCATCACATAGTTGTGTATTCATTACATTATCATTTTTTAGAACATTTGATTACTGTAGAAAAATAAATAAAAAGAAAAAACTCATACATACCATACCCCTTACCCCCCCATTGACCACTAGTATTTCCATCTACCCAATTTATTTTACTCTTTACACCCCCTATTATTTATTTATTTTTTATCCTTCTTTTTTACTCATCTGTCCAAAACCCGGATAAAAGGAGCATCAGATGCAAGGTTTTCCCAATCACACAGCCACATTGTAAAAGTTATTTCTTTATATTTCCCTCCAGCCACTCCAATACACCATAAACTAAAAAAGGATATCTATATAATGCATAAGAATAACCTCCAGGTTAACCTCTTAACTCTGAAATCTCTCAGCCACTGAAACTTTGTCTCATTTCTCTTTTTGCTCTTTTGGTCAAGAAGGCTTTCTCAGTATCTTGATGCCAGGTTTCAGCTGATCCCTGGAGTTCTGTCCCAAGTTGCCAGGAAGATTTACACCCCCAGGAGTTGTGTCCCACGTAGCGGGGAGGCAGTGAGTTTACCTGCTGAGTTGGCTTAGAAGGAGAGGCCACATCTGAGCAACAAAGGAGGTTCTCTGGGGATGCCTCTTAGGCATAATTATCAGTAGGCTTAGCCTATCCTTTAAAGAAATAGGTTTCATAGGGGTAGCCAAATGCCAAGATTGAGGGCTCAGTCTATTGATTTGTTTGTCCCCCTGCTTGTGAATTCTCCAATTGGGGAAGTTTGAACATTTCCTCCTTTTTCCCCAGTCCCCCAAGGAGACTTTGCAAATACTTTTTTATTCACTGCTCAAATTACTGTGGGATACATCAGGGCATCACACTAACCTAGACAAACCAATAACAATTTGCACCCTATCCTAGATTCCATATGTTTATGGTGTTCAACTAAACTGACCATAGAGATTAAGTTAGGTAGTGCACCTCCCAAAATAGAAATTTTGTACAAATAAACATCTCTCCCTTTGGTCTCACACAGAAATTGAAGTTTTAAAATATGGACTACATCATCCTTTATCCTGTATTCTGATATACCTTAGTCCTGTCCAGATCAGCTTCCTTCAAATCTCTACTTGAAATCTGATCCTTTTTCCAACCTTTTAAACAGTTCCTGTATGGGGTAGGTTCAGAGCTCTAATTCTGAGTCTCCAGTGTCACATAAATACCCGAAGTTTCTAGGAACAACCAGGTTACATACAAACAGGTCAGTATCTCAGAATTTAGAAATAACAGTTATAACTCCTGATACATGTGACTGCTGTAAGAGCTTACAGTCTAGGACCCTTTGCAATAGGCCCCCAACCTGATAACCCAAGCTCCGGACTTCAATTCACTGAGTTTTTACATTTCGTAGTTAGTTCATATGATTGAGGCAGGATATTTGTCTTTTTGTTCCTGACATTTCATTCAACATATAGTCCTTAAGGTTCATTCATCTAGTTGTATGCCTCACAACTTTATTCCCTCTTGTGGCTGCTCTGTAGCCCATTGTGTGTATACACCATAGTTTCTCCTTCCATTCCTCACTCGTTGTACCCTTAGGCTACTTCCATCCATTGCGCATTAAGAACACTGCTGCCATAAACACCAGTGTGCATATGTCCATTCATGTCCTCACATTCAGTTCCTTCAGGCATATACTGTGCAACGGGGTTTCAGGATCACATAGCAAACCCACCCCTAGCCTCCTGTGGAGCCACCACACTGCCTTCTGCAGGGGCTGCATCTCTCAGTTTCCCTACTGACAGTGAGTAGACACATCTCTTTCTCTGCTTTTTCTCTGGCACTGGTTTCTCTCTGTTCATTTTTAAACAGTTTTATTCACACATCATGCAATCTAACCTAAATATATAGACATGTCTTCACCACCATAATCTGTATGAAGACATTTCCTTTTCTTCCACAAAAAATCCATACCCCTCCCCCATGCCCTCCACCTGTTGGCATTTAGTTTTGGCATAATGCTTTTGTGGAAGCATTTTGTAATATTACTGTTGACTACAGACCCTAGCTTGCATTGATTGTACTTTTCCCCATATGCTATTCATTTTCAACACCTCACAATCTTGACATTCATTTTTTCTCCCCCATGCAAAAATGTTTCTTTTTTATTTGTTATTGATTTCCAACTTCATTCCATAATGATGAGGAAGTGTTTTGTATGATTTCAATCTTTTAAAATTTATTTAGACTTCCTTTGTGACCCAGCATATGGTCTATCCTTGAGAATGATCCACGAGCACTTGAGAAAAACGTGTCTCTTGCTGTTGTAGAGTGTAAATGTTCTGTAAATGTCTGTTAAGTCTTGTTCATTTATCGTATTATTCTCTGTTTCTTTATTGATCCTCTGTCTAGATGTTTCCTCCATTGATGAGATTGGGGATTTAAAGTCTCCAACTGTTATGACAGAGGGGTCTGTTTCTCCCTTCAGTGTTGTCAGTGTTTGCCTAGTGTACTTTGGAGCACTTAGGCTCAGTGCATAACTATTTATGATTGGTATGTCTTCTTGCTGAATGTTCCTTTTTTTAATACATAGTGTCTTTCTTTGTTTCTTTTAATTGTTTTACATTTGAAGTCTAATTTGTCAGATTTAGTATAGCTACTCCTGCTCTTTTTCATTTGTTGTTTATATATAATATCTTTTCCTAACCTTTCAATTTCAATCCATATTTATCCTTGGGTCTAAAATGAGTCTCCTGTAGACAGCATAGAGATGAGTCCCATTTTTAAAATTCACTCTGTCAGTCTATATCTTTTGATTGGGGAGTTTAATCCATTACCATTTAATGTTATTACTGTAAAAGCAGTACTTTCTTCTACCATTTTGTCTTTTGGATTTTATATGTCATACCTATTTTTTTTTTCTTTTTGTACCTTTACTGATAGTCTTCATTTCTATACTCTTCTCCAGATTTCTCTCTCCTGCCTTTTGGTATCTGTGTGTAGTGCTCCCTTTAGTATTTCTTGCAGAGCTGGTCTCTTAGTCACAAATTCTCTCAGTGATTGTTTGTCTGAAAATATTTAATCTTCCCCTCAATTTCTTTTTGGTTCTCCCCCATTTAAAAAATATTTTTATTGATAAAACTTAAAATAGAATCATACAAATATTCTTAACATGCAAACACTCCATACATGGTATACAATTAATGGCTCACAATATCATTACATAGTTGTGTATTTATCACCATGATCATTTTTTTTAAACATTAGCATCACCCCAGAAAAAGAAATAAAAAAGGAAAAATTTATCCATACCATACACCTTACCCCCCATCATTGACCACTAGTATTTCCACCTACCCAATTTATTTTAATCTTTTGTCACCTCTATTATTTGTTTATTTTTATCTATATTTTTAATGCAACTGTCTGTATCCTAAATAAAAGGAGCATCAGACACAAGGTTTTCACAATCACACAGTCACATTGTAAAAGCTGTATCATTATGTAATCATCTACAAGAAACAAGGCTACTGAGTCCCCTAATTTTCTTTCCTTTTTTTTTTTTTTTTTTTTTGCATGGGCAGGCACTGGGAATCAAACCCAGGTCTCCACAACTCTGCTTGCTGAGCCACCATGGCCTGCCCTCCCTTAATTTTTGAAGGACAATTTTGCTGGATATAGAAATCTTGGTTGGCAGTTTTTCTCTTTTAGAATCTTAAATATATCATACCACTGCTTTCTCGCCTCCATGGTTTCTGCTGAAAACTCCATACATAGTCTTATTGCGCTTCCCTTGTATGTGATAGATTGCTTTTCTCTTGCTGCGTTCAAAATTTTCTCTTAGTCTTTGATGTTTGACAATCTGATTTAGCAAGTGTCTTGGAGTATGTCTATTTGGGTCTATTCTGTTTGGGGAATGCTGCACTTCTTAGATCTGTAATTGTATGCCTTTCAAAAGAGACAGGAAATTTTCAGTGATTACTTCTTCCATTAGTCTTTCTCCCCCTTTCCTCTTCTCTTCTCCTTCTTGGACACCCACAACACCTATATTTGTGCACTTCATGTTGTCATTCAATTTCTTGAGACACCTGCTCATATTTTCCCATTCTTTTCCCTGTACTATCTTTTGTGTGTTAGATTTCAGATGTTCAGTCCTCTAGTTCAGGAATCCTTTCTTCTGCCTCTTTGAATCTATTGTTGTAGGTTTCCATTGTTTTATTTTTTTAGTCTCTTATGCTGTACCCTTCATTCCCATAAGTTCTGTGATTTGTTTTTTCAAACTTTTGGTTTCACCCAATGTCTTTTTTATATCCTCCTTCAACTCATTGATTTGAGTTTTGATGAGATTTTCCATATCCATTCAAACATCCTGATTAGTTGTTTCAATTCCTTTATCTCATTTGAAGTGTTGGTTTGTTCCTTTATTTGGGCCATATCTTCGATTTTCCTAGGATGACTCATTATACACTGGCATTTAGGCATTTGATTTCCTTAATTAGTTTATTCTAGAGGTTGTTCTCACTTTTTTACCAGGGAGTTTCTTACTGGATGGCTTTGTTCTCTATCTGTTCTTTGACATTCAGTTCAACTTATTCTAGGCTTCCAGCACAGGTTCTGGGATACTGATAAGAATGTTTTAGTTCTTGTTTTTCTGTTTCTTCCCCTGCCTTTATCAAACCTTTTTTTTTTTTTTGAGGTGGGTCTCCTCAGATATTACAGACCCCAGTCAAACTCTCCTAGACCAGACAGGTCTACATTTCAGGAGAAAAGAGTAGCCAGCATCAGTTTTCCCTGAGGGTGAGACCCAGTAGGTTGTCAGACTTTCCTATGAAGCCTCTAGACTGTATTTTTCCTATCCTGCCAAGCATGTGGTCCTTGTCTGCCTGCAGCTTCCCACCAACTTAAAATGATGTGGTACCCTTAATTTCAGCAGATTTTCTAGTTCTATGTGAGATCTCAGCTATCCCACTTGGTTCAGGCTGGTGTTCGCTGTGTGTCTACTACTGATGTTCTCCCAGCAGTTGTTCTGTACCATTTCTGGCTGTTTGCTAGCTGCTCTGGCAGACAAACTAAATTCCACAGCTCACTATGCCACCATCTTTCCCTGCCTCCTCCACATAAATTTGATGATTGGCATTTCCCACTTCAGCAAAGAAACCTATCAGAATTTTGATTGGGATTGCATTGAATCTGTAAATCACTTGTGATAGAATTAATGTCTTAGCAATTTCCTTTTCCAGTCCATGAACACAGAATGTCCTTCCATTTACGTAAGTCTTCTTTGATTTCTTGCAGCAATGTTTTGTAGTTTAATTTGTACAAGTCCTTTGCAATCTTGGTTAGATTTATTCCTAGGCATTTGATTCTTTTGGAAATGGAATTTTTCTTGATTTTTTTCTTCAGATTGTTCATTACTAGTATATAGAAATACTACTGATTTTTACATGTTGATCTTGTACTCTGCCACTTTGCTATATTTGTTGTTAGTTCTAGTAGCTTTGTTGTGTTTGCTCTTTATATTGGATCATGCCATCTGTAAATAGAGAAGGTTTTACTTTTTCCATTCCAATTTGGATGCCTTTCATTTCTTTTTCTTGCCTAGCTGCTTTGGCAAGAACTTACAGTACAATGTTGAAAGCCAGTGATGACAGTTTGCATCCTTGTACTTGTTCCTGATCTTAGAGAGAAAGCTTTCAGTTTTTCACTATTAAGTATGACATTAGCTGTGAATTTTTCATATATATGCTATATTAGGTTAAGGAAATTTCCTTCTTTTCCTATTTTTCTAAGTATTTTTATCACAAACAATGCTGGATTTTGTCAAATGCCTTTCTATATCAGTTTAGGTGATCACGTTTTGCCTTTTGTTCTGTTAATGTAGTGTTTACATTAATTAATTTTCCCATATTGAATCACTCTTGCATACCTAAGGAAGGTCAGACTGATCTTGGTGTACAATTCTTTTAATATGCTGTTGGATTTAGTTTGCTAGGATTTATTTTTTTTTGAGGATTTTTGCATCTATATTCATAAGAGATTATTGGTCTATAATTTTTTTTTCTTGTAGTATCTCTGCCTAACTTTGGTTGAGGTGATATTAGTATCATAGAAAGAGTTACAGAGCATTCCCTCCTATTCAATATTTTTGAAGAGTTTGAGCCAGATTGGTGTTAATTCTTCTTGCACTGTTTGGTAAAGTTCTCCTGTGAAGCCATCTGGCCCTGGGATTTTCCTTTTTGGGAAGTTTTTCATTACTGATTCAATCTCTTTACTAGTTATTGATTGTTGAGATATTTTATTTCTTCTTGAGTCAGTGTAGGCAGTTTGTGTGTTTCTAGGAATTTGTCTATTTTGTCTAGGTCATCTAGTTGCTGTACAGTTGTTCATAGCATCATCTTATAGTCCTTTTCCTTTCTGTGGTGTCACTAATAATCTTCCCATCTTCATTTCTGGTTTTAATTATTTATGTGCTCTTCTTCTTCTTCTCCTTTTTTTTTTTTTTAACCTTTGTCTGTATAGCTAAAGGTTTGTCAATTTTATTGATCTTCCCAATGAACCAAATTTTTTATTTGATGATTCTCTCAAAAAATTTTCTTAGTTCTCTCTTTCATTTATCTCCACTCTAATCTTTATTTCCTTCCTTCTGCTGACTTTGGGTTTAGTTTACTCTTCTTTTTCTAGATCCTCCACTTTGAGGTTAGGTTTCAGATTTGAGATATTTCTTCCTTTTTAATGGGAGCATTTAGAGCTATTAATTTCCCTGACAACACTGCTTTTGCTACATCCCATAAGTTTGGGCATGTTGTGGTTTCATTTTCCTTAGCCTCAAGATTCCCTAATTTCCCTTGTGATTTCTTCTTTGGCCCATTGGTTACTTAAGAGTATATTGTCCAATGTCTACATATTTGTGATTTTTGCCATTCTTTCTCTGTTATTGATTTCTGTTTTCACTTCATTGTGGTTGGAGAAGAAATATTGTATGATTTCAATATTTTTTAATTTTGGTCCATCCTGTAGAATGATCCGTGTGCAGTAGAGGAGAAGGTGTATTCTGCTGCTGTTAAGTAAAGTTTTCTATTTATGTCTGTTAGGCCTAGCTGTTCAAGGCATGCTTTTCTTCATTGTCTGTCTAGAAGTTCTACCTATTATTGAAAATGGTGTACTAAAGTCTTCTACTATTAATATAGAAGTATCTCTCCCTTCAAATCTGTCAACATTTGCTTCATATATCTTGAGACTGTATTGTTAGATACATATATATTTATAATTGTTATGTCTACTTGTTGAATTGATCCCGTTATCACTATATAATGACTTTCTTTGTCCTGAGTAACTGCTTTTGGCTTAAAGTCTATTTTATTTAATATTGGTATAGCTTCCCCAGCTCTCTTTTGGTTACTATTTGTATGATACATATTTTTCCTATGCTTTTACATTCAGCCTCCTTATGTCTTTGAATTTATGGTAAGTCTCTTGTAAACAACATATAGTTGTGTCTTGCTTTTTTCTGTCCATTCTGCCAATCTCTACCTTTTAACTAGAAGTTTAATCCACTTAAATGCAGTAACTAGTGGTAATGTAGGACTTTCTTCTCCTATTTTGCTATTTCATTTTTTTAAGTCTAATACTTTTTTTGTCCCTCAATTCTTCCGTTTATGCCTTTCATATTTATTTGAATTTTTTGTGTGTTGTGCTACATTGAGTCCCTTCTCATTTCTTTCTGGATATGTTTTCCATATATTTTCCTTGTGATTACCATGGGATTAAAAGCCAGCATCTTAAATATATAACAATTGTTTTTTCTTTAATATCAAGTTAACTTCAATAGCATAAAGATACACTGTTCCTATATCCCTCTGTCTCCCCATCATTTTTTTTTGACTTGCTATAAATTATAACCTTGAATACTGTAAGTCCAAGACTATATGGTAACTTTTAGCACCCATAAGAAATAAGGAGTTATGTACCAAATAATACAATACAATGCTATTGGTATTTATAATTACCCATCTGGTTACTTTTACAGGAGGTCTTTCT
Source organism: Tamandua tetradactyla (assembly GCF_023851605.1). Lineage (NCBI taxonomy): Eukaryota > Metazoa > Chordata > Mammalia > Pilosa > Myrmecophagidae > Tamandua > Tamandua tetradactyla. The sequence continues at coordinate 221,831,693 of NC_135327.1, read as the reverse complement.
TTATGTCATTTTAATTATTTTGTAGTGTCCTTTCCTTCAGTCTGAAGATCTACCTTTAGCATTGCTTGTAGGACAGGTCCAGTGGTAATGAACTCACTCAGATTTTGTTTATATGGGAATGACTTAGGTACAATTTTTGAAATAAATTCTAGACAGATTTAAAATTCTCAGTTGACATTTGTTTTCTTTCAACTTTTTAAATACTGCATCCCACTTTCTTCTTGCCTCCAAGGTTTTTGATGAGAAATCAACACTTAGTCTTATTGGGTTCTCCCTTGTACCTCACATGCTGCTTTTTTCTTGCAGTTTTCAAAACTTTCTCCTTGTCTTGGCATTCGACAGTTTGATTACTATGTTTCTGGGAATGGTTCTCTTTGAGTTTACCCTGTTTGGGGTTCACCAGACTTCTTTTTTTTATTAATCAAAAAAAAGAAAAGAAATTAACACAACATTTAGAAATCATTCCATTCTACACATGCACTCAGTAATTCTTAGTATCATCACATAGGTGCATGATCATCATTTCTTAGTACATTTGAATCGATTTAGGAAAAAAACTAGCAAAACAGCAGAAAAAGATATAGAATGTTAATGTAGAGAAAAGAATTGAAATAATAATACTAATAAAAATATACATATATATAAAAAGGAAAAAGAAAAAACAAAAACAAAAGATACAAACAAACAAAAAACTATATTTCAGGTACAGCTTCATTCAGTGTTCCAACATAGTTACATTACACTTAGGTATTATTGTGTTGTCCATTTTTGAGTTTTTGTATCCAGTCCTGTTGCACAGTCTGTATCCCTTCAGCTCCAATTACCCATTATCTTACCCTGTTTCTAACTCCTGCTGGTCTCTGTTACCAATGATATATTCCAAGCTGATTCTCGAATGTCGGTTCACATCAGTGGGACCATACAGTATTTGTCCTTTAGTTTTTGGCTAGACTCACTCAGCTTAATGTTCTCTAGGTCCATCCATGTTATTACATGCTTCATAAGTTTAGTCTGTCTTAAAGCTGCATAATATTCCATCGTAGGTATACGCCACAGTTTGTTTAGCCACTCGTCTGTTGATGGACATTTTGGCTGTTTCCATCTCTTTGCAGTTGTAGATAATGCTGCTATAAACACTGGTGTGCAAATGTCCGACTGTGTCTTTGCCCTTAAGTCCTTTGAGTAGATCCCTAGCAGTGGTATTGCTGGGTTGTAATCCATTCTGCCAGTCTATGTCTTCTGATTGGGAAATTCAGTCCATTAACTTTTAGTGTTATTACTGTTTGGATAATATTTTCCTCTACCATTTTGCCTTTTGTATTATATATATCATATCTGATTTTCCTTCTTTCTACACTTTACTCCATACCTCTCTCTTCTGTCTTTTTGTATCTGACTCTAGTGCTCCCTTTAGTATTTCTTGCAGAGCTGGTCTCTTGGTCACAAATTCTCTCAGTGACTTTTTGTCTATAAATGTTTTAATTTCTCCTTCATTTTTGAAGGACAATTTTGCTGGATATAGAAGTCTTGGTTGGCAGTTTTTCTCTTTTAGTAATTTAAATATATCATCCCACTGTCTTCTAGCTTCCATGGTTTCTGCTGAGAAATCTACACATAGTCTTATTGGGTTTCCCTTGTATGTGACAGATTGTTTTTCTCTTGCTGCTTTCAAGATCCTCTCTTTCTCTTTGACCTCTGACATTCTAACTAGTAAGTGTCTTGGAGAACGCCTATTTGGGTCTATTCTCTTTGGGGTGCGCTGCACTTCTTGGATCTGTAAATTTAGGTCTTTCATAAGAGTTGGGAAATTTTCAGTGATAATTACTTCCATTAGTTTTTCTCCTCCTTTTCCCTTCTCTTCTCCTTCTGGGACACCCACAACACGTATATTTGTGCGCTTCATATTGTCATTCAGTTCCCTGATCCCCTGCTCAAGTTTTTCCATTCTTTTCCCTATAGTTTCTGTTTCTTTTTGGAATTCAGATGTTCCATCCTCCAGTTCACTAATTGTAGCTTCTGTCTCTTCAGATCTACCATTGTAGGTATCCATTGTTTTTCCATTTTTTCTTCTTTGTCCTTCACTCCCATAAGTTCTGTGATTTGTTTTTTCAGTTTTTCTATTTCTTCTTTTTGTTCAGCCCATGTCTTCTTCATATCCTCCCTCAATTTATTGATTTGGTTTTTGAAGAGTTTTTCCATTTCTGTTCGTATATTCAGCATTAGTTGTCTCAGTTCCTGTATCTCATTTGAACTATTGGTTTGTTCCTTTGACTGGGCCATATCTTCAATTTTCCGAGCGTCATCCATTATTTTCTGCTGGTGTCTGGGCATTTGATCAGATTTCTCTGGGTGTGGGACCAGGCTGGTTGAAAGCTTTTTCTGTGAAATCTCTGGGCTCTGTTTTTCTTTTCCTGTCCAGTAGGTGGCGCTCGTGGTGCTCGTCTGTCTGCGGGTCCCACCAGTAAAAGGTGCTGTGGCTCCTTTAACTTGCCAATCCGAATCTCGCAGTGGCCCGGGAAACCGTGTGTGGAGGGGAGGTCGCCGGCTGCCGCGGCTTGGGGGAGTGCCAGTCCAAATTGCCCAGCTGGCCCGAGACACCAAGCGTGGTGGGAGGGCCCCACTATCCAACGTTCCCAGTCAGACCGGGGAGCCACGTGCGTGGAGGGGACCCCAGTCGCCAGCCGCCCCGGCCGGGAAAACGTGCGCCCCTCGGGTATCTCACCGCAGTGGTTCTCCCTGCCCGTTCAGCCGTTCCAGAATGGGGTACGCTGTCTTTTTGGTCTCTGTCGTGGCTCCGGGAGCTGTTTCATATTGTTTCTGTTTCTTTAGTTGCTTTTCTGGAGGAGGAACTAAGACCCGCGGGTCTTACTAAGCCGCCATCTCACCAGACTTCTTGAATGTGCATTTCCAAGTCTTTTATTAAATTTTGGTAGTTTTATGCCATTATTTCTTTGCATTTTTCTTTCTTCAGTTTTCTCCTCCTGGGATTCCCATGATGCACGTATTGGTATACTTGTTGGTATCCCACAGGTCTTTTAGGCTATTATTACTTTTTGTAATTCTTTTTTCTATCTTGTCCTCAGCCTGGCTCATTTCAATTTTCTCGTCTCCACATTCACTGGTTCTTTCTTCTGCAAGCTCCATCCTGCTATTGAAACCCTCTTGGGAATTTTTCATTTCAGCCATTGTGGTCTTCAACTTCAATACTTCTGTTTGGTTCCTTTTTGAAATTTCTATCTCTTTTTCAGGTTCTCATATTGTTCATTCATTGTTTTCCTGATATCCTTTAGTTCTTTATCTCTGTGTTCCTTCACTCCTTAAGCATATTGGAGATCATTTCATTAAAATCTTTTTCTGGCATGTCCACAGTCTGATCTTTGTTGATGTTTTCTGGATTTTTATTCTTTTCCTTTGGATAGTCATAATTTCATGTTTCTTTGTTTGCTTTTTAATCTTTTGTTGCACACTGTGTATTGTAATTTTTAAAATGTTAACTCTGATATTTAGTTCCTGAAATGTGTATTCTTGAGTTTGTATCCAGCTCATTATATGACTGAGATTTTCTTGAGTGTCAGGAGCTAACAAAACCAAACAAACTAATGCAGAAAACACTTTTCACAGTCTTTGCAAATTGGCTTTGCATGGACTGATGTTCTCCCTCAGCATTCAGCCCCTCTATCGAGAGGGTCACCCCAAGGTGAATGCAAAGTGCAGGGTCCTCCCTGTCTTTTCTGGGCCTGTGTTTTGTCCTTGACTTATATTTGCTAGTGGCCTTTGGATTCCCCTTGTTTGACTGCCCCTTCAACTCTCCAGGAAGACAAACTCACCCTTTACTCCAGGACTTAAAGCAAGTAAGCCTTAGCCCCAGTTGCCTGACTCAATAGTTTCTTACACTTCTTCACTTTCTCGAGCTGCTTTTGCCTGGAAGGCAAATTCAGGAGATGGGCATGAGCTGGAGAGTTTTCCATGTCATTTTCTTCCCAGCTGGAAGGAGACTGGGAATCCACAAATGGCATGTTGGTTGGCTCTATACTGTTCTGGTGAGGGGGAAGGGAGGAGCCAGTAAGATGCCAGAAACTTCTTCTGTGGCTCTTCAAAGCTGTGTTTTCTTGATTTGGCACTTGTTCAATAAATGCAGCACTTAAACTCTTTTCGGTAATTTTGAGGAAGGGTCTCTGTTGCTTTTTCCAAGATGGATTGGAATGATAGCTGCTCTCAGAGCCAGGTACCCCAGTGATCTGTATAGCTAATCAAAAACTGTGATTAGCTATCAGACAGCACACTCCTGGAAACTGGGAACTACATCTTTAGAGCCCTTCCTGGCATCTGCAAGCTGCACCAGGGGCTTTGGTTGAGTATCTCACTGCTGCCTGCCACATGGCTGAGGGATAAGTAATGGTAGCCCCTAACCAAAGAGTGTAATTCACTGGCATCTACCATGATTAACTGGCCTCTTCCTGTCACTCTTCCTTGGATGCTGCCCAGTGTTCTACTAGAGCCCAGAGTTTTAAAAGAGCTGATTCACATAGTTCTGCCTGTTTAATAGTTGTATTGAGGGAGTAATTCCATGAGCTACCCACTCCACCATCATCCCACAATCCTGACCTGCTTTTAAAGTATGCCAAGGCCATCATGGTGATCTCAAAAATCAAGGAAGAGATGCCCACCCAGAATCTTCTCAGGCTCATTTAATCTTAAATTTTTCATTTCTTCTGATAAATTTAGTTTGTATGCTAGAGCAGCAGATATAAGGTAAGTGGCTTTTGAGAGACAGATTTGGTTTCAACCTTGGTTTTGACACTTGCTGGTTGTTTCCCTGAGGCATTTTGCCCCTCCTAGCCTCAGTTTCTTCATTTTACAATAGGGGGAATGTTAGGGTTAAAAGAGATGAAGCATGTCAACTACCTAAGGTACCAGCAAAGGGATCCTGTTTATCACATCTAGATTTTTTTCCAGAAATATGGGTCAGGGCCCCTCAGCAGGATTTGGCTGGCCCCACCTGGTGTCATCCTTCCCACCAGTTTCAAACTGGGCTGCTTGCCTATGGCCAGGGAGTGTATTCCAGAGCCTTGCTGCTTGCCAGCTCTGGCCTCAGGCTACTCTGGAGCTGCAGTTCCTTTCATGGAGTTCATGTGTATGACAGGGTGCGCCCAGCTCTTACAGCGCTTTGAAGAAGATCCCTTTGTGCTAAAATCTCCATAAATATAAGGAGCGGACCTGGGTGTGGTGTTTCCAGAATACTCCAAATGTTAGCCGTCATACACTGCTCAGGCCACAGAAAAGTTGGAAATGGAGGTGCTTTGCCAATTGACGGTTCTCCAAAGCAGAGATGGCTTTTTGTTTTCAACGTCCATTTCTTGATTCATTTTGCTTGACTGTAAAAGACCATCTTGCCTTTCTTGTGTCTCTCGAGTTACAAAAACTTGATTTTGAGTATCTTTTAAAATAACTACCAATTGCGTGCTGTTCCTCTAACTACCTCTATCCCACCCAAACTACCAACCGTCCAGCACCACCCAACAGTGCCCCCTAGTGTCCAGAATGGGGATTTGCTGACCCCCATACCTTTACCATCTCCTTCCTTGTCCTTCCTCATTCATTCATTCATTCAACAACTTTTTATTGATTAACTACTATGCACCTAGCATTGTGCTAGATGCAGGAGCTACCAATATGGACAGATATGGGTCCTACATTTAAGAAGTAAATGCATGGTGAGGAAAGAGACACAGTGAGTGAACAGATACACAAAATAAATGATTATAACTATAAAATGTTTGACCATAAGAGAAGTGTACGTAGAGTTCAGTGAAAGCATCAGAGAAGGAACTGCAAGTATATATGCCACGAAGTGAAGTTTCTGCTTCATGACCTGCTCGTCTGCATGGACCTCTTCTAAGGCTCTGGTAATGTGTTCTCATGGCCAAATATTATTACAAAATTTACAAAAATAAGGTATTTCAAATAATCAGTTAAAACCACTGTCTTCTACTTTAACTGTTTCCCTGACATATTTCTGTTTGTATAAGGCAGCATGGAAGTGATAAAGAGCTTAGTTCAGAACTGGTTAAGGGAAGGTTGAGTTGGGGATGCACTTTGTTTGGGTTTAGTGAGATGTATTTATGTGGTTCTTATCCAGTTGTGATTAGTACCCCATGGTCTTGTGGGAGACTCAGCTTGACAAGTAACCACATATTCAACCTTTCATAAGTGCTGGATGGGGAAACCTACAGAGACTAGTGACAGGTAACAGTAGGGTGAGGGTCTATTTGGACAGGAGCTGCCACTTGTGTTTTCCAGGCTCTGTCATTCTACCTCCTCTGGAAGGTTAATAATTCCCTGTGCTTCTTCAATCATTCTATTCCTACTACCTCCTTCCCTTCCTGGAGCATAAGCACATTAAAACATCCCAATTTGTAACAAACGTTCAAATATCTTAAAAGAAAGTCATCACAGATTTGGGATATAAAGTCCTTCTATTGTACTAAGCAGTCGTAGAAAATCTTGATTTTCCAAAGGGTCTGAAACATATAATGGGAACCAAGGAAAAGGAAATCTCAACAAATAGAGATATGGAAAAGAAGTTCTCATTAGTCTCCTGTTAGAGCTAATACTAACATGATTGCCAGGTTCTGCTTCTTGTATTGCTTGGTGTTAATCTTATTCATGGATTTAGGAAAACGATAGTTTGACACAAATTGAGGCCAGCTATTCTACCTTAGACATGTTGATTTATTCCTTCATTTAGTGAGCTTGCTAGTATAAGACAGATTGCTTTCACATGCTGCTTCATAAGACAGAAAAACCCAAAGGTAGGGCAAAATAGGAAGCGATAGAATCACTACACAGCAGAAGCTTGCTGCTGAGTGGAGGGAAGGATTTGATTTGCAAACAGACAATATATTTGAACAAATATCCAAAGGCATTCTGTACTCAGAATTTGAAAATATTTTTCAACAAGTCACGGTCGCTTTCTAAGTTTTAATTCCAGCTTTAAAAGCCTAAGATTTCTATATATTGCTGGCTTTAATGTGATCAGCTATAAAAGTGGCCCCTTCCTACCAACATGGCTTACTTCTAAGTATAAGAGATTTGTTGAAACATAAATTGGCTGAAAATTTTCCATTCCTTAAAAATACACTTACTTCCCTTCCTTTTGGACCTGTCAGTTGCACAGGCTTCACGTGGAGTATTTGGTAAAGGATGGCTCACAAGAGGGTCCTCTGCAGCAGACACTGGGGACGCTGCTTTAGAAGCTTGAGGGAATTCTTCAGTTGAAGCTCCATAGGATACTGGTCTACAATCCTACATAGAAAGAGTAAAATGTCTTGACATGTTTAGCAAGCTCTTAAAAGACAGTCTTCTAGGTGTTTGGCTTTGTTCCATTTCATGCTACTGCTACATTCTTGGTATTCTCATCTCATTTATCCTCAAAGATACTTGCTTCTTTTGAATGACTTTCATCTGTTATAAATGTTATAATTTCTTTTACTTTTCTTTATTTCCACGGCACATCTACATCCGGGATGTTTTTAAGAAGCATGCCTGAGGCCGGGCATGCCTGTTTTATTCGTGTAAGAGGTGAATATGCATCCTCTTTGGTTTGCTCATTCTGCTTGCATCCCTTGCTAAACCAGCTTCATTTCAGAAGAGACTCCCCCTTGACCTTCTGTGGTTTGTGCCCATTTGTCCAGGGCATCAGATTGAGGTCATCTTCGTGTGGTTTATGATTCTTTCTTCCCAAATGTGATTCCTCTGTCTGTATCTACTTCAAGACACTGTACTTCACTGCCTTTTCTTGCAGTGATTCCATACCTGTTTGCTATCTGACTCTAAACAGGATTTGCTCAAATACTGTCTCTGGGGTAAATGGCCTGAAGGTCTGAGTCACCCAAACATTTCCTACCTGGGTACATTTTCAGGTTATTGACAACAGCTGTCCTGTGACAGTACTGCTTTTGCTGGGTCACTAGTTCCTGGATCTTCTGGGGCCATCTTGTCTACAGATTAAGCCACTGAGAATTTTACAGCATATATGTGCTCTGACACTTCATAATGTGAGAACATGGATTGAGCCACTGAAGTGTGCCGATGTTAGCATTGTAGGGGCTGAACTTCTCCACAGAGGGAAGGAAAAAAATCCGTATCTTCTCATTTAACCCTCAGTAAGATTTATTTTCAAAGTAAGGAGAGCCAAACAGTTTATAGTCCATGAGAATATATTCTTAGGGGTTGGGCATCTTGGCAACCCTGTCGCCCCCTCAGTCTTTGTTCACCCAAGAAGAATTTGAAAGTACGCATTTAATTCGTAAGTCTTTGCAAATCCTCGCCTTCCCCCAAATAACGTGCATTGGGCAAATGCTCCCTTCAAGAATTTGTTCACTCAACAAATATTTATTGAAGTCCACTCTGGAAAGCACCGTGTTGGACTCTAGTTATACAGACATATATGGTCAAAGCCTGTGTCCTTAAAGAGCTTGCAAAGTTGCCCAAGGGAAAAAGAAAAGGAGACCATAACTGAGTGGGTATTTGCATACAAACACTGAACTGCCGAAGTTGGCAAATTTAATAATGGTGTCCCTGAGTTAATAGCAAACAACTTTCCAGCCCCGAAGGCTTCGTGCCCCTGCTGAGGCTGGATAAATGATTTTACCACAAAACATGGCATTAGAAATTTATTTATGGCTTACATGGGTTATAGCAAAAATGTGAGTGCTGGTCAAATGTCGTTGACTAGTCTATATTCAGAAAAACCTCTGAGACCTTCCCTTACAGTAAAGTGTGACTTCTCCATTAGCCCCTATTGGTCTTTGACGACAGATCCCGAAGAAGCCAGTTGCTACCTTGCTTTCAATTCCCTTTGTTTGTTTTTCTTCCAGTCTTGAGCCTTTTAAGGAAGCTGAGCAATAAGCTCCAGAAATAAAGAGGTCGTGGCTAAGGGTTACTTGACCCTTATGTTGCTTTGTTTTGTTTTGTTTTGGAGACTAGTCAGAAATAAAGAAACAATCTCATTGACCTTCAGATAAAAAATCACCAAGAGGAAGCTGACAAAGAAAGAAGCAGCAAAATCCTTTTGTCTGTCATCAGACGGTGGCTGTGTCCTTTCTTCAGAAAGGCAGCTTTCTCCAGGCAGCTTTTGCAGCTGTTTCTCTGCCATGCCCATGAGAAGTTTAAGTCAAATGTGGAGAGGTAATCTGTATGTCTTCATTTTATTTTTAGAAATAAATCCGAGGCAGTAAATGTGAAGCAGTGGCATATATAATTACCTTTGTTAGTTCGTTAGCCACCTTAACATTTATGAGCCATAAGTTTTCTACTGTTTGAAAGGAAAAACCTGAAAACGGTATTTCTACTAATTATTTTTTTATGGGCCTTCGTCTCTTAAGGAAGGGCTATTGAGAACAGCTCCACAATGTGTTTGGTTTGTTGCTGAAGCATCCAAGTTACTGCAGCCAAGGCTCCTGTCTCATTGCCTGTACTCCCCAGTTTCCTCTCCTCTCTGAGCACTTAATCGAAAACAGTGTATAAACTTTGTGAGGATTTTCAACAGACTCTCTTCTAATCGTTTTGTTACTTCTTAAAGGTTTGCCTTGCCTTTGCCTTGCTTTCCTAAAGCAACACCGACGTTAAAATTAATAGTATAAATGGAAATTAGCTTCACTACCTTTTGGTTTTCCGTGAGGGCAGGACTGGAATCACTGGGTGTGATTCGGAAAAGCTGAAGTTAATTCAACTGAAGGAAGTCCTTTTTAGCCCTAAGTACTGGGCCCCCTTGGAATCTAGAGTCCTCGCCATGGAGTAAGAAGTTGCATCACATCTTCGGATATACCAGAAAGACGCTCCAACCACGGGAGGAAATGGTGACACTCATCTCCTGGGTGCATCTGGGCCCTTGGACTTTGATATTTCTGTGCACCTCAGAAGTGCCGATTTTACTTCTGATTACTGGCTGCTTCCATAAGTAGAGGAAGCACAGCACATGCTACAAGGAATTGAAGTTTTCCCTGTGTTAGCTGCAAGTCATTTTTTCAGCTTTGTTTTAAGTGTTGGACTTGTGAGTCTATGACTTCATACAGGACTTTGAGGAGCAATGCGTGCATATCTGCCTGCCATGCAAACAGTTCAGTTCAGCCTTTTGGGTTAACCGAGCCACCTGCTTGGTTACATAGGTGGTGAATTAGGTAACATGTCTGACCACACTTTCATGGGGAGACTCTGTTTATAAACTCTATGGAGAAATGTCTTAAATGTTAAGAGCCCAGTTGAATTTAAGGGCATGGTGGGGAAGGGACTTTTAGTGGAGAGTAAAGCAAGGCAGTTCCCACGTTACTGGGTGATGGAAAAGAGTTCCCAAAATGGGATTCTGCATCGCTAAGTGTGAGGCACTGTGGAGCTCAGACAGAATCGGTATCTGAGCGGCTGGAGTTAGATGTGTTGGTGCAGGTTGTTCTGGGTGAAGCTGGACGTGCTGGGGTCTGAAGGTCTCGGAAGGGCCCTGAGAATGCTTTCAGGTTGGTTGAGATTCTCATCTGCCCAGTAGAGATGGGGACCACTCTGTTCATCTCCACCATGCCCCTTCCACCAGCACCACCAGCCCTCCTGTCCACATTTCCCTACCCTCTTCTTAGGACCCCTTATTCAGCATCCTACAGCATGTTTTCCACAACTAAATCCAAGACTCAAACATTTGTTACTACCTCCAGTCTCCAACAGATTCTTTTGATTGCTGCCCCGAAGCCAGGCTGCAAACTTGCCTATCTGGAAGGTCACATATTTTGATCTTCTAGTAGTTGATATGTTTTATTTGCCTATTGACACAGTCAGAAATCTTTGCTCATTGTGTGAAGAGTTGTTCCTAATTCATACGACAACACTGAAATAGGGGACTCTATTACCTTGTTTCTCACATAAACCTCGCTAGGCATCCACAAATTTAATAAGCTATTTTCATCCTAACCCTCAGAACATTTACATTTGCCATTTTTTCTTGTCACAAAAACAATGATGTTTATATAATATTTCTATATGTTTTTTATTTTTTCTAATTCCACAATGTTTGTCACAGTTCATGAGTTATTTTCCATGTCATTAAATATCTATGACATTATTTTTAATGGTTTCATTATACTCCGTTCTATATATGAAACTATAATCCATTCAATCAATTTCTTCTTGTCGCACAGTTTGCCATTTGTAAGCAATACCATAATGATTACTCTTCTCCAAGGGATGTAGGCTAGCACCTGTTTTATTTATTTACTTAAAATAAATAAATAAATGAATAAATTTATTCATTCCTCTAAATAATCTACAAAGGGTAGAGTCATTAAATTTTTTTAAACAGTTCCATTGGTAAAGACAACATTGTTCCTCAAATCTGCATCTTTTTGGTAACTTGTAGGGCCAAACCTACTTTCACATGTCTGTTCATCATTTGCTTCTCTTTTGTGAATCACTCCTTTTATTCTTTGTCTCTTTGGAAGAGAGGAGAGTATTTATTTTCAATTCCCTAGAAGATTACCTTAAAGAGTTTATGGATATGTTTAAATAACATTTTGTCATTCGTCCTTAAACAGTACTTAAAATGTTGTGTTTTTTAATGTGTTGGCATTTTTTATTTTAATGTCAGAGCTGCTCGAGTATCCTAGAGGGAGAACAAAAATGTGCACAGCGCTGCCTTGCTTTAAGAAACTTGCAATCCAATTGGAGAAATATGGTACAAGCAGGTGTAAAACAGACAATACAACACTGAAAGCAGCAGCTTTTCAAGAAGAGGAGTGGCCCTGGAGCTGAAGCTGTTGGTTGCAGAGAGTTTGACAAAAGCCCCTTATGTATTGCTGATAATCCTCTCCCTCTGCCCTGATTGATAACAACAGATTTAAATACCAGGCTGGAACAGAAGAAAGAGCATCTGCAGGCGCGTGTGATCTGTGCACGTGGGCTGACCTTCCCTGCGTAGGGCTGAGTTGTTCTCTCTTCTGGGAAACCACGCTCATATTTGTGCCAGCACCTTTGGTGATATCAGTGACATAAATTGTGGTTATCTTTAGTTTATGAAAACTTAGAGAAGTATGTGGAAAAAATTCAGGGAGAATGAGAATAAACATTAACTTTAAATGTTTTATTTTTGTAATGTTAAAAGCATGCTGTGTCGTGCTTAAGAACTGTGGTCATGCTTGTTTTTGTGTCTCTCAAAGCACCTGCCAGTCCAGCACTTTTGTGAGATCTGGAATATTCTTTAAAGACTCAAAGCCAGTGAGACCTCACTGTGCATGTGTGTGCATGCGTGTGTGCAAGTGTGTAGGGCAGGGTATGGGAGAGGAGTCTAGGTTTAAATAACCTGGTTGCAAAAATGAGACTCAAAAACTCCAGCTATCTCGGGCTGGTTTGTGTGGACAGGAGGGCTGGTGGTGCTGGTGGAAGGGGCATGGTGGAGATGAACAGAGTGGTCCCCATCTCTACTGGGCAAATGAGAATCTAAACCAACCTGAAAGCACTCTCAGGGCCCTTCCGAGACCTTCAGACCCCAGCACGTCCAGCTTCACCGAGAACAACCTGCACCAACACATCCCAACTCCAGCCGCTCAGATACCGATTCTGTCTGAGCTCCACAGTGCCTCACACTTAGCAATGCAGAATCCCATTTTGGGAACTTTTTTCCATTGCCCAGTTAACGTGGGAACTGCCTTGCTTTACTCTCCACCAAAAGCCCCTTCCCCACCATGCGCTTAAATTCAAGTTTCCTGTGACTGCTGTAGTGACGCACAAACTGGGTGGCTTTCAACAACAGGGTTTTATCCTCCCAAGTTCTGGAGGCTAGAAATCTGAAATTCAGATGTCAGCCAGGCCATGCTCCCCGACAGAGTCTCTGTGCCTGGCCTCTTCCCACTCCTGGGAAGCTAGCTTTCCTTGGCTTGTGGCAGCACCACTGCAATCTCTGCTTCTGTGGCCATGTGGCCTCTTTCCCTTCTCTCTCACTCTGAGAAGGATTATTGTCATTGCATTTTGGGCCCTGCTGATAGTCCAAGATACATATGGTGATTTGATGCCATATATACCCCAGAAAAGTATGTTCTTAAACTTAATCCATTCCTGTGGATGGGAACCCATTGTAAATAGAACTTTTATGAGGTTATTTCAATTAAGGTGTGACTCACCTCAATCAGGACAGGTCTTAATCCTATTATGGAGTCCTCTATGAGTAGAATGAAATTCAAACAGAGAGAGAGAGAAAGCCAGAGGGAGCAGCCAGAAGCTGAATATCCCGAAAGAGAAGGGAGAGACCAAGAGATGCCTCTATGAGTCTTGGCATGTGACAAGGACTAAAGATTGACAGCAGTCAGCTCCAGAGTACTAGTCTTTGGGAAGAAAACTTCACCTGGATGGTGTCTTGATTTGGACTTTGTTTTATTCTCAAAACTGTAAGGAAATAAATTCCCATTGTTTAACCCAATTCATGTCATGTATTGAGCAGCCGAGGACACTAAAACAATATACCTTTCCTCTCAAAGTCCTTAACTTGATCACATCTTTTGCCACATAAGGTAGTATTCAGGGCTTTTGGGCATTAGGACAGGGACTTATCTTTTGGGGGGCCACACTCAGTTACAGACACGGTGTGAAACATCTCACCAGATGGCAAAGCAAAGCAGTGGGAGAGCTTTGGAGAGCAGCAGCTTTTCCAATTTAGGTGGACTTCAGCCAGTGGGATGCTAGTAAATGTTGAACAATGGGTTCTGTGGAAACAAAGTCCTGATTTGGAGCAGTTTTCAGCAAGAAAATACTCCCATGGTGAGTGGTGGTGAGACACCACCATGAAGTTATTGGATGTGGAGCTAGAAAGAGATGCACACCAAAGGCTCCTGTGAATCCTGTGAGCTAGCCCTGAGCACCACCACTGGTATTTGTGCCCAGGCAACTGCTCCATCCTTTCATGGTAGGACCACAACCTATTGTTGAGGCAGGAGCCAGAGGGGGCCAAATCCAGCACCCAAGGAAGGCCACTGGCATGAAACAGATGGTATATCAGGACCTCAGGCCCTCAGCTGGGACTCAGGGACTGGCGTGGTGGCAGCAGGACCTAGTGCTCCCCTGAGAGGGCTGAAGTCCCAGCACCACAGTGGAGCAGGAGGAAGGCTGAGCTCGGAGCACTGCAGGCGTGCATAGCACTCAGCTCCGCCCAATTTCTAAAGTGCCATCAAGCCCTACAGATTGGTGTCTTGAAGCTCTGATGTGGTTCCTCCTGTGACCAGGCCTGGCTTGGGCAGCCCTGGGGGCTCCAAAACCAGGGGCCAGACAGGTCACGGTCTCCAGAAACACCCAGCCAGTGTAGTCTATGCCTGAATTTATCCACAGGTAGGAGGGGGCAGGTGGGTAGGAATCTTCCCACTATTACAACATTTGGACCTTATGGGGAGTTAAACTATGTAATGTATTGATTCGGTCCCCAAATGCTATTTGGGGAACAAGAGGGACGAGCTCTTGCAGTCGTGGAGTCTGCATTCCTGTGGCGGAGACACATTATAAACAATTTATAAATGGACAAAATAGTTTTCTTTTTTAATTTTAACATTTGTTCCCTCTATTATTTATTTTTATTCCATATGTTCTACTCGTCTGTTGACAAGGTAGATAAAAGGAGCATCAGACACAAGGTTTTCACAGTCACACAGTCACATTGTGAAAGCTATATCATTATACAATCATCATCAAGAAACATGGCTACTGGAACACAGCTCTACATTTTCAGGCAGTTCCCTCCAGCCTCTCCATTACATCTTGAATAACAAGGTGCTATCTATTTAATATATAAGAATAACCTCCAGGATAACCTCTCGACTCTGTTTGGAATCTCTCAGCCATTGACACTTTGTCTCATTTCACTCTTCCCTCTTTTGGTTGAGAAGGTTTTCTCAGTCCCTTGATGCTGTCTCAGCTCATTCTAGGGTTTTTCTCAATCCCTTGATGCTGAGTCTAGCTCATTCTAGGATTTCTGTCCCACGTTGCCAGGAAGGTCCACACCCCTGGGAGTCATGTCCCATGTAGACAGGGGGAGGGTGGTGAGTTTGCTTGTTGTGTTGGCTGGAGAGAGAGGCCACATCTGAGCAAGAAAAGAGGCTCTCTTGGGGGTGACTCTTAGGCCTAAATTTAAGTAGGCTTGACCTATCCTTTGTGGGGTAAGTTTCATATGAACAACCCCCAAGACTGGGGGCTCAGCCTATAGCTTTCGTTCTCCACACTGCCTGTGAGAATATCAAGAATTCAACTTGGGGAGGTTGAACTTTTCCCTGTTCTCACCATTCCCCAAACGGAACTTTGCAAATACTTTTCCACTCACTGATCAAATCACTCTGGGATTCATCGGGGCATCACTCTGGACAAACCAACAAAATCTCATATCCTACCCAAGATTCCATGTACTTATGGTGTTCAACCAAGCTATCTACATAAGTTATATTGGAAATGCACTAGTCAAAATATAAATTTTGTACCAAATAAACATTTTTTGCTTTAGTCTCACACATAAGTTGAAATTTTAATATATTAATTCCCATCTATTTTCAGCACCCTGCAGTAATGACAGTCCTTTGTTCTTCCTCATGCAAAAACATTTTTAAAAACAAAATAGTTTTCTGATTGAGACAAAGGCCATGGAAGGCTGGGATGGCATGGGTGGGGCAGGAGACATGCCCCTTTGGGCAAGGTTATGGCATACTTTCTGAGAAGCAACGTTTGAACTGAGGTCTCAAAGATGATGAGGAGCCAGCTGTTCAAGTTGCCGGGAGAGAGGCAGAAGGAACAAGTGCCAAGTCCTATAGCAGGAAGAAGGAAGAAGCTCAGCTTGTTAGAGAAAGAGCGAGGAGGCCAGAGTGCTGGAGCCCCAGGGGGAAGAAAGGAAGGAGGTACCAACTGAAGTCAGAGGTGTTGGTGGGCCCTGGTCTTGTAGGACCTTGCTGGCCACAATGAGGATTCGGGTTTTGTTCTAGGTGAAATGGGATGTCATCTATATCCTTGTTACTCCAGGTGGGGTCCATGGACCAGGACGATTGCATCGCCTAAGAACTCCACCCCAGACTCACTGAGCTGGATTCTCATTGAATAAGATCTCCAGGTGATTCACGTTACACTAACGTTGAGCAGAGTGCTCTAATATTAGTGGTAATTTTCAAAGTTTAGCATGCATTGGGGTCAGCTGGAGGGCTTGATGAACCCTCAATTCTTGGGACGCTGAAGATCCTTACTCAATTGGTCTGAATCTGATCCGGAAAATCTGCCCAGGAATTTGCATTTCTAGCAAGTTCCTAGATGGTGCTGACACCTCTGGTTCATGTTTTGAGCAGCAGCTGAATTATACACCAATTTTCAAAAACCTAACACACAGTAAGATGATCTAAACCTAATCTTTCTTAAAAAAATAATTCAGCAGCTTGAAAGACTTTTACATTTCAATTGCTCAGAGAATTTTAAAATGTCATCTATTTTTAAATTATATATATATATATATATATTTAAATTTTTTTCGCTTGTTTGGTTTTTTATTCTGGCTAAAGGAAGCTACTTTCCTTTGAAAACCTGAAAGTGCTTTCCAAGCATTTTGTTAACCCACAAATCTTTGCCAGGGAGAATAGTAAATTACAAATTAAATGTGGGAGTAGCAAGCTTGAGGTACAGAGAAATGAATACATTGTACAAATCAGTGGCAGAGCAGGAAGCTGGAAGAGAGGTTAGTTGGATGGAAGTCTGTCAATGCAAGGGGACGTGAGGGGAGAGTGAGTGTGTCTTCGTGCAGCTTTTGAGTTAGACAGTGAACGCTGTATATTAAGTAATGCATATTCATGACATTGCCCTTTTTATAGCAAGAGTATGAAAACTGAAAGTGTCTTGGGTCAGAGGTTATTGCTGCTGTGATAATCTAACCATATAAGAATGCTTACATGTGAGCAGTTGTCCTCCTGCTAATTTACAGCAGCCAAACTAGTATAGTTCTTCAAATCCTGAAAGTTGTGAAATTTAGCAACAATGCAATAACGAATTATAAATGCTGTATTGTTTCCATTATACCACTGTTTTACCTAATTATTTCTGGATTTAAACCGTGGTGGAAACAATGCATATTTTGTTGTGAAACTCCAACCAGAAACATTTGGCCCTCTGACAAGAAGGAAACTTTGGCAAAGATTCTGGTATAAAACCGTGGTATGTAAATTCCCACATACATAAAATGAAGAATTAATATAAAATATTATGCCAAGAGCACACTACTTAATATTTATGGGCTTTCTCTTAAGGCTTACCTGTTTTTTAATATAAATTTTCATTGGAGAAGTTGTAGATTTATAGAAAAATCATATAGAAAATAGAGCTCCCATATACCCTCTCCCCCACTACTGACATTCTGCATTAGCAAATCTAATGGAAATTAGATTATATTATAATTGTACTACTAACTATGGTTGATAGGTTACCTTAGGGTTAACTGTGTTGAACAGTCCCATGTTTTTAAAACAAATTTTTCTAACATATATACAAGCTGAAATTTCTCCTTTTAACCACATTCAAATATATAATTCAGTGCTGTTAACTACAATCACAATGTTGTGCTACCATCACCACGATCCATTACCAAAACTTTTCCATCACCTCAGATAGAAATTCTGTACCAATTAAGCATTAATTTCCCATTCCCTACCTCCAATTCAGCCCTTGTTAACTCCATGAATTTGCTTATTCTAATCATTTCTTATCAGTGAGATGATGTAGTATTTGTCCAGTGGTGCCTGTCTTATGTCACTCAACAAGATGTCTTGAAGGCTAATCCATGCTGCCAGATGTATCAGAACTTCATTCCTTTTTAAGGGTGAATAATATTCCATTGCGTGTATATACAACATTTTGTTCATCCATTCATCAGTTGATGGATACTTGGGTTACTTCCATCTTTTGACAATTGTGAATAATGCTGCTATGAACATCAGTATGCATATACCTATTTGAATCCCTGCCTTCAATTTTTTTGGCTAAATACTTAGCGGTGGGATTACAGGATCATACAGTAATTCTATAGTTGCTGAGGAATCACTAAACTCTTTTCCACAGTGGCTGCACCATTTTACCTTACCGCCAAAAATGAATGAACGTTCCTGTTTCTCTACATCTATTCTAACACTTTAGATATTTTCCTTTTTTTCTTTTTGCATGGTACCTGCCCATGCAGTTCGATTCAGGGAATCGAACCTGAGTCTCTGGCATGGCAGACGAGAACTCTGCCTGCTGAGCCACTGTGGCCCACCCTTTCCATTTTTTAGATAGTAGCTGTTGTAGTAGGTTTGAAATGGTATCTCATTATGGTTTTGATTTGCATTTCCCTAATGGCTAATGATGTTGAGTATCTTTTCATTTCATGTACTTTTGACCATTTGTATATCTTCTTTGGAGAAATGTCTATTCAAATCTTTTGCCCACTTTCTAATGTGTTATTTATCTTTTTGTTGTTGAATTGTAAGATTTCTTTATATATTCTGGATATTAAACCCTCATCACATACATGTTTTCCAAACATTTTCTCCTATTGTGTAGGTTGTCTTTTTCACTATCACAATGATGTCCTTGAGTGCACAAAAGTTTTTACTTATGATCAAGTCTCATTTATCTGTATTTTCTTTTGTTGCTTGTTCTTTGAGTGTAGATTCTAAGAAATCATTGTCGAACACAAGGTCCTGAAGATGTTTCTCTATGTTTTCTTCTAAGAGCTTCATAGACTTGTTTTTATATTTAAGTCTTTGATACATTTTAGGTTAATTTTTATATACCATGTGAGGTAGGGGTCCACCTTTTTTTTTTTTTGGCTTATGGTTAGCCAATTTCCCTGACACCATTTGTTGAAGAGACTATTTTGGCACCCTTGTCAAAAAACAGTTGGCCATAGATTTGAGGTTCTATTTCTGAACACTTAATTTAACTCCACTGGGGTATATATCTGTCCTTGTGCCAAGGCCATGCTGTTTATATTAATGTAGCTTTGTAATGAATTTTAAACTTAAGAAGTGTGAGTCTTCCAGCTTCATTATTCTTTTTCAAGATAGTTTTGGCTATTAGGGTTGCTTACCATTCCATATAAATTTAATGTTTGCCTTTTTCATTTCTGCAAAGAAGGCTGTTGAAATTTTTATCAGGATTGCATTGAATCTGTGCATCACTTTGGGTAGAACTGATATCTTAACGCTATGCTGTCTTCCAATCCATAAACACAGGATGTTCTTTCATTTATTTAGGTCTTTGTAGTTTTCTGTGTACAGGTCCTTTACAACCTTGGTTAAATTTATTCCTACCTATTTGATTCTTTTAGATGCTGTAGTAAATGGAATTTTTTTCTTAATTCTCTCTTTGGATTGTTCATTACTAGTTGTGGAGGTTTTAAACTGTATTTACTGCACAGAAACATATTCTTACATTTAATCCATTCCTGTGGGTGTGAACTCATTTTAAGTAGGACCTTTTGATGAGATTATCTCAGTTAAGGTATGTCCCACTTCAATCAGGATGAATCTTCATCCTATTACTACAGTCCTTTAAAGTAGAATGAAATTCAGGCAGAAAAAGCCTCAAGAAGCGTCCACAATCAGAAATTCAATCGAACACAGAAGAGAACAGAGAGACCTGGAGATGCTGCCATGTGCCTTGGCAGGTGACAAACTAAGAACAAAGGATCCCTAGCAGCCTGCCCCAGAACATCAGTCTTGGGAAGAAAACATCACCATGATGATACCTTGATTTGGACTTTCCTTTAGCCTCAAAACCATGAGCAAATAAATTCCCATTGTTTCACCTGACACTTTTTATGATATTGGCTTGAGCCAATTTTCCTGGTACAGATTTTGTACCAGGAAAGTGGCGTGTTGCTATTGCAAATACCAAAAATGTGGAAACAGCTTTGGAACTGGGTAATGGATAGAGGCTGGAAGAATCATGAGGCACTTGATAGGAAAGACCTATGTTGCTCTGAAGAGACCACTGATAGAAATATGAATGTTAAATGTTCTTCTTTTGAAGTCTTAGATGGATATTATGAATGTGTTATTGGTAACTGGAGGAAAGACGATCCTTGTTTTAAAGTGGCAGAGAACTTGGCAAAATTGATTTCTGCTGTCAGATGGAAGGCAGAACTTGAGTGTGATGAAGTTGTATATTTAGCTGAGGAGGTTTTCAAGTGAGGAGTGGAAAGAGCAGCCTGATTTCTATTTGCATAAAATGTGAGAGGAAAGGAATAGCTGAGTCCTGAACTCCTGGGCATGGGGTAACCAAAAATTGATGGTTTCAAAAATTCAGAGCTTCTGGAAAGTGAGTCCCTGTAGAATAGTGCTCCATGTGAGAGTTGAACTGAACATGAAACCAGTAAGTAATTTCCATGGAAGTCAGGATTGGAAGTGCAGTTATCCAGGAAGGATCTGTCGAAAGTTCTTTTGTTGGATGATTTGGAGCCCTGTGAAGTATATGCAAAGCCGACAAGTGTTTTATATAATTTCTATATAAGGAACTACTGCCAGCCTGGACTAACAAGGTCAGAGAAGGAATAAATTGATGAAAAATCATTTTGAGGGCAGAACCATGGAAATTGAGGTCTGGACTACCACATCTTCCTCTGGCCAAGACAGTGAGCCCACCATGTGTGTGGAAAGTCTGAGTCTGTCTAGTGCTTAGAGAGGGTGTTCCTTCTGCTCCATTGTTCAGAAAGAGTGCTGCCACCTCAGTATTCACTGGGGGTGAAGCCTGTGTCCCAATGTTTGCAGAGAGCCTGGTTATCATCCTGATGGGGAAGGTGGAAACGTCACTCCATTGTTTGGGGAGAGCATGCCTGCTGCACAAACACTTAGAAGGAGTGGAGCTGTCCCTTCATCTGACCTGGGGAACAAAACATCATTCCATAGATGACTCTCAGATCTTGAATGATGGAGTGTGCTGTGCTGGTTCTCATAATTGTTTGGGATCTGTGACCATGTTTACTTTCCATCTTTTCCTTAAGGGAATGAGAATGTTTGTCCTATCCTGCCCCTCCATTATATACTGAAACTAAATAAATTGGTCTTTATGTTTCACAGGTCTGTGGATGGAGGGGAATTGTACTGCAGGACAGACTACACCCAAAACAAATTTTGGTGAGTCTTTGCACTAAGCATCATTTCTGAAATGACTTTAAGGCATTTTTTGATATTTTGATGGAATGAATGTATTTTGCATACAGAAAGAACATGTCTTTTTTTGGGGTCCAGAGGATGGCATATGTTGGTTTGAAGCTTTACGTATGATAAGAAAACATATTCTTAAACTTATTCCATTCCTGCAGGTACAGACCCATTATAAGTAGGACATTTTTATAAGGTTATTTTAGTTAAGGTGTGGCCTATCTTAGGATGAATCTCAAACCTAATACTGGAGTCCTTTATAAGTGTAATGAAATTCAGACAGAGAGAGAAAGGCACAGGAAGCAGACAGAAGCTGAAATTCAGTGATAACCAGAAGAGAAAGAAGAGACCCAGAAACACTGCCATGTTTCTGGCCCTGTGACTAAGAACTATGGATTGCTGATAGCTAGCCTCAGGACTCCTGTCTTCAAGAAGAAAGCATTGGCTTGGTGACACCTTGATTGGAATTTTCTTTTAGCCTCAAAACCATGAGCAAATAAATTTCCATTGTTTAACCTGACCCATTTCATAGAATTTGCTTGAGTAGCCTAGTAGACTATTTACAGCTGATTTTTGTATGCTGATCTTGTACTCTGCCACTTTGCTGAATTTGTTTACTAGTTCTAGTAACTTTGTTGCAGATTTTTAAGATTTTCTGTATATAGGATCAAATAGAGAATTACTTCTTCCTTTCCAATTTGAATGCTTTTTATTTATTTTTCTTGCTTAATTGCTCTGGTTAGAATTTCTGGCATGATGTTAAGTAATAGAGGTGACAATGGGCATCCTTATCTTATTCCTGATCTTAGAGGAAGATTTCAGTCTTTCATCAGTGAGTATGATATTAGAGGTGAGTTTTTCATATATACCCTTTATCAGATTGAGGAAGTTTCTTTCTATTCCTGGTTTTCTAAGTGTTTTTATCAAGAAGCAGTGCTGAATTTTCTCAAATGCCTTTTCTGCATCATTGAGGTGATCATTTGTTCTTTCTCCCTTTGTTCTATTAGTGCAGTATGTTACATTAATTGATTTTCTCATGTTGAACCATCCTTGCCTACCTGGGATAAATCCCACTTGATTACAGTCTATATATTTTTTTAATGTGTTGTTGGATGTGTTTTGCTAGATTTTATTGAGGCTTTTTACAACTTTTTTTCATGAGACGTATTGGACTGTAATTTTCTTTTCTTGTATCATTATTTGGCTTGGTGTTAGGAGGATGTTAGCCACATAGAGTGAGTTAGGAAGCATTCTCTCCTCTTCAATGTTTTTTTTTCTGTCTTAGACCCTCCAGACCTGAAGGTCTCTACTACCTGCCAACTAGTTCCTGACCACTGATGGGCTTCAATCCCAGGCCCTGAGAATTATCAACAACAAAATGAAAGGAAAATTTGGGAAATATATGGTTTACTCCTACAGACTTCAAGTAGGGTAGAATTTTGTTTATTTATTTATTTTTTTAAAATTATTTGTTTTAGTTAGTCAGTGGAAGATCTACACTGGTCAAATCTCTTTGGTAACTTTCAGACCTTTTCCCTGTTCTGGGCTGTGTTAACATAACCTTCTATATGCCCGTGGCGTCTGGTTGTGTTTTCCTTTTCTATTGTCTAGTTGAGAGGTGATGTTCCCGATGGTGTTACCTCCCAGGATCACAATTTGGGAAGAGCAATTCATAGTTGCACAATAGTCGGGAAAGACAAAGTCCTCTTTATCAGTGTAATGCCACTCATTTACTCTGAACATTTTTTTGTGAGGTTCCTTTGAAAAGTTCAAAGGACTTCACAATTTTTATTCTGCCAGTAGTGGATTTCATAAGAAGTAACATATACTTGGGTTGGTGGTCATTCTCATGTATATGCATCAATGGGTTATTGACAGGATGTTTGACATACCTTTGAATACAGTCTTATGCACTTTAGCCCACAAACTCTGAATTTCCCCAGCTATGAGAGGAGCACTTACATTTTGTTGCTTTGGTTACTAATATTTCTCCAGCTTATAAAACTGGATTAAAGAGCTGGATGCTGAACACTGATGCAAAAGCTTGAAAGTCTGTGCCATGAGAGCTCATCTTTTACTAAATTCACCTCAGTCAAGTGGTGTCTCTTTAGGTGGGTAACTTCAGATATTATTTTGCATGAACAGTACACTAGAAGATTAGGTTTTGGGTGATTAAAAAGAAAATTCCTCTAATTGTTTCCAATTATAAAATGCTGCCTTAGGAAGGAGGACTAAGACTAAAAATAGTTCAGCTTTAAGAGGGAGCATTCTTATAGCTCAAGGCAATGTAATAGCAGCACAGTATTATTTGGTAACTGTGGCCAAGTTGAACTAAGAGAGGGACATTGATTCACTTATCAAATGGACTAGTACCATTTTTCTATGGGGTGATGGTTAAGTTCATATATAACTTGACCAGGTTTTGGTGTCTAGTTATTTGGTCAAACAAGCACTGACTTGACTGTTACTTTAAAGACATTTCATTGACTTTAATTATCAATAAGTTGATTGCATCTATGGCTGGTTACATCTATAATCAACTGAGATGTTTGTCTTCAACAATGAGAGAAGTCTCATTTGATCAGTTAAAGGCTTTAAAAGGAGAAGTGTTGATTTTAACAGTCATAAGGGAGAATTTCCATCTCTACTTCAGCCAGCTGGCTTCTTTTGGGTAATTGATTGAAAACCTTCATCAGAGTTTCCAGCTAACAGCCTTCCCTACAGAATTTGTACTTGTGTATCCCCACAGTCATGTGAGACAATTCTTATAAAAATATCATCATATTTTCAGATATCTACTGTCTGTTTTGTTTTTCTAGAAACCCTGGCTAATATATATGGATTGTATCTAGTGCTTTAAGAAAGTATGATGTTGGTTCTTGACTGAATTCATACTTCTGGGATGGTGAAGGAAAGGCTGACTCTCCCAGAGAAATGGTCATCCCTGAGGCCTGTCAATTTATCTATATTTCTGTTGCCAACAGAGAAAAACATGTATTTATAGAGGGCACACACACAGAGTTCATATGAGCATATCACTGTCTTTCTACAGTGTTTTTCCACTTCTGGGAAAGCAACAGCAAGTGGGAATGAAGATTTGAAATATGGAGCAATTTGGTGTTACCACAACTGAAATTTGTTTCCAAGTATAATGATATCCTAATGATATTCACAAATGATATTTGTGAAGGTTAAATTCAAGACAGACAGACTTCTAGGAGAGACAGAGAATAGAGAAGGTGAGTGAAAAGAAAAGAAATAGTGGTTATAACCATCAATTCCCATGACCATTAGAAATAACCAATACAGTTTCCATTCCCCTTCTAGGGATTTACTGAATCCTCTTAGACTGTACTCATTCTTCAGTTAAAATGACCTCTCCTCCAGAGGTCCACCGTCGTAGGTTTAACCCAGAGAAGGTAGATTCTGGACCATTAATCTCACTCTATTCATAGACTGCTTTTGATACATTGCAATAAATATTTACACTTTTGTGTTTGCATCTTATTACTTCTCTATGCTTTGCGCTTCCTAAGAGTAGGGCCAATGTGTTACCATTCTTCTTAAGGTGGTAAATTGCATGAAAAAGTGCCACTGAAGGTTTTCAATTGATGATGATAGGAGTGAAAATAAATGGAAGCAAAACCAAAAAGTTAAGGAAAAGGAGAAAGTGCTTCATTCCATCATTTATAAATTCAACTTTAAAGAAATGCAACATGTTGGAATTTTAATTATGCTTGCACTCTACCCCATTGTGGTCTGCACTCTTGAATGCACCTGTAAAGCTGTTTAAGAATATCACCACTACTTTGTTTGATTAGGGTGAACCTTGTGTATTTGCAAGCTGATATCCATGCCAAATTGTAGATTTGATTTAAAGGTAGTGATCATCTCTTGAGTAGTCAAACAATAATTGGGGAAGGGAAGATTGTTTTATAGCAGTTACAGGAAATCTTACCTGAATTTTTTCAGGTTATCATTTTATTATGCAATGTTTCATTAGCTAATTGTTACTGAGACAATGAAGGAGTCAGCTCCAAAGCAGTCAATTACTTAGTTCAACTTGGGTAATAAAAACATTCTATGAATTGAAATATGGTTTACTGTGAAGGGAAATCTCATGCTTCCCTGGAGGCTATTAAATGGTTTTGGGAAAATGGTTCTACCACTTGCTCTTTTGTTGCAACATTATACGTTGGAAAAATATGCTTAATTACATTTGGTCGGCTCTAAGGACTTTCTGGGGCAAACTACCACAATATTAACAAAGAAAAACTTGCCTGAGGGGGTTGTACAGAGGAAGAAAATGGGTCCCAGAGAGGGGATCAGACACACCCAAGGTACTTCCAATATGTGACAGAGCAGAGCTGAGAGCCTCGAACTTGACTTTGGTTCCAGCTCTCATTTCATTATTTTATGCAGCAAAACTACAAATAACTGGAGAATCCCCAGTAGAGTTTAGGTAACGTATCTGATGTTCAAAGATAAAAGTGCTGAGGTCTTTGGGAATTTATAAATTGTAAAGCTGCTATTTTTTATGAATTTGACTCCTGTTTTAGTTTTTGTTTTTTGGCAATGAAAACGCATCTTCTCAACATTTACTAGGTGACCATAACATGTGTGCTCCACTTGAAAAAGCTTTCCTTCTGTAAATGAATCATCATCATAAAACAAAGTGTTTAGGAGGTCTTATTGTTCTTGAACGATCCCCTTTGCCACTATTGTGCTTTGCAATGTATTTAGGACAACTTGCCTCCCCTAAGGCTATCGTTGTTCATCAAGTTTAGGAGAAGGGTTTTTGGGGACATAGAGGTGGTGAATGTGGTGACTTTTAAAAATAGTTTAAATATTTCCATCTTCTTCATTCAATTTGCTGTCTCCTCTAACCCCTTCCCCAGATGTTTGCGTGTACGCGCGCGCGCGCACACACACACACACACACACACACACACACACACACACACACCCCTGAATTCCATTTTCAAATTGGACCTGAGCCTCATCTGTGTTCTTTAGGACCTGGCTAGTTGCATGGGAAGACTCTGGAGCGACTTCTGTCCTTTACCTGCAGGTCCCATCTGAAGGTCTCTAGGGCCATGTTTGCTCATGAAGAGCTGTCCACAACTGACACACTTGAGGATTCAGAAAAGCTTGTGGAAACACCAAGGATGTCATCCTTCCTCTGCTCTCTGTCTGCATATTTGGAGCCAACAGCAGTGCCCACCACCCATGGCTTTCTCTTTCTGATCAGTAACAGATCCCTGAGAAACATTCCGTCCTCATGCAATAAATGGCAAACTGCCAAACTCACCTCTGTGAGAGATCGTAATTGATTATGTCTTTAGAGCCTGTCTCTTAAAAAACAGACTATTTAAAATAAGCTATGTTTTTCCAAGCCTGACAATATTGGAAGTAATGTAATTGTAAAGGAATTGAGACTTTTATTTCTTCATCTGTATCACACCCTTTCAAGATCATCCTTAGGCTCCTTCACCCTGCAGAGCATATCGTAGATATTAATTTCATATTTATGGGATAGAATTATTTTTAAAAAGTAGAAATATTGTGTTCTATATACAGAAAGTATGGTGCCTACCACTGTCCAAAACTGTATCATATAAGGTTATATATCATAAAATATTATACTCTATTTGTGGTAGATGATGGAAGTAATGGCACCAGTTCAGTCTGTATCCATGCCCTTTGCAATGTGCTTTTGCAGTTCTTCTCGTGAAGACATAAAATATGTTTCTCTGGCCCTGGGTTCTGAGTTCAAACATGTTACTTCCTTTGACCAGAGGAATATTAGCAGACTCGAGGGAAGTGGGGGCAGGAAAAGGTGCTTGCTCATTTCTGCTTCTTCTTTTGGTTCCCCACCTTCAACATGAGAGCATGCCTACGTTACCATCTTGGAGAATGAGACAAATCATTCCAACTGTTCCAACTGGAGTCACAAACCAGCTGGCAGCTCATCTCCCTGGTGTGTGGGAGAGCCCAGCCAAGGTCAGCAGAGCTGCCTCGCCAACCTGGGCTGACTGCCAGTGCCTGCGTAAGGGCAGCCAAGACTGGAAAAACAG
This sequence comes from Tamandua tetradactyla, assembly GCF_023851605.1. Taxonomy (NCBI): domain Eukaryota; kingdom Metazoa; phylum Chordata; class Mammalia; order Pilosa; family Myrmecophagidae; genus Tamandua; species Tamandua tetradactyla. The sequence continues at coordinate 221,804,437 of NC_135327.1, read as the reverse complement.
CCTAGCTGACCCATAGGCTCATGAGCTAAGTAAATCATTATTACTTTGCACCAGTGAGATTTAGGCTTTTATCATTAAGCATTACCGTGGCAATAGATTACAGATAAAACATTAAATGCAATATAATCTTTCTTTGATTCGTGTCACTTCAGAATTTCATGTCACAATTATTGTTATGAAAAATAAATATCTTTGTCCAGTCATGAAATTAGGGAAAGTTTAGGGATTTGAGCTTAATTTGCACAGACCCTCTTAGCATATGGCCATATACACAAGGATTTGGAGCATGCGGCAGAAGAGGTACATACAGAGTCAGTAAGACAAAAATATTTGACTTTGGGTCAGACTGAACAATATATGGTTGTTCTCTATGTTAAAGTTGCATAAAAATAAACAAATAAAAAAGGCAAAAAAAAAAAAACAAAAAAAAAACCCAAAAGAAAACCCTCTCCTTGTTTTCTTCCATTTTTCTTTTCTCAAAAAAAAAAAAAAAAAAAGTCAGACTTGGATTATTTATTTTGCCCTTTAATGGATAAATATAAGCTATGGTATGCATTTATATAGCCAATGCATAGAATATCAGTGATCTTTGTTTGCAAGCAACAGAAACCAGCTCTGGCTTAGTTAATCAGAAAAGGAATTTATTAGAAACATATTGGGAAGCTCACAGCAAAGGGAAGCCTGGGTGAGCAGTTTGGAAATGCAAAAACAAATTGTTTTAAAATTTGAAGTCCACTCCTCCATTGGTTTCTTAAGGCTGTCTTAACAAATTGCCACAAACTGGATGGCTTAAAACCATAGTAATTTGTGTCTCACAGATCTGGAGGCCATGGCAGGGCTAAGCTGCCTAGGAAGTTCTGAGGGGAGGATCCTTCCTTACCTCTGCTTGGCTTCTGGTGGTTGCTGGCCATCCTTGGCATTTCTTCACCTGGCAGACATATCACTCCAGTCTCTGCATCCATCATCACATGGTCTTCTCACCCTGTGTCCCTGTGTCTTCACATGACCTTCTTTTTTTTTTTTTTTTTTACGTGGGCAGGCACCGGGAATCGAACCTGGGTCCTCGGGCATGGCAGGCAAGCATTCTTACCTGCTGAGCCACCGTGGCCCGCCCACACATGACCTTCTTATAAGGACACCAGTCCTTGGATTTAGAAACCATCTTAATGCAGTATAATCTCATCGTCACTTGACTACATCTGCAAAGACTCTATTTCCAACTAAGATCACTTTCATAGTACCAGGGATAAGATTTCAACATACCTTTTGGGGTACACAATTCAACCCACAACAACCATATATGGCTTCTGTTTTAGTTTTTGACCAATAAGCCCTTTTCTCATTCCCTTTTACTTGCAGGAAGCAAGTTTGGTGAAGGAAAACCTGTTTGAGTAGTTGTCTAAAGATAGCTGGGTAGGAAAATCTGTCCTAATGGTCCCTATGACTAGAGGAGATGGTGATGGTGACACTCACAGCTGCCCAAGTCCTGACTATTGGTCACCAGTGGGGATAAGTACAAATGTGGCCTCAGGATGGACCCAACACCATGAGTTGTAGGACACAGGCAAGCTTCTCGATGCCTTGAGTTCCTTATCTGTAAAATGAGAACAAAAAAGGGTACCTACCTCATGGGGTTGTTTCAGAAAACCTTTGGCACAGAACCACCTGGGGACCCAGTGGGAGGACGAGCTGTTTACTCCTCAGGACGTGTGGAGGTGGAGAAGGATAGAGGGCTCCAGGCCAGGCAAGCTTCCCTCCAACCTTGATTCTGCACAAACGAAATGTGGGACTGGGAGCAATGTACTTACCCTCTCCAAGCCCATTTGCCTCATCTGTGAAACTGAGACAACACCTGCCTTGGAGACTTGTTGGAGGAGTTAGTCTCTGTAGTGTGCTTAGTCCTGCCAGGAATTTAGTGTGTGTACAAGAGTGAGAATTCCTCCCCTCTCCTCAAATGACTGTCAGTGTTTTACCTTCATATAGGTTTAATGGAGAAGAGAAAAGAATTCCAGGTATTTATTTGATCATCCCTTACACCCAGGAGGGCACATCAGTGGGCAACAAGAACAGTCTAGCGCCATCTGCTGGGGAAGCTGTTGTGCCCTGGCAGAGTCTTGCTCCCACCACAACTGCCTCCTCCTCCAAGGTATTCACTTAAAAAAGGCGAAGGAAGGCGAGTCACTAACCAGGTCCATGCCCATCAGAAGCCCGGGTGGGGGCGCCTCCTCCTCCTCCTTCTCTGCTTTCTTCTGATACTGCCTCAAATTTAATTGGAGCTGCCACAGGAAGAAACATAAACTCACACGGGCGTTTCACATTTCCACTTCCATTTCACAGATAGATTTCTCGGTCCAATAGGTGCTTGTAAAACACAGAGGGAACCACTCACGCCGACATCCTGGCCTTTGTACAGACACAGCAGAGAACTTGCCTTAGGCTGGAAACGTTTCTGACATTTTGCAACAATAGTCTTAGTGAAAGTGTTTCAATTTCTGGCTACATCCTAAGTCTCTCCTTCCCCGGTTGAGAGGACTTGGGGAGGGGGCAGTGGTGAGCAGAGGGACTGTCTGCTTTCCTTAAGAAAAGAAAGAAGGGGAGAGAGGGAGAGGGAGAGTGGAAGGGGGAAGGAAAAGGAGAAGGAGAGAGAAAAGAGAGAAAGGAAAGGAGAAGTATATACATACATATCAGGGTTCAAGTTTCCCAGATCAAAATGCAAATTCTGAATATAAAATGTCCAGTTAAACTCCACTCTATACACATGCAAAAGAGTCCCTGAACCTTCACAGAAGCCACATTTTGTAGGAAATCTCCACCCCCACCCCATGCTTTCTCAGTCTCTCACAAGCTTTCTCTTTCTTGGACTGGAATGGAGAGGCTATATCCTCTAGAGTGGGATTTCTTAAAGAGAAGAGTTTAAATCTTGGCAGACATTCATGTAAAAGCAAAGAGTTCTATTCGGGGCGAAACTATTGAGTGCAAAGATAATGGAACTTGGAAATCTGGTTCTGCTTAGCACTTGTGACTTGTTCACAGCCAGAACACATTTTTTTTTTTCGCCTTTAAGTAAAAACAAAACAGTAACTTGCTAAAATGATGGTGTTTTCTCCCTGTGTGCTTCAGATGACAAAGCATCCCTCAGGGCTCACTTTGGTCTGTTGTGACATTTTTATTTCTCTTTACCCTCTGAGTGCTTCACTTCTAAAATTTTCCCTCTCCTGCTTTGTCAGGAAGGAGCAAAGTCTGCGGACAAAGGACCCTGAAGTTTAGTCAATTCCCTATGACTTTGGTGACAAACCAATATTTTAACTCATTTAGAAGATAAGAGTTATTGGGAATGATCTTTGCCTTCTACTCCCAAACTCCCATAATTCGTAATAATAGCTGACCTTTATTAAGTGCACTGAATTTTTACTTTGTGCTGACACTGCTCTCCAGGTGAACAGTTTTAATACTTTTGAGCACCCGGGGATATTAGTCTTTGTTTCCAGATGAATCCAGGAGCCTGGTGCACTGCCCAACAGAGAACTGGTGCTCCGTATGAGTTTGTTGATGAATAAAAATCCCTCATCTTTCGTCAGAGCCCCGTGAGAAGGAAATTTATAGATGAGGAAACTGGGAGTCCAGGATCACGCGGCTACAAAGTAAAGGAGCTAGTGGGGGGCAGACAGGAGAGACTAGGATCTCTGCCACTGCGTGGCGCCATTTTGTTTTCCCTCCACCTGCTCCAGGAACCTAACGCTCCAAAAATGCTGGTCTCTGTGTAACCATGCCACAACACTGGGGTGTTTCTTCTTTGAACTTCACTTATGCCCTCCCACCCCCAATCCATCACTACAACTCCCCCATTGCATTCTCTACTCTCTTCTGCTGGCATCCGTAAAATCCCTTTTATCTTGTAAGGCCCAAGTCTGCCTTGTCTTAGCAGCAGGGTACTCTCCTTACTTCCTTATGCCCATGTGTGCATAACTTTCCTTCAACGCTGACCACATCGGCCTTGATCACCTTTTCTATTGATGAGGATTTTGTCCCTCCAGTTAGGTCACAGGCCCTCAGGGGTATGACAATCTGGGACACCCAACATTGTGCCTTGGTCAAGCATGGTTGTCCAGCAGGGCAGAGGGAGGGACAGCTACTCACTATCCTTGCTCCCACCTTCCCCCTACTATGTACCATTTTAGTCCTTATGTAATGTAAGATCACATCTAAAGGGGCTGGGATTAAATAAAGGCTAAATACAATTGTAGATAATGTGTAGTACAGGAGTGGTAACTCAGTACAGTGATTAAGAGTGTGGACTGCCCTCAGTTTGCTCAGGCTTGAATTTCAGCTGCATTGTACTTATTATCTCTGCCACAGATCATCTCCAAGTTTAGTGCTGTGAGATAGAGCAACATATTTATTTTTTCCTACAGTTTCTGTGGGTCAGGAATTTTGGGAATGGTTTAGCCAGGTGGTTCTGGCTTGTGGTCCTTCTTGTACCAGCCACAGCTGCAGTCTCATCTGAAGGCTTGCCTCGGGCTGGAGAAGCCACTTCCGAGGTGGCTCGCTCATACAGCTGGTAGGCTGGGCTGGCTGCTGCTAAGTGGCCTCAGGCCCTTGCAGTATAGACCTTGCCAAATGCCTTCCACCACATTCTACTACCTGTGCAGACCAAACCTGATTAGACGGTGTGAGGGGGTCTCCAGAAGCACAGAGACCAGGATACAAGGATCACTGGGCAACCACACTCACCACTTATAGCTGCATTACCTTGGACAGAAACTTAACATCTTTAGGCCCAGTTTCCTCATGTATAAAATAGGGATAGTTATTGGTGTCACACCACAATGTAAAGCTGCGGCAAGGATTAAATGAGTCACCACAGGTAGGTGCTTAGTTACCATTCAGTATTAATGCTTATGATTGGAAAATTCAGATTGATCTCAGCATAGCAGAGTAGTGTGTCCTGATGAACCTGAATTCACCTGGAGTTCTTTCTTCCTTACTTCTTCTCCAGCTCTAAGCACCTGCATGTGAGGTAGCGATGGGTGAACATGTCCTCAGCTTAAAGGGATTTTTCCAAAGAGCGTCTTTCAGCATAAGAAGACGCTTTCATAAAGCTGAGGATTTTATTTCCTAATTTTTCTGTTTTCTGGCCAGCTGGTATATTGATCAGAGAGGATTTATTTTTTTTTCCTGAGGCAAGATATCTCGGGCCTCTGTCAATACCTAGACAAGATGAAGGGGCTCTGTGATGAGCTTCCCAGAAAACTGAGTGAATATCACTTGCTCCAATTGGGGCCGTTGGCTGAGGATCCATCTGAGGGAGAAAAATGATCAAATGGAAAGGTAATCCTATGTTTATTCAGGAGAAGAAATATTATTCATTCATTGATGAACTATTTTGTAAGCATCATCCATAGACCAGGCTTTCTGTTAAATCTAGGGAAATAATGGGGATCTTAAAAGAAGACAAACGAAGAGCTCCTGACCCCACAGAGCTCACGGCATATTCTGACGAAGCAGAATTAGAGTGTACAAGTCCTGTTACTCCAAGGAGAAGTCCTACAATGGGGGGGAGGGGAGGAGGGTGACCATATGACCTGGTTTGCCAAGGACAGTTCCAATTTATGCCGGTATCACAACATAATTATTAATAGCGTCCCAGTTCACCCCCCAAAGAATCCTGGTTTTGAAGATAGACCAGTAGTTCACCCCAATAATAGGAAACTCAACTTACTCAGGAGAGTTGGGAAGGCGTCTCTGAAGATGTGATCAATGTGTTGAGATTTGCAGGAAGGAAATAATTCACAGACAAGGGGGTAGGATGAGGGGACACTAAAGCAGATAATGCAGCATGTGTAAAGGCCTTTTAATGGGAAGAATCACAGAATGTTCAAGAAGCCAAAAGCCTAGCGTGGCTGGAGCCCAGGGAGCAAGGACGTGCAGTTCTTAAAATGAGGTTGCAGGGGCCGGCCATACCATGCAGAGACTTGCAAGCCAGGTTAAGGGCTTGGGGTTATTGTGTATCAAATTGAGTATTATAAATTAAAGAGTGTTTTAATCAAAGAAATGACATAATCATACTGAGTTTTAAAGAATCATTCTAGTTCTAATGTGGAAAATAGAAAAGAAGGGGGCATGACTGAGAGCAGATTAAGGTAAAGATAGAGAAGTGAGGAAATTCAAGAGACATTCAGGATGTAAAAACTGATCCATTATGTAATGGTTTGGAAATAGGAGATAGGGAAGAGGGGGTTTCAAGAATAACTCTGAGACTTCTGGTTTACACAATGGATTCGTTTAGAGAGAGAGGAAACACTTAAAGAGTACTAGGTAAAGGAGAAGAAATGTTTGATTCTCCACATAGTGAGTTCCAGGTCTCTTTGAGATATCCAAGAGGCAGTTAGATACGTGAGTCTGAGTTCAGAGTAGACTCCTGACTGCGATGGAGCATGCAGGTCTTCTGTGAATTTAGGATGGTAAGGCGTGAGACAGTCTGGGGAGAGAAGTGGCCCTAGGATGGAGCTTTGAGGAACAACAACATTAAAAATGTGGTAGAGGAAGAAGAGACAGCAAAGGAAGCACAGGCATACCTTGGAGATATTGTGGGTTCAGTTCCAGACCACCTCAATAAAGTGAAAATCACAATAAAATGAGTCATGTGAATTTTTTTTTTGTTTCTTAGTGTAAATTTAAAACTTACATTTACACTATACCATAGTCTATTAAGTGCACAATAGCATGATGGCCAAAGAAACATTATGCATACCTTAATTAAAATATTTTATTGCTAAAAATTACTAACCATCATCTGGACCTTTAGTGAATCATAATCGTTCTGCTGGTAGAGGGTCTTGCCTCAATGTACCAACATTGGCTGATGAGGGTGGTTGTTGCTGAAAGCTGGGATGGCAATTTCTTCAAATAAGGCAGCAATCAAGCTTGCTGCAAAGATTGACTCTTCCTTTTATGAAAGATTGTTCCATACATGGGATGTTCTTTGGTAGCATTTTACCCACAGGAGGACTTTCAAGATTGGAGTCAATCTTCTCAAACCCTGTCACTGCTGTATCAACTAAGTTTGTGGAATATTTTAATCCTTTGTTGTCATTTCAACAATGTTCACAGCATCTTTGACAGGAGTAGTCTCCATCCCAAGAGACCACTTTCTATGCTCATCCAGATGTGACAGCAGTTCAGTCACATGTGGGGCCCCACTTCCGGTTCTAGTTCTCCTGCTAATATTTCCATCACAGCTGCAGTCACTTCCTCCACTGAAACCTTGGGCCCCTCAAAGTCAGCCATGAGGGTTGGAATCAACCATTGGTTCCAAACTCCTTCTAATGTTCATATTGCGGCCTCCTCTCATGACTCATGAATGTTCTTAATGACATCTAGAATGGTGAATACTTTCCAGTATTTCAATTGAAATTGAGATTTACTTTGCCCACATTCATGAGAAGAATCATTGTCTATGGCAACTAAATCCTTACAAAGACTCATTCCTTTGCTTGAACATTTAGAGGCCACTGTAGGGTTATCAATAGGCCCAATTTCAATATTGCCATGTCTTGGGGAATAGGGTGGCCTGAGGAGAGGGAGAAAGATGGGGAAATAAATGGCCAGTTCCTGGAGCAGTCAGAATACACACACATTTATCGATTAAGTTCTCCACTTTTATAAGAATGATTCTTTGTGCCCCCCAACAATTGTAACATCAAAGATCAATAATCACAGATCAGCCTAACAGATAAGATAAGGATAAAAATGTTTCAAATATTGTGAGAATTACCAAAATGTGACCTAGAGATACGAAGTGAGCACATGCTGTTGGAAAAATAACTCCAATCGATTCAGGGTTGCCACAAACCTTCAATTTATAAAAATTATACACTGCATTACAAAAAATATGGTATCTGGGGTGGTACAATTGTGGCTCAGTGGCAAAATTCTTGCCTGCCATGCTGGAGACCCAGGTTCAGTTCCCTGAGCCTGTCTATGCCAAAAAAAAGAGAGTGATATCTGCATAGCACAATTAAACAAAGTATGCCAGTATAAGGAATGACAGAGTGGTATGAAGAAACCAGTAGAACAAGGCATCATGAAGCCAATGGGAGAAAGTAAAGAAGGAGAGCTTCCAACAGCGGTGAAAGTGATCAAGAGATGCTTTTAGTGTGATGTGCTTAGAAAAACATAGTGAGCCACAGCCTTAGCCAAGTTCCACCCAGAAAAGGAATGCAGTATACCCACAGTTAGCCATGATACTGTGAAAACAGACTGGATAAAGGAACTGAGAGGCTAAGGAGAGAGCTAGCTTGAAAAGTAATTCATTAGCGCTTTGTCTAGCATCTAGATTTTTCTTAACTATAAGGATTTTAAGCACAACCATATCAAAGCAAAACCTAAGCTCTCCCCTTCGTCTGTTCAGTCTGACCTGTCCATATGGAGGGAGAGGAGTGTTTAATTATAGTATGAAATAGAATCTTCACTACTCTGATCAGGAAAGATGTGTGATTCTGATTTAAAACTGGGTTTCCTTGCAACCTGATTACTTGGCAAATAATTTCAAAAAATATTTTCAAAATAGTGTCATCACTACACCTCGTGAAAACTGAACACTCTGTAACTAAAATACATTCTCTCTACTACTTAGTTCATGGTGGTCACTGCAGATTTCTTGTCTTTGGGAGAGCAGCACAGACTATAGATCATTCCTTGGTGATTCATTGTCCACCCAGGAAACCACTGATTAACCACATCGAAATCTGACGGATCCTTTACAGAAACCAAACATAAAGAAACACACACGTCCATGTGCATGCTCAACAATAAAAGTTTATCTTGCTCTTGCAAGATACTTCCCTAAAATGTTATGTGTTCATCAAATTTTGTAAACTGAGTAATATTTTTTCCCCTTGACTTCACATTCTCCATTCAGAGATAGTTTATCTTGATTTATTTCCAAATGGCAATGGATCCTAAAATTTTGGAGAAAAATTAATGCCTTTGTTTCTTCTCTTCCCCCATCCCAATTTTTTTGTAAAGAATTTAATGTTCTAAAACACTTAAAGCCATTAGAAAGTTACTATGGGAGAAGAATCCCTTCACAACCTTGTTAATTCATGGGTCTTCTGAGGCCCTAAGGCCCTGTACAGGCTCAGAGGACAATGTGCTGGAGATAGAAGTATAAACCAGGAGACCTTTGACTTAAGGTTCTTGCTAAATTTATGATGAGGATAGAAATGAGACTTCCCATCTGCTTTGATTAGCTTACGCAAAATTTTTCCTTCTAGCCCTGGCTTTATGTTGGAATTAATAAAAAGCATTTCTCAAAGACACATACCCACTATAGTGTAATCACAAACATTGGAAGAGTGCCAAAGTGAAAGAGAGGAGTTAGAAAGTAGCAAAGTGAAATTGAAACTTGAGCCTTAATTCACCTTTTCATGGTGAGACACTGGATAAAATAATCAGGGGCTCTTACAAAGTTGGGTGGGAAAGCTACAAATGATGGGTTAGTTCCTTTTCTTTTGTACATGAAATGGAAAACTGGCCCCAGCTTAAAGGCAGTTGGTGCCATAGGTGAACTAAAGACAATTTCAGCTCAGACTCAGCATGCATACATTTAGAAATTGAAATTTTTTGATGAATTTTGTGAGTGTGTGGATTATAACTAGGGAAGTAATAGTTAATATCTATGTAAGTTCTTTTTTCCAAAGAAAAAGAGGATTAGGATATCAGTCACGGGGTCACTTATCATAGGTTGCATTTTTTAAAATTCAATCTGGTCCAACTTCCCCTGGAAAATGAAAGAAGTTTTTAAGTAATCATGTTGTAAGTAAAGGTCGAATGAAAAACTATTACCTTGGGACGTTAGTGTTCTAAGGCCCTTTCAATATTGTATGCCAGTTCCTGAAGAATTTCTCAAACTCTCATTCTGGAGGTTTTCCATCTAATCCCCCTGGCACAGGATAAAGGAGGCTGTGAATTCCTCAACACTTCTAGTGAAAAGTGGATGCTGTGCTCCTTCCCCTTGAGTCTGGAAGATTATGTGACTATGAGAGACAGAGCATGGTGGAAGTGACATGGTGCCCATTTTCAAGCCCAGGACTTAAAAGGCTGGCAGCTTCCACCTTCTCTTGCAGCTGGGGGCTGCCATGTACACAGTCTAACTGTATTGCTGGAGAACCTGCACGGAGGTGCTTCAATCCCATGTGAAGGGAAAGGAGACCCAGCTGGCCCAGCCTTCCTGACTGCTCTGCCAAGGCGCTATCTTGGCACCCCCAGCCCAGCCACCCTGCACGGGGCACCACTGGGCACACCCCATCAGTACCACACGAAACAGAAGAGTCACCCAGGCAAGCTCTGAAGGATTTCTGACCCACAGATTGTGAGGATAAATAAAATGATTCTGGTCAATAAGGGCATTTGAACCATCAGAAGAGAGAGAGAGAGAGGGAGAGAGAGAGAGAGAGTGTTTTCCTGTATCAGGAACTCCTTTCCAAGACCCATGACTCATTTATGAGCCACCTGCAGATTACAATCTACAGCACAAATTCCAGGCAGTATTGGGGCATCTAAATTTGATTAGGCAGACAAAAATTTCCTATTTAAATTCTTATCTGGTTTTGAAAACTTTCTCATAGACGACTTGAGAACAGATGCCATTCATTCTTACTGAACTTTGCTCCACTGATCACAATCACAGATCCTGCCAGCAAGCCCAGTGGATTAGAACAAGTCATCATTTTTAATAGGCTATTTCAGGAGTAATATATTAGATTTGTAGAAACCTCATTTCAGAACATCGAGGGCAATTTTATTGAGGAAATGTGAGAACTCAGCTCGTCTACTTCTGTAAGAACGTGAAGGTATCTGATGGCTGAAATTACAAATTGATTCGATATACATCATACCTGGAGATATAGCTCTTCTGTCTAAGCTAAATCAATAGTTACACTCAGTCTTTGCTCTGTGCATAGCATACTCTCTATGAACAAACTCCAGTTTATCTAAAATTGTCTGGTACTGGGATGTTCTGGTTATTCAAACATTTTCCCTAATTGAGAATTCCTAACCATACTATACAATAACTTAGCAATTTTCAAAGAATTACAAGTAAATGAAATTCCTATAACATCTACTAAAACCCATTGTTTTCTTATCTAATTCTAAAAGCCCTTGTATTTCCATTGATGAAGAAAGCATGCAGACCTGGGAACTGGGGAGTCTGCATTCCTTCTCTCCCATTCCAGCTTTCAGGGTCTCTGGGAAGAATTTATCTCCCTGCCCATGCCTTAGCAAGTGGTTGATTTATCATTTCTCATCTGTCTTTACAAAAGTAGAACTCAGAAAAATCCATCTTCTTGTTTGGACTTTACTGGTATTCAAAATTGGTGTAAATAAGCATTTCCTGCCCATAAATCTATACCTATTCCTTGGAAAGAACGTTTTCTGTTAAGATTCTAGAAATGGTGAGATGTATTCTCATGGGGGTCTTGAATGAATAGTTCAAAGACATCTTGGCAGGAGCAAAGGAGCTTATAGGGAAGTAAACAGAAAAACCACTCACATGGCAGTATTAAGAATGAAGCTACAGGGCTGGCCACAGTGGCTCAGCAGGTAAGAGTGCTTGCCTCCCATGCCTGAGGACCTGGGTTCGATTCCCGGTTCCTGCCCATATTAAAAAAAAAAAAAAAGAATGAAGCTACAGTGAGAGCAGAGCTAGTAAAATTGAATGCCTAACGCTTTGTTGCCATGCAAAGGGACTGTGGTCTCCTCCCCTTCCCAGAGTGCAGTGCTTTCCCCAAGTTGGTTGGTATTTAATCTGTAATTTCTAAGCCCTGTCTCCACTATCAGGAAACTTATGCTGACTGAATTGGGGAGTTCGGCAGGAGGCACATAACTTCCTCCAGCTCTTATTTTTTCATTTTAATTCCAGTGACAGAGTCATAACATGGCTTGTTCCAGTGTGCAGCCTCCTAACAGGGAAAGCCCAGTGAAACCAAGCCCCAGAGGCAACATTGATTTGAAGGTTTGCTTTCCACCCAATTAAAAATCAACCCATGACTGCTGTAGGGATGGGCTGCTCGGTCCAGCTGGCAGGGAAGCTCTCCCTGTCCTCCCGCCAAGTGAAGGCTACCTTTGAGGGTGGAGGGGAGCTCTGTGGCGCCCTACAAGCACCCACAGCCAGCTCCAGGCAGCACATGGGGTTCCTCACTGAAGTGTTGAAGTCTTACTCTCCATGGTTGGCATAAGGAACTCCGACTTCCTAACCCACCTGGGCCTTCTGCTTGCAAATAGCTTTCAAAAAACCAAACAATTCCTTTTCATGAGTAGACCCTTTATACAGAGAAACAATTCTATCGTTATCGAGCCAAATCCTCCATTAGAGCAACTGCAATCATGAAACACGATGAATGGCTGTTCGGTTTGCTGAACCCTCATTGCCAGTTCCTTGTTGTGAACACAATTAGTGGAATAAGGTTCCTAGGGAGCAAACCCCTTCCCCAACCGAGTGAAGCTTTCTTCTCAAGTATGAATGAATAAATAGGTAAGCATCATCTAATTGTTTATGTTCACCAGAAGACTGAGTTCATCAGCTAACTAAAGACCTGGCATTTACAGCTTGAACTTTCGGGTTACTGGATACACACTGTCATTCATTACTTCATTTGACAAATGTTGGGTGTGTGCTAAACACTGCTCAGTGCTAAGGGCTGAAGACATAGCATGGAAGTAGACAGGGGTGGATCCTGCCCGCAGGGAGCTCACCCCAGAAGGGGAAGCCACGTTAGAGGTGTTATTACACAAATTGTAGCTTACCATGTGAGAAGTGTGGGGTTATGGAGACAGAGTCCAGTGAGAGTACAAAACAGGGGGATGAACCAGGGAAGGAGGCAGGATGGGGTGGGGGTGTACAGTAGGCTTCCCAGGGAAGAGGCATCTAAGTGATGGGAAGGGCACTCTGGGCCAAAGGCAGCACCTGGGAAAGCCCAAGGGTGGGGTGGAGCTCCAACAATGGGGCAGGCAGACAGGGCTTTCCTCCCCCCCATCCCCGAGGACTTTCCAGACAATTAAAAAAGTTTGGGGTTTTATGCTAATGACATTGGGAGCCACTAACGCTTTTAAGCAGTGATGCGATGTGATCAGGTGGGAACAGATTTCTGGGCTGCTCTGTGGAGAATACACCAGATGAACCAAGAGATTCATGCAGAGAGAGCAGTTAAGAGGCTCCTACAGAATCCTGGGGCGAGACGCTGGAGGCCAGGGACAGACAGGAGCTGGGATAGCTCCACGCCCTCACCAGACAGGAGCTGGGATAGCTCCACGCCCTCACCAGGCCCACGGGTCAGCTCGTCACCTCCCTTTGAAGTGGAAACCAGTCCTGAGAAGGGATGGTGGGAAACCTGTCCCAAGTCCGGCCATTCATTCACCTAGTGTTTATGCACCCCATCGGGCAGCTGTGAGTAGGAGGGAAAGTGGAGCACCCTCTTCACAGGTGCTCGTTTGAGGGTCAGTTGTGTTAAATGTGTTAGTCCCCTGGGGTCCTCAGCCTCAGTCCTTTCCCTGCCCCTCATTACATGCAGGAAGAAGCTTGAATACAATCCTCATGGTTTTCCCTACATTTCCTAAATTCAGCATTTTCTTGTTTCTCTCCTCCTCTTTTACGGATTTGATATCAATTTTATTCCACATTTCCCCCAAAAAATATCATTTGAGAAACAAAATGCTAAAAGTTGAAAAAGTATATTAAAAAAATTCCCTTTTCCCAGAGAGCGACCCCTCAGTGGTCCAAATGTGAGGTATTTGCTAATTTAGCATTTGCTCTGTGCCAGAAATTGTGCTGTGTGCTTTGTGTAGATGAAGTCTCTCATGTTATCTTCTTAGCATTAGGAAATACTGTGGTTATCCCCATTTTATTGTTGAGAAAACTGAGGCCCCAGAACACTTATGTAATTTGTAGAGGGCTACAGAGCAAGGCAAGCTGGGACTCCTCAACCTCAGTTCTCTGGTTCCAGTGCCATGTGCTAACTATGTGCTCGTGGCTTCTCCAGACCAGCTGATGTGGGTCTCCTCTTATTCCAGCCTTTATAGGGCCACTGCCTCCAAACCTAAGCTTAAAACCTCACAACCAGGCACCCAGATCCATCGGAATAAAATCCATGTGGATTCTGCCAACCCCTCTGCTGCTTTCCCTGCGCATTGAGGGCCAGTGGCTGTTGCTGTTCTAGGAAGGGGCTCTGCCCTGGCTTCCTCTGCTGGTCTGGTAGCCAAGCCTTCCACGCTGCACCCTCTGTGGGCCACAAGGGAACACTGCTGTGTCCTTCTAGAATTCCCACAGAAGTTTCTCCCTGCAACAGGGAAGAAATGGAATCCTCTTGGACATCAGAAGACTTGGCCTTTTATTTTCATTTTCTCACCTGGGAGAGAACTTGGGACACTATATTAGACTCAGTTCTTGCGACGTTAGGGACTGAGAAAATAACAAGAAGTCCATTTCTCTGAGCATAATTGCCACTGCTGTCGGGAATCCAATTTATAACCCCAGGGAAATCTGGTTTCAATCCCTAGCACCTTCCTGGGAGACTGGGTGGCTTGGTTAATAAAGCTGATCTCTCACTTCTGGAATTGGATTGCACTCTCAAACTGAAACACGTCTGCATTTAATTTCGATGGGCTCGTGCATTCTGGCTGTGCTCTCTGATGAGAAATGGGCTTAACACACTTTATGAAACACTGACTGAGGAGCAGAAAGGGGCATTATGGCTAGTTTTGAGGATTTGAACTGTCACATCTGACTGGGCACATGCCAAAGGGAGAGTGGGGCAGTTGTGGTTAATATGGTGTTTTACAAACAGCCATAAAAATAGAGGTACATTTAGCCAGATAGTTTTCTCTTTTCTTACATATCTAGGACATAAGCCAGGAAATCAGCAGAGAGTCAGGGTGATTATTGATATTAAGCAGCTCAGAATACCTCCTTCTCCCTCTTTCTTTCTCTTTCTGCCAGATGAAGACAGAGGTGGGTCAGAGGAGGTTGCTTCTGGATGACTCAAAAATCTTGGTGTGAATTAGTGTAATTTTTCATATGAACAGAATGAATTAAGAAGTTATGACCATCTCCAATAATGTTAAAAAATACATCTGACAAAATTCATCAACCATCCACATTAACAAATTATGAAATAGGGATTGAGAAAATTTTCCTAACATAAATATTCCTCGCCCCAAAGCCTGCATCTTACTTAGTGGGGAAACACTGGGGGATTCCCCACTAAGTCAATTATAGAATGAGAATGGTCTCTCTCTCCATTACTGCTTAACCCTGTATTGAAGGTATCAGCAAATGCAATCTGACAAGAGAAAGCAATTGAAGGATTAAGAATTGGAAAGAAAGGGATAAGACTATCCCTCTTTGCAGATGGCATGATTACATATCTGGAAAAACCAAAAGAATCAATGGAAAAACTAAAAATTTTGGTAAAGAGTCACCACTATACTAAATATAATTCTTACCTACAGAAATCAGAGTCATCCATATATAAAAATATGAACAAAAACTAGTTCAAAAAATAAAATAAAAGAAACCCCATTTAAAATAGCAAAATTACAAAATACAAAGGTATAAACTGAACAACAAATGGGCAAAAGTTATATGAGGAAATGTATAAAACACTTCTGAAAATTGCAAAAGTAAACTTGAATAAATGGTAAGATAGAAAGACCCAGCAGATGTCATTTCTTCTTCTGTTAATTTGTATATTTCATGTGATCCAAAGGAAAATTTCATCTTTTTTTTTTCTTGGAGCTAGACAAGTTGATTTTAAAGCCCATTTCAGAGGATAAATAAAGAAGGAAAAAAGAGGGAGGCCTAGTGTGATAGTTTGGTTCAGGTGTCAACTTGACCAGATGATGGTGCCCAGTTGTTCTGTTGCTGTGGACTTACATCATCAGCACATGAGTTCCATCTATGGCTGATTATATCTGCGGTCAGCTAAGGGATTACCTTCTGCAATGGGTGATGGTTAATTTGGTCAACCGAAGGCTTAAAAGGAGGAGTCAGAAGAGAGAGAAGCAGCTTAGCACAGCTCAGCTCAGTGCTCAGAGTTGATATAGACCCAGATATTTTCAGATGCAGAGAGAAAATGCCCTGGGGGAAGCTGTTTGTACCCAGAAGCTGGGAGAGAAGCCCAGCAGATGTTGCCATGTGCCTTCCCATGTGACAGAAGGATCCCAATGAAACCTGGCTGCCTTTCCTCTGAAACACTGTAAATTTGTAACTAAATACATTCCATTTATAAAAGCCAATCCATTCCTGGTGTATTGCATTTTCACAGCTTTAGCAAACTAAAACACCTAGACTGACATGGTGTGAAAATTTATTTTAAAGTCACTATAGCAGTTGGTTTTGATGTTTGAAAAGATAGGCAGACAGAAGGAACCAGGCAGAAAATACAGAAATAGATACAAGTGCATATGGAAAGGCAGAATCTCAAATCAGTGAAGGGAAAAGGATTTTTTAATATATGACTAACTGGATAACAACATGGAAAAATATAAAATTTAAATCTTTCCTATACCATAAACCAGGATAAATTCCCAATGGATTAGAGATCTAAATGTAAAAAATAAAATCACTTGAGTACTTAAAGAAAACATGGGGTGATTCTTTTTTTCATAAGCAGTTTTATTGACATATATTCACATATCAAACAATCCATCTAAAATATACAATCAATGGCTCACAGTATAATCACAGAGTAGTATATTCATCACCACGATCAATTTTAGAACATTTTCATTACTCCAAAAAGAAAAACTCTATATTCCTTTTACCCCCTTATTATTGACACTAAGCATTGGTGTGGTACATTTGTCAAAACCCATGAAAGAGGGCATTGTCCTGTGTCTCATGGAGAGGCAGGTGGGGCAATCCTCTAATGGACGCTTCCTGGGAAGCTTTGCTAATTTACAGCAGCTGGACAATGTTCCTCATTAATATCCGTCAGGATAATTGTCACATCATTTCACTGTGGTGGCAGGGATTCAGCTCTGGAATTCTATCTAGAAAAAGCATCTGGATCCTAGTCTTTCAATGGCTTCGAGATTGAAGTCCTTGCTCTTGAGCCGAGCGGGCTGTCCCTGCCCATCAGAATGTACCATCGGGCATTTAACTATGATGATCCCCTCAAGGCACCCGCACCCATGACTCCTCCTCCCATCAGACATGGGCAGCATCCCCTGGAAGCCAGCGATTTTAGAGTGCAAGTATCAGCACCTTGCCAAGGTAGAGGAAGGAGAGGCCAGTGCATCCTCCTCTGCTGTGTCCCCATCACCAGCCGCTGACAATGTGGACAAGGTCCCAGTGGTGAAGGCTGAAGCTACCCATGTCATCATGAGTTCTTTGATCACAAAACAGACCCAGGAGAACATTCAGAGTTTTGAGAAATAGGCAGGGCTGAGAAGTGCCCTCAGCCCTGAGTGCCAACACACCTCATGAGGGCCTTATCACCGAGGCACCAAATACCTTTGAATGGCAGAAGCACTCCACAAACTAAAGCTACAGAGTGGAGAGATAATAAAAGAAGAAAAGCAGCCTGCATCAGCCCAGTCTACTCCAAGCAGTATCTCCCAGAGGCTGGTTCACTTTTGGTTCTTCCACAGCTTTAACCTGACCCACGTTCTAGTATCATGGATTCCGGAAGTGAAAATAAGGCTAGAAACTCATCAGAAAAATGGAGCCTTTTAGGACCAAGATCCTGCCAGAAGTCTGATTCAGGAAGCTTTGCCACTCAGGCTCATAGAGGAGCTAAGACGCTGTTTCCAATGGAACTGATCCATTGTTTAGTTTAAGCCACCCAGACGGCTGAGGACCAGCAGTCTTCCAGCCACCCAAGATGGACATGCCAGCGATGGAAGGGAAGAAACCGTCAGCGTGGACCCATAATCTCAAACTCCGTGACTTGAATGTTCTCACACCCACTGGGTTCGAGAGTGCTTTCTATTCCATGGGCTTTGCATAGAGGGTATCTTGCTCCCCACTCCCCCCTTTACACCGTGGCTCTGACATAGGAAAGGTCTACTTTTAAAAAACTTTTTAAACTGAAGCTAGAGCTGGAGACATAACTGGCTTTGGAAAAACATTAGTATGAGGCTTGTCTGTACTGTGTGGAAGAAGACATTTTGTATTGCTTTAGCTTGAAGTTAGATTGAGTAATGTCAGCGTTGATGTATTGGGGCCCTCATTACCTATTCTTGTATCATTTACCCTGAATAAGAACTTGAATTATTGCTTACAAGAAAAATAAGAAATACAGGCTTCTTGATTCCTTTGCCATTAGCAATGTGAACACTGACAAATCATGGACTAGTAGTGCTCATTGACTAATTTAAATAACCTTGGCCCTCCTGATGCTGTAGTGGTCCTGTGCTCTGGCCTTGTGCTGAGAGGGACCTAAGATCTCTTTGAGATCTCAGTGTAGGTAAAAGCCAGACCTGGCAGGGTCCCCTCTTCCTACTGTTGAAATTGGACTCTCCTTCCTTTTTGGGAGACCTGATGAGTCATTGCATCCTGCAACCAGTGCTTCTTCCTGTAGTACCTCTTGGGTGCTGCTGGAGAGTTGTTTCCCTTTGATGTGTCATACAGCAAACACTAGGTCTTACATATCCTTTTTTGCACTTTAAAGTCAGATTAATATAACTCCAATTTGGTTGAAAGCGTACTAAATGAAAAAAATTCAGTGTACTGAATGGATGTCTAAGCTTTTTTAAAGTCAAGACGATGGTAACCACAGTTAGAGTCATCTTGAGGATTATATGAAACTACTGCCATCCTATTTTGATTTCCTCATTCAGCCCAGGACCTGAAGACATTTTTTTCTGGGGCATGGAGGAAATTAAGATTTTCTACACAAAAGCATTTTTTCCCAAAATAAGTCTCATACTTTTATGTATATACCTTATTGACGAGAGGAAAGAGGGAACCTGCCTTGTTATTTCTCCCCACTGTTACATATTCAGTCATTGTCTTGAACCCTGTATCAAATACCTGCTGTTTTGTGTTGGATATTATCTTGTCCACATAAGGAGCTGACTTTTCCATAGAGAGATCCTGGAATCTAGGATGATCAGAACAATTAATTTATTTGCATCTTCTGTTATGCTTGTTTTGACAATAAAAATTCTTACTGCTTTCTCAAAAAAAATGATGAAAGAATATTAAAATATTACTTCTATACAGCATTAAGTGTCAGCTCCCCATTCTCTACCCTCTTTCTCTCTCTTGGTAACCTGCATTCTAGATTTTAACTCTGTGAGTATGCTTATTATAATTAGGTCACATGGATGAGATCACGCAATATTTGTCCTTTTGTTTCTGTCTTATGTCACTCAACATAATGTCTTCAAGATTCACCCATGTAATAGCATGCATCAGGACTTCATTCCTTCTTACAGATGAATCATGTAATGTGGTACATGTTATATGTGGTACATGCACACATATACCACTTTTGTTTATCCATTCTTTGGTTGATGGACAACTGGGTTGCTTCCATCCTTTGGCAATTGCAAATAATGCCTTATGAACATCAGTGTTCAAATGTTAGTTCACGTCCCTGCTTTCAGTTCTTCCGGTTATATATCTAGTAGCGGCATTGTTGGATCATATGGCAATTCTAGACTTAGTTTCCTGAGGAGCTGCCAGATTGTCTTCTGCAGTGGCTGAACCATTTTTAATTCCCACTGGTGGTGAATGAATGTTTCTATTTCTCCATGTCCTCTCCAACACTCGTAGTTTTCTGCTTTTTTAAACAGTGGGCACTCTAGTAGGTGTGAAATGATATCTCATTTTAGTTTTGATTTGCATCTCCCTAATAGCTAGTGACCTTGAGCATCTTTTTGTGTGCTTTTTAGCCCTTTGTATTTCCTCTTTGGAAAAAATATCTATTGCCCATTTTAAAATAGAGTTGTCTTTTTATCGTTGAGTTGTAGGATTTCTTTATATATTCTGGATATTAAACCCTAATTGGATATGTGGTTTCCAAATATTTCCTCCCATTGAGTAGGCTCCTTTTCACTTTCTTGACAACATCCTTTGAAGCACAAAAGTATTTAATTTTAAGAAGGTTCCATTTATCTCTTTTTTCTTTCACTGCTTGTACTTGAGGTGTAAATTCTAAGAAACCATTGCCTAGCACAAGATCTTGAAGATGCTTTGCTACATTTTCTAGGAGCTTTATGGTCCTAACTCTCATATTTAGGTCTTTGATCCATTTTGAATTAATTTTTGTATAAGATGTGAGATGGCAGTCCTCTTTCATTCCTTAGGATATGTATACCCAGTTGTTGAAGAGACTGTTCTGTCCTAGTTGAGTAGATTTTTCAGCTTTGTTAAAACTCAGTTACCATAGATGTGAAGGTCTATTTTTGAGCTCTCGATTCAATTCCATTGGCCAATATATCTATCTTTATTATACTAGTACTATGCTGTTTTGACCACTGTAGCTTTGTAATATGCTTTCAAGTCAGGAAATGTGAGTCCTCTCATTTCTTTCTTCTTTTTCAAGATGTTTTTGACTGCTTTGGGGCCCTTACCCTCCAAATAAGTTTGATAACTGGATTTTCCATTTCTGCCAAATAGGCTGTTGGAATTTTGATTGGGATTGTATTGAAGTTGTAAATCTATTTGGGTAGAATTGACATTTTAACGACATTTAGTCTCTCAATCCATGAATATGGACTATCCTTCCATTTGTTTAGGTATTCTTTGATTTCTTTTATTGATGCTTTGTAGTTTTCTGTGTGTGGATCTTTTGCATCCTTGGTTAAGTTTGTTCCTAGATATTTGATTTTTTAAGTTGTTATTGTGAATGGGCTTTTTTTCTTGATTTCCTCCTCAGATTGTTCACTACCAGTGTATAGAAACACTATTGATTTTGCATATTGATCTTGTAGCCCACCACTTTGCTGAACTCATTTATTGGCTCTAGGAGCTCTGTTGTAGTTTTTTGGACTTCATGTATAAAGGATTTTATCATCCGCAAACAGTGAAAGTTTTACTTCATCCTTTCCAATTTGTGTGTTTTTAGTTATTTTTTTATTGCCTAGATGCCCAGACAAGAACTTGCAGGACAGTATTGGAGAACATGATGACAGTGGGCTACTTGTCTTGTTTCTGATCTTAAAGGGAATGCTTTCAGTCTTTCAGCTGGTTTTTTCACACATGTCCTATATCAGATTGAGAAGGGATGCTGGATTTTGTGAAATGCATTTTCTGTATCAACTGAGGTGACGATGTATTTTTTCCCTTCATTCTGTTAATATGGTGCATTACATTAATTGATTTTCATATGTTGAACCACCTTTGAACACCTGGGATAAATCCCACTTATCTTGGTGTACAATTCTTTTCATGTGCTGTTAAGTATGGTTTGCTAGCATTTTGTTGAGGAATTTTGCATCTGTATTCATTAGGGAAATTGATCTGTAATTTTCTTGTAGTATCGTCATCTGGCTTTGCTATTAGATTGATGATGGCCTCGTAGAATAAGTTAGAAGAGTGTTCCCCCTGCATTCAATTTTTTGGAGAAGTTTGAGTGGGAGAATTCTTTTATAATCCCTGAGAAGGAAAAAGCCTTCTAACTCTGCTCAATATCAAACAGCAAGAAAAAAGATGAATGCATTTGACCACAGTAAAATAAAAATAGGATTTTTGCATAGCAAAAAACAACAACAACAACAAGTGAAATACCAGTAATAGTAAAACCACATAGTGAAGTAAAAAGACAAAAGTGAACCAGGAAAAAAGTGTTTGTAACTTATTGCAGAAAAGTGCTAAAATTCCTAATATATAAATACTTTCTAAAACTTGATATGAAGACCAACAACCCAACAGAAAAATGACAAGAGATTCACATAAAAATAAATGCAAGTTTCTCCGAAAAATTAAAAAATTCCGGATCTAGTGCAGAAAAATGTGCGTGAACCTGGTGCTTCTAATGTTGGTCATCAAAATCTACTGGAATCATATCAAAATGAAAAAGAGGAAAAAAAGAAGCAGAAAGGAGTCAACTTGAAGGGCCCATCAATGATCAAAGATCATGCAATTTGAGCATCCAAAAAGAGCAATAACTGCAAAAGATTGAAACACATGAACCATATAACAATCTGTCATAGTACTCTAAGAGAAAACTCATCGATCACCTTAGCTGTTAGGACATCAACTCATTCTGAAAATTCATACAGGAAAAGAAGGAGGTATTTATCTTGCCATTCCTGTGAGAACTATGTTTCAATATAATGAAAGAGTCGATGGAAGAAATTTCTTCTTTGGAGTAGAATTATTGCTAATGAATGCAGAAGGAATGATAGAATTAGAAAAATCACTATTTTTCAACCCTAATGAAATAACAGATCTAACCAACAATCACAATGGCTGCTATATCATCATTAGGTGAAATAACAATGGGCAATTTTGTAATAGATGGATGGGTTGATACCTGAATCCCTGATCTAAACACTACTAAAATGGGACATTCAGGTATAGTGCACATTCTGATGTAATGCATTAAGAAACACCCTGCACCAACTGTGGGGTACTCGGTCTTTCTTCTTCTTCTTCTTTTTTTTTTTTCAGTTAACCATCTTAAGATAAATCTAAACACTCAGTCTTTTTCTTGAAGTATATTTTACTAAACATCATTAACTACATTAAATGCTCTTGTATTTCACTTTTTATCACACAGATCAACTTTTTAAACACTAATTTATTGTGCCTTCTTTCCTAAATTGTTAAGTTCCATGTAAACAAGGACAGCATGTATCCTGTATACTACTGAATCCTTGGTGCCTACATAATATTAGCACACAGCAATGCTTAATAAATATTTGTTGAGTGAATGAAATTGGTCTCTCAATATATTCTTTCAAAAAGAGCTTTGATTTAGTGAGTTTAGGGAAAGTTGCTTATTATGCTATCCTCTTGGATTCATTGTTGTACATCCGCAGATGAAATCTCCAAGAATCCTGCATTAAAGAAATCTTTTGAAAGTTGGTTGTACAGTATTTCTCAAATTAAATTGGCCAGAGAACCACTCCCCTTCCTTCCCTTTGGGAAACATCTGTTAGTATTCTGTGGAATCACTGTTGAGCAAACACTCTTGGGAAAGCCATTTTTTGAGAATCTGGATGCAGCATTTGTCATACAATGCTGCTGCAACTGCAAATCTGTGGGATATTCTTTCTTTTTTTTTTTTGACATATTCCAAGTTTATTCTCGAATGTCGGTTCACATCAGTGGGACCATACAGTATTTGTCCTTTAGTTTTTGGCTAGACTCACTCAGTATAATGTTCTCTAGGTCCATCCATGTTATTACATGCTTCATAAGTTTATTCTGTCTTAAAGCTGCATAATATTCCATCGTATGTATATACCACAGTTTGTTTAGCCACTCGTCTGTTGATGGACATTTTGGCTGTTTCCATCTCTTTGCAATTGTAAATAACGCTGCTATAAACATTGGTGTGCAAATGTCCGTTTGTGTCTTTGCCCTTAAGTCCTTTGAGTAGATTCCCAGCAATGGTATTGCTGGGTTGTATGGCAATTCTATATTCAGTTTTTTGAGGAATCACCAAACTGCCTTCCACAGTGGTTGCACCATTTGACATTCCCACCAACAGTGGATAAGTGTGCCTCTTTCTCCACATCCTCTCCAGCACTTGTCATTTTCTGTTTTGTTGATAATGGCCATTCTGGTGGGTGTGAGATGATATCTCATTGTGGTTTTGATTTGCATTTCTCTAATGGCCAGGGACATTGAGCATCTCTTCATGTGCCTTTTGGCCATTTGTATTTCCTCTTCTGAGAGGTGTCTGTTCAAGTCTTTTTCCCATTTTGTAATTGGGTTGGCTGTCTTTTTGTTGTTGAGTTGAACAATCTCTTTATAAATTCTGGATACTAGGCCTTTATCTGATATGTCATTTCCAAATATTGTCTCCCATTGTGTAGGCTGTCTTTCTACTTTCTTGATGAAGTTCTTTGATGCACAAAAGTGTTTAATTTTGAGGAGCTCCCATTTATTTCTTTCTTTCTTCAGTGCTCTTGCTTTAGGTTTAAGGTCCATAAAACCGCCTCCAATTGTAAGTTTCATAAGATATCTCCCTACATTTTCCTCTAACTGTTTTATGGTCTTAGACCTAATGTTTGGATCTTTAATCCATTTTGAGTTAACTTTCATATAGTGTGTGAGATACGGGTCTTCTTTCATTCTTTTGCATATGGATATCCAGTTCTCTAGGCACCATTTATTGAAGAGACTGTTCTGTCCCAGGTGAGTTGGCTTGACTGCCTTATCAAAGATCAAATGTCCATAGATGAGAGGGTTTATATCTGAGCACTCTATTCAATTCCATTGGTTGATATATCTATCTTTATGCCAATACCATGCTGTTTTGACCACTGTGGCTTCATAATATGCCTTAAAGTCAGGCAGTGCGAGACCTCCAGCTTCGTTGTTTTTCCTCAAGATGTTTTTTAGCAATTTGGGGCACCTTGCCCTTCCAGATAAATTTGCTTATTGGTTTTTCTATTTCTGAAAAATAAGTTGTTGGGATTTTGATTGGTATTGCATTGAATCTGTAAATCAATTTAGGTAGGATTGACATCTTAACTATATTTAGTCTTCCAATCCATGAACACGGTATGCCCTTCCATCTATTTAGGTCTTCTGTGATTTCTTTTAACAGTTTTTTTGTAGTTTTCTTTATATAGGTTTTTTGTCTCTTTAGTTAAATTTATTCCTAGGTATTTCATTCTTTTAGTTGCAATTGTAAATGGGATTCGTTTCTTGATTTCCCGCTCAGCGTGTTCATTACTAGTGTATAGAAATGCTACAGATTTTTGAATGTTGATCTTGTAACCTGCTACTTTTCTGTACTCATTTATTAGCTCTAGTAGTTTTGTTGTGGATTTTTCCGGGTTTTCGACGTATAATATCGTATCTTCTGCAAACAGTGATAGTTTTACTTCTTCCTTTCCAATTTTGATGCCTTGTATTTCTTTTTCTTGTCTAATTGCTCTGGCTAGAACCTCCAACACAGTGTTGAATAATAGTGGTGATAGTGGACATCCTTGTCTTGTTCTTGATCTTAGGGGGAAAGTTTTCAATTTTTCCCCATTGAGGATGATATTAGCTGTGGGTTTTTCATATATTCCCTCTATCATTTTAAGGAAGTTCCCTTGTATTCCTATCTTTTGAAGTGTTTTCAACAGGAAAGGATGTTGAATCTTGTCAAATGCCTTCTCTGCATCAATTGAGATGATCATGTGATTTTTCTGCTTTGATTTGTTGATATGGTGTATTACATTAATTGATTTTCTTATGTTGAACCATCCTTGCATACCTGGGATGAATCCCACTTGGTCATGATGTATAATTCTTTTAATGTGTTGTTGGATACAATTTGCTAGAATTTTATTGAGGATTTTTGCATCTATATTCATTAGAGAGATTGGTCTATAGTTTTCTTTTTTTGTAATATCTTTGCCTGGTTTTTGTATGAGGGTGATGTTGGCTTCATAGAATGAATTAGGTAGTATTCCCTCCACTTCAATTTTTTTGAAGAGTTTGGGGAGAGTTGGTACTAATTCTTTCTGGAATGTTTGGTAGAATTCACATGTGAAGCCGTCTGGTCCTGGACTTTTCTTTTTAGGCAGCTTTTGGATGACTAATTCAATTTCTTTACTTGTGATTGGTTTGTTGAGGTCATCTATTTCTTCTTGAGTCAAAGTTGGTTGTTCATGTCTTTCCAGGAACCCGTCCATTTCATCTAACTTGTTGTATTTATTAGCGTAAAGTTGTTCATAGTATCCTGTTATTACCTCCTTTATTCCTGTGAGGTCAGTAGTTATGTCTCCTCTTCCATTTCTGATCTTATTTATTTGCATCCTCTCTCTTCTTCTTTTTGTCAATCTTGCTAAGGGCCCATCAATCTTGTTGATTTTCTCATAGAACCAACTTCTGGTCTTATTGATTTTCTCTATTGTTTTCATGTTTTCAATTTCATTTATTTCTGTTTTGATCTTTGTTATTTCTTTCCTTTTGCTTGCTTTGGGATTAGTTTGCTGTTCTTTCTCCAGTTCTTCCAAGTGGACAGTTAATTCCTGCATTTTTGCCTTTTCTTCTTTTCTGATATAGGCATTTAGGGCAATAAATTTCCCTCTTAGCACTGCCTTTGCTGCGTCCCATAACTTTTGATATGTTGTGTTTTCATTTTCATTCGCCTCTAGGTATTTACTAATTTCTCTTGCAATTTCTTCTTTGACCCACTCGTTGTTTAAGAGTGTGTTGTTGAGCCTCCACGTATTTGTGGATTTTCTTGCACTCTGCCTATTATTGATTTCCAACTTCATTCCTTTATGATCCGAGAAAGTGTTGTGTATGATTTCAATCTTTTTAAATTTGTTAAGACTTTCTTTGTGACCCAGCATATGGTCTATGTTTGAGAATGATCCATGAGCACTTGAGAAAAAGGTGCATCTTGCTGTTGTGGAATGTAATGTCTTATAAATGTCTGTTAAGTCTAGCTCATTTATAGTAATATTCAGATTCTCTATTTCTTTATTGATCCTCTGTCTAGATGTTCTGTCCATTGATGAGAGTGGGGCATTGAAGTCTCCAACTATTATGGTATATGTGTCTATTTCCCTTTTCAGTGTTTGCAGTGTATTCCTTACGTATTTTGGGGCATTCTGGTTTGGTGCGTAAATATTTATGATTGTTATGTCTTCTTGTTGAATTGTTCCTTTTATTAGTAGATAGTGTCCTTCTTTGTCTCTTTTAACTGTTTTACATTTGAAGTCTAATTTGTTGGATATTAGTATAGCCACTCCTGCTCTTTTCTGGTTGTTATTTGCATGAAATATCTTTTCCCAACCTTTCACTTTCAACCTATGTTTATCTTTGGGTCTAAGATGTGTTTCGTTTGGGTCTAAGATGTGTTTCTTTGGGTCTAAGATGTGTTTCTGTGGGATATTCTTGAATGAATAATTCAAGCCTCTAAATATCATTATCAGTTTGCAAAGATATGGAGGGTAGAAGAATACGAAATACGATACCATGAGCATGAGGGAACTCCTACCGGACAAATGATCCAATTTCTTCCTGAAGTAAATGGCATGGGAAAAAAAAGGTGGAGTGGAGGGGCAAGGGTCGTTCAGTGGTAGAATTCTTTCCTGCCATGTGAGAGACCCAGGTTCTATTCCTGGTCCATGTACTTCCTAGAAAAACAAGCAAGCAAAACAAACAAACAAACAAAGATTCAACAACTGGTGTTGCAATAACGGGATACTCACATGGAAAAATGATGAAATGTGACCCCACCACACAGCATACAAAAAAAAAAAGAGGTGGAAAGACTGTGTTGGATTTAGAAAGACTTAAGAGACATAATCAAATGCAATGTACTTACTTATTTTCATGCTGATTTGAACAAATCAATGTAAGAAGACATTTTTTTAGGAACCAGGAAAATTTGAACATGACTATATTAAAAATAATATTAAAGAACTATTAATTTTGTACAGTATAAAAATGGTATTATTATTATTATATTTTAAAAGCCCTTATCTGTTAAAGATACATACTGAAATATTTATGGGAATGACCTAATACCTTGGATTTAATTTTAAAAATTTCAACAAAAAAGTTGGGGCAGGCTAGAGATGAAGCAAGTAAGACAGAATATAGATATTTGCTGAAACTAGGCAATAAGTATATAAGGATTCATTACACCATTTCCTCTACTTTTTTTTTCCCTCTCTCTCCTTTTGTGGTCTTTGAAAATTTTTGTATAGAATGTTTTTTAAAAATCTTGGTGTGAGAAAGGGCCATTATGAAAATACTTTTCAATATTTTAAGTGAAGCCTAAAATGTAAGACTAAAAAGTTTATATTCTCCAAATTTAAGAAAGAAAATACTGCTGTTTAATCATAGCCCCAAGGCATGAATAAGTGACTCCAAAACCTGTTTTAAACACTTCCCAATCAAACAGGAATAACTTCCTCCAGTACGCGTACTTCTGAAAGTCAGCTAACCAGAAGAGCCTCAGTCCATCAACCAAGCTTCCATGGTTAAAGAGCAACCAACCCCCAAACATTTTAACTTCTGAAAGTCTCCTAGTCCGTGAACTCCAAATTTTCCCAAACTCTTGTTTTGTTCAGTGAGACTAAGTACAGCTTTCCTTCGAAGCAAATAATAAGTTCAGGTTTTTATGAGTAAATTCAGTTGTCAAGTGGTGGACTCTTCTTTTGACAGTTTTTGAAACTCTGTTAAAATCAACAGACCACGTTTGGGTGCCTTGAACTCGTGTTTATAATCAGCTGAAGTTGCACTGGCCTTTAGAAGGCAAATTCTAGATGAAGTCCCACCATTGAATATGAATTCCCATCCACTCTTCTCTGAACTGAGGTGGGGAGGATCAACCCAATCAAAAAAATTAGGTACTACTAAAAAGGGTTGGGAAAAATAGGGATGGGGTAAAGTGATGTTTTATAAGATATTCTGCTAAGTATGATCTCCTTAAATTTCCATTCTGGAAAAAATTGATAATAAAAGTTTTCAAAGGAGCATTTGCTTTTGACGTACTTTCAAATAGATTTCAATATGTCTATCATAGAAGGAAAAAATTTCAGTCCACTCTCTTGAAATGTGCATCTCACCTGTTGTATTTACACTGGGTGGCTAAAATAACCATGGTGTTTGACATGTCATCATTCTTGAGTGAGACCTGTAGTTTATCGAACTGCATGGAAAATGTTGAAATAATTCCAAAGGAATTTTTTCTGATCTATGATCTAAGTAATACTTTTCAATTGAGACTTCAAAAGGAGAAGATAACTTGTACAAAAACATGTGATGTGGATGATGCTTGAATTAATTTATTCAAGATATGTTATAAAGCTGGTTTTCTTTTTACTTATTTTATCAAAGTCAATGTTAGTATATTTGGTCAGGAGTCAATATCACCTGCATCTTATTAAACTGTGAAGAGTTGCAGTATGGAAAATTAGAAAGTTATTCAGGAATGTCCTATAGCACAGGATTTTACTGCAATTCTTTACAGACTAAAAAATGACTTCATGGATTTTTCTAGTGATTCCAATTAAGTTGTTTTTAGTCTGTCAAACTGATATCAAACTTTAGCACCATCTTGAAATGATCTAAAATTACATACTTAACTACATGTAATTCAAGCACACCAATGGAAACTTGATTCTTTGTGAATGAATTCACTGTAAGACTAATAATGTTTGGGAGGTTGCACATGAATATTTTTGAAAATTGAGGTGTTCTAATGGATGAGGTACTTGATCCTTTCCTTAGTGATCTAATTTGTGGAAGTTTTCCATGTAGACAACATTTCAAGAATTTCTCTACCTTTCCCAATGTGCCCTAGTACTATTCTTTTTTTAAGGATATAAGTATTTGATGATTGAGTAGAGGATTATAATATCAATGAGAAGAATAGTAAACATAGTTGCATCACAATTACTGAGACAACTAAGCCAAACAAAATGCTCTCCAAGGCCGTCTTAGAAGTGTCATGGTGGTAAGGAAGCGCCATTCTAAAAGCCAGTTCTTTGTCCTTTGTTGCTCAGATGTGGCCTTTCTCTCTAAACCAACTTGGCAGGTGAACTCACTACTCTTCCCGCTATGTGGGACATGACTCTCAAGGGTATAAATCTCCCTGGCAACATCTGGACAGAATGCCCGGGATAAACCAGGATCTGGCATCAAGGGATTAAGAAAGGCTTCTTGACCAAAAGGGGAGAGAGAGAAATGAGACAAAATAAAGTTTCAGTGGCTGAGAGATTTCAAACAGTCAAGAGGTTATCCTTTATAATGCATATTCTTATGCATTATATAGATAACCCTTTTTAGTTTATGGTGTATTGGAGTGCCTGGAGGGAAGTACTTGAAACTGCTGAGCTGTGTTCCAGTAGCCTTGATTCATTAAGATGATAATATAAAGATACAACGTTTACAAGGTGACAGTGTGATTGTGAAAAAAAAATGTGCAAATTGTCCTTGGAGGACTGGAGAGCAAATATTAAGCTTCCCCATCTGGGGAGTTCCTGATATTCTCTCAAGCAGTGGGGACAATCAATTCAATAGGCTGAGCCCTTGATCTTGGGCCTTGACCCTATGAAACTTATTTCTGAAAAGGATAAACTAAGCCTACTTACAATTGTGTCTAAGAGTCACCCCCAGAGAGCCTCTTTTGTTGCTCATATGTGCCACTATCTCTAAGCTAACTCTGCAGGTGAACTCACTGCCCTCCCCCTTACGTGGCACATGACTTCCAGGGGGTGAAAATCTGTCTGGAAATGAGGGACAGCATTCTCAGGATGAGCCAGCACCTGGCATCAGATATTAAGAAAGCCTTCTTGACCAAGAGAGGAAAGAGAGAAAAGAGACAAAATAAAGTTTCAGTGGCTGAGAGATTTCAAAATCAAGAGATTACCTTGTAGGTTATTCTTATGCATTATATAGATATCCCTTTTTAGTTTATGATATTTTGGAGTGGCTAGAGAGAAGTATCTGAAACTGTTGAACTGGGTCTCAAGTAGCCTTGATTCTTGAAGATGACCATGTAACAATGTAATTTTTACAATGTGACTGTGTGATTGTGAAAACCTTGTGTCTGATGCTCTTTTTATCCAGGGTATGGACAGATGAGTGAAAAAAAAATTGGATAAAAAATAAATAAATAATAGGGGGGATAAGAGGTAAAAATATCAGTTTCTTACTCTGGTTTTAGGAGACCTCCAAAATGTGTATTTGCATATGTAGAGAGAGTCTTTAGTCTATCAGAGTTTCAAAGAAGTCCTCGATTGTTAAGTCCCACCAAGGCTAGTGTGCAGTGACAAACTTTGGGTGGATCTACACATTTCAGCCAAATATCTGAGATATTTTGTTGGCACAAACCAAACCAACCAGTACTTGATAACTGAATGAACTTTTTACTTTTATGTAGCTATGCCAAGAACTTTATTATTATCCTCATTTCCAGATTTGGAAACTGAGGCATAGAGTAGTTAAGAGACACGTGGCAGGTCTCGCAGGGATAGACCTGGGATCTAGGCTCAGGCAGTCTGATTCCAGAGCCCACTCTTTCCTAACCACCATGTGATTCAGGATGCCCCAACAGTAGCTGGATTTCAGGTCGACATTATGAACTTTCTTTCATGTAGGGAAAATAAACAGTAATCTTAGCGGAAATGAATTTCTTGCTTGATGACTCTATCCTCCTTATGTGTGTTCTCAATGCATCCATTCATGCAACTTAGGTAAATGCTGTTTGCTTGTCTATTTCCCTTTAGTTCAGGAGTTGTGTCTTATGCTGCACTATAGCCCTGACACTTAGCACAAATTCCTGCATGTGGTAAGCTCTAAATTAATATTTGCTGAATGAATTAATGCATTTTTATTTTCCTATCTAACCGTGCAGGAAGGAGAATAACCTTAGAAGCTGCTGTGTTATCTAGATCGAGGGTTGGTTTGAGATTGTACTTGAATATCGGCCAGTTAGGATATGGTTAGGTCAAGGAAAACAGCATGTGCCAGAAAGTCAGATGCCTTCCATATAATACCTTGACTCATTTTCCTATCAGAGCAATCTGAAAATAGTAAGTAATAGGTTATGTACTATGATCTTCAAAACAAAATTCTTTAGCCATCATCTTGTACTTATAGAGGAGAGGAAAGGAACAAAACAAAATAAGACCAATAAAAAAAAATCCATAACTTTGTTCCCTTTCCAGGTACTCAGAGCAAGGGTTTATTTGCAAGCTGAGTTCATGAACCCCCTGCCACTGGACGCTATATTTGGCGTACATGTGCAAGTGTTCACATCTCCAAGAAGAGGGCTCTGGTTTTACTCGATGGCTTCAAAGGAGACTCTGCCCTTACAGAGTGAAGAAGCACTGCTTTGTGGGAGTGGTGCACCCCAGTGCTGATATCAACATCTTCCTCCCTACAGCTCTATCAAAGCATCTGTGCTCACACCGGCCAAGTCCGTGAGTATTAGCATTCACACCAGTTTTACTTCTCTCCTTTATTGCTCTACAAGGTCTTTGAGAACAGAGAACATGTTTCCTTAATTTCTTTTCCCCTAGCATCTAGCATGAAGCCTGGTAAGTTGAAGGAACGAGTGAATGGCCTAGAAATCATAGGAGCTGCATTCTGCTCTTCTGGAATAGGTGCATCCTTTATGCTCATGTAGCCCAGTTTCTTAGTACCTAAAATGGGACTAATATATACCCTAGGGGGAAAAAAAGAGAGAAATGGCTACCTCCTTCAGAGATTAATTGTAGGAAAATGATAAATAATGTTTTTCTTCCTGGCTTAATTAACTCACATTTTAATTATGAAAAGTAAAAGACTAAGAATTAATCTGCCTAATTAGTTTGGCCAATGACAAGGAAAACTTTGAATCTTCAGGACACCGTTGGTAGCTAAAGCTTTTTGAGGTCCTTTGAGAATTTCCCCCCGAAAATTCCTAAAACTTTGTATTTTACTAGGTGCTCTCAGTCACACTTGCAGATGAAACCAATTACTAGAGACTTACAGGACTGGGCAGAATTTGTGCTATGTGGATAGGGCAGCCAGCTCTGGACAGGAAAATGAACTTGGGTCTCAGTCGTCATTCAGTTATTAACTTGAAGGTGCTCTCAAGCATGTCACTTAATCTCTGAAGACCTCCGTTTCATCAGTCTGTAAAATGAGAGGACTGTTTAGAGTACCTCTTTCAATTCTCACAATCTATAAATCTTTAACCTAGTTCATTTCCTCCTTTGAACAGAGACAGAGCAATTGAGCCTGACAGCTGAAATAGAAGCGATCCTTTTGGATTAAAGTGTGTATACTGGATTTCTCTGTCTGCAGGTCAGATCCACTGGCCACTTATCTGTACCCCATTCTTTGCCCAGAGAGGCTGACCTTGAGGAATTGCATCACCAGGATTTATTGCCTTCTGGCTTCTGGGTAGGTTTGCCCCTGAGAGGCACCAATAGGGACCAGAGTAGGGAAGACGAGATCAGGGTCTCTATTAAATAGCCTAGCCCCGCTGAGGCCTCTGGGTGGCAGGGGCTGCACAATTCTGCTCCTCTATTGAAAGCCATGATTCCTGTTCATGGGCCCCCTCTAAGCTACAATGCTGGGAACTGCTCCTGCCTTTGCTTTTCACATCTAGGGGTGATACTGGTTCCCTGCTGTTGCTCCCCTCTGGGGTTCTTGACCAGTTCTTCTTGGCTTCTCTTATGCCTGCCCTCATCTTTTTAAATAGGTCACTGAGTAAACTCTCTTTCACCCTTTGCTTTTTGGAGATGAGGTAGACTGTGTCTACACACTTGGTGGAAGAGTGGTTCTGAGGCTCTTTCCAGGTGGAATTTTTTATTCCACTCATTTAGACATTCAACACAAACAGGAACTTATTAGCCACTTACTACATCACAGCAGTGAATCTGCACAGGGACCTGATAGCAGCACCTACACTTTTGAAATTATGACAATTGTGTCATAGGGTAAATGATAATTTTGGCAAATATTTCATTTTTCTTAGATGTTGCAATGGAAATGGTTCCTAGATTCATTGGCAGGTCATGGGGAAACTACAGTGGAAGACACCTCTGTTTGTTATGTTTGTAAAAGCATACTTCAGTTAGTTTACAATGAGTCTAATTTCCTTAAGTACATTACACTTTCTTGGAAGAAATAGCTTATATTTTTTAATTAAAAATAATACCCACAGTATGCATTAGAGGACTTAGTGTTCTGCAAATGTGGTAGACCAGCTGAGCAAGAGCTTAAGTCAAAAATAGACTCCAGGCATGTTATGTTCTCCTAAAGAAGTCTGGTGGATCTCGCCTTAGTACTACTCTTTGACCCATGGAAGAATTTTGAGGACAAGTGACCCTGATGGAGGACCCCTGGAACCTGAGCACATTGAGATCTCTTCTGGAGATAGAGCATAAGAATTAGCAACTAATTTCCCCAAAAGATCAAGAGAAATAGATTTGTTGCCTGGCACAAAAATTTGCATGAGCTTTGAAATTTGAAAGTGGAATGAGATTGGGGGTGGAAGAAAGGGCTTTCAAAGCAAAGACAGAATCACTGAAGTGTGAAATAAATTAGTCCATCCAGATTCAGCAAGGGGTGGCTCCATCAATGAGCTTAAGGTGGGAAGGTAGCTGGGGGGTAGACCAGAAAGACCTGTTGATGCTATGCTAAGAACTTTGTACTTGATCTTATAAGCCAAGAGTTAATTATGTAAGTACCTGCATGGACCAGGCATGTTACATAAGTGGATGAAGGGAACCAAACGTAAAATAATAGGGAATGGAGGCAATTATGACAAATGAGAGAGCCTGTGCCAATCCCCAGGTACTCACATTCAAATATGGCAAAAACACTGCCTGCAATGAACAGAAAGAATCAGTGGATGAGATTTGACACATAAGCTTCCTGAAATGTGACCCCTACTATGTAATGGGAAGAATTCAGAGGATTTTAAACTGAGAAGTGAAATCAGTTTGGCATTATAGAAAAATTGTTTTGGTGGCAATGAGGAGGATGGATTAGAGGAATGTAAGACAATTCAGGAGAATTCTGCATTAATAAGGTGGGAGATGATATGTGCAGATATAGCCGAAGACAATACATTGAATAAATAGAGGAGTTGCTGTAGCATTAGCAGTGCTTGGTTTTGAAAGTAAAGGAGTGGGAGAGAGGGATTGGGGGATCACCTGGGAGACTGAATGTGTGGTAATGTGAATCAATTAGCTATTACCCTGATTGTACTGTATCACAAGCCACCTTATAGCTCGGTGTCTGAAAAAAAAACCAATTATTTGTTCTTATGGATCTAAAGTTTGGCTGGGCTTGGCTAGATGGCTCTGCTATGTCAGTGACAGCTGAAATGGGCCTGCTCCTCACTGAAACCCTGTGGCTTGGCTGAAATAACCATTTATGTATCTCTCATCTTGCTCAGACCAGCAACTAGACAGGGCATGTTCTTCTCATGGCAGGGGCGGATATGCAAGAGGACAAGCAGAAACAGGCAGCCACTTACAACTAAGTTCAGAATGGTCACGTTATCAGCCCCATCCACTTCCAGTGGCCAGAGTCCAAAGCCAAAGGGCAGGGAAGTGTACTACACCCCCAATGAGGCTATGGCAATCATGTGGATGCAAGGAGAGGTGAAGAATTGGGGCCAGTAATTCAATCTTCAATTGTCCTTCATTGGATCATAATTATTCGGTTCCCCCCATATGCAAAATACACTCCATACCATCCCAATATCTCCCAAATCTCACGAAAGCCTGGCTTCAGGCTCAGTGTCCAAGATTTCATTATTTATATCAGGTACAGATGTGGCTTTTCTTAATTCAGAGACCTATAAATGAAAAAATGAATTAGACAAGCTCTCTGGCCCGACATGCCCAACATAATGCCAACAGGGAAAAGATAATACAAACTTTCATTAGAAAAGAGGAAAAAAGAGAAAAGAGGAAGAAAGAGACACCTAGCACTGGCCTACAGTAATTTTGAGATCTTATGGAAGAAGATGTTGCCAGATCCCCCAACCCACTGTAGGAAATGTTCCTTGATTAGACTCAGTTTCCCCATGAGATTGTCTTCTCTGTACATTGTTCTTCATTGCTCTTGGTCCTCCATTCTGGAATGTCCTCTTATCCCATCATCTTTCTTGGAGGACATAGAGAATATGCTCTTTGCGGTACTGAGCAGCTTTCCAAGACTGCTATCTTTCCTGTAGAAAGTTAGGGGCCCAGAGGTCTTTAAAAATATTGATAAATCTTTTCATTTTAATCCAGGTGGGCAAATCTTTTTGCAGACCCTTTTCAGCTAAAAGTAGCCATCTCGTGTTTTTAATGCTCTATCTGAAAAATTTTGCCCAATTCTATAAGTTCTGAGGTAACTTGTCTATATTTCATTACCATGGGGAGC
Organism: Tamandua tetradactyla; assembly: GCF_023851605.1. Lineage (NCBI taxonomy): Eukaryota > Metazoa > Chordata > Mammalia > Pilosa > Myrmecophagidae > Tamandua > Tamandua tetradactyla. Next base: position 221,768,424 of record NC_135327.1, on the reverse strand, counting down.
AGTTTTACTGTATGCTTGACCACCACATATAATGCGCCACCATTTATTCGACCTCCTTGACTGTTTCTTCATTTCCTGCCACCCATTCTATATAGTGGCTCATATTACCCATTGTAAGCTTTTCTTATAGGAGCATCCACTCCAGAAACAGTTTCTTCATTGGTGAGCTATGGCTTCAAAAAGCATCACTCCAAAACTCAGTGGCTTGAAACAGCTATCATGTATCCCTGTGGATCACAGACTTGACTGGTGTGTGCTGATGGGGCTGTACTGGCCTGGATATGATGAGGCCAGAGCTAAGGTGTAGTTGTAGAACACGTACCACTCACCACAGCTGGCAAAAAGGAGGAAGAGTAGATATGTGAGGAAGACAAAGCACTCGGTTTTAGACACAGTGGTCTTGTGATACCTGTGGAACTCTCAGGTGGAAAAGGCATAGGCCTGGAGTCTAGGTGGTTGGTCCCAGGAGAACGGCTGGAGAGAGAGTCAAGGGATATCAGAGTGTAGATTGTGATGAAAGCCAAGGGAATGGCTGATTGCCCAGGTGATCATGCAAAGTGACAAGAGATCTCATATGCATCCTTAGGGGACTCCAACAGTTAAGTAGTGTGCAGAGGAAAAGATGCTCATGAAAAAAGCTTAGATGGAACAGAAACCTAGGAGAGAACGATGTCCTGGAAGCTGAGGAGAAAGGGGGCATGGTTATCGTGGGATGATAATAGTTGTCAAATGCTGTAGAGAGGTCAAGTTATATAAAAACAGAAAAGATCCTTTTAGCTTGGACAGTTAGGAGATCATTGCTAGAGAGACAGAATAATTTATCTTTAAATTTGGACACATTTGAGAGTGAAAGGAGGTGCTATTAATAATTATAGCAGAACAACATGTGTTCTTGGCAAACAGGGCCATCTGGTCACATTAATCTTTGGGGATCTTTGCCAGAACTGTCTCTCTAGGGTGATGGGAGTGTAAGCCTAATTTGCAGGGAGGCAAGGAGTGATATAGGACACGGAAAAGTTAAGTCAGCTAGGGATTATTTCTTTCTAGTAGACTGCTTGGAAAAGGAAAGCCAAGGACAAAGCCACTGGTTTTGCACAGATATTTGAAGATTTCTTATAATGGTGAAGTCCTAAAATAGCTTCTAGAATTGTGCATCCAAATACAACCGACTTTGAGATTTTTCTAGGAGGATTGAGAAAGTTGGAGCAGCTGGTGAGACCACCTCCATTTTTTATTTTAGCAACAAAGGGTGATGATCTGTTGCAATCAGCAAGTTAGAAGGTACTAGGCCATGGAAAAGAACAATCACCTGGACTCAGGTGGGGATATCTTTTTCAACTAGAACAGAGTCGTATTTATATGCATAGTTCTGCAGTACTCTATTGTCAAAGGACCTCAGTGTTACCGCAATAAGTGCTATGGAAAACCCAAGATAAATAAATAAATACAGCTAAGTCTTAAGCAATGCAGACTATGATGTATATAGCTGCAGAGAGCATAATCTTCATTCATTCTCTGTTCCTGCCCCTTCCCAGGACACCTTGCCCCAATGGGCTGTTAAAAATTATTCTAAAACCAGACTGGATGGCACAGGTCCCAGCTTAACAAACCCTCTTTGTTAGCCGCATCAGTTGGCCCCAGAGTGCATGTGAGCAAGCATCAGGAATAATTTCATGATAATCTAGGTTGAGTTTACTCTTTGGCACCAGTGCCAGAGAGCCAGTGCGCCAGTTTCATTGACTTCAGGAGCCAGCCCGGGCATCAGACCAGGCTTTATCTGTGCAGTCGTATTTCTTTTATTGGACTGCCCATGGAGGAAAACAAAGCCCCCCCCCCCCCCCCACCTCAGGCATCCCCGGGAGTGATTCTCACAGCCTATGGGTGTACGCCTGCGCAATTCAATTCTTTTTTTAGAAATCTGTCAGTTCCCTAATGACTAGGAGAATAACATTACATTTTGGCTACGTGGAATGTGAGATGCTAAAGTTACGTTTGAAAAAGAAGTCTTTTCTTCAAAGACATAAAAAACAACTGGCAAAACAATAAACTAACCAGAAACAGTGAAACCACTTTGCCACTGGCTGTCCCCATTATGGAACCAACTAATTGTAAATGTTTCTCAATGTCATTAAAATTTTCGGACTGTTTAAAAAGTTTTTAGAAGACAAGCTTCAATGGTGAGAATATACATGTAAATTGCTCGCTCCTACAGATGGTGAGACTATAAATGTAAATTGCACCTACATGGAAGAAGTGATGGGTCTTTGTTCTGACTCTTCTTTCTGAGTTGAGGAGTGGAAAATCATCATCAGATCCGGTTTCTCTACATTAAGTTGGACTCACTAAATAATGGTAAAGTAGCTCAGTCAGAACTGACTTCCAGTCCTGGCTCTGCTTTTCACCAGCAGTGTTACTTTAGAGAAGTTAGTGAACGTCTCTGCATTTTGTTTTCCCTCTCCAATAATTAGGGGGTAAGCACAGTTACCACCTCACATAGGTCTGTTGTAAATATTAAATGAGGTTGCTCTGATAAAGCCACTGGTGCAGCACCCGTTATACCCTAAAGATAAAAGTTCAGTGACTGTCACCTCTATTTCTGCCTGAGGGGTCCCACAACCCAAGAAGATCCTAGAAAACCCTAGTCTTTGGTGATCTATCCAAAATTCAGAACTGGATGATGTCCAGGCCGTCCCTGGAGTGTCCAGGCTTCGGGTTCTGTGTACTCCTCAGGGGGGCGCTCCACCCACAGCCTTTCTGCTCTCTTGATTCTTAGCTCTCCCCAGGCCTGTGGCTTCTGAACCCCAGTCTTTTGACCTGACACCTCCACCCTCTGTCACGCCCCCCAATTCTGGCTATCAGAATGATGCTTGCTCCTGGTCTACCACCCATCCCGTATGGGAGACCCCTCCACTGTTTGGGACGTCTCAGTTGTACATTAAGAATGGACAGGGTGGGCCACAGTGGCTCCGGAGGCAGAGTTCTCGCTTGCCATGCCAGAGACCCGGGTTCGATTCCCGGTGCCTGCCTATGCCAAAAAAAAACACAAAGAACAGGACATTTTATTGTTAATGACAAGGGATTAAGAGACATGTTATGATCTGCAATCTACAAATATGACCTGCATGCTGATCTTGCTAGTAGGTTTTATTTGGTTTGGTCAGTGCAATATTTCTATGTCAGGCTTTCTTAAAAATATGAGGAATATTAAAAAATCAGTCTTTATGCTAATAAAGTCTTTATTATTATTTGTAGGTTACGTTATAGAATTATTTTTATTTTTAACTCCTATTTTTTTTTTAAAGGAGTTTGTTGTTTGTGTGTCTTAACAGTTTTAAGCTCTTACAGGTGAAGAAAAGATTATGGGAAGAGAAAGGTTTCCAGTATTTATGATAGACAACTTACCACTACTGACCACGTTTCATGGTGCTTAAAAAGTAATTTTTAAAGTGTGAATTTATATAGACATATATATTTATGGAAGCAATTTTATAGGATTCCCTAAGGGTTTTGAATACATGTATACCTCTTTACTCAGAAATTTCAGTTCTAGATTGCTCTCCCACAACCAATGATTATTGAGTGTCTACTCTGTGTCAAGAACTTCTTCTGCACCTTCAGAATACATCAAAGAAGGCGGGCCATGGTGGCTCAGCAGTCGGAGTTCTTGCCTGCTCATGCCAGAGACCTGGGTTCCATTCCCATGCCTGCCCAAGCAAAATAATAATAATAATAATAATACATGAAAGATGAATGACATTTAGCTCTGTTCTCTTTCAGCTCAACTTCTAGCAGGGGGCACAGATAGGAAAGAGTGTACTTAATAAATCGGTCAAGGAAGCAGTATGTTTGAGTAGAGCTATAGGAAAACAAGTAGAGCAGGTAGAGGGCCCAGGAGGTCACAGCATAAGTTGGGACCCAGAGCATCATTTTAAAGGGTGCATATTATCTGGAAGTCCCATAATTTGTTGACCCATTCTGTTTACTCTCATTTTGCTATTATAAATAAGCTTCAGTGAACATCCTTGTATGAATGTATATGTAAAATGTCTTCTTATCTGATTGTTTTCCTAGGATAAATTTCTGGAAATTACATTGTTAAGTCAAATACTATAAACGGGTTTAAGGCTCACCTTCCAGAAAGTCTGAACCAATTTCCATGTCTTCCAGCATCCTTGCTTTCACTCTTTTACCAACCCTGGATATTATCTTTTTGACCATTGGCCAATTTCATCATCATCAAAAAAAATCAACAAAGTTTTCCTGATCCCTTCTATGATATCGAGTAAAAAATTAAAAAGTAGCATTCAGTGTGATACCTATTAGATTAAGCACACACTTGATTAGATGTTACTGCATTGACATTTTAATAGCATTTCTCTCTAATATGAGACGATGGGTGACTCTTGTCCCTCCATGCTTTTTCTGTTTCCTTCCTTTTTCTAATAACTTGTGTTTTTACCGATAACGAAGATAAATCAGTCGTATGTAAACAAATAATATTGGGAAGCTTTATCAACATTTTTCAGTTTCCCATGAGGGCAAATACTACATCTTCATTTCTCTGTTAACCTTCTAAAGTGGTTAAGGTGTCTTGAAGCGTAGACTGACCACTCTTTCTGTCCTTGGCTGGCCAGAAGAGTGCTGTGTGGCTATTGGTTTAGGATGAATCAGTTAGGTCTAGTTCCTCTTGTGTTGGTTGGCTTGGCTCCTAAGGTTTAGGAAAGAGTTTTTCTAAAAGGCCAGGCTTAATTCAATGTAACACTTTGTGTTATTTGAGGTGGGGACTCCTGCAGGGTGGTTCTGCCCCTGAGTCTGCCCAAAGAACATGGTCCAGACCTCCACTCAGCGAACGTTCATTCAGGGGATTAAGTCCCCTGAGAATGACCAAATCAGCTACTTCTTTACTTACTAAGAGCATTGAGTGATTTGGATACAGAAGTGAATAAAACAGACAACAACTTCCTGCCCTCAAGGAGCTTCTAATCTAGTGGGGAGACATGACCATAGATAAGAGCTGTGCGTAAACCATTTGGTGCGTTAGGCAGTGGAAGGTGCTAGAACAGAAAGTGGGGATATGGAATGGAGAAGGGGAGAGAATGTTTGGGTTTGAGATGGGTGACCGGGTGAGACTGCCTCTCTGTGAAGCTGGGATGGCCTCAGGAGGACCTTGGCATGTATTTTGCTGTGGCTTTGGGGTGCTCTGTCATTAGGAAAGTGACTCTTGTTCCAGTTGACATCACCAGGGAATTTCATGTTGGATCTGACCCTCTTCTGTTAGGATAATTGGAAGCCAGAGCGATGGGTTGGTAGTCACCAATCAGGAAGACAGCAGTGGTGTGGCTGAGTAGCTGGGGAGGAGAAATCTGGAGTCATAGGAAGCAGGGAGAGAGCCCAGGGATGCCTCTGGTTTTAACTAAACTGACCTGCCTCCCCCTTGATTCTCCTCCTTCATCTCTGCTTTGTAGATCTTTGGCTTAATTCCAAGGACATTTGAGATGACCTCCAGAGCAAACAACCAAGACCTCTACGGTTTAGAAAATGTACAAGTTAAGAATTTTTTTTATTTTATTGAAAGGTGATTTTGTGCCCTTGTAACCACCACTTGTTGGCAAATATTGTGCTTTTACTTTTAAACACTGAAAACAAATATAATATTTGAAAGTAGCAGCACATTTGATGTTCAGAGATTAATGCCAATATAAAGAAACCCTTAGCATGAGAAAGATTTCTTCCTTATGGGTGATTTATAAATCCTAATTAATACTCTCACCTCTGTCTAGTGAATTTGTTCACTACTTGATTTATATGGTACTCACAAAGTACCCTCTGAATGCTTTCAAAGCAAGTACTTCAGTTGTTGAGAAAGGATTATTGCTGTACAGCAACAAAGCGGATGAGTCACGTAATGCAGGAAAAGGATGCATATGGTTTAATAGTAAATATGAAATATATGCTTTTTTAAAAATAATATAAAAATGCTCTTTACCCAAAAGTCTTAAAATGCTTTTGAACTTGAATTACTGTCAAGTTTCTCTTTCCTAATATCAGGACAAAAAAAAAAAAAGCACCAAGTATCCAAATCGGCAGATGTATTTTTGCATTAATATTAGAATGTCACTGTATCTGATGTTCAGCATTAAGAAGTCTGAAAAAGAAAGTTAGGACTTAGGATGCTGGGAGGCATCCAACACGTTTCTCCACTTTGAGTCCATCTCAGTGTCTATCTGCAACTCCCTACTAGGAAGATTTTGCATCTCCAGAGCTATTTCAGCTCCTCTCCTTCAAAATTTCCAGGAGGCCGAAAGTGTTTCCTATTGGAAATGCTCAATAAATGTGGACTGAATGTCTGGACAGGTGGAAACCTAAATAGTTAAATAAATCTGAAGCCAAATTATAGTAAATGTAATATGTGAGATGGAGCAATTAAACTGAAGAGGAGCTAATTCTTGATGGAAAGAGGCGGCCTCCCCTGTCCAGGAGAGCAAGCTGTCAAGCACTGTCCCGCTGTCCCAGGACCTGCATGGCTACTGGGAGCTTCGCAGGAGCTGGCAGGCAATAACTGTGTTAGAAGAGAGGGGGAGAAGACTAGGGAAGCGAGTTGGAGCTGTATTTAGGTGCTCAGCTGAAGGATTTAGGGAGAATGCCTACAGTTCCTGGCAGCGTGGAAACCAGCCATTTAGCCCCACCTGACCCTTCCTTTGCCGGGAGTGCAGGTTTCCCTGTGGAGCACTTGGCCGGAGCCCCTGTCGGTGGGGAATTGGGGATATACAACCTGCCTATGTTTCATCCAGAAACCAAAGGCACCTGATCCACATCAAATGCGAGTGGCCTAGGCTCTGGCCCCAGCTGGCCGCAGGGACTGTCTGAGGCCCAGGTGCTGGTGACCTATTTACAACTTTTTTCTCTTGCTTTTGAAAAGAAACTCTTGGCTCTTCTTGATTCCAACCGGAACAAGAAGCCTAAGGGCTCCAGTTCAGATTGCTTTAGAAATGGCCTCTGAAGGATTCTAAACTATCCTGGCCTCCCTGTGTCTTGTAACAAAGCATGTTTCTCTTTGGTTTTACCCACATTTGGGGCTGCAGCAGGCACTGGGGAGTCATGTGGCTTCTTGGCTCCATAAACCTTTTTAGCTCCTGCTTGGGGATAAGAGGCTCCCTCATCCCCATTTTAGGGTCATGCTCCCCCTGTTTTAGGGCCATGCCCTTTCTCCTTGGGTACACCTGGTAAGGAGAATCTTTTGTGTTCAGCCCAGGCCCAGGCAGCTTAAGTGAACGTGTTATTTTTATATAGACCCTCTTCTCCTCCCCAGAAATCGCTGGGTAGAAACAGGTGGGTCTGGTGCAGCTTGTAATTGCCAGGTAGCTGCTGGCCTTCACGCTGGAAAAAGGAGCACGGAGGTTTTCACGATTTTACCTTATTCTGGTTTCCCTGGGAGAGGAGGAAGGCAGGCTCAAAAGTCCACGGTTGCCAACTGTTCTGGAAAGACAAGCAAAGGACCTTCTCTATTTTTGCCTTTTTACATGTCAAACTTCTTCAATATATATGTGAATGTAGATGTATGTGCATGTCTGCAAATACATGGATGTGTATATGTAAGTGCACACGTGTAAGTGTGTATACATGTAAATGCATGCATATGTACACACATACAAAGAAGAACTCTCAAGAGGTGGATGCTGAAAAACTGTGCTGCTTCTAACTCATTTGTGTTTTCATATTTAATCCATGTGTTTCCCCCATCTCCACCTGACAAATCCAAATCATCCCTCAATTTGTGATAAACCAGACCCTCCATGAAGCTTCTATTGCCCCCTGTAGAAAAACTATGTAGGTTAGGATGAGAGTCTACAGTCTAATAAGCTTCCAGGTGGTGCTGATTCTTCCTGTCTGCAGATCTCATTGCCTAGCAAGAGCCTATAGGAGTGCTGCCCGAACTTGCAAGATAATCCTAATCGCCCATAATACACACATACACACAAAGACAGATTCCCAGGTCTATTTCTTTGGAAAATTCTCCCTTTAGTAGTTTCGGAGTAGAGCATGTGAATTTGTATTTTTTTTATTATTAATTAAAAAAAAATTAACTAACACAACATTAAGAAATCATTCCATTCTACATATACAATCAGTAATTCTTAATATCATCACATAGATGCATATTCATCATTTCTTAGTACATTTGCATCGATTTAGAAAAAGAAATAGAAAGGCAACAGAAAAAGAAATAAAACGATAATAGAGAGAAAAAAATTTAAAAAAAAATTAAAAATAAAAAAATAATAATAAAAAACTATACCTCAGATGCAGCTTCATTCAGTGTTTTAACATAATTACATTACAATTAGGTAGTATTGTGCTGTCCATTTCTGAGTTTTTGTATCCAATCTTGTTGCACAGTCTGTATCCCTTCAGCTCCAATTACCCATTATCTTACCCTATTTCTATCTCCTGATGGTCTCTGTTACCAATGACATATTTCAAGTTTATTCTCTAATGTCGGTTCACATCAGTGGGACCATACAGTATTTGTCTTTTAGTTTTTGGCTAGACTCACTCAGCATAATGTTCTCTAGGTCCATCCATGTTATTACATGCTTCATAAGTTTATCCTGTCTTAAAGCTGCATAATATTCCATCGTATGTATATACCACAGTTTGTTTAGCCACTCGTCTGTTGATGGACATTTTGGCTGTTTCCATCTCTTTGCAATTGTAAATAACACTGCTATAAACATTGGTGTGCAAATGTCCGTTTGTGTCTTTGCCCTTAAGTCCTTTGAGTAGATTCCCAGCAATGGTATTGCTGGGTCGTATGGCAATTCTATATTCAGCTTTTTGAGGAACCGCCAAACTGCCTTCCACAGTGGTTGCACCATTTGACATTCCCACCAACAGTGGATAAGTGTGCCTCTTTCTCCACATCCTCTCCAGCACTTGTCATTTTCTGTTTTGTTGATAATGGCCATCTGGTGGGTGTGAGATGATATCTCATTGTGGTTTTGATTTGCATTTCTCTAATGGCCAGGGACATTGAGCATCTCTTCATGTGCCTTTTGGCCATTTGTATTTCCTCTTCTGAGAGGTGTCTGTTCAAGTCTTTTCCCCATTTTGTAATTGGATTGGCTGTCTTTTTGTTGTTGAGTTGAACAATCTCTTTATAAATTCTGGATACTAGACCTTTATCTGATATGTCATTTCCAAATATTGTCTCCCATTGTGTAGGCTGTCTTTCTACTTTCTTGATGAAGTTCTTTGATGCACAAAACTGTTTAATTTTGAGGAGCTCCCATTTATGTATTTATTTCTTCAGTGCTCTTGCTTTAGGTTTAAGGTCCATAAAACCGCCTCCAATTGTAAGTTTCATAAGATATCTCCCTACATTTTCCTCTAACTGTTTTATGGTCTTAGAACTAATGTTTAGATCTTTGATCCATTTTGAGTTAACTTTTGTATAGGGTGTAAGATACGGGTCCTCTTTCATTCTTTTGCATATGGATATCCAATTCTCTAGGCACCATTTATTGAATAGACTGTTCTGTCCCAGGTGAGTTGGCTTGACTGCCTTATCAAAGATCAAATGTCCATAGATGAGAGGGTCTATATCTGAGCACTCTATTCAATTCCATTGGTCGATATATCTATCTTTATGCCAATACCATGCTGTTTTGACCACTGTGGCTTCATAATATGCCTTAAAGTCAGGCAGTGCGAGACCTCCAGCTTCGTTGTTTTTCCTCAAGATGTTTTTTAGCAATTTGGGGTACCCTGCCCTTCCAGATAAATTTGCTTATTGGTTTTTCTATTTCTGAAAAATAAGTTGTTGGGATTTTGATTGGTATTGCGTTGAATCTGTAAATCAATTTAGGTAGGATTGACATCTTAACTATATTTAGTCTTCCAATCCATGAACACGGTATGCCCTTCCATCTGTTTAGGTCTTCTGTGATTTCTTTTAACAGTTTTTTGTAGTTTTCTTTGTACAGGTCTTTTGTCTCTTTAGTTAAATTTATTCCTAAGTATTTTATTCTTTTAGTTGCAATTGTAAATGGAATTCGTTTCTTGATTTCCCCCTCAGCTTGTTCATTGTTAGTGTATAGAAACACTACAGATATTTGAATGTTGATCTTGTAACCTGCTACTTTGCTGTACTCATTTATTAGCTCTAGTAGTTTTGCTGTGGATTTTCCAGGTTTTCAACGTATAGTATCACATCATCTGCAAACAGTGATAGTTTTACTTCTTCCTTTCCAATTTTGATGCCTTGTATTTCTTTTTCTTGTCTAATTGCTCTGGCTAGAACCTCCAACACGATGTTGAATAACAGTGGTGATAATGGACATCCTTGTCTTGTTCCTGATCTTAGGGGGAAAGTTTTCAATTTTTCCCCATTGAGGAAGATATTAGCTGTGGGTTTTTCATATATTCCCTCTATCATTTTAAAAAGGTTCCCTTGTATTCCTATCCTTTGAAGTGTTTTCAACAGGAAAGGATGTTGAATCTTGTCAAATGCCTTCTCTGCATCAATTGAGATGATCATGTGATTTTTCTGCTTTGATTTGTTGATATGGTGTATTACATTAATTGATTTTCTTATGTTGAACCATCCTTGCATACCTGGGATGAATCCTACTTGGTCATGATGTATAATTCTTTTAATGTGTTGCTGGATTCGATTTGCTAGAATTTTGTTGAGGATTTTTGCATCTATATTCATTAGAGAGATTGGTCTGTAGTTTTCTTTTTTTGTAATATCTTTGCCTGGTTTTGGTATGAGGGTGATGTTGGCTTCATAGAATGAATTAGGTAGCTTTCCCTCCACTTCAATTTTTCTGAAGAGTTTGAGGAAAGTTGGTACTAATTCTTTCTGGAATGTTTGGTAGAATTCACATGTGAAGCCGTCTGGTCCTGGACTTTTCTTTTTAGGCAGCTTTTGAATGACTGATTCAATTTCTTTACTTATGATTGGTTTGTTGAGGTCATCTATTTCTTCTTGAGTCAAAGTTGGTTGTTCATGCCTTTCTAGGAACTTGTCCATTTCATCTACATTGCTGTATTTATTAGCATAAAGTTGTTCATAGTATCCTGTTATTACCTCCTTTATTTCTGTGAGGTCAGTGGTTATGTCTCCTCTTCCATTTCTGATCTTATTTATTTGCGTCCTCTCTCTTCTTCTTCTTGTCAATCTTGCTAAGGGCCCATCAATCTTATTGATTTTCTCATAGAACCAACTTCTGGTCTTATTGATTTTCTCAATTGTTTTCATGTTTTCAATTTCATTTATTTCTGCTCTAATCTTTGTTATTTCTTTCCTTTTGCTTGCTTTGGGGTTAGTTTGCTGTTCTTTCTCCAGTTCTTCCAAGTGGACAATCAATTCCCGAATTTTTGCCCTTTCTTCTTTTTTGATATAGGCATTTAGGGCAATAAATTTCCCTCTTAGCACTGCCTTTGCTGCGTCCCATAGGTTTTGATATGTTGTGTTTTCATTTTCATTCGCCTCGAGATATTTACTAATTTCTCTTGTAATTTCTTCCTTGACCCACTAGTTGTTTAAGAGTGTGTTGTTGAGCCTCCATGTATTTGTGAATTTTCTGGCACTCTGCCTATTATTGATTTCCAACTTCATTCCTTTATGATCTGAGAAAGTGTTGTGTATGATTTCAATCTTTTTAAATTTGTTGAGACTTGCTTTGTGACCCAGCATATGGTCTATGTTTGAGAATGATCCATGAGCACTTGAGAAAAAGGTGTATCCTGCTGTTGTGGGGTGTAATGCCCTATAAATGTCTGTTAAGTCTAGCTCACTTATTGTAATATTCAAATTCTGTTTCTTTATTGATCCTCTGTCTAGATGTTCTGTCCATTGATGAGAGTGGTGAATTGAAGTCTCCAACCATTATGGTAGATGTGTCTATTTCCCTTTTCAGTGTTCGCAGTGTATTCCTCACGTATTTTGGGGCATTCTGGTTTGGTGTGTAAATATTTATGATTGTTATGTCTTCTTGTTTAATTGTTCCTTTTATTAGTAGATAGTATCCTTCTTTGTCTCTTTTAACTGTTTTACATTTGAAGTCTAATTTGTTGGATATTAGTATAGCTACTCCTCCTCTTTTCTGGTTGTTATTTGCATGAAATATCTTTTCCCAACCTTTCACTTTCAACCTATGTTTATCTTTGGGTCTAAGATGTGTTTCCTGTAGACAGCATATAGAAGGATCCTGTTTTTTAATCCATTTTGCCAATCTATGTCTTTTGATTGGGGAAATTCAGTCCATTAACATTTAGTGTTATTACTGTTTGGGTAATACCTTCTCCTATCATTTTACCTTTTGTATTATATATATCATATCTAATTTTCCTTCTTTCTACACTCTTCTCCACACCTCTCTCCTCTGTCTTTTCGTATCTGACTCTAGTGCTCCCTTTAGTATTTCTTGCAGAACTGGTCTCTTGGTCACAAATTCTCTCAGTGACTTTTTGTCTGAGAATGTTTTAATTTCTCCCTCATTTTTGAAGGACAATTTTGCTGGATATAGAAGTCTTGGTTGGCAGTTTTTCTCTTTTAGTAATTTAAATATATCATCCCACTGTCTTCTTGCCTCCATGGTTTCTGATGAGAAATCTACACATAGTCTTATTGGGTTTCCCTTGTATGTGATGGATTGTTTTTCTCTTGCTGCTTTCAAGATCCTCTCTTTCTCTTTAACCTCTGACATTCTAACTAGTAAGTGTCTTGGAGAACGCCTATTTGGATCTATTCTCTTTGGGGTGCGCTGCACTTCTTGGATCTGTAATTTTAGGTATTTCATAAGAGTTGGGAAATTTTCAGTGATAATTTCTTCCATTAGTTTTTCTCCTCCTTTTCCCTACTCTTCTCCTTCTGGGACACCCACAACACGTATATTCGTGCGCTTCACATTATCACTCAATTCTCTGAGCCCCTCTCAAATTTTTCCATTCTTTTCCCTATAGTTTCTGTTTCTTTTTGGATTTCAGATGTTCCATCCTCCAGTTCACTAATTCTAACCTCTGTCCTTTGAAATCTACCATTGTAGGTTTCCATTGTTTTTTCCATCTCTTCTACTGTATCTTTCATTCCCATAAGTTCTGTGATTTGTTTTTTCAGACTTTCCATTTCTTCTTTTTGTTCATCCCTTGCCTTCTTCATGTCCTCCCTCAATTTATTGATTTGGTTTTTGAAGAGGTTTTCCATTTCTGTTCGTATATTCAGCATTAGTTGTCTCAGCTCCTGTATCTCATTTGAGCTATTGGTTTGTTCCTTTGACTGGGCCATATCTTCAATTTTCCTGGTGTGATTTGTTATTTTTTGCTGGTGTCTGGACATTTAATCAGATTTCCCTGAGTGTGAGACCCAGCAGGTTGAAAGACTTTCCTGTGAAGTCTCTGGGCTCTGTTTTTCTTATCCTGCCCAGTATGTGGCACTTGTGTGTCTGCGGGTCCCACCAGCAAAAGATGTTGTGGCTCCTTTAACTTTGAAAGGCTCTCCCTGCTGGGTGCATGGTGGAGACAGAGGAAAGGTTGTAGGCTGGTTTTAATGGCTTCAAATTGCGAAGTCCTGGGATCTGAATTCCCTGAGAGAGGGACTCCCCCTGAGTTGCGTTTCACCCCTCCCGTGGGGAAGGTTCATGTGGTAGAGAGCCCTGAAAGCAGCCTGTTTCTGTGTTGGGGGCAGTTGCACCTTGTGTAATCTGGCGCTGAGCCCAGAGGCAACCGCGCCTCCATAGAAACAGCTTCAGAAGGCTCTGTTTCACCCCCTTTCCTCTTTTTCAGTTAGCCCAAAAGGCGACTTCCGCCTTGATCAGTTTTGCCTGAGCTGGGGGCCTGCTTCTAGTAGTCAGAATTTGTCCATTAATGCCACTATTGGTGTTTGGTTGGGCTCAGTCCCTGCTACTGTTTGGAGACTTTTTCCTTTTCCTCCAGGAAGCTGCCCGTGAGGGAGGGGTGTCGGCCGCCGGCCGCCGCGGCTTGGGAAACTCGCCTCTCCGAGACTCCCAGCCCGTCCGGGAAGGAGCGAGTGAGGGGTGCCAGCCGCCAACTGCCGCGGCCCGGGAAAGTGCGCACCGCTCGGGGAGCTCACCGCAGTGGATTCTCGCAGCCAGACCAGCCAATCCAGACTGGGGTACACTGTGTGTCCAGTCCCTGCCATGGCCCCGGGAGCTGTTCTGCACTGTTTCTGGTTATTTAGTAGTTGTTCTGGAGGAGGAACTAAGATGCGCGCACCTTACTAAGCTGCCATCTTGGCCCCTCCTCGAATTTGTATTTTTCAACAAGCAGCCTGGGTGATCCCTGTTATTAGACCAATCTTGGCAATGCTGGGTTTTAGCAATGTTTTGTGATATTGGGTGTGCATTAAAATCACCTAGTTGCTTTGATATGACGGTCCCCATTCCTAACTGCGGAACCCCTGCTAGGGGCTGGAGTTAGATTTCCCAGGAGTAGGGTAGAGACCTGTGCACTCTAAAAAGCCAGAAGTCATTTCCATGCGCACCTGAGGCTGGGCTTCACTGACCACCGACGGTGCTTCTGAGTTGGACAGGAGTTTCCTGGTGTAGAATGAAAGAGTTAATGGAGGCTGCAGATAGAGAAAGGGTAGTCCTTGGAGAATCACTGGCCTTGTCACAGCAAATTGTCTGACTTTGTAATATTAAAAGTTTATTCCAACACCTGTTCTTCATTGGTATAATTCTAAGGGCAGCCATTCCCCTGTAACTTTAATAGAAGAAAATTAAGTTGGTTCCACATCCATTGGGTCATTTGTGTGTTCTTTTTCCAATTCTTTTTGCCCTGTTGTTTATAAAATGAAGATATTAAAAGCCCCACAGTGTCTGAAAGGAGTTGGCCTTGTCTCAATGCACTCTGCTATAAAACGTCTGATTTTATATGATCAAGTACATTTGTATGAGCTTCCTATTCCAAAAAGATCTCCAAGTGGTATGATACTCACCTGCCAGGGCTAAGAGCCTTTCAATAGGAATTTTTTTGGTTTGTGATTAAAATACATCCAGTTTATCACTTCTTCCAGTGATGCCAATTGGGTTTTGGCTTTGGTGGAAACAGTGTAGAAAAAACAACTGACCACCGCAAAGCCCTGAGTCTTAAGACAGGAAGAGAAGGAGGGGCAAAAATATGAGTCTCAAAAACAAAACATTTCCTCACTGCCCATTTTTAACCATCGAGAGTATTCCCACTGGATGCAAAGAATAAAATTAAGGACTCATCGTCCTTTGATCAATTATAATGTTAGAATTTCACAAAATAATAAAATACAATTATGATTTTCATAGGACTCAAATCACTGATATTTGTTAAGAATTTCCAAGGCATTGACAAGAGCACTGGAGTGTCCAATTGTCTAATCTTACCTTAATTTGAAGTCTATTTATAAGCTAATAGCCCAAATTTGGTTTGGGCTCAGACCAGGAGGAATTTCTCAATAATAAAGTATTCCACCACAGAATGGCCTTTCAAAAGAGTATGTTTCCTTCCATGGGTAATGCTAAATCGAAAGCTATCTAGTCATCCTTCAAAGATGAAGATAGACTGAATCTGTGGTTTCTTAAACCTGGCCATGCATCAAAATCACATGGGGTACCAGTAAAACACAGATTCCGGGAATCTATAGGGCTAATGAATCAGACTCTCAGGGTGGGGCCAATAAATTGGGGATTTTTCAAATTTCCAAATGATCTCAAAATCATGACTGTACACTAGCTTAGGGAACCAACCCTGGGACATCCCTCTAACTCTAGGATTCCAGGATGCTCCCAAGGTGAGATGTGCTAAGTGGTTTGTTGACTAAAGTGGTTTGTTAACTAAAGTATACTAAAGTATCCATAAAATACCATGGAGTTTTATGGTATTGTTAGTGTTCACCATAAAACTCCATGTTTACATTATGAGTCTTCTGTGGGCTGAGTTTACAATGGAGGAGGAGAAATCAAGGTGAGTTCTAAGGAAAGCATTCCTGTGAGAGGCAAAACTGGTGTTTCACTGGAGTTTAGGTTGCCATGGACTGAAGCATAGAAGACCAGGAGCTTGCAGGGCTCAGCAGGTGATGAGTCAGAATCTAGGCAAAGACAAAGAACAGGAGTCAAGTAAAAATGGTGGACAGAAGCCAGGCAGGTGGAAAACAACTTGTAGACACATGTCTCAGATGGCAGCGTGAGCTGGGAGACAGATTCTGGGCAAACAGGAGCTAGGAGTCCGTAGGAGATCTACCAAAGCTTGAGGGCCAGGGTAAGCAAACCAGAGAAGTGCTGAAACTACCAGAATAAAGCCCTCTGGTCATTAAGGCAAAACTTCCTTTGGAAGACCACACCCCCTCCCCATAGTCCCCAGTGTAGCTGGCTGGAGAGAGAGGGCTAAGGTCAAAAACTCCTGCAGGCCAGTTGTTTCTGACACGGGTAGATCCTACTGGCCAGAATGTCACCAGTTCTGCTGCGTCTCCAGGACTCTAGAAGATTTGTGAAGAATCTGAGTTCTTGGGTACCCCTGGCAGGCAGTATAACCTTGAGCAAGTTGTGTGCCCTTGAGCAAATAACTTAATCTCTCCAAGTTCAAGTTCCTTGTCTTCAGGAGGAAGGTGTAGGGAGAAGAGAGAACCTCTAAGTTCTCTATGATTCTAGGCATGTCAGTGGTGATACTGCAGATGGCATTTCACAGCCAGATTGTGGCTCTGCCAGTGTCACCTCTAGTCCCAGGTGGGAATGACATACCTGCCATCTACCAGCCTGAGCCAAAAGATCGTGCCTGGCACCTCCCAGTTTGTCCATTGGGGTGTTTGATTATTGACTTTTCATCATGACATGTACATGACAAACAGCACATTGGTCATGAACCATGACACTCCATAGCAACAGCGGGGACCTGCCATTTCCTGGTAAGTATAATACATCAAAAGAGCACATATCTCAATTTCAGCTTTGCCAACTTCCAACTTTCAACTTTATGGGCATCCCTTTGTCATTTATTAGGCTGAACTAAATGAAATTGCCAATACTCAATTTTTGGTCAACAAAAATGGCTATTTCATAGAGTTCAAACTAATACGAAGAAAATGGATTGATCTGAGTTCAGTCAGTGATTTTAATGCAGAGTCTAGAGAAGTCCATTTCTTGTTGGCTTTAAGGCCCACTAGCAGGCTCTGCGTTTGCAGTGCTGAAATACATAGCCTCAGGAGCTAATCTTGGACAGCTTGTTATCTGCTTGAGCACAGCTTTAAAGATCTTCCCGCAAGCTGAATTCAGATCGAATGACTTAAATGTTCCTAAAGCATCATATAATTTTGTTGAGAAAGAAACCTATCACCTGGGGAACTATGCTTGAACTTCGTTCAGACTCTGTTGAAAAAGTAATTCATATCCTTATCTGAAAACACAGTTCAGAGAAGAATCTGAATATGAACAAGTGTCAACCTTGATGAATTTATTCAAAGGCTGAGATAACGGGACATCTTTACAATTTAGCTGTTTGAGAGAAGGAAGGTTGGGCTTATGGCTACATTTTACTTATTTTGTGACATGGCTAGTCAGGCAAATAAGAGAGAGAATTACTACATTGTAAAATGTGTGACATATATGCAACAGGAGGCATTTTGAAGTTTATATTGTTTTTAAAACATATTTAAATTCACACAACAAATGTAGCAGCTTTCATACTGACAGGTCCAAAATAATGTCAGAAAAAAAACAGGAATATTGGCTTTCATGAAAACCCAATGAAATGAATTTAGTCATTTCTTGGCAGCATCCTTTAAAAGTCTGTTAGTAAATGGCATAGAAATGATCAATTTTATTCAGGCAAGGTCTTTACACTTCAAATTTTCATAGTGATTTTTAATAATATGGGAGTAACTACATGAAATTGACTTGTCTTCAACTGTTTTTAATCCATAAAAGCAACAATTTCATATGGGTTGATTTAATACTATTTCATATGAAAGTTCATTCATGATTTTTCAATAGACATGATGGAGCAAATTCCACATGAGGATTCCCTTGACTGATAAGGAAATCTCATTTATGAAATAGTTCTTAAATTTTTGATGATTATATCCGATGTTGCTAATATCTCCTTAATAATTTTGGGGGGGCTTTTAAAAGGGGGAATTTATTAAGTTGCACATCCACAGTTCTAAGGCCGTGAAAATGTCCCAACTAAAGTAAGGCTACAGAAATGTTCAATCTAAGGCATCCAGGGAAAGATATCTTGGTTCAAGAAGGCTGATGATATCCAGGGTTTCTCTCTCAATCGGAAAGGCGTATAGCAAACATGGCAATGTCTGCTAGCTTCCTCTCCAGGTGTCTTGTTTCATGAAGCTCCCCCCTGGGGGCATTTTCTTTCTTCATCTCCAAAGGTCTCTAGCTGCACAGGCTCTCCTTAATAATTTTTAAGAAGTTGAATTGGCAATGCTAAGTCACAATGTGCCAGCAAGTCCAAAGTTGGAAATGAAATTCAAATTTAAATTTTGGATTCAACATGCAGAAGAGAATAAATTTCACTCTTTTGAAACTGAGTGAACCTCTGATAAAGATAGGTGTTGAACTATGATATTCGATGTGATTCTTGCTAATTAGATCACTGAGAAATCTCATCATATTACAGGATACATTTGAATAACATTTTCTGCAACAAAAATCACGTTTGCAATAGTTGAGGAGTCCATCTACTGATAGTGTTTGTCTTCGTTTGCCAGGGCTGCTGTGATAAATACCACGCCCGGGGTTAACTTAACAGGAATGTGTTGTCTCACAGTTTTGGAAGCTAGGCATCCAACATCAAGGTATTGGCAGGGCTGGTTTTCTCCTGGATTCTGGAACGTTCCAGGCACCCTCCGTCATATGGGGGTTTCCCTTTCTCCTTGTGTCTGCTCCTCTGGCTTCTGGTGACTTCTGACTTCCACTTCCACATCCAATTCCCTTTGCTTACAAGGACATTAATCCCGCTGGGTGAAGGCACCCCACCCCCCATTCAGTCTGACCTCACTTAACTAACACCATCTTAGCAGGTCCTATTTACAAGTGGGTTCACACCCACAGGAACATGGATTAAGACAAACATGTTTCTTGTGGGGTCCCTAAATCAATCCCCACACGTGTTCAAACTAAATATTAACCAGAGCAGAAGGATGCATGCTGCAGAAAGTAATAGCAAACCCAATGTAAAGCATCTTAAATTATAAAGCTGTTTCTTTTTTTCACATCATCCAAAGTCTAGATGTCTCAACACCCTCTTCGAGGGCCAGAGTTCCTTCTCTTCTTCTGCATCCTTAACATGCTGTCCAGGTCCCTAGCTTGGCAACCCGTGGTTGCAGGGTAGCTTCCTGGTTCCAAGAAGGTTGCAAGGTGGCTTTAGGAAGGCCTTGTGTGTTCCAGGGCACACAAACCCCAACAGTGTCTTGCTGAAGTTTGTTCCCAAATACCCTCTAGCGATGCTCCTTTTGGAAATACCGCAGTGTTGAGGACCCTGTGACTCATTGAGATGAGTCAAGATTCACCCTCTGGGGGCATGGAAGGCCCAGCCTCTCTTAACAGACTTGAGCACTTATAAGATGGTGAACAAAGCAGTGGTTCTTTAATAGGACTTGTGCATGCACAATGGGCAGACGATCAGGAGCATAGACCTCAGCAACAAAAGTGATGATAAATAAAAATGGATCATACAAAAAATTACAGGTGGATTAAAATCTGCTTCTATTTTGGATTTTTCATAGCCTGACATCTCTGGATTAAGATCTGATTTTAGCTTGAGTCCAGTTCACACCATGCTCTCATTTAATGGAGTAGATTTGTCCCCCCACACAGGCGTATTTACTCATCACTGTATGCTGAATTTTGGGGAAGTGAATCTGATTTTCCCACTGATTTATAATAAGCCTCTCCCACTCTTTCCCATAGTTTGAATTTATACTTTATAATAATGTGATGAAGAATCTGATCAAGTCCATAAAACATTGGGCAATATAAAAAACATCATTCTGGGAATGATTGTCAGCTTTTCACCTGTGCCCAAACTCCACAGGTTGTGGACAGCTGACTCCACTGCAGCTGGCTTGGACCCTCAGGTCCCATTTCTTCTTTCTCCTGATTTTTAGAAGGTCTCACTGATCTGCGTCATAGTCTCTCACCAAACCTATGTATTATACCACCTAATGGAACAAGGAAAGTTCAGAACTGGAAAGAAACTGTAGCCATTAGAGATTTATTTATACTCAAAAATTCTTTTGCCTGAAGGATTTGAGGTTCATAAATTAATTAAAAAAAATTAATTTATCGCCTTGGTAATATAGCAATCTATAAACCAAGTAAAGGAAAACATTACTGGCCATATAAAGCTATGGGTGTAACATGCACAGTGTAGCTCGAACAGCTGAAAAGCAAAACCCCGTGAATGGCAAAGTAAAATGCCTTTCCTTCCACTTGCTGCAGCTAGGAAGGTGGGAGAACTTTGAAACATGGGACTTGGGAAATAACCAAGTAAATCACTTTTACATAATTAATGGGGAGAGGGTCAGACTAAAATTTGATTTCTTTCCTCCAAGATGCAGAAAGATGCAAATGCTCTTCCCACTATTTTTGTGCAAAAAGAAGTTTGCATTTTGTTAGAAGGCAGAATGCATTTGCTTTGGAATAAAGGACATCTCCAGATTTTCCGCATTATAGTGGTAAATAGGAGTCTTCAGAGCCATATAAATGAAGGGTGAGTTAAATGGCTTAAGTTAATTAAATTTTAGTCCTTGAAACTGAAAACTCTATGCAATTAACATACCATTTGAAGTTAAAGGAAGGGACATTAAGGTGGGTGCAGCAAGGTAGAAGTAGACTAGCATGGAACATGCACAAAGACAGATGCATGGAATAAAAAAAGTACTGGGGGTTGGCAAAAGAAAAGAACCTGGTCCAGGTCTAGGTTAGACTTTTTCCTATAATAAGTAGGAAGCATCGTCTAGCTATATGTTTATATTATCTGTGGTTACCCAGTAAATGGCATTGATGTGGGTTTGGTTCTTCTAAGCTAATTTTCCTGTTGCCTTTATAGAGCAAAGCAGCACAACTGCTTCCGCTGCTGAAATGTGTTGATCCAGATGACTTCTGTGTTTGAGATCCTGGACCCTCTCGCGGGCAGACAAACCGACACCAGAAGGGGCATGTCTGGGGCTTGTTCTTGTTTGTTTGTGCCGCAGAGTTATGTGTATAAATTCATAAACTGATGAAGCATTTGAGGTGGACACCACAGAGGGAGAAAGCTCTCTTTTAAAGACAACTATAACAGCCAAAATAGTAATAATAATAAAAAGTATATTTAATTTTTTTATTGGGATCTTATATTTTTAATTCATTGCCTCAGTTTTCTAACCAGACAGACACAAAGCTTTGGCAAGTTTGCTCAAGACCATACGTGCTGGTTTGAAAGGATGTATGTCCCCTAGAAAAACCATGTTTTAATCTAAATCCCATTTCGTAAAGGCGGAATAATCCCTATTCAATACTATATGTTAGAAACTGTAATCAGATTATCTCCCTGGAGATATGATTTAATCAAGAGTGGTTTTTAAGCCGGATTAGATCTCCACTTATTTGGGTGGGTCTTGATTAGTTTCTGGAGTTCTATAAAAGAGGAAACATTTTGGAGAATGAAAGAGATTCAGAGAGAGCAAAGCAGAATGACATAGCCACGAGAAGCAGAGTCCACCAGCCAGAGACCTTTGGAGATGAAGAAGGAAAATGCTTCCTGGGGAGCTTCATGAAACAGGAAGCCAGGAGAAGAAGCTAGCAAATGACGCCGTGCTCGCCATGTGCCCTTCCAGGTGAGAGAGGAACCCTGACCGTGTTCACCATGTGTCTTTCCCTGGATGCCATTTCTATGGACTTGTTTTACTTGGAAAATTTTCTTGGCCTTAGAACTGTAAACTAGCAACTTATTAAATTCCCCTTTTTAAAAGCCATTCCTTTTCTGGTATATTGCATTCTTGCAACTAGCAAACTAGGACATCATCTGCTTCTCTTCATTTCCTTGTCCACCTCCTTCAGTAACTTACGTTCTTTCTTTTCTGTCTTTCAAACGGATATGAAGGTTTCTGTGTTCCAGACCTTTACTTCAGTCCTTTATATTCATCTCCATTTCAAATTCCAGAATGCTCATGTTGCCTCATCATTGATAAAGTGTTTCTTCTTAAGCTCAATAGTTTCTTCTACCCATATAAAATGAGAATGAATTTCGCCTTTTTTTTTAAGGAAAAGAGATACATAAAAGCACAGAGATTCTTAGAGCTAAGAGGGACTTTATAGATGAATGACAAATAGGGAGAAATAGCATCTTTTACATGTAAAGAAAAGATATTTTTATGATATGAAGAGTTAACATAAATTAGCCAGAATAAGATGAACAGCCTAAGGAAAAAATGGGCAAAGGGTATACATAGTGATTCTCAAAAAATAAAAATAATAATAATAATAAAATAAATCCAATAAACATTTATTTAAGGCTTTTAACCTGTTATCAATAAATGGAATGCAAATTAAAGAGTGACACCTTTTTTTTCCTCTGTATCAGATTGCCAAAGACCGAAAAGAATTATGATTAAAGAATTATGATCCCTCATGTTGACAAGAGTGTGATGAAATGGGCATTTACATACATACAAACTCTTCCTGAGGCATTTTGGCAATATTTATCAAAGCCTTAACCGTGTTTATGCTCTTTGAAGTAAGAATACTTCCAGGATTTTATCCTCAGGAAATAATTAGAGAATCACGCTAAATCTTTATGTGTTAGGCTGTTCAGTGCCATGTAACATTTTTAAAAAGTGGAATGGCTAACAGTGGAGGTCTGGTTAGACAAATTATGATATATCCAAGGGATGAAAGAGAAGACTAAATAAAAATCATGTTTCCAGAGACAACGTGATAAATGGTAGGAGGCTCAAGATAGAGTAAGTGAAAAAGACGTTCTGTAGCACAGTGGGGTGGAGGCAAACAGAATGAGTTTCGTTGTCAGATGACCTGGGCTCAAGTTCCTTGGTCTTCAAGTTGGTTTCCAGTCAGCTTGCAAAATTCAGTTGCTATTGTTTCTTTTTCCATTCCTTTTTTTTTTCCTTGTAGGTCTTTAAAAAAATCCCCTTCAGTCATCTTAGTAGTATTCTGGGAAGGAGCAGAGTTAAATGTCTATTTTCAGTCCACAGTCTTTAATCAGAGGGGCACATCTTGAAAGTTGATTGGCAGAAGCTGCCTGCAAGTTGTAGGTGATGGGGCTTTTTGCTTGTTCATTTGCATGTTTAGTTGGAGTAGATGTTCTGGAGCTACCAGGTGAGAAGGGGAGGAAAGCCTCCCCAACCCATGTGAGTTGCTTATTTTCCCAGAGGTTTAGTAGAACACTTCCTTTGAGCTGTATTTACAGCTCTTCTATTCACAAAAGAATCTCACCTAAATCCCTGGGAGGATGGGGCCGAAATGAAATCCAGGTAAGAGAAACTGTGAGTCTCATATCTGGCTCCTTCTTTCCTTAGGATTCTCCAAGATTTGTTTTTCCCTTTCCTAGACATGGCTAGTTATGTTTGAATCCCAAGAGGGGATGCAATTTAGGCCAAGGTTTGGATTCCCAGTACATTTATTTGTCTAGAAGGAGACTTTCGGGCCATTTAACCAACTCTCTCATTTTACAGAAAAGCAGGGAGTTTAAAGGACTTTATTAAGGTTAAAAGGCTAAGTAAGTAGGAGGATCTCGTTATTGGAGCTGGAGCCAAGGAAGTAGAACATAAATTTGATATTCCTTAAGAAAATGATATGAAAAAAGCAAGGAAAGTTATCCTATTGCCTAAGAAAGGAAAATCAAGAGGAAATGGGCTTAGCCAAGGCTAAGTGTATACAGCAGTGCCATGAAAAGAGGCCATTGTGTCCTACTCATCTCCCTCCATCCAGCAATGAAATCTGTGGGCAAAATACTCACATGTTCCAGTCCACGGTAAAACTAGAGGAAGAGAGGCTTGTCAAACATAATAGTCCAGTTTAGTTTTCCTCAAATCCACTTCCTTTGAGTTCTCTCCATTTCCTCATTCTTTATGATCATCTATTGGTATTTATTCATAATAGCTATTTTTGTTTGTTTGTTTGCTTTCTGCTATCCCTTTCTCTTCTTCTGGGCATAGCTCTAATTTTCGCTTGGGGATTCACCTCTACCTGTTCTCAGCCCTGGTGGTCTGGGGGAATATAAGGTCAGGCTACCCTGGCCACAGTAATGGGCTAAAGGTGGGCATTGGGCCTTACAGAGGGTGCTTAGCATTTCCCCACTATGGGTAATGGACCCAGAAATGACATTGTGCTGGTGATGTTGTTTGAGTACTGGAGTAAGCCACACTTGAAGCAAGATACTTCTGAATTGTAAAGTAACATGAGCTAATACATTTACCCTCCTCTTTTTCTTAATCCAGCTTCAATGGAGAAGAATGGTTTTTATCACCTGCAAACAAAGGAATCCTGGCCATCACACCATGGGAACAAACAGAATGCATGCACACTTATCTCCTGATGATAAATATTGATTCTAAGGAACAAAGCAGTCTGTCTGCAAATAAAGAAAGAGAAACATTTTCCTCCATCCATAAAGTTTCCAGGTCTCTGCCTGCACTGGGGACAGAGCTTTACATTATGAGGCAGGGGGTGCCGATCCCCATTTGTTCATTCTCTAGCATCTAAATCTTGCCCAAACACCTACTAGTGTGTAAGAAATGGGGCCTTTTGATGCAGTTTTCAAGCAGAACCATCTGTTCCTCCAATGGCCATCTTATGGCTATTCAAAAATCTGACTCAATGTATTGGAATAACCACTTTTCTATAGAATATCTGGTCACAGTCTGAAACACAGTTTTCATTCTATTTTCTTCTAGTGAAAGAGTGACAGTAACAAAAATGTTTATTATGCTCAGGGCCAAATGAGCCACTCCCCACCATTCAGTCTTAGGATAGGATACATTATGCTTCTAGTGTGCCACTAGGCACCCATTTTCTAAAAATCTAGAATTTTAAAATCTTCAAACCCTATTATATCTATCTCAAATGACCAAGGTTACTGACAATGCTCACGCCATCCTTTTTCAGAAGTTCCAGGGTCCAGGAGACCCAATGATGGCCGGAAAAGCACTGAATCACAGAATTGAAGAAAAGAGATTCCTGAGTTTATAGTTTATAGAGTCATTAGCCTAACTTGAGTGACAAAGAAATACCAAATGATTTGTCCAAATCCAATATAAGATTTTTGTTTGTTTTATGCTCTACTATATAAAAGTACACTCATGGAGAAGCCCTTCTAGAACCAAATTCCAAAATGTGCTTTGTCTGATAAATTGGGACCTCTCATGCTTGGATTAAGAGGATGCAATTCTCTCAGGTTGCTCTAGCAACCAGTCATGGGGGAAGACCCATCCCATAACAAACACCTCTCCTGTGAGTGACGGTGTGTGACCCACGAGAAGAGCCACTTAGGGACCGAATTCCCTTCCATTGATATAAACTTGATTTTCTAAAAATAACTGCACCCTCAAATTCTTAAGCCATTTGATAGAAACATATTGACATTATTAACAGAAGTTACCTGCATAGATAAGTCTTTCTACTCAAAGTAGAACTGAGGCAAAGGACACATTTCCTCACAGCTATGGAGGTCAAAAGGTCATCCTTTGGGGAGCAGAACTGATGCCCAAGATGCTTCTTTTCCCAGCGATGTTCCTAGACCTGACAGCAGGTGAGGAATGCACATTCTCAGGACCACCTCAGACCTGCTTTATCAGATGCAACGGGTGTGGAGCCCAGCAGTCTATGTCTGAACCAGGTCTCCAGCCCGAGACATTCTGATGCAGACAAAGTTTGAGAACTGCTATTCTAAGAGCCTGCATCCTGCAACTGGAAGCAGCTATGCCATTAGCTCCTGCCTCTTAAAACAGTGACTCTTTGGAGAGAATGGCATGGGGTGGTCGCAGGTGAGTCCAGGTGGGTCAGCTGAAGCCCTCACTGCAGGTAGGGCTCATGATATCATAGATTTGCAGGTGAAAACGTACTCATCCCAAATTTCCTGGTGATGGGAACATGAGTGTGGGTCATGAGTAGAGCTGCAGAAGTTCAAGCAAATGAACATTCTTCCAGAAATTTTCTTAAGACTAAACTCTGAAGTTAAAGAAATTTCAAGAACAATTAAATCCAAAGAAAATCTAGTTCTTTACTTCAGCTCATTCATTTAGGTATGGGACATTCATTGTGTCTTAGTAGTTACTTACACCTTGAGTTAATTACTCTGGAAATTACTCCCCAGGACAATGCCTGGTGTGCAGCAGAGGGCTCTGCCCTTCCATGTGCTTATGGGTGTGAGCGTTGAGGTGTTCAGAGTTCACAGCACTGGTGCTTCTTTCTTTCCTTGGCACCAGTGTGCTCGCCAGAGAGCAAGTTGTTATTTAGAGTATGTTCAGGTTTTAAGCCACGGGGATAGGATGAGCAGAGCAGTTAACAAATAGCAGCTCTGCCCCCTGTGCTTCTTAAATTATGGACATTGGACCAACTCAATCAAAACCATCTGGGATATTTATTAAAATGCAAATTCCCATGCCTGGTCTTTAAAGGACTGAGTCAATCTCCAGAGTTGGGTCATGGGTCTCTTCCTCTCAATGAGTTTCCCCACATGTCTCTTAGATGCAGTTAAGTTGGACTTTGCTTCTGTTTTAGATTTTGATTAGAATAGACAATCTGCTTTTCCCTGTTGGGATTTGGGGCCATGGAAAGAATATAAACTTTGAAATCAGACAAATCTGGTCTTAAATCTTGGATCCAGTAGTTACCAAAGGTGAAATTTTTAGTACATTTCTGTACCTCTTTTGCATCTCAGTTTTTGTGGCTGTGAAATGCAAAAAATTATGTTCATATTGCAGGGGCACTGGGAAGAGTAAATGGGGAATCGTTAGTACAGTGCAGCATGCACAGCAGGTATTCAATATAGAGACTATTTAATATCACTTTCTAAGGAATTCATCTCTTTTCCAGCCCTAGGAGGTGTATTTAAAAAATCTTTTTCCAAATGGAAAAAGAAAGGAAGGGAGAGAGAGAGAGAGAGGAAAAGAAATCAGCTATTAAAATCTCTCTAAACTGATGAAAGAGTAATCCAAATGGCATTGCTAAAACACTTCCCAGCCATTGATTTATACTTTGGGTGGATTGTAAGGTGAGTAAATATATCTCAATAAAATTGCATTAAAAAAGAGGATACTCAAAAAACAACAACAAAATAAGACATTTTACAAACCATTTGTTACCCTACATCTGATCTAATACTTATTACATCTTTGTGAGGCAGGAGTTGTCATCCCGTACAATTTACAGATGAAGACACTGAAAACTAAGACAACTGAAATTCCCAACCTCCAAATCTCAGGCTTTCTCCAACTCTGAATGGGGGTAATCTCAGCTTTTATTAGATCTCCAGTGCCAAGCAACTCTGTACCTCTGTGAAATCCCTGGAAGAGTGTGCTTTCCCCTTTCCATGTCCAGGGCTTCACTTGGGAAGTTTAGGCACACATGACCCAGATCAGAAAGGCTGACCATGGGTCAGAGTCCCTGTCCCTGGCCTCCCTAAACCTCAGGTATTTTGGTGCTGCAAGGGATGATTCAATTCTCTACCACCTCCCGCTAAACAAAGTATGTTCCAGTCACCATACTTTAAGTGCGTTATCTGAAATAAATGACTTGGAAACCCTGTCTGCCCTATGTGATAACAGAAGCCCTGGTTCAACTTTTAATGCTCTTAGTCATTCTATAGGAGTTATGGTGACTTATTTTGTTTTGAATGTCAAGCTTGATCCCAGTCTTAGATATGGCACCAGGACAAGTCTATTAAAACTTGACTCCATGCAGTGTTGCAAGAACTGGAATTGACATTTTGGGGCCTGGGAGAGCTGAAGATCAAATCAAATGCCCAGGTCATTGATTGCATCACTTTTACTGAATACCAAAAACCAGTCCTGGGAAAGATCTTAATCCCTGTTTGGAATGTTATTAAGTCCATTTAGGGCAAAATACACCAACCACTTCCCATGCAAACTTCTGCAAATAAACCATTCACAGACTATGGAGAGTCTAGGAACTGAAAATGGACAAACTCAATGAAAACCATGATTCCAGATCTTTTCTGACTTGCCCGAGAAGGAATGGAAAATAAACAAGCCCTGGATAATCTAATACTGTAACAAAATTAGCTATATCCTTTCCTTTCATACACTGTCAAAGCACAAAAGACAAGCTCCTCTTATCCCTGTGGAAAAGGTGAATAACTTTAAACCCCCCCCAAAGATATCGGTTTCTTCATATACAAGGGCCTTCCACAGATTTGAGCTGGTCTCTTCAAAGCACACATACAAAGTGATGATATTTCATATGTAGGCATGGCCATCATTATGTCAGGGTGTGTGTGTAATAACCCTAACGGTAACAATTTCCATGGAATAAATGGACTAATAGCAATGAAAGTAGACGCCCTAGTAATATAATTTTTATTGGCTCTCTCCTTCACTCACTGCCTTGATAGAAAAATATCTGCCTAATCTCAGAACACAGTTTTGAGGCAGGTTAGATAGGGAAGCGGGGAAGGGGAAGTGACCTAAGACGCATAGCAAAAGATCCTTTTGCTGCACACACATCTACCTAGCCCCTGCACACCTCACTTTCACTCAGGTGGGCACCAGAAAAGAACCACTGAAAAGTGCAGCTCATTGACCCCTTATTAGCATAGCCAGAGTGGGAAGGGCCCCTCCAAGTCCTTATAATGTGAAGATCCTGACCTCAGAGGGCTTCTTCTCCTCTGAAGAACTCCTGAGCTCATGTCCCTTCTCACTAGACATTGAAGTTTTGAGCTGTACACATTGGATTCTTTGGCCGTACACAGTGACTAGTCTTTGAGTTCTTTCCTGTGGCTGAGTCAAGAAACTTCATGGCACCAACCCCTGGTCAAGGTCTCAACTTCTCCGAGAATCCCCAGGGCTCTCTGGCATCCAGCCAAGAACTCCTGGGGCTGTCTGGCATTGAGCTTATTAAACTGTTTGGCTGTACGCACTGACTAGTCCTTGAATTCTTTCCTGCGACTGAGTCAAGAACCCTCCCGGGTGCCAGCCCCTGGTGAAGGTCTTGATTTCTCCAAGAACTCCTGGGGTGGTCTGGCTTCAGTTCCTGGTGGAAACCTCTGCATGTATAACTCAGTATATGGTCTTATCTGAAATTCGGAGACAGCCCCTCCCCATCATCAGCCAAGCTAGGCATATGGAACCCAATTTGGGAAAGCAGCTTCTGGAGGCTGTCTTCTGGCTCCCCTCTCAGAGCCATGAGGAGCTGGGAAGTTCCTCTTTTCATGGCTCAGCCATGTGGGAAAATCCTGGACAAATCATTTCTAAGCAGGAAAGGAGTTTTTCAGTGACTCAGGGGGCTTTCCAGATTCCCTAAAACCTGGCTGGGTTGCAGAACATGCAAAGGTGGTGAAGAGGCTCTGAGAATTATTGAGTATGAGGTAAAGAATGAATCCAGGCCATGTGAACATCCATCATTAAAGCAAATGGGATGATTTATGTTTTCCACAAGGAGCTCTTTGGAAAGATTCGAAGTCCAGCAGTCTTGAGTCCTAACTGACATTTGTCTCACATTATAAAATTTCATCTCAAAACAACTTCAGTTTGTGATTTAAAAGAAAAACATTTCTGGAGTGTTTAAAAGTTGGGTGTGTATGTGTGTGTGCATGTGTGTGTAAGAAGTTGAGATAATAGTAAAATGCTTCCTGCATAAAAGGTGCTCTATCAGAAGCCAATTGTTGCAGCTCTGTATTAGGCTTAGGCTTGGTTTAAAAGGGAGTTTTGCTGAATGCCCTTTAGGTCAGCTTGAATCCGCTCATCAGAGACACTTTTGTGGCTCATCTAATCTTAAATAGATGCCCATGTTAATCTCCTCTTTCATTTTTCCTTCATTGCATATCAGAGTCTGTAATTATTTTGTCTGTCTTTAGATTTGTTTCCCTCCCTAGAGTGACACAGCTTTGCTTGTAGTTCCATTCCCAATGGCTGGCAGAATACCTGCCATGCACATAAATAGCTGCTCAATAAATATTTGTTGTATTAATGTTCAAAATGGGGCTGACTCTTTTGTGAAGGATCCAGAAAGAGCTTGCCTCTAGAGTGGACCCACAGGAGAAATGAAAATGGAAAGAATTAGATATACTAATTTCTAAGGTGAAGATTAGATTGGCCTACCAATAAGGGATAAACTTAAGTGTAGAATATTTAATTTAAACTGTTTTTTTCTTTTTAAGGATAAGGAATAGAACTGTGAGTGAAATGCTCACGTTATCCCTCTGGGGTGGATATATGGTGTTATGGGAAGCTGGCTGCAATAGAGTTCCCCTAAGCACTAAGCAGGGGACCTTCCAAATGAGAGAAGTTTCTGTGAATTGCAGGGACTTGGGGCCCAGGGAACTGTGCATTGTCCTTGTGGTTCTCTCTCTCTCCTTGTCTAGAAGTGAGCCAAGGACAGCAGCATAACTAGCCTGTGTGAGCTTCCCAGTCGCACACTTCAGGGGGAATCCAGGGCTAAAGCCCACACTGTGTTTCAGGCACTTTGCATTCTTGTAATGATAAATATTTGTGACAGTGCTAAGAGGCAAGTGCTGTCTCCATCCCCAAAGGGGAGCGGGAGGTGAGGTGGGTAACTGTGCTTTCTGATTCCGGGGAAAAAGAGCTTCCCTACAGAAGGTTTGGGATGTTTGTTTTGGTTTGGTTTGGATTTTTGCAACTACTAGGAGTCACCTGGCCTGTGTTTTAATTCCAGCTCTACTTCTAGCTAGCTCAGTTCCCAAAGTGAGTTCAAAATCCAGCATTTAGAGAGCGCACAGATGGTGAGAACACAAAAGCAGAAACTATTTTCTCATCTACAAAATGGACATAGCTGTGCTAGCTCTTGGCCCTTTTAAAAGGTTCAAATCAAGATGGTAAAACCAGCAGTGCTTTGAAAAGTATAGTCATAACCAATATAAGCTTAATTTTTTCTTCCATCTAAAAAATTTCCTAAGTTAATTGAAGACAAAAATAATTAAATTCCCACCTATTATTCTTGCAGGAGATCAAAGGTTGACTTCTATGGTTTTAAACTTGAAAAAAGCCACTTTCTTGTCTAGTGTCTTTTGATTTGTACTTTCTGATTGTCTAATGAGTTCGTGCCAGCAATTTCTTCGCATTAGAGCTGTTATTTTCTTTCTTTCTTTCTTTTTTTTTTTTTAATTTCTTTCTGGTGGCCTCTCACAACCAATTATGTTTAAGGGGGGGAAATGAGATGTTTAGAAAGGCTCCTTGGTCCTCACTCATTAATTGGCCTCTCTTATTCTTTTGTATCCTGTAGAAGAGTTATAGGCCTGTCTTTTTTTCTCTTCTCTTTTAAAAAGTTTTGACAAACACCAAGCCGCAAGAAGTCATACAAGATCATCAAAAGCTGGCCTCAATTTGCCTAATGGCGTGCACTTTGTTTTCAGATTCTCTTAATACTTTAAGCACTTAACTGGAGCCCATATTCATTCCAGGCTCGAGCTTGTGGTTTCCAGGCAGAGGGAGCCCACCCGACATTTTAGTGCCCCTGTCTGAGTTGATAAGGCTGTCTGGAGTCTCTAAATTCCTTTCAGTGCTAAATGTCAAACAGGAATCAGGTACCTCCTACCTAACAGTGTGAGTTGTTTTAAACTGCCTGCTTAATATGAAGAGGTTTCCAAGCGCACTAATGCTAGGGGTATTTAAACAGAGTAATGCGGAGATCTTTAAAGTGCCTTTTTAGTTGGCAACTTAATAATCCCCCTCTTGTGCAAACATTATTTATACCACAGTCCATCTGATACTCTCCGAAAGTTAACAAGCCATTCAGGAAAATGGGATTGGGTTGTGACAAGCTGAAAAGAAGCCCTTAAAGGTGACGGCTCTATAAGACATACCTTCGCAGCCTTGCTCCAGCCAATGGCATCTATCAGGCGAGGCTCTGTATGCATAAAGAGCAATTAATGCATAAAACTTTATTCCTTTTTTGCTACCTAGTGGTCTGGAAATAAGGAGCTAGTGGAGTTAGCAGCTACCTAAATGGTAATTTGATGCCAAAAGAAAAGAAAACTGTGGAGCAATAGATACCCAGGAATACCTCTGCTCCGAGATGCTGGGTTGGAGAAGTACCAGCCCCAGACTGCCATCATGAGAAGCTGGTAGGGGGGTCCCAGTCACCCCCTCCTGCCATGGCAGTCACCTCATCTGTGTAGAGTGTGTGACAATGAAAGGCTGACCTTAAATTAAAAGTAAACTTCCCATCACCTCCCCAAAAATTATTTTTTCAGTTTCAAGTAGAGACACTGATACTCGAGTCCCAGGACATTAGAGGGTGAGTAGAAAGTGAAGAATTTCATCCATCGTGAGGGCGTTTTGAAAGGTCTGTTCTTTGCTGTGACTAGGCAAAGTTTCTGGTGATGAATGGCTGGGAGGGAGGGCAGGTGGGGGAGGCAAAGAGAAAGAAGATGGGCCATTGGCCTGTAGCCGGGGCTTCTCCAGGGCTTAGCCTGTGACCTTGAACCATTTCAGGGCTTTTGTTTTCTTAACTGTAAATGAGATGTTAGGACAATACAGATATCTTCCATCCAGGTGTTCCGTGTCACTGAGAGCACAGAGGCAGATACATTAGTGCCCTTTCCTTCATGATGCAAGGCCGCTGCTGTTTTAATAGTCCTTCTTTGACAACCCCCAACACCCAGGGGTGGCTGGGACCATGCAGTTGCAACAGCAAGTCGGGGAGATGGGAGCTGAGACACACCCAGGCGTGCCCCCATGCGTGGGCCACTGCAAATGTTACTATTATCAATAAACTCAGTAGGATTTCCCTTCTGAGGGTGAATACTTTCACACATCTTTCATACTTGGCATGAAATCCTACCTAAAGACCTAAATCATGGCCTCCAGCCAAAGCAACAAGCAACCGCTGCCATTTTCACATGCATGCAGGGCCAGGGGTGTGAGCGCGGATGCAGCTTGGGCTGTCAGCTGCACAGCCTGCCCTGGCCTGACGTGGAGCTGAAGGTGTCCTGGGGGGCCCACCAAGGTGAAGGGATGCCATAAGGGGGCTAGGGACAAGGGTCTCCTGCCTCTCAGTTTCTTGCCCTTTCCAGCCCTATTCACAGCATCATCAGGGCTGCGGCAGAGAGACGTGAAGTCCCCACAGCCTCTGCTTCATCATCGGGCATCCAGGGTTGGCACTAAGCTGTCGTGGGTGTGGGCAGTCTCAGAGGAAAAGCAGTCTTCCACCAGGGAGAAGGGCGCACCTCTGCTCTTTGGCACCCAGCAACGGCGTTCAGTCTTGGAAAACCCTTCCCTACTGCCACCTCCATCACTGGCTCGGCTTCTCTGGATGTCGTCTGATTCCAAGGCTGGGAGCTGCGGTGCAGGGGTGAAAGCAGTTTCAAAATTCCTGCAGGTTCCAGATTTATTCAGCTTATGAATGAAGCACGAGCGAGTGTTCCCTATTGTCTCGTGACTTAAAGCCCAGGAGTGGCTGTGACACGTCAGCCTGCAGCCAGTCCAGCCTGGAGATGCGCGCGGACTGCTTTTAGTTTGGGGAGTGCCCTCCTTCTGCGGGGCCTGCTGGCCTGGTTTTGCCTTTGCCCCTCATGTCGGTACCCTCGCCGGTGCCCAGGACAGGAGGCTGCTGGCCGGCCTGGGCTCTGCTGCCCTCACAGCTGTGTCCCATCCCTTGAAGTTATTTGAGGTGATCCAGGCACTTTTCCTGCCATCTACTCTCTTTGCGTCCAGCCCCCTCACCAGAGAACAGCTACTTGAGTCTCCCGGGTCCAGTTCTTCACAGTTGGTGTCTGCCCTGCCCAGCCCAGCTCTCTCTGTCCAGGCCAGTGGAGGGTCCCGAGAGCGTAGATGGTCAGCATGACTGATTCACCACACCAGTCTCCGGGGTGACCATTTAAGGGCCCATGAGGTGGCGGAGTATCCCTGCTCAACCTGTTGCATTTCTATGTAGAGCGTCACCATCGGGGTGATCTTTAATACTCAGGTACAGAAAAATCACCTATGAATATGCTTAAAATCCCAGCTCCATTGATTCATCATCCCAGTGATTTTCCCCGGCCCTGAAAGTTGTTTTGCCCTCTTTTGGGCAAACAACTCAAACTCCTTAGTGGAGTAAGCGTCACTTTCCATTCGATCAATTTCCTTGGTCTCTGCCTATCCACCAACCGGGCACAATGTCTCTTTTATAATTTTCTCCAGTGGCCCCATGCTGCCAGCAAGAAGAATTATAGCCTCCCTCTTCACTAAATGCAGAAGTTTGGTCCAATGACCTTTGCTTGGAGACTACATTTCTCACCACGTCACCGAAAACGCCAGCAAAGGGCTTTGATCCTTAAAAGCATTAAAAGAAAACAACAAGCTAAACAAACAAGCAGCTCAGCCAGCCGGCCTTGGTAAAGGGAGTTTCTTTTTGATGTGGTTTTCCTTGGCCCCTGCAGGCCCGGACAGGTCCGGGACGTCTCCTGCCAGAGAGCACCGCGATGTGTGATGTTCTCAGCCGGGAGAGCCGGCGGCCCGGCACAGCGCGCTGGACTCCCGGCCCCGGCCCGGCCTTTCCTGGCGGCCACCCCGCCTCGACCTCAGCACCTGGCAGCTCCCGCCTGTGAGCTCATTCTTCAAGGACGAGGCCCAAAGAGCTTCCAGGCAGCGGTCCGAGAGCAGAGCTGAGGGGCGTGTGGGCGCTGGCTGTGCGACCCTGGCACAAAATGCAGGCCGGGGGATCCCCCCTGCCGGCTCCATTTTTGCTGTGGTCCTGGGCGGCCCTCAATTCCTGTGTGCCCCAAACCTCCTTCCCCAGGCACTGGTCTCTGCAGGTTTGGGGAGCGCCTTCTGGTCCTTAAGGGGCCTGGTGGATGAAGGGCAGCCTGGAGCCGGAGTAAAGAGTGGAGAGGAAAGGCGAGGGCTGAGAAGCAGTGCTCCCTTTCAGCATAGCTTAGAATCCTGATGTGGGAGTTGGGGGAGAAGGAAGAGGGAAGTGGCACCTGACTTCTGTGCCAAGTGATGGTGGTGGGATATAAATGTAAAACGCTTCACTGCAACGCTGGCGCGCAGACTCTACTACTTGACTCACACATTAGTGCAGTATACTTTCAAACCGGGCCCCTCCTCAACCACACCTTACCCAGCAACCGATAGCGTCATCCTATCCACCAATCACAGCGCCTTCTTTACTGGCCACCTGTTTTCAACCCTCTACCCGGATACTAAACACCTCACACGCACTTATCTCTCTCTCCTTTTGGCTCTAACCCCCCCCCCCCCCCCCCATCCTCCACTTCTCCTCCGTCCCAAGCCATATTTAGACATAATGTCTCCTTCCACCAATCAGCTAAGCCCACGGCCACCCTTTCCTGAGATCATCCCCCTCTCCACCGCTTCTATATAAGCAAATGTACTTCCCTTAATAAAGGTCCTTGTGCGCAGTCCTGCTAACTCCACTTGGTCCCACGGTTTGATTTCCGTCCCGCGCGCGCGCGTCCTGCCCTGTCGAGCCCCCGGAGGCGTAGGCCAACGCTTCCCCCCGACCGCTGGCCGCAGAAGACCCCCCATCGAGGAAGGCTTAGCAAACCTCCCTCCCCGCACATTAGTGCAGAACCAGAGGAGGGAGAGGCCTCTATCCCTTTTTGTAGCAGGTCCCCTGTGATGCTGTTATCTCAAAGTGCCCTGCCTGTGACGGCGGCTGGGTAGGAAACTTCGCCTCAGGTGATTGCTCACCGAAGAAAAAGTGGCACCCGGAAGGTCAAGCACATTTTCCTTCACCAAAACTTACCTGCTGGAGGGAACTCTCTGCAGAGGCAGCATTCTGCCTCAACAGTGGGAGGCACAAGTCAGAGAGATGGAGGCTGCTATTCCTAGTGTTTTCCCACCTGAGTCCACATGCTCTTGAGGCCTGGGGACGTGCCAGGTACAAAAATTATCTTCTGAAGGGACAGCTCTGACACTTGGCTGTGAGGAGCCTGAATGCAAGCTGGACAGATGGATGAACTATTTTTTCTCAGGCCCTTAATAAAAAGCTTAGGAAAAGGACTTTAAGATGGTACTCTGCTGCCCAGATGCCAACAGGCATTGGCAATGGAATTGATGCCAATTGTCCACCTCCGAGGAGGTTGCAAAACTACATTAGTGAAAACCAAACTCCAGCCTATGAGAGATGGGGAATTCGAGAGCTGGGAGAGAAAGATCTTCAGGAGGAAAAAGATGGCATCACTATATTGGGGAAGGAAGAGATTCTTGCCCCACAAATTGAGACAATGGATAGAGGGGCTTCAAGAGGCTGCTCATGCAGTTGGACTGGCATCTCTCGAATTTTTGGATTGGTGTTTAAATCTCGACACCCAAAGAGAAAGAAGGCTTCATGCCCTTTCTAATTTATTCCCATTGACGGCATGACCAAAATGCCTATTTTTTCCATGGGTACATTGAACACATGGGAAGAAGATGGCGTGCAGACTTCTTGAAAGCAATTCTGCCTAAGAAAGGAATTCTGTTGGAGGGCGAAGGACTCAGGAGAGGAGTGGAAATCCAGAGGCCCAGCAGCAGGCCTGTACTAGGTGGAGGCCGCCAGCCAGAGACTATGTGCACACAGTAAGAGGAAGGGCTACACGTTGTCCATCTGCTAGTCAGTGCCCAAAGCCAGATGACAACCGCAGGAAAGACCATCCTAGACCTAATCCCCTCTTTAGTGACCTGTCTTAGTACCCTAAGGTGGCATGCCATTACAAGGTCTCATAAACTGAGTGGCTTAATACAACACAGGTGCATTGCCTCATAGCTTGGGAGGCTAGAAGTCCAAAATCAAAGGGTAGGCAGGGCCATGTTCCCTCTGAAACCTATAGGGAGTGTCCTTCCTGGCCTCTTCTAGCTTCCCACTATGACCATGGTTGTGCAAATGCGTGTTTTGGAGTCTTTACTTTCAATTCTTTGTGATATATACCCAGAAGTGGAATCTCTAAGGTCATATGGTGACATCCCCTGGCTTGCAGCTGCACTGCCCCTTCTCTGCCTCCCTTGTCATGCGGCCACATCCTCTACCTTTTCCTGTGTCTCATCACCACTTCTCATGAAGATACCAGCCATATTGGATTAAGGTTATCCCCCAACCCAGGATAATCTCATTTTAATCTAATTCCATCTGCAATGGCCCTATTTCCAAATAAGGTCACATTCACAGGCACAGGGGTGGGTAGAACTTCAACATATTTTTCAACCTATAACATGTCCCGACTATGAGAGAGGTCAGAGAGAGGAGTTGGTGAGGGAACATGGAAGAATAAAAGATCAAGAGCAGAGATTAAAGGAAAGAGATGGCCACACTCCCCTGTTTCACTGCAGACTTCCCATCTAAGCCAAGCTGAAGCTTTGGGAGGGGACACATTTTAACTATCAATGGGGTTTGGAGTTTTTATTTTATTATGCCTGTCTGAACATTTAAATTACTGAAATGAGTGGAGAATCTACTTAAGAATTCTGTTCTAGTTTGCAAGCTGCCAGAATGTGATGTACCAGAAATGGAATGGCTTTTCAAAGAGGAATTTATTAAGTTGCAAATTTACAGTTCTAAAACTGTGAAACTGTTCAAATTAAAGCAAGGATATAAAAATATCCAATCTAAGGCATCCAGGGAAAGATACCTTGATTCAAGAAGACTGAAGATGTTTAGGGTTTCTCTCTCAATTGGAAAGGCAGGTGGCAAATATGGCAACATCTGCTAGCTTTCTCTCCAGGCTTCTTGTTTCATGAAGTTC
Organism: Tamandua tetradactyla; assembly: GCF_023851605.1. Taxonomy (NCBI): domain Eukaryota; kingdom Metazoa; phylum Chordata; class Mammalia; order Pilosa; family Myrmecophagidae; genus Tamandua; species Tamandua tetradactyla. The sequence continues at coordinate 221,730,558 of NC_135327.1, read as the reverse complement.
CCCTAGTGGCATATTCCTTCATCTCCAAAGGTCTTCGGTTGCATGGGCTCTGGTTCTTGTGGATCTGACGGATCTCTCAGATCTGTCACGCTCTTCAAAATGCTTCCTCTTTTAAAGGATTCCGGCAAACTAATCAAGACCCACCTGGAATGGGTAGAGTCACAACTCGTAGAAGTCACCTAATCAAAAGTTACCACCCATAATAGGGTGGGTCATATCTTCACCCGAACAATCAAAAAGCTCCCAGTCAGCAACACTGAATGAGAATTAAACACACGGCTTTTCTGGGGTACACGACAGATTCAAATGGGCATTAAGATTACCAAGGGACATCGAAGATCTAATCTGCAGAATAACTTTAATGGAGAGAGATGAGAAAGGACACACCCCATCCCCATGTGTCATCCTACCCTTGAGTGCCTCTGCTACTAAGGATGGAAAGGAAAGGTGGTGACAGGTTAAAGTGAAAAAGAGAAAGATATGTATCTGTTCTTGGCTCCAAGACTAAAGTGTATATGGTGTGTTTGTGTATATATATGCACGCACACTCTAAGGAATTTACAATCCATCCTTGGCAACATCTCCTATATTCACCAACTCTTCTCTGAAAGTTTACTTAACCTTCTGCTGCAACTAAAGCCTGGCTCTACCCTGAGGATGTAATGTCCCCTGCAACCTTCCTAAGTGATTTGCAGTTTGCAGAAGACTGGACCTGGATGTGGGTAAGTGAGTTCCTTGCCTCTCATTGCCACTCCTCATGTATTCTCTTTGTGTTCTCCCTAAAAACACCCACCTTTCAATTCTGTTATCAAACTACACCCTACTACATATTTTGTGTTCACCTATGAACATGCAGTTCACTGATACCAGCCTCTCAGGTTTTTGAAGATATTAGATTCTAACTCACTTTTACTTTCTCCATCACTACTTCCATTACAATCACTGACTTCAATACCTACCCCTATCTTATGGGTTGAATTGTGTCTCCAAACAAAGACATGTTTAAGTCCTAATTCCAGTCCCATGAATGTGGCTCACTCTGGAAACAGGGTCTTTGAAGATATGACTAGTCAAGACGAGGCCAAACTGGTAGGGATGGACCCTAATCCACTATAACTGGTGTCTTTATAAGAAGAGGGAATTTGCTTTAGGGCCAAGATGGCGGCTTAGCAATGTGTGCATTTTAGTTCGTCCTCCAAAACAACTACTAAATAACAAGAAACAGTACAGCACAGTTCCTGGGGCCACGTCAGTGACCGGACACACAGCGTACCCAAGTCTGGACCAGCTGGACAGGATGCGAGCTGCCCCAGAACCGTGAGTTCCCCAAGCTGTGGCAGCTGGCGCCCCTCCCCCACAGGCTGCTTCCCAGAGGGGAAAGGAAAGAGACTTTACCAGTAGCAGGGGCTGAGCCCAACCAAACACCAATTGTGGCATTAATTAATGAATTCTGACTACTAAAAATAGGCCCCCAGCTCAGGTGAACCTAGTCAAAGCAGAGGTCACTTATTTTTGCCCCAGTGCCAAGGGGGCAGGGCTGACAGAAAAGTAGAAAAAAAAAGAAGGAAACAGAGGTTTTTGTGGCTGTGTTTCTACAAAGCCTTGACTGCCTTTGGATACAGTGGCAGGGCTTCCCGGGCTGCAACTGCCCCAGGCATAGGCAGAAACAAGCTCATTTGAGGGCCTGTCGGGAGCCTGTGCCTTCCCCAGGGGAGGGGTGAAGCCCAACTTAGGTGGAATCCCTCCCTCAAGGAATTCAGACACCAGGGCTTGGTAATTTGAAGCCATTAAAACCAGCCTACAACCTCTCCTCTGTCTCCATCATGCCCCCAGCAGAGACAGTCTGCCAAAGTTAAAGGTACCGCATCATCTTATGCTGGTGGGACCTGCAGGCAGACAAGCACCACATATTGGGCAGGATAAGAAAAATAGAGCCCAGACACTTCACAGGAAAGTCTTTCAACCTGCTGGGTCTCACCCTCAGGAAAAACCGACACAGGTGACTCCTTCCTCCTGATAGTAGGCCAGTTTTGTCTGGGAAAATCCACTGGGGTCTATAATACCTAAGTAGACCCTCCTAAGTGTGTGTGTGTGTGTGAAAGGCACCATACAGGCAGGGCAAGAAACAAGAAAACAAGAACTGAAAAATTCTCCTCTGTTAAGCAAAACTTAAGCTAGAGGTCCAGATAAAACTGAACTGAATGTCAAAGAACAGATAGACAACAAATTCATCCAGCAAGAAAATCCTAGGTGAAAGAAGTGAAAGCAATTTCCAGAATAAACCAATTAAGGCAATTAAATGCCTAGACACCAGCAAAAAATAACAAATCACACTAGGAAAATTGAAGATATGGCCCAGTCAAAAGAATAAACCAACAATTCAAATGAGATACAGGAGCTGAAACAATTAATTCAGAATATACGAACAGACATGGAAAATCTCATCAAAACCAAATCAATGAATTGAGGGAGGATATAAAGAAGGCAAGGAATGAACAAAAAGAAGAAATGGAAAGTCTGTAAAAACAAATCACAGAACTTATGGGAATGAAAGGCATGGTAGAAGAGATGAAAAAAACAATGCAAACCTACAATGGTAGATTTCGAGAGACAGAACATAAGATTAGTGAACTGGAGGACAGAACATCTGAAATCCGACAAGAAAAAGAATATATGTGGAAAAATATGAGCAGGGACTCAGGGAATTGAAAGACAATACAAAGAGCTTGAATATACGTGTTGTGGGTGTCCCAGAAGGAGAAGAGAAGAGAAAAGGAGGAGAAAAACTAATGGAGGAAATTATCACTGAAAATTTCCCAACTCTTATGAAAGACTTAAAATTACAGATCCAAGAAGTGCAGTGTACCCCAAAGAGAGTAGATCCAAATAGACATACTGCAAGACATTTACTAATCAGAATGTCAGAGGTCAAAGAGAAAGAGACAATCTTGAAAGCAGCAAGAGAAAAGCAATCCATCATGTACAAGGGAAACCCAATAAGACTATGTGTAGATCTCCCAGCAGAAACCATGGAGGTGAGAAGACAGTGGAATGATATATTTAAATTATTAAAAGAGAGAAACTGCCAACCAAGAATTCTATATCCAGCAAAATTGTCCTTCAAAAATGAGGGAGAGGGTGGGCCACGGTGGCTCGGTAGGCAAGAACGCTTGCCTGCCATGCCAGAGGACCCGGGTTTGTTTCCCGGTGCCTGCCCATGTAAAGAAAAAAAAAATGAGGGAGAAATTAAAACATTTTCAGACAAAAAATCACTGAGAGAATTTGTGACCAAGAGACCAGCTCTGCAAGACATACTAAAGGGAGCACTAGAGACAGATATGAAAAGACAGAAGAGAGAAGAGTGTAGAAAGGAAGACTATGAGTAAAGGTAAAAAGAAGGAAAATTAGATATGACATATAAAATCCAGAAGGCAAAATAGTAGAAGAAAGTACTGCCCGTGCAGTAATAACACTAAATGTTAATGGATTAAACTCCCCAATCAAAAGCCATAGACTGGCAGAATGTATTAAAAAACAAAACCCATCTATATGCTGTCTCTACTCAAAGGACATGAGGGCAAGGACACAAATGGACATTTGCACACCAATGTTTATAGCAGCATTATTTACAATTACCAAGGGATGGAAACAGCAAAAATGTCCATCAGCTGACAAGTGGCTAAACAAACTGTGGCATATACATATGATGGAATATTATGCAGCTGTAAGACAGAATAAAGTTATGAAGTATGTAACAACATGGATGAACGTTAAGGACATTATGTCGAGTGCGATTAGCCAAAAACAAAAGGACAAATACTGTATGTTCTCACTGATATGAACTGACATTAGTGAATAAACTTGGAATATTTTGTTGGTAAGAGCAGATAGAAATAGGGTAAGCTATTGGGTAATTGGAGCTGAAGGGATATAGACTGTGCAACAGGACTGAACATAAAAACTCAGAAATGGACAGCACAATATTATCTAACTGTAATACAATTATGTTAAAACACTGATGGATGAGAATGATAGAGGGAGGAGGGCTGGGGCATAAATGTAACCACAAAGAAAGATAGATGATAAAAATTGAGATGGTATAGTCTAGGAATGCCTAGAGTGTATAATGATAGTGACTAAATGTACAAATTTAAAAAATATTTTTGCATCAGGAAGAACAAAGGAATGTCATTACTGCAGGGTGCTGAAAATAGATGGTAATTAATATTTAAAAATTTCCACCTATGTGTGAGACTAAAGCAAAAAATGTTTATTTGGTACAAAATTTATATTTTGAGTAGTCCATCTCCTAATGTAACTTATGTAGATAGTTGGTTGAACAATGTAAGTATATGGAAACTTGGGTAGGACATGAGATTTTGTTGGTTTGTCCAGAGTGATGCCCTGATGAATCCCAGAGTGATTTGATCAGCGAGTGGAAAAGTATTTGCAAAGTCCCCTTCAGGGAATGGTGAGAACAGGGGAAAATTCAACTTCCCCAAGTTGAATTCTTGATATTCTCACAAGCAGTGTGGACAACCAAAGCTATAGGCTGAACCCCCAGTCTTGGGGTTTGTTCGTATGAAACTTAACCCCACAAAGTATAGGTGAAGCCTACTTAAAATTAAGCCTAAGAGTCACCCCCAAGAGAACCTCTTTTGTTGCTCAGATGTGGCCTCTCTCTCCAGTCAACACAACAAGCAAACTCACCACCCTCCCCCTGTCTACATGGGACATGACTCCCAGGGGTGTGGACCTTCCTGGCAACGTGGGACAGAAATCCCAGAATGAGCTAGACTCAGCATCAAGGGATTGAAAAAAACTCTAGAATGAGCTGAGACCCAGCATCAAGGGACTGAGAAAACCTTCTCGACCAAAAGGGGGAAGAGTGAAATGAGACAAAGTGTCATTGGCTGAGAGATTCCAAACAGAATTGAGAGGTTATCCTGGAGGGTATTCTTCCCCACTAAGTAGATATCACCTTATTATCCAAGATGTAATGGAGAGGCTGGAGGGAACTCCCTGAAAATATAGAGCTGTATTCCAGTAGCCATGTTTCTTGATGATGATTGTATAATGATATAGCTTTCACAATGTGACTGTGTGATTGTGAAAACCTTGTACCTGATGCTCCTTTTATCTACCTTGTCAATAGACGAGTAGAACATATGGAATAAAAACAAATAATGGGGGAACAAATGTTAAAATAAATTTAGTTTGAAAAAAAAGAAGAGGGAATTTGGACACAAACACATCACAGAGAGGAGAAGGCATATAAAGATGAAGACAAGGAAGGAGGCTCTATCTTTTCAGATAGAGATGAAGGCAGAGATGGTAGTAGGGCATCTACAAATCAAGAAACAAAAGAAACCAGAAGAGGCAAAGGATTCTCCCCAGAAATTTTAGAAGGAGCCTAACCCTGCCAATACCTCAATTCAGACTTCTAGCATCCAGAGATGTGAGGCAATAAATTTCTATTGTTTAAGCCTTTTTGTTTGTTGTGTTGTGTTCAGCTGCCCTAGGAAATTAAGATACCCTCCAAGTATTAGTTTTCAAAGAGTTAAAAACATTACTCATTAAAGACCTACATAGGAAAACCAGAACTATAAAACTCCCAGAAGAAAACATAGGAAAGCATCTTTATAATTTTGTGTTAGGCAATGGTTTCTCAGACTTCATACTCAAAGCATGAACAACAAATTAAATAAAAAATTTAATTTTACAAATTAAATTTAAAACAAATTAAAAATTTGGGGGCATCAAAGGATTTTATCATGAAAGTAAAAAGACACTCTACGCAATGGGAGAAAATACTTGAGAACCACATATCTAATAAGGATTTAATATCCAGAATATATAAAGAAATCCTACAATTCAGCAATGAAAAGACAAACAACCTAATTAAAAAACGGGCAAAAGATTTGAATAGACATTCCTTCAAAGATAGTCAAATGGCCAAAAAGCACATGAGGAAATGCTCAATGTAATTAAGCACCAGTGAGATGCAAATTGAAACCACAGTGAGTTAATATTTCACACCCACTAGAATGGCCACTATTAAAATAAATAGAAAATTACCAGTGTTGGAAAGGATGTAAATAAATAGGAACACTCCTTCATTGTTGGTGGGAATGTAAAATGGGGCAGTCCTTGTGGAAGACAATTTGACTGTTCCTCAGAAAGTTAAGTATAGAATCACCATATGACCTTAGAGATTCCACTTCTGGGTATATATCCCAAAGAATTGAAAGTAAAGACTCCAAAACACGCATTTGCACAACCATGGTCATAGTGGCATTATTCACCATTGCCAAAAGATGGAAGCAACCCAAGTGTCCATCAATCCATAAATGGGTAAACAAAATGTATATACACACAATGGAATATTATTCACCCATAAAAAGGAATGAAGTCCAGATACATGTGACAATATGGATGGACCCAGAAGGCATCATGTTGAGTGAAATAAATCAGATGCAAAATGACAGGTATTGCACAATCTCACTGTTATAAAATAATTGGAATAAACAAATTTCTTGAGTCAGAGACTAGAAAACAGTTTACCAGGGCCAGGGTGGAGATAGGCAATAGGAGTTGAGGCTTAAGTTGTTCAGAATTTCTATTTGGGTTGATGGAAAAGTTTTGGTAATGGATGGTGGTGATAGTAGCACAATGTTGTAAGCATAATTAACAGCACTGAATTATATATTTTGAATGTGTGTTAAAAGGGGGAAATTCTAGGTTGTACATATGTTACTAGAATGAAATATTTTAAAAAAAATCTAGGAATGTACAACCCACACAGGGAATCCTACCATAAACTATGAACTATAGCTAATAGTACAATTATAATAATATTCTTTCATTAGTTGTAACAAATACACCATACTCGTGCGAGGTATTAATAATTGGGGGGTGGTATTTGGGATATCTTTATTTTCTGTGTGACTTTTATATAAACCTACAACTTCCTGATAAAAAAGGAAGCAATAAGGAAGAAAAGGATGGGAAATAAATAGTCTCAAATGAAAAAATAAATATCACATAAATACAGAAGGAAAATATATCAAAGACATTAATTTATTAATGAAGAAATCAATGAAACAGAGTAAAGCTGCTTAAATACAAAACTGGCTAATGTCTTACAGGGCAAGAAAGCTATAATCTCTGGACCGATCCTTTCATTGTACAGAAATCTAAAAGTTAACATAAAATTTCAGTGTCAGGACTTTAATCACATAGGAATTAGCAAAGTCAAACACGGGTGCTTCCTCTTAGATAGTGAAATAATCCATAAGTGGCCCTGTAAAATAGTGTACCAGTAAGGTATCAAAAAGACATGTCACCCTCATTCACCTTATTTCCAAGTTTTAGAAATTTTTTCTTAACATTTACCATGGATGATTCCTTCTAATCCTGAGGATTCTGTTTCCTGTCTTCATATCCTCCAATGATCTTGTTCTCTGTTATAACCCAGCTCCCCCTCTTCTCCCCCATTCTTGTCCCCTGGACCTCATAACTAATAAGCCTGCACCCCTCCATCTCTATGGCAAGTCCCACTTTCCAACTACTATCTCCGATCTCTCCAGCTCACTCCCTCTGGTGCCCCCACCCCTATACTTTATCTGCTCCGGTAGGACACGTAACCCATTGATCGATTGTATTCTCCTGTCTCGTGTCATCTTCATTTCTTCATATACCTCCACACCCACCTTAAATCCCATGATCCCCTATCATAACCTCTCTCTCCTGGAAAACATAAATTCCCTTGCTCCCATTTGCTTGACCAAACCTCACGCATGTGAAAACAGCTCTTCTCCTACCTGGACCTCCCTCTGTGCAGCTGAGTATTGCTGATGGAAAATACTGGCATACAGACTTCTCGTTTGCCATCTATGATCACTAATGTCCAAAGGATGCTTAGAGTTGCCAGGTGCTTGAACTACATTTCCCATGTCCATTCTATCTTCCATTCTCCTAAATCAGGTATCGGCAAACTTTTTTCATAAAGTCCCAGATGGTAAATATTTTCAATTTTGCAGTTATAAGGTCTCTAACAACTACTTGATTCTGACATCGCAGCGGGAAAGCAGTCAGATAATATGGAAACAAATAGGTATGGCCAGTAGTTGGCCAGCCCATTAGATCCAGAGAGCTAAATCATTTGTTTTTTTTCTTTTCAAACTTCCATCACCTTCTCCCTTAATTACACTCTTAGCTGAAGTCCTGTTTCACTTAGGAAATAGAAACCACCAGGAAAGAAGTCCCACAAAGTCCCACCACAATTGCCCCTGCCCCTCCCTGTATCTGTGACATTTGTCTTCCCTCCCAATACTCTGGATGGACCACTGCTGCTCCTGGGTAGGGCCACCACCCACCCACCCCAGGCACTGGGTCCTTTTATCTGGTCCTCCTTCCTGACACTGCTCCAGCAACTGTACTGTTTCTCTTCGGCATCATAGTTTCCCTCCTCTACTGGGTTGTCCCGCTCTGGCTACAAACACAATGATATTTTTCCCAACAGAAAATGTCCTTGACCTCACTTCTCCTTCTAGCTACTATATCATTCTTCTCTTTCATTTGTATCAAAATTCCTTGTAGGAGTCATCTATTTCACTGTCCAATGTCTGTCCTCCTATGTTCCTGGGGAGCTAACACAATCACATTTTTGGCTATCATTCCACCAAAACTGCTGTGCACGGGATCCTCATGTGGTTATACCCTGTGCCAGTCTGAATCTGTAGTGGACCCCAGAAAAGCCATGCCCTTTGATCCTCATTCAATATTGCTGGATGGATCATTTTGATTGTTTCCATGAAGATGTGACCCACCCAATTGTGGGTGGTAACTTTTGATTAGATGATTTCCATGGAGGTGTGTCTCCACCCACTGAAGGTGGAGTTGCTAGCTGGAATCCTTTAAAAGAGGAAACATTTTGGAGAGAGTCCCTTTTTTGGTAGAGCCACGTGAAAGCCAGAAGATGCTGCCACGTTTGCCATGTGCCCTTCCAGCTGAGAAATGTTGAACTTTGTTGGCCTTCTTGAACCAAGGTATCTTTCCCCGGATGCCTTAAATTGGACATTTCTATAGACTTGTTTTAATTGGGACATTTTCTCGGCCTTAGAACCGTAAACTATCAAGTTATTAAATTCCCCCTTTTAAAAGCCATTCTGTTTCTGGTATGTTGCATTCTGGCAGCTAGCAAATTAGAACACACCCAATGGCCAATTCTCCGTCCTCAGCACCCTCAAGCATCCAGCTGCCCCGGACAAGCTGACCCATCCCTTCCATACAAAATACCTTTAATTTTTTCCCAACTCAGTTTCTGGAATGTGGTGCACTTGATTTCCTCTTACCCTTTGGATTCCTTTTTTATATATAATATTTTATTGAGAAATCTTTACATACATACAGTCCATCCCAAGTGTACAATCAGTGGCTCACAATATCATCACAATAATTGTGTATTCATCACCATGATAATTTTTGGAATATTTGCATTACTCCAGAAAAAGAAATTATAAGAAAAAAGAAAAAACTCATACATCTCTTACCCCCTACCCCCTCTCTCTCATTGATCACTAGTATTGCAATCTACCCAAATTTTTACACTTTATCTCCACTCCACCCCCATTATTTATTTATTTATTATCCTTATTTTTTTTTACTCATGTGTCCATACCTTGGATAAAAGGAGCATCAGATCAAAGTTTTCACAATTACATGGTTACATTGTAGAAGTTATATAGTTGTACAATCGTCTTCAAGAATTAAGTCTACTGGAACATAGTTGAACAGTTTCAGGTACTTCCCTCCAGTCACTCCAATAACATAAACTAACAAGGAATATCTATATAATGCAGAAGAATAACCTCCAGGATAACCTCTCGACTCTGATTGAAATCTTTAAGCCACCAAAACTTTATTTTGTCTCATTTCTCTCTTCCCCTTTTTGGTCAAGAAAGCTTTTTCAATTCCTTGAGGTAGGATCCCGACTCATCCCTGGGAGTCCTGTCCCATGTTGCTAGGGAAATTTACATCCCTGAGAGTCATGTCCCATGTCGGGGGTGGGAGTGGGGGGCAGTGAGTTCACCTGCTGGGTTGGTTTAGAGAGAGAAGCCATAATCTGAGCAGCAAAAGAGGTTCTCTGGGGATGACTCTTAGGCACAATTACAAGTAGGCTTAGCTTCTCCTTTGCAGGAATAAGTTTGGCTTAGCTTCCTTTCACAGGAATAAGTTTATGTTTACCCTTTGGGTTCTATCATTCAGTCTCCTTTGTTGGTGAGCAGTCCAAGCATATTTCCACTTCAGGGCCTTTATGTGTGCTTTTCCTTTGCTCAGGTAGCTACAGAAGTCTCCCCAACCCCCTATTGTTGAAATGTCACCGCTTAAGTTTTCTGTGGCTAACTTATCCAGAATTGCAGCCCTTACTCCCAACACTTTTTGTCCCCCTTCTCTGCTTCATTTTTCACTTAATACTTAACTCCATCTAACATACAATCTATTTCGTGTATTTATAATGTGATTATTTTGTTTACTGTCTGTCTCCAAGAGTGTAAAATATTTAACTATCTTATAGTTTTATGAAAATCAAATGGAGATCTTTACAGAATCTAAAGAGAAGCTTTGCTATCGCAGCTCCTGGTATACTGTGGGAAGCGAACAAAGATCAAGGTAGACAAATGGATTTTTAAAATTTTTATTTTCTGTTTTAAAAAATTAGGAAGTAAACAAATGGCTTTCCAAACTTTTAGGGTAGAATTATTCTTCTAGGGAGATGTAGAAATTTTTTATTGTACCCATGATTTCTTAGTTCTCAATACTTTCCCAGGTTTCTTTTACAGATTAGTAAGTATAAGACTCTTCTGTTCAAACAGTTTTGGGAACCAAAGTATGGTTCTCATAGCTCCTTTCCTTTTTCAAATTACATTATGGACAAGAAATTATTCCATGCAATTCTCGAGTCATCTTGCTATGGCTTCAGAAACCCTGTCCAGCGTTCATAAACTCAATCCATAGATATTTAAACTTCACAGGAAAATTTGATTCAAATTGACTATGTCTGTTTATATAACACGCCCATCTAGGATTTGGTTTTTCTGCCTTCTGAGTTGGTTTTGGGATATGGATATGGGATCTTGGCTGGGGTCCTCTACAAAAAGCATATTTTCCAGTGCCATTTTTATTGGCAGAAACCTTATTATGCTAATCTATATGGACTGATGAAATTATTTTGAAAATAATCTTTAAAGGTAATCAATAATACAGATCTGACTTTATGTGCCTCATTCTTCTCACTCACCGTCTAGCCATCCAGAATGTCAATCATAACTTGAAACTAGTCAGTGCTTTTTGTACAAGTAAGAAGAGGAGCCCAAGCAGCAGAAAAGTTCTAAAAAATGTTTGACTTCCGGAAAGAGAAGCAAACCTCTTTTCACTCAAATATCAAAATGAGCTCTAAGGGGCACAGATCCCATGGAAAACTGAAAGAGTGCCTTTATGAGTGTGATGCGATCCCTAAAGGATGTGGGCACCTGGCCTGCCCAGACAGAACCAGAAACTGCATGTTCCCATTCTTTAATCTGCTTGTTCCTGGTGTTAGAAGACATCTCCTGGAGTACTTGCAGATGTGGTGTGAGTGAGTCTATGAAACCTCAAACAACCAATCAGTTCAGTGAAAGCATAAAAAAAAGTGGTCGGGTGAGATTTTGTTACTCAGCGAGACTTTTGGTTGGCTGCATTTTTCAATTTTCACCTGACTGTGCCAACATTGATCTTCTTGATATGTTCTAAAAGTGATTTTATGTTAAAGGGAGACTGTCCTTTCGTTGAGTCCTGTAAGAACCTTCTACAAAGCTGTTTAAGAATTTCCAAAAAATATTTCCTTTCCCCTGCCACCAAATAAAAGAATACAAACATGTTATTTATGAGTAATGAGTTTAGGTTCCAGATCCTAAAGATTGTACATATGTATCTCTTAGGGTTCTTAATAAGCAATAGAAAGCAATGCTGGCAAACTTATATTCAAGGACAGTTATTAGGAAGGTTGTGATAGTGAATTCATTTGTCAATCTGGCCATATTTGGTATCCAGTCGCCCAATTATTACTGTAAAGACATTTTCTGAACTTAATAATCCATCAGTAAGTTGATTGCATTATGGCTGATTACATCTACAATCAATTGAGGAGATTATCGTCAACAATGAGAGGTTTCTCTTCTAATCATTTGAAGGCTTTAAAAGGAGGTGATGGGTGGTGCAATGGTGGCTAGTGGCAAAGTTCTTGCCTGCCATGCTGGAGACCCAGGTTTGATTCCAGGTGCCTTCCATGCAAAAAAAAAAAGAGTAGTTGATGACTTCAGTAGACAGGAGGGAGAAGTTCCATTTCTACAACAGCCAGCCAGCTTCTCTTATAGGATTTATTGACAATCTTCGTTGGAGTTCCCAGCTTGCAGCTTGTCTTATGGAATTTGGACTTGACCATCCACACAGTCATGTGAGACAATTCTTATAAAAATCATAATATTTACAGATATCTCTCCTCAGTTCTGTTTCCCTAGAGAACCCCAACTGATACAGCTGTGGTACTGGGAATGGTTCTTAAGAAACAGAACCTTAAAGAAAAGATGCATGCATTGGTTCAGAATTGGCTTTCTAATCTGACTAGGTTCAAAGGCACTAATGACATGATTTCCAACAATCAAAATGACTCTGATAGCCCATGGTGTTGGTTGGCAATAGAGATATGCAAAATGTCACCACTGGGTTAGTGTGTTTTTAGCACCGTAACAGTTTTGTGGAGTTAAAAGTTATAATGATGTTGGTTGGTTGTTCCTTAAGGTGCTAGATACAGTTGTAAAAGAAAAGGGTTAGTTCAAATATTCAAATTCTCAACTTGAATGCCACATGAAGGGTGTGAAAATTTCTGTGTGTGCCCTGAAAGAAAACTTTATTTTGTGTGGCTGCAAACTGAGATTTCTGAACACCCGACCCAGCATCTCATTGTGTGAGTGGCCGAATTACAACATAAGCTAAGTTTCCAGCCTTGCAAGGTGTCTGCTGTTGAAGTGAAGTCATTGATTGGAAAGGAACAAGATCCTGAAAATTGGAATGGGGGATGTGGCTTGATAATTATAGTGGTAGGGACATTGAAACCCTAGATTCTGCTGAGTCTTTACCGGATAAACCTGAAATGCTCTGCTCTGAGGAATCTACAATCCAGTCTGCCCTGAGGAGCCAGCCCCCTGACCTCTAGTCTCTCCTGAGGAATCTGCCATCCACTCTACACCTAAAGATATTATCTCTGATGAGCCTGATAAACCTGTGACAACCTCCCTGAGGAAATGGTCTTCACTTCTCTGTTTGAAGAGATTAACCCTATTTCACTAGATGAAACTACAATGGAATGTGCTAATTCTTCTTGTTACCTACTCCCACCACACCTCTTTTCTTACAGACCTATAACTAGACTGAAGTTCCAACAGGTCCCAAAAGGTGAGGTACAAAGTGTGACCCATGTGGACGTGTGCTACTCTCTAAAAGAACTATATGATTTTTCCTACTTATATAGAAAGAAATCAGATGAATATGTATGGGGATGGATATTGAAGGTGTGGGATAACAGTGGGAGAAATATAAAGTTAGACCAAGCAAAAATTGTCCATATTGGACCAGTAGGCAGATTCTGGATTCAATGTTGTAGCTCAAGGGGTTAGAAAGGGTTCTAACAGTTTGTTTGGGTGTTTGGTTGAAGCATGGACCCAAAGGTGCTGTACAAAGTCTGAATTTGAAATGCCAGGACTGTCCTGGTATAATGTAGATGAGGGGATCCAAAGGCTTAGAGAGATTGGAAAGTTAGAATGGATTTATCACGTAAGACCTGCTCACCTGCCCCAGGAAGGTCCAGAGGAGACACCTTTGGTGAAAAGCTTATGAGGATTTGCTGTCACTTGACCTGGGATCCTTAAACACAATGGGGATGATTGGATCCCTGGCTGGAAGAAGCCAAATGGCAGCACTTATTGCCAAAGACAATGTGGGCATGGCTACCATAATGGACAGCAGACTCAAAGCAGCCATCAAAATAATCTGACTCACAGAGACCTTTGTCACTAGCTAGTAGGTCATGGGGAACATAGAAGTAAAATAACCCTAATTTTTACTTAATCTTTATAAGCAGAAGCGTTCTAGACAAAAGACCACAGGATAAATTCTAACTTGAAGTACAAAACAGAGAGTCATGACCCCTTAATAAATTCCCAGACTTTAGAGAGTTACAGACCCAGAACCCCCTAAATGAAGAGAAGGCCAAGTCTTCTTGGGGAAGGACCCTACAGCACTGTCAAAAATTTATAGTGTTAATCTCCCTACCTCTTCCCCAAAGAGACATATGCCCTTTTGCCAGAGGAAAAGGAAATGATCAGACATTTCATTGATTATTAGACAGTGGCTCAGAAGTGACATTAATTTCAGAAGGCCCAAATCACTGGGGGTTAGGTGATCAATGAGGCTTGAGCTCAAGATCCTCTCACAGTGAGTCCAGTGAGTCTCCTGACCCATTCTGTGGTTGTTTCCCCAGTTCTCTAATGCATAATTGAAACAGATACACTCAGCAACTGGCAGAATCTCCACATTGGTCCATTGACTAGTGGAGTAAGGGCTATTTGTTAGGGGGTCAATGAGGCCAAGTGGAAGCCACTAGGACTGTTTCTACTTAGCAAAATAGTAGATCAAAAGCAATACTGGATTCCTGGAGGGATTGCAGAGATTAGTGCCACCATCAACGACCTGAAGGATGCAGAGGTGGTGATTCCCACCACATCCCCATTCAACTCTTTCACATCTGAGAAACAGATCTTATTATGGCTTGTTGGGCCAGACAACACCTAGCTTATGATTGGCATCTCAGGTCTCATGGTAACTTGGCACCCATGGATAAGTTTTCAGTCTCTACTAAGGCCCAACAAGCCACATTTCTGTTTTACAGAAAACAGATGGATCTTGGAAGATGATAGCAGATTATCATAAATCTAACCAGGTGGTGACTCCAATATGGAGTCCAGATGCTGGTGTTCCAGATGTAGTATTGTTGCTTGAGCAAATAAACACATCTCCTTGCCTCTATTACACAGCTATGGATCTGGTAAATGCTTTTTTCTCAATTGCTCTCAGTAAGGAACAGCAGAAACAGTTTTTTTTTCAGTTGGTAAGGCCAGGAGTATACCTTCCCTGTCCTACCTCAGGGATATACCAACTCTCCAGCCTTATGTCATAATTTTGCCCACAGGGACCTCATCCATCTCTCACTCCCACAAGACATCACATTGGTACATTATATTGATAACATCATGTTGATTGCACCTAGTGAGTAAGAAGTAGCAACTATTGGAGACTTATTGGTAAGGCATTTGCATGTCAGGGAATAGCAGATAAATCCAACAAAAATTCAGAGTTCTTCCTCCTCAGTGAAATTTCTAGGTATCCAATTGTGTGGGACCTTTCAAGACATCCTTTCTAAGGTGGAAGATAAGCTTTTGCATCTGGCCCTTCCTACAACCAAAAAGAGGCACAAGGTCTAGTAGGCCTCTTTGGATTTTGGAGACAATATATTAGTCATTTAGTTCTTCTATTTTATGACTCAAAAAGCTGCTAGTTTTGAGTGGACACTAGAACAAACAGAAGCTCTGTGACAGATCCGGGCTGCTGTGCCACTTGACCCATACAATCCAGCAGATCCAATGGTGCTGGAAGTATCAGGGGCAAATAGAGGTTTCCTGTGAGTTTCCTGCTCACAGGAAACTATGGCAGTCTCCTATAGGAGAATCACAATACAGACTCTTAGAAGTTTAGAGCAAATCCTTGCCATCCTCTGCAGATAATTACCCTCCTTTTGAGAAACAGCTCTTA
Source organism: Tamandua tetradactyla (assembly GCF_023851605.1). Taxonomy (NCBI): domain Eukaryota; kingdom Metazoa; phylum Chordata; class Mammalia; order Pilosa; family Myrmecophagidae; genus Tamandua; species Tamandua tetradactyla. The sequence goes on along the minus strand of NC_135327.1, from coordinate 221,714,652 downwards.
GCCTGCTAATGGGCCTTAGTAGAGACTGAAAACTTATCCATGGGTGCCAAGTTACCATGAGACCTGAGATGCCAATCATGAGCTAGGTGTTGTCTGGCCCAACAAGCCATAAATTTGGGTGTACACAACGGCACTCCATCATAAAATGGAAGCAGTGTAAAAGAGTTAGGGCCTGAGAAGATCCTGAAGACAGAGGTAAGTTACATGAGAAAGTAGCCCAAATGCCCATGGCCACCAAGCCTGCCACATTACCTTCTCTTTCCCAGCCCACAGCAATGGCCTCTTGTGGAGTTCTTTACAATCAGTTGACCGAGAAAGAGAGAACTCAAGTTTACAGATAGTTCTGCATTATACACAGGTAACACCCGAAACTGGACAGCTGCAGTTTTATCTCCCCTTTCTGGGGTGTCCCTAAAGGAACAGTGGTGAGGGGAAATCCTCCCAATTTCAAGCAGTTCACCTGGTTGTTCACTTTGCTTGGAAGGAGAAATGGCCAGAGATGATTTTGTATACTGACTAATGGGCTGTGGCCAATGGTTTAGTTCTTTGGTGAGGGGCTTGGAAAGAACATGATTGAAAAATTAATGATAAAGAGATGTGAGAAAGAAGTTATGGCGATATACCTTTCTGAGTGGGCAAAAAAACATGGAGATATTTGTGTCCCACATGAATGCTTACCAGAAGGCAATTTTAAAAGAGGAACATTGTAATAATCAAGTAGATAGGATGACCTGTTCTGTGGATATCAGTCATCCTCTTTCCCCAGTCACTCCTGTCATTGACCTATGGGCGCATGAAAAAAGTGGTCATGGCAGTAGAGATGGAGGTTATGCATAGGCTCAGCAATGTGGACCTCTACTCACCAAGGCTGACCTGGCCACAGCCATTGCTGAGTGAACAGTCTGCCTGCAGCAGAGACCTACACTCAGTCCCGTATATAGCACCATTCCCCACGGTGATGAACTTGCTACCTGGTGGCAGGTTGATTACATTGGAACACTTCCATCATGGAAGGGGCAGCATTTTATTTTAACTGGAATAGACATGTACTCAAAATATGAGTTTGCCTTCCTGGCATGCAATACTTCTCCCAAAAATACCATCCAAGAACTTACAGAATGCCTTATCCATTTCCTCAATCCCTAAAGAGAATCTCTTTGTCCTCATAATTCTATTGAAATTTCTTTTACTGCAATCATCACCTCCTTCCCAGCTTCCCAAGCCATAAATAGTTTCAGTGACAATATTCTTCCAGGGCAATATCTAGGACACTCAGAATATTCTCCCCTGGGCAAAGAAAGTTTGTTCTCAAGTGATGGCTGTCACTGGAGAAACCTAGAAACAGCTGACATCTTTTGTAGAAGAGACATTTTCACACTCAAAATAATAATAGTAATAATAATAATAATAATTCACCAAGTACCCAAGTACTCATTGCAGTATAGAGCATCAGGCTGTCTTTTTATCACTTCTCTCACCTGCCAAGTATCTCTTGACATTTATTTGAACTTAGGTTTCTGTGTGTGCCTGTGTGTGTCTGTGTGTGTGTGTGTGTGTTGGGAGGGGGAAAGAGGGCAAAGACAGAAATCAGGGGCCAGCCTAGGATGAGAACTGCGCCGTAGCTTCCACCCCAAATCAGTGACACATGGATCACTTGGAAATCACTGAACCTAAACACCCAGTTTCATGTCTTCCTGTTGGGTTTATGAGGCAAGAGAAGGAAAGACCTCTCATCCTGAGAGATGCTTCCTCTCAACATCACCATCACGAATGCAGGGGAGGCTGGGGCATCCATAGGGCCACAGGTTTCCCAGGCCAGCCTGAGTTTTTTAGGATGCCTTGCCCCCCCACCCCTTTGCAGATTGCTAAGGCGCCGGTGAACGACCCACTTAGTCAGCCTGTTCCCAATTGTCCATATAGTTGGTGGGTCCCCTCTCCCTCTTATTGATGTCTGAGCCCCCCTTGGGGTCTTTTCCAGTCACCTTGGGCTGTGTTCATCTCACAGTGAAGTCACGTATACCACCAGTCAGTGCAGACCTTTCTGTGTCCTGTTGATTGTTTTTGTCCCCTGTTAGACGGTCTTTTGCAAAAAAGGAGCTTGTCCTCTATTTTCCTTTTCCACCCTTCAATCCCCAGTGCTCAGTGGTGAACGCAGGAGGAATTTAATTAAAATCCGCTGATAGATTCACTGCCTCTGTTACCTGGTCCTGCTGAGAAAGCAGAAGTTTGTTGGGCTGAGACCTTACTCCTCGCTTTTAGGAATGATCCCCACCAGTCCATGAGCCAGACTGGACCTCAAACTTAAAGGTCCTGCACTCCAAACCTCCCCCACTGTCAAAGTCAAGGACCCATGCTTGGCCATCCTCTTGCTTAGATTCCTTTGCATTCTCACTTGCCTTAAGGTCTCTGACATCATCTCTCTTTTTGCCCCGACTTTTCTCAGTCTCAGATGAAAATACCCTCTCCCCACCATCTCCAGATACTCAGGCTTCTGCATTCAGTCAACTGCACCTTTTCCCTTTGCCTTCCCTAACCTAGAGCGAGAGGGTCACAAGCTTCCCACTCACCTGGCCCAAAGGAAGAGACCCTAGATTGGGAATAAGGAACCGGGGTCCCAGCCCCGGGTCTGGCCCCAGGTCTGGGGACTTGCCCCTGACAGTGAACAAGGGTCAGATTCTACCCTGAATGTAAGAGAATCGGGTGGGACCCAGCTCCCCAGTCTCTATTGGCCACCTGACGCGCTTTTAACAATCTGATCCCAGGATCTGCTCCTAGAGAGTTGGGTCCAGCGGGTCAGTGGAGGGGCCCAGCATTTGTGTTGACACCAAGCGCATTCTTTCCAGGAAAGTCTGGGGAACAATGGTTTGGTTGACTCTGTAGTCTCTTCTAGCTCTGATGGGGTCCTTCCACACACCTTAAAATGAGAGAGCAGTCACAGGAAACGACCTTCATGAATTTTGCCATATTGGTGGACTCCAGAACTTAACATGTTTTCCTTTAAATCGTACTGCATCAATAAAACAGCACTTTCTTTAGCCAACTATGGGTAAAAATCATATTTTAAGGTGCATTGTTTCCTCATATACATTAATATGAATAAATAATTCAAACTTAAAATGTTCACCCTCATTTCAATGAATATAATCTCAAATACCACCTCTCCCCCCACAGGCACTACACTGTGGAGAAGCTGCTTAAAGGACACTACTGTACAAATGTCAGAAGGTGACACCTCTGGGGGTGGGGGCTTTGGGACCAGTGGGAGGCGGGGAGCGAAGAGTGGGTTTGGGGGGGGAGGGTGGTGTGGGGGCAGCTTCAGGAGGCTTTTGGAGAAGCTGGCCACCCTCTGTCTCTTGACTGGGTGGCAGTTACATGGGTGTCATTTTATAATTAGTCTTTAAACTTTATAACTCCTATATTTAGCTCGGGCTTCGTAAAGAAAAATTAGAAGAATGTGAAGGGTTAAAAAAAATTGTTCTAAGAGGAGTTGATTTAGTTGGCGTCTCCAGGGTGAATATTTAAACCTTTTCACTCTCACCACCCGGTGGTGGGGGTGGGGGGTGCAGTGAGGGGCCTGGCCAGGGAGGGGCGAGGTCTGGGCAGTGTCCAGACTCGGTGCTCCAGGCTTCTGATCCTTATCTCCAGAATTGAGTTGCTGAATCTGAATGAGGCTGGCACAGAAAAGCTCTGTTTCATTACAATGCCTCACTGAGCTCTTGGTGCTGTGACTTTGGGAAAAGAAGCATGCATCTGCAGCATTTTTTATGCCAATTCTCCGGCATCGTCCATCTCTGTCTCTTTTCTACTTTCCTCTCTCTCTCCTCTCTCTCACATGCGCACACATGCCTGCTTTTAAAAGGAATCCCAGTTCGGCACAGCCGGATACCTTAAATGAACAGGCTTATCTCCGATCTCTATCAGGCTCCCTGGAAAGAGAAGTTCTCTAGGAAACTGTTTTCTTTGTGGCAGCTGCGGAAACTAATGAATCAAGCCAATAAACTATTTTGACAGCATCTGCTTCTTTTATTCTTTCCTCTCTCCAGTCCTGGCCCCAATTTAAAAGCCTTGGACACCCCACCCCCAGGCCTGAAGGCAGACAGCCACTGAAACTAGTAAATGGTGCCATTCTTCAGCAAATTGGTAGGTGAAGTCCTGGGCAGGGCGTGGGAGTTGGGGGTGGGGGCGAGCTGGGCATCTTCAGGAAGCTCCTCAGGTCTATTGGGGTCCACCCATGTGGGGCACCTGGCAGAGCCCTCTGTCCCCAGATATGTCCTCCCATTGTGTTGTCACAGCGCCTGGCATCCAACCATTTATTCTCTTGAGTCTTTAAAGTGTTTTAGTTCTTAGGAATTTTTTATAAAAAGCCCAATCCCCAGAGAAATGTAGCAACACCTCAACTTAAAACCTTGCAGGGTGACTCAGTACCTGGTTAAGCCGCAAGGACAGAGGGGATTGGGTTACCTGGGATGGTGGCATTCAAAAAAGGAGGGTAATGGTGAAGAGAGACCACGTGGGATCTCTTCTAGCTGCCCCCCTGGCTGAGCTGGATTAGGTGAACACAACAGCGTCACTATGAAGAGGCTGTGTGAGGATAGCCTGACATCTGGGAGAAGCAGTAGCAGCTAACTTCCCAAGCTTTAGTGTCTGCCTTTATTTTAGATGTGGTGAACATGCAAAGGTTCAGTCATTGTTACAAAAACAGGTTGTTTCCTTGATTTCTTTCAGGGCTGGAAGAGTCTTTCTGCTAGAGAATAAGAAATGAATACTACATGGTTTTTATATTCCGCAGAGGGACTTAACAGACTGGTATGGAAAAAGCAGGCATATGGAGAAAAGAAAATAAAATAAAAACCTTGACTTGAGGTTCAAACTCATTTGTGCCATGATGCAGACAGAGATGCCCCCAGGGCTCAGAAGACAGAACTGTTTCTTCTATCCAGGAGAGGGTGGTGGGAGAGAGCTCCCAGGGAAGGCATCATGAAGAAGATGGTGACTGAGCTGGGCTCTGACGAATTTGTGATGATATCTATACCTATGTTTGCATCCATCCACCCACTCACCCATCTGTCCATATCTACCTACCTACCTATCTATCTATCTATCTATCTATCTATCTATCTATCTATCTATCTACCTATCTATCTATCTATCTATCTATCTATCTACCCACCCAACCACACTTCCACCCACCCACCCATCCATCCATCCATCCAATCTTCCTATCTATCCATATTTTTACCTACATATCTGAGCAACACTGGCTTGTCCTTTATTTACTCCCTAAGCTCAATATTTTCCCACTGAATAAAATTCGAAGCCCTGCCTTTGGTATAGAAGGCCTCCTTTCTCCATCTGGATGTGGCTTCTAGACGCCATTCAATCCTGATTTTCAGTATTTTTCTCATACCCAGCACTCCAATCAAATGCACCCATTGTTCTTAGCCATGTGCTGTATTCTCTGATATACATGCTTAGGGTTACCCTGTTCTCATCACTGAAATCCATTTTACAGCCACTCCCATCTCTGGTTTGCCAAGAATCCTCCCTACCTTTCCCAAAGCAGCGCATAGATCCCTCTACCTTGAAGCCTTCCCCAAGATCCTCAGCTAATAGAATTAAGTACTTTTTTTTTTAAAAAAATCAGTTTTTTTGTGTGATGTATGTTTTCCCTCCCAGACCAAAATCTCTTTGAGAGAAGGTATTGTGTTTCTCTCCTTTCAGATATTCTTGTAACCTGCTCAAAGCACAGTGCCTAGCAGATTGCCCTGTATACAGTGGGTGCTTAATATATATTGGCTGAGTTGAATAGGAGAGCAATCCCTAAATTAGGCAATCATAAGCTTGGATGGTAATATTGAAGAAGTTCTCTTTATCAGGCTTCCATTTGACCCAGACCCCATCTTCACTGAAAGGAAGACACTGCCAGTGTGAAAGATTCCCTAAGAGGTAGGCTAGTGACAGCTTCTGGCCATGAGGCTACATTTATCAGCTGTGGAATCCATGTATTCAGGTCTACCAAATGCTGGTGGGGCAGGTTATCAGGTCTAGGACAAGCTGGAGAAGGGAAAAAAGGAAGAGTCCCTATTCTTGACTTTAGGTGGGCGCTGCCCAAGACCAACCTCATGAGGACCCCTGACTCAACCAGAACTCTATGACATCAGGGTCATGCATCTCTGTAGCTCCTGCTGCAGAGTGTGATGGGCAATTAACTCATGAGTATTGAACTCATGCGTGGGCTTGATGTATGAAGTCAATCTAGAGGGCCTGGTAGCCAAGTGAACTTTCAAGACTGTCAGCATAAATCTTCACAGGACAAACTGCCTGCAGAATGACTAAGTTATTTAAACCATGGAGATCCTGACTTGTCTCACGGACATGGGGCTTCCGTGAACATTTCCCATTGATGACATGGTACCCTGATGCAGCCAATGAAAATTAAAACAATAATGTCCATGGTGTAAGGGCCTTTCTTCTTTGTCTTCTCTCATCTGTACATCTGTGGGAAGAGGCTCTGAAGCTGGAAGGGTTACTGATTCTGACACAGTAGTACATTTCAGTGTGGACTGAGCAGTGCCCACCTTTTGCTGTCACTATCATATTCATTTTAAAGTAGTTATTCAGCTAAAGTCTAGTTCCTGGACCCAGGAGAAGGCAAAACAGGCTTGGAGTAGGAGCAGACATTGTACTCAGAGACATGGTATGATACACAGGGGAACATACAACTGATAAAGCTGGGAAGCAGCCATCAATGTTTTACATGGAATTTTTTTTAGTTTATATAGCAATGATCTTATCTTTTCCTGAGGGAATTGGGAAATCATTGAAGGACTTTCTTCCTTCCTTTCCCCCTTCCTCCCTTCCTCTCTCCCTTCCTTCCTTCCTTCCATCTTCCTTCCTCCCTTCCTCCTCCCTCCCTTCCATCTTCCTTCCCTCCTTCCTTCCTTCACCCCTCCCCTTTCATTTTGAACAATCATCATAAAATACAGGATTCCCATATCCTATCTCACCTCCAACCCCCTGCATTGGTGTGAAACATCTGTTACAATTGTTCATAGCACTTTTTTTTTATAATTGTACTGTTTTATTAAACAAAGTTACATATATTACAATTGATGAAAAATTATGAAAATAGTATTAACTATCTTCCGTAGTTCATATTAGGTCTATTACTACCCTATTCTTAACACCTTGCATCATACATGCTTTATAATTCATGAAAGAACATTCTTATACTTGTACTATTAACTGTTGTCTTTCATCTACAATAAGGTTTACTGTTCATTACACAGTCTTACGTTTTATTCTTCAGTTTTTATTCTAACAACATATACATCCTAAAGTTTCCTCTTCTAACCACGTTCCCCCATACAGTTCATTGCTGCTAATAACACTCACAGCAATGTGCTGCTATCGCCACCATCCATTTTCAAACCTTTACCATCAGCCTGTGTAGGGAATCTCTGCAAGTTAAGCATCAGCTCCACTTCCCCTACCCCCATTCTGTCTCCTGATAACCTACACTCTGGGCTCTAACTCCTTGTATCTGCCAATTTTAATTAGTTCATAACAGTGAAATCATAAATATTTGGCTTTTTCTTTTTAACTTATAATTATTGAGTCTCAGAACAGGTTTTTGCTTTTTGCCACTTTGAAGTCAAGTATTTAATTTATAGCAGTTAACAATGGTGTAGATGACTGACCAAAGTCAAGTGACTGGCCTTCATCTTTATACAGAATAGTTTCTGTTTCTGTGATATTTAGCCTGATGGATTAGTTGAGAAATTGTCTCAACTTCTTCACTAAAATTTAATATAAATACACACATTTTTAAACCTATCATTTCTACATAACATGTAATTAATATTTTCAATTGGTGAATTGGGAAACTAAGTCATGGTGAAGGTTCAGACCACAAGATATAAGGAATATTAATGTCTGAATTGGAACTTAAGTCTGAAGAGTCAAAGTAAAAAGCAAGTTAGTAAACAGATTAGCATGAGGAGACTAAAGTATGTGCTGAGGAGTTTTTAATGTTCCTTCAGAGATGCTACATGTACCTGATGAGTCTGTAATGTAAGCCTGTCATCCATTACTTGACCCATTCTTTTACATGGATTTAATTTGTTGACAAAGGGTTCAAAGAGTTGGGTTTATTTTGCTTCTGGTTTCCTATCTCCTTTGAATTTCACTGGTACTGTAGCAGATGTGTGACATATAGCTAAATCTTTACCATATAAAACTTTTATCACATAGTGCACAATGCATTAAACAGATTAATGGTTATTCCAATGTTGGCAGATCCCTTCAAGATGATTTGTTCCAAAATTGCACATGTGCACCTCGGTTTTATCCTCACAGAGAATTAAATTTACAAAGAGAATTCTTGAGTGATGAAATCTGAATTAATATACTAGGCATCAGCATGGTCATATTTTCTATTGGATACCACCCTTTTTCACTACTCATCATTTTATTTGAATATTGTCACAAAAAATTTAGTTTAAAACAGCTTGTCTTTAAAAATAAAATCCTATGGCCTTTTCTAAGTTTTTACTCCATTTCACCTCTTCTAGCCACTGTCGTAATTGAAACTCCAACTCAGGTCATCATCTCTCTTGAAATAACTTTCCGCTGTCCTCTACCCAGTCTATCTACCTATAAAATTACAAAATTCAGATTGGACTGTGTCATTTTCTTGCTTGAAAACTTTGAATGGTTTCCCACTATCCAAAAAATAACACCCATGCTCCTTAGTAAGAATATAGCAAGTACTTGACAGTCTTGACCACCAGGGAATTTTTTAAAGGCAGAAATGGAGTGAGCCAAAAGTCAGGAGACTGTGCAGCTAATCAGTCCGAGGGTTGGTGGGAAGCACAGAGAAGGTCCAGGAGCGGCTGAGAGACATTTGTGCAGAGAATCACATCCCAGTGTGATAATGAAACTCAAAAAGAAGATAGATTTCAGAGGAGTGAGCTTCATAGCCACTGTGGATTTTGCCCCATGTGTGAGATGAACAATGGGTGTCGGGAGACACCTAGGAATAAGCAGTTTACTAGCATGCCTGGGCACCACTGCCGAGACTTTCCAGAACATTGCATGGACCCTGAATGTACCTGTGAGGTGCTCTTGAGCATCTTGTGCTGGTCTTTGACCGAATGAACCCCAATGGCATCTGAAACTTCAGATGTGAGTGAGAGTCAGCAAGCAGTTTAAACTCAGAGTGGCCACAGTCCAGATGCTAATAATGGACAAGGAACCAGATGTGGGAAACAAATAAAAGGAGGCACAAGTGCGCAAGTTATTTTCTCTTGGCTGAGTCTTCAATGCTGTTTTACACAGTGGTGATAAACAAGACAAACAAAGCCAACCTTTCTGGCATTTGCATTCGTAAGTGAAACAGACAATAAACAAGTAAGCACATGTACAAATATATTTTATAGCACAAATATATATATCTCCCTCAGGAGCACCTGCATTGGATTGGAACTATGTATGGCTCCTTTCTCTACTCATTCTGGACTCTCCTTTTTATGACTGCTTCTGCATGATCTGGGGAAAATTTCAGTCTCAGTGACTTGCAGCAGGAAAAACTTGGTACAATACAAATATTGTGTATATTTAGAATAACATGTAAATATTTTATAGAATCTAAAGTTAATAATGTATATATTTGAAATGTCAGTGTGAGTATTTTATAGGCAGTAGTACTACTGGTGAGTGCAGAATATGGTATGTTTGGAGTTTTGCTCTGGACCAATGGCAGGGCATGGGCAAAGTCAAGGAAATCAGAATTAGAATAACTTGTTCATGATCCATCAGAAAGCATCTTTTTCTCCCTTTTCCTGGCCACTGTTTTGAGCCTTCCACCTTCAAATATTCCCTAATGAATTATCCACAGCAACTCAGGACCAACTCCTCTAGCCTGAGAAGTGGCTGGAAAGGGAACAGAACTGAATGAACAGCAGAATGTCAGACTCTAAATGGCTAGCTAAAAATATGTTTATTTGTGTATTTGTTTATTGTCAGTTTTGCTTATGGAATGCAAATTCCAAGAAGATTGACTTTATCTGTCTTGTTTATTACCCTTGTCTGAAACAGTGCCTGAGACATAAGAAACATTCAAGAAATATTTCTTGGATGAATAGATGGTGGTGTTTGATGTTAAATTATAGTGTGATTCCGCTGTACAAATTTTAAACACCTGCAACCTCAGCCCCACCCTGAAAGGATTGATATTGTTAACTGTAAGCCAGGCAAGCCTTGAGTATGAATTTATTCAGGTGGACTATAGGAACTAGCTGAAGTTAGTTACTTCAGGGGATGTTGTTCCTGTCTAATGGGAATTAGGAAAAGGTATCTACGATGATAGGGCCTCAAGCTGGAGTTATCAAAGAGATTGTGGTTGATTATTTGTATCCCAACAAACTCGTATTCTAAATTCTAATCCATATCCCTATGGACCTTTTGAAAATGTTATTTGGGGTTGAAAAGTGGCCTTACTGAATAAGGGTGGGTCTTAATATGGACTACTGGAGGCCTTATAAGGAGAAGGCTACAGGGAGGAATCAGAAGTCAGTGGAAACCAGAAGAGCAGACACGGAAAGGAGAGGACATCGCCATGCGATGGAGGCGGAGATACGGGGCCAGAAACCCCAAGGATTGTTCCAAGTCAGCTTCAGAATGCTGGTCTTTGGGGAGAAAGACCAGCACCTGGCTGGCACCTTGATTTTGGCCTTCTCCTAGCCAGAAGTGTGAGCCAGTAAATGTGTGTTCTTTAAGCCAACCCACTATGTGGTATTTGTCATTGCAGCCCAGCAAACTGGAAATAGAGAGAAGAGCACTGCAGGGGGGGAAGAGAAGAGGAGGAAAAGCCCATGCAGAAGATGGGAAGGAAATAAGATGAAACAGAAAAAGCTTCACTGCTTTTCCAAGCTTTCCTAGGAAGAGATCCTTCATAACCATGACCACAAGTAAGGGTTCCAAAATTAAGTGCAACCAACCATTAGCTGTTCCAGGACTAGTTATTCAGAAATCATTACTCCCTCCAGTGTGCAACTAGTAAGAGCATTATTAAAAAGCACATATCTAGTATTTTCTGTGCCCTGGACACTGTTCAAATCACTTTGCACACATTACTTTATCTAATCCTTAGAGTAACCACATGTGTAGCAGAAAGTAGAGGTAAAATAGAAATTCAGAAACTTTAAGTGAACAAGTTACCCAGGAATTTCAATTAACCATACTTCTCTTGCCCAAAAGCATCAAATACTTTTGGCGTCAATGGATGAAACATGGTCCTTTCTCTGGATTCTGCCTTTTCCTTTATGTGAAGGTCCAGAACCCAGGAAAGGGAAGGTGTCTGTCAGGAAGACAGAATCTACTTGGGGTCTCATCTGTCACAAAATCAGAGAGTCAAGCAGTGGAAAATTCCCTGGAGAGCACTGGTCCAGCATCTCTACCAGACAGATGAGTGACAAGAGTCATCCCAGTTTCGTCCACCATGTGGCTCAAGTCCCTCAGCCCTTTCGTTGCACGTGAAACCATCTGATACACTTCACCATAGACAATAGCAGAATTCTTGTCAGTCTCCAGACACTAAGAAGGACAAATGGTCTTGTTAATTGGAAAGGTGTTGGGTACAGAAGGAGCAACAGAAGAGAGAAAGAGAGAAAATAGAGTACTTCAGATAGTACTCTTATAGCAGTACAAGACAACTGCGCCACCAATTCCAAACTTGTTAAAGGTCTGGTTCTTTTACCATTTAAAACCATACACTAAGTTCTATGGACCAGGGCACCAACTGTGGTGTCTGCTGCCCATATTCATATCTAACAGAGAGCATAATTTCTGTTCCTCAGAAGTTGCTTTCACCTTGGATCCTGCCCAGGGATGTTCCGAGATGGTTTCGCAATGCTGTTCAGACCCAGTGTGCTGATGGCCCAGATCACCATGGCTCAGCTGAGCTGCAGCTCCTTAGTGTCATGGATGGGGCTTCAAGGGAGCTGAACATCTCACATATGGGAGGAGGGGGGTCCATTGAGGAACAATCAGTGACTGGTTCTTTCTGCCAAAGAAGATGATGGGACCCTGCAGAAGCCTGAGCTTACACATGATGTAAGCTTTCTCTAAAGATGTAGTTTGGGGGAGAAGACCTGTCACACCCCACCCCTTCTGGCACCATGACCAGGTCCTCAAGTTCTCTGGTTGAGTAGGACAAGTCTTAACACATTTCTTCTTCCTTCCACATTTATAGCAATTGCTCTGAACCATGCTTCAGAATCACCTTGATGCACATGCAAATCATTCATTCTTGAGAGATTCTAAGTCAGGAGATCTGGGTGCCAGGTAGCTCTGAGGATGTCAGGCTGAAACAGGTCTGGGGGTGGGAAGCTAAAGCACACCAGCATCGTGAGTACTCAAAGGCAACCTCATGCCCTGTTTCACTGACCCGCACGTGTGGACCAACACATTTCAGTGACACTTTCCACACATGACCTTGAATACAAAGGGTTGGGTTTCCTTGTGTTTCCAGTTTTTGTTTGTTTTTGGACATCCTTGCCCAGTTTTGTTTGCTGCACTCTCAGGCAGAAAATCCAAGGAACAAGAAGATTCATTTAGTTTTATTTGGATAAATATCAAATGAGTGACAATTTTTTGTTAGGCATAAGTTGGCTCTGTGGATTGAGGGATGCATAAAACATAAGTTCAACACATACTACATGGTGAATGTTAGAAAAAACATGCATATAGGGAGCAGAATGAGCAAGACTGGGGCTTCCCAACCCAGACAGAGGGCACAGGGAAGTTACCCGGAGAAGGTGACACCGATGTTACAGTCAATTGTTTCACTGCATTTGTATTTTTAACCCATAACACGTCTTAAAGACAACATAGAAAAAGTCAGTTTAGAGTTCAACAGAGCCAGGTTGAAAGGAAGCTCCGCCACTCACTATCGGTTAGCTGTATACTGTAACAACAGCTCGTAGATCTCAATGGCTCGTCATAGTCTGTTTGTTTCCTGCACATGTGGTAGTCCACTGCAGGCCAGCGGGGCTCTTCCCCACAGGTCATCCACACTGCTTCTATGGCTCCTTGGACTTCAACTCCTCCAAAGCTCCTCGCGCTCCTCTTCCTCAAAAGCTGGGGAAAGAGAGAGATGATGAAGATGCACTTGCTTGTATCTATATCGTTTCCCACTTTGCATGGGGGTGCAAGAGCAAGTCACATGGCCCACCTAGGTGCCAGGAGCCTGAGAGATGCAGCCTAGTGGTGGGCCAGGAAGAAGGCATATGGGTGAGCATTAGCTGTCTCTGCCATGCTAACAAAACCCCAGTAGTGAAGAGTGAAGGCTACTGCCGTGGTTGAGACCACAGCTTCCTCCTCTTGGGTAAAGAAAGAATTTATACTTTTGGCCCCTGAATGCTTCTTTAGCTGCCTGGGAGTGTTTCAATCACGTGCGGTCATGGTCTCCACCCATCAGCCAGACAGGAAGCCTATTGCAAGCCACCATGTTGGCAAGGAGGACATAGCTGAGGACCAGAGAGGCTAGGTCACCAGTCCAACAGGAAAGGACACACAGCACATCCACAGGAGAGGACAGAACATGTTACATGATGTTCTTGGAATTCTGATTTTGCAAAATCTTTTATAGTATCTTGTATGTATATTAAGACGACTTAAAGTATTCATAGTTTCTTAATGCAGATTAATACATGGTTGTGTCTTCAGGTCTCACATGTTTTCCTGAGCACCAAAGTGTTCCTCTTTCTCATGCCTGGGGATAGCAAAAGACCAGGTCACCGGGAACAAGCTTGTTCATTGCCGAGCTCCCAGAGTGTGAGGGTATCCGATATAAAAGTACCCCATATATGTCTCCTGGTGCAACATGCCTTGAAACCTGTATGTTTTCAATTCAAAGCGTAATTGGGTACAGCAACTAATATTCATGCTGTTTTATAACATGTTTCTCATGGCCTGTAGCCTTTTGTCCCCCTCCCCATCCCCCCCACCTCAAGGGTGCGACTGTTTCAGAAAAGAGATTAAACCTCAAAAGAATCCGGGTGTAATCTTTGAGCTGCTGTGGCTTTGCGGGGAGAGCTCTGTCTCCAGAGCAGGCTGGGCGCTGTTACCCAGCACCGCATTTGTCAATGAATCCAAAGTGGCAGTGTTTTCACAGACAGGCTGGACACAAAAAGGAAAGATAAAATTTATGGATGTGCCTTGCGGAGCCCAGACAGCGGTCATCTGACAATCCTGAGCTTTAGTGTTATGAGTGTGGAAGATAAGCCTGCCCTTTTGGGGATGGAAAATGAGGACATTAAAAAGAAATCAAAGGAGCAAATATCAAACAAGCAATCCCTCCTCCGCCATCTACTCCGTTGTCTGTATAATCCTCCACGCTTTAGTCTGAGCCATCACTTGGCATTCTGGGGCCCTTTCAGGAGATTATCGGTATCAGTTAAGGCTTTGAAGTAGGGACTGCTGGCGTCTCATTACCGACAGAAAGAAAACCCAAGTGGGACTGCGGTCCCCACCCTGTGGGGCCTCGTGCATGCAACACAGAAGTGCTAAATTATCCAAGTCTGGGCAGCCTTGACGTGCTACCTGCTTTGGCCACGATAACCCTTCCCTCCTCCCTCTACCCTTCTCTCCCTTAGTCTTGCTTTTCCTTCAGCTGGTGCTAATTCCCTGCGCTTTTCCTAAATCAAGGAAGTCTTAAAGGTTGTAATGGCCATTCTCTTCTAAGTAAGAACATATTTTCAACACTTTTTAGAGAGAAAAAAGGAGGCCCCCATGGAGCTGAATGATTTAAGTGGAAAATGTGCTTTCAATTGAAAAATGTTTTACCGGCAGGTCACCCTGCGGTTCACTGGGGCCATGGTGGGTTTAGCCAAAGAAGGAAATTGTTTTGCTTATGGCCTGAAACTGGGACTGAGCTGGCCTAAAGAGTGTCTGTGCTTTACCTCATTACGTGCATGAATTTAGACAGTTAGCACAGTTTCCCACCCCCAATGATGCAATCTTGTGGAGATCTTCCTGGGATGAAAGGAAAAAGTAGGTAGGAAACTTAAGTAGCTGCCTGATGGCCACTTAGAGTTCCCAGAAAACTTCTCATATCTGAAGAGGCCATTTGGTGTCAGGTTATTGAGAACAATGCTGCCGGGCATCGCAAGAAGCATTTCTCTTCCCTTGACTTTTCTTTCCTCTCTCTCATGTACCTAGCATGGTTCTGAGTGCATAGTAGGCCAGTGCCTGCAATTCTTTTGCAAAATGTCCATACTATTGTTTTTGTACTTAGGCATTCAGTTCATTCAAATATATGCCAACCCTGAAACCATCTGTCTGCCCTCTCAATCCTTACACCTCAACTGATGGAAGCCGCTGGACTTAATTGAACTATATTTTTCATGATCTCCAACATCAGTTAGGTCTTGTAACCCTTTGTTTCTCCAGTCAACTTCTTACTCTTTCACTTTTCAAGCTTTTCCGTTCTCCTTAAGGTACTTTTTCACCCCTTATCCAACCATAGCATAGTGAATTAACTTTGTTCCCTGGTCATGGTGAAAACAAAAGCCAAAGGGCAGAAATGCCCCAGAATTCTGATCCAGTCCATCTCTCCCACTTGTTAATTTCCCTACAATCTTCCTATCCTGATGTCGCTTCTTCTGTTCGCAATAGGAGATCTGTTTTTCTTCTTCACCATGGTCAACCATACCTTCCTTGCTCAAGACTCTACCTCTTTTCCCTTCCTTAGGAGCCTCAACTCATCTATTCAGCCTCTCCCATTTGAATGGCTCTTTCCCATCACATTTAAACACATTTGAATGTTCCCACCTGAAAAGCCAAGTGAACAAACTCATTCTTTGAGACCGCATTTCTCTCCAGCCACTGCACTTCGACTCTGATTTCCTTCTTAGTCAAGATTCTTAGAAGAGTTGTCTCCACTGAATACCTCCATTTCCTTATCTTTCACTTTTTCTTCATTCTATCATGACTTTGCTTCAACTGCTACCATTCCATGGAAACTCATCTCCCCAAGAATAACAAATGGCTTGCTCATCATCAAATCCGTTGGGAGTGTTGGTCCCTATCTAACTTTCCCTCTCATTTGCATTCCACATAATTAGCAGTCCTTCCTTCTTAGAAGATCGCCTATCCTTGGCTTTCTTTGCTTTTTTCTGTTTGTTTGTTTTTGTTTTGACAGCAATATGTGACTTTATTTATAATGGCAGGGAACAAACATGAATAAACCTTTAAATCTATGTATTTCACGGTAATACCACTTCTTAAGGTCTTGAGACATGGAAAATAACAGAACCGTCATCTCGGAGTTCTTTATTAGAAAATAAATTAACCACACTAGAGAACACAAAAGAAAATGAACATAATCTTGCAATTCTAGAAACAAAACTAAATTATATGGTAAGGGAGTCTTCAATTTGCAAAGAGAGAAAAATAAACAATTGACAATCATTTAGGACAGTGTTTCTCAAATTTAGCTCCTTCCACAGACATGTTCTTGGAGAGGGAACCACAAGGTTTCTATACTAATTTTTAAATTTTGCATTTTAATTTTGATAATCTAAATCAAAGTAACACATAGTTGTTCAGGATTACCTAGGCAAGTATCTTATATAAAAATATTGCCACATGATTGCAGCATCTTCACTTGTGTCTCTGACCCCTGTGGCACCAAGTGAGAACAGTGCCTGACTTTTCCTGCAGAGTTTCTCAGCTTAGGTCCTCAGACTTTTCACGGAATTGTTGAATATTTCCCATGAAAACTCTTAAGTTGTCAAGGTTGAGAACACTGGCTCAGAGTCGGGCTTCTCAATGTGGGATAAGGTAGTGTCAAGATGGTGAAGGGGGATACGCATGTAGTTCGAAAAAGCACATTTAAGAAGCTATTGATTTCCTGATGCAAAGCCTAGAAGGTCAAGCTCAGCAAGATATTTTTGAATGATGTGTAGTACAAAAGACCCAATGCAGATACAGCCTGGGGGGCCTGGAATAAACATAATTGTGGTTGAGAAACACTGGTTTAGAAGTAGAGGACTGCTGGATCATGAATAGTAAAAAAACACATCAAAGAGAAAGAACATCTTTTGGGTCAATGGATGAATATTAAACCAGAACTTGACATGGTCTTTTTGAACTCAAAAGGCCAATCCAGAAGAAACTCAAGATGGTCAATCAATCTTTTCATCCCCATCCTTGGCTTTCTTTGATGTGAAGCTCTCTTCATTTTTCTTTTACCTCTCTGGGTGTTTCTCAGGGAAGTATACAGGGTAGGTGCTTAATAAATGAACAAAGGAATTATATTCACTTCCCTTTTATTCCTGCTTCCTACCCCTTACTCTTTCCTTTTAGTCCCTCCTGCTGTGCCCTGAGTTGGTTAGATTCCTGCCCTGCGATGGGAGACTGATCAGGAGGGTTATTGACCCTACCCTAAATTGCATGATATACACTCGATGGTCTGAATGGCTAAAGGAAGTGGGGCCCTAATCCCCATGGTGGCCTATGATTGTGGAACCACCTGGAAAGGGAGGCATGAGAGGGCATACCCAAGCTGGATCATAATCATTCGGGAAATGAGAAGGCAATTGGGTAATGTGCAATAAATGCCTCAAAATGGGGAGCCATCTCTGCTTTCTTCTTTGAAGTCCCTCAACGTATTCATTATTTCGGAAAGATTTTTGATGGCTGAAAATGTTTTCCCAAATTTCCTCAGCCTATGACTGTATTTGGTAATTATAAAATGCAACTTCAAGCTTAACTTTTTGAAAAATGTCAACATTTGTTTTCGATGAAGAGAGCCTGGTGGCAAATAGAGGCAGACAAGAAGTTTTGAACTCTATCTCCTTTCTGCATCTCTATCTTAGCGTTTTGGTAGCACTGTAATTGCCCATGGACATAGGGAAAGAGAAAGTGCAAATAATTGAAGTGAAGATAGATTTGAGTCATTGAGGGCCTACTATGCGTTCAGAACCATGCTAGGTACATCCTATACTTCACCTCTAAGCCTCACCCATATTTTGTGAATGAGACATTATATCCATTTCACAGATGAGGAAACTGAGGCTCAGGAATGTCTATTAGCCAAAGCCACAGAGGAGCAAGCCAGGAGCCAGGATTAGAGCCAGCTGTCTTGGGCCCATGGTCATTCCATTGGCCCGCAAAGCTTCCAAATACTACTCTCATTAAGGTCAGCACAGACCATTTTGTGAAGGAATCCAGCAGCCACTTTCAGGTTACAATAATACCCAACCAGACGTGCTGACACATTGCATGTTAAACTAGAATAAACATCTTACCTCTTTGCCTTTTACTTCTTCCTCTCTGTTGAGGAAGCTAAAGAGCAACGGAAAGAGTTCAAAGAAGAAAGAAGGAAGAAGAGAAAGGGGTCTCCCGTTAGACAGTAATTCATTCCATCATTCCACAAAACCATTTATTGAGAAAGGCATTTTGCCAGGTACTTGGGAGATTCAAAGATGAATATGACCCTGTTCCTACCCTCAGGGAACTTTCTTATGGGGAAGAACTGGACACATGGCAAAAGAGAAATTCAGAGCCCTCTGCAGGTGAGGGCGTGAAAGATATTGAGGAGCTGGGGATCAGAATCCAATCATCAAGAAGGACCCAGACTTAAAAGCGTCGAGCATTCACTGTGCTTGGTGCAGGAGAGGTGAATCCATAGAAGGGCTGGAGGCAGTAGAAAGAAAGGGGGGCAGGGAGAAAAGAAATCAGGTGTGAAATGAAACGATATTTTGCAATAATTCTTAAGTTCTCCCCACCCACCCTCTCTCTTCCTCCCTCCCTCTCTGTCCATGGATGAACAGCAAGAATGGTGAAAGGGAGCAGGAGACAGTGCATACACTTTAAAATCTCATTCAGGGTAAATTTGGGTCACCGAAGTAATCTGGCCTGGAGCTGCCACAGTCCCACCAGCCTTAAAAGGCTGGGGCAGGGCTCTCAGGAATGTGTGAGCCACAGGAAGTGGGCCTGGCTTAAGGAGCTCAGGAGCCAGATATCAGAGGAGATTGCTTCTAGGGTGTCTGGAGAAACAGGCACAAAAGGACATGATCAGCCAAGTGGCTTTGCTTTCTTCATTTTATTTTTGTCACTCCCTTCTATCACTGAGCTTCACAGGCAGGCCTTTCAGTTACAGTAGCTACACTTTCCCAGATCTTAGCATGGGGAGGCTGTGCTTGGATTCGGGTCTGAATGGTCTGCAGTTTCTACTGCGCCGTGGTAGGACAATAAGGAGAGTAAAAGGAAAGATGACAGGTTTGGGGAGTATTTGCAAAACAGGAAGAGGTCCCAACCTATCCACATGGCTCACTCCCCATCGGCTCCATGCCCCTTTCTCCTCTCTGCATCACTTCTGCTCACTGACCCCTAACCCCTGAGTTGCAGGGGCAGCCTGGGTTCGGCCACCTGCAGGAGTGTGTCAGGGATATGGCCCCCAGAAATGCTGGGTGCCAACAGAAGTAGGAGAAAACACATTTGCCACAAACTTTGAGGACTTCACTGAGTGGTTTCTAGGGTTAGTGGGAAAGTATTTTAGGGAAAGAGGATTGAGATTTCCTCAAAAGCAATATTTGATTCTAGAGGGCTTCTGATTTAGAGAAGTCATTTTTGTCCCTGCATTGTAAATGTTTAAAAGGAAAAGTATAAAAGTCTGACTGACGGCAGAGGCATTCATTGGCTCAGAATTGGGCACAAGATATGGCAGACCTGTTCTTGTTCTGTCTTGAGTGACTGGCAGTTGTGTGGCTGGCATCTATTTAGGTTTCAGACATTTGTGGTGTGGGGAGGCTCATGTTGCCAAACCTGGTTATTCATGCCTAGCAAACCTCTCTGGGGGAAAAAGGACTTTGATCAAACTGTCATCTGCCTTATCAACAGGGCTGATAAGTGAATATAGAACTAGAGACTCAAGCATCTCACCTCAAATTTGGGACAGACTAATGTGGGGGCATTTGGGTCAGAGTCCAGTGACACACTAGGTTTCCAGAATGACCCCAGCCCAACCTGCTGCCCTGAGCCACTTTCAGACTCAACTCTAGAAGTACCTCTCTGGCTGAGAGCTGACCATCCAGCCCCCAGCTCCTCCAGTCTCTTGTGCCTTCCTCAGCAGACAAGAGACCAAGGACTTCATGGGCCAGGGAGGGTGTTGTTTCAGTCTGCTAAAGCAGTCAGAATGCAACACACCAGAGATGTATTGGCTTTTAATAAGGGGATTTATTTAGTTAAAAATTTTTAGTTCTTCACTTCCGGAGAAGATGGCGGCTTAGTAAGACGCGCGGGTCTTAGTTCCTCCTCCAGAAAAGCAACTAAAGAAACAGAAACAATACGAAACAGCTCCCGGAGCCACAACAGAGACCAAAAAGACAGCGTACCCCATTCTGGAACGGCTGAACGGGCATGGAGAATCCGCTGTGGTGAGATACCCGAGGGGCGCGCGTTTTCCCGGCCGGGGCGGCTGGCGACTGGGGTCCCCTCCAAGCTTGTGGCTCCCCGGTCTGACTGGGAATGTTGGATAGCGGGGCCCTCCTGCCACGCTTGGCATCTCGGGCCAGCTGGGCAATTTGGACCGGCACTCCCCCAAGCCGCAGCGGCCGGCGACCCCCCCCCCCCCGCCACGTGCAGTTTCCTGGGCCAACTGCGAGATTCGGATTGGCAAGTTAAAGGAGCCACAGCATCTTTTACTGGTGGGCCCCGCAGACAGATGAGCGCCACGAGCGCCACCTACTGGGCAGGAAAAGAAAAACAGCCCAGAGATTTCACAGAAAAACCTTTCAACCAGCCGGGTCCCACACCCTGGGAAATCTGATCAAATGCCCAGACCCCACAGAAAATAATGGATGACGCTCGTAAAATTGAAGATATGGCCCAGTCAAAGGAACAAACCAATAGTTCAAATGAGATACAGGAGCTGAGACAACTAAGGCTGAATATACGAACAGAAATGGAAAAACTCTTCAAAAACCAAATCAATAAATTGAGTGAGGATATGAAGAAGACATGGGCTGAACAAAAAGAAGAAATACAAAATCTGAAAAAACAAATCACAGAACTTATGGGAGTGAAGGACAAAGAAGAAAAAATGGAAAAAACAATGGATACCTACAATGGTAGATCTAAAGAGACAGAAGCTGCAATTAGTGAACTGGAGGATGGAACATCTGAATTCCAAAAAGAAACAGAAACTACCAGGAAAAGAATGGAAAAATGTGAACAGGGTATCAGGGAACTCAAGGACAATATGAACCGTACAAATATACGTGTTGTGGGTGTCCCAGAAGGAGAAGAGAAGGGAAAAGGAGGAGAAAAGCTAATGGAAGAAATTATCACTGAAAATTTCCCAACTCTTATGAAAGACCTAAAATCACAGATCCAAGAAGTGCAGCGCACCCCAAAGAGAATAGACCCAAATAGGCGTTCTCCAAGACACTTACTAGTTAGAATGTCAGAGGTCAAAGAGAAAGAGAGGATCTTGAAAGCAGCAAGAGAAAAACAATCTGTCACATACAAGGGAAACCCAATAAGACTATGTGTAGATTTCTCAGCAGAAACCATGGAAGCTAGAAGACAGTGGGATGATATATTTAAATTACTAAAAGAGAAAAACTGCCAACCAAGACTTCTATATCCAGAAAAATTGTCCTTCAAAAATGAGGGAGAAATTAAAACATTTATAGACAAAAAGTCACTGAGAGAATTTGTGACCAAGAGACCAGCTCTGCAAGAAATACTAAAGGGAGCACTAGAGTCAGATACGAAAAGACAGAAGAGAGAGGTATGGAGTAAAGTGTAGAAAGAAGGAAAATCAGATATGATATATATAATACAAAAGCCAAAATGGTAGAGGAAAATATTATCCAAACAGTAATAACACTAAAAGTTAATGGACTGAATTTCCCAATCAAAAGACATAGAATGGCAGAATGGATTACGACCCAGCAATACCACTGCTAGGGATCTACTCAAAGGACTTAAGGGCAAAGACACAGACGGACATTTGCACACCAGTGTTTATAGCAGCATTATCTACAATTGCAAAGAGATGGAAACAGCCAAAATGTCCATCAACAGACGAGTGGCTAAACAAACTGTGGCATATACCTATGATGGAATATTATGCAGCTTTAAGACAGAATAAACTTATGAAGCATGTAATAACATGGATGGACCTAGAGAACATTATGCTGAGTGAGTCTAGCCAAAAACTAAAGGACAAATACTGTATGGTCCCACTGATGTGAACTGACATTCGAGAATCAGCTTGGAATATATCATTGGTAACAGAGACCAGCAGGAGTTAGAAACAGGGTAAGATAATGGGTAATTGGAGCTGAAGGGATACAGACTGTGCAACAGGACAAGGTACAAAAACTCAAAAATGGACAGCACAATAATACCTAAGTGTAATGTAACTAGGTTGGAACACTGAATTAAGCTGCACCTGAAATATGGTTTTTTGTTTGTTTGTATCTTTTGTTTTTGTTTTTTTTTCTTTTTCCTTTTTATATATATATTTTTTTATTAGTATTATTATTTTAATTCTCTTCTCTATATTAACATTCTATATCTTTTTCTGCTGTTTTGCTAGTTCTTTTCCTAAATCGATGCAAATGTACTAAGAAATGATGATCACACATCTATGTGATGATACTAAGAATTACTGAGTGCATGTGTAGAATGGAATGATTTCTAAATGTTGTGTTAATTTCTTTTCTTTTTTTGATTAATAAAAAAAAATTAAAAAAAATTTTTAGTTCTTCAGAGGAAAGACAGCTAGTTTTCATCTGAGTTCCTCTGTCACATGTGAAGGCACAGGGCGATATCTGCTGGCTTCTCTCCTGGCTTCTGGGTTCTAACAGCTTTCCCTGAAGTGATTCCTTTCTGCATCTCCAAACGTTGGGGCTGAGCTGCCAGCACTGAGATGAGGTATGCTGAGCTGCTGAGCTCTCTTCTGATCTCTCTCTTTTAAGCCTCCAGCTAATTAAATTAAACCTCACTCATTGCAGAAGGCACTCCCCTTAGACGTAATTGCAGATGTAATCAGCCATGGATGAATTTCACATGCTGATGATTTAAGTCCACAGCAGCAGAACAATGGAGCTCAGCACCTGGCTAAGTTGACACCTAACTATCACAGAGAGAAAAAACCAGGGTGTTGGTTGGAAAAACCAGAGAAGGCAGAATGTATTTCACCTCCAGGCCAGGGTGAAGGTGATCAACTCACTCTGAGAAGGTAGGATGACCCTGGACGAAGTTCAGGAACTGTGAGGATAACCCTTAGTGTTTCAGGGTTCTCAAGGACTAAAAATATATCTATTTACAAAAAGTGCAATTACGCTAGAGTGTGAAAATCTTGGTACTTCTAAGTGTGTGTGTATGTGTGTGCATTAACAAGAATAACATTGGGTTCATTTCTGAACAGTATCCAATCATCCATTCAACAAATAGTTGCAGAGTATCTACTAAGTTCTTTTCTCGTGTGGGTGGAAGATGAGAACAATCAAATAATCAATCATTATATTTTGTAAGTCATACAGGGTGAAATTCTATGGAGAAAAGCAAAATGAAACAGGGTGAAGCATAGAGATGCTGGGTGCTGGGGAAGGCATAACAATCTTCAGTAGGATGGCTGGGAAGGTCTCATAGGGAGGAGGGCTCCAGCCATGGGGCCATCTGGGGAGAGAACTTTCCAGATGTTTGTTCAATACAATGCATTTAAAAACCACAAAATTTTCATTAGTCACCTTCAGTATAAAACCTTTCTCCTCTCTTCAGAGTCACAGTACTTTAGGGGACACTGAGACAGGGCACCAACTTCACTCTTTGGAAGGTGTCTCCCACCAGGCAGAGCAGATTCTCAGGGAAGAACCAGGAAGTGTCTGACAGCGAGAGGCATGCCAGCACAATTAACCTATCCTCGGGCAGAACCACAAACACACTGAGCAACCCAGTTAAAAGACAAGAGGCAGGGAAAGGCTCCCACCAAATGGCCAACTTTTAGATCATATTCTTTCCTGTTTTCCTCCAATTTTCAGTAAATTTTAATTCAATTCAAATATAAGTTTTTATTAAGTGTCATAAATGACTCCTGGTATTACAGCAAAGCAGGCACATTGTTCTGTGTCTTAGTTTGTCTGACCTGCCAAATACTGCAGACTGGTTTTGGTGCAACCCCAGGATTTTATTGGTTCATGGTGTTGAGGCCAAGGGAAACCTAAAATCGAGGCATCAGCAAGGTGATGCTTTTTCCCTGAAGGCTGTGGTGTTATGGGGCTACCTGCTGGCAATCCTTGGGATGCTTGGGATTTTCCATCACATGGAAATTTCCTCTTTTCTTTTCTGGGTTATATTGACTTCCAACTTCCTGCTTCTCCTGTGGCTTTCTCTCTGCAGCCTTCTTTAAACCCATCCTGATTCAGTTGGCCACACTTTAATTAAAAATAACATCTTTGGGCAGGCCATGGTGGCTTAGCAGGCTGAGTTCTCGCCTGCCATGGTGGAGACCTGGGTTCGATTCCTAGTGCCTGCCCATGCAAAAAAATAAAAAATAATAACATCTTCAAGAGATCCCATTTACAGTGAGTTCACACTCAGGGGTACGGGGATTAAGATTATGTCTAAACTGAAGCACGTCATTCAATCTACTACATTCTGTAAGACATTTGAGTGCAAAACAGAGGAGAGAACACACATCAGTAGCTCTGGTCTTATCTCCAAGGAGAGGTCAACAGAATGAACTGCAGGCAAAGAACTCTGTATTTAGCCAGAGTTAGCTGGCTAGACCTCATCCTCTGCTGCAAAAACATGGATGTTTGGTGTCTCTCTCTGGCTTTCACCATGGGCACAAGGCGAATGCCCTGCATCACCTACAGAAGACAACTTATAATCTGTCCTCCCTGACTCTGCTCAGACACTTTAGGATTCATGTCCTCACCTTGGCCATCAAGCAAATGGACACCTGTGACCCCTGGCTAGCCAACGCTTGGGATTTGCAGAGAGCATCCTGCTGTAGAAACGGCTGTGATTCAGAATCCATGGCATCTGACAACCCACAGAAGAGCCCTTTTCTGGCAGACGTAGTAGAATTGTCTATCATGAGGTTGCAGGGACTATAAAGGACATTTTGCATGAGGAATTGTAAGAGGTAAAGATGGGAAGGGATTTGTGAGGAGAGCCGGCCCCAGGTGCTTCAATACCACCTTCACCCCTAGCTGACTCACTTTGGTAATGTATTAACTTTTTTTAGCCTCAGTTGCCTCATCTATAAAACTGAGTGATAAAAATAGGGTCTGCCTCATTTGGTTATTATGAGAATTCAATGAGTTAATACCTGTAAAACACTTACAGTTGTGCCTGACACATAGTAACACTTAGTAATTGTAACTCTTTTTATTATTCCCAGAGAATAAGAAAGACACTGAAAAATGCCCTTTGGACACTGAGTTCTAGTTTCTACCACTAGAAATGCTGCTACTGCAATCTCTAGAACTCTGAAGGTATCTGCCACCACAATGACATTTGGAGAGCAATTTCTTCAGATATAGTCTTACTGGATGCATCTGGTTGAATGAGTCTAGATCACATCACCTGGCCCCTGCCTCCAGTGAGGCTGAAAAACCCTGCTTCCAGCTGCAACGAAAGCTGAAGGGGCATGCCTAGGGAGGCACTGACTCATAAAAGAGGGGCTCCCCAAACACAGGATGAGATACTTGCTGGCCAAAAAGAAATCAAATCATTTCTCAAAGTGTGGGACTTATCATCTGCATCATAATATCTCTGAGTGTTGATAAAAATACAAATTTCCAAGGCCTACTTCCAAATCTCTGCGAGAGAGCCAGCCACCTGCATTTTTCCCAGCCTCCCTAAGTGATCTGATGAAGACTAAAGATTGAGAGTGCCTGCACAGCGTGTATTTTCAAAAGCACTTTTAAAAATTCGTGTGGCTTACTTTTGGAATTGAGTAGGAAGAGCTATGAATACTACCTCACTCAGAGACCAAGAGCTCTATTATTCTTTATAGGAAAGCCCTCTGTGGTTGATAGAAAAACAATAAGTTTCTGTTATTCTTTCTACAGGAGGACCTTAAAGGAGGAAGACAGACAGCATCAGGATGCTTTTAGGAGCATGGGCTGTAAAGCTAAATTGCTTGAGCTTCAGTACACTCCAGCTGTATTAGTTTGCTAAAGCTGATGAAATGCAATATACCAGAAATGGGTTGGCTTTTACAGTGGGCTTTTATTAACTTATAAGTTTACAATTCTTAGGCAATGAAAATATCCAAATCAAGGCATCAATAGGATGATAGCTGAACTCTGGTGACAGGCTGTTGGCATCTGGGGCACCTCTATCACATGGAAAGGCACATGGTACATCTACTTGTCTCTCCCTTCTCTTCTGGGTTTTGTTGCTTCCAGCTTTTGGCTTCAGTAGCTTCCTCTCTGAGCCTCTGTGTGTTTCTATCTTTTAGCTTTGACTTTCTTGACCTCTGTCTGTCCTTCCCTCTAAACTTCTCTGGGAGCTTTTTCCTGTATTTTATCTTCTTGTAAAACACTCCAGAAGAGGATTAAGACCCACCTTAAGTGAGTTGGGTCACATTTCAATTGAAATAACCTAATCAAAAGGACCCTCCTACAAAAGGTCTATACCCACAAGAGTGGATTAAAGAATATGACCTTTTCTGAGGGACATACAGCTTCAAACCATTAACTTCCATTAATTTAGCAGCATATGGAGATTATATTTTCCAAAGATGGCTATAAAAATATCTGCAATCCCATGTGTTCTTCTAGAACCTTACCACAAGGAGGTATGGAGAAGAGGTATATGGACAGACCTTTCTGGGTTAGCAAAAAACATGAAGATATTTGCATCCCACATGTATACATACCACAGGTTGACTTCAGTAGAGGAAGATTTTAATAATCAAGTGGATAAGATGACCTGTTCTGTGGGAACCAGTCAGCCTTTTCCCCCCACTCCTGTCACTGTCCAGTGGGCTCATGAACAAGGTGGTCATGGTGGTAGGAATTGAGGTTATGCATGGGCTCAGCAACATGGACTTCCACTCACCAAGGCTGACCTGGCTGTAGCCACTGCTACATCAGTGACCCTGCTAACAGCAGAGACCCACACTCAGTCCTCAATATGGCAGCATTCCCTGGGGTGATCAGCCTGCTGTCTGGTGGCAAGTTGATTACAGTGGACCACTTCCATCTTGGAAGGGGAAGCATTTTATTTCAACTGAAATAGACACATACTCCAGATATGGGTTCCCTTTCTTGGCATACAATGCTTCCCTCCCAAAATGCCATCCAAGGACTTATCCACTGTCATGGTATTCAAGGAATCCACTTCACAGCAAATGAAATGCAGGAATAGGCACATGGTCATGGAATTCTCTGGTCTTAATATGTTCTCCATTATCCTGAAATAGATGGATTGAAAGAATGGTTGAAGCAAAACAGGGTGAAGCACAGAGATGCTGGGTGCTGGGGAAGGCATAACAATCTTCAGTAGGATGGCTGGAAAGGTCTCAGGGGGAGGAGGGCTCCAGCCATGGGGCCATCTGGGGAGAGAACTTTCCAGATGTTTGTTCAATACAATGCATTTAAAAACCACAAAATTTTCATTAGTCACCTTCAGTATAAAACCTTTCTCATCTCATCAACTGGCCTTTGGAAGACTCAGTTATGGTGCCAACTAGATGGCAATACCTTATAGAGGTGGGTAAAAGTTCTCCAGGAGACTGTGTGCACTATAAATCAGCGTCTGCTTTATAGGAGTGTTTCTCCATTAGTCAGCATTCATGGTTCCAGGAAACAAAGGGTGGAAATGGGAGTTTCACTACTCACTGTTACCCCTAATGTTGAACTAGGAAAATTTTGTTTCCTGTACCTGCATCCTTAAGCTCTGTTGGTCTACTGGTCTTTGTTCCAAAGGAGAAATGCTTTCACCAGGAGATATAACAACCATTCCATTGAACTAGCCACTTAGGCCTCCTCATATCTCTGAATCAATAGGCAAAGAAGGGAATTACTGTACTGGCTGGGCTGATTGGTCCTGACTATTAAGGGGAAATAGGTCTGTACTACACAATGTAGGTAAAGGAGAACTTGCCTGGAATACAGGAGATCCCCTAGGGTGTCTCTTGGTACTACCATGCCATGTGATTAAAGTCAATGGAAAACTGCAACAATCCAATCCTGGAAGGACTACAATGGACCTGAAACTTCAGGAATAAAGGTTTGGGTCACCCCAACTGGCAAAGAACCATGGCCGGCTGAAGTGCTCGCTGAGGGTAAAGAGAACACGGAATGAGTAGTGGCAGAAGGTAGTGATCAGTATGAACTACAAGCATGTGACCAGTTACAGAAATGAAGACTGTAATGGTATCAATATTTCCTCCTAGATTTGTTAGGGGTACATTTGTATTTTACATAAAGCAGATATCTTTGTCTTCTTCCCTATCTTATCCCCTTATCATTTGGAATAAGTTGTATTGTTCATGTCATAGTATTTAAGTTATGGGAAAATCAAGTGTAAAAGTGAATATTACTCAAGGACTTGCACCCTATTCTGGATTTAGTGCATTTCCAGTTGTATGCAAGTCAGTTGAGTATTGTTAGGCAAAAATATGTCTGTTAATATCATTTATTGAGAGATTAAATATGATCTAATGTGTCATGCATAGCTGCCAGGTTGACAAGGGGTGGACTGTGATGGTTAGGTTGCAGTGAATGTCCAGGCTGGAAAGTGGACAGAGGTGGCCTGGGGCGCACTTAACTCTGAAGTCTCAAGAGACGAGACTTGACCACTCTATTGCACCTCAGTAAAGAATGACTGAAATGGTTTTGAAATTTCAGACAGCTTTCTTGTCCATTTCAAGATAAAAACTTGGACTTATATTTTTCTTTTCCCTTTGAAAATTATACATTGTTCTAGTCTATATGGTCACGTCTGACTATTTTTACCTGGGATTATTTTCCTCTTTTCTTACACCTTACAGTGAAAATCAGTCCTCTTTATTTAAAAATACTAGTGTTTTGCTCCCATCAGAGTGGCTGAAATAGGAACTTGAGGACATCCTAGCAAAATTGGTATGTATTGAAATTTGCTGCACAATAAAAATCGACCTAACCAGTAATGTATGTACGTTGGACAAGTAGGAAATCTTACTAAATTTGTTCTTTTTCCTTTCACTAAATTTCTCTCTTTTGATAAACTGTGGATAGCTTTCTTTTTAAAAAATCTTTTCTTTCTCATTTTATTATTCCCACATGCAGTTTTATAAACTATTTCCTCACCTCTTTATAGGGATGGCTTGCAAACATGTAGCCTTATGCCGGTTGTTGTGGTCTCCAAATGTACTCGCTGGAAATGAAAAATCACTGTGTTCTAGACCCTGTTCCCTGGGTTATAGCAGCATGAGCAGTATCTGGGGTCTTGGTAGATATCTGGAATCTCAGGTCCCACCCCAGGGCTACTGAAGCAGAGTCTGCATTTTAACAAGGTCCCCAGATGGTTAGTTCGCATGGTCAAGTTGCAAAGCTCTCTTCTAGAACTCTCAGTGAGATCTGAATGGCACTTGTCCTTCAGAATGGTGTGTATTCATGCAGCTTGATATGATAAATACGTGAAACTTTCTCTCTGTCTTTCTCTCACCTGCATTGGTTTTATCTTTTTATTTTTCTACACAAATATTGAAACAACCGAGACTTATTTTTGTTTCCCCCCATCATTTGCAGTGGATCTCTTTCAACTCTGATACAGCCAATTTCCTTCAAAGCTAAATATTAAGCAGATCTGTCTCCTGGCAGCTGACCCTAAACAGGGACAGGCAGTGGTCCTCACCTGTGGGCGGAGTGCTGAGCGGACAAAGGTAGAGGAGAGACAGGATGGAGCCAGTCCCTGCCCCCCAGGGAAAGCTCAAAACTGTGTCTGAGCCTTCACATCAGCTAAGCAGCCAATAGACAAACAACTGATAGCTGCTGAAGGGCATTCTTGCAGAGAAATTCCTTTTCGGCCAGAGGATGAAAGGGTTGGTAATTGATTTTGTCTGCCTTTCAGATGGACTTAGACAAGAGTTTGAATTCTAACAGAGAGATAACACTTTTGGATACTGGAGCAAACTCCCAGGACCTAGCTTTGGGTCTGAGTATTGTTTTTCAGCAGATTTTCATCCTGTTTAATGAAATAAGAGCAGTAAAGTTGACTAGGTTGAGTATCTTCTAAAAACGCATTTGTATCATAAACCATTTCTTATTTGCAGAAAACTCATTTAAAACACACATACACAGCTCTTCTGATATGTTCTGAGGCCTTGGTGTCCTCATGCTCCCTGAAGAAGCAGGGGAAGATTGCATTCTGGAAGGTCTCTAGAGGACCACAGAGAACGCATCTCATGCTCTACCCTTCTCCAGAACTAATACCTAAGTACAGTGTAGAATTTGATACACAACAGTGGTCTCATATCGTTATGCTCCATGTCAATATAGGGAAACAAAGAAGACAGAAAATGGGTAGGAGGAAAAAAGAAGAAATGACAAAACACATCTTTTGGTCCTATCATTTTCTACCATTTTATCCCAACAGAGAGCATATGTGGCGATAACACTTCTCTCTACAAGCTGATGCAAAACAACAGAAGTGCCCAGTTTCTGAAAAGAGACTCCATCTATTCTAAAGACACAGAAAAGCCAACCAGCTCTCTGCACATTGAGAATGACCAAAGTTTTCAGAGAAAAAAAATTCACAGGGGTCAGGAAGGCTGCCCGTGATTCAGAATCAAAACCAAGGGTCATAAGAAGCATTTTGCCTGTGTAAAAAGAGATCTGTAGAAAACCTAGGAATTTGAGTTCACAAAGCTTTCTTAAACCCTGTGGTTTCACTTTCATTCCTCTTGTCTTGATATTCTGCCTTTGAGTGCTATCCAGGTGATTTTTGGAAAATGAAAAATATGGACTGATACTTTGCCTAATACACAAATCTCTGGACGTAAGAGGTGCGAGAGTGAGTTCATTTCCTCTTTAGCCTGACTTCGGCCAAGTAGAAGCTTAGTTATTCTTAAAATATTTGTAATATAAAGTCAAAACTAGAGCTATATTGGGTTTTGTTGTTAGATTTTATGTTTTTTTTTAATATAGGCTATACCATAGAGTTGGGGGAGTGCTGTGACACTTGGAATCATTAATATATATTTAATAGAATAAGTGTTCTGCATGGATTTTGGAAAATAATGTTCATAATTATGTACCTCGTTTGTGAGACAAATTTATAGGCACTCAATAGATGCATTTGGTGAGTAGCAAAATTGTAACCGCACAATTTTTAACACAGGAGGGCATTTTTTTCCTTTTGAGGGGTGGGGTGGCAGGAGAAGGAGAAGAAGGAGGAATACGAGAGAGAAGGAGAACAGAGAGAGAGAGAGAGGGAATGGAAGAGAGAGAAAGAATTCACTTCATTCAGAGCTCCAATTTATATTCTCTTTGGTTTTCTATCTTACCTTTACATATCTGTCCATAATTTACATATGCCTGTAATGAACCTAAAATCTTTCTGAGACAAAGACACATATCAATTCATTGTATGATAATTATCTGTTCAAAATAAATTTTTGCATCCTTTTTTTAAAACCCAAGGTTATTCTTGAGTTCAGTACAGATCGGCTTGTAACTGTTATTAAAAAGCAAGGGCTCCTCCTGGTGATCCTGCAAAATCAGCGCAGCTCACTAGTCCAGATGCTCCAGGTTTCTTTTTTGGGTCGCAGGCTCACATCCTTCCAAACCCAAACTGAGAATCTATCGCGCTCGGGGATCAACAATGGATAGATCTCGTTTAAGGAACCTGCAGTATCTTCTTCAGGCCAATAGGGGTCGTTTGACTAAGTTATCTTCCGAGTCCGAGGGGAAAATCCCCAGTGCACCCCTGGAGCGCAAAGAGAGGAACTGCTCCCCGCCCCAAAGTTAGTGTTGGGGGTAAAATCGGGCTCGTCACAGTTAATATTTCCCCAATTTGATAAATGCTCAAGACAAAAGGAAAAAAAATATGTAGTCCCTCAGTACTGATCATCGAACCAATATCTGTACAACCTGATGAGTGTACAAAAAGATTGCTCTGGGTTAGTTATAGTGTTCAACAAAAATGGGTTAGAATGAAAACAAGGTCGCTGACATCCCTTTTGCTCTGACCTGCTTTAGTCAGATACTGCCTATGCTGTACCCAATGAAAGAAATGTACATGCGGTCAGTACAGCTCACTCCCACCAAACCTTCCATCCTGTGATTCCCTTACCCTTTTGTACATAGGGAGGGGGATGGCACCAGTTTTCTCAGGGGGACATTTTCTTTCTCCTTCCCTGCCTGTTCTCATTTTTTAAGTGGTTCCATTCCAGATCAGCTGCTCCAGGCACCACTGTCTTCTTGAAGGTTATCAAGCAGATTTTATAAGACATACTCCTTTGGTTTTACCACTATTGAGCACAAGAAAAAAAAAAAAAGTTGGGTGCCACCATGCAAGGACATGTGTCCTGGATGCTTCGGTGGCTGTGCAGCCCTGGACAAAGCAGGAGGAGAGCACAGCTGACTGCAGGGAGGCTGCTTCTTTCTTTAGATGAGGTTACGAGATGCTTTGTTGGCTAACTCATGCAAGTAGCTTTGAGGAGAGTGTTCTAAGATGGGTTGCTGTAATTGGATTTAAGTACTGTTGCATATAATATAAAAGTGATGCATCCTTCTAATAATTAACATGGTCGTCTCCAGGTTTTATTCAAAGATTTAATCATGCTTGAGCTCGTAGATTTGCCTTGAAGCTCAAAAGCTTCAATTGTGGGAATTTAGCAGTGAATTCAGGAGCATGTTATAAAGTTCTGTATGCTCAAAATGTAATTGTGGTCTCTGGATGGCCAGCTCCTGCCACCCAGGGTGATTGCAAAAGAAAGAATTTCAGTATTGGCAGGGGTTTGCTCATTCTAATGCACCTTGTGCTGGAGTGTCAGGGTGAGTGTTGATTGTTGGGTGTTGGAATCTTCCCAAGGCTTCAGCTCCCTTATCTTGATGTATGGAGTGCGGGGAAAACACTCAAGTTTGAGCTTTAGGATGAGAACTGGAGTTAGGAGCCCTGCCTATAAATCATAACAGAGTCTGAACTCACGGGAGCTGGCAGGAGGATGAAGTGGCCATGGTTAGTTTGGGCCCTGAGCTAGGACCCCTACAGAGCAGGAGCTGAGTTGGGGTCTTCTCCCGGAACCGCTGGACCCAGATGACACACAGCTCTTTGCTGCTTCCCCTGAATCATGGAAACAAACAGGCCAGGCCAGGATGGAGTAAACCAAGCTGAAGATTAAAGGAATGTTTAGGAGAGAGATTAACTGGAGAGGCCTGATTTTGTCTTTCCCATTCTCTTTTATTTCAAAGTACTGCCTCATCTAGCATCTCCTCCAGCAGCGGGGCCTGAGTGACTGGTCAAGGGGTTCTGGAGGCAGATGTGTTTTGAGGAACCTGTGGCCAGTGTAGTGGGCAAGACCTGGGAGACTTGGGAGATCCAGGAGGCCAGAGCCTGTGCCTGCAAACTTGCTTCATCCATGTTGAGAAGGTTCCAGGATTTGTGCTTCCTGCAGCCCATAATTTCCCTTGAGAGCTGAGCATAAAAAGACGGGGTCACCCTCAGAGTCCACAGGCTCCTAGGTTAGTTCTGCCCTCCAATCCTCCCAGCCCCAAACTCCAACCCCCTTGAGATGCCAGGCTCTTCAAGACCCCTTTGGCCTCACCACAAACTGCCCATGGCAAGATCATCAATCCATTTGTCTCTTGAAACGTGCTCTGGGATGTTTATGAAATGAGAATTGGAGACCCAGTTTCACAATCCACAATGGAACCAAAAATAGACAAATGTTCATTTCAAGATAATTTTGTCTTTAAACAGCTAGTTCAAAACAAAAATCCCTTCAGGGAACGGGTGGTCCTGCACTTGAGCCTGGAGGCACCTGAGCAGACTGGCAGAGAACCAGGGGGGCTGTGGCTCACTTGATCTCTTTCCAACCTTCTTGCTGACCAAGGGAGGGACGAAGCCCTGGTCAGCCACTTGGGGATTTATAGCCTGAGTCCTGGGGCCAGGGACATAATTTAATGATGTCTCTCGGGACCAGGCCAGGCCCACAGTCTAACTGGCCAGAGAGTTTTTAATGAAATCCCGAGTGCTAGTTGCCAGGCCTCTCTTCCTCTCAATTTTTAGGTAGCTGGGTAGGTCCCTGGAAATGTCATCCGGATGTTTCTGACTCATGTATATTTAAGCCCATCCTGTTGTTATTTTCAAAAGGCATTTGATGGTTATTCAGGGTGAGGCTTTTGTCTTTACTCAACCAAGGAATCCTGAAAATTTAGATTCACAAAAATCAACATGGATTGATGTAAGTCTGAGTAGTTTAGTCTATGTGTGCTAACGTTTTCAAACTGGCCCTGTTAAATCTCCTAA
This sequence comes from Tamandua tetradactyla, assembly GCF_023851605.1. Lineage (NCBI taxonomy): Eukaryota > Metazoa > Chordata > Mammalia > Pilosa > Myrmecophagidae > Tamandua > Tamandua tetradactyla. The sequence goes on along the minus strand of NC_135327.1, from coordinate 221,680,158 downwards.
GGAGACATGAAAGAGAGGTACTACCTATACCAAACTACCTTCGCATGGAACTTCTTGCCTTGGAGTTGGCAAACTGGGACCTGTCCATTTCCAGGGACCTATCCAGCTATTTAAAAATTGAGAGGAAGAGAGGCCTGGCAACCAGCACTTGGGATTTCATTAAAAACTCTCTGGCCAGTTAGACTGTGGGCCTGGCCTGGTCCCGAGAGACATCATTAAATGAGGTCCCTGACCCCAGGACTCCAGGGCCATTGATAATCAGGGAAGTGATATGGAGTTTTCAGCAAATTAGTTTGGGGAGGGGGGGAGAAAATAAAGCAAAAATAAAGATCAATTCTCAGTTTCTTGTGGTCTTGTAAAAAGTACTTTTCGCTCGAGGTGATAGATTTAGAATCAACTTGACGTTGCTTTAAAATTAGTGGGTAACAGATTCCCAAACCCAACCAGATTCAAATAAGGTTTTGGAGTCATAAAGCTGGGATTTGAATTGAAATTCTGTCCTCCCTTCCCCTTTGTCTCCACCCCCACTCAGATGACCTTGGATGAGTTACTGGAACTCTCTAAACCCATTTCCTCATTTTTCAAGTGGAAGTAATCATATTTAGTGCATAGCTTTTAACTAGTGTTTCTTGAGTGCTTCTTATGCACCAGCCATAGTGCTAAGGCCCTCACATGTGTTATTTCATTCTATCCTTACCATTACCTTATTCTACAGATGGGACAAAAGATACCTCTTACTGACTAAGGGAATTACGTATGCCCTTTTGGACCAGCAACCCAAGTCTGGAAAATGCGGAAGGAGGAAGATTTTTTTCCGTTCAATACTTTACTGTTCCAATGATGAGATTCCTAATGCTTTTCAAAAATGCAAGAGCTAGTTATATTGGAAAGGACTGATGGTAAACGGGTGCTTTGTTTCCCAAGGATTTCACAAGTTCACATGGTCTGCCTCTGGATTCAGTTCCCTTTTATTGGATGAAGGGGAAATGTCACTCTCTGTAGAGAAATGTACCCTAAAAATGCCTGGACTACCCTAATTAAAAAAAGAAACATGTCTGCAAGATTGAGTTGAGATACTGAAATAAAAATGGGTACTATGGTCACAGCAGATAAAAATAGGAAGAAAAGAGCTGATGCAAGTGGGAATGCATTTTGACTTTACACTTGACCCCCACAGGGGATTAACCCCATGGGCATGTTTATCTTATGGGCATTGTAGGACATTGCTTCCTAAGAGATGGTAGTTTCTGTATAGCTGATACGCTGGAGCATGTATTTACCTCTTTTTATTTTTAGGGTAACAATAGCAACTACTGTTTATTGAACTATTTTTCTGTGCTGGGAACTACATGGGCTACTTCACATACATAATTTCATTTCATCCTTTCAACAATTCTATTGAGGAAATTGAGACTCAGTGTTTAAGTGATTTCTTCTTTAAGCCACCTAATTTATACAGAGATTTGAATTCCACGTTTCAACTGCAAAATCCACACTAGACCAACCCACCAACCTCTAAAACATCAATGATGTATGAAGAGAAAGGGAACAGAGGCTGAGGGTGGGGAATTGGCATCTGTCCAGTACCTGCTCTAATAAGTTTTCATATGCCTGAGTTTACATAGTTGATATGCAGGGGAGCTGGGGTTTAATTCCAGGTGAATCTGCTTCCACATTCACCATGTTCCCTCAGTTGGACTTGCTGTCTGATATTCTTGAAATCCAGTTACTTAATGTGTATTTGTGAAAAGTATTTTAATATTTAATATTAACATTAAATTCAGGAACTGCCTAATAATTCTGGATTTAACTAAAAACAAAATTGGGAATTACATTTTAAACATTGATGCCTGAATGGCAAATGACACCCAGAGTGTAAAAAGTAGCATTTTATTATTATATGTCTTCATACTGTGGGTCAGAAATTCAGGAAGAGCACAGCAGCAATAGTTTTCCTCTGTTCCGCAGGGTCTGGAGTCTCAGCTTTGAATCCTTGAGTGCCAGGGGATTAGAATATCTGAGGACAACTGGACATCTTGCCCTCTCTCTTGCTCTCCCCCCCCACCTTTGTTTTATTTACACATGCACACATACACCCACTTCAAATGGTAAGCTAAAGAAATCAAGAAGAATAATCAATGGCATTAGAACAAGGGGGAAGAAAAGCTAGTAACAAAATTATCATTAGTTGGACATTTTGAAATTATTGCTAGTTGGATATTTGGAAGATGAGGTAGATTGCCTGTTACCTGCAACATATTTTGGATGTTGGGAAAACATTATGTGCAAGAGATTACTTAAAAAAAACTTGAAGAATGAATTGCTCTTGGAATTTAGACAATGAAATAGTACAATAAGGCAATTTAGAATGACGATGGATTAGCATAAGGAGGAAAGCAATGGAATCCTTTACATACATGCAAGACTAAAAGCCAGCAGAGCTCTCATTTTATGCATTCTTGTTTTCCTTTTGGTCCTGTCAGTGTAATGTCACTGCATTAGCTTTTGCTGAGTGCCTTTGTTACACAAAATGGTGGATAATGGAAATTGTGGTGTAAAACCACTCCCTTCTTTAGCTCTGTCAACAACAGTCCTTGGTTTAAAGAAGGTACACAGTGTGGGCTGATTTGTGGAAAAGAAGTGCTCCCACAATGCCAATTAAGTTAAATTTGGAGGACCCACTCACTTTCTCCCCCAGGGCTTAGCTTGAACCCACTGGAAACCATCTTGATCCCTAGATATCATGTGTTCCTGCTGAACAGAAATCCAGATTGCTTCTGTGCCAGGAGTACTGCTGAGCTCTCCAATGCCTTGACCACTCCAAAATTAAGCACTTCCTTTTCTAAGTCAACAAATTCAGGATAATGCTTTTCATTATTACTCTACATTCTTAACAACAGAGGAGACCAAAGGGGAAAAAAATAGTTCTAGTGGCAAGCTGTAATAATAAAAGAGGAAACTTATTTCCATACAAAATTAAGCACATTTGGGGGACTTGTGTTTTATAATATGCATTAAGGATTACTTTCATATACTTTTATTTTAGAATTATCAGTCTTCTCAGAATTTTAAAAATATACCAATCCAGAAAGTGAATGCTGTTATTATTAGTATTTTGATCCTTTTCTTTATGCAAAGCAAATGACAATCAACTCTCATATAAATTATAAGTGTGATGGTAAGGATGTTCCATCTTATAGGAGTTTTAGAATATATGCTCACTGCCTTTTTGAGATGATTTTAAGAAAACAGTGGTCTTATTGGACTCACCCCAAGGGGCCTGGGTGGGGACAAAGTTTCACTTTCTTTGAATTTATGTTTAGTATTGTGTTCCCAAATTTCATTTGAAGATGAAAACTTCCATTTGAAGTCCTCTTTGTTTGTTTAAACTTTGTAAAACATTTTTTAATACTGTCCATTAGAGCATCCAGTACGTCTTATATTAGAGCGCATTTTATAAGGCCCTCTTAAAATTTAATAACAGGAAAAAGCAAGGATCTTCTGAAGTATGAAACACTCCCTTTCATCTGATGCTGAAAACAATGTAACCCATTGTTTTTCCTCATTCGTTAAACTGTCAGGAAGCTCTGAATTAAATTTAAAGTTCAGTTACAGTAACTATTTTAAACTTCCCTTTTTATGTACTTTTTGATTTTCTGTCAATTTCGCCAGCTTTATTGCATATGCAGTTTATGAAATCCTGTCCAAAATCTTCTAGAAGAAGAAAAAGTATGAGCTATTCTTTAAAAAAGAATCTACCTACCTTGGAATCTAATTACCTTGGAGATGGGTTATTTTGGATTGACCACAGGTTGATCTAGAATCATTAGTTACTTGGAACAGTTGCCTCCACGATTCCCTGAGTCCTTCTGCCTAAAAACAAATTCAGAAAAGGAAGAAAACCATGTAGTATTTAACTTCTTGATCAAAATCGACCTTCTGATTTGTTTCTCTACTGAACTTGTTCCTTATGCTGGGAAAGAAGAAAAACAACAACAACAAAAACCCCTCACTTGTTTTTTGTGCTTCCAGAGATTGCCGAGTGATGGGTTGAGTCCGGGAGAGTTCCTTGCCTCACACCATAGCCCCCAGCATGAAATCCTACTTTGATGCATGCGGTCCCCAGTCCAAGGCTTCCTAGAGAATCATCTCTGAGAGCTGCTTGCTCTCTCCCCATTGGCTATAGAATGGGGCTGAGTCTGACTTCCCCATGCTGACACTCAGTTATTCTAATATCGGATGCTGCAAATTCCAAAGGGCTCAAAAAAAAAAAAACAAAACAAAGCACACACACACACACAAAAACTGGTCAGAGAACGCTAACTACGTTGCTCTAAAGCTTTAAAAATAAACATTTTCATTTCAATTATGGGTGAAGGAGGAGAGGAATCTGCTGAAGTATTTAAATTAAACCCAGTGCCCCCTCCCGAGTCATGATCTTAGACCCATGGCATGTAATGGTGGGCTCTTCAACACCTTGCAATTGTGTGATCAATAATAGCTTTTAGAAGATATTCTGAATTGTGGTTAGCATCCGATGCTGAAGCCCACCACTTCCTTTGAGAAATACAGTCAGTGAATCATCCTTTGTATCAAAGGGCCTGGGAAAATATAAAGGAAGAGCACACAAGAATTTGTGCAATTGATAACCAATCCGAAAGCTTCAGAAAATACAGCAGGCAGCATTCAGTGTGAAAATTTCATAAACCGGGGGCACAGCTATGTGAAACCCCAGTAATAAATAAAATGGATAAATTCCACAAATTCCTGCATTTTGCAGAACTCATTGCTAGGTCCTTATCTCTGAACACCAAACACTTTTGAACTCCTTCCCCTGATCGGTATCATCCACCCCTGCAGGGCAGCGTGGCTCTGAGAAGGAAGGAATCTCTTCTGATCTTTTACGATTTGTTCTTTCTACCAAATCTGCCATCTTTCACTTCTATCCAAACAGGAAATGAAGGAGCAGTCCCTCCCAGATGGCTGGGGCTACTGATGTTGGTAATAAGTATATAGATGAACTAAAAACGGAAACAGAAACACATTAAAACAAGCTCCTGCCATGCATGGCACTCCTCACCCTCTCTAAAGGAACAATAGACTTAATTCAATGGTAATTTGCTAGAGGTTTGATTTTCAGTTAAAAAGCCTAAATGTGTACCAATAGTTTAAGAAATAAGAACAGTTGATCTACAGTAAGGTTGATGTGAATACATAAACTAAGTAATGTTCAAACACAACTACACATATAAGGAATATGCAGCTTATAAAATTCTAAACACAACTGCATGTATAAGGACTATGCAGTTTATAAATTCTAAACCAACATCATACCAAGAAGGACAGCCCAGCCTGACCATGTACTCAGTGCCATCTACAGCTACAATTTCGTTTCTACCATTAGAAAGATTATGGTGAAGTTGTCAGCAACATGGCCCTTGGTGGCAAAGAAACAGCATTTTTCCATGCCTCGAAATGAGGAGGCTTGTCCCTCCCCCAGTTCACAGACCACTGTCACTCTCTAGGGAAAAGCTGGGGAGATTGGTGAGACACCAGGTACTAGTTTGTATCGTAGTTTATTAGATACTAATACATGCTCAACTGTCCACTTCTTTCCTGGCTTCCCTCTTCCAGTATTCCCCCAGTGGCGTCAACTATGAAATGTGTTCATCGCACCTTAGACCTAACAGAAGTGTAGACAAAAATGCAACTCCTTTTATTATAAATCGAGACATGCTAATTGTGGTAGTTAGATTCAGTTGTCAACTTGGCCAGGTGAAGGCACCTAGTTCTGTTGCTGTGGACATGAGCCAATGGTATGTGAACCTCATCTATTGCTGATTACATCTGCAGTTGGCTAGGAGGCGTGCCTGCTGCAGTGAATGATGTTTGACTTAACTGGCTGGTGCTTAAATGAGAGAGTGCAATGTAGCACAGCCCAAACAGCTCAGCATACCTCATCTCAGCACTCACAGCTCAGCCCAGGCCTTTGAGGATGCAGTAAGGAATCACCCTGGGGGAAGTTGTTGGAACCCAGAGGCCTGGAGAGAAGGCCAGCTGAGATTACCCTGTGCCTTCCCACGTAAGAAAGAACCTCAGTTGAAAGTTAGCTGCCTTTCCTCTGAAGAACTAATGAAATAAATCCCGTTTATTAAAAGCCAAACCATCTCCGGTGTGTTGCATTCCAGCAGCTAGCAAACTAGGACGTTAATGCTCACAGACATGTTTTGTTGCTTGATTTGAACATGAATTTCCATTGGGTTTGAGAGGCGTGGAGGGATGAAGGCACATGGGGTACACTGAGGCCGAGAGAAGGCTGTGTGCACAGGTCATCTCCAGCAGCACAGCCAGCATATTCACAGATGGTATTGGACAGCTGAGTTCATCAGTGTCAAGGGATGTCCAGAGTATTATAGAAACCTATGGTCTGCTCCACTTTCTCCAGCTGCCTGTCAAGGCTCTCTCTGCTTCTCTGCTTGCCTCTCTGAATCCCCAGGAAGCCAATTTCCATGGACTGCATCTACCAGCTCCCTTGCCCTTTGCTTCCACTTGGTTTCAGCCAATGGGAGACTCCAGAGGAGATGAGTGAGGCTGTTGTCCTCTACCAAAAACCATAGAACCCACTGGGTGGTCCAGAGCTGGACTCTAGTAACCACTTCCGCTTCCATTCTTGCTTTATAGGCTTTGGGGAGTGGTGATTTTCCATTGTTGCTGTTCCCAGGGAACTTCTCCATCCCTCATGGGTTTCTCTGCCCACAGCTTTAACTAACATCCTCTCATCAGGCTCCCTGCAGTCACTCCTTTTGAATGTCATCATTTTCTGATGGATACATGTGGCTATGTAGTTAGAAGGGATGACTGGGCTTGGAAGAAATCAACCAATCCGATTTTTCATTAATTCATCTGGAGCCTCCCTTCCCTCGTCAGTACAATATATTATGCAATACTGAAATAGGAGGGTAATTAGTAGTGGCTAATCCTATGTATTGAAGACCTGGGTGCTGATAAATAAAATTCATTAGGTCCAATATGAAGGTGCCCGTGCTAAGGCCCACATCATCAAAACAAAAACAAAAAAACCTAAGCAAGGTTCTATTTTCTGTAAATGCCTAACTCACCCAGAGGACCAAATTTAAATGCAGCCAGATCTTTATCAATTAATGTCAGCTGACTTACTCATTCCTATGCCAACTAACTTCCTCATTCCAAAGCAACCACCTGACCCTACATTGGAAGACCCGCCCCAAAGGGCAGGCCACTGGTGGCTCAGCAGCCAGAGTTCTCACCTGCCATGCTGGAGACCCGGGTTCGATTCCTGGTGCCTGCCCATGCAAACAACAACAACAACAAAACAAGAAAAACCACCATCCCAAAGTAAGATGGAAACTTAATGTCAGCCAATCAGGACATGTTCTCACTTGCTTTCACATTCGCTGTATGTGACCTTCTCTTTTCCATCCTCCGGTGGAGTACCCATCTACTTTCTGAACAGGATGCTGCCTGATTCACAGATCATTCAAAAAAGCTGGGAGGTCCGAAGTGGCATGAAAAATTTTTCTTTTATCAGTGTTAAATGTTCATTCAAAAAAGTTGTGAGATTCAAAGTTGCGTGAAAAGTTTTTCTTTTATCGGTGTTAAATGTTTACATGTATGATCTAGTTCTTATTACCAACCTTATAAGGTGAGTGCCATTTTTCCCGTTTCCCACACAAGAAAGCTGAGGCACAGAAGGGTTAAGAAACTTGCTCAAGAATACATAGCCTGGTACTAGAGCCTATGCTCTTTTTTTTTTTAAATATTTTTATTGAGAAATCTTCACATACTCACAGTCCAACCTTATTATATCATCAATGACTCATAATATCATCACATAATTGTATATTCTTCACCATGCACCACTCTAGAAAAAGAAATAAACAGAACACAAAAGAAGTCACACATCCCAAATCCCTTACTCCTCCCTCTCATCGACCACCAGTATTTCAATCTACCCAGTTTTTACCCTTTATCTCCCCCTACTATTTTTATCTTGTTTTTTGTGCTCATCTGCCCATACCTTGTATCAAAGGAACATCAGACACAAGGTTTTCACAATCACACTGTCACATTGTAAAAATTATACAGTTATGCAATCGTCTTCAAGAATCAAGGTTACTGGAACACAGCTCAACCGTTTCAGGTACTTTCCTCCAGTCACTCCAACACAAACCGAAAAAGGGATATCTGTATAATACATAAGAATAACCTCCAGGAAAACCTCTTGATTCTGTCTGAAATTTCTCAGCCACTAAGATTTTATTTCGTCTCATGTTTCTCTTCCCCTTTTCGTTCAAAAAGGCTTTCTCATTCCCATGATGCTGGGTCCCAGCTCATTTCCAGGAGTCCTGTCGCATGTGGCAAGGGAGATTTATATTCCTGGGAGTAGCATCCCACGTAGGGTGTAGGGCAGTTAGTTCACCTGCCAAGTTGAGCCTGTGTTCTTAATCTCTATGTGCAAAATTTCCCAGCGACTTAGCTCAGAACAGTCTTTCCCTGCTTCGACTTTATTTCTCCCTTTCTTGATTTCCTTCTCATTTCTTTGCTTTCTACTTTTTTTGTTTCAAGCCCCCCGCCCCCACCTTCCTCTTGCTTTTATCCTTTTATCTCTCATGAGCATGGATTACCTCCTCCTGTGCAACCAGACCAAAACAATGACAACAACAAATTGTTTCAAGAGTAAGATGTAGACGTGAGAAATTACGTTCATGGAAAGTTCTTAATCATATGGAAAAGGCAAGACTGTGAAGTCCCCAGAGCAGCCCCCATCTGTTTCACTGCACAGTGTTAAACCCACATTTATTTAAGGAATGTCACATTAAGCTTAAAAAGCAGAACACGAAATTATATATGCAATATGCAATTTGCCATCTTGGAAAGAAATTGTAAGTGTAGAATGGAGACCATACAAAAATGGCCACAGAATATGCCATCAGTTGAAATGTGTCTCTCCCTCCCCTGCAAGGACATGTGTTCAAGTCCTAACCCCCCAGTCCTGAGAATGTGACCTTATTTGGAAAAAGACTCTTTGAAGATGTGATTAGTTAACATGAGGCCAGACTGAATTAGGCTGGGTCCTCATCCACTATGACTGGTGTTAGAAGACAAGGAGAAGAGACAGACATGGAGGAGGCCATGTGAAGATAGAGACAAGAAGGAAGTCCATGTGGAGATTGAGGCAGAGATTGTGGCTTCCTGCCACAAGCCAAGGAAGACCAAGGCTTGCTGGCCACCTCCAGAAAGCAGGAGAGGGGCATGAAGAGTTTCTTCCCTAGAGACACTACAGGGACATGGCCCTGCTGGTATGTGTTGAGTTTGGACTTGTGGTCTCCAGAACCAGGAGCCAATACATTCCTAAAGCACTCGGTTTATGGTATGTTGTTAGAGGAGCTCTAGGAGACTAAGGTAGTAGTTATCTGTATCTATAAACTCTTCTACATTTTCCAAATTTTTCATATTGGAAATTTTGTGAGATCCCAAAGTAATGAAAACAAAGTAAACGGGTTGGATCTTTATCCACGTGGTTGGATAAAGAGTCCTGATTCTGCTCTGATGTGGTCAGACGTTCTTTGCCCCATAGCGACAGACAGGGCACAGCTAGTTCACCTGCACCAGAGATGCATCTCTGCTGTGGCCTCCCATGTCTGAACCTAAAAGGACCTTTGAGGTTACCCAGTCTGAGTCCACTGTTCTACAGCTTAGAAACTGGGCACCCAGCACTGCAGTGAGTTGTGGAGAAGCCCAAAACGAGATTCTGGTATCAGGACTCTTTGTCCAGAGATCTCTCCTTTTCCCTTTATAGCTACTAGATGAGTCATTGTCAAGAGTTAGGGCAAAGCATCCTTATTTCATCAAGTGTTTGACTCTGATTCCCTATTCTTGAGGTCAGACACCATTGCAAAGACTCAAACTTGTAGGCTCCCCAAGGTATAAAGGGAACAGAGGCCATTCCATGGTGCTTCCATGGTTGGCGAGGGATGTTGTCTTATAGAAAGAGGGTCAGTTTTTGTACACTGCAGGATGAACACAGCCTCCTGTCTGCCGGCAGAAAGGGGAAGAACTGGCCTGAGGTCTGTGATGAGCAAAATGTCTGGGTTCCATGCTCTCCTGCTGATGACTTCTTAGCCACAGAAATCTCTATGGAAAGATGAAACTGCCTTGAGCTAGACTAATATAGCTGGGAAACTGACTGCAAAGGAGGGAAAGAGCAATTTGGACAAAAGCAGATCATCAGGTTCCCCGCTGAGTGTGAAAGAAGTAGCTCTCCTTGGGAATGTTCAAAGTGCCCCCATGCCCATGTTATTTTCTCTGAGACTGCAGGTCTTGCTTTCAGAATTTGTACAGTCTCCATCCACACTACCTTTGTTGTATGACTTTGGGGAGGCAATCCAAATCGATAAGTTAATCGGGGTGGGGTGTTCTCCCTTAATTCCTCAGGAATGTCTTGTGGGAGAGTGAAGGAGAAAGCACTTCTCAGCCCCCTTGTGACATTACAAACAGAAAGATTTAGCTGAGCATTTAAACCATTCAGGAAAACTGAATTCCATCAGTTGCACCATTTTAAGAATTTTTATCCTTTAGAGAGAAGGATCAAACAATTTCAAAATTGTTGCTTGTTATAAGCCCTCAACGTGGACCACCCTTTCCTGGAATATGTTCTGAGCATAAAATCTCTCAGAGCTGGTGATGGACAACCGATGTTTGAATTGAAAGGCTTTGGACCAAAGCACTTAGGGAATTTACTGAGGGGAACAAGGAGGTTATATCCAGAAGTCAGTGGTGACAAAAATACAATGAGAATTGAAAGAAATGGGCCATCTCCTCCCCATAAAAAAATTCTCTCTCTCCACTCATGAATGGGGAAAGATCTTGTAAAAACATCATAGATATTTCTGAATTGGGTTGTTGTTTTCCTCTGGCAGCCCCTTTCTTACTGTTTTACTCTTACTCATCCAGATACCATGAAAGTGATGTGAGAAAGACATTGGCAAGGGGGCAATTATAAAGAGCTGCATCAACAATGAAGAGCTATGGTTTCAGTTAAATTAATTTAGACTCCTCTGAGTAGAAGGGCCATTAGAAATTTTTTTTCTATTATCTTACAGTGTTGCAATGTCCAAAAGACAGTACAAACTCAAAAAATGTCTTTTTAAAGAAAAAGAAATGCACATGTCACTTCATTGCAGTATAGTTTTTCTTAAACTAATAAAATGAATGGCCCCTTTTCCTCTTTTGGAAAAAACTGGTTATCCAAGTTACAATGTATTTTTTGAAATCTGGGAAAATGTCTGGAGGTGGGGGAATGAACTGATTAAGGTAGGAGTAATTTTATTCAAGTTTAGCAATAAAACAAAATTGATGTTTTGGTTGATTGGATTTACTGCTAAACAAATTAAGGTTTAAACATATTTTTTTTGTCATCTGAGTCGTATAGATATCATAAACTACATCCCACATGCTAGAAGTTGGGTAGGCTGCAGCCACACAGTCCTTGCCCCTTTCATATCAACATGGAATTCTAGATTCTGGTCATTTGAGGGGGTCACTTTCAAGGATTCTATTTTAACAATTAAAAAATACATCCCAGAGCAGACCACGGTGGCTCAGCAGGCAGAGTTCTCGCTTGCCATGCTGGAGACCTGGGTTTGATTCCTGGTGCCTGCCCACGCAAAAAAAAAATAAAATGAAAAAATAAAGAAAGAAAATAAAATAAAAAAATACATCCCAAAGTATAGTTAACTTTCCAAGTGACTGCTTAGAACTTCATCCACCTTAGCTCAAAAAGGTGACGTAAACCCCAAATAATAGAGTAGATAAGAGGGACTTTTCATCCAAGAGAGCTTATTAGAAGAAGTATTATTAAAGCAGGATTTTCTTTCAAGTTTGTGATGATATAAATTAGAAGTTAAGCACTCAGGCTCTGGAGACAAACACATTCAAATTCTCACTCCATCCCGTGTGTATTTAGGAAACAGCCCCATTTACTACTCAATTGTTTCATCTCTTCAGTGGAAAAAATAATAATGGTGCTAAACTCATGCTAGTTATGAGGGTTAAATAATGTACATGAAGTTCTTAGGACATTCCCTAATTATCATTCAGTAAATCTTCCTTGTTATTTTGTTTGCTTGCCAACTCACATTATCTTACACATTTTTAAATGTGTCTCTATCCATCTTTTTTCAAATAGAATTGAGGTAGCTCTGGCTTACAGTTAAAAATATAAAAGAAAAGCTAAATGGTGAAATAGAACTTAGAAAACCAAAATCAAGGTAAAGCAGATGCAAATATGTCAACTGAAGTGGTTAATGTGATTGCCTTGATTGAGTTTCAAATTAGGCTTTGGACTTCCTGGCATCCCAGGCCCTTAAGTTTCCTAACTCTCTTTGTTGGAAAGGAAAAAGAATATCAGCATCTCAAGAAAAGAAAACAATTTTCCTGACACCAAGTTCTAAAAAAATTTTCAAATTAGAATTGTAGATATGGAGACATGGGTACAGTGGGGAATAAATTTAAGTTCAGTGTTATAATAAATGCAGAAGGTTACTTAAGATTTTTTCTGATAGGTAAGAAGTGGCCAAATAAATGTTTGAATTCTGACTTCAAAAAAAGTGACACAGGGATCAAAATACTACTTCCATTACTGATGAATGTGTTGTTGGAGAATATGGCTTTTACCTGAAGACAAGTTGGGTTCTTAAACCGAACCCTGCAATCTGAAGGATTTATCTACCAGTCAGAGGCACTGCAGGCCCAGGAAGATCTCTGCATGTGGGGACCTGCCCCTGTGAAAGGCACATGGGCCAGGTGGAATGCATGCTTTCTGTAGACAGAGCCATTTCCAAGAGAAAGCACCAAGGAAGAGATTGGGCTACACATGCCCAACCTGCTATCCCAAATTCACCAGTAAGACAAGCTACAACTTCTTCCCTTGGAGACTGGGAATATTACGATAAGGAAGCCCCTCCCTATGGGACAGCAGAAGAGTCTCTTTGAAAAATTTCTCATGATGGTCTCCAGTGAAAGCCAAGAATATTATCCCCCAAGAAGAGAATTTGGAGATCCCAGAAGGGTAGACAGATGACGATATTCCTAACCCATTGATGTAGTCAATGACTTCTCTAAGCCAGGCAGATACATGCCGGGGACACAATGGTGAGCAAATAAATGGACATTAATAAATGTGATAACTGCCACAAAGGAAAGATACATGGACAACGAGTGTATCTAGCAGGGGATCTGGCGCAAGGTGAAGTTTCTAGGAATTCTTTCCTGAGGACTTACACTTTAAGGATGCTGAGGAGACAAGGGAAGAACATCAAGGAGGAAAGAATGAACTGTCAGTGGCCCAAAGGTAAGAGGAACAGGGCATATTGGAGAAATTACAGAAGGCAAAGGGCGGGAGGAATGATGCCAGCCAAGATGCTGGTCTACTGGCTAAGCTATAAAGAGCCTTGCAGGCCACATTGGGGTATGCTCTTCACACCAATAGCAATGGGTAGCCCGTGGTGCTTTGAAGAAGAGAGGGTAACATGATCAGAGTTTCATGCTCAGGTAGACTTTCATGTGTGCTCAGTAACAGACTAACTCCGGGTTTTATAGACCGAAGAGGATCCCCTGTTGGTCTCTGAGACTAGCACACCCCAGTTTGGCCACCAGTGACCAGGCTAGCATCCTGAGAGCTGGGTTGAGCTGCTTAGCTCTTGTTTTTGTCCCCCACGCCCCTCCTCCAGCCCCCACCAGAAGCACCACTTACCGTCTCACACAGATGTCCTGCAATTCTCCACAGGAGACAACTTTACATAATTTCCACAATGTGTACAAATATTCAGCTGGATTCCTAGGTATTCATATTGTAGGTTGTGGTAGAGAAGGTTTGTATGTAGATTTTTTTTTAAAGTACTTTCAGCATTTAATTAAATTAATTAGTTAATTAATTTAGTTAGTTTTTTGCCATGGCCAGGCACTGGAAAGCAAACCCAGGTCTCTGGCATGGCAGGTGAGAATTCTGCCACTGAGCCACCGCTGCACTGCCCCTTTAATTTTATTTTTATTCCTTCTTTTAAAACAGTTTATTATAGTTTACAAAAAATACATATATTTGCTATATTTATCAAATATAAAAGGAGTCCATCTTACTGGAGTCCTCTATGAGAGAATGATAACATAAAGTATGCGACAAAGGAAATCCAAGGAAGGAGGGGGAGGTTCTTACAGGGGAGCCTATATGCAGCGAGTAACCAGTCCAGCCTTGGCTGGGGTGGAGGTGACCTCGGATCATGCCTCTGGAATGTCTGATTCTGGCACTGTGGCCTCCTGCTCTGCCTCCCGGGGTGTTTTGACTGCAAAATGGACCTCAGGTAATTGAAGTGCTGGCATTGGGAGAAGATGTGTAAAAGATCAGGGTTTTATTTCAGACAATGATGGAATGGCTTTAAAGATGACTCCAGGCTCCTTCTCATTAAATGTTACATTAGCACACAGAAAGACATCTTGTTTTCTTTAGTAGGTGGGCACACAGGCAATTAATCCAAAAGAGCTTTAAGTCCCTAAGGTAAAAATGACAAGGAATCAGAACTCAAATGCTATACGCTGTTTGAAATTATCTTGTCTGTCTAGGGTTTAAACCAGTTCACCTTGCTTCTTGGGGTAGAATTAAGATCTTGGTTCTGTAAGAACATTCATATTCAACTCACGTAACTACCCCATAGACTGCAGCATCTCCTCAGAATAAAAAAGCTAGGGAAAGACAAGCAAGAGAAACCAACTCTCTCAGTTGAAAGGCAAATTCTTCTATGAAATTATAAAGCATAGACGTAGCTCCTCATGAAAGCCTCTTGCTCCTTTGTGAGTCAGTCATCTAAGAGTTTAGAATGATCAAAGAAGCCATTGGCTTTTTTTTGCCCTAATGGGACAGCTAACCACTTTTTGTATCCCACAGCTATCATTCAACACACTTTCTATCCCGCCAAGCTTCAGGTTACTGAAAATATGATGAGAAGGGCTCCCACATATTCATCCAAAGCACTGGGAGCAGTGCTAAATGGGATGAGACCCAGAACTAAGAATACGCTTTCAAAAGGCTGTTCTGCAAGGGACATCGCTCAGCATCCTTCGCGTCCTTTGTTCTTCCACCAGCTAAATGCATCTAATTATTTTGGCTCTCAGTCCATAGTTCACTCTTCTGTGCACAGAACAACCTAAAATATGCAGTCCCATGAAGGCTGGGCCCAGGGTGCTTCCCCCGCCTTCCCTGCCCGCCCTGCCTGATAAAGCACGTTCAGAATGGAAATTAAAATGGTCAGACTTGACTCACCCTTAGCGAACCCTAATTGATGTCTCTTCGATTTGAAAGACTGACACTCCCCTTTAGTAATCCATTCTGGAATCCTGCCTTTACTGGCTAAGTTTCAGGTAACCTTATATCTGGGTCCTACTTATTTTTGTGTAGGATTAGAAAGTACCATTTGTTAACACACTTTATTGTAGGCTTTCTGTTTGACCCCCTTTTTTTTTTTGCATGGGCAGGTACCGGGAATCGATCCCAGGTCTTCGATGTGGCAGGTGAGAATTCTGCCACTGAGCCGCTATTGTACCACCCGACCCTTGGAAGTTTTCAGCAGGGTAATTTCCCCCTCTATAATTTTACCCAAAGAACTATCATTTTATCAAATTTTTCTATATCTAATACAGAAAACAGTTATCATTCAAAAACACTTAGGATTTTTCTGACTTAGTTGTGACAAAAGCATGAACACACACACACACCGTTGGGTAAGATATAATTTTTTCGTATGTATTTTCATGTCTCTTTCTTCATTTTTCTGAAAAATATTTTTCCTTCATTCCTTTGTTGTCCTTACTTTTTTGCTTGGAGCTGGCAATTCCCCAAGTTTTCGCATCTATTTCAAGCCCTTGTTGAAATCATTGCATTGACCTGGTTGGAGGGTTTTCTGCTCATCCATAATAATTCGGTATGAATGTATCAATCAAGATTTCAATTGCTTATCTTCTATTTTTTTATGGGCAAGAAGTGTAAATCAGCTCTTCTTTAATTTTCTTTTCCAAAGATTGAAGAATGACACCTGCTGAATTTTTGTTCTGTTCGTAAAAGGACCTTGCAATTTTATTGTCTGAATCTGTCCTGCAAATAGATGTGGAATTTTGTTTCTCTTGTTTTGGCAGCTTCTCGTCAATACTATTAGGAGATGAGACTCCATAGAATGGCTCAGATGGGCAAATCTGGATTTCTCTGTTTTTCTGGAGTAGTATCCCAAGAAAATGAAAAGAGAAGAAAAGCAGCAAAAAAGAAAAGAAAAGAAAAACCAACAAAACAATCTGTAAAGGGCAGACGCATCGTGGGCTCCTGGTGGTGCCAATAGAAGCAGCTTAGTGTGAACAATAGGCAGAAGATACCAAAGACCACGTAGATGTGCACAATGCTGTAATTACGTATACCTGTGGCTGTCGAGGTAGCTTCTGAGTCTCCTATCTACAGTGGCTATCTTGTCCCAAAGCTTCTGCTTGTTTTATCTCCAGGGCACTGATGTCGCCATGCCAACCCAATAGCAGGGTGAACTTCTGAGGTTGCAGTGCCAGTCTGGAGAGCAGGGCAACAGCAAATTCCAAGGAAAGCCCCAGGATTGCCACAGGCCCCAGCAGCCCACATTTGTCACCTTGCCAACTTCAACAGAGCCTGACCTCAAGCTGAACTCCACATTGCCTGGCTGCAGAGAACACACTCGAGCAGCTACAAGCCTCGTCTTTCCCAGCCCAGCAGACCACCTAAAATAAACCTACATGTTTATAAATATGCTTATAAATAGGATGATGGCACAACCCCCAGGCTTCAGGGATGGGTGTATGTGCAATCTGTAAGTATGCCAGGTAGCCCCAAACTCCACACCTGTATTCACCAAGAATCGTTCCTACTTGGGCTTCCTGGAACACTGAGACCCAGGGCTGAGAGGGGAGTAACCCCAAGACTAAAATTTATTCTCAGGGATCTATCTCGTCCTTTTACCTTGTCAGGCACAAAGTCCCTAAGTGTGGATTCGAGATCCTGGTATCCTATAAATGCTAGTTACCTCTACTATGTGCTGGATACTGTTCAAAACACTTTGCACACAATAACATATCAACACACATTAGCTCATTTAATCCTCACAGCAATCCTGCAGGGCCACCTCACAAGGCGTGTTATTTGAAGTTCCATTCGCAGCTGGGGAAGTTCAGGTACAGAAAGGGTGAGCAACTTTCTCAGCTAACGAGTGATGGAAACAGGCCCCATTCCAGATAGCGTGAACTCAGAGATGGCACCGCAGCATTCATGCTCACACAGAGGGCCGCGAGCAGAAGGAACTGGCAGAGGGTCCCGGGCCGGGTGGGATGGGAAGGTCTCGGCATTTAGAAACTTGAAAGTCCACAGAAACAGGAAGGATCACAGGGCGGGTTCTCAGCAGGATTCGGACAAGACTAAGAGGGATTGGAGGTGGAGTCTCCACTCTCCTTCACTCCCTACCTCCCACGCCAGCCTGCAGGCAGAAGGAAATTATAAAGGGATTCCCACTCAGAGGCTTGGCTCTAATTATGCTAAATGCCTGGTGACCATCAATCCAGATTCATCAAACCAGATGAACTTGCCCTTTCAGAGTAAAGTATGCCCTCATTCTTCCCTCTAATCTACCTGCAGGGTGGCACTGGCCCCCATCCCTGGCCCCCCCCACCCACCCAAGCTGCTTCCGAGCAGCAGCATGCTAAGCCGTCTCTGGCTGGGCAAGCTAGCATCTGGGATGGTCTATTCAGTGTTTCTACATGTTCTGTTCAAGGAAAGCTGATATTTCTAATGATTTATCCCCTGCAAGGCCCAGGTAATCCCTGATGTGCAAGTAAAGATTCTAGTTTCAATGGTGTTTTTGTTTGTAAGAGCTCATTTTATTGTCTTAAAGACTTGCATCATATATGATGCACCAGATACAGGAATCAGGTTATTTTCTTGATCACTCCCCCTTAAAAGTCTCACCCAAGTAGGAATGGCTTTCATTTGGGTCTTAAAGCACAAAGAAAATTGCTTTTAAAATCCCAGGAGAGCATTTCAAAGTATCATCTGGGTCAATAAGCTTTAGCTATACCTTGTTAACTATACCTTAAAACAGAATTTCTCAAACTTGCAGGTGTATACATAGAATCTGGGGATTTTGTGAAAATGCAGACTCTGATTCAAACTAGCTTCTGGTGATGCTATTAGTTTGGGACTCTGCTTTGAGTAGCAAGATCTTAAAATTTCATTTAACTTGAGACTCTGTGCTCCTGACTGATGTTGTAAAAATTGATAAACCTAGAAACTTCTAGAAGTGTAACATCCCTTGAAAGAAAATGAATTCCTCTCTGAGCTCATTGGATGGAAGGGCTTTTCAGATCTTAATGGCTTGAAGCTTTCTTGGCTGAGCTCTTTCCCATTACTCAGAAAATATTCTCTATTTGACTGTTTGTCTTAATATAAGCACTCCACCTCAAAGAAACTCCTTCTCTCTGGGTTTAAGCTGAATAAGACTTTTCCAGGGCTTTGTGCTTTATTTATTTCACATCTGTACCTGTGGGTTATAGGACCATGCTGAATTGGGGTGAAACAAATGTCCATTTTGTTAAAATTGGAAAGATCAGAAGAATTTTAACTTTTTGAGGACTGTCATCTCATCTAACCCCAAATGGACAAACAGTGAAAGAGGCTACACAACAGATATTTAAGACCCAAGGCTTTGTGGAAACAATGACTCTCATTCAAACTGTTGTTCATTGGGCAGTTTCCCTAGCTTTAGTTTTCTCAACAAAATAAAAGAGGTAGGAATATCATGAGCCAAAGAGATAGGAGAGAGGTGGCAAGACATGGAAGGCAAGCTTGCTTGCCTTACACCTTTGCTGGGGACAAGCCTTTGGTTTGCCCCACCAAAGTGTCCTGGCACCAAAGATTATGAGGTTGGGCTGAATTGTGGCCTTCCAAAAAGATATTCAAGACCTAACCCCTAATACCTGCGAATGTGAACTTATTTGGAAATACAGTCTTTGCAGATGTAATTAAGTTAAGATGAGGTCATTGGATTAGGGTGAATCCAATGACTGATGTCCTTAGGAGAGGAAAGGCTACATGGAGACACAGATGTACAAGAAAGGTCATGTGAAGGTGGAAGCAGAGATTGGAGTGATGAAGCTGTAAGCCACAGTACACCAAGGATTTCTAGGGGCCTCTGGAAGTAGAAGATGCAAGTAAGGATTCTTCCTTAGAGCCTTTGGAGGGTACATGGCCCTTCCAATACCTTGATTTGGGACTCCTAGCTTCCAGAACATGACAGAATAGATCGTCATTGTTTTCAACTACACAGACTGTGGAAATTTCTTACAACTGCCCTAGGGAATGAATGCAGTTGTCAATATTTAAAGAATCTGGCTTTTGATGTCCTTCAGAAAGCACCTTTATAGCAAAAGCAGAGATTCCATTGTGGGCTCATTTGACAGAAATCCATTTGAGTTTCCTCTGTGGGTCATCCCCAGCCCTTAGATGGATAGGGGAGACTTTATCAACCACAGACAATTTGATACTGGTTGTAATCTGCAGTATCCTGTAGTGGTGGGTGATTTAATGCATGGTGTAGGAAGTGCATATTTAGGAGACACCTGCACATTTTGATTTTTGAAAAAATAAAATAAAGGCCATCTTCAGAATTCTCGCCTGCCATACAGGAGACCTGGGTCTGATTCCTGGCCCGTGTACTTGTGAAAAAAAAAAAAAATCAACAAATGGTGCTACAATAGCAGAATAGTCACATGGAAAAAGAATGAAATACGATCCCCACCGTACAGCATAGAAAAAAAAAAAAAGAGCAAGCTTCCCTGACTACATTTCTTGGCTAAGTGTTTCCCCATTACTTAGAAAATATTTCCTACTAGACTCTTTTTTTGGTAGGAGCTCTACTTCCAAGGGATTGCTGAAAATGATAGGCTAAACTTCAATTGGCCCCAGGATGCTGTCATCTCTGGACAGAAAGAGGGGATGCTGGTGGAATTTCCATCCACTCCCCAATGCCAGCAATCATATCACACAAATGGGGGTGAAGAGGGTTGTGCTGCAAGAGTTTTTCTTCCTTGACGTGCACTCCAACCGGCTCAGCACATTGATTATTCCCTCCAGATCAAGGCCACCCCCCTATTCTTGCTTCAGAGGCAATCTTTGGTTTATGCTCATGACCACAGTCTCAACTTGTTCTTGAAGCATTCTGATTTTAAGGGTGAGGTGGGGTGAGGTAAGAGGGGGAGTGGAGAAGACACTTTACGCACTGAACTGGTATTCACTAAACCAGTGCTTCTCAAACACTACTGTGCAAACAAATCACCTTGGAATCCTGCTAACATGCGCATCGTTATTGGCTGGATATGGGCCTGGACCTATGATTCTAAATTTCCAATAAATGCCTAGGGTGATGCTGATCATTCTGGTCTACAATCCACACACTTTGACTTGACCAGGCCGTGAATTGCAAATTCATCAAGTTGATGCTCCTTTAGTAGCAATTGCTCAGGACCCTCTCCATACACTAGGAATTCTAAATTGAAGACTGTGACTTTGTTTCCTGCTTTACACCCTCCCTGAGCCTTCATCCTCCCTGATTGACTATTCACCATTTGGGGCTGAGGTTCTCCTGACTGACTTATGGGTTAGAGCCTACTCCTCAGGCTTGGCACCTTCAGGGTCTCACTGAAGACTCCCCAGTCCAGCCTTCAGCTTCCCCACCAGTGCCTTGACTCAGCCTCTTCTGAGTGCCCAAAGGCAGCTCTATGGGGACTTCACCATGGGCACCCCAGAGGTAGTCTCATATACCACCACCACATTATTCTGTAGGAAATCAAGGCCAGGAATAAGAATAAGGAACACTTAGTAAACATTTACTATATACTTGCTAATCTTCACAATGATTCATAAGCTAGGTATAATTATTACGCTCATAAAACTGAGACAGAAAGGTTAAGTAACTTGCCCAAGGTCACTCAGCTCCTGAGTCATGCACACCTACACGTGCACTCCTAACTACAGGTGAGCAAGGCTTTGGCCAAAAGAGACTGAGGGATTCTCTCTATGGTGCAAGGTGATATCCGGGACTAAAATCCTCATCTTCTGACTCATAGTTCTTTTCCCTCAATAAAATGATCTTATCTTAAATTAAATTTAACTATGTGTTTCTGACCCTGAGTTTTGAATTTGTGCACAATTACAATAATTGGAAAGATTTATTATCTCAGGAAACATTTATAAAAGAACACACAATCGCATAGAAATAAGATGTACATCATGACACAGCCCATTTTATTTGTCTCCATTTCTTTTATTGAGATAAAAGGCTCAATTCTACTTGGTCCTTTGTGAAAGGGTACATCAGATTCCCTATTGTGCCTGACATTGTTATCTGTGGTCCCAGTACCTGAATACACAATGCCTCAATGACGCAGCATTTTTGATAGCTATTCCCACACATAGGTTGTACCTACCAAACCTCAAAAGAATTGATTGAACATTTTTTCAAGCCAATGAATCAGTTGTTTGATGTTGTATATGACAAAGAGCTTCCTGAAACTGACTATTCTTCTAAACAGGACGGACCGACTTTTTGTATGATAGAGATTTCTGCAGTGTCCCAAACTGTTCCTTTGGGTCTATAATTATAGAGTTGTGGCTATTGGACTCAACTATTGATTTGTCTATGTTAGGAAGGGGTTAGAAGTTCCATGAGCTGGAGATAGGGATGGTTAGGAAAAATAATTAGTAAGAGATGATCTGGAGGGGCCAGAGAATCCAGAACAAGAATTGTTGACCAACATGCTACTATAGCACATTTCCTGCCCAGGATCCCCAAACCTACTAGAATATCTTGACCAGTACTTTAGCAAGTCTTGGGGGATGTAAGGGACTGTTGTTGGTGGGGGCAGGTGGGTGGGGGATGGAAGGAGGTGGCAGCACAAGGATCTGAAAAGACTTCTTATCCGTACATTCAATAGGCTCCTGTTTTTATTTTCTTCTTTAAAGGAACCTCCTTCCCTGAGCTGATGATTCTGTAGAAAGGTGCGGTCTAATGAAATTTCCCAGTTCCTTAACAAGAGTCTTCTTTCAGCTGGGCGGTGATCTGCCCAGAGCCCTGACTGTTTGGTGCTTCCTTTCACAGCCTTTGTCAGTCCATCCCTGGAGTTTCTGCCAGCACCTGGCCAGGGCACAGGATGTACTTACCTGTTCCTAATGAGAATTCAAGCTATAGGGTTTACAGCCTTAAGTAATACAGTTATTGAGTAAAAAATCATAGAAGAGGGCAAGAACTCTGAGGCCATCTAATTTACTGAAAGTTTTCAAATTGTTCTATGCTGGTGGTCTTTTGTAAACAGTAAAAACTTTATTCAGAACCAATCAGACTCAACCACACTATTCAAAAGAGGTTGGCAGGAGATGCTGTAGTTGAAATACGGGGCAGATAGAGTCCCACCCAGCCTCTCTCTCTACTTCTACAGTAGTCCCTGACATTCTCCCCCCAAAACTAACAACTGGCCAGAATGCTGTTTGAAAACCTCTAATAATGCAAACTTCCAATTCAGACAGTGCCTTCCCGAGATCTGGAAACTCATTAGGGTCAGAGCACTAAATGACCTAGCCCAGAACTTATTATTTAATTTCTAGTTCTCCTGAAGAAAGCCCCTCAGTTCTGCCCATGGCCAGGGCTGCCCATTGAGTCAGTCCTGACTTAGCAGCTTCTTACTTGGCAAATATCCAAAAATGACATGCACATACACTGTGGCCGTGGGCTGGGGTTAATGTCCTGACTTTTCCCCTTATGCAACAACCACTGAGCTGAGAGTTGGTGGACTGCAAGCTGGTCCCCAAGATATAATTATTCATTTGGATGATGAAACAAAATGAAGAGAATTTCCAGGGTCCATTATGTAATAGTTATATTTAAACCTATACTGGAATATAGGGAGATTCTAGAACCTTCCAGTCTAATTACAGAGCTCTTCTGCTGGAATACTTTGGTCATGTGCACTGCTATTTGCAGTGATAAGCATGAAGTTTAGGCAGATGTTGAACAATGCTGGCCTCTGTGGGTTGAACTTCATTAGCACTGTAAGAAAGAAAGGCATAGCACTTTTGGCAAATGTTAATAGGCGTGCCAAAACACCCCAATAATCACCCTGGACCCCAGCCAGGAGCAGTGCAGACAGTGGTGGGGGAACATCACACACCAGGGCCTTGAGATACAGGAAGTCATTGTGTTTTAAGCCCCAGAGTGCTCTTTCACGAAGGCCCACATAGAAACCATTGCATCAGTACCCTGAGCTCATCACCAGTCCAGTCTAGTTCATGACGACAACTTAATTAAAAACTTTAAAGCTGGACAACAAATGCCCCAAATCTCTATGATTTAATGAAAGATGCCCAAAGCCATTGCTACTTGGAGCCTAGTGTCCTTCCCTCCCTCCACTGATACCACATATCCCTGCTGATTAGATGGGTTCACGCCTCAATACAACAGATCCCACCCCAATATATCTAAGAAAGTTGACAGCTTTGATCAAATGTGACCTCTGAGAATGTGGCCAAGAAAGCAGAAGCTAACTCAGGTGACCCTTGGGCAGTGTGGACTCTATCCTAGAAAGCTTAAGGTGGGCCTTTTGCACTGGGTTCAGCAGAACTTATAGGAGCTTGGATAAGTTTCCTACATTGGAGGCCAAGGCTGTGCTCAAAGTAAATGGGATGGAGAAACAGAAGCCACAGAGACTTTGGCTTGTGAGTTTCCTAAGTCTGCAATAAATAATAAGGGCCCTATCCACACTGCCAGCCCCCAAAAGGGAGTCCATGTCTCAAAACGTCCTTGTGGCCTCTCCTTGTGAACTCCTGGAAGCTTTCACACAAGAGGATTCAGTTCGCCCCTTTTGAAAGAAGCACAAATTCAGTTTCTTCCCAGGAAGAGGCAGGAAATTGAGGATTCTCTAAGGGCACTTTTAGAAAATTGAACATAGAACCTTTTATCAGGGAATGCATAGCCCACTTTCGACCACAGCCCTTACATTCATCAGAAGCACTTCAGGGAGAGAAAATTAATGATAATCCTAAGTACATAATGACTTGCTGGCGACCAGAAGGCTCCACACGAATGGGTTTGACTGGAGGCCTGCCCCACAGTAATGAAAGACACCGCCTGTGTACTTGACCTTACCCTTGGTTCATGCTTTAGAGTAGAAGGCTGCAAAGTTAGTATGGATCACTTTTTCTCTTCCCTGGGCACTGAAAGTGGTTTGCATTGGAATTACTGGGAATGTTGCTGTACTTGGGTACTTAAATAAAGAAACTCCTTGCTTTCAATATCTTTCCCATACAGATCATAAAACAACAGATTATTGTGGAAAAAAAAAGAATCAGATGAAGGTGCAGCCTTCCTATTAGGGCACATTAGTTCAATAACATGCCTGCAGACAGAAACCAATTAGACCCTGCCTTGTGTGTAAGTGAAATGTATGCTTTGCATTTTTTTTAGAGCGTGAATTTTATAGCTCTTACCCAGCAAGACAGTTTGAAATGGTTTAGTGATGCACTGCCTTGAATTTCTCACCTCCTTTCTCCTTGATGCTGACCTTGGAGCTTCAATTCACTTCCCAACACCTAGAGCCTAGCCAAGGGGTTGTCACATAATTGACCTAAGTAAATTTTGAGAGAGAGACAGGAAAAAAATCCCTCACTAAGGTGTAAATGACTGGTATCCAAGCCTGGGGCCCACGAGACCCTCAAAAGAGGGTGGAGTCATTGAAAATCGTGGTTTAAGAAGGAGAGGTAAGAAGGCGTCACAGCTCCGCCACCCCGCCTTGTATTCTGCTCCGTAGAAATAGAAAGAAGTTTGGGAACATAAAGCCCAGTCCTAGACAGCCCTGAGCAATTCTGGTTGCTGGAACTGGTTGACTCAGCCTGACTGCCCTTCCCGGTCCTGCTGGTGAGCTGGGCTGGGCCATTTAGTGTTCATCTCTAATTACTTTTGTCTGTGTTCTTGTCATTAGAGCATAAGCAGGTTTATAATGGGCCTGATTATTTGTGCTGAGATCAAAGGCAAGGCAGTTGGGAGATGGTGAAGTGAGGCCCAGGGGCTGGAGGCCAGGGGCCAGGGTGTTCCGGTGCCTCTGCAGTTTCCTGGCATCGGTGAGGGCTGGCTGGAGCACGGCAACATCCATCGGTTGCTGGGAAGCGGAGGCACCAGCTATGTGTGGCCTCAGGATGCTGCTCATGCCTCCCTTGCTGGGAGCCATGCACAAAAGGCCATCGAGCAGCAGAGGTGCAGCCACCCCCAGCAGAGCCCAAGCGCAGGTTTAAGAAGTCTGTCAATCCACAGCCTTGCCCTTGATGGTGACATGGCTTCTGGTGGAGCACAGGCATGTCTGGGCTGTCCTTTCTTGGACCATAGTCGTGGCCAGAGCACCCTTTACAAAACTGTAGGTGCCTTGTTCATGATGCCTGTGCTGTACCTCCCTCACCTTTCAGGAACTCAGGTGCCCCTGTCCTTCCTGGGCAAGTATCCTCGCCTTCCAGCTACCCGAAGCTTGTCAAGCCCCCTTGGTGGGCATTGAGAGTCAACCAGCTGGCCGACGAGATGACAGAGGGCAATGAGCTTGTGGCAGAGGAACAGGGAAGGCCTGCCAGGACAAAAGCCGTTTAAAACGTGCCACCTGGAAGCCAATGTACCTTCATTCTTTACAAAGGGATTCTACTTAAGAAAAAGTTTATTGAGGTATAATTCACAGAGAAGACAGATCTGACCTGTAGCATTCTATAGTTGTGACAGATGTAATCAACACCCCGAACAAGATCTAGAACACTTCCACCATGCCAGAAGTTTCCACCTGCCCCTTTCCACTCACTTTCCATCATCCCAGAGGCCAATGCTGCTCTGTGTCTGTTCTCAGCATCCCTTATCTACCCCAGGAGTAGCTCTCATAGGGAACTTCCACCTCACAGCACAAGACCAGCCACATGTCTTGCCTCTGCTCGGCCTGCCCTGCATTTGCCTGCAGGGTACCTGCGAAACAAAGCAAAGGAGAGGAAAACAGGAAGAACGGATGATGGCCCTAGCTTTGGATCCTGACTAACCAGGATGGGGGAGCCCAGAGGAGAAAGCTCACCTCGGATGGGGAGGCAGGGTGGTCTTCCTGGGGGCTTGGGCAGAACCCCGCCCACCAGCCAGGTGATCCTGGTTAATGATACCCTCATCTTCCTCATCGGTTAAAATGGGGGAGTATTTCAGAATACAGGCGGTTTAAATGAGATAATCCTTGTAAAAGACCAAGTGCAGAGCCTGGCATGGTAACGCATGGTAATAACATGATTCTTACCGCCAGCTAATTCCGAATTTTAATACATACTTTTAAATTGTTTTGTGAGAGAGCTCAAAATGATCCATGGGGCGCAGATCTGCAGAGATCAGAGAAACGTTCCTCTTGCTTCACAATGATCTCTCAGAGACACTAGAGCTCTGCTCATGGGATGATTTAAGCAGCAATCACAACATGTGCTAATTTATGCCTCCTCAATGAATGCAATTGCACGTTTTCCCTATGACTTCTTACTGCCTCAGTGAGGAAACAACATAATCTTGTGTAACTGCATAACCACAGTACATTTCCACTTGGCCAATAAAATGACGGAATATTCATTATAAGTCCTGTTTTTAAGGATAAAAAAAATCATTATTAGAGGGTGTTTGTCTGTTACCATATGCTGGGCTTCCTCTCTCTTTGCACTGCCAAGCTACTAAATAAAAAAGAAAACAAAGCAAAATAAAAAAAACCTAATGGGTTTAAGTGTTCAAAACAAACAAACAACCAAAGCCAAAATTAAGCAAGCTGGTAATCAAATTAAGCCTGGGATACTTGCTTCAAGATGACTTGATTCATTTTGAAAAAATATAACATTGCTCAAGTTCCAATCCAAAGTGTGAGATAAACCAGACAAAGCTGACAGGATATATGAAAAGTTTTCAGAATACTGTTTTGATTTAATGTTCAAAATTCAGAAATAGAAAGATAATTTGACAGTGGAAATTGCCAAGTAAGCTGCAGTCAACATGATGGAAATTATACACATATACATGAACACTGAAACACATAGACACAAAATAAACTTTATAGGAAGAGTTCCTAATTAAGAAGCATTAGCCTGGCAATTGAATGGGATGACCTCTAATTTTCCTTCCAAATCTGGAAATCTTCAATTCTTTGTCCCAGCAATCCCATCCCTTAAGGATGACAGGCAAACTCAATGAACAGAGATGGAAATTCATCTATGGCAGTGTGGAAATGATGTACACAGAAAAGGCCATGTTCTTTTAGTCCATTCTTGTGGGGGTAGACTTGTGGTTGGGGTCTTTTGATTGCATTATTTCAATTGAGATGTGACCTGCCTCATTCAGGGGTGGGTCTTGCTGGAGTCCTTTACAAGAGGATAAAACACAGACAGAAGCTAAGAGATGAAATTCAGAGAAGCTCACAGTGAGAGCCCATAGAAGCTGAGAGGAAGCCACTGAAGCCAAATGCTGAAAGCAGTGAAACCTAGGAGAGAAGCACCAGCAGACGTCGCCATGTGCCTTGCTAGATGACAGAGGAGTCCAAGCTCCTGGTCTTCAAAGAAGGTATTGTCTTGCTTAAATTTGGACATTTTCATGAACTATAAATCTATAAGCTAATAAATTTCCATTGGTAAAAGACAGTTCATTTCTGGAATATTGCCTTTTGTCACCTTTAGCAAACCAAAACAGTCAACAAAACAAAACTTCTGTGAGAAAGGCTGTTTTCTCTGAATGAGGGGATTTGGTGAAAGGTTGAGGGGATGTGCTGGTTTGAAATTTGTTATGTACCCCTAGAAATGCCATGTTCTTTTGGTCCTAATCCAATCTTGTGGGGGAAGACCTATTGTTTAGTGTTGGACTTTCTTATTTGATTGTTTTCATGGAGATGTGACCCTGCCCATACAAGGTGGCTCTTAATCTATTCACCGGAGTTCTTTAAGAGAGCTTACTCATGGCTGAGAGGAGCTAGGCAGATATCCCCTGGGTGCTAAACAAGGACTCACAGAAATAGCCAGAAGCTGGAGAGAGCCAAGGAAAACTAAGAGATGAAATCCAGAGTTTGCTCTGGAGAAGCTAGATGAGGGCCCATAGATGCTTGAAGAGAAAGTCACTGGAGTCAGAAGCTGAAAGAAATGCAACCCAGGAGAAAGGGATCAAGAGATGCCAGACATGTCACTTCCCAGCTGACAGAGACACCCTGGATATGATCGGCCATTCTTGAGTGAAGGTATCCTCTTGTTAATGCTTTAATTTGGACATGTTCATGGTCTTAGAACTGTAAATTCGTAACCAAATAAATCCGCTTTCTAAAAGTCAATTTCTGGCATATTGCATTTGGCAGCATTAGCAAATCAAAATAGGGGACCTCTGTTTCTGGTTGTGATGTAGAAAGTCAATTTTAGCAAGCAAAACAAGATGAATCCATGGGAAAAGGAAGAATTTACTACAGATGAGGGTAGGAAGAAACCCACTAGACTTATAGGAAAACTGTAATGGCTGTGTGTTTCATAGTGTGAAAAATTAGAATTCTAGGGAGTTGCAGCCACAGAGCAAATGTACTCACCTAGCAACTTTTTCCTCCAGGTCTTTGCCAAGTCCTCATGCAGTGTTACCAGACAAAGGCAGCAGATTTTCTGCCCGATGCACTCAATAACCAATTCCTGAGACACCAGGGTTTCGAAGAGAGAGAGTTTATTGTTTAGGTGCAAAACAGATCAGATGGCCTATTGGCCCACGAATCTGTCTTCCTGAACTGTAGTAATTCTGATAGTTTTATAGTATCAAAAGATGGGTAGGTTTTGGATAACGAGCACAATGGCTTCAGATGGTATAATCAGAGGTGATCTAATTACTGAGTATGTGCAGACTGATTACATGCTTACTTACAGGATATATGAAAGAAAACGTCAGCCTTAATATGATGATGGGCATGCTTTTTAGTATTATCATGAGGTATAGGTGACTTACAGGTTGAAGTCTAACCTACTGCACATGTCTGGCAGGTCCATTTTAGATCCAGTTTTGGTTATCACGATAACTTTGGAATTGAGCTGGGTTAGTTCTGGGCTGACCCAAGGCCCTTCCTTAATAAACATTAGGGGCTTCCTTCAGTGATCACAAGACTCCAAAGTTGAAAAAACAGATAAAATGAGTACAAGTGAGGGTCAGTCACAAGGTTTTTACAATCACAAGGGCACAAAATAAAGGTTATACAATCATTATCAGAGATTAAGGCAGCTGGATTGCAGTTCAGAGATTTCAGGTATTTCCCTCTGACTACTCAAATATACCAGAAAGCAAAAAGAATATCTTACATGATGATTCACCATCCATAGTCATCTCTTAAACCCTGACTTCTCGCTTACAGCAGTGAACTGAAGGCTGACATCCCCCATGAGGCATGAGGGGTTTCACCCAAGTGCAAGGCTGCTGCTCTCTAAAGGTGAAGGACAGGGCAGAAGTGCAGGGAGAGAACCATCCAAGGCACTGTGGCCTTTCAGTGACCAAACGTTGGGGAAAGGTAGGCACATCAAGCTTTCAGAATTTCAGAAATTTGAGGGCAGTCCCTTCCATCCCCGGCAAAAAAAAACAAAACAAATTCACCAGTGATCCAAAATGCTTGCAGCCAGGCTGTAGGCAAAGAGATCTCCTATGGCTTAGGAAACTGGCAGCTTGGTGTAAAGCATGAGGAAATCTCGGATTGTCAAGGGTTCAAATTCCGAAACCTGGAGAAGTAAAAGAACTAATCTAATCTCTCAAAACCTTAGAACCTTGTTGAACTAAATCAAACTGAAAGGGAAGGAAAGCTCAGACCCAGGATGACTGTGTATCAGATGGACTCAGCCCTCCAATCTCGTAGCCTGATAGCCACCGAAAAATAAGCTTTATTCATATATTTCCTACTGTCTTTTGATATAAAATGTCTATTATATAATACAAATTATGATACATTTGGAGATGAAGAAAGGACAACACAATCAAGAGAGGAAATTTTTAGTAGAGACACACCTAGAGATGGAACAGATAGGATTTTTAAGATAACAGTAATCAACATCCTAAAGAATGTAGTGGAAAAGGGAAACAATGTGGGGAAAGAAATGGGAATTTCAGTAGAGGGAAGGAAACTAAAAAAAAGAAACAAAAGTAATTCTTTTGAAATTTCCATTTCTGACAAACATGGAATAACAGTGACTAGATCTACCCTTCCAAGTGGGAGAAGAAAAAAACTGGACAATCCATATGAAAAAATGGCTTTCAAAACATTGAACATCAGACAACAAAGACTGATGACTCCCTAGACACGTGAAATAAAAGAGGTGAGTCCTAGGAATGCTCCAGTTTGTGGCCTTGTAAAGGTTTTCAGGCTGTGGCATGAGGATGGGGATCCCAGGTGGAGCTTGGAGGACTCATGTCCTTCAAACTCTAGCTGACTTGGTGTCCTCGAACACTCAGCTTCATCTACTCATCTAAAGTTTGCAGGACAGATTGCCAAGGGGAAAGGATGAATCGAGAAAGAGCTCAGGAGAGCTGTAAAGTGTCTCCCTTGACTATTCAGAGGAGTAGTCATATCTGTACGTTCTTCTTGAGGCTGGGGAAAGAAATGCCCAAAGGATTAGAGTGAACAGTAACTGGTGTCCACACATGGATGGAACTAATTCCCATTCCCACATGCAGAGAAGAAAACTATAATTCACAGGTTATTTAGTAGAGTACTTGGAAGAATCTTGTCTCTTTAGTGGGGATTAATTAGCCCTAGATTAAACACAGAGCTGGTCCTGCATGACACAACTTAAAAACATAAAAGTTCAAATTATTTCCAAGTCACTCAATTGCACCCCAAAACAAAGGCCAGGAATATTTATATAAATATTAAAATATCCAGAATTTAACAAGGTGAAAATCTTAATTCATGCAACAAAAATCACCAGGAATGTAAAAAAGTGGGAAAATATGGCAAATAATGAGAAGATAAATTAACCCCTAAATACTGACTCAGAACTGATACAGGTATTAGAGTTAGCAGAGGAGAATATTAAAACAGTTATTATATCTTTATTCCATATGTTCATAAATTATTTAGGGGGTGGTGCAATGGTGGCTCAGTGGTAGAATTCTTGCCTGTCATGCTGAGGAGATTGATTCCCAGGGTCTACCCATGCCAAAAAGAAAAAAAAAGTTATGTAGAGACATGAAAGATAGGAAAAGATCTGAAACAAACTTTTAGAGATGGAAGCTACAATGTCTGCGATGAATTCTACACTGGGTAGAATTAATAGCAAATTAGAGATTGCAGAAGAAAATATTAGTGCATTTGAATGCATGACAAAAGAAACAATTCAAAACAAAATATGAAGAATTAAAAGAATTATAAAAAGTGAATGGCGCACTCTGCAAGTAAAATTATTATCCTCCGCTCTGTGTGGGAAATGACATTCAGGGTGTAAATCTCCTTGGCAACGTGAGACATGACTCTCATGATGAACCTGGCCCTGGCACCATGGGATCGACAATGCCTACTTGACCAAAAGGGGGTAAAGAAGTGTAACAAATAAGGTATCAGTGGCTAAGAGATTTCAAATAGAGTCGAGAGGCTATTTTGGAGGTTATTCTTATGCAAGCTTCAGCTAGATATTGCTAATTGCCATAGCATGCCAAGCCCCAACCAGCAGTATTCCTATAAACCCTAAAGAATACCCAGGGATCTTTCTGAGTCTTTATAAAAATTTCACTCACTAAGTTTATTTTTCAGAAACCTAAAACTTTCAGATGGTTCCTAGGCCAGATAAGCCCTGAAACCCAGAGGTACCAGTCTCTCCAAGGGCATCAACCAGATGTATCCCCCTATTTCATAACAGTGAAACCCCCTTTCAATGTGAAGAAGTTAGAATGATCACTGCCTGAATATCCCTAAAGACTGGGAGAAGGATCAAAGGAGAAGGAGGCGTTTTATCAGAGAAAATGGGATTTAACAAATGACTATGACTACTAAATCATTATTTTGATATTTCCTTTTAGTCTCCAATGTCTTAGAGCAGCTAGAAGGAAATTTGATGGTGATACTGAAATTTGAAATTTGATGGGATACAAATTTCCATACTTTGAAATTTGTTCTAAATCTACTTGTTAAAATGTACTTTGAAATTTATCACTCTTTTGTATACATGTTCTAGTTCACATTAAAAATGTTTAAAAAAAAAAGTGAATGGACTTCCGGAGAAGATGGCGGCTTAGCAAGACGCGCGGGTCTTAGTTCCTCCTCCAGAACAGCTACTAGAGAAGTAGAAACGATTCAGAACAGCTCCCAGAGCCACGACAGAGACCAAGAAGACAGCGTACCCCATTCTGGAACGGCTGACTGGCTGGAAGAACCTGCTCCAGTGAGATCGCCGAGGGGTGAGGGCTTCCCCGGGCCGGGGCGGCAGGCGGCCGGAGTCCCTCCCTCCCTCCTTCCCGGGCAGGCTGGGGAAATTGGACAGGCGGTCCCCAAAAGCCGCGGCGGCTGGCACCCCCCCCCACCACGCGCAGCCCCCCCGGACCAGCTGGGAGAATTGGATCGGAGATCCCCAAGCCGCAGAGAACGGCGACCGGAGTCCCTTCCAAACACGTGGCTTCCCGGTCCGGCTGGGAACGGTGGATAGACATTTACCCAAGCCGTGGTGGCTGGTGCCCCCCCGCCACGCTTGGTGCCCCGGGCTGGCTGGGAAATTTGGACAGGCATTCCCCCAAGCCGTGGAGGCCGGCGACCCTCCCTGCGTGCGGATCCCCGGGCCGGCTGGGAGATTCGGATTGGCACTCCCCCAAGCCGCTTCAGCTGGCGACCCCCCCCACAGCAAGAGTTTTCCAAAGTTAAAGGAGCCACAGCATCTTTTACTGGTGGGACCCGCATACAGATGAGGGCCACGAGCACCACCTACTGGGCAGGATAAGAAAAACAGAGCCCAGAGATTTCACAGAAAAATCTTTCAACCTGCAGGGTCTTACACCCAGGGAAATCTGATTAAATGCCCATACACAAGCAGAAGATAACGGATCACGCTCCGAAAATTGAAAATATGGCCCAGTCAAAGGAACAAACCAATAGTTCAAATGAGATACAGGAGCTGAGACAACTAATGCTGAATATACGAACAGAAATGGAAAACCTCTTCAAAAACCAAATCGATAAATTGAGGGAGGACATGAAGAAGACATGGGCTGAACAAAAAGAAGAAATAGAAAAGCTGAAAAAACAAATCACAGAACTTATGGGAGTGAAGGACAAAGTAGAAAAGCTGGAAAAAACAATGGATACCTACAATGGTAGATTTAAAGAGACAGAAGCTAGAATTAGTGAATTGGAGGATGGAACATCTGAATTCCAAAAAGAAACAGAAACTATAGGGAAAAGAATGGAAAAATTTGAACAGGGGATCAGGGAACTCAAAGACAATGTGAACTGCACAAATATACGTGTTGTGGGTGTCCCAGAAGGAGAAGAGAAGGGAAAAGGAGGAGAAAAACTAATGGAAGAAATTATCACTGAAAATTTCCCAACTCTTATGAAAGACCTAAAAAAACAGATCCAAGAAGTGCAGCGCACCCCAAAGAGATTAGACACAAATAGGCGTTCCCCAAGACACTTACTAGTTAGAATGTCAGAGGTCAAAGAGAAAGAGAGGATCTTGAAAGCAGCGAGAGAGAAGCAATCCATCACATACAAGGGAAACCCAATAAGACTATGTGTAGATTTCTCAGCAGAAACCATGGAAGCTAGAAGACAGTGGGATGATATATTTAAGTTATTAAAAGAGAAAAACTGCCAACCAAGACTCCTATATCCAGCAAAATTGTCCTTCAAAAATGAGGGAGAAATTAAAACATTCTCAGACAAAAAGTCACTGAGAGAATTTGTGACCAAGAGACCAGCTCTGCAAGAAATACTAAAGGGAGCACTAAGTCAGATACAAAAAGACGGAAGAGAGAGGCATGGAGAAGAGTGTACAAAGAAGGAAAGTCAGATATGATATATATAATACAAAAGGCAAAATGGTAGAGGAAAATATTATCCAAACAGTAATAACTCTAAATGTTAATGGACTGAATTCCCCAATCAAAAGACATAGACTGGCAGAATGGATTAAAAAACAGGATCCTTCTATATGCTGTCTACAAGAAACACATCTTACACCCAAAGATAAATATAGGTTGAAAGTGAAAGGTTGGGAAAAGATATTTCATGCAAATAACAACCAGAAAAGAGCAGGAGTGGCTATACTAATATCCAACAAATTAGATTTCAAATGTAAAACAGTTAAAAGAGACAAAGAAGGACACTATCTACTAATAAAAGGAACAATTAAACAAGAAGACATAAAAATCATAAATATTTGTGCACCGAACCAGAATGTCCCAAAATACGTGAGGAATGCACTGCAAACACTGAAAAGGGAAATAGACACATATACCATAATAGTTGGAGACTTCAATTCACCAGTCTCATCAATGGACAGAACATCTAGACAGAGGATCAATAAAGAAATAGAGAATCTGAATATTACTATAAATGAGCTAGACTTAACAGACATTTATAGGACATTACATCCCACAACAGCAGGATACACCTTTTTCTCAAGTGCTCATGGATCATTCTCAAAGATAGACCATATACTGGGTCACAAAGTAAGTCTTAACAAATTTAAAAAGATTGAAATCATACACAACACTTTCTCAGATCATAAAGGATTGAAGTTGGAAATCAATAATAGGTGGAGTGCCAGAAAATTCACAAATACATGGAGGCTCAACAACACACTCTTAAACAACAAGTGGGTCAAAGAAGAAATTGCAAGAGAAATTAGTAAATACCTAGAGGCGAATGAAAATGAAAACACAACATATCAAAACTTATGGGACGCAGCAAAGGCAGTGCTAAGAGGGAAATTTATTGCCCTAAATGCCTTTATCAGAAGAGAAGAGAAGGCAAAAATGCAGGAATTAACTGTTCACTTGGAAGAACTAGAGAAAGAACAGTAAACTAATCCCAAAGCAAGCAAAAGGAAAGAAATAACAAAGATTAGAGCAGAAATAAATGAAATTGAAAACATGAAAACAATAGAGAAAATCAATAAGACCAGAAGTTGGTTCTATGAGAAAATCAATAAGATTGATGGGCCCTTAGCAAGATTGACAAAAAGAAGAAGAGAGGGGTGCAAATAAATAAGATCAGAAATTGAAGAGGAGACATAACTACTGATCTCACAGAAATAAAGGAGGTAATAACAGGATACTATGAACAACTTTACGCTAATAAATACAACAATTTAGATGAAATGGATGGGTTCCTGGAAAGACATGAACAACCAACTTTGACTCAAGAAGAAATAGATGACCTCAACAAACCAATCACAAGTAAAGAAATTGAATCAGTCATTCAAAAGCTTCCTAAAAAGAAAAGTCCAGGACCAGATGGCTTCACATGTGAATTCTATCAAACATTCCGGAAAGAATTAGTACCAACTCTCCTCAAACTCTTCAAAAAAATTGAAGTGGAGGGAAAACTACCTAATTCATTCTATGAAGCCAACATCACCCTCATACCAAAACCAGGCAAAGATATTACAAAAAAAGAAAACTACAGACCAATCTCTCTAATGAATATAGATGCAAAAATCCTCAATAAAATTCTAGCAAATCGTATCCAACAGCACATTAAAAGAATTATACATCATGACCAAGTAGGATTCATCCCAGGCACGCAAGGATGGTTCAACATAAGAAAATCAATTAATGTAATACACCATATCAACAAATCAAAGCAGAAAAATCACATGATCATCTCAATTGATGCAGAGAAGGCATTTGACAAGATTCAACATCCTTTCCTGTTGAAAACACTTCAAAAGATAGGAATACAAGGGAACTTCCTTAAAATGATAGAGGGAATATATGAAAAACCCACAGCTAATATCATCCTCAATGGGGAAAAATTGAAAACTTTCCCCCTAAGGTCAGGAACAAGACAAGGATGTCCACTATCACCACTATTATTCAACATTGTGTTGGAGGTTCTAGCCAGAGCAATTAGACAAGAAAAAGAAATACAAGGCATCAAAATTGGAAAGGAAGAAGTAAAACTATCACTGTTTGCAGACGATATGGTACTATATGTCGAAAACCCAGAAAAATTCACAACAAAACTACTAGAGCTAATAAATGAGTACAGCAAAGTAGCAGGTTACAAGATCAACATTCAAAAATCTGTAGCATTTCTATACACTAGTAATGAACAAGCTGAGGGGGAAATCAAGAAATGAATCCCATTTACAATTGCAACTAAAAGAATAAAATACCTAGGAATAAATTTAACTAAAGAGACAAAAAACCTATACAAAGAAAACTACAAAAAACTGTTAAAAGAAATCACAGAAGACCTAAATAGATGGAAGGGCATACCGTGTTCATGGATTGGAAGACTAAATATAGTTAAGATGTCAATCCTACCTAAATTGATTTACAGATTCAATGCAATACCAATCAAAATCCCAACAACTTATTTTTCAGAAATAGAAAAACCAATAAGCAAATTTATCTGGAAGGGCAAGTTGCCCCGAATTGCTAAAAAACATCTTGAGGAAAAAAAATGAAGCTGGAGGTCCCACGCTGCCGGACTTTAAGGCATATTATGAAGCCACAGTGGTCAAAAAAGCATGGTATTGGCATAAAGATAGATATATCGACCAATGGAATTGAATGAAGTGCTCAGATATAGACCCTCTCATCTATGGACATTTGATCTTTGATAAGGCAGTCAAGCCAACTCACCTGGGACAGAACAGTCTCTTCAATAAATGGTGCCTAGAGAACTGGATATCCATATGCAAAAGAATGAAAGAAGACCCATATCTCACACCCTATACAAAAGTTAACTCAAAATGGATCAAAGATCTAAACATTAGGTCTAAGACCATAAAACAGTTAGAGGAAAATGTAGGGAGATATGTTATGAAACTTACAACTGGAGGCGGTTTTATGGACCTTAAACCGAAAGCAAGAGCACTGAAGAAAGAAAGAAAGAAATGGGAGCTCCTCAAAATTAAACACTTTTGTGCATCAAAGAAATTCATCAAGAAAGTAGAAAGACAGCCTACACAATGGGAGACAATATTTGGAAACGACATATCATAAAAAAGTCTAGTATCCAGAATTTATAAAGAGATTGTCCAACTCAACAACAAAAAGACAGCCAACCCAATTACAAAATGGGAAAAGGACTTGAACAGACACCTCTCAGAAGAGGAAATACAAATGGCCAAAAGGCACATGAAGAGATGCTCAATGTCCCTGGCCATTAGAGAAATGCAAATCAAAACCACAATGAGATATCACCTCACACCCACCAGAATGGCCATTATCAACAAAAAAGAAAATGACAAGTGCTGGAGAGGATGTAGAGAAAGAGGCACACTTATCCACTGTTGGTGGGAATGTCAAATGGTGCAACCACTGTGGAAGGCAGTTTGGCGGTTCCTCAAAAAACTGAATATAGAATTGCCATATGACCCAGCAATACCATTGCTAGGTATCTACTCAGAGGACTTAAGGGCAAAGACACAAACGGACATTTGCACAGCAATGTTTATAGCAGCGTTATTTACAATTGCAAAGAGATGGAAACAGTCAAAATGTCCATCAACAGACGATGGCTAAACAAACTGTGGTATATACATACGATGGAATATTATGCAGCTTTAAGACAGAATAAACTTATGAAGCATGTAATAACATGGATGGACGTAGAGAACATTATGCTGAGTGAGTCTAGACAAAAACTAAAGGACAAATACTGTATGGTCCCACTGATGTGAACCGACATTCGAGAATAAACTTGGAATATATCATTGGTAACAGAGACCAGCAGGACTTAGAAACAGGGTAAGATAATGGGTAATTGGAGCTGAAGGGATACAGACTGTGCAACAGGACTAGATACAAAAACTCAAAAATGGACAGCACAATAATACCTAATTGTAAAGTAATCATGTTAAAACACTGAATGAAGCTGCATCTGAGCTATAGGTTATTTTTTGTTTGTCTGTTTGTTTGTTTGTGTCTTTTTTTTTACTATTATTATTATTTTTATTTTTTTCTCTATATTAACTTTCTATATCTTTTTCTGTTGTTTTGCTAGTTCTTTTCCTAAATTGATGCAAATGTACTAAGAAATGATGATCATGCATCTATGTGATAATGTTAAGAATTACTGATTGCATATGTAGAATGGAATGATTTCTAAATGTTGTGTTAATTTCTTTTTTTTCTTTAATTAATAAAAAAAAAGTGAATGGGGTATCAGTGAATGGTTGGAAAATGATAAATGGATAAAGATATGTATAACTGTAGTCCTTGAAGTGTGTGTGTGTGCGTGTGTACGTGTGTGTGTGTGAGCGAGAGAGAGAGAGAGAATGAGAATACTTGAGAAAATAATGGCCAAAAATGTTCTAGATTTGATGAAAATTATAAAACCTATAGATCCAAAAATCTCAACAAATCCCAAACATAAGAAACATGAAAAAAACTACAAGTCATTATATAATCAACTTGTGTAAAACCAATGAGAAAGAAAATCTGCACAGCAGCCAGAAAAATAAAAGATGTTACACAGAGAGAACAATGGTAAAGCAGATTTCTCACTGGAAATAATGCAAGTGGGAAAAAATGAAGCAACACTTTTAAAATTCATAAAGGAGAGGTACCCTAAGTTATCAACCTAGAATTGTATAGCCCATGAAAAAAACCACTTAAAAATGACAAGAAATAAAGACGTCTTCAGACTTACTAAAGGTAAAATAACTCAACACCAGCAAATTTGCACAAAAAGAAATATTGAAGTGTTACTTCAGGTCAAAGGAAAATGATACCAGAGGGAAATAGGGATCCACACAAAAGAATAAGGAACACTGGAAATGGTAAACACATGAGGAATATAAAAGATTTTTTCTTTATTTAAAATTCTTCAAAAGACAATTGATCATTTAAACAAAAAATGTTAATAACTGAGGTGTCCAGCTAATGTCAAAATAAAATTCATGGCAACAATATCAGAAAGTTCTGGGGTGGGGGTGGGGAGACAATTGCAAGCTGTATAGTACCTGAAGTGATATAACATTGCTTAATGCTAGATTGTGATAAGTTAAAGTTGTACACTTAAACCTTAATGCAACCACCAAAACAACAATTCAAAGAGTTATAGATAATAAGCTTATATTATCTTATATGATGAAAAGCTTATTATAGATAATGTTATAGATAGAGATCAAATGGAATAATAAAAATTGTTCCATTAACCCAAATAAAGGAGGAATAAATAGAAAAGAAATAGCAAGTTGGTAGACTGAAAGCAAACCCTATCAATAATCAATTTAAATACATATAATAAAAAACAACTAAAAATTGGAGACTGATAATTGTATAAAAAACAAAATCAACTACATCCTTGATATAAGAAATACACTTCAAATATAAACATAGAAATAGGGTGAAAATAAAAGGCTGAAAAATAAATACCAAATTAACATTATCCAAAAGAAATATAGTAACCATAGTAATATTGGACAAAGTAGATTTCAAAGAAAAAAAGATTACTAAGGATAAAGAGTCTTTTCATAATGATAAAGAGGTTAATTCATCAAGAGGAAATAATTCTAAACATTTATGCATCTAATAACAGAGCTGGAAAATACATAAATCAAAAACATAGAGGGCAGGCAATGGTGGTGCATTGGCAGAGTTCTCGCCTGCCATGCTGGAAACCCGGGTTCAATTCTTGGTGTCTACCTGTGCAAAAAAAAGTAGAACTAAAAAAACAATAGATAAAGCCATAAGTATAATCACAGTTTTCAATACCTCTTTCAATAACAATATAGTATATTAGAATAACACATCAACCACTTTAACCTGAATAGCATTTATAGAAGACTCCATCCAAAAACAGCAGAATACACATTTGATTGAAGTACACACAGTACATTTACCAATAAAGGCCATGTTCTGAACCATTAAAAAATAACTGAATAAATTTAAAGGAGTTCAAGTCATACAAAACATGTTCTCTGACTACAATGGGTTTAAATTAGAAATTAATATTAGAACTATCTCTAAATTTCCATAATTAATTGGAAACAAAGTAACACATTTCAAAATAACTTGGGTCAAAGAAGAAAGGAATAGGAAGATTCTTAAGAACTTAATTAAAATGAAAGCACAGCATATCACAACTTGTGGGATGCAGCTAATGCAGTACTTTTAGGAAAATTTATAGCACCAAATTCATACATTAGAAAAGAAAAGAAGATCTCACCGATGACCTCAACTCAACCTTAGGAAACCAGAAAAAGCACAGCAAATTAAACCAACATTAACCAGAAAGAAGGAAATAATAAAAATAAGAGTGGAATCAATGAACTAAGAAGCAGGAAAAAATAAGGAAAAAAATCAAAGAAACCCAAAGCTGATTATTTGAAAAAAATCAATCAAATTGATGAGTCACTAGCCAGGCTAATTAGGAAAAAAGAGAGAAGATGTAATTTACAAATATCAGGAATGAGTGTGATAGCGTTGCTACAGATTCTTCAGATATTAGAATAATAAGAGAACATTATGAACAGGGTTTGGACAATAAATTCTACACTTGAGATGAAATGGATAAATTCCTTGAAATATACACATTACCAAAGCTCAGTCAAGAACAAATAATCAGAATAACCCTATAACTATGAAAACATCGGAATGTGCAATTAAAGACATTCCCACAAAGTAAATATCAGGTCCAGATATCTTCACTGGAAAATCTACCAAACATCTAAATAAGGAATAAAAACAATTCTACACAAACTCCTCCAAAAGATTGGAGAGTAAAGAATACATTCCAACATCTTCTATGATGCTGGTATTACTTGTTACCAAAACCAGACAAAGACATTACAGAATAAAACAAACAAACAAACAAACAAAAACACTACAGACCAATAACCCTCATAAACTTCTAAGCAAAATTTTAGCATATCAGCTCCTACAATATATAAAAAGGATAATATGTCATGGCAATTGTCTAGTGCAGTGTAACAATATTAGCACAAAGTTAGCAGTGTCAAACAATATGCATTTACTATCTCTAAATTCCTATGGGTCAGAAGTATGGCATAGCTTAACTGGGTCCTCTGCAAAAGCTGTATCCATGGTAACAGCCAGGTCTAGGGTTTTCGTTTCCTGTGCTGCCATAGCAAATGGGGAAAACTTGATGGCTTCAAACAACAGAACTGAATTCTCCTACAGTTCCGGAGTCCAGAAACCCAAGTTTTGATGGCCATATTCCCTACAAAGGTTCTAGGGGAGATCCCATTCCTTGCCTCTTCCAGCTTCCTTGGTTTGGCAATCCACCTGTCTCTATCTTCATTTTGCCATCTCTTCTGTGTTCCTCACTCTGCCCATCTGTGCTGGTTTGAAAGGAAGCATGCCCCCTAAGAAAAGCCATGTTTTAATATAAATCCTATTTCATAAAGGTAGAATAATCTCTATTCAATACTGTATGTTTGAAACTGTAATGAGATCATCTCCCTGATTGATGAGATTTAGTTAAGAATGGTTGTTAAACTGGATTAGGGGATGACATGTCTCCACCTGTTTGAGTGGGTCTTGATTAGTTTCTGAAGTCCTATAAAAGAGGAAACATTTTGGAGAATGAGAGACTCAGAGAGGGCAGAGAATGCTGCCGCACCATGAAGCAGAGTCCACCAGCCAGTGACCTTTGGAGATGAAGAAGGAAGATGCCTCCCGGGGAGCTTCATGAAATAGGAAGCCAGGAGAGAAAGCTAGCAGATGACGCTGTATTTGCCATGTGCCCTTCCAGCTGAGAGAGAAACCCTGACTGTGTTTGCCATGTGCCATCTCACTTGAGAGAGAAACCCTGAACTTCATCGGCCTTCTTGAACCAGGGTGTCTTTCCATGGATGCCTTTGATTGGA
This sequence comes from Tamandua tetradactyla, assembly GCF_023851605.1. NCBI lineage: Eukaryota > Metazoa > Chordata > Mammalia > Pilosa > Myrmecophagidae > Tamandua > Tamandua tetradactyla. The sequence goes on along the minus strand of NC_135327.1, from coordinate 221,637,986 downwards.
CATTTCTATAGACTTGTTTTAATTGGGACATTTTCTCAGACTTAAAACTGTAAACTAGCAACTCATTAAATTCCCCTTTTTAAAAGCTATTCCGTTTCTGGTATATTGCACTGGAGCAGCTAGCAAACTAGAACACCATCTCTTATAAGGATAATTATGATTACACTTAGGGCTCAGTTGGATAATCCAGGATAATCTTCACATCCAGAGATCCTTAATTTTAATCATATCTGCAAAGCCCCTTTTTCCAGATAAGGCAACATTTATAGATTCCAGGGATTAGGATGTGAACATATCTTTGGAGCCACCACTCAACCCACCACACAGAGAGATTCTCACCTGGAGTCTTGACTGGGGAAGGCTCTGCTTCCAGACTCAAATGTTTATTGGCAGAATTCAGTTACATGTGACTCCAGGAAAGAAGAATTCTGTTTCTTGGTGGTTGTTGGCTGGAGATTTCCCTTCGTGCCTAAAAGCTGTCTGCAGTTCCTGCCCATGTGGGATCTCCAACATGGCTGTTATTTGCTTCTTCAAAGCCAGCAAGAGAGTGAGAAGCTCCAGAAAGATGAGCAGTATGATTTCATTTGATCATATACATATAATTACGTACAACATATAACCTTTGCCATATTCTAATGGTTAGGAGCAACTCACAGGTCACACCCACATTCAAGGGGGAGGGTTATGTAAACATGAATATCAGATAGTGGGGATCATAGGGCCACCTTAACAGTCTGTCCACCACCGTCTGCCCTCTGGCCCTCAATGATTCACGTCCTGTCCTGCCCACACACAAATCACATTCACTCTCTTCCAAGGTCCCCAAGAGTCTAATTCCATTCCAGCAACTGCTCAAAGCCCAGAATCTCATTTTCTAAATCACTCCAGGTATGGGTGATTGGGTTGTAGCACCCCTTTACTGTCAATCTGTAAAACCCCAACACACTCTATATACAATCATAGGAGAGGCATAGGAAAGTAGCTATAGACATTCTTGTTCAATAATGGGGCAATTAAAGGTGAAAAGAAGCCATTGATTCATAGTAATTCTGAAATCCAGCTGGGTAAATTTTGAGAACTAGTTGATTACGTTCCAAGGCCTGGAAATAATTTTCAGTAGCTCTGGGTTCCTTCCCCTGGGTGCTTGGTTCTACCCTCTGACTCATCCTTCCTTTGTAATGAAAGGCAGCACATGTATGCAACCAAATAGTTTCAACAGGCTGCTTCCTAACAGTTGGGGGATCCATTTAATTTTATTTTCTTTCTGCCCCTTTCAGTCTAAACTGGTAGTGTTTTTGCTGAAACATTTTTCTCAAAACTTCCAGGTTTTCTCTGGGGATCATTCCATTAAAAAGGATCATAGCCACAGATCTTCTACCCTGGACTGTTGCTGAGATAGCTGAGGGAAGATGCCCCCAAATTTCTTGAGTCCCTATGACTTGATCGAAAAATTCTGTGAGGCACACCACTAAACTTATGAAAGGTTCTTTTGTGTGGCTGAATACTCTGATCTTTTGTATTTCTGAGGTTTTTTCAAAAGATAGTGTAGTCACTTTTGACTTTTGTAAGAGTTCTTGGAAGCCATCTCTGAAATTTAGAATGTTTTGCCATCTGAAGAGACTGAGAATTTCAAAACCATCAAGTCTTGGTTCATTTTAGGTCAACAGTTCTTTCCTCAATTTATCTCTCTCTTCTTACATTTTACTCTAAGAAGCAAAGAAAAATCAAGGGTCACCTTCAATACTTTGTTTGGAAATATCCTTAGATATCCTAGTTCATCACTTAAAACTTTTGCCTTCCACAAAACTACAGGTGACAATTGTGCTAAGCTCTCTGTCACTATATACCAAGGATCCCTTTTCATCCAGTTTTCAATAACATGCTTCTTACTTCCTTTCGTGTCCTCACTAGCAGATCCTTAATCTCTATATTTTTGTTAACAGTCTGTTCCAGTCAATTTAGGCTTTCTTTATCATGCTTTTCAAAATTATTCCAACTTTGCATACTGCCCACTCCCTCATTTTTAGGTATTTTTAATATAAGCACCCCACTTTCAGAATCAATATCTGAATTAGTTATCTTGTACAGTACAACAGTATTACCATGAACTTAGCAGCTTAAAACCCAACACATCTATTATCTCAAAATTCCTGTGGGTCAGAAGTCTGGGCACAGCTTAGCAAGGTCCTTTGTAATGCCACAATAAAGCTGTCAGCCATGGTTAGGCTCTCATCTGGGAAGGAAATACTTCCATGCTCATGCATTTGTTGACAGAATTCAGTTCTTTGTGGCTATAGGAAAGAAGCATTCTGCTTCTTAATGTCTGTTGACCACAAGTCCTTCTCCCCTCCTGAAGACTGGTTGAAATTCCTTGCCATACGTGCCTCTCCAATATGGCTAGTGGCTTAAAGAAAGCAAGGAAGCAAGAAACTCCAGAAAGACAGGTCCTACAATCTTCTGTAATATAAACACACAATCATGTACGCATAATACACCCCATCACCTTTGCCATTTTTCGCTAAAATCAAGTCACTGTTCATGCCTACAATCAAGGCGAAGGGCTTATGCAAACCTATGAATACCAGAGGAAGAGGTTCTGGGAACCATCTTAAGAATCTGACTGTCAAAATGACCAGGTGGTATTTATTCCAGGAAATCAGGTTTAATATTCAGTAATCAATGTGGTTCACCATATATATAAACTATAAACAAAAATCATAAGATCATCTCAACTGATGTTATAAAAAAACATTGGATAATATCCAACACCTATTCGTAATAAAAACTTTTAGCAATTTAGGAATAGAAATGAACTTCATTGATCTGATAAAGGGCATCTGCAAAAGGCTTCCAGCTAACATACCTATCGGTGAAAGAGAGAATGCTTTTCTCATAGCATAAGGAGAGAAGAGTAAAGTGAGAAGAAAGAGATAAAAGGAGAGAATGGTGCCTCTAAGATCTATGAGACAATATCCAATAACCTTATATACATGTAATCGAAGTCCAAGAATGAAAGAAGTGAGAACAGGGAAAAATAAATATTTGAAGAGTATGGCAGGAATGTTTGAAAATTTGTTGAAAGATATAACCTTAGATTCAAGAAGTTCAGTGAATTCAATGCAGAATATATATTTTTAAGTCCAGTTCTAGGCATACAGTAGACAAATTTCTAAAAAATAAAAATAAAGAGAAAATGAAAGATGTTCAACCTCATTAACTATTGGGAAATGCAAATCAAAGCAACAATGAGAAACCATTTCATATCCACTAGAATGGCTATTATTAAAAATATGTAAAATTATGAAAAATACTCCAATTACAAATGTGGAAGAGGATTTTGCAAAATAGAAACACTCATTCATTGTTAATGGGCATATAAAATGGTACAGCCATGTAGAAGACAGTTCCTTAGAAAGCTAAGTATCGAATTTCTATATGACCCAAAAATCCCGCTTCTAGGAACATACCCAAAAGAATTGAAAGCAAGGACTCAAACAGGTATTTGCACACTAAAGTTCATAATGGTGTTGTTCACAATTGCTGAAAGATGGAAGTAATCCAAGTATCCATTCACAGAGAAAAGGATAAATAAAATATGGTATATACATACAATGGAATATTATTCAGTCATGAAAAGGAAGGAAGTTCTGATACATGGGACAACATGGATGAATCTTGAAGACATCATGTTGAGTGAAATAAGCCAGATACAAAAGCATAAATATTGTTCGGTCATACTGATAGGAAATAATTAGAATAAGCAAATTCAGAGTCCAAAACTAGATTATAGTTTATCAGAGGCCAGGGTGGGGGTAGAGAAAGAGGATTTAATGGTACAAAGTTTCTATTTGGGTGATGGAAAAGTTTTGGTAATGAATAATGGTGATGGTAGCACAACATATGAACATAAGTAAAAGCACTAAATTATGTATTTGAATGGGGTTAAAAGGGGAAATTTCAGGTTGTATATATGTTACTAGATAAAAAGTGTAAAAAAGCATAGGAGTGCACAACATAAAACGTGAACCTTAATGTAAATCATGGACTATATTAATATTACAATGATAACAAAAATGTTCTTTCATCAATTTTAACAAATTTACCACACTAAAGCAAGGTGTTAATTAAAAGATGGTATATGGGAACTCTGTATTTCTGCATGATTTTTCTTAAAACCTCCAACTTCTCTTAAAAAAAAAAGTAGTCAGAGAAAAAAGATACATTACATGCAGTAGTACAATGGCACAAATGATGGTTGACTTCTCACCAGAAACAATGGAAGCAAGAAGACAAAAGAAAAAATAAAACAAACAACCTATATATTGATATATTTCTATATCCAGAGAAAGTATCTTTTATTCAGAGAAAGGAAGAAAGACCAAATAAATGCAAGTTGATAGCAAAATGTCTGAGGTAATTCTTTACAGACCTATTCTACAAGAAATATTAAAACATATTTTGCATGCTGAAGGAAAGTGATATTAGATGAAATCTTACCTCTCCAGAAATTAATCCAGACCACCAGAAAGGATGAATACTTGGGTAAATATCAATGCCTTCTTTCTTTCCTCTCTCCCTCACTCTCTTTCTCTCCCTACTTCCATTCTCTCTTTTCTTCCTCTTTCTTTCTTTCTCTTTCTCTCTTCTTTTTCTCTTCTCTTTCTCTCTGTCTCTGTCTTCCTCTCGTGGATCTCTTCCATTTCTTCTAGAAATGCACACTCAAGTTATGGGTTGAATTGTACCCCCCAAAACTATTACCCCCCCCCCATACCTCAGAATGTGACCTTATTTGGATTTGCAGATAAGAAAGTATAGATGAGATCTTACTGGAGTAGGTCGGGTCCCTAACCCAACCTGACAGTTTTCTGTATAAGAAGAGGAGAGGAGACACCAAGACAGGGAAATGCAAGTGGAGAATGGCACGTGATGACAGAGACAGACATCGAAAAGCTGCAGCTGCAAACCCAGGAGCACCGAAGATTGCTGGTGCACAACAGGAGCTAGGAAGGAACAAGGAGAGTCTCTCCTCCAGGGCTCAGAGGGTGTGCGGCCAGCTGACACCTTGATTTCAGACTTCTGGCCTCCAGAACTGCGAGACAGGGAATTTCTGTTGTTTTAAGCCAACCAGTTTGTAGTGTTTGTTATGGTAGCCCTAGGAAAGTAAGACAGTCCTCTTGTAAACAATCAGGCCACAATTGTGTGAAAGGGAAGTGACAGCTATCCGAGCAAAAGTTCCAGATTGCCTAAGCTGCCCGAACCTCACTAAAAGCATCATTTTGACATTCCTGATCCTGCAGAGACATTTCTTGCAAACATTTCATCAGGTCCTGGATTGGGATAATTTGTGAATTATGGGTTATGTTTCCTTACTGTTCATTCTGATGTCCGGCAGGAATTTAATCATAAAACATATCTAGCGGGTTAATATTTTCTTTCTTAGAGTGGTGTCTGCTGTTCTAGCAGGTGACATCGGATGCTCCACTTAGAAGAACATGGACAACCAATAGACCTCTACAGCTTGAGCTAACTGGCATCTTAGATGGAGATGATTTAGCCACCTGTCCTACAGCATGTTCCCTACCACATGTTTCTGTATCCACAAAACACAGATGAAGTGCTTTTTAAAGAGATGAAGATTAAAGACTAGTCTTCTAACATCTACTTTTTTTTTTTTTTTAACATGGGCTCTGGGAATCGAACCTGATTCTGGTGCAGCAGGTGAGAATTTTACCATTAAGCCACCATTGCACCACCCTCTACATTTACTTTTTAATGTTAAAGAATACATGAGCTGGAAATGATACCTTCTAGATAACATTTTTTTTTCCTGTTTCAATTATGGTTTAACTGGGTACAACCTTGAATCCTTTTATCGGATTCTCTTCCTGCTTTGTAGTTCCCTGAGCTTTGTTTACTGTGCCCTGTGTCAGACAAACTGACTGCAGTGCCTCCTCCTGTCTCACACTGACCTCCCCAGTAGGAGTTTTTCAAAGGCAGTGGAGCTTCTGTCTGATAGAATATGAGCTTCAGTTCTGGGAGGAGTGAAGGTGGCATGGGGATAAGTTCCTGTTCTACTGGAACTCACTTGATGATCTTGGGAATATCTTGAAACCTGCGTCTCAGTTTTCTCATGCTTAACTTCCCCTCACATCCAGTTCCTGTGAAATGCCAGTGCTGTAGCCCGGGACTGGCATGACTAATTCCCCGCTCCAAGGAAAACTCCCTTTCCAGAAATGGAGTTCCGTTAGCAGAATTCCAAGCCTTTCTCTGGCCCTTGACTCTCTGGGAAGATGGAATGCCAAATCTGATTAGTTGATTTGGGAACAATGCTTGGGTATATGTAATCCATTTCATCCTTTTTCATTGGGAGCAAGCCTCTCCCTAGAAAGAACGAGTTGTTCCTTCTTGCTCCAAGTCTTAAGTCTTACCTGGCAAGGTTCCCACGTGGCTAGGAGCCTACACGGGTTCAACATTGCAGTATTGGGAAGACATTCTGCCTAATTCTGGAGTTCAATGAGCAAGCTTGTTGGCTTTCACACTAAACTGCCTTCTCCAACTTAGCAATATCAATAAAAAAATGACTAACCTATTTGTTTTATCTTTCAACACATGCAAACAACTGAGAGGAGGGATGCTGTTTTTTTTGGGTTTCCTTGGAAGCTCTAAACCCTATCTCATAGGGATTTCATGAAGATTCCAAAGAATAGAGAGCATTATGGCACAGGGGTTAAATCTGTGTGCCCTGGTTATCAGTCAGTTGATCTCAATTTTAACTCCAATTTCCAGCCCTGCCTACCTGTATCCTTTGGCAAGTCATGAAATCTCAGTGCCTCAACGTCTTCTTCTGTAAAATGAGGAAAACAGTTCCTGCCTGTATTAGTCAGGGTTCTCTAGAGAAACAGAACCCAGTAGGAGACATCTATAAATATGAGATTTATAAAGGCATCTCATGCAACCATGGGAATGGCTCTGCAGACAGGCTATGAAACTGGCAGTTGCAATGAAGGGTCTGGATGAATTCCACAGGAGAGCCTTGCTGGCTGAAGGAGTAGTGAAAAAATCTCTCTTCTCCCTTAAACGTCTCTGACTGATTGGATTATCTCATTGGTGGGAGACGTGCCTTAGTTGATCGCAGATGTAATCAGTCACAGTGTGAGCAACTGACCGATGATTTAATACACCAGCCTTCTGGTTTATCAACTAGCCATGACATATATTTGCAGAAATCGTCAGGCCAGTACTTCCCTGACCAGATAGCTGGGTATCATAACTTGGCCAAGTTGACACCTGAACCTAACCATCATGCTGCCTTATAAGGTGGTTTTGAGACTATGAGGTTATGTGTGTCTGGCCCATTGTAAGTACTCAGTAAATGTCAATTACCATTATTAGCTATTACAGAGTTAGTTACCCCAATACTTCCTTCAGAATAGACATTCAAGGATGGATGGCTATTATTGTCACCATTGCAGTGCCTACTATATGACAAATTTGTGCTATTTAGGATTAGTAGGGAGAGTATATAGATATGCTTTAACAAATAGACCCCCAGATTCAGGGGCTTAAAGAAGTTTATTTCTCATTCACATTACAGCCTAGGTTGGGTTCCACATTAGCAGGTGATTTATTTCCACTTTGAGTTTCAGCGACCCAAGCTTCCATGGCTTTGCTACACCGTCCCTCAATGCCTTGTTACCTCTGTACGTTCTCAGTTGGGCCACTCTGTCAGACTTCAAGCCAACCAAAGGGGAAAGAGAGCATAGGAGTGTCATCATAGTCCCAGGCCTGAAATGGAACACTTTATTTCTGTTCACATGCCATGGGCGAAAACTTCATCCCTTGGCTTCAGGTAACTGCAAATGAGATTGGAAAATGGCTCCAGCCATGTGTTCAGGAAGAAAAAGTACTAGAGATTTTGTTAAAAACTAGCAGGCTCTGCCACAGCATAAAGGAATATTTGATTGAATAAATGAATGGATGACATTTAAATCAATCTCTTCGTCTGGTTTTCCTCTCATTTTTAATGAAAGAATAAATGGTGGAAAATGGACATCTGCTTCTGGGAAGTTGGAGTAGACATACTTTTCCCTAGTCCAACCACCAAATACAACTAAAATCCCTGGACATCATATATAAAACAGATCTAAGTGGACTCCCAGAGGCAGAGGGAAGAAGACAGAAAGCTAGGGACTGTAAGACCCAAGGAATGGCACAATGGTGAGCTCCCTGGGTTTTCTTTTTGCTTCACACACACACAAAAGCTCCAACAAAAGGCCACAAAACCATTCGAAACAAACAGGAGAAAATCTTCAGGATCTAAGATCCTAAAATGCTGACAAGGATGTGGAAAAACTAGATCACTCATGGGTGGGAATGGACAATAGTGCAGCCATTCTGGAAAATCATTTGGCAGTTTCTTAAAAGGGCTATGCTATAACTACTATACAGCTCACAGATTGCATTCCTGGGCTTTTATCTCAGAGAAATGGAGACTTAATGCTCATACAAAAACTTTGTACCCATGTTTATAACAGCCTTATTTATAATGGCCAGAAACTAGAAACATCCCCGATATCCTTCAATAGCTGATAGTTAAACTGTGTGGCCCATCTATACCATGGAAGTCTACTCAGCAATAAAAAGGAATTAACTGTTGATACATACAACAACCTAATGGATCTCCAGAGAATTCTGCTGAGTGAAAAAAAAAAATTCCCAAAGATTACTTTCTGTATGATTCCACTTACATAATATTCTTGAATTGGCAAGGTTATAAAAATGGAGGACAAAAGAGTGGTTGCTAGGGGTTAAGAAGGAGTGGGGATAGAAGAGAAGAGGGGGTTGAAGGTGGAAAGAAGGAGGAGGTACCACTAAAGGGGCACCCTGACAATTGCTTGTGGTGATGGAAATGTTCTGTCTCTTCTATCTTGACTGCTTCAGTGCCGTTATCCTGCTTGTGGTATTTGAGTGCATGTTTTTGCAAGATGCCACTACTGGGTGGAAAAGGATACCCAGTACCTCTCTGTATTATTTCTTACAACAACTGCTTGTGAATCCATGATTACCTCAAAATAAAAAGGTTAATTGAAAAAAAAAAAACACCTAATCAATTTCCTGAAGCATTAAAAGAAGGAAAATGTAACTTGTATTTTTAGCTCCCTACCTGATTTTTAAAGACAGCCCAAAAGTGTTTTTTCAAGAGAAACTTTTCTCAGTGGAAATCTTTCTCTCCCTGGAAAATGTAGACAAGTTTGTTACAATTCACACGGGTTTTGCTCACACCATTCATGGCTCAACCCACTATCTGAGGTCAATTTAGACTCCATTCGCTGTGACAGATGCCCCTCTGCTTGGCTGGACAGCTCTCCAGACCAGCGAGCACATTCCACAGGCCAGCAAGTGACCATGGCCAATCTCTGTGGATGGGCAGAGAGGATGGCCTCCACTACTCTTGACCTGCACAGTCATTTTGTGGCTCCCAGGTCTAGGACGCTAACGTTTGTGAGAGACAGCCGACTGATGAGGGGCATTCTGGTATCTCAAGAAGCCAAATCTCAAGACCTTGCAGGGGCACATAAAGGATGGGGGAGAGCGCTTGGGACCCATTGGAAAAACTGATCCCCTCTGTCATCCACACGTCACCCTCTGTGGTTTGTTAGTCCCCTCTGGTGATGTCTCTTCTCCTTCATGGCTACCCTTGATATTCATTTAAACCAGGGTCTTCTGCCTCTATAAAGAGAAACCACTCATTTATAAAATGTTTACTGAGCACCTTTGTTGTGCCAGGCATTGGAGATGGGGGGATGGAGGCAGAAACAGGCCCAGCCCTTCCATTAGCAGCAGCAGCATCTCCCATTATATAGATTAGCTTTTTTGAGTACTTTCTATGAGCAAGGCATTATGCATGGCATGCATTCACAGTTTGGACACCCATACCATCCTTACTTTTAAGATGAAGAGACAAAGGCCTGGGGATGGTAAGGCCTGGAGAGATTGAGGATCTCTGAGTCTGAGCTACATGTATCTTCTCTCTCTTCCAGCTCTGGCCACTGGAGTTCTGAACCTGGACTTAGAAAATCTAAATGTGCTTTTCCCTGCACAGACTTGGTCAGAGATCATTCTAATCTGTGTTCTTGACTCATTTGCTAACATCCCCTTCTACATAAACCCTGTACCTGTGCTGGTCATTTATGTGCAGCAACCTGACTTCAGTTTTGGATTCATCCTTTCACTTGAAGATCTAGGGTATCAATATTTATCCAAACCACTGGTCAGCAATCTCGAGCAAAAATTCTGCAGACAGGAGGGAGATTTTTGCAAGAGTCAACTGCTGTTTGCAAATCCATCACCTAGGGAAACCTGGGAAAGTCATTGCCTTCTCCCCACCAATTTCATATTAGCAAGAGGGGTCACACCTTCCTCAACCCTTTTCTCTAAACTACGCACTTGTCAGACCATGCCCAAGAAAGCAACTAGAATAGCTAATATTTAGAGGGCAGTTGATCTCCCAATGACTCCTCTGAGGCATTTACTATTTAGCACATAAGGCAACTGAGGTTTTGAGAGATTACATATTCTCCCCAGGTCACACAATTAGAAGAGACAGGATTTGAACTCTGCCTGCATTTCCCTGAAGCTGGTGCTTCTACTTCGTTGTACTAAACCACTTCCAGGAAAATGGCACACACCCACCAGGCATCCTGCCAAGTCCTTTCTGGGGAAGTGCTTGAGTCTGCTGAACCGTGTAAACTGGGGGGTCAACAGAAATAAGTATCAAGCTCGTTGGATTCAATTAGTAGCTGAGAAACCTTATGGTAGCTACTACTAATTTTCAAGAGTAAAGATCATTTCATAGAATTAAAGTGCTTAAACACTTGGGCTCTGGAATCCAATTATGTGCATTTGAATCCCTACTCACGGTTTACAGCTGGAAAAGCCTAAGCAGTTACCTAGCTTTCCTGTATCCCACTTTTCTGCCCTGAAAAATAGGGCACCTCACTCAAAAAGCTGTGTAAGGATTGTTTAAATATTCCACATGGTACCTCTTCAAAGGAATTTATAATTGGACTTAAGTCTACTGTTCCTTTACTTCACGGAGTGTTTCCTTGTTGAGTTTTGCAAACGTCCAAAATGGATCATTTCATTTTCACAAGCATTCTCAAAACCCTGAATATCTTTTAATCACATCCCTTTAACTAGTCTCCTTTCCAGACTAAACTGCCCTAATCTTGGAAATCTTGCTTCCTTTGGAGCTGGAATCACAAGTACCAAAGTAAAAACAAAAACAATCCTCTGCAACATTAATGAGGAAAAGTGCTGCAAAGTTCTCATTCTCTGCAGAGCCCTTCCTGTGGAAAGACTGAAAAGTTGAGGCAGGGAAGTTCAAAGCTGCTGAATAAAAACAAAATCCCTCAAAATTACACTGATGGGTCTTTCAGATAAGCTGGTAATTCTTGGAGGTAATTTGGAGAGAATTCAACAGTGTTTATTACAGGTTCACTTAAGACAGCCAAACACTCACTCTAAAAGCAATTTCAAAGCAAAACTCTAAATGGTATTTTAGAATATGGGGGAAATTATATGCACAATCTTACCTCCCAGGGGTTTTGAAGGATTAATGAGGGAAAATAGAAGTTACTGTGAGAAAATCACCAGAAGAAAAACAGGAAATAGAAGAAATTCACCATAAATGGGGCAGGCTGACAGTATAATGTCCATAATGCGATTTTTTAGTAGACATTAAGCAAATCCCCAGAGGTCTTCCTGTCCAATGACACAAAAACACTCTGCTGGGCATGATCAAGTAGAGCTAGAATTTCTGCAGAAAATTAAAACTAATTGTTCAAGCACGTATTACCTTTTTTCTCTCTTTGACTCAAAGGAACATTAGTATTTGCTGTAAAAGAATATATTAATATTTTCTTGGGAAGCAAATCAGACTGTTCTATTTACTGGGAAAAGAACACACGAAATATCAGATTTCAATTTGTGATAGCGTACAATAAATGACCCTTATAGGAGAAAAAAGCCACATTCTTACCCAATTATGCTAGAAAATATTAAAAGGTTCAGCATGCTTAATGTGGATAAACAGTAAGTATATCTAAAGCCTTAGAAATATAAAATATGCATATATTATATTCTTATAAGCCTTCATGTGAGTCTGAGAAAAGATTGAAAAAGAAGCTGGGCTTCTCCCTAGGGGAACCTCTGGAGAAAGAACACCCACAAATAATTCTCTCTCTGGCCTGCCTCAAAATCTTCATTGTTTGTAGTACTCCCCTCTCCAGCTTCCTTTTGTAGAAATCACTTGCCTCCGCCTACGGATCAACATTGGGTGGTCTGTGTGTCACCAGTATGGGTCACAGTTATGGGCCTAGAGGCTGGTAGTTCCACCCCCTTTGAAGTCAGTGTGGCATAGCCAGGAGAACCAAACTTTGAAATCAAAGTGATGTGGGCTTGAATCTTGCCCCAACCCTCCACTGGTGAAATGAACTCAGGTAGGTGAACTCAGCTCCTCCCATCTCCAGTTCTCCATCTGTATGGGGGGAAAAATAATACCTAGCAGGGTTTTTAGGATGAATAAATGAGACTATTTATCCAAAACACCCCACTCATGGAATCATGGATTGTTGGTTTGGTGGCTGTCATTGTTCCAACTCTGACTCCTGAGCCTGTTGAGGTGCTGTAAGCTCCACACTGGCCTAGAAAAATGAAATGGGTGCGTGTGATGTTCCCAAGTTGGTATTCTCTCTCGGAAACTGAAGTTATTTTTCTGCCACTGCCAGATTTCCTTGTTCCCTACGTTACTGGTCATTCAGGCAAGAAAGCCTTACTGTAATATTCTTTATTGTAGAACCATTTTGTTTTGGAGCCTGTCCAAGAAGGCTTAGTTGTAACAAGGATGTCAAGTGGCCGATGATGGTCACCAAATATGAGGACATCATGACATCCAGGCTCTAGTGCTTGTCTTTCTTTCTTTTTTTTTTTTCTAATGCTTTTCTTCTATGAATAATTTAAGGACTTTTCAAAAAGATGCACTTAATCTGTACAGACTAGAAGTTTGGAATTTTACAATGTGAGATGCCTCTTTTTAGGTTAAGTCTGTGTTAGGTTTCTTCAATGAATTTTTAAAATTGGCCTGGCTAATGTAAGCATTCTTATATCCAAAAGCTACACGATATCACATGAGATATAATTCAGAACCGTACTGTTTCTCTTCGGAAAAGTATTTGGGTTCATGGATAAATACTCAACTAAAAGAGAAGATACTCATGCATTCATCATAGCTTCTCTTTTCTACTTGATTAAGTAAAAAGGAAGTGTAATTAAGGAGTGGTTTTTGAAGCATTGTCAATTAGGGGACACAATTCTCAAAAATGAAAACTTTATTAACTGTTCTTAGCATCATAAGTAAGGAGAAGACTATTTGATTATTTGAAATTATTTTCCTCCCATGCTTCAAACATCTCATTTTGTTAGAATACCCACTGAATGCCTGGAATCACTTTCTTTTAGAAAAGACAAAGTTAGCTAGTTATAGGAATAAGATTCCCTGGGATAAGCCCAGTACAGAGTGATTACTCCATGAAGAGACCTGAAAAAAAAAAAAGGAAATTAAAGGAAGATTAAGAGAAGTTTACATCTAGCTATCAACCCCATGGATCCCACTAGCATTATTTCATGAAAAATGTAGTCATTATCTTTTTTTGTAGGAGAAAATAAGTTTCATAATCAACTGGTATCTAAATGCCATTTCTTATTTGCTACTGCTTCCCTGGGTAGCCATAGAAAATACATTTAGTATTCTGATAACTTGGTTTCAACAACTACAAAAATGACCTAATAATTTTTACTTTTCTATATGAACTTTGTAATAGTTGCCTATTGCTGCATAACAAATAACCCCTAAATTTAGTTGCTGAAAACAACAAACATTTATTATCTCAAAGTTTCTGTGGATCAGGAAGCCAGATACAGCTAAACTGGGTAACTCTGCCTCAAAGTCTCTCAAAAAGCTGCAGTTAAGATGTTGGCTGGGCTGCAGCCTCATCTGAAGGTTTACGTGAGAGAGAAATCAATTTCCAAGCTCACTCCCATAGTTGTTGACAGGATTCAATTCCTCTTGGGCTGAGGACTTTTGGCTGGAGGCCACCCTTATTTCCTCGCTATGTGGGCTAATTCCTAGGGCAGCTCATGACATGGCAGCTGGTTTCTACCAGAGTGAGCAAGTAAGAGTGTAAGAGTGGGCTTGCAAGATGGAAGTTACTGTCTTTTTATGATCTAACCTTGGAAATGCCATCCCATCACTTTTGCCATATTCCTTTCATTAGAGGCAAATCTCTGGGTCCAGCCACATTCTGCAAGAGTATGAATGCAGGAGACAGAAATTGTTGGTGTCCATCCTAGAGGTTACCTCCCGAGATCAATCATAGCCAGGCTAAGTGATCACAAGAACATGCAATTCAGAAATCGACAACTCAGGTAGGTAAAACACCCTTCTGATAGTGAAGTCAAAAGGGTGTAGCAACCACCCCTATATGAGGACAGAGGGGATGCAGAAGTATCTTCCACCTTCACCCTCCTACACCCTTCTGCATCATTTGAAACCTTGGGAAAGGCTCTAGAAAGGAAATGAGATAGTCTGCCTGTCACTTTTAAGGGAGCTTATTTGACATTCTAGAAGCTCTTCCTGAGTAGATGCAAGGGGCTAGTCCTGCTGTTTGCCTCTCTTTCTCCAGGGCTAAAGCAGAAGTGCTACAATCCATACACATTGGAAAATGGGGATAATCTCTCCTGGCACAACTAATCTTGCCTAGTAATGTTTCTTATGTTGTTTTATCATTATTTAAGTCTAGACTTCTTACTTCACTCTTATGGTGTCCTTCCAGACTACCCAATTAGATAAGAAGTTCTCCAAGAGCAGCACATGTCACCCTTCTGTGCATCTAAACAGGTTTCATTACAGAGAGTATGTACAAGAAATGACTTGCATTAATGCCTACTTCAGAGGGGCTGAATTGACCTGCAGAGTCACCTCAGAGTCATTTGTTGAAGGACTTATAGGTGTACAATTTTATTTGCATTTACCCCGCTTTTTCTTCCTTCCTTTCCCTCTGGCTCTTCTTGAGTTTTAGCCCAATTTTCCCTGACTCTGACTATTTTCCTCCATGGAAACATGCCTCCCTTTCTGTCTGCTTTGCCCAAACTCAGTCTCTGCTCTTACAACAGCCCCCGCATGAGAGCAATGGACACCAAGACCCCTCTCCAGTGAGCCAACAGAGAATGTGGCTGGCTGGGGACCGTGCCCACAGCCCTCCCTGGAGGACAAATGCAGGCCAACTCCTTCACTCATTCTCTCTGCACTTCTCAGAGATTTTAAATTTAAATGTGGGGAGACAGGCCTACTATGGTAGTAGGTATTTTAGCTCATAAATATCTTTACCCATGTTGGGAATGTGTTTCCTGTTTTGACTTGTTCTCAAAATATATATAATTTTTAAATTATAGGTTTACGTCAAGAGGACGATTTAGTCAAGTATTACTTTCTTCACAAAACATGTCCTGGTTGCCACACATAAACTGTGGAATGCGAGCAGGCTCAGAGAATGCACAGATCTCCTCAGCTTCTCTCCACACCCCTCCTCCAACATTTTTAAAACTTGTTTTCCCCTTCTCTGTAGCAACTAAATCTTTGGAAGGAACTGCTCTTGAAACAAAGAACTGCTCTCAAAGCGAAGGTAGTAGGGAGCTGGTACTTTAGCTGAAGGCAGCCAAATGGGAACAAAAAGTTCAAAATCCTGTCATAGAGATAGAAATTCCCTTTAGTAGAAGGACAGAATGGCCGGTAGGGAACAGGCATTTTGCTGGCAACTCTGAGAGCTTTTGGATGTTGGGATGTGAGTTTTTAAACAAAGGTTGCAGGGAAGGTAGCATTCCATTGACTTCTGCTGTGCTATGCATTTAATTGCACACTAGTGCAACCCCCAAACACCCCTTCCTCTGCTTCTGACTATTTCTGCAGCTTCCATTTGTGAAGTCACAGGAAGAGACTTTGACACGGAACCCAAAGCCATAGGTGTGAAAACTGAGCTTGCGTACCACAGTAGATACATGAGTTACAGAACAACCAAATAAGTAAAATGATGGTTTTGTTTATTAAAAATGAAACCAAAGCATAAAATAATAGATTGTGCTTCAGTTCAGTGCTACAAGGTATTTTTTATAAAACATCCCATATCAAATTTTTGTAATTTTTCTACAAATAAACGTAATAAGCACTTATTAAAACATGTTTTCAGACCAATACACTAGATTGATATGAAGATGAATAAATGATGGGTCTCATGTTAGACATCTTGTAGTATCTACTATTCCAAACTAGATAGTAAACATCTACTATTTCATTATTACATATCTTAAAATACCAACTCTTTTAATTTCTATTTTTTTTCAAAATGGCTTTGACCCCACATGGCCAAAGTAATGCAGCCTTCAGAAAGAAGAGAGGCTGCCTGAGGCCCAGCAGTTGTTGATTTACAAAATAAAAAACTGGCAGGTTTATATAGCCTTCCGATTCACAAAGTGCTATTTGCCCCCAAAACTCAACCTGTAAAATGCAATCTATAATAGATCAAAGAGTTAGATATGGTGGCAATAAAAAGAAGGACAAGACTCATGACTAGGCAGGGAAGATGAATCAACTGAGAGTATACATAAAAAATAATGCAATTAAAAAACAATGCAGGAGATCAGAGGAAACACTGGCCCTTATCACACCAGGATATGTTTCAATAACAAATTATCTTTTTTGTGTCTAAAGTGAAAAAAACCCAAAAAACAAAAAACACCAAAGCAGAACATAGCAGGTTGACCTGTACTTAACTCATTAATAATAGACTTACTATGTCACAGGTTGGGGTCCCTGGGAAACTTGGATGCTGGGGTGAAGGTTTGTCTGCAAACATTTTTATTTCGGTGAGTGCTCTGGGAACAAGAGAGCGAGGGAAGTGGGACTGAGCAGAGGAAGAAGTGAGACGGCAAGGCAGGGGTCACAGAGGCCCAGCCAGGCCCAGTGGGAGAGTTGGAGCAGGGCTGGTCCTCGGAGTGGTTGCCAAGTGGGCAAGAGGCCCAGGCCTTGGGACGCCACCCCTTCCCCTCTGCTTTGCCATCGGACTGCCCCAGGGAAGGAAGGGGTGAGCCCCTGCCTGGAGCCTGACTGCCTGCACAGTCAACACCTGGGAGAACGAGTATCTCAGGGCTAGCGGGGAGAGCTGGGTGACACTGCGACACACTACGTGCTCTGTTTTGAAATGAGGAAAATAGACTCAGACAAAACTCAGGGGCTTGAAGCAGAGAAAATGAAATGATTAAGTAGGTCAATATTTAATTATGTATAACATTTAAAAATTAATGTATGCAATTTATAAAAAGGAGTCAACTAAAAAGTAACCCCTAAGCAAGCAGGAATGAACCAGAAGCACTTTAGCAATAGAACTTCCTGTCGGCCACAGGCAGCTTCCACACCGTCCAGGGTGAGTTTTGATGGTGGGACATGGTGGATTTAAAAAATGATTTCTGAGTAATGAAATCATTTTCATTACTCATGTGTATGTTCCTCAGGAAACAGTCACAGGTAGACACTTTGTCCATATTTAAACTCAGAAGACTGGTGTTCTAGTTTGCTAGCTGCCAGAATGCAATATACGAGAAACAGAATGGCTTTTAAAGAGGGGAATTTAATAAGTTGCTAGTTTACAGTTCTAAGGTCGAGAAAATGTCCCAAATAGAACAAGTCTATAGAAATGTCCAATCAAAGGCATCCATCCAGGGAAAGATATCTTGATTCAAGAAGACCGATGAAGTTCAGAGATTCTCTCTTAAGTGAGAAGGCACACAGCAAACACAGTCACAGTTTCTCTCTCAGCTGGAAGGGCACATGGCCAGCACAGCGTCATCTGCTAGCTTTCTCTCCTGGCTTCCTGTTTCATGAAGCTCCCCAGGAGGCATTTTCCTTCTTTATCTCCAAAGGTTGCCGGCTGGTGGACTCTGCTTCTCGTGGCCATGTTGTTCTGCCCTGCTCTCTCTGAATCTCTTTCATTCTCCAAAATGTTTCCTCATTTACAGGACTCCAGAAACTTATCAAGACCCACCCAAATGGGTGGAGACATGTCGTCACCTAATCCAGTTTAACAACCACTCTTGATTAAATCACATCTCCAGGGAGATGATCTAATTACAGATTCAAACATGCGGAATTGAATTGGGATTATTCTGCCTTTATGAAACAGGATTTAGATTAAAACACGGCTTTTCTAGGGGGCATACATCCTTCCAAACCAGGACAACTGGTAAAATGCAGGAGTCATTAAGTGTCCTTGGTCTGTTTTGTGGAGAACCTTCACATGCCCTTGAGAGGGAGCAGAGGGAGGAACATTCATACACTCAGAATTTCCAGTATTGGCAATGGCTTGTGCCAAAGAATTAGATAACAATAAAGATTAGCAACAACAACGATATGGAGGTTTGGGAAGTAAAAAAGATTTAACTTTCATTGACTGCAACCAGTAGACTCAGACCTCTGAAATTAGGAAGTAGGCAAAGGACATGCACAAGGGTGAGAGGCAGAAGCCACAGGTCAAGGCCGATGAAGGAAGGCTGGGTGTTTGGAGCCAGCCAAGAGGGAGTATTGAAGCCAATACTCATGAAGGGATTTGCTAATATTTGCAAAGCAGGAACTGGGTGTTTCTACTAGAATTGGTTTAGTTATGGCCGTTATTAACACGTATTCAGTATGCCATGTAATTTAGCTCATTGAGTTCAGGCAATTGTGCTCAGAGAATTTTTGAGTGTTTTTCCTAAAGTCCCAAGTCAAAAGAAACTTTTTGGAGGTGTACTAAGGTGTAGATCTAATATTTGTTGTCACCCTTCTGGTGTCTAAGGTTGGAAACCCTGGAAAAGCAGCATCCTCAGAAAACGGTGTCTACATAACACTATCCCTTTGTGCATTCATCATTATGCAGTATTTTTAGCAAAAAAAACAATAGCAATTTTATATTAGAAGCAATTATAATTCTTACTTGATAAAAGCGATGGGGAGGTTGTGTGATTACATTCTAATACAGAATTTTCTTTCATTTTATTCACTAAAGATGTATCATTATTCACTAGAGATATAAAGATCAAAGCATCAAATATAGCTTCAGTGTTTCCAATACATTTCCCAATGACAAGTCCTCTTAAAGGAAAAAAAAAAAATCCAGAGTTTTACTGAGGGGACCCTGGTAAAATCAGACACTAGAGGCTTGAAAAAGGATTTGTCTTTTTTACGTTTTCTTAGAGGCAAGGAAAAAACTCATTGACCTGAACTCTTGGCCACTCACCTGTGTGTCTGTCTCAAGGACCTAGTCCTACCCTTGTCCCTAGATGGAGATGGCTCATACCCCCGGGCTTGAATAGACCATTTCAAAAGCAAGGTCTATTTAAGTAAAAACTGCCCTGGACCTGAGTCAAGACCCAGAAGGCACTTCTAGCTCTCCTTCCCGTTCCCCATGGCCTCTGGCTGGACACTTGGTGTCCTTGTGTTGGCCCTTTGAAGGGTATGTGATTGCTGGTCTCATTGAAAGAATGAAATAAAAATGAAAACTTACTGAGGAGCTCAATGTAATAAAGCTATGTGTCATAATTAATCCTTATCTTTGCTTCGGTGGGTGTTTGCTGAGTGGGTAGTGATGGATATTGAAGAATCTCATGGAGGAGTGATGAGGTAAGAAGGTACCTTCAGCCCTCCGGAAGAGCCCTGTTGCCCTGTGTCTCTTCCCTTGATCAATTCCCTAACCCAGGATGTGTAGCTGTGAAGTAGAACCATGAATGTTTGAGCTTTGGGTTTGTTTCCAACTCTTTGCCCAGTTATGATTTTTCCTGCTGAGGTCACTTATTTCAGGTTTTCTGTATTATTCGTGGGGCCCTGACTGTGAAGGGGGATCTGAAGTTTAAGGCCCTGACCTTCCCTCTTTCCCTGTAAGAACAGGGCTCCAATAGGCAGCTGGGAGAGGGCACAGGGCTACGGAGAAAAACATAAAGGAAATATGGAGACCCCAGAGACAGAATTCACTCTCTATTCTGGGCCCTCAGAGCTTTGCAGTAAAAGTTCTACTCCCTTATCCCATGCAGTGCATGAAATCCCAGGAAGCAAAGAAGTCAAAGGAATTCTCTGGCCAGTTTTGAGTTCTGATCCACAAGCAAGAGTATTAACTCTTGCCTTGTAATACACACATCCCTTTACCCCTATCATTTCATGTTCATAAAAACTAGTCACTCACAAACTTTACTTCCCAGCATGGCTTAAAAACAAAACCTTCTTCAAACAAAAATTCTTTTCTGGCCATCTTTTGTTACAGGGTAGAACAGCCCCCTGCACACTATGGTGTTGTATTTAAGAAAGCAAGTTCTGAGGTGAAACCTTGGCTTTGATGCTTTCTAGCTTTGTGACACAGGGCATGTTATTTGATTTGGGGTTTCTTGTCCCCCATCTATGAATAGGGATCATTACAGCATGACTTCAGAAGCTTGTGGGGAGGGCTAACGCCATAGAAAGTATTTAAGCCAATGCCTGACACGTATCAAGTGCTCAATAAAAGTGGGCTGTTGTTCTCAGGTATATACCACTCATGTTTCAGGCTGGCAAAGCAGCCACAGAGGCAACAGGGATAAAAACATAGACCTCTTTGTTTCTAACACAGAGAAGGGCAAGCCTGTTCCTTGGGATGCCCAGAACTGCATGAGATAACTTCATTCATTGATTGGTCAAGCCTTAGACAGGATCCAAGCATAGAGGTCAGGTCCTGAGTTCTAGCTCTCCCTCTCCCATAGTTCTATGAAGCTCCATGACCTGGGACCTTCGGCTTGGTTTACTTTGCAACCAAGAGCATTGGGTTAGACTCAAACAGTGGTTCTCCCACTTACCCATGAGAATCATATGGGGAAAGTTTAAAAAATGTGATGCCTTTCATATCTCCTACCAAAGAAGTCAGAACAGAGGGGCTTGGCACCTGGGCAAGAGTATTTCTTAAAGCTTGCCAAGGATTTCAAGTATCAGCCAAGGTTGAGAGCCACTAGTTGAGAATCATTCCCACTTGCACATCAAGAATCACCCAAGGAGTGTTAAAAAAATACCCAGGCAAGAGTCCCACCCTGGAACAATTAAAATAGAAATCCCTGGGGTTGTTCCTAGAAATGGTTTGCTTTGGAAGCTCCGCAAGTGATTCTATTGTGTAGCCAGGTTTGTGGACCCTCTGGTGAGATGATCTTCAAGTGTTCTCCATGACCTAAGGCTCTGCATCTGCGGCTGTGCCACGGTGGCCCTTTTAGCTTGTGTCTCGCCTTCTCAGGAAGCAACTCCTCAAATGTTCCTATCATGAGTCAAGTTAAAGAAACAGCTCTGACTCGGAAGAACCATGTGATTATTTTATGCCACACATTTGTCTTCTCTGGGCCTTGGCTACTGACAATCAAGAAGAACACTCTATTTTAAATCATTAAAAAAGGTGACCTCAGACTTGGCCTCAGTCCCATTCCCTGGGATGAGTGAAGGGTCTTACCCTTTTTGGTGCCCAGATTCCTTTGTGAACCTCATGAAAACTACAGGTCCCTCACAAGAGAAATTTGCTTCTACACGTAGACGTAAAATTGAGCATACATTTCGTGGGTCTCTGAACCTCTGACACAAAAAGAATTCTATTCCATTTTCACTGTAATGTAAAAGTCAAAATATTAAATAACCCCTAAAAGCAGGAATGATACTTTATTTGAAAGAGCTCAGGCTGGGAGTTAGAGTCCTGAGTTCTAATCCCAGCTCTACTTTTTTTTTTTTTTTGCATTCTTTTTTTTTTATATATATATTTTTTATTAATTAAAAAAAGAATTAACAAAACAATTAGAAATCATTCCATTCTACATGTACAATCAGTAATTCTTAATAACATCACATAGTTGCATATTCATCATTTCTTAGTACATTTGCATCGATTTAGAAAAAGAAATAAAAAAATAAAAAGACAACAGAATAAGAATTAAAACATTAATAGAAAGAAAAAAAAAAACCTATACCTCACATGCAGCTTCATTCAGTGTTTTAACATAATTGCATTACAATTGGGTAGTATTGTGCTGTCCATTTCTGAGTTTTTATATCCAGTCCCGTTGTACAGTCCCCAGCTCTACTTTTAACTGATGAACATTTAGGAGTCAGTGAATCAGTTTATGACTCAGTTTACTCATTTGTCCACTAAGTACCATACTATCTACTTTACCCATGCCAGGGATTTGAGTGGCAGAATGAAATTATATAAGTTATAAGCATTATTTGTCACTGAAAATGGAAAGAAGTGGCCCCAGAGGCAGTGCCATGGCCCTGGACAGCCACGAGGCCATAAAACCAAGTGGGATGCTTCTGCCTTCCCTTCCCTGTCACAAAGAACTGGCGCAGACCTCACATCAACCCTGCCCAAACTGTGTCTTTGGGACCATGACACCAAAGCATGATCATTTGCTTATTTATTTGTGAATTACTCTGAGTGCCTGACCCAGAGCCTGCAAGGATGACTCTACGTCAGGATCTTAAAAGCTAGAGGGGCAGGGTGAAGAGAATGCGCTGGGTTTCCTTTTCTGTGGAGTCTGAGTTAGAATCTGAATTTGGGAAAACACATGGAGACTCGTGAACCCACCAAGCACCAGGCATGGTCCTGGGTGGGGCTGTAATTGGAACCAGATGTTTGAGATAGAATCTAGACATCTGAAACTTCTCACTAATTCTAGAAAGCTTCTAGCTGGTGAGTGTGAAATGCTTTGGAGAAAGAAACCCCATGCCTTAGCCCCTGAGTACCCACATCTTAGAAGAATTTGTTCCCAGCTCATGGGGCACATAGGCCGCTAAAGCTTCCTACCCAGCAGGCCTTCCCAGCCTTGTCCCTGCCATGGGGGAGCTCGCTGGACCTTCGTGTCCAGCAGGAGAAGCAAGATGGCTCCCAGATGCTCTAGGTCAACTGCCTCATGGGTCGAGCACAGGATTTTCTACCAGCAACATTGGCTAAAGGTTGGCCCAGACAGAAGTAGAAACTAAGGGACTATGCTCCTGGTCAGACCTCCTATTCTACCTCCACCACCAACCATCTCAGATCATGACCAACATCATGGAACACCAGTGAGGAGCAGAGATGAGGTGAGAACTTCGTACACGGAGCACGAGATGAGAGAGAAGCCCCCAGTGCCACCGGGAAGCATCTCCCACTGAAAAATCTCCAAGGAAAAATAAAAGCAGTCTCTAACTGAAAGTGGCAATGTGTATAAGAATCCTCTCTAGGGGTTCTTCAAGAACCTAAGGAAGAGAGTTTCTGGAAACAGAGCAAGCATGAGGATAGCAAAAGAACTTACATTTTGACCGAGATCTGCCTGCTTATAACAGATACATGCCAACCTCCGTTCCCAAAAACACATTCTCTCTCTCTCTTTCTCAGGGGATCCCAGGGAGACTGGCTTTAGGCTCAGTTAGAGAGCTGCTTTGAGGACACTTCTGTTTTTGTAACCACTGTACATCATATATGTAAATGTCTATTAGCTAAAACCGGGTTGTCTGGAAGCTGCCAGATCAGTCAGCAGAAGTTCCCCCCACCCCGTGGGAACTGGAGGAATCCCTGTGGGATGGGGCAGGAATTGCCAAGGGGACGAGCAGGCCAGTCTCCAAGGTCGGCACCAGAGGAGGTCCCGGGTCTTCCCTTCAGCAGTGGTCCCTGAGGCTGCTGCTTCCCATCACTGGGGTTTCATCAGGTGTTGATGAAGCTCTTTGGAGCTACAGCTGCCCTTACCCAGTTACTCTGGGTTTCAAGAAATTACACACTCGCATTTTCATATCTCTCAAGTGCATATTCTCTTTTATTTTACTCTACTGGGAAGGAAGAACTCTCAGGCATTTACTGTATACCAGCAGAGCTGATTTCTCCATGTGTCTCCAGTTGCTGCCTGTGCACCATTTTGCAATGACCACTTTCATCCTGGGCAGAGAAATACACACACAAGCTTTCTGTTATTCAAATATTTACTTCATTGAAAATAAAGATAGGTATCACTGATCCCTCTCCCTCCCCTCCATAGACCAAGTGATTTCTGTTTCCAAACTGGGGCCTTTCTCACTGTCTATAGATATGACAAATGGATGCTTTTTTTTTCTTCTTTGCCAAACCATTTTTTGTAGAGAAGCTTTCATGTTCTGCCCCAAATTGCCTTCGGGTGCATTTGGAAGACAGAGAGAGAATGGAAACAGCTCTTCACAGGTGTTGTGGGAGAGGGATAGCAACCTTAGTGGATGGCTTTGGGTCTCCCTGCCTTGGGGATTCAGCAAAGTCCAAATGAGACAGGGTGCCCCAAGGATCCCTCAGAGGACCACAGCAGACCCCAGAGCCCACGGCAGCCCTGTCTGTTTCCTCAGCCACTCCCGAGGCTCATGCATGGCCACAGTGCTCTTTACAGACCTGGGGGAAGGGCACCAGACCCTCGCCCCCCACCCCAGCCCCTGCCACTGAGGAAGCAAGGGGACCTTCTTGTCTCCTGCTGGACCCACCACCCTCACTGTGTCCAGGAGACCAAGTGCCATTTCTCTGTTAGTCAGGGTCTAAGGAGGCAGAAACCACACTGGTTGTTTTGAGAGAATTTAATATAAAGAATTGTTTACTATGTTGAAGAACTGAAAAGGCAAAAATAGAACATGAAGTTATCAGAGAAGCAGCTCTACCACTCCAGGGCTGAGGGATCAAAGGAGGATGCTGGAATTACCATGACTTAGAGCTGGGAGAAGGGTGTGGCATTGCTGAAACCAGGGCCACCATCCAGCTGGCAACGGTGTCCCTCCAGGGATGCAGAGAGGCTGTTACATGCATGTTGGAAGAACCTGCAAACTGCAGTCAGCTGCTGCTGTTAGAATGAATGGCCCTGCCTGGGTAAAGCAGCCTTGCTGCGTTAAAGCTGGCAGGAGCATGAAACCAGCAGGGAAGAGTGTGTTCCGTCTTCCTCCTCAAACCTCAGATTCTCTACCAAGGCCCCTACTGACAGTGCCCCGCAGGGAGCAGCTGGCAAAACTGGAGCTTGCAGATCCCAACGTCAGTACTCAAAGGAGAGAACTGAAGCTAAAGCCGGTGGTTTAGCAGTTAGCACGTTTGGCTCAGCCTATCTTCACTGAGCTGGTTTCCTCCTTGCTCTAACAGGTTATCCACTGTGGAACTGGCCTCTGTGATTTCCTTGAAATGCTTATGCTCAGATGGGAAGTGGATTGGGGCTGGAGCTCAGCTGGGGGATTCCAGCATGCCCCTAGCCTGGGTTTCTCAGCTTTCATGCTGTTGACATTTGGGACTGGATGATTCTTTGCTGTGGGGCTGCTCTGGGTGATGGCAGTTGTTGACCAGAATCTCTGGCCTCTCCCCACTAGATGCCAGTAGAAGCTGCCCATCACCCCACGCGTGGCGACCACAAATGGCTCCAGACATCGCCAGTGTTCCCTAGGGATCAGAATCACCCCCAGGTGAGAACCACCCCTGACCTCTCTTAATATTGAGCTTTGTGTTGCCACCCTAATTTTTTTTTGACAATGATCACAGAATTGACATCCATTGATTTGCACATAAATTAGCGTTTGCAGTGCCCTTTCCCTGCTTTAGGGTCATAAATTAGCATTTGCAGTGCCCTTTCCCTGCTTTAGGCTGCCCTGTTTCTCACAGGTCATCCACAAATTTTCAGAGGGGAAAGGAGGGTGGTTGGACAGCTGACTGGCAGAGAAGTGAACCTTTTTTCCCCCGAAAACTACGAATAATGTTTCTTTTATTTTCCTTTTAAAGTGTCCAGCTGTTGGCAGGAATACCATATAAAACATCTTTATGAAGTGAGCACAGGCCCCAGCAGCTTAGACCAGCTGGCTCTGTCAAGGGCACTGGTGTTTCTAATTAACGCCTGGGCGCAGGGTTTCATGCAGGCCCTACCTGCACCCTCTCCCTTCGGCTCTGACTTCTGGCTAACCTGCCCTGGGGCCCTGGTGGCTATGACTAATAAATGCTCCTGACGTTTCTCACCAGGTCAGGGAGAGCAGAAATAACAGTCAGGTCCAACTCACAGCATTGCAGCCCAAGCACGTGCCCTTCGGAGCAGGCTCTGGGGAGTAAGCTTCTGGCCCAGTGGCATCCAAAGTGGTGTTTCCAGACAGCTGTGTCTTCATTTTGGACCTTCCCAGCATCAGGTGTGGTCTCTTTGTGGTTTTGGGGGGACAGCAAAAGGAGTTGTCCCACCACCCCGTGGAGAAATGATTCTCAAAACATTTGGGCAGGCATCTTCACAGCCTTCCTCAGACTCGAGATCTCTGGATATTCTTAATATATGTAAAAAGAGGTTTATTTTAAGGAACTGGCTTGCACAGTTATGGAGGCTGGCATATCTGAAATTTGTAAGGCAGACGAGCAGGCTGGAAACTCAGATAGGAGTTGAGGCTCCAGACTCTAGGCAGGATTTATTCTCTGGGAAACCTCAGGTTTTTGCTCTGAAGGCTTCCAACTGATGGGTTGAGACCCATTCACGTTCCCAAGGGCCATTTCCTTCACCATGACTGATGGTAGTGGGTAATCACATCCATGAATACCTTCCCAGCAGCATCTTGGCCAGTCTTTGACCCAACAAATAGGTATCAGAGCCTAGCCAAGCTGACACATAGAATTGACCATCTCAAGTAAGAACACAAATTCTGTGTGTGCACATGTTTGTATGTGTTCACATATTTTTGTAGGATTCCCCTGTGGAGTTGATGGAGTCCAAGATGATGGAAATGAAGATCCTCTGTAGGCTGAATGGCTCACTGCGAATAAACTGAATACTCAGAAGACCAGGGCTTTCAAACTCAAAGGAAACCTATGGGTCTTGATGTCCAACCTTCTTTTTTTTTATTATTATTAATGAGGAAATTAAGATCCAGAGAAGTTCGATGGAGAATCAAGTCCATAATTCACAGCCAATCAGTGGGAAAGATCAGGATGAGGATGTTCCAGGCAAACAAGCTTCTTTCTGCATCCCCACACCACCAAGCCTGAAGATTCTTTCCTTCCCGGCCACTCCCTAGGAGACCTGCAGGCTGGACGGAAGCAGGGCCCCATATGAGGGGGCCCTGCCTCCTCAGAAGGAAAGGGATGTTTAGATAGTGCTTGGGTGGGTCTATTCCTATCCCTCCTCTCCTCCTACTCAGCCAAGGGTGCTCTTCATTTGTTCCCACCCCAGGGTATCAGATGATCCTGGCCATGAGAAAGGGCTGACCCTAGATGAGGGGGAAGAAATTGCAGCCCAGTCTTTATTTTCCTAGTACAGACGAAAGCCATGGAAAATACCTAGTTGTGTTATACAAATACTTGGGAATATTCAGATAATTTACCATGTTTCCACTTTTATTAGAGGTTGAACATTTTTTTTGTAATAAAATCTAAATCTGAATCTTTACAGCTCAGAATTTGTAAGTAACCAGTAAGCTCTTTTTTTCTTGGCAAGGACTGTATTATAATTTCCTTGAACATCTCAAGCCCATTAGCATGATTCTAAAATGGGCATTGATCTGGCATCCCATTGGTAACCGTTAATCAGATGATTGGAAGAGTGATGTGAAAATAAAGACACTCTTGAAATCACAAGATTGGCATGTAGGGTCAGTTCTTTCCAAAGCAGTGGTGGGGCAGGGGGTTCCTTAGCTCCTTGATGACCCTCCCAGCACAGGGAAGGACAGCTCTCCTGGAGCAGTGAGCATGTTTCCTATTGACGAAGGCTCATCTGTTTCCTTGGCCTCTATACACAGCGGTGGATGTGGGTCAGTATGAAGTTTCTCGGTGATCCTTAGAGTCAGGGTACTGCAATGAAGGGCACACAATTAGATGTTCACTTCCTAACTGTGCAGCCCAAGGAAAATCACTAAGTTTTCTACAGTGGGGATAATCAAATCAGAATCTACTTCCCAAGATGGTTAACAGGATGAACTCAAGCAAGATAGTGAAGCATACTAACTCAGAGAACTGTTTGAGAGGTGATGGTTTTTAAACCCAGAGCCTGGGTAGGATGATCTAGATTGAGACATGTACATCCCTCTGCATTTGAAGAGGTTTTCCAAAGCCACTTGAGAACCCCCATTCAGGTATGAGGCCATCAGTGGGTGACAGCTGTTCATGCTTGGATATAGGAGGTGCCTCCGTACAAAGCAAACTTCTTAATTGAAACATAAATTTCAGTTCATGAAATCAAAGAGTAAGGGCTAACTGGCTATTGGTGTATCTGGAATCACAAAATAAAAATTCTTATAAGTTCACCTATGATAATATCAAATTAGAAGAGAAAATTAAAAGCCCCGGTTTATAAAAGGAGACAGAAGGATGGAATCTAGCACCCAGATTCCAAAAGCTCCAGAATTAACCACTTTTATTTTGGCATCCTCTTTTCCATGCTTTTCTCATAATTTGAAAAATATTAAATAGTATTAGTATAGACAATATGTGGAGAAGGCAAACATCATGCATGGAAGACGCAAAGCATCATGCAGCTTACAAAAGTGACAGGACCCCCCTTGTCTCTTGCAGCATCCCTTCGTCATGACTCGTGCCAGCTTTATTCTTCTTTGCATGCTGAGAAGGTCCTTTGCAGCCAAGACCCTTCACCCAGTTCCTGATTTCCTGAGAGGAAGAAAGTCCTGCTCAGGCTGGAGCTAGGAGATGGCTTCCTGCTCAGCAGGAAGGGGGCAAGGAAAGGAGAGAGCTGGGGTCCGAATGAAAATGCAGGGCCATGTCTGGGCGCCAACAAGTAGAGTCTCAGAACTTGAGATGTGTCCACATTCAAACACAGGCCCAGCAACACATTCCAAAGCCTCAAGTAAATGCTTTTCTTCCCACCCACAGGCTGTCTTGAACCATCCATGACTCTCTTTTTGCTCTAGTACAGACATGTAACTGCTAAAACATGATGGGACATTTTTTTCACTGTACCCCACATCGCTCTGTTAAGATAATGTTTTGGCTTGGAAAGGAAGCAAAATAAACTCACCTCGAAAATTCACCCAGAAAGTGCCAGGGATGGATGGTGGTGATGGCGGGACAATATTGTGAATGTAATTCATACCACAGAATTGTATATGTGAAAGTGGCTAAAATGGGAAATTTTATGTTGTATATATGTTATCAGAATAAAAATTAAAAACGAAATGAAACCACAGAACCGTATAACACAAAAAGTGAACCCTAGGGTAAACTCTGGACTTTAGCTAATAACAGAATTCCAATAATATTGGTTCATCAGTTGCAACAATGTACCACGCTAATGCAAAACGTTAGCAGGGAAAAACCGTGTGTTGACATGAGTAATGGGTTGGGGGTAACAGGAAATGTTCTTTCTGCATAATTGTTCTGCAAATCTACAAATGTTATAAAAAGAATTCAATTTTTTAAAAAAGCATTCCAAGTTATATGAAAAAAAATGCATAGTTGTTGACAAAATCACTGCTGTAAAAACAAAAAGAAAAAGGAGGAAGAAGAGGAGCAGAAAGAACAGGAAGGCGTGGAGGAGAGGGAGGAGAAAAGTAACTCAGAGAGAACCTCGTGGCCAAAAGTAAGGTAAAATAGGAGTTTTGAATTAGAAATACTTTCTACCACTTGAAAGTCTAAGAATAGATGTTTGAAAGACAAAAACAGAAAAAAATATATGCATGTATACATACCATAATAAACAATAGCTAATTTGCACCGATATATAGCGGGAAAAAAATCCCACAAATGGAATTTACTCCTAAAGTCTGGCAAAGAGCCACCTCCACAGCTCTGATTTGGGAAAGGAGTGTAAACAATGTGGGTTGTCTGGTTTTACATTACAGATTATTTGCAGATATCTAACTTTGATTATAGTTTAGCTTTTTAGATTTTTATCACAGCAACATATTTCAAAGAGCCCTACACACAGATGATGGCAGAGAAGCTTGTAAAAACAAACTCTTGGGCTTCTTGAAACCTAAAAGAATTGAAATGAAAACACTGGACAGAGTTGAGAAACCCCCCGGATACGTTTCTCTGGGTTTTGCTCTCCGCTGCCAGGTTCTTTGTGTCCTGCAAACACACTGCTCACTCAGGAGGCCAAGTCCTGGGTTGTGTGCCACCATCATGGACTGTGCAGTCAGCCCCAAGCCCCCCAAACGCTCTGGAAAAGAGGGCTCACGTTTGCTCTGTGCGATAGACAGGGAGGGACAGAGGTTCCTTTTCCTCTTCTCTGGACAAAGATGGGCCATTCACGGTGGGACACAGGGCTGGGGACCACCCCCATACACACACACATTTGTAGCCTGTAGACCCAGCACGGGCATCAAAAGCAGCTTTTTCATGGAAAGGAGTCACAGGAATGCAGTGCACACCCTGCTGGGGTAGTGTGGTTGGGGACAGCTGTCACTCCTAAGCTGATCAAGTCGCCAGAGCAGCTCAGCCTTGTCTGCTACCTCTGGGTAGGGGCAGCTCTGACATCTGTCAGTTTGCTTCTGACTCTCTCCTGCACCTTTTCTGGAGCTGTCTCTAATGCACATGTACCGAGGACCTGCTATGTCATTCTCTCTGGGCTATGCACTTTGAAAGGAAGAAAGGGGAGGTGGGAATTGGGTGGTCAGGAGGCAAGATGGCTCTTGTAAACTTTGGGGCTGCTTGGGGCCCTGCTGTGAGCTGAATGTGTCTCCCCACAAATGACATGCTCAAGTCCCATCACGACCCACTCCCCCATGCCATGAGCATGTCCCTGTCTGGAAATGCAGTCTTTGAAGGTGTGATTAGTTGAGATTGGGTTGGTGTAGGCCATCCAAGATAACCGGAGCCATGAGAAGAGGAGAAGACCCAGATGCAGAAGGGGGGATGGCTAAGTGAAGACAGAGGCAAGGGCAGGACCGGGACACCTACAAGCCAAGGAATGCCGAGACTGCCACTCACAGAAGCTTTACGAGGCAGGCAGGACTCTCCCCTACAGGTTTCGTGAGAACGTGGCATTGCTGACAAACACGCCAATCCCAGACTTTCAGCCTCCAGAACCGTGAGATTTCCTTGGTGTTAAGCCACCCTTCTCACGGCCCCTGGATGGCAGCCCAAGGACACAAGACCGGGCCCTTGCCGGAGACCTTATGCCCTAAACTTGTCCACTCAGCCCTGCCTCCCGCAAGCCGGTCCTTCTGCAACTCTGCCCCTCTCTTCCTTGGAGATGTGCGAGCTACAAAGACAAGTGCAGGGAGGGAGAGGCACATGGGCTTCCAGGAGAAGGGGCTTCAGTGCCTGTGAAATTTTCACAGGGCAGATGAGGGGAGGCAGCAGGGCTGGGAGGAGCCTGTGGACAGGAAGCGCGTAGGGCCTCCTGCAAAAGCAGACAGATCAGTGTGGCTGAAGGAACAGGCCATTTCGCCTGGCCATGTCGGCCTGGCTAAGCCTCTGTATTGCCTGGTGCCTCAGGTTTTCCTCACCTGTGCAACCGAGATCCCCACCTCTCTCCCTTGTTTTGACAATCATGTGGGCACTTGAGAGGTTATTTGCTGCAGAGTACCAACGGCTGTGTCTCCCCGAGGTGCCCTGAGGAGGTCCCCGAGGTGCCCTGACGAGGTCCTCACCTTTCTCAGAAGGGCCAGGGGCCCCAAGCAGGCTTGCCACACCCACTTCCTCTCATATTTTGTGGGAAAGTACCTCCCTTTCCTGTGTCATCAGCCAAAACCAAAGCACGTTATCATTTGTGCCAAATTCTGGGAGCTTGGGTTCCCTTCCCTGAAGATACCGCTCCTGAGAGCCAGTGGGAAACGGGTCAGCTGGAGCTTAGTGGTTTTACTTGAGGGGAACCTACAGGAAATAATTTAAGAAGATAATAAGAGGGATTTTTCCGGTCTAAAAATGAGGCCCGTGGATCTTTGCAGATGACATTATTCTCTTATTTGGAAATAAATGCCGAAAACAACTCACAGCTCTGTTTGCTAAGTCAGTGCAGTTGGCCATACACAGACCCTCCCGGAGTAGGGCAGGGCCTTATCTCCTTTGCCGTGCCCTGAAGACCCCTGGGTCTGTCCCAGGAACACCTGTTTCATCACCCAGTGACTGAGCCTGCCCTTCCCCGCCTGCCGCCATTCCCTCCTCACCACCCCTGTTAGATTCCCCAAGTCGTTCAGCGCCCAATGATCTTTGGAACTAACATTTTAAGTTCATTTCCACCAAGGTGTAGGGTACCCACTTGATGTGGTAGCTTCCTCCCCATAAACACCTTTCAGTTTAACAAATGGTTTGACCCCAATGCTGACAAATTTCGAAAAGCAGCATTCAGAGCCCACTGCCTAAGAATTTGTTTTGGGGAAAGGAGAATACTTTGGGACCCAGAAAAAAATCCGAATGAGGAGCACAGAGTAAAATCGAACCCGATCTCTTCCCCGGTGGGCCCCGAGCCCCATGGAGGTGGATCATGGTGATGAATTCATGAATGCAGGAGAGAAACGGGCCCTAGAGGGGGCCATCACTGGGGATCTTCTGGGTACTAGGCCAATGTCCTCCTGTCGGCGACAGGGAGCAGGGGTTACAGAGGCTACAGCCCATCCAAAGAGAAATCAAAATCACAGCCACATGGCAGGCTTGAGGTCCAGGGCCCCAAGGGCCCGGGCCCCTCCCTAGATGACCTGTCCACCTACAGACTACTGGTCCAGGCACAGGCCCCGACTAGGTCAGGACCCAGGGGCCTTCCCTCTTGTCTTCTGCTCAGCACCATCCGTACACTGTCGCCACGACCAGCTTTGGAGCCGTGAGGGTGGCTTTCGCCCCTCCCATGTATAAAGAGGGAGCCTCGTAGGGTCTGGGAGAGAGAGGCTGTCCTGGCTGAGTTCTCACGATTCCCGTCTCCCGTTTCCCTGGCCAGCGTCCTATCTGATCAGTGTCCAGTAAACAGAAGAGAGCCTGCTTTATATTCGGAGATGAAGTGACACCAGTGAAGGGCTACATCTTTCACTCTTTGAAATGAATCCTCCTCTCATCACTGCTCTTTGTCCCATGAGAGGAAAGAGGGGTGGGGGGAAGGAGATTTATTTTTCACATCCAAACACAGAGAAGCAGCAGGCCCTTTTGCTGCCCATCGTGTGTGTGCATGGGGAGGGGGGCGGGGGCTGGGAGGTCTGGAAGGATGAAAGCGACACTTAATTTCAGAGCATGCTCATCTGTATGGCCGTGTCCTTTTATCCAGGGACTGATCATCCCAGAGGGAAAGCCGCGGCCTCAGGAGCAGACCCTGAGAGTTGAAGCGCAGGATGTGGGCAGAACCCTCTCCAGCCAAGGGCAGGGAGGCGCTGGTTGCTGCATTTCATTTCCTGGCGCCATTTCCCCAAGTCATAATCTGCCTTTGATACCCCTAATTTCTGAAATTCCTAGGGAATTGCTAAACCCAGAGCCTTAATAATTTCCCTAATAAGGAAAAGGGAGAGGGAGAGCCCCCTTAGCTGCTCTGTAAAGCCCATGAACGGTGATGAGCAGTTATTGGGGTGTCTCCAAGCCACTGTTCACAGGGAGCGTGGGAAGGCAATTCCTACTTTGGTTTGCAGTCCAAAACATAACTTGGTAAACTGCATGTTGAACACATTTATACACGGAAATAACTCTCAAGTACCCCACTATTTAACCTCATGTGAAAACCCAGTTTCTGCATAGTTTTCCTAGTTATCAACAAATGGTGCAGAAGGCATCAACCACAGGCATTGGTGTACTGATCGTCAAGGGTGAAAGGGGATGTGCTCAAAGGTCAAGTGAGGCTGCAAGAGTGCGAGGTGCGACAGTTTGGGTTTTTTTTTACATAAGCAGGCACCGGGAATCAAACCTGGGTCTCTGGCATGGCAGGTGAGAACTCTGCCACTGAGCCACCATGACCCGCCCCATTTTGTATTTTTATGCATCTTAAGGCTACTGCTCTTTTATGCCATGATGTGGAGAAGGTTCTTCCCAAAAGATTCGACTTCACTGATAGAAAAGGGTTTAGAATGGGGGATCCGATGGATTCTGCATCTCTTGTTGGCCCAATCACAGTTCAAGGACAACCATTTTTCTATAGAGCAGGATTTTATCCCATGAAGTTGATATAAGAAATTAGTTCCTTATGGATCATATTTACTTCATATGCAACTTACAAATATGCTATTTATTGGCATATAACCGGGGCATGGTTGTGAAGTAGATTTGTAGCAGGTAGCCAGAGCATACAACGATGGCTCAGTAGGCATTATTTTCCTTTGTTTTTTCTGCTGGTTGTTGTCAACGTGGCTGCAATTTACTTTTCAGGATTAGAAATTTGTTGATTTTCATCTAGGCTTACATCTAATTTAGGATTCGCTCAATGTTTGCTTTAGTTTTCTGTTTTTTTTCCCCCTCACTTTTGATAAATCTGTTTATTATTTTTAGGTTGCAAAAACAAAACAAGCTTACAAAGATATCTGTGTCGTTGGGATTCCTGCTGATAGTAAATAATGTTGTCACTGGAAACCTGAAACTCTAGCTCCCAATGCTCGCCCTCGCCCCTCCACCACCATAACATTTTCTGTTTGAAATGACCCATGCGTGTGACTTATAAAGAGCAATGGAAAGTGTTTGGGGGACACAGAATGGCAGATGGTTTTGGGTAAAGCCATTTTGCGAGATCTTGATATGCAAAAGTGAATTCAGGGACATGATCAGAAGAGTGAAGCGTTTTGAAGTCCATTCAGGGAGCAGAGGGGCCTGAGGACATTTGGGCCATGGAGATTTTGAAGGTCTGCCATGTGCGTCCATCATTCAAATCTCTTCTGTATTTCCCCAGGACTGAGTAACCAGGCCACAAGGTCCACCTAAGCAGGAATTTTCTGGCAATTAAATTGTTCAAAGAAGCCAAGGGCTGCCTTGTAAAGGAGTGATTTCTTCATCAAGGGGAGAAATCAAGCAGAAACTCAGATGTTGGAAAGGGGATTTCTCTTCTAAAGCTAAGACTTGGTGTTCTCAGGTCTTGGAGAGTGTCAGGGAGCACAGAGATGACGGGGAGTGAGTCAGAGGCAGATGAACAGGTGAGGGACACATACAGGGGACCTTGAAACTGTCTAGATGGAGTGCCTTTTCTGGGAACTTTCCTGTGAGACCAGTTTCTCCAGGATCAGACCCCTCTGGGGTACCTGGGCTCCCTGACACTTTGCCCTTCTGGTCACATCTTTGAATTCCCTTCGGCTTATCTAAATCTCTGCAGAGACGTGGGCTGGGCTCTGGCAAGTCTTGGAATGTCTCCTCCAAAGGGCTTCCATGGATACTCCATGCTTCGACCCTCCAGGGGACAGACCTCCCTGAGCCGCACTGGTGCAGCCACTCATTAGGGAAAACTGCCTTGAGGGCCTGGCTTCTCTCGCCTGCATCTGGGCCATGGCTAGCTCTGGTGCAGAGCCCAGGTGGCAAGCACTAAAAACCTCCCCAGCCTGCCCGGTAGAGGGAAAGGAGGCCCCAGTGTATGTGCGAGGGAGACTCCAACCGCATTAAGGCAGGTGTCCGGCCCCTAGGTTGTCTAACCCATTTATGCTCCGGGGACCTACTAATCCATAAGCTTCCTACTAATTTACCCTTCATTCATCAACATATGATTTTGCAAGAGCTTTTTGATGTCTGAAAAACCTGATGAGTATTTTAAGCCCTTCCCAGCTTTGTACCGTGAAATTGCATGCGCCCAGCGCTTACTGGCACGAGGAGCCAGAAAGGCTAAAGTCTTTGCTTGCAGCCCAGGAGTGATGAGAACTGCCCTGAACATGGTTCCCTGCCCACTGCTGTGGACCCACTGGGATTAGACCGGGTGGCGAGAGGGCCAGCCCTCTTCATTGAGCCCTGCCTTGGTCAGCGGTCCTGGTGCCAGCTCCAGCAGAAATTCCATAAATGTTGCCATTCATTCTCTCATTTGTCCAACAGCTGTTTGTTAGGTAGTAGGTTTCTTCACAGCGAGAAGCAACCAAATGTGAATAAGGCTCATGCGTGCCCTTGAAGAACTCACATCCCAATAGGGAAAACCACTGAATAAATAGACCAGGCCCCAAAAGAGTGGCGAGTCTGTGATGAGAAAGTGCAGGGTATTATAGGTGAATGGGAGAGACCCCCAAATCAGCCTGGGTAGAAAAGAGGTCTCAGGAAAGGCTTTTCAAACTGTTCAGGAAATGGTGAAGTCATGTCAAGAAAAAGGGTAGAAATGCTCAATTATTTTTTAGTGTCTGTCTTTCCCACCAACCAATGACCATAGTTTATAGGTAGAGGAAAAAGGGAGACTAAAGAAAAGGGAAAATGTGAAGAATCAGCCGGTCAAGGTGTGACCTGAGTGCTTCAAATAACGATGCTCAGGTGCTTAAGGGCCATCAAAAATCAGCCAACCTGATTAA
The DNA here is from genome assembly GCF_023851605.1 of Tamandua tetradactyla. Classification (NCBI taxonomy): domain Eukaryota; kingdom Metazoa; phylum Chordata; class Mammalia; order Pilosa; family Myrmecophagidae; genus Tamandua; species Tamandua tetradactyla. Next base: position 221,601,529 of record NC_135327.1, on the reverse strand, counting down.
TTTTTCTTTGTGGAATACCAGCTCTGTTCTTTAGCCTCAAAGTCCCTGCAACAGCTGCAGCCCAGGCTGACGGCCCGAGCTCAGGCTGGGTGGGTAGCAGAGCACCAGTCCATGGACCAGAGAAGGAGACACGAGGGTTTTAGGTGCTTGTAAATTTCATGTGTCATCACCTACAATTCTTTTTTTAATTCTTTTTTTTTTCCTTTGGGCAGGCACCAGGAATTGAACCCGGGTCTCCGGCATGGCAGATGAGAACTCTGCCACTGAGCCAGCATGGCCCACCCCATCACATACAATTTTAAGAAAAATAATTTAACACTGCTTAACTGAATGGTAAATGATAATATCTGGTGCACATTCCAAGCTCCATCTTGTTTTTCTGGCTCAAATACTAACAGGATTTCTTAATATTTTTTCATGTCTTTTTTCCCCTGATAATAAAAATAATACCTTTATAGTAGAACATTTAGTTCACTGAATGAAAATGGGAAGAAGAAAATAAAATTCACCTATAACAGGACTAGAGGTGAATATCTGGATGTTTTTAAAGCCTCACAGAGAGTCTTCTAATGACTCTGCCTACTCAATCTGTACTTTCAGGTCTCAGGGTCAAAAGTAGCACTGGACTAACCCCAGGCTCCCTCATCCAGGAATGCCCACAACTAATCAGCTAGATCCACGTACGGAAGGGCACTTGGGCAGGGTGGCCTGACTTTCATTGCTAGCCGTCCTTGGCATCACAGTCTTCCCTAGCTACAGATACCAGACTTGGAGTTGTGCATATGTCACAGCACCCCACCCAGCAAAGCTTTGCTATGAGATTTGTAAGTTTAAATCTCAAAATATAATGATCTCCTAGGACCTCAAGATGTGAGTGTTGGAGTCCATCTGGAATGAGAGAGTCATGAACTTTAAAGTTCAGCTTTAATCTTATTTAAATTCCTGATGACTCAGCGTTAACTCAATATGTACATCCCTCTCTAAAAGTGGCAGGAAAATAACCATGACCAAAGAGAGAAATGAAAATCAGGATGCTCTGTGGCCAGTAAGTTTTAGAACCTCTCTGAGCTTCAGTTTCCTCATTGGAAAGACACCTACTTGTGGAAGATTGCAAAAGTGCCCACAATCCTTCACTTCTTCCGTCCATATCCTTTGCAAAGTGCCTATGCAGCTCCTTCATCAAGCAGAGATGTCTTTTTCTACACCTTAATTTAGTCTGAGTTGGTGCCTTACTTTGGCCAATAAAATGTGACAGAAGTGACAGTGTGCCAATCTGGCCTTGGCCTGCTTCGACTCTCAGAATCTTACCCAGCCACCAGATGAGCATGTCCAGGCTACTTTGTCATCAAATGAGGGATCACATGGAGCAGACATAAGCCACCCCAAGTGGCATCTGGTTCCCTTTATGCATGACTGAGCCCAGCCAAGACCAGAAGAGCCACCTAGCTGAACCCAACCTTAGATTACTGAGCAGCAGAATTGTGAGTTAGAAAAATGATTATTGTTCTGTGTCATTAAATTTTAAGGTAGTTTTCTAGGCAGCAAATGAGGTAATCAATTACCTCATATAGGCTTTTGTGGAGTGGACTAAAAGAATTAATAACTGCAAGAGAGTTATAACTGTCACTAGCTCTACATACACTCTAGATAACTGCTTTTATAATCATCATTATCATTAGAGTTTTAAGAAATCCTCATAGTTCCATTATCTTTTGGGAAGAACTGAAAGAAAAGTCTCAAATAAAGGCATGACTAGTATATTTTGACTTGTATTTCAATCAGCAAGTAAGTAGATTTATTTGCACTGATACTTTTGTTCTAATGCTAATGGTACTCAGCTGGACTGGATCTTTTAGCATATGAGTAAGTGTTTTTGCCAGCTGGCACTTTCTCTTTCACCAGGGAAATTTAAATTGCTAGAATTTTTTGAAACAAGCATCATTTTGATTTGCTAAGATCCTTCTGGTTGGAAGTGTTTTCTGTTAACATGTCATAAGCACCACCTTCTCATTTCTCAATGACGTTGAATGTAATTTCAGAATTGAAAAACAGTTCTTTCTTGTAGTAACAAGTTGCTTTAATGTGCACTTATATTGTGGTACAATTATTCTTAATGTTGGATTATAGCAATTATTGTTTTATGAGCATAACTTTCCTACAACTTGTTAGAAGTGATTTTTACATGATTACCTGTGTAACAGAAAACCTAGGGAATAGCAAACCAGCTCAACACGTTACACACCTGGGACACTCATAAATTCTGGAGACTAGACATCCTCTCTGTCTGTCTTTAGAAAGTACATAAGACTGCCAAGGACTGCTAGAATGTATTTCGTTTGCCAAGTCCTTCATTATAATTTTTCTCTGTCAACATCTATTAGTATAGCAACCTTCACTTTATAAATAATAAAACTTTAGGATTGTTTCCTGGTTTTTTGGTTTATAGAACACTTGTAAACATCATGTCATTGTGATTTTGAGCCCTCAGCAATCTAGAAAGGTAGACCAGACATATGAGATTTTACAAGGCCAGGAAATTGAGAGAATTGGCACTCTCAAGGTCACCCAACTCAATAAGTGGTACTGCCAAGTTCAAACTCTGATTTTCTAATTCCAACTTCTGAGCTGTCTGCATAGCTTATTATCTGGTCTTCATAGTGCCCCTGAAGGACGAGGACACCTGGGCAAAGAGCAGGCAGGTGTTTCTAACCTTGAGTCCTGGCTTTCTCATTTATTAGCTATGGGAATTTAAATGAGTTATTTTACCTTTGTGAACCTTTTTATACATATATGTGAAAAAGAGATAATAATATAACAAATACGAATACCATAGAATTTTAGTTAAGATTAAATAAATGAATCCATACAAAATAGCATTAGAAGTGCTTAATAAAGGTTAGTGGTAACTTCTGTTTTGGGAGATTGCTAATTCCATTTTCAACCTGGTAGTAAATTGAAATAGCTAATCCTCCTACTGGAGATTTTAGGCTCTGAGACTGTTCTTTGAATTCTAACCACGCTGCTAATTTCCCCATTCTCCAGATTTGATGCTTGGCTAACCAGCTACATAATTCCATCTGAAAGTGGAATAGACAAAGGTGAGACTTTTATCGGGGGCATTGACATTTCTTGTGTCTGGATTTGTGGGGCTTGTGGGACCTATAACATAGTGCTATGGAGATATTTCTACTCAGCTGCTACTGTTTCTGAGAGAGAGAGAGATTGGGTCTTCCCTGGAGAAGAGGAACAGTCCACATAGATTCAATTCCCCATGAAACCCTAACAGGCATCATAACTCAACCAAAAGATAACATCACCATGGAATCTCTGAGGTGGGCGTTTCCATTGAAAATTGTTGTGTAGATTCTAAGCAATGACACAAGGTAGTGTATGTTTGATTTCCCTACTGTTGTCTCTCCTCCTCTACTTACACACAACTTAACATTTACTGCTTATTCTCATGTCTAAAGCCTGTCAATTGCTTGGAGGATTTTCAATATGTACTGCTTGCGAGTTCCTGCACACACTGGGCTTGCATGTGTGTATGTGTGTCCTTTTTTGGCTTTCGTTAGAATGCTCACCACAACCCCCAACCTAGCTAGTTCCACCTCATTCTTTAATACTTATTTTTCCAGGGCCTCATTTCACACACGCACCCATGCACGTGCACACACACACACACACACACACACACATAAGCATGCATTCACAAATACTGTTCCTCTCCCCACACCCCACACCCTGCCCACTACAACTGCTTGTGTTAGATGTGCCCTCTTGGCATTATCGTGATTCCTTTTAAGAAAAAAAAAACAACACCTTTGTTGAGCTACAATTCACATATGAGACAACTCACCCATTTAAAGTGTACCATTTAATGGTTTTCAGTATATTCACATATATGTGCAACCATCACCACATTCAATTTTGGGACATTTCATCACCTCAGAAAGAAACCCTGAACCCCTGAGCTATTTTCCTTATGAGCCAGTGCCCACCCCAGCCTTCAGCAACCACAAATCTACTTTCTGTCGCTATACATTTCCCCGGTCTAGACTTCCAGATGAATGGAATTACATAGTATGTGGTCTTTTGTGACTGGCTTCATTCACTAAGAATAATATTTTCAAAGTTCATCCATGTTGTAACACGTGTTATCATAATTCCTTACACATTTCTCTACCCTGGCTCTCACCACATTGCATTAAATGATCTGTTCACAAATCTGTTTATTCAACTGGACTGTGAGGCCTCTGAGGGCAGCAGTCATATCTTATCCACCGTTGCAACCCTCTGCTACAAAGTGCCTAGCACAGAGGAAGGTTTTAATAAATAGTCTTTAATTGGATAATAAACTTAATTATAACACTGTCTCCTTGCCTGCACTAAGTAGCACGGTTCCCTGTGAGGAGCATATTTGAACTAATGACTTCAACTTCTGTTCCACTTCTTTATTCTCTTTCCCTCTTTCTCCATCAAGGAATACATTGCAAATTTGTAGCCGATAGCTTGCATTAGTTGGACACTTTTCTACCTCTGTGTGTAACATCTTGACCATTGTGGCTAAGGGATAAAAAAAATGTGTAAATAAAACATAGGACTACACAGTGAAAATGATATGTATGCACGTACAGGAAGTTGTGCACTCTATGCACACTTGTTCATATTCATTAAAGACATGCATATATTGTATATATAATATAAACACTTATATGCACATTTCTCTCTATATATGTCCATGAATATATTAATTTATCTATTTCTCATCAATGATCTGAAACTGATGGCTACAGCTTTGAGTGTTGAGAAATCCCTACATCAATTCATCTTTCAAGTTTACTGAATCTTTCTGTAATAGCCCCAGTGACAAAGTCACTCCGCTTTGCAGTGTCTGGTTTCCTTCCAATGTCCAGAGTTCCCACTATGAGATTTAGTTACTAAGTCATCTAGGGCTTCTGGACCACCCATAACAGCAAGACAGCTACAGGGACATTTGTGTTTCTCTTCCTAGTAAGACTAGAGTAAAGTACCAACCTCTGCTTCTCCAAACCTTCAAAGCATTTCAAAGTGGGACGGCAGGGAAAGTTGGAGACCACTAGGTAGTGCAAGGCCCCATGGGTGCAGCTGCTGCTGCCCCACTCACATTCCCCAACTGCAGCTATATTTGATGGTGGCAGTTCTAGGTCAGACTCAAAGTGAACAAACTGGGGCTGGGGTGGGTGTTCACCTTTCTTAACCAAGAAGGTCCATCAAGGAGTTTTCCTAAATCTGAGAACCATCTTTTGATTAGATTTGAATTAATCTATTTCCCTACAAGCCATTGTGGTCAGTTTTTGCTTATATTACCATTTTTTCCCCTACTATATTTGTATAGATTTCGCCAAACCTAGTGATTGGCATATTAGAAATGTTCCATTAAAGTTAACGGAATTGCTGACTTTGATAACTATGGGGAGACAAAAATGACATCCAACTGAAAATTTTCTTCTTGCAAATTTCCTAAACCATGGGCTAGTTTTCTTAAAATGACACCAGGGACAATGGTTAAGATAAAAAGCAAAAGAACTTGACTGGAGAGTGAATCCCAGCAACTCAACCCTAATAGAAGATTGTTGCCTGTTCTCCAGAGATAAATTTAATCTTGTAGAGGAATAATTCAGAATTCGTATGAAGATGTACTTTTTTGTCAACCCAAAATCCTATGATCTCCACTCTCCTACATTTAAACCTGAGATACAAGTTGGCTTTCTGATTTCTAGCCATTTTTCTCAGTCATGAGTAATCAGGAGTAATCCTATACCTGAAAGCATGTGTTCTTTTTTTTTTTTTACATGGGCAGGCACCAGGAATTGAACCCGGGTCCTCGGGCATGGCAGGCAAGCATTCTAACCTGCGGAGCCACCGTGGCCCACCCAAAGCATGTCTTCTTATTGCATAAGACTGAGACAATGTTCTTTTTTTTTTCTCACTAAATGGGCTTGCATTGAGTTGGGACTACTCTTTAGTTTATCTGTAATTATTAACATTGGAATCCAAATGTATTTCAAGGACGATTTAGAAGAGTGGCCATTTATGTTAGAACAACTGCTTTCTTGGGCTGATCACTAGTGCTTTCATATGTCAAATATCCACAGATAACTTTTTTAACTTATAAGATACACAGTATTTTAAATACTTATAAATACAAGTATTTAAAATATTGTTATAGCTTCTTGGGCCAAGCATGAAACTCTGGAGTTCATTTGCTTGGTTACAAAACTGCAGAACGTTGACTGGTTTGTGTGGATTTTTAAGGTTTCAGCTCTTTTTCCCAACCCGTACACAAGAGAACAGGATGTTCCCTTAAAAATAGGAAAGGGCTAGGATACGTAGGAGCTTTATTCCCCAACTAATCCTTCTCTTAAAAGCTCAAAAGCAGGTGAAGTACTTTGCAATTACAAACAGAATAACTGATTTAGGAAAGGATCACCAATGGATTCTAAATCCATCGGTTGAAAGTTGTTGGGGAGAGGTTAGTCACAGGGGCCCAACAAACAGTTGGATTACTCACTGTTTACAGAGAACAACAGTGGCCTTGACAATAGAGAAATCTGGTATGTAAGTAATCGAACTTAGCAAATGTAATCAGGGAACAAACTTCATGAGCTTCCTGATGTGAAAAGGTGAGAAGGATACCTGATGTGGTTTTCTTCCCCCTAAAACACAGAAACTACAACAATCAAAAAGAAGCAATCACAGGCACATCCAAATTGCATGACATCCTACAAAATACCTGGCCTGGACTCTTTCAAAGCATCAAGGTCATGAGAGAAAAAGTGAAGCAGAGGAAATTTTCTGGATTAAAGGAGAATAAAAAACAAAGCAACCTGAAATGCAATCTGTGATCTTTAGCTGGATCCTGGATATTTTTTTTTTTTCAGCATGGGCAGGCACCAGGAATTGAACTCAGGTCATTCTACCACTGAGCCACCATCATTTCACCCTGGATCCTGGATTTTTAGAATGTTATAAACTGTAGACAAGACAACATTATTGATGACTGTTAAATTTCTTGAGCTAATAATAGTATTGAGATTATGTAAGAGAATATGTTTATTCTCAGGAGATGCATGCCGAAGTATTTAGGGGTGAAATTTCATAACATTTACAACTCACTTTTAAATGGTTAAGCACACATTTATAGCTATCGGTGTAGATATGTACATACAACTATATATAGAGAGAGACACATATGTGTATGCATAGAAAGATAGAAAGAGAGAGTCAGGGAGACAGAGAGAAGAAGCAAATATGATAAGATGTTTAAAAATATGCAGGTGAGGTGCTCCACTGTTAACAGGGTCTCCCCAGAGGGACACACAGGGCTTGGTGATGGCTTGGCTTGGAGGAAAGGCAGGTGCTCGGTGTCACTCCATCAGCTGGAGAGAGAGGGCCAACATCATACACCCTGTTTCTTCAAAGCACTCCCAATCTGGCTTATGCAACAGGGCTCCCACAACACATTACTCTTTCACATGCTGGTTTTCCTGAAAGAACTTAATGTACTTTCTTTCACTAATATGGTCTTGTAGCCCGACTGCCCAGGCTTTAATCCAGACTGTTAATTTACTAGTTGGGTGGCTTTGGGCAAGTTACTTAACTTCTCCTGATCTGTGTCCACATTCCCAGAGGGAGAATGACAGTAATAGCTATCTCACAGGGTTATGACGAGGAGTAAATGAGGTGAGAAAAGTGAATCTCCTCACATGGCACCTTGCACAGTATAAGCATTCAATGGATATTGTTATCAATATCATTAGTAATATTAGTAACTATCATAATCATTAAGAAATTTATTCCAATAGCTAATGTAATAATACACATATCCTAATGAATTATATATGTAGCATGATTATTCCAATAGTTTTCATTATTACTTGTGCTCACCAATAACAACAACAAGAATAAAAGCAAGCAATAAATATGTGTTGAACACTTTCTCCGTTCCAGGCACTGTCATTCAGCGCATGCCCAAATGGCTTGTACCATTAAGCCACTACTTCCTATAAGCAGCATAGTTTTAAGCGCCTTACATGTATCAACTCATTTAATTTTCAGAACAACTCTGATTCAGTCTCACCAACAAAATTCCAGCTGCCCAGTAACCTGGCTTTATGGAATTTTCTGAGGCTTCCAAAAATAGTAGCATTAACATCACACAGTGTGTGTTGAAGGGAGAGTTGTTTTGCTTTGCCATGTTTGGTTTTGTTTTACCAATCCCATAAAACCATTTAAAGACAAACACCATTTCTGGTTGGGATGCCAACTTAAGACAAAGTAAATCAGGAGGTAAGTAATGTTCTAGGGGGAGGGATGGGGCAGAAGAGACTAATGAGAATGAGGAGGAAAGAACCAATTCATCCTCCTGTATTTTTTTTTTTTGAGGGAAGAGTGCATGGACAAGGAACATCCTCCCTTTCTTGTAACCAGATTTAGAGGCTTGCCTCCTAAAAGTCAAGTTTCTATGGATCTCCCCATTCCAGCGGAGGTCACAATGATTATATTGATTCAAGAAGAGAAAGTACCTGAAATCTAAAGAAGTACAATTCTTGGCACCATACTCTAAATGTGTAGTCAAGATTTCCCTCACCTGTTCTCTGAGCTCCATTTAGGTGGTTCTGTGTGATTTGTTCCAGACTCTTCCATGTGTCCATGGGTCTCTGCTCAATCACTTCCTTAGCCTGGCATGGTCACGGCCCAGTGTGGATCCCTAGTGGAGATGCCATCAATCCAGCACAGTCTGCCATCCTTCCCATACTTGGTTGTTCCTACCTGAAAATGTAGCTTGATGGATCACTTAAGGCTGTGCATCCCCAAACAGTTTCTAAGACAATTCCAAATCATTTTTGCCTCCCCCAAAATCTCAAGACACTTTTCAAATACATTTCCTTTCATTTTATCAACTCCTGAGCATTTCCAGGAAAATGTTATCCACATGTTTCCGTCTTGTATACACTTACCTCATCCTACTGTTTAGTAAGAATAATTGGTATTATGCAAGTAGTCTTTTCTTTCCAGTAGGGAAAGAACTGCCATGTGTTTAACCATGTCTGGCTGGAGACTCAAAACCACAGTTTCTTAACTTGCCAAAAATGATTTTCCTTTTCCTAATCACAAAGACCAGGCTGAGAAACCATTTTAATACCAGGGTGGACGTGATATAAGTACCCAAATATATTAACCACCATACAATTTATGTTCTGTTAACAATGTTTTCTGAGAACTAAAAAATATTTTTATCCTATAATGCCAATATTCAACTTTTAAGAAATTGTCCTAAAGACATTAGAAGAGACATGAAATCAGATTTATGAACATTGTAGTGTCATTTTAATAGTAAAAAATTGAAAAGAAAGCAAATGTCCAACAATATGCTATTGGTAAAAAATATTATGGGTTATCCAAAAATTGAACTATGATACAACCATTATTATTCCATAAAAGAACATGGAGTGATATAAGAAAATGTTTATAACATATTAAGTAATAATAAAGCAGGCTACAAAAGAATGGGATGGGAGTTATCCTGTGTCTTCTTTTGCCATCTATAGGATTTTGCTCTTAAATGAAAGGAATTTCCCTGCAGACCCCAAGAATGTAGACAGAGCTTTGGGTTCTAAAGGCTTGAGGTTCTTCTACTCTCAGAGGAAGGTGAACAAGCCATTGTTTTGATTCAAAAGTCCAAGACCTCTGGAAGGAAGTGCATGGAGGCTATGATCTTTGAGGAGGAAAGAATGTTTAAAATGATATACAAGGTTCGACAGACACATTATTTGTCAAATCCACATTTCTTTCCAGAGGGAGCTGCCCGGCTCACAGCTGGCAGGTTTGGGTGGCCATGCCTTGTATTACATGAGCCCACCTTCCCAGAATCATAGATTATTGAGCCAGGAATGTGCAATTGATGGAAGGAAAATAAATCCATATGTTGGCCAGAAAACTACAACATGAACTGTGTTCAATGACAAAGGTATTGGCTACAAATAACACTGACATAAATAAATAACTATTCATTTCCTCATCTATCCTGGGTTGAATAGTATTCCCATCCCTCAAATTCATGTCCACTGAGTAACTCAGAATGTGATATTATTTGGAGATAGGGTCTTTGCAGATGTAATTATTCAGGTTAGGTCATCTGGAATAGAGTAGCTCTAAACCTGACTGGTGTGGATAACTATGTTAGAGATACAGACACACAGAGACCCAGGGGCATACAAGAAAGAACACCACCTGACAGCAGAGGCAGAGACTAGGGGGATCCATCTTCAAGCCAAAGCATGCCAAGGGTTGCCAAAAAAACACCCAAATCTAGGACAGGGGCAAGGAACGGATTCTTCCACAGAGCGTCCAGAAGGAACCAACTCTGCCAATACCTGGATTTAGGACTTCCAGCCTCCTGAACTGTATGAGAACAAATTTCTGTTGTTTTAAGTCACCTGGTTTTGTGGTTATTTGTTTTGGCATCCCTAGGAAACTAAAGCAGTCATCAAACTAAAAAAAAAAAAGTGTTTGGCACTTCTCAACTCTTTGCAGAGGTAGCCTTGGGCAATAAAAATCCCCCTTTCTATCCTTCCTCTTTTTCACTGCTTCCACCTTCCACCAAGCACCGTTCACACTCACCGGACCACTTGTTAGACACTTAACTGCTCCCTCTCCTTCCATACTTACCCTTCTCAAATCCGTCCCCAACATCAGCTCATCATCCTTCTGATCCTGGCATTGCTATATCAACAAATGTTTACTGATTGAATGAATGACTAAATGAGTAGTCACATGGCTGAACAACTCTCCCTAAATGGAGCAAGCAAGACAGCTGTCCTTACTACACTACAAAATAGCTCAGAAGGTGCAGAAGCAAATTGAGGGCTGCTATAGCAGGTGGGGATCTGCAAACTGGCAAGATGCTGATGATTTAAAAATCCATGCAGTATTCTGAGTTGAAAACTTCAGTGCTGTGGAAAATGTTGCTTGACTTTGCATGGCCGCTGTGGTCAGAATGTTGGCTTTCACCTGAACTTCTTGGAGATGAAAGGACTCTCTCCTTACTCTCTTCAGTTGCCTGATTTAATTTCTTTATGTGTACAGCAAATAGCCTCCTGTAAACTCCTGAGCCCTATGCCAGTAGGAAGCACATGGCAAAGAGAGGTAGGTTCCATGCCAGCATGGTGGAGGTATGACTTCAAATCAACTCACGTTTGTAAGTTCACCTGAGGTATAGCACTCTAGTTGGCTCCAGCACCCTGATGATGAGAACAGCCAGCTCCCTGGAGTTGAGTATTTTCCACTTCAGTAAGAAATGCATGTGTTAGTCTATCGATGGGAGTGGGGTTGAGATTTGACATTTTGGAGCCAAAGAGCAAAACAAATTCATTTTTTGTAGGAAAGAGAGATTTTTATCAATTAAAAAAAATCAAAGTTTCTTCCTTCAAAGAAAATAAGTGGAGCAAGGTTTTCTGCTCCTAATTGAGAAAAAAGAAATCTCCCCCACATACAAATATTTCTGTTCTGTCCTGATAAGAGCAAGGGTTGGTCTTGGCGTTAATGAAATATTTAATGACCCAGATAATATCTGATTTCTGGAGGTTAAAGCTACTTAAGTGAGAATGCTCTTCCCACAACTGAGCAGTTCTTGGAGGTGCTGGCTGAGGGAGGTCTCCTCAAGGACACCTATCTCATTCCTGGAGCTCCAGCATATATGTAACCTAATAGCTTAGAGGAAAACAGTCTATCTATGAGGTCCTTGTAGTCATCCAGAGAGCAGGAAATGGCGACAAGGGAGAAAAGAAAGATCTAGAGCATGAAGCACTCTTGCTTCACTTTATCTATTCATTCTTCCACTGCACAAAGATTTATTACTTACTGTGAGACTGGAGGGAAATGGAACAGGGACCATGGCCCATTTCTGAGACACAGATCCTGCCTTCAACAGATTTACCACATACACAGAGAATTCTTAAGAAAATCTTCAAAAAAGTTATAGGTAAGATGTTGTGAGAGTCTGGATAAAAGAGAACTTATATTATCTGATTGAGGTAGAAAATAGTTAAAAGGGAAGAGGAGGCGAATCAGGAAATCCATTGGGAAGGAAGTGACATCTGCAACGGGTCTTGAAAAATGGGTGGAATTGGCTGGGAGGACATGGAGCCCAGGGGGAACTCCTTTCGGGTGGAGATAGCCACAACTTCATCTATGGAGGAGACAAGTTCTGAGGAGGTAGGTTATGACATGACAAAAATTGGTTTGATCTGTCCTGACCTGAGCAGAGATGCTGGAGGCAAAAACCAACATCTCTGATGCATAATATCAGTTGGGACCAATACTGTATAGAAGACCCCGAAGTTCAGCCCAGCAAAATATAGCTCAAGGAGCTAAAGCAAACAACTCCTTATGAAATCTGCTTCCCAGACCTCAGGAGCATTGCTAATACTAGGTGTGGGCCCATGGCAACTTACTTTACTGCTTCATTTCTCAGTTATTTTTCTGAGCTCCCTCACTGGCTTTTCCTGAAGAATGAATGAGATCACTTGAAATTCAACTCTCAGAACACCCTGGAGATATTAGAGGCAGAATTTCATAGAGGCTGAGTGGCAGGACACTTGGAGTTCGTTTGTCCACATTTCCACTGTGACTCCTCCCACAAGTCACTTTGTGAACTTGCTCAGATGATTTAACCTTTCTGAGTTCACATCTTCATCTCTAAAAATGGAATTAGTAATAGTATATACTTCAGGTTTAAATGAGAATTCCTGTATAAAGACTTTAACCCAATTTTTGACACATAATAAGTTAGCTATATTATGATCAGTAAATAGTGGAAATTGATGCTACATTAAATATCACTAGAGGCCAAAAATCTGGTGATGAAGATAATTAACTGACCCAAGATATATAAGATAACACTAGGTCATTTGGTGAATTAGAGTGTAGAATAAACCAGCATAAAATCAATCAAGATCTCTTAGCCAGAATCTTTTGGTTGGAGTGTAGGGTCAAGGGAGATTAAATTTAAAGATTGGGTAGAAAATGACACACAACCTGAAAACTTTGAGAAGCATCCATTCTTCTCTCTTTCCCCCATTTTTCCTCTTCCTCTTGCTCTCGTCTTCTCCCTCCCCACCCCCCACCACCACTCTTAATCAACATTCTGGAAAGTAGTCACTTCTTATGTTGAAGTTTGGTGCCGAAAAAGTTCTCCAATGAGTAATCATTTTACTTGCCATTGGAAGCAGCTCCTTCCAGCACTGCCAACAGAATTCCATTATTATGCTATTCAAATAAAATAAAGAGCCCCCAGGGTTGATTTGCCTTAAGATTTTTTTTTCTGTGATTTTTTCCATCTAAGGCATTCACTGAATAGTCTCGAAGACTATTTATGCATTTGGTGTATAGAAGGTGAATTTCTAAGCTTTTAATACCTTGCCATATCTGGGTCACTTATTGCAATATTCGATTTCACTGAAATCTTAATGCCTTCATTTAAAACAAGAAATATAGCAACTTCATACAAGACATTTTAGAACCCATGAATGTCTTATCCAATGCTCTCCTCAGAGTTCACTTTCTCTTGCTTATGAGAATGGGATAAAATATACAGTTTATCCAGGAAGGGTCATGCCAAACAGAGATATAAAACTTTGTTTAAAAAGAAGATATCTTATTACTTCCAACCCTCACCTTCTGGCCTAACCTAATGCCATAATTGCTCTCTTAAATTTCCCTTTATTTAACATCATCTCTCCTGTCTGCTTTTGTTACCATTATTTAACTAACTAAACAGACCAAATACAATACCAAAGGCTAAAAGCAGGCATGAATCCAACTTGTGGAAACCTGCTTTTAATTTAGGATTATGGGGCCAGTTTCCTAGAAATTGCCACATTTTAAAGAAAATGGATTTTCTTTCTTTATGTCAAAAGATGGCTGATCTAATTAGATTCAGTTTAATCTAATAATGAGTCACTTTAGTTCTGTCTTCAAAATTAACATTGAGTCCCAAATTCAAACTTCAATAATCAGATGTGTGTTCATGCTAGTCTGAACAAAAAATTAAATCACTGAATCCCCATAAGAACTTTCTCAACTCCCATAGAGATGTGTAAGAAGGTATGAAAATGAAAAGATAAAGCAAGATTGTATTAGTCACCAAATACACCACTATGGGTTATTTCCCTTCTGAAGAGGTACTGGGAGACAAAAAAAAAAAAAAAACCTACTGGGAAATGAGGGAGCTCTTTATAAACTTAAGCTTCTTGAAGTAAGTACCATGATGAATTATTTTTGCATTGCTTGGGCGTCACAGCCCACCAAATACAGAGCTTGTATTCAGTCAATGAGTGTGTACATCAACTTTGAAAACACTGAGCTGCTAGACAGAATTAATCCATGTGGGAAGACTTTTCTCTATTTTGTTCTCCATTATACATAGAACATATTCGATAAATATTTACTGAATAAATAAATGAATGACTCTGAAGCTGACCCAGCATCTGTGATTGGGTTGTTGTACTTCGTTCATATGGAATATTCCATCCACATAGAGATCCAGTGCTTACTGAGACGCTGAGCAAACAAGTAACTGAGCAGGACACTGGACCTGCCTTGCAGTGGGAAACCTTGGGGGAACCAAACAAAGTACAATTTTGACCATTAGGCGGTCCAAGAATTCTGCCCAGTTTGACCGGTTAGAAATGCAATTAGAAAGCTAGATTCCACCTTTGTTCTGTTAGGAATAAGGAGCAGATGACAGTATGTGAATAACTCAAGAAATCACAGGCAACTGTTGAACATTTCCATGTTAAATGTCATTTGACGTCATAAGTGGCTATGAATAACTGGTATATGCCCAACCCTGGACAAGCAGATAAGAGAAGACACGACTTTCTCTGGGAAAGTTTTCTCACTCTGGACCACTATTCTCCTGCCCTGGGGTTTATCCAGAGTGAAGCACATTCTTCTCAGTGTCTGTGTCACTATTCAAGCCTTCAGCTATAAGAACTAAAAACACAGCTTCAAATAAGTCGCGTGGTTTTGATTAGACCAACCAGAAGTAACAATCTCACTGGAGACAATCAAATGAAAAGCCTCTACCTCAAATCTTTGTATTTTTTCCCCAAAATCTAAAATGACACCATTTGGAACACTGTGATGATAAATTCAGAATCTTCCTAGATTTAAGCAGAGAATAACAACAACAAAATCTCAAAATTCGGCAATAATTACAGAACTAAATGCGGTCACTAGAATTGACACACAGGTCTAACTTCTCATAAGCAAAACTGATTTTGGCTATGGAAGATAGGTTTTAACAGCACTAGTGCTCTTTTCAAGTTTTCAAATAATTTTATAAATACACACGTTTACTACCATGTGGAATATATACACATTCTGCCATATATTTCTGTGGATTTGTGTGTGCAGACATGCACGGCGATACACCAGGAAAGAAGATTAAGTATGCCAGCCACTAAAGTGTAGCTGTGTCTGGAGAGAAGCACAATAGACATTTAACTGAGCACATCAAAACTGTTTAATGGTTTTCTGACGTGCCTCCAGGCAGTGGAGAATAGCATGTCCAATTGGAAGTGCAGGGGGCATGTTGAAGCAGTGAAAAAAAGAAATGGAGGCCCCTCTTTTCTTTCTCTTTCTGTTCTTGAACTCTCTAATATAATTTTTCAACATTGTTCTTTTGAAGTCTGATGTTACGATGAAAATTCTTTGGGGAGGGAGAGGCACTGGAATGCATTACGAAGGGGAGTAGGCGACAGAGTTTTTAGGTCCTTCCCCACCCTCCAATTCTAACCTCCTAGGAGAATGAATTTTAGCTCTACTTGATTAGCACAAATAAAACAAAATAAAAACGAGGGTTTGCGTGCATGAAGTTATACGTAGCAGGGACACCTCCTAATTTGCTTCCTCCATTTAAGCATTTGTAAAATCTGGATTTTCTTGCTCCTTTATCTTTTTGATGCACTTGTCCACAAAGCCCAGGGCTCCCACTATCTCCAGGTTCCACTTAAGGAGGAGGCTCTGGGTTGACTCAACCACAGATACCAGCTCTACAATCTTTGGGTGCTGACCGCTGGTCTTCATTCCCTGACCCAATTCTCTTTAGAACTATTCTACATCTTCACTTTTCTCCACAAGTTCTCTTGAGTAGAAATACTTTCCCATGGAATAGAATTCGCACTCTAGATCAAGGTCCTTTGTGCCTTACCTGTGGACAGGCCAACCTCTCCTTTGTCCCCTTCATTCTCTCCTGGCCTCCTGCTTTGGGGGAAAATTGAAGCCTTTGGGTATAAGGCTTTGGGCTGCTCATCCACTAGCTGTAAAACTCATCCACATCCACACCAAACCTGGCCCATCTCCAGTTTCGGTAAAGGAGACACATCTCTTCTTTTTCAAAGTCAAACACCACTTCTTGCGGTCTAGACCCTTGCTTCTCTCATCTCCTCCTGAATGAATGAATCCTTCTCTCTTCCACATTTTCCATCTCTCTCTCTCTCTCTCTCTTTGCAACCTGCCCCTACTTTCCCATGGCCTATAAAATTGCTTAAATCATTCCCATCTGATTCTTAAAATAACGACAATAATGTTTCAACGACTTGACAATCCTTTCTTTACAGGAAGCTCTGACTCATCAAATTTCACAAAAAAAAAGGTTCTGTACTTTATGTCTCCCTTTCTGCACTTTTTACCCCTCTAACCCCATCCCCCTCACTCCAGTCTCTGGTCCTTTTTCCCTTAAGACGGTGGTGACCGCCATGAGCCTCTGCCTCATGGACACTGCTGACCACCCCTTGCTCACATTCTTTCTGGGGCCCTGCTTACTTCCTGAACTGTTTCTTCTTTATTCCTTTCCTTTCCATAGGCTCCTTTTTCGCCCATTCTTTTTATAGCTGCATTCTCTGGGATTGGTTCTTGGCCCTTAAGCTCACGCAATCTCATTAACATAGACATAGCAGGGTAATTTCAAATTTAAATGCCACATCTTAGTCCTGGAGCTTCAGACTCATATGTACCGCTGCCTCGTGATAGCTTCCTTTCAGTATCTATGAGCATGTCAGCCTGACCCAAACTTCCCCACCATCTGTGTCCCCTCTATAGTTCCTATCTCAAGAGGTGGCATCATCATCCAAACAAGCAGGTTAATATCATCCTTCATCCACCTGCTTCATCCCACATGGCAAACCAGTGATCAAATGCTTTGTTCTCACCTCCTAGAGAGAGCTCAAATCTGCTTCCCATCTCTGTGACCAGTACCCTGGCTGAGCCCCACATCATATCTCCCCTGGGTTATAGCAACAAGCTTCAAACCCAAATCCATCTGGTCTTGTCCTCCATCCCATCCATTATCCATCACCAGGGAAACCCACAGCAAAACATCTGACCTGCCATTCACCTCTCCATTACTTGTAAGATGAAGTTCAAACTCATCAGTTAGTTGAAAAGGCCTGTCATGATCTGCCCATGTAAGATTCAATTGAGGCATCACCGTCTTCAGGAAATGCTGGGACAAACAATCATTGGGAGTGCTACACCCACAAGGGAAGGCTGGATAGGTCAGGGCAAGCCTACCTGTAATTATAATATAATTATTTGTATAAGTACTTGTCTCCCCCACCAGACTGTCTTAAGGAAAGGAATTATCCTCAGGACCTGGCAAATAGTGAGATTTTAATAGGCATCACTTGGAGTGGGCATGGAGTGGGTTCACTGAATGCCTGACAGTGTGCTGGAATTTTCTCTTAGAAATCCAAAGTGAGTGGAAGGAGAAGGGGTGGGTAGGTGTTTGAGAGGGAAAGGGTCAGGAGGAATCTCTGATGGGAAGAAGCAACAAGGTGTCACTGGTGTCTGGCGCCATGTGACCTGATTTTAAGAACAGTGGTGCCTCTGATCACCGTGAGGTTCTCACCTATAATCAGAGAAAAGGGAAGGTAGAGCTGCAAAGAGAAAGTTGTTGAGACTACTGAAATGGCTTCAGACCTGCACTAATCAATGCTGATAAGGCTAGAATGTACATTGGAATCTCTGTGTATTTCTCACCAGGGGAAGAGACCGTCACTTTGCAGAGTTGCCCTGATATGTCAAGTGTTTACCCTATGGGTGTTAGCGCTCAGGGGACACGAGTGAGCCCCAGAAGTGTCTGAAGTCAAGGAATCACGAGCTGCCTTAGCATGAACCTTCCCACTCACTCTCGATGCCTTTCGTCAGCCAGGACACACTTCTCCCTTCTCTTCATCACACATCTAGAAGACCAGAAGGTATCGCTTTATTTCTAGGTATACTTAGGCTTTGAAAGATCCCACAGACCCCTGCAGCTTTGCCCCTAAAAGGAAGTCTCGAGTCCTTTATGGCATTTTCTGCTCAACAAAATGTTAAGAGTTACCAAGGGGTCTGACCATTTGTGTTCCTTTTGATGGCCATGTGAGTACAATTTCAGAAATTAAAATTGTAAGCAAATCTTGGTTATTTTTATTACTATAATAAAAAATTCCTGTCCAATAATAAAAATAGGTATGAATCTAAAAATAGATATGAACCTGTTGGAACCTAAGCACTTTTAAAGAAAGACGGTCCTGTGGGTCACCATCCTCCTTGCCTCCTGATTGAATGCTTCTTTTTATGGAATCCGAATTTTTGATGCTTATTAAAATTCTCAAAGGACTTTTATGGCATTACTCACAAGGTCAGATTTTTGTGGTTCATTAGAAACTCATATTATGTAAATGATCGGATTTTTATAATATTATCCAGAATCTCCAAGATATGGCATTTAAAATAATAACTAAACATGTGAGGTCCATGCTGTTTCTGTAAGGTGAAATTCCTACCTTCAGATTTGCTTTCGAATTGCAAAATAAAGACAACCGTCCTTCGCAGAGATATATCTCTCAATCTGCTTTTGTTTGCTTGTTTATTTTGTGGTTGTTTTCTCTCTCTCTCCCTCTTTTTTTTTTTTTTAAATAATCTGCTATCATTTTCTTGTTTATTTCCATCTATAGTGAAAAGTTATATATTCATTACTCTTGTGATGTTAGTTCTTTTTATCTTGACTCTCCGAAGCCATGGCAGAGTTCTAAATTTGGACGTGAGGTTTCAGGAGGACTCACATGAAGAACTAGGAAGCTGGAAAAGAACCTTCCTGTCCTTCTTGGTGGAAACCACCAGCTCCCTTCTGGGCTGGCCCCTGGGTGCTAATGCGACTCCTAAGGGGCCCAAGAACGAACCCTCCCCCATCAGCGGCAGAAAACGGGGGGCTGGCTGCAAACATTCTGTGCACACTAGGCGGTGCTTTAAAAACAAAGCAGAACTTGATTGCAACCAATGAACCTTCCATTGATGCTGAGGATAAAGGAGAGAAATTATTAAATCTCGCCTAATTTCAGAATCTGAATTCTTAGCACGTGGGACTGGTTATTTTAGAATAAATAAACCATCTGCGTTCTCTCTCTTTAGACTCCATAACAAGCTTTTTCAGGTTTGGGGTTTGTTTTAACAAAATAGCAGATCATAATGCCTCAGACTTTCCAGGCAGAGGGAAAGAGCCAGTGACTAACTGGATATGGCTCTGGAAGTGGCAGTGACCTCCTGGCGGCAACACCGGGTGCCTGGCTCATTCCCAGGGCTCTGGATTCCTCATCACGGCAGAGCATCACAGGGGATGCCCATTCCTTCCAGGTGCAGAGTCCTGAAATCCCCTGCCTCCGGTCACCCTAATAGGCAGAGAGAGTAGCATTTCGAGGTTCCAAACAAATGAGACCTTCAACAATGATGCCCAGTAGCTTCCTGAAATGCCTTTGTGGAAATAGCTGACCTTTCTGGGAGTAGCTGATCCTTCTGGGAGTAGCTGACCTTTCCAAAGAGGTAGGTTTGGGTAAGTTCTGAGTCAACCAGTAGGAAGAGCACCTGTGATAAGATGAGGCATGGGATGAAGACCCCGCAGCTTGACCTGGGACCAGGGGTGTTGGCTCAGGTCAGGTTATAGCATGGAGGAAAGAAAAGGTTAAATTTCATGGTGTGCTTCCTTTGTGCAAAATGTGTTATGGATGCCAAAAAGAGCCAAAGTCTACTAATCACTTCTATTCTGCCTAGTTCTTGGATGTGATCCCATAGAGTCTTGGTGACGGGACAGTCCCAGGGATGAGGACAATTATGCCCATTTACCAGGAGAGACAACTGAAGCTCACAGGTCAGCTGGCTCTAAATCATGGAGCCAGAACTACCATGTGGGTCTAACCCCAGAACTTGAGCTCTTGACTCCTGGCTGTACCACAGCGCCTCCCGTACACTTTGCCCAGTAGGGAACTGAGTTTGGGGGAGGGGCATACGTCATTTCTCCAAAGCCACACATCAGTAAAGTTGCAAAATGAGTATTTGAAAGCAGATTTGTTTGACCCCAAACACATCATCCTTCAACCCCACGTACTGTTCCCAGATTCCGACCAAGAGAGGAGTTCTGGCAGTTGTATTGGGGCAGCCAGGTGGCCCCCAAATTGGCATCTTAGTGCCCAGGGCCAGCTGGAAACTCCAAACATAGTTGAGAAAGTGAAAAAGAAACTGTGCATCTGTGTGACCCATAAGCCGGGCTGACCAAGGCACTTTTAGTTCGAGTTTTAGAGATCTTAGGATACATGTTCTATCTTGTATGGTATTTCCTTTTTTATTTTGTTTTGCTTTTTTTTTAATGCATCTTTTTGTTGCTGACTTCACTGGCGGTGATGCCAACAAGGAGAGGAACACATTACTCGGCCAAGAGTCAGCAAAGGGTTCAGGCCTGGATAAAAAAAATCCAGAGGAAGGAGTTTTTAGCTTATTTGCTCTTGCTGGAAGAACCTTCCATAACTCTAATAAGGTTGGTTTTTGTTCACCCTGTGCAAGTGAGCTCTCAAACACCATGACCAGCTTGGGAACAAAACTGACATCACATTTACACTGAGACCCCAACTGCAACGGCAACGTGCGCTCATCTGTGAAGTTTGTCGGATCCGTCTGCAGAAATCTCCCAGTTTCCCACAGTGGCGTCTCTTATGAACTCATAGATCAGGTTCTCAGCTCGCCACCAGGGCCTTTGGCCCCATTTTCCTCTCCTGTTGATGTTTGCTCTTCTCAGCTTCACTCAAGAAGACATCACCTTTCCACTGTGGAGGACACCTCACGGAGGACATGGAGATCTGCTCCAGGGGCTGCCCTCTAGTGCTTCCTGCCTCCCAGTCACAGAGCATTCCCTCGCGAGGTGGAGAGAGTGGTTCACGTCCTAAAACCTTACTGCACTTGGTCGCCAGGGCTCAGGATCCACAAAAGCTCCTGAGAAAGTAGTTGTCCAGCCGCTGCCTCTCCCTGCTCTGGGCCACAGGGGCTGTCATTTGGTCCAGCTGCCTGGGGTGGACAGAATCCATGCCATTCTCCTCCATCATCACCGCTCTTGCCCTTCTGGTGTGGACTCTACATGGCACAACTCTGTCTTCCTTCTGTAGGCAGGAAACAAAACACCCCATCCTGCTTAGGAAGAGAAATGCGGGAGGGCATATGAGGCCAGCTGCTTCTGACATGGCCCCTATGATCCCAAGGCCTAGTATTTGTGTCTGGGTCACCCCCTCCCTTGAGTGTGGGCTGGACCCAGTGCCCTGCTTTGGAGGCAGAGAATATGGCACAGGTCAGGGGCTGACACTTTCCTGATTAGCTTCCAACAGACCATGACTTCCACCTTATCCACGCTCTCTCTCTTGTCCTTTCTTGCTCTCTCTGATGAAGGCACCTGGCAGGTCATGAGATGTTCCATGAAGAGGCCCATGTGGAAGGGCACAAAGAGAGGCCCCTGCCAGCAGCTCAGAAGGAACCGCATGTGCCAACCACTGTATGAGTGAACTGGGGAGCAGCTCTTTCCCAGTTGGGCTCTGAGATGAGCACAGCTGTGAGAAACTCAGAGCCAGGAGACCAGCTAAACCACATCCAATTTTTCAACCCACCAAATCTGTGAGATAATGAATTCTTGTTGTTGTTGTAAACCACTAAGTTTGGGTGTAATTTGTTCTGCAGCAGTAGATAACTGAGAAAGGCCAGGAACTGAAACCACTAAACTTAGGTTGCCAGACAAGTTCCTTTAGAAATATCCTGATCAGCTGGCAGGTGAGAGTTTCCCACATGGAGGCAAACTTGTTCAGTTAGTCATGGAACCCCGGGCCTGGAGGCTCTGATCTGGACCTCCTGGTGGCAGGAGGTCCAAGAGTCTGAGCTGCTTATGTCCATTGATCCCATTCCTCCAAGAGCTGCTCTTCCAGGAGAGTGTTTGGCAGGGAACTTGTTTCATGTGTACAGAGAAAACTTAACATTGAAGGTGAAAATGGAGCTCTCTTAATCCGTTTAGCAGAGTCATATTAATAAAATATGCATTGAGAACGTCTTATATACCAGGAATGATGCAGTATCGGGCACAGAGCAGGCACGCAATAAATATTTATTGACTAATGGAGCAGCAGCAGAAGTTATAGTAATATACTAGAAGTATTAGTAATAGTAGCAGCAGTGGTTATAGTAATAGTAGTAGTAACAATAATAGCAATAGTAGAAGCAAAATAGTAGTAATTAGAGTTGTAGCAATAATAGTAGCAGCAGCAGTAATACTGGCAGTAGTAATTAAAGCAACTAACATCTGCCCAGTGCGTCCTCTCCTGCCAGATACTAGACCAAATAATTTAGATTATTTGTCTTATTAATCCTCACAATAACAGTTTGAGATATACATTGTTATTTTCATTCTGTAAGTGGGAAAAACGAAGCTTGAAGAATAAAGGTAACTTTTCAAGATCCCACCTCACCGGGAAGAATAAAACCAAGAACCCAGATCCTGGCTCCACAGCCTGTTTCCAGATCTGTAGCCAGTGTTCCCACCCTGCACGGTGCCGGGAAGGGTCGCGCAGAGGTAGGTGATGCTCGGAGGTGGCTCCCTAGAAGACCTGCCTTTTCAAAGCCGGTAGACACCCAGGACAGAGGAAAAGCTAGTCCTGGTGAGGTCAGGTAGCCTGGCGTCTACTCTGGTCCCCACTTAACCATTGCAAGAAACACCCCATGCTATCTCTGCCGGTCTCTCACCATTAACAGATCCCAAGCGGCGAGCTTCAAAAGGGAATTCCTTCCCCTCTCTTAGTTCTGCAGGACACTTGGCTCTTGAGAGAAGTGGACCAGGATATACCAGCCGCAGAGGTGCTGGCAGAAGAGTCTCCCACTCATTTCAGGTCCTATCGACACCACTTTCCCACGTCCAAAACATCTAGGAACACTTTTAGGAAACTTAAAAAACCCCAAACACCTTCTCAAGATAAGGAATATTTCAGGCAGAGCCTAAAAATAAAATACAATCATCATCTGCATTTGCTAGGCGTCAGACCGTCCTGTTTGGATTTTGACTCTGAAAAAATGCACTGGCCGTATGATCTCAGGAAGGAGCGATTTTAATCTCTGACGTTCCATTTATTTGTCTCTAATGACACTGTCCAGTTTGGGAGGCCCTAGAAACATCCACACTGAACTTCAGAGGCTCAGTGTAAAAATATCACCATATGCTCATGATACAGTTATCATTGCTACGCTTTCATGAATCACTTTAGTATCGATTATATGAGGACATGATAATATTTTGGGTAGTTTAGGTTTAAATAAAAAATGTTATTACAAAATAAAAATAAGCCGATGGTAATCTGGATTTAGCCAGACTGCGCTTAATACATCGAACATCCAGGCTTGGGTGGAAGCTAAATGGGGCCCAGACAGAAGCTGCGCAACCCACATGCAGTCCGCGCCACATGGACAGACGATTCCACAGAGGCTAAGCGAGCAACTTAATCTTCTGAATTCCTTCTGTTTTAACCACCAATTTCATCACTCTAGGCAGAGTGAATTAAAACTTAAAAAAAAAAAGATCTCTAGTGGAGAACTAGATCAAAGGCAGCTGAGCATGGTCTGTGGCAGGGCAGGATAAATATTATTTCATGGCTCAAACAAATCTTTCTGGCTGCCTGGGCAAGGCATGTAGATAAGGCACTTTTATGTCTTTTCTCTCCACTCCCAAGGTCACACAGCTACTAAATGGCAGAATCAGGATTCAAAGTAGGTCTCTGCGATAACCCAAGCCCACGACTCTGGGGGTCACCCAGCCATACTTTTTGTGCTGTGCTCCTACACTTTTTGTTCAACTGTCAAACTCCTAGAATTTTTCTAACTTTCTTGATGAGGGAAGTTTCAACCAGCCCCTGCCACCTTTAGAGTTTCCATTGCCATCATAGATCTCCCCTGATTTGAGATTTCTTGGAGATGGTTTTCCAAGCAGACAATTCCAGGGATGCTGCTGCATCTATTCTCCACACAGCTCTATCCACAATGGTATTGTGCAGTGCACAACTTGTACAACAGGTCAGAGCACACAGGGCTCAGCGAAAAGAAGGCCAAATCATATCAAAAGAGTGATTCAGACCCAGGGGTGAAGCATTTGTCCCAGCAGACTGAAATGGCCACCCACTCCTATCCTCCCCTTTCATTCCTGATGAATAGAGAGCAATGTTCTGAGTCAAAATCATGCCCCATCATCAACTTAAATATTAGTCTGGGCTTCTCCTCAATCTAGTTAACACTAATGCACTTAACCATTCCTTCAGATGACCCCTTCTGTGACTTGCTTCTCAAATCTTTCTTTAGGTAAAGTGGTCAGAACCCAAAACTTACTAACAGAAATCACTTCTGGCACTTTGATCGTAAAAGAGTCTGTGAAGTTTATAAACTTCATCTAAAAGTGTAATGAGACTTACGTCCTAGCACAAAAATCTCTAAACCTATATATGTGAGATTTCTTTAAAATGTACAGGGCTCTCTAGATAATTACTTTTAGTGATTGCATGACCTTTTTGTTAAATATTCTTTAAAGTGATAAAAACCTATTTTATTTTTGGGGTTCTATTTGATTTTGGGAGAAGGTAATCAAGGAATGAAACAGTGAGATGAAATAACAAGACTGTTTTTCTTGTGCAGCTTATCAATAGCCTCTTGAAAATTCCAAAAGATGTTTTGAAATATATTTTGAGGGATAGCATCATCTTGAAATCAGTATGATTCTTGTAAAGAAAAGTAGTCATTAGAGATATAAAAGTGAGATTTAATGAAATATTTTATTCTTTTTAGCCTCATCTATCAGGAGAGGATAACTCACAGTTTTTGGTGTTAGGCTCTCGATTGCATGCTAAGGAATATAAGGTAAAAATAAATGAAAATGAGTGCCCCAAAATGCTAAATTGAGCTCTGTGGCTTGGCGTAAAATTTAGGGCTTATGTTTAAAAACTTATTTTTAAAATAAAAGTAATTCAGGGCAGGGAGAAACCACTGAAAACATAGTTGCTCTGCCAACTCCAGCGCCTGACCGTTGAGCTGCCTGGCAACCGAACGTTCAATAAACTGCCAGTGCCAAGGGACGGCCGTAAGCGTCTGTGCACACACGCTTGTCTAGAGCAGTGTTTATTATGGGCACAGGCCGGGGTCACTAATCTAGCTGCAGGCTTGACTCTAGGAAGCCTCAGAAGGAGCAAAGTGTCCCTGCAGCTGTGGACAGAGCCATTGGAGAGGCCAGACACTAACGCCCCCGGCAGGCCTCCGACATCCAAGGAAACAAATTTCCCAAATGTACCAGCCAGATAAGCCAACCCGCTTTTGCCAGGGCAGTTAGTAGGGGAGAAAGGCTGGGAGAGTCTCACTGGGAAGCCCCCTCCGCAGCGATAGAAACATTTGGGGAAGAGGCTGGGTGGAAGTGGAGGTTTCTCCCTGACACCAGAACAATTGCATGAGAAAAAAACACACAGCCAAGAGTGAGGAGACCTCAACTCTAGGCTATGCCCTCTGCAGTTGATTTTGCATGCCTGGCACTTGGTATCCGTAAATGCTAGTTATTACAGTATTATCTTGAAGCCCCTGTTTTCTGCATCTGCAAAATGAGCTTCATGTATTTGATTTTGATTTTCTCCAAGTTTCCTCCCAGTTAGGGAATTTGGAAACAATTTGCTGCTTGATGACGGTCATTTTTACACAATAGCCTAGAGTTTGACTGAATTAAGCTTTTCCCCTAAGCCAGTGGGCTTGTGTGAATGTGGCCCAGATATGTCCCAGTCAGAGTGAAGCGGGGTCTGAGACACCAATAGAAGTAGGCATTGGGGGTGCTCTGTGGGTGCAGGCCAGACTGATTTGGGAGACGATGCTTAGTAAATTTCTAAATGGAACTAATTATTTAGCGAGAGTATAGGAAGAAAGTCAATGAGCACAAGAGAAAGAAAAGGAGAAAAAGGAAAAGAAGAAAGCAGAACCACAAACAAGTAATGCAAACAACACAACACATGAGGAAACAACCTCAAAGAATGGCAGGAAAGCTGGTGAAGATTTCCATTTACGAAAGTTAATCATTAATAAAGGGCGCCAATCACTTGTTCAGGTTGGACAGCGTCTGCCAGTTTTCCCAGCCTCAATTTATTGCCGTTTCTTTAATTAGAATCGTTGAAAAAGAAATGTGCCTGAGTGATATAAGCAAATGAGCATGGTCTCACTGCATGGATAAAAACTAGACAAATGAACCGAGGGCCCTCACTGGAGAAATTGGTCTAGAACAGGGGTTTCTCAGTATGGAGTCAAGTCTAGAGACATTTTGGTTATAGCAACCCAGGGGTGGGGAATGCTATGGTCATCTGGTGGGTAGAGGCCAGAGGTGCTGCTAAACCTATTGCATTGTACAGGGCAGTCCCCCACAACAAAGAATTGCCCAGCCCCAAATGCCAACGGTGGTGAGGCTGGGAAACCCTGGGTTAGGCTGACAGTCCCTGTGAACGATGTGACACTATGTTCCTGGGGGGGGGGGGGGGGTTAGGATTTTCACTACCATGGGAAGCAGCATTTCAAATGCTGCTGGAAACCCTTGAACCTGGTAGTTTCCTGAAAAATCTGGGGAGGCCTGACTCCCACCTGCACAGGATTGGCCCTTTCACATGCCAGTGGGGTCCTCCAACGGACAATAAAGCACCCACCAGGTAAATTCACACCCCACGTTTATAAGCGGAAACTGTTCGACGCTGCAGATGCAGATTTATGAAAACTGTTCTGTGATGACATTTTAAAACCCATTTCCCCCTAGAAGGAAGAGGTTAGAGACGATGGAAACGAGGAAGTCTGCAGGTATCTTGGGGTGCAAGCCAAACCACAGGAGCCGTCTGGGGAGCTTGTGAGTCTAAGGGGACGGCCCTCTGACTTATTGGGGAGTTGGAAAGGGCCCCACAAGTGTCCTAAATTACCTCTCAAAAAGGTCAGGCGGAACTCGTGATCCAAGGAGACAGAAAAGATCAGTTAGCAATGGGAGAATGGAAAGTTCTAGATAAACCTGATATGATTTTAGGATCAAAAAACATTGCCCACAGGAGCTGGAAGCCTGCAGTTAGAACTTGGATACGTTCCCCGGAGAGACATTTTCGGCACCGCCCCAGCTTCTTTCTCAGATTAGCCAGTTTCACCAGGTGTCCCCGAGCTTCCTTTGTCCGCGCGCCTTCAGCTGGCAGGGCCGCGTGGGTCCCCTGCCACGCATTGGTCCGGGTTCCCGGCAGAGTCCCCAAGCTCACCTGCCGTAGAGAGGAGCAGGGCTAGGCTGCGAAGCCTCGCTCAGGAGTGCCACCTACTGGTCGAAGGGAAGAGGGCAGAAGATGTGTCACAAGAGGCTCTCAAGGAACTGAAAGGTGAGCAGACGAGTGATTCTGTTCATAACGCCAAACTCTGATCGGAGCCATATTTTAGGATGATTCACTAGGGACCAGGTTTAATATAGTGGGTTCTATCTTGATTTTTTTCAAATTTCCCTAGATCAGCTATCAAAAGCCAGGGTCAGGGCCTGCCTGCAGGTTACAAGAAGAGAGATTTTGAGAGCTGCCAGCATAACCGAGGAGCCTGGCTGGCCGAGAGGGCTGGAACCCGGACAGGGTAGATTCACTGTATGCTGCTGGGGTCACCATTCCTGATCCCGGTAAGGGAAACCCAGCAAGATGTTACCAACATTTTTTGTATCACAGAAATTCTGTCCATGGGTCTGTTGACTCATGATCACCCCAAACCAATCCAGGGATCTGGAAATTGAGATTTTGTTCATCTTTGCTAAGGTCTCACCATTTCCAGTGAGGACCCTAATTTCAAAAATTTTCTGTTTAGCAAATTTTTAAAAATTAAAAAAAAAAAAAAAAAACACTTGAAGCCCTCCCCTTTGTAGGCCTAGCATATTCCCAAATGGGAAAATAAAGTTGCTAAGGAGATGCTTGATGCAGAAGCCACCATTCACAGTTTACCTGGGGGAGAAAAGGCTCAGGCTGCCAGCTAATGCTGTTACTTGGCCACTCTGGTAATGATTTCTTAATGTGTTCCCTCAGGTGCCAGACACTCGTCTAGGCACATCAGCTTTCTAGTTTAATCCTCAGAACATCCTGCCACTCAGGGATTGCTCCCATGTCTGCAATGGAACTGGGGAAACTCACGGAAGCCTAGTGGCTTGTGTGGTTGAGCTCCTTATTGCTTGACCCTCTCACCTCCCGGATATAGGGTCCCGCTATGGGGGAGGGCTAAGGAATTTCGGCGGGATCTAAATGGAGTCACGACAGGGTGGTCAGTGGGGCTTTTGTGGCAGACCAGATTGGAGCACTGCCATGGAATCCCCTTCCTTCCCAGAACTCCTGGGTGGGGGCCGCCCGGTAGAAATTCCCCACCACCCCGCATGGCGGGCCAGGAGAGGTAGGGGGCATCATGGACTTGGGACCACCATGGAAGGAGAGGCAGAGGGAGAAGGATTAAATAGACCATGACCCAGGTGGGGGCCATTCTTTTATCTCATTTTATGAGAAAACATGGGCATTGTATAAATAAACAGTTCAGATATTTGGCCCCTTGTGAATAAATATGAAGAGAGTAAATGCCCACTCGTTAAGTTTGTACATTAAACCTCAAGCCTCTAACAAATTGAGCTACAATAATTAAGTCTAATGGAGAGAACAGTAGATGGAGGGGAAATGTGTTCCAAAACCTCATTGGTTTTCTTTCCTCAAAAGAACACCGAGCCAGAGTGGAGGCAGAAATGAAGAAAGACCACAAGTAATGCATTTTCTGTTTTTACCTCCATGCCTTATTGAAAACTCCGCTCGCTGTTCCTCCAGTGAGTTCCTTTCTGCAACAATCAGGCTACTGTCCCCGAAACTTGGCAAAAGCCCTTGACATAACCAACAGCAAGAGAAATGTTTGAACAGCTCCGTTAATATGGCAACAGAGCCTTATTGTTACCAAAAAGACACTGGCTGCAAAGCTGCTGCCACTTCCCCAGGCCCGCCTGCTGTACTCGGAGGACCTTCCGCCTGCACAGGCCAAGGCCCCAGATGGCCCAGGAATTAGCTCTCACCCAAGGACAGGGACCACAGAACACAGGGATTTAGAGTCTGGGATTTGCAGTAGGCTAGAGCTGGGTTTGAGTCCAGATTCTCTCACAGCATCTGTGTCCAGGGAGAGATTGCCTAATATATTTAAAGCCTCATGTACTTAGCACCTTACCTGGCAGGTAGTAAGCACTCAATAAACGGCAGTGCTTTTCCCCCCTTTGATATTATGTACATAGTCAAGTGTGTGGATCTTTTTTTTTTTTTTTACATGGGCAGGCACTGGGAATCGAACCCGGGTCCTTGGGCATGGCAGGCAAGCACTCTTACCTGCTGAGCCACCGTGGCCCACCCAAGTGTGTGGATCTTAAGTGAACAGTTTGATGAATTTTTTACATCTATAAACATCATCCTTCCTTGTGATATTTACCGCCTCAAAGATATCAATTTTCTGGACATATATCTCCATAGATGCATGCTGACTGTTCTTCAATGTTATGGATATCTAATAATATGGCATTTACTCTTTTGTGTCTGATTACTTCCTTGCAATAGTATGCTTTCTGTGTAACACCACTTTGTTCTCTGTTATTGAACAGTATTCTCTTGTATGAATCCACCATGATTTCTTTATTCTTTCTGCTGTTGATGGAAATTTGGGTTATTTCCAGTTGGGGGCTACTAGGAACCAAGCTGCTATGAACCTCATGGTAAATGTCTTTTTAAATTTTTTATAAGGGCAGACTATAAAGTCTGTTTCCCTCATTACTGGTGGACCAACTGTTCCAAAACCATTTTTCTCTTCTGCTTTTCTCATCTATCACTTCAGGGAGTATATTCAATAATGACTGCAACAATTTCTAATTTATTCCACTGTTGCTGTGCCTTTTCCGATATGCATTATTTAAGTTCAAAAGAAAAAAAGTGGCATAGGAAGCTGGAGAATCCTACATCAGTACTTGCAAGGAGTTCTTAGGAAAAAACCCACAGATATAAAACCATTTACTTTGACTTAAAACATGCATGACAATTGTCTGCCCTTTCTTTCAACAAGTATTTCTGTAGGTTAAACTGTAAGACAAGAAATGTGCTCTGTGGGAAAAAAGAGACTATTCTGATAAGAATCTTGCTGTCAAAGCTTATGATCAATTACAGAATAGAATGTGACAACTGAGGTTAGCATAAAATCCTGTGAAGTTCAGGAATCATCTTTCTCAAACTAATCGTCTTTCTAAAGCGTAAAACCATCTAACAGCTCCATATTTCTAGTAAATATAGTAAGGTGGAGTTTACATCTGTTAATCAAGAGCTTATGGAGACACTATACAAGGCAATGCATTGCACGTTTTAAAGAATACGAATTTGAAAATGTTCCCAAAAGACTGGGTTTATTTGATGGAGATTCTCTTTCAATTCATTTGCACAGAAATAAATCTTTTCTGTTTTATTCTGTCCTTAAAGTAAAATAAAACCCCCATTTACCTGAAGTGCTTTTGAGGTCACAGAGGAATGACATTTAGCTTTCTTTAAGTCACAAATAAATGGAATGCATTTAGGCTAAAGGATGCATGGGTTAAAGAACAAAAAAGGGAATTCTACTGGAAGCTAAGAAAAGTTTAGTTGAGCTTTCTCATCTTATCTCTGACATAAGGACGCCCTTGAAAGCAATAGATGGTGTTCCAGCACATGACAGAGAGGCATACACGGGTGGAAAAGATGCAAGTGAAGTAACAATAAAAGATATTCTTTGGTTATATAATATTTTCCTTCAAGGTGTATTTTTCCATATTTACACGCATGTGTAAGTTTCAGAGACTTTCTGCTCAAAACATAAGTGACTCTCAAGTACAGTGCGAAAGAAAAATCTCAGCTTAATATCCAGAATTTATAAAGAATTCTACAATTCAACAACAAAAAGACAAAGCATTTTATTGTTGCTGTGTTTTTTTGTTTGTTGTGCATTAGCAAATGCACAAAAGCTTTGAATAGACATTTCTCCAAAGAACACATAGAAATGAACCATAAGCCCATAAAAAGATACTAAACATTATTAGCCAATAGGGAAATGCAAATCAAATCATAAAGAGATAACACTTCACATCCCCTAGGATAGCTAATTACTTAAAAACCGGAAAACTAATGTTGGCTAGGATGTGGAGAAATAGCAGCGTTTGTGCATTGTTAGTACAACTGCAAAGTGGTGAAGCTGCCATGGAAAACAGTTTGGTGCTTTTTCAGAAAGTTAAATATAGAATTACCATGTGGCCCAGCACTCGTACTTCTGGGAATATACCCAAGAGAAGTGAAACCAGGGACTCAGACAGGTACTTGCACACCAGTGTTCATAGCAGCATTATTCACAATAGCTAAAAAGTGAAAGCATCCCAGTATTTGTCACCTGATCTATGGAAAAAGAAAATGTGGTATATCCACAATGGACTATTATTCAGCCATAAAAAAAGCAATGAAGTTCGGGTACATACAACAACAAGGGTGAATCCTGAACACATCATGTTAAGTGTTAATAAGCCTGACACAAAAGGACAAATAGTGTATGAACCCAGTGATAGGAAAAACTTAGAATAAGCAAATTCATAATCAGAAACTAGAACACAGGTTGCCAGGGGCTAGGGGAAGGAAGGGAGAAGAATGCAGAGTTATCACTTAATAGGCACAGCATTTCTATTTGGGGGATGGAGAAGTTCTGGTAATGGATGGTGCTGATGGAAGTACAATATTGTGAATCTAATTAAAACCACTGAATTGTACGCATGAAAGTGATCAAAATGGGAAAATTTGTGTTGTATATCTATTACCACCATAAAAATGAAAAGGAAATTTAAAGCTTAAAAATGGTTAAAAAGCAATCACCCCTCCTTCCCCTCACGTCCTTTAAAAAAAAATCAGTATTACAGTCCTTGTGAGACAGTAGGAATTGACTTTTGTTAAAACACGTTAAAAAATTTAGTCTTTAAAAAACAAAATTAAATTAAAAATGTTTTTATTTTTAAAAAAACAATAAAGCTGAGCCTTCTGCTGGGGTGTCCGTAAGTGGATGGTGTATCATCATGACCCCCTGGGTTCCCACGACTGTCCTATGAGGGGGACATCGTGGGTTAGCACAGTCAGCCTGAAGGCTCAGATGGGCTGCCCAAGGTGGCACGGGCAAGTGGGGACCCCTGCACTCCACTGCCCACCACAGCAACACCAGAAGACCCCGGAGGCCAAGGGCACGTGGGCACAGGGTCCACAGGGATGGCTGAAGGTACTTCCTTTATTCCTGACCCAACATCTGCTGCAATCATACCCCGAGAGGAGGCAACAAGCAAGAGTTTGTCCCCACTCCTGTTTCCACTGAAATCAAGGAGCAGGCTCCTGGCATCAGATGCCCTGAGATCAATAGTAAACTAAGAGTGTCCCTGTCGATGTGCCAACCAGCTGCCGCCAAACTTCCTACAAAATCCTTTCTTCCATGCCAGTTACACCATGGAATGGGCCCGGGAATAAAACCCTTGTCATCACACGCCCAGGAAAGGTCCAAACCTGCCTTATGGCGGCAGGTTCCAGCACAAGCTTCCACATTAGACAAACTCACACTTGGGGTGGTTGGGAGAGAGGAGCAGTTTAGACCCAATTCAGCCTCTTCTTGGCTGGTACATCAGGCAATGGATTAATGTGTCTTCTACTTCAGCCAGTAGAGAACTGACAATGTGCAGTGCTTCAGAGCACGCAAATGATTTTTATTCATCATCCCATTAGATCTTCAAAACAATTATGAGAGTTAACATCCCAATACTGTAATTAAAAGAACTAAAAGGTTACACAGCTGGCCTGGCATCGCCCAGGCAACAAGCTACCACCAAAGCTGGAACCCAAGCCCTGCTGACTTCTGCTTTTTATTATTACATCGACGTCCTATAATCAGAAGGGCTTGACTATAATTGCGCATGCCCACCACCTAGCTTTAATCACTGTTGACGTCCTGGCAGATTTGCTTCACCTATTTTTGTTTTGCTGAAGTCATTTCACAGACTTCCTACCATTTGTCCCCAAATGGTTACTGTGCATCCCTAAAAACCAAGGGTTCTCACGCTTCTGACTTCAAGCCCCATGCACTGTCCAATCCATCAGCCCGTGGAACCCGCTTTCTGGACCCGCTCCCACGGCATGGGTGGCAGCCCGGGATTGCAGGGTCTCTGAGCCCCTTTGCAATCTAACATTTCTGGACTCTGGTTTTTGGAGCCGAAGCACCATTCCCCACCACCGCTTTGGAACACCCTTCTCTCCTTGCCTTTTGAAGTCGTCCGCGCTCCCGTTCTGGACTCAAATAGCTCCTCAGCAGGGAGCTAAGAAGCAAAGGAGGTGAAAGCCGGGTGGTGGTGCCGAGAAGCTCCAGGCGGTTTCCCACCCCACACCAAGCGTGCCCTTCGGGAAGCAGAGAGGCAGGGGCGCAGAGCAATTTTGAAAAGAGCGGGCATGTAGAATTACAGGCATAGTACTGAAGTAGTTATCTCAAAAACAAGAGCTTTACGGGTCATTTTTTACACACATTTTATGATTTAGGAATGTTTTAAATTTGGACTTTTGGAGCTCTGTAATTTTTGCGGTATTTAGGGCCTCTAAAGGACCACCCTAGCTGTCGCCACTTCAGGGAACTGGGAATTAGCTAAGTTGTTCCCAAGAAGGCTCAGCCCTTCGAGAAGCTCTCAGAGAGGTTTACGAGGCTGAGACTTTCCGTTTGCTCTCACAGTTCTGCATCAGTAAACAAAGGGATGGACCGTGACGAGCCTCCCCCAGCCCACGGGCTGGGTGTGGAGTGCCCCATTGCATGGCCCGGGACGTCCAGCGGGAGTGGGCTCCCTGGAGGAAAGTCGGGATTCGGGAAACTTGAGTGCGAGCAGCAGGTATCGTGACAGTGGGCAAGAAAGTGGTGGCTTTTCCTGGGCAAGCTCTTGGCCTGGAATGCCACCAGGGAGGGGTGTCCCTAAACATCCTCACACACCCCCCTCCTTGACAGTAGCTTGAAAAGCACCTTGTGTGTCAAATCTGGGTGCACTCAGGATGCTGGCTGCCCCTCCTGGGGCTCTGGCCCGGACACTCTGTTTCTGTGGCCATGGCACGCTGCAGTCCTGGACCAGGGCCCTGGACAGGGGCTGTACGTCTTGGCCCGCTTCAGCCAGCGCACTTTATACCATCCAGAGAATCTATACCAGACGCTGCCTTGAAAACTCCAGTCTTGAGAAGCATTTTATTGATCTGGCAGATGATTAAAAGACAACAGAGATGAGCTCAAGTGAAGTTTTGGCTTTTCCAGCCTGAAAGCGAGTCTGCAATCTCCTTGGGGCCTCATTAGGGCTGTTTGCTGCTGCAGAAGACACAGATGGCTGTTCAGTGCAATCAGTGTCCTTGGCGCTGTCCCGTCCAGGTCTCTGGCTCGATTCTGCTCACAGCCAGGCGCCCTGGGGACCCACTTGGGATCCGGGCACGCCAACCCCTTCTTCCCAGATCATGCCCCCCCCGGAAGGAACCCAAGCAGTCCATCAGGGACTCTGTCCTCTCTGTGGAATGAGGGGGCCGATGACTGGAACAGCTGCAAGGTTATAAGGCTTCTCCAAGAGAAAAGGGGGAAATATTTGGCTCACATGCATCCCAAAGACAGCTGAGCATTTTCAGCAGCAGGGAAAAGGGGTAGAATCTGGGCTGCTGCATGTGAAATTCCCTGGAGTTCTCATCTGAAACAGACGTGGTAGCTGCCAAACACTCTGAATGGCCTGTGCACTGCCCCCCAGCACCTTACTTGGGCTTGTCATGGAGAAGAAATGTGACGGCTTTGGGGAGAATTGGAGGAGGCTCACTGCTCAGGCAGCAGATTATTTACAACCTGGTCCTGATGCCAGGATTTTTACAGCACTGGTTTGGTGGACAAAAGCACATATTAAAAGGCTAATGTAATGGCTCATGTTGGCAGTGAAATACAAGCAGATTGGATTTCAGCAGGACACCTATGGCAACCAGGCATGCTTCAATCTGATTAAAGACTGAGCAGCCCTCCACTGGAACAAACTGTGTACTGACCAGACCAGCAGTAGGAGTGCTTTCACAGCCGATGAACGCTGACCATTCACTTCTTCAAAGCAAACATCCCCTTCCTCCCCTTATCCGCTTACCGACACCAGTGGCGGGATTAGACGTGCATGCTCTTTTTTTAACAAGTCTCAGCACACCAGCCCGAGCTACCAAGGAAAGCTGATTCTGCTTTGGAAACCTTGAGCAACAAAACCAGTGAAGACCTCAATTCCCTTCCCTCCTTCAAAATCCTCTGCAAAACATGCCTACTGAGAAAAAAAAATGCTTTGTTCCAAAGAAGCTGTGATATGCACAGTAAGATTGTGTTGCAGAGAAGGGAACTTACTCTGACAATTTTATGGAGACTAGAGTTCAGGTAAAATGAGCCTCCTTTTAGCCTCCCCCCATTCCACACCCCTTGCAGTCCCACTGTTTTTTGTCAAAGATAGTTGTGGTTACAGCTCGTTGATCATCCATCTCCCAGACAGATTCGGTGAGAATGCTGAAAACATCGGGGGCTGCAGGGAGCAGGCGGCAGGGGCGGGGTGGGCCGGGGTCCTCTCCAGCTGGGTCTGCAAGGTGGCTAACGGAGAGCCTGCCATTTCTCGGCTCTTTTCCATTAACTGAAAGCTCATGTCCTATACCAGACCTGAAATCAGTAGGGCAAGCTCTCAGACAGTGGGGTCTTTAATAACTGAACTTAGCAGCATACCCAGTCTATCTAAAGTGCTGGCGCAATGGAAAACAACCACGTGCAACCAGCATGCTTGAGTTAGGCATTCAGCTATTGTGTTGACTTATACCCTGAATGTGCAGATTCCGTTTCAGGAGGTCAGCTAAAACCATCTGTGATTTAAATCGGGGCATACGAAACACACATGCGTGCACACACACCCAGAGGCAAGGCATGCAGTGATTTACATACAACATCAGCCATAATTTCTGAGCCCAACATAGGACCATCTGGTGTGGTACTTAAAAGTGATATTATTATGTGTCAAGGAAAAAATAAGTGGATAATAAATTGAAATTTAAAGTTCCCCAAATCAGAAATTCCAACTAACAAATATTCACTTCCTTCTTAACACAATAGAGCAATCTCAAACCACATTACATGAAGACCCAAGAACAGTTTTTAAAAAGATGTGTTCACTAGTATCTTAAATAGTAGAGAGAGAAAATCCACTTCTTTTCCAGAGCTGATAACTTGGAGACCATAAAGGTGAGATGCCATCCCATGTCAGTTAGGGTTATGGTTGTATGCGTTTCATTACCCACCACCAGCACCTCCAACCCAGTCAAAGACCCTCATTTTTTTCCCTTGGACACTGGCCCTAATAGATAGATCCAGGCCTGCAGTGACCCCACTTCCTTGACCGGGTCTCTCCATCAGGGAGGAGGAGAAGGAGAGGAGAGGTTCAGATGATGGGGGTGGGGTCGGGCTGCAGAGCTGTGCATGAGGCGTTTGATTTCCTCATTTGGAGTCAGGACCTGATAGCTGGAGTTAGCTGGAATCTTGTGCATTTTCTGAATCAGATGAGGAGGGGCTTGGGTGAGTTGCGGGGCTTTTTCACTTTTTAATTATTAGGAGACGATTTCTGGGGTAAATGGCGCTCAACCCCTTCTTGCTTCCCCGCTGCGTCAGGCAGCGTGTTCGCCTGGTTGGGCCCCGCATGCCCGGGGTGGCTGACATGCGTTAGGAGTGCTTCCACTTGGTCTCGTTAAAGACCATTCAAAATGTGTTTTAAAGAAAGTCGCAGTAATCTCAGGGATCAAAGAACCCAGAAGTTTGTCTGTAAGCAGGAGCATTTACAGACAATCTTAGCAAAATATTAAGACTGCTAAAGCTGCTGACGGAGAGGGGGAACCACTCACAGCTGAACAAGCATGCCACAATAGGCAACCGGGAGGTGTTAATTCAAGCAAAATTATTCTAAGACCGTTACCTGCAATCCTGTGAGCGTACTTGCAAATTCCAAAGAAGATCAAGTAGGAGGGGAATTTAAATCGAAGTTTTCAAACCAAGGGGCCCATCAAATCAGTGGGATTGTAGCCAAGACTTTCCAATAAGTAACTTTCATTAGTGTTAATGTGAGCAGTTCTGCCCAAAGTCAACTCCTGGGTAAACTGAGTACATGTTCTCAAAGATATGAGAAAAAAAATAAGCCCTCTGTCTTTACGAGAGAGAGACAGAGACAGAGAGAGAGAGAGAGAGAGACAGAGAGACAGAGACAGAGAGAGAGAGAGAGAGAGAGAGAGAGAGAAAGAGGGGTGGAAAAGAGAGCGAGAGAAAGAGGGATGGAAAGGAAGGAAGGAAGGAAAAAAGGAAGGAAGGAAGGAAAGTTCAACATTTAGGTCTACACATGCCAGAGAACTTCCTTCATAAATACAAAGTTTTATTTAAAAGTAAAGGTAAACTCTGGGTATTTATAATAGTCCCTTTCTGAGAGATAAAGGCTAAGGCATTTATAGAAAATAAGACTAATAGAGAAGCCAAGACTTTTCTTGTCAAAACAAGGAAATGATTTTGTAGCAACCAAATTCATCTCTTTGACCTTGCCATTGAGGTAAATGACAAAATAAAAGAGAGAGGGAAAGATTGAAGGAGATAGTTAAAATGTGAGAATGAGAAAGATCTTTAAATACTTCAGTAGAACACACTGTATCCTGATGCTTTTAGTAAAATGCTCCACTCTTCATTGTTTCTAACTGTAACACAACTACAGAACAACGTAATTTGCATCTGCATGTTATTTGTATTTATGATCTAATGGTGGTGGCTCCTTTATTATGGGCAACTTCCAACTTCCTAAGCCCACTTCTGGACTTATTGACCATGTATAACATGACATGTCAATGCATGACATGACATACACTTGACATACACTTGAGGCATACAATGCAGACATGACATACACTTGAGGCTAAAGGGTAGTGGAGAGTAGATTTTGCCATCCCTTCTCAGCTGTGCTGGCAGAAGGGGCCCAGGCACTGCTAGCACTAAAATAGATTATAAATTTACAGTAATTAAAATAACATGGTATTAGGACTGCAGTGGAAAAGGAAATCAATGGACCTGTGTCTCAAAACAGACCCACAAAAGCAGCATTACATAATAAAGGTAGCATGTTCATTTCATGGGGAGCAGATGGGTTATTACTAAATTGTGCAAGTGTAATTGGGTAACTCTTCAGAGTTTGAGGCTTGCCTCATGCCTTAAACTAAAACAAATTCCAGATAGATGAAAAAGATAAGTATATAATATGAAATCATAAATGAAGAAAATGTAACTGATGATATACATGAGACAGGAAGACTTTTCTAAATCATGGCACGAGAGGTATAAATTAGAAGGAAGAAAAGGCCAATGATATGAGAGAAAAGCTTTTGTACCTACATATATTTTGTGTGTGCACACTCACAGACACACAAAAAAGTGTGTAAAGGAGATTCATGAAAGAATATACATGGTCAATAAACCCATGAAAAAGTCCAAGCTTACTAATTGTCAAAAAAAAAAAAAGAAAAAAGCAATGAGCTATCATTTGGGTCTTGTAAGTTGGCAAATATTTAAAATAATGTTAATGCCCAATTTGGGCAATGTAGGATAGCTGACATAAATATAAAATGTTTTCAATTTTTTGTTTTGCTGTCATTGTTCTACTGTATAGAAATCCAGGTTGACATTGGCTTAGAAGCCTGGGAGCTGCTCATAAGAAGCAAGGATGATCATTTACAGAATCTTTTCCTTGTTTTAGCATCCTTGCTTCTTATACCGTTCTATGAACTGAAGATTGATTTCCTCTAGCGGAAGTATCATAGTGCTGATATTAGAGATGAGAGACAAGAAATACAGACGTGTACATGGAAAGGGGAGTCCCAGCACATGGAGGCCGCCTCCCTGGTGACGGGTGGGACATTGGCATGCTGTGGGGGGAATGGCAGGTAGTGCTGGCAGGATGCCCAGAGGCTGTTTGTGAGCCTCCCTCCTCTTGTTCATTTTCCCCATAAGAGCTGGGAAAACTCTATCCTGACACCCTTGCCCATCCTCACAGACGGAGGGCCCATGTGATGTTACTTTCCAGAAACAGCTGCAAGAAGAGATTTGCTGGAGCTCTTGGGACCAGCTTTGCTTTTCTGACACAAAGAAATATGTCACTGGTGGCCTCTCCTCCTTGCTTCTTCCTATCTTGATTGAAGATGTGAAGCTTGGAGCTGGGACAGCCATTTTGTGACCATGAGTGAAGGACGAGAGAATCACAGAAACTTTAGCCCTGACATACGTTGTCTTTTCTTTGTTTTAGGAGAAAAGCTCCTATTTGTCTAAACCAATGTCAATCTGGGTCTTTACTCTTTCATAGCAAATGCATTCCTGATTGATCCAAAGTGAACAACGGTTAGAAAGTGCTGTGCAAACACAATATACACCCAATCGCTTAATCCATACAATAAAAGAGGGAAAAAGAGTTTGTTTATAGATGATGTTGGGCAGAATAAAATTTTATTTATTTTGTCAAATGAATAATCATAAGTCTATAAAATGAAATCATATGTAGTCATTATTGAACACCTTGTAGAAGATATTTATAGGTATAAGAAAATCATGGTTATATAATTAAGACAAAAAAAAAAAGCAGCCTACAAGTAAGAGCACACAACACCCAATACTTTTGTTAATAAGTAGAGATCACGTCAGTCCTGTTCATCGTTGCAGGCCCAGTTCTTGGTCCCAGTTCTACGGCAGAACCTGCCGTATAATAGTGTTTTATTTTTAATGTCTGTTAAATGAATTACTATGTGAAAGAAAATGGAATGAGCTGCTATTAGTGTTTTTTTTTTCCTTTTGCTTTTTTGCATTGAACATTTGCTTATCGCCTTTCTTCTTTATATTTTCCATTAAACATATGTTTCAATTTGAAAGAGCTGCTGGAACATGATATACCTGAAATGAAACGGCTTTTAAAAAAGAGGAATTTATGAAGTTTACAGTTCTAAGGCTGTGAAAATGTCCACATTAAGGCATCCAGGAAAGTTACCTTGGTTCAAGAAGGCAGATGATGTTCAGGGTTTCTCTCTCAGCTGGGAGGACACATGGTGATGTCTGTTGGTTCTCTCCAGGCTTCTTCAATGACTTCCCCAGGGCTCTGTCTGTTCTGTTGGCTCTGTCAGTTCTTGGGGCTCTAAAGCTTTTTCCAAAATGGTTCCCTCTTAAAAGGCTCCAGTAAGCAACCCCACCTTGAATGGGTGGAGACATATCTCCATGGAAACCATCTAATCCAAAGTTAGCACCCATATTTGAGTGGGTCACATTTCCATGGAAACAATCAAAAAAGATTCCACCCAGCAACCCAGCAATACTGAATAGGGAGTAAAGGACTTGGCTTTTTGGGGATATATAATAGGTTTGAACTGGCACAACCAATAGCCTTTCTAATTAGGAATAAGTGAAAAGGCCCCTCCTGTGATTAGCCTCTGTCTTCTCCAAAGCCCCTCTTGATCTCTGCATCCATAACGAGCCCACTCTCTGCCCCTCCTGTGTGTCCAGCTCAACTGTGAGGAGCTGGGCAAAGTCCACAGCCTCTGCCTGTTGCCACCGGGCCATGCCCGGCCTGGGCTCAGCCTGCTGCTGGCGTCCTGTTGGTGTGCGCCCAGCTCTAACCCATCTATTCACCATCATCCGCTCCCTTCACCCCTCCACCTGTGATCCAGATGCACCTGGGTACTGCAGCCCACCATCCATGACTGCAAACTATTATGAGCAGGTGCATTTCTCTTTCCCTTCCAAGGTAGTATTTTCTGCAGAAAATGCCCTGGTCTATCCCAAATTAACTTAAAATGGCAGAAATTTGATGGTGAAGCTGCCCCATGGAGGCTCTAGACAGGTATCAGGTTCTAATCCACTGGCTTGGTGTCCTGTGGGAAGGGTGGGACAGGTCAGCTCCTGAAGGGCCAAGGCCATTTTGATGGAAATGGGGCAGGAGGATGGACAGTGAGGACAAAGTTGCCCCCTGGCTCTGCTTCTGCCCTCACTCCTTTACAGGTAGCTCTTCGGGATGTGCGGTGGGGAGAAATCCTACTTCCCTGACCTGGGGAGGACTGGGACCCTTTCTCCAGAGAACATGCTCACAAGTTCCACAGGTAAAACCTGTCACAACAAGCCTGACCTTCTTCGCCTGCTGACCAGCTTGCCTTCTTCTCCCCTTCAGTGCTCCTACCCTGGGCTCCTTCCCACTCTCCATTCCCAGTTCTTACCCTAAACACAGATTCTTCTGTTGAGATGCTTGTCTTACCCTACTTTTGTCATTAACTTCAAGCCTCATTTTTGAAACACATCCCACTCAACCCCCTTCCCCTCCTCTCAGGCCCTGTGCTTATTTATGTACAGTAAGAATTCCCACTGCCACAGGGTCAGTTTTTAACATCTTGCACCTCAGAGCATGTGCAGCTTCAGAAATGAAGAAAGGAGCAAGGAGAACGGAAGAAAAATAGGTCATTGGGGGCAGAGGCATGGTGGCCCCAGAGAAGCAGAGCATCTTGACCTTTACATAGTAATAAAACAAAAGTAATAGAGCCCAACATTTAATAATAAGTCAGGATAAAACCCAACATTTAATGAAAGATTCAACTAAATGCATTGAGTGCATTATTTCATACACTGGTCCAAAAAAAAACCTCACAAAATTATTGTTCCCATTTCACAAATGCCAAACTGGAGGCCTAAAGAGGTTAAATAAGATGGTCAGAGTTTATCTAACTATACCCACACATGCCATTTACCTAAAACGGCTGAATTTATCTCCATTAAAGCTTCATTTCAGTTACACACCGCTTAAAGGAAGGGAAAGGCAACCAGCTCTGGGAGGATTTGTCAGGTTTTTGGTCCATACAACCCCAAGTCCTTTCTTTCGTGTTCTGTTCCCTCTAATGACAGGCGGGGTCCCCGATGGCCCACGTGTGACATTGGATGGGGCTGTAAGAGGAGGGAGATGGTTCTGGGGTCTCTGGCCATTTATAGCACCCGGAGGATGTGAGTCCTGGGGATGCAGGTGGTGAGATGAGGAAAAATGGCACAAAAAGTTAAAAAATGACACATTCAGAAGCTTTGTGAAGACAGCCCCCTCCGCTCTGTGTCTTCTGCCTGCCTTCGTGGTTCTCAAACCTCACGACCATATTTGGGTCAAGGATGCTCTATTTCTCCTATGGTCAGAGCTGAAGAGGATTTTCGGAGCAGATTTGGGAGCTTAGTCACCATTTATAATACCTTTCTAAAATTTTTTTTCTAAAGAAATGTGCTTCCGTTTCCAAACCTCTGTCCAAGATGCTTGTGCCAAGCGCCTGTGGAAGGCACAATAGGAAGGCATTTGTTCTTGGGGCTCCTGAGACCAACGTTGCAGCTTGGGCTGGTCTCTTCCCAGGGAAGTAGAGGCTCAGAAGATGCGAAGCTTTCCCGCCCAGCGCACAGCTGTGAGGTAGTAGGTGCCCCCTCAGCATTTCCTATTGGACACAGATCAGCTGCTGTAAGAATAAGTGCCTGCCCAGAGGAGAAGAGAGAGAAAGGGGAGAGAGAGGAGAGCTTTTTATTTCCCTGATGCCACTTTCTCAAATGCTGGCCACAGGGCTTCAGCGTGTGAAACACCCAGGAAGCCTGGTGACAATGCCCAGGTCTCATGACCCCCCCCATTCCCCTGCCTTTCTCCCACTCCCCATTTGGTCATTTGCCCACATGCACCTACAAAGACATCCAGAGAGGGAGCAGCTGCCACCACCAGCCAGCCAGTCTTGGCTGCGCACCTCGCTGGACCAGGGAGAGGTTCCAGGCAGCTGGACCCAAAACTAGGCACAAGAAAAGGCTGAGGAAGCAGAGGTGCGCACCGGGCCTTCCCTACCCTGTGAGAGCCAAGACACCTTATGTTGAGGGTACAGAGATGTGGAAGGCACGGTCCTTGCCCTCCAGAAGCTGCCCGGTGGCGGGCGTGTGCCAGGTCCCAGCCTCCGGCACTGCCCTCCCGTGACCCCCTGCCCAGGGTCACGGTCCCAGGCAGCTGAGACCAGCTTCCTGGCAGCCTCCTAACAGCAGCCTTCCATTGCATAATCCGAGGGAATGAAGTGGGGAATGCCAGAGAGGAGTATTAAGCACTATTCATCTCCTCTTACATATTAAAAAAA
Source organism: Tamandua tetradactyla (assembly GCF_023851605.1). Lineage (NCBI taxonomy): Eukaryota > Metazoa > Chordata > Mammalia > Pilosa > Myrmecophagidae > Tamandua > Tamandua tetradactyla. The sequence goes on along the minus strand of NC_135327.1, from coordinate 221,557,838 downwards.
AAGCTAAACCTAGCTGGAAACCTGTATTAAAAACATACACCTTTTTCTGCACCTGTCCTTGCACACAGTGCCCCTGCCCAGTCACCCTCTTTGCTGGCGTGTTTCCATGCACCCGTTCATCTCAGCAGCTATGAGAAACGGCCCTTCTGTGGTTTTAGTTTTCTTGCTGAGTCTCATCAAGCTGAGTCAAAGACAGAAAATGTGCGTTTCTGGCTGATCTGGAAAGTAAAGGACAGTTTGGAGCAGGGTTTTCCAAAGTGAGAAGTTGATGGGAGTTTAGGAAGCCCTGAGAGCTTTCAGGGTTAACCCAGGGCAGCTTTATAAGCACGGGGTGTGAAAATCGCAGCTGCGTCTGCTTGTGCATCTGTGTGTGCAGCAGCGACAAGGGCAACACGCAAACAGATCTCCACAGTTTGCATGAGAGTGTGAAGGATTAAACTCCATCTACACAGCCATATTAGATTAAAAGGTATGCATCCAGTAGCAAAAGATGTGTGTGTCTGCCTGTACCTCTGACACTGACAAAGACAGAGAGAAATCTATGGTTTGCCAGGAGCATTTCCCAGCCCTCTCCTGGCACCCAGAGCTGTAGCTGCCAAAACACAAGCTGATCAGGATCATGATTTCGTGGCGTGACCTCAGAGAGGAAGGGAGCTGCTGTGCCCATTTCATATGCGGAAACATTAGGAAATTTAACAGCCTATATTTTGTACCCTAAGTTAGTAACAGCCTATGTTTGTGAAAAGCATCTGTTAATTTTTTCTACCCTAAAACAGCAGTACTCAGAGGTGTTGCACTGAGTGTTCTTTCTGTGTCATTGAAACTATAAATATGAAATTTACATTCACGTGAAAATACTCCAGTTGTGGTGGGAGAACACAGAGGAGCCCTGGCAGTAAACAAATGGAGCTGGAGTGACTGGATCTCCATGTGCAAGAGAATGAAGTTTGCCCCTTCCCTCCCATAATATACAAAACTTAACTCAAAATGGAGCAAAGACCTGAATGTAGGAGCTGAACTATTAGAGAACAGGAGGCCCAATGTCCACAAACTCAAGAAAATAAGGAAAGTGTTTTGAGTGCACGAATAGTCTTATTAGAACAAACCCCTTCCTTCACTTTGACTCTCAACAATCCGGACTCTTGGTCATTTTGTTTGCCAAATGAAATGTTTTTTTTTTCCTGCTCCTTTATTGACCCAGCAAGCTACATGGTGTAGCCTTTATTGAAAAAACATGTTCAAAGTGTCTCCAAAGCAGCAGTGAGGCTGAGACTGTTTGCTCCACTCCCTTTAAAACAAGCAGCAGTCGGGAGCGCGTGCTCATTAATTGGTGAAATGACGGGGACTTGAGGCTACCTCGCTGTTGTATATTGCATGGCCAAGAAAATCATCTATTTTCAGAGCAAAAAACAATACTCATAAATTGTTGCAATGAGCCAACATCCTGGGATTTAACCTGACATCCTCATTCATGTGTGTATGTGTGTATGTGCGTGTTGTTTTTGTTCACTAGTCCTACAGTCCATCTTCATTTTTGTACTTGTTTTTATTTCCAAAATGCAAATTCTGACTTTCTGCCCGGGAATACTACAAAGTCCTTCCTCACAAACACTGAGGCAACAGGAAACAGAGATTTCCACCACAGCTGCTTCCAACTCCTATTAAGATGCAATGATTTTCATAACAGCTTCCAGAAAACAAAATACTTGTTTTTTGAAAAGTTATATAGGAGACTTTGAGATCTACCTGAAGGAATGGGAGGAAAACAAAGATATATATACATGCCTTTAAAGACTCTTGAATTTCAAAAGAACTTTCTAGAAGGGATCCATAAGATATACATGGATAGATATATATATATCTTTAACCTTTTTTTCCCAAAACAGGTTAGAAATAATTTTTAACAGGACTTTCTGCAATGGAGTCTCTATAGGAAGCCAGTACAAGAGTTACACATGGAGAGGATATATATCAATCAGGGAGTAGATGGAAACTTCCATTCCAACATTGGCTATCTTTCTTTCTTTCCACTCCCCAGACATCTCTAGCTAGCGCACTTGCCATCTTAGACATGGTTAGACATAAAAATTCTACTTGAATTCTGGAAGCCTCAGATGTTCCTCTGTGACCCTGAGGTTGGTACCATTTGTCCATCAGTCTAGAGCTGGTCTTTTGCATCCCAGAGATCTTCATGGTTAATGCCGGACTTGCTATAAACCCTCGTGTGTCATGCTGTGTATACCTAGCTCGCTTCTCAAGTAAGCTGAAAAAATAGTGTGGTTGTTTTCCAATCAAGACTCAGAAAGTTTGGGTCAAAGAGTTGGGTCTTTCAGTATCACCAATGTCCCTACCACTGTCTCCTTTCCTTTCTGTATATGAAATAATTTGAGTTTTTCTGTAACCAAAACATTTCCCACACTGCTCCTAGCTTGGAGCCTGCAATCTGCTGTATAGTTTTTCCTATAAGGTTAAATCAGGGAATACTCATTTTAAAATGCAGTTACTTCCTTTGAGAGGGACCAAGTCCACTGAACCATTATCAAACCTGAGCACTAAGAGCACAGAACAGGCCTGGGGAACAGGACAGAGGACAGGGAACTGTTAATATTGTGAAGGCAAAGACAAAGATTCAAAGACTGTGGACCTGCTGAGGCTGGTTGGCCTGGACAGCAGCTGGGGCAAAGGCAGCCTCAGTAGTGAGGGCAGGTTTAGGATTCTGGCTACTTCCAGGTGCGTGGGATGAAGTAAGGGTTGCCCCCTTGAGGAAGAAGTGGGTGATGAGACAGCAAGACATCTGTCTTCTAGATGATTCTACCAAGGGCTGGGTCTGTGCTGTCCAGGTAAGGATGCTGCCATCGAGGTTCACATAGATCATGACTCTTGGTCTCCAGGCATGGGGACATCTGGCCCAGGATGGCCATGATCCCACCACCTGTGACATTTCAGCATGTACCACAGTAACGGTGGTTCATCTTTGGGGCCTCCATTCTACTTAGCATGAAAGAAAACGAAGTGAATTTATGGACGCATGATCTGTCAGCTCTTTTTTCAAGCTGTTTTTCAAAATAATGAGTTCCTCCAGAAATGTGTGCTGCTATATTACATCTGGAAGAAGACATCTGAGATAAAAAGACTTTATGCTACTAGCAAAACAATATCACTCCTGGCAAGGAGTCAAAATCTGCCCATTTAAAAGAAAACATTGATAAGAAGAACATCTAATATCAAACAACAAGTGGTAGCTTTGGAAAATAAGGTGATGACACAGAACTCCGTCTTTTATGTGTTTTCTGAAGGGGTATTGTAATATTAGGATTCTAATATTAATAAGTCTGGGTTTCTCTTCAAAATGCTAGAATTCATGATGAAGACATTTTGAGTTTAGCATCTTTTTCTGTTGGTGAAGTAGTTCCTTGAGAAATGAGATGGCAATACATTTTCAATTTCATACTATCAACTCCTGGCTTTCTTTGCTTGGTATTTAATTGGCAATGAAACGTTTTCCACAGATTGAAATAGGTGCCATAGAATCTCATTTATAACCCATTGGGACCAGAGAGAATATGGCAGCTGAAATGATCTCCGCTTCCTTAGAAATGCAGAAATGAACCAGGATTGACCAAGTAAAAAGTGTTTTGACAGCCATCTAATGTGGGGATTCAACATGTGGTGTATGACCAGTTTCAGACGTGAACTCCCTGCAAGAATTTGCATGTTTGTCTGTGAAAGTACATTTTTTTAGGTCTATGGTTTTCCTTAGCTTTTCAGAAGACACCACTCCAAAAAGGTTAAGAAGAACTGAGGTAGAATAAAATAAAGGGAGAGTCAGTTAGCAAACAGAAGTGTATTTTGGAAAGAACAAATATTGTGGAACTGAATAATTGCCATAAAAGAAGGGTTTGTTCACTCCAGTGCTTTCCTGCGGACCTGGCAGAGGGACAGGGGCAGAGCTTCACTCCCCTGTAGGATGATGAGCAGTCTTGATGCTTTATATCGTAACACCCCCAAGGGCAAGTTCTTCTTTTAGGACTTTACAAATGGGCCAGGATAAAAGGCCTAGACTTCCTAGGAACCATCTGAAAGTTTTAGGTTTCTGAAAAGTAAACTTAGTGTGTGCAACTTTTGTAGGATCTCAGATAGAGCCCTGGGTGTTCTTTAGGGTTAACAGGAATGATGTTAGTTGGGACTTGGCAAACCTTGACAATTAGTAATAGCTACCTGAAGCTTGCATAAGAGTAGCCTCCAGAATAGCCTTTTGACGCTACTTGAACTCTCTTAGCCACCGATATCTTATTTTAGTTTCATTTCCCCCTTTTGGTCAGAAAGGCGTTGTTGATCCCTACAATGCCAGGGCCAGGCTCATCCCTGGGAGTCATGTCCCACATTGCCAGGGAGACTCACCTCTGGATATCATGCCCCACATAGAGGGGAGGATGATGATTTTCCTTGCAAAGTTGGGCTTAGAGAGAGAGAGAGGCACTACACTCTTAGTTTTGGAGACCCCACCCTAAGTCACATAAAACATATTAAAATGAACCTATATCTCACATTACTCTAATTCACATACTTATGAATAGAGTTGAATTACAGTTGAAATGTTATGTTTTATAGATAATAAATTAAATGTTAATGTTGATCTTAAAAAAAAACCAAAAAACAAAAAACAAAACAAACAAACAAACAAACAAACAAACAAAAGGCCTAGACTTATGCCAAAGACTGAGATGCAAGAATTCAGGACAAGAAGAATGATACATGAGGAGCCATCATTCCCCCAGCATCAGGAGCAATGCCGTTCGGGAGGACACAGAACAATACTGCTTCACACCCGGAGTCTGACATGATGGCTGCAGGAGAGCCTGGACCACAAACAAAATGAACCCTTCGTGATTGTGTTGAGTTCCATGTCTGGGGGAGGATTTTGTCTGGCCTACGGATGCTGGAGTTGGCATCTTTTTTACCTTAATTTGCTCAAAACACAAAAGAGAAGGAAGATCACGAGCCTCACCACGTGCCGTCTCAGTCTGCCAGAGCTGCCGTGACAAATAGCACACAACAGGCCAGCTTACGCTACGGAAAGCTATCGGCTCATGGTTTTGAGTCTAGTAGTCTAAAATCAAGTTATGAGAAGGGCTTGCTTTTTTGCAGAAGCCTGTAGCATTCTGTGGCAGGAAATCCTTGGAGTTCTTTGGTGGTGCCCTCTCCTTTATCACTCCATTAACTTCTGGTTTCTCTTTATAAGGTCTCCAACAATCTGGAATGAAGCTCACCCTCATCCAACTGGGCCATACCTTAACTAAATATAACATCTTCGGGAGGTTTTACTGACAATAGGTTCACACCCACAGGAATGTGAATTAAGACCCAGAACATGTCTAAATTGGTGATCATGACTTGTTATCTGCATGCACAGCAAGCCCGGTTAGAAGAGAAAGACACGGATTCTTCTTACTAGGTAGATGAGCTCCTTCACATTGAATGCCCACTGTCCTCCTCAAAGCAGCCAGTTCAGTAGTCTTTCTGGCTCTGACAATAATGGCTGGACTCTACTCAGCGCTTACTAAGTGCCACAAGGTGTCTGCACGCCACATGACTCACTTGATTCTCACGCCAAGCCGTAATGATTTTCCCCATCTTGCAGATGAGGGAAATGAGGCCCAGAGAACCCAAGATTATGAGGTAGTGAGGGACAGAGCTGGGATTCACATCCAGGTAGTCTTGGCTCCAGAGTTCTCAACTGCCTCTCACTCTGACTCACGTATTTACTCCTATCCCACAACACATCCACAGCTCAAAACACCTTTGTAACTTCTTTTACAGAAATCCATTCAGAGCCTGCATTTATGATTTTAAAATACACTTTCTTGGAGGGTACACTGTTTTTTTATTTTAAGCCAAGTGTAGTTCAATATCATACCTGCCAACTAAAGTAGTTGATATATTCAGACAAAGCTAGCTTAGTGATGTAGGACTAATGTAACAAGGCAGATCCTCAAGGTATTCTATCTTTGTAGATTGCCTCTAAAAATGATGACAAAAGAAGGTTTGGTCAGTGATTTCAAGAAGCATATAGTCAATATGGAAATATTCCATGTTAAGCAAATGTGGCAGAAAAATAACACAATAGTGATTCTTGGAATCCCCAACAATGATAGTGCTGCAATCTCATGCGTTTATCCTGCAACTGCATTCCAAACATATGGCAACAACAGGTTAAAATAAATTAATTAAAAAAATCATAACCCTGCTAAAAACACAAGATGAATGGCTTCATAAACCATGAACAGAACAGAACAGCAGGTAGTGAGAACAGAAGCCTTCCTCCCAAACTTCAAGATTGAGGCATGCAACCGGCATCTAAAGTGGGGTTCCCCATTTGAACGGGGCCTCCTGGATGGCTGTTAAACTACAAGGAGCTGCTGTCTCATGTGGTGAGAGGAAGCAGAGGTTGCTGTACAATCAGGAGTTGAGCACACCCTTGCTGGTTTAGAAATGGAAGCTGGGACATCGCCACAGGACATGCCAATAGAAGATCTGGTTCTGAACTGGGGACCCCAATGATATGGAAGCAACTGTGAAATATCCAGATAGAAGATATCTACCTAGAAAGGAACCAGGCATGTAAGTGCACATACACACCAATACAAAAAAACCCTTCTCAAGGTGAGCTTGAAAACTCAAGCAAGAACAAAACATCATGAAGTAAAAAGAACTGGGAATGTATGAATCCAGAACAGAGGAGATTACAAAAGATTAGTAGTACAACCCAAAGGAAATTAACTGAAATTTAAAACTAAATAAAAGGGATAAAAATACTAGCATTGTCATAGTCACAGAATTAGTATTGTACTGAGTTACTGATAGAGAGGAGGCACAGACAGATAAATATACACCATGTTCTAGTTTGCTAGCTGCCGGAATGCAACACACCAGAGACGGATTGGCTTTTAATAAAAGGGGATTTATTTTGTTGGTTCTTCAGAGGAAAGGCAGCTAACTTTCCACTGAGGCTCTTTTCTTACGTGGAAGGCACAGGATGGTCTCTGCTGGTCTTCTCTCCAGGCCCCTGGGTTCCAACAACTTTCCCCGGGGTGACTTCTCCAAAGGCCTGGGTTGAGCTGCAAGTGCTGAGATGAGGAATGCTGAGCTGCTAGGCTGTGCTACATTGCGTTCTCTCATTTAAGCACCAGCCAATTAAGTTAAACGTCACTCATTGCAGCAGACACGCCTCCTAGCCAACTGCAGATGTAATTAGCAACAGATGAGGTTCACATACCGTTGGCTTATGTCCACAGCAACAAGATTAGGTATGCTCACCTGGCCAAGTTGACAACTGAATCTAACTAACACACACCATGAAAGACAAGCCAGGCAGCGTGGAGGGCAGTTTGAGAGGTTCACAATGGGTCTAGTCGACATTCCAGAAGTAGAAAATATACAGAATGGAGGAGTAGCAATGTGTGAAGAACTAATGGCTGAAAATTTTCATGAATTGAAGGGAAAAAAATGAGTCACCATATATGATGTGCATGCCAACTGTAGAGAAGGGTAAATATAAACTGAACCACACCCAGACACTTCATCATGAAACTGTAGACCATCAAGGAAGAAGAGAAACATTTTTGAAAGTTATGAGGGAGAGATAGCAGATTTTCCTACAAATGAGAGGTGGTAGGGATTATATATTAATTTTTCTGTGCTACGTAAAATATTACCACAAATTCAGCAGCTTAACTGAGTACACATTTCTTATCTCAGTTTCTGTGGGTCAGAAATTGGGATACAGCTTCATTGGGCTCTTTGTAAGGTTATAGATCAAGGTGTTGGCCAGAGATGAGTTCTCATCTGGAAGATCAACTGGAGAAGGGTCCCCTTCCAAGCTCAACCAGGTTTTGGCAGATTTCATTTCTTTGGGGTTGTGAGATGCATGGCTACCTGCTCCTTCAAAGTCAGCAAAGAGATCAGGTCTGAGGCTAGAGCTAGTTGGCAAACAAGGTGAAGTCCTATAGAAGGTCACATAATCACAGGAGTGGCTTCCCATCTCCCTGGCCATGTTCTACTAGTCAGGTCCTGATCACACTCAGAAGGAGGGGATTGTATAAGAATGCGGACTCCAATAGAGGGCATCCTGGGGATCATCCTAAAGTCTGTCTGTCACAGATAGAACCAGACACCCCAACATCTCAGATGCTAGGAGACAATAGAGTAAGAGCCTTAGAATCATGGAGAAAATTACTGTCACCCTGAAACACAGTGAAATATCATCCATCATGAACACCAAACAAAGTCATTTCCAAACACATAAGAACTTAGAGTGTTGACTGCCCACCGATCCTTCCTGAAAGGACTTTTAAAGAATATATTCTTTAGCAAGACAGATGCTGTTAAAATATATTGGCATAGCTAACTAATGATAGTAAAACATTAATAATTACTTGTATTTTTGCCTTTAAAAAGATGAACCTAAAATTCCAGATAGCAAAGACATGAAGTTGGAGGAGATAGGATGAAAAGTAGGTAAAGTACGCTAACCTACTAACAGTGCCCTCTGTTATCTGGGAGGAGAATAGAGGCATTGGGTGACTTCAGACACCATTAGAAAAATATAAAATACCATACAGGCATTTAAACCGAATTTTATCTAAAAGTGAAAGAATACAAGCTATAATATTCAAGCCAGCATTAGAAAGGAAAAAGCACATACAAAACAACAGTAAGACCCATCAAACAAGATTTATCAGTTCAACAAATATCAGGAAAGAAGGAAAAATATAGCAAAGAAAAACATGATACAATCTGTAGGTGATAGGAATAAGCCTGAATGTATCAGTAAAGAAAATAAATATAAAACAATAAATTATGCCACTTGCAAAAGACATGGTAAAGATATCTGAAGAAAGTGTAAAATAAGATAATTTTTTAATATCATGAATTTTAAGGCTCCCTATTGCTTAGACAGTGATTTTCCAACTTCTAATTGATCGCCTGAAGTATTTGCTGGAAATGTAGATGCCTGGACTCTATCTGAAAAATGTTGATTCAGTAGGTCCAGTTTCTAAACCTAGTGATAAAAGAGGATCTGAGTACTAAAGTAGAACATCAGATTTTTTAGCCTTTGGCCTTAGAATCAAAACGTTCTAGCTTTAGATTCTTTCTCTCAACTTGGCTTTCCCTGATTCCCCACAAACCATATTTTTTCCTTCACCATGCCCCACATGCCCAGTGTGTATTTCCACTAAAGTATAAACTTCTGAACACTTGGATAACATCTTATTTATCATGCTAACACTCCAGCACATGGTAAGGTCTGCTGGAATGGAAGGATATATAGTTTTCTCATCTATGAATAAGTTAAAGAAAGTATGGGAAAAATAAACAAGATGAGAATGAATAAAATAGTTCCAAAAAAGAAAGAGAGAGAGAACAGAAGGCTGAGAGAGTTTGAAGTCTGCCAAGAAAGAATAGATGAGAGGAGACAGGAAAGGAAAAAGAAACAGAACAGAGGAGAGAGAATGAGGAGAGAATGGAAGCATGAGTTGCCCTATTTATTGCTTCCCAGGCCCCAAACTCATGGGGTTAGGCCAGGGTGCACCTGCAGCAGGAAAGGTGAACGTCAGACAAAATAGTCCAAAGAAGTGCTGAATATGACGGTTAAGTCCTTATAGGTTTATTAGGCTTTACTTTTCTCAGCCAGGGAGGAAAGTCTTCAGCTGAAGTCCATTAAGCAATTAAAAAGCAAAAGAAAAATAAACATAGATGGATGTAGAAAGCAGTTTTATAAGGGAAAGGAAATAGTTAGTTCTGACAAGTTCCCAAGCCATTACTTATACTCTTGGATCCTCAGCCCTTAAAACTTTTAAAATACTGTTCTCTTCAAGACACCTTGCTGGCAGTCATTAAAAAATATAATAGATTTCCACCCCCACCTCCCAACGAATACAAGAGCTGGTATAAACTAAAGTAAAAATTTAACCTGTATTGTTTCTTGGTACAATTCCTGACACCAAGCCATTTGTCATTTTGTCTCCAAGGAAGGAATTAAGTAATACATAATAAACCTGGTACTGATATATATGCTGTACGTGCTGCATAATACGTGGACCTCAAATAAAGCAAAACCATATTAGTATACATTTGCCCCCAAATGGAAACTTGGATGTTAGAAAATTGCTGCAAATTCATATGTTTTTGTGAGCAATTATTGCTAGTATCTGAAAAACAAGAAGTTTGATGTCCCAAGTCCATAATAACATGAGCTAAAAAGAACTGATTGCACATCCATGATGTATAAGGTGCCACGTTTGGTCCTGTGATACATGCGAAGAAGATGAACAAAAGATCTAGATTCAGACCATTTTCCTTGCATATGACTTTGTGAGTTTATTTTAGACACTTAAAACCTGCCTTCTGATCAACCAAGATGTCAATGTAAGACACTCCATGGTACCATTCTCCCACAAAATCTAACAAAAACTATAGAACTATCTTCCCCAGAATTCCAGAAAACAATTAAAGAGTTACAGTAACTAGGCAGGTGCCGAATCAAGAAAACTCACCTTTACTACATGTGGAAAGTGCAGCCTGGTTTCTCCTTTCAGCTTATAGTAAAAGGTGAGAGGGAAGGGATAAGCTCAGAACTGAACTCTGGGGTCCAGAGAAACCAGAAATTGATGGTTTGGAAAATTTTGAGTTACTGGAAAGTGATTCCCCAGAAAAGAGTACTTCATGTGAGGGTTCAACAGCTGAAGCGAACATAGACCCAGTCAGCCATCTCAGTGCAAGTCAGAATTGGAAATCCAGGAAGGATCTGTAGGAAAGTCCTACTGTCTGATGAATTGGGCCCCTGTGTATCACATGCAAAACGGACAACTTTATGCAAGATTAGTATGAAAGGAAGCACTGCTGGCCTGGACTAAAAGGGACTAAAAGAAAGAAAAATTACTTCAAGGGCAGACCACGGAAGCTGAGGTCTGGACTGAAGATATCTTCTTGGTCCAAGAATGGAGGTCCACCCATGGTGTGGAGAGTGTGAGTCTGCCCCAGCCCTTAGAGAAGGCAGGCTTTCCGCCCTGCTGTTCAGGAAGAGTGCTACCACTCTAGTTTTCTTAGATGCCTGGGGTGGGGATGGGGGTGGGGGTGAAAGAGTCTGGCCACCGTCCTGATGCTTGATGAGGGTACAGCCTCGAGTCTGGCTGCCATCGCAATGCTTGAAAAGAGTGAAGTTTTCACAGCAGTGTTTGTGGAGAGATGGCTGCTTCAGACACTTGGAAGTGGTGGGGCTGTCCCTTCATCAGCCCCAGAAGACAATACATCATTCCACAGATGACTCTTGGACCACACCTATAGTCAATTTTCATAAGATCCTATTTTTTGTATTGTTACTGAAATGAGTTAAGGCATTGGGGATATTATGATGAATGCATTTTGCATGTGGAAAGAGCCTATCTTTTGAGGGATCAGAGAGTGTGTTTAGCATGGTGGTTTGAAGCTGCATGTACTCCAGAAAAACATGTTCTTAGATCTAATCCATTCCTTTGGCTGTGGATCCATTGTAAGTAGAACATTTTCATGTGGTTATTTCAGTAAAGGTATGACCCACCTCATTCAACATGGGTCTAAATCTTATTGCTGGAATCCTTTATAAATGTAGTACAACAAAGAGAGAAAGCCATGGATGGAAGAAATTGAAATCAACACAACCTGGAAGAAAAGAGAGAGACAAGAAGATGATGTCATATGCCTTTCCTTGCGGCAGAGAAGCCAGGGATCACCAGCAGCTTCTTTGGAAAGAAAGCATAGCTTCGATGATGGCTTGATTTGGATATTTTCTCAGCCTCAAAACTGTAAGCTGATAAATTCCCATTGTTTAAGCTCAATCATTTCATGTATTTGCTTTAAGCAGTCTAACAAACTAAAATACAGTTGTTTCCACAAAATATATTGGAAAAAAATCTTTCTTCATGGAATTGACCTTGTATTTTGTAACAAATAAGTTGATTATGTATATGTGTGACTCTGTTTCTAGACTCTTTCTTTATTCTGTACCATTGATGATTACATAGATCTACTTATATTGATTATATATACATGAATCTCTTTTCTCCAAAACCACATGGTCTTGATTGCAGTAATTTATATTAAGTCTTGAAAGCAGATAGTGTAAGTCCTCCAACTTTGCTCTTCCCTTTCAAAACAGTTTGGCTATTTAAGTTCCTGGTTTTTCTGTATAGATGTTAACACGAGTCCATCAATTTCTATGAAAAATAATTGCAGATTTTTCATCAGAATTGCATTAAAGCTACATATCAATTCTCAGTGGATTGATATCTTAACAATTTGGGGCCTTCTAATTGATGATTTATTTAGGTTTTTCTTAATTTTTTTCATCAGTGTTCTGTAGTGTTGAATATATAGATACTGTACACATCTTAAAACGTAACTAAGTATATAATGTTTTGGTGCGTTTGTAAATGATACTTAAAATTTTCAATTTTCAAAAGTAAAAAAGGAAACTCAGCTTTAAACATGGTAGAAGAGGCTCGTGGCACCTTAAAGCCCCCCACCTGGTGCGTTATGGGATCAGCTGCACCCCTGTTGTGGATGCCTGGCTCTGCTCCAGAGGGCAAAGAGAGAACCCCTCTATGCGTACGAGGCAGCCTGAGATGTTGAACCAGGACACTTGTCTCTGACTTGCCTTCCCAGAAGTTGCTCTGCAGTCAGATGTAGCTTGTGAAAAACTAAAGTAATGTAATAAATAATTAAGTCAAAGTGGCCTGGGACAAAAGATTACCTGCTTTAAGTCATACACTAGAGCACATGGGATGGGGAGAAAGTCCATTTCACAGGGAGTAGATAGGGCATTGGAATTTCTGTAAATAGAAATTCCCAAGCCCACAAGCCCAGGACAAGGCACAGGGTCAGAAAAGACAGAGGATCCTGCACTTCACTTGTGCCTTGGGCTAATGTTTCTAATAGGAAGGATAAACTCAGAGGGAGAGCACCAGCCAATGCAAGGCAAACTTCCAAAGACTGAAAGGTGGTAATTTTTTTTCATTGGTGTATTTGTTATCAGTTCCAGGCACTCAAGGGAATCTGTCATATCACTAGCTGTATACAGATTTAAGGAACAGACAGCTCAGGGACCAAATTCCAGAGTGAACACTTTAAAATATTAAAATGTAACTTGGGAAGGGGTTTACGTCATCAATATAGTGACATAAACAGGTACTGAAAACCTCTTCTCAGAGATTCAGCAAAAAAGGGGACAATTCTCACTTGTTCAGCATTCAGGAGGAAGGTGGAGACTGAAGAGGACCCCAGAAATCCTGAATTGAAGGAAGAGAAAAATATGAGGTGGGGTCTTAGCCAAGGTGCACAGTGCTGCCCCCCACCCCCAGAGTTGGTGTCTCCAGCACACATGGAGAACCACAGCCCTCAACTGGATTGGTTCTTGGCTGGACCCAGCCCAGCTTGAGATGGACTTGTGGGGAAGAGGTAGTCCAAAAAATGTCATTTGCTGGGAAGACAGGGAAAGTGCACTCTGGCGAACTGTTTTTATGCTTACTACACAATCTTAGATGAACGAGGGAAATCAACTTTCAAAATAATCTTATCAAGATATTCAAATGCCAAGAAACCAACAAAAAAAATCACAAAGCATGTGAAAATTTAAGAAGATATGGCCAAGCCAAATGACCAAACTAAAAAACTGGAGGAAACACAGAATTTGGCACTACTAATCAATAAACAAATGAAAAAAATCTGAATAAATTCAATGGGTTGGCTAAAGACATAAAGGATATCAAGAAGATACTGAAGAGCATAAAGAAGAATTTGAAAGAATAAATAGAAAAATAACAGATCTTATGGAAATGAAATATACTGTATATCAAATTAAAAACACACTAGAGGCACACAACAGCAGATTTTAAGAGGTAGAAGAAAGAGTAAGCTAACTAGGAGACAGAACAATTGAATTCAAATGCACAAAAGAACAAATAGTGAAAATGTTGGAAAATTTTTAATTGAATATTAGGGAAATGATGGACATGAAGAGCACAAATATAAGAATCTTAAGAATCACCTTCAAAAGTGAGGGAGAGTTTAAAATTTCACAGATAAACAAATGCTGAGAGAATTTACTAACAAGAGATCTGCCCTGCAAGAAATACTAAAGAGCCTTCTGTCAGCTGGAAAAAAAAAAAGACAGGAGAGAGAGGTCTGGAGGAGGGCACAGAATTGAAGAGTATTAGTAAGGTAACTTATAGGATAAAAACTGAGAGAGAGAAAATACCAACCTGACAAATAAAAACCAAAGGATAAGATGGTTGAATCAAGAACTGCCTTTACTGTAATAACTTGAATATTAATGAATTAAACTCACTGTCATGGTCAGGTTCATGTGTCAACTTGGCCAAGTGGTAGTGCCTGGTCATCTAGTAGGGCAAGCACTGGTCTGGCTCTTGTTATGAGGACATTTCATGGACTTAAATCATGATTACTGCATCCACAGCTGATTACATTTGTAAGGGGGAGTGTCTTCTGTAATGAGTGATGCTTAATCTAATCACTGGGCTCTTAAGGAGGATTCAGAAAAGATAATCACTCTTCCTGCTTCAGCCGGCAAGCCTCTCCTGTGGAATTCATCCAGAACATTCATCAGAGTCACCAGCTGCACAGCCTGCCCTATGAATTTTGGACTCTTCCATTCCACGGTTGTCTAGCCAGCCTCTCCTGAGAGTTCATTAAGGGCCTTCATCAGATTTACCAGCTAATGACCTGCCCTACAGACCTTGGACTCTACATTTCCATGGTTATGTGAGACACTTTTATAAATTTTATATCTACAGATATTTCCTGCTGATTCTGTTTCTCTAGAGAACCCTAGCTAATACACTCACCAATCATAAGATTCAGATTGGCAGAATGGCTTAGAAAATATGATCCATCTTTGTGCTGTTTACAAGAGACTCATCTTAGAAGCAAGGACACAGTAGGTTGAAAGTGAAAAGATGAAAAAAAGATATTCCATGCAAGTTATAACCAAAAGGAAGCAGGGGTAGCTATATTAATATCAGGCAAAATAGATTTTAACTGCAAAAATGACATGAGACAAGGAAGGACACTATATATTAATAAAAGGCACAAATCACTCTGAAGAAATAACAATTTTAAATGTTTATGCACCCAATCAAGGAGCTTTCCAAAGTACATGAGGCAAACATTGGAAAACCTTAAGAGAAAGACAGATGTTTCTACAGTAATCATGGAAAACTTCAATACACCATTCTCTTCTATAAATACAACAACCAGATAGAGAATCAATAAGGAAATAGAGATGCTAAACAAGATGATAAGTGTATTAGACTTAACAGGCAAGTATAGACTGTTGCACCCCAAGACACCAGGATATATATTTTTCTCAATTGCTCATGGAACATTCTTCAGGATAGATCAAATTCTGGGGCGCAAAATAAGTCTTACTAATTTTTAAAATATTGAAATTATTCAAAGTACTTTCTCTTACCATAATGGAATGAAGCTGGAAATCAATAACCACCAAAGAACCAAAATTTTCACAAATATATGGAGGTTAAACAACACACTGTTAAACAATCAGTGGATTAAAGAAGAAATTGCAAAAGAAATCAGTAAATATCTGGAGATGAATGAAAATGAGAATACAACATAGCAAAACCTATGGGATGCAGTAAAGGCATTGCTGAGAGAGAAATTTATAACTCTAACTGCCTCTATTAGAAAGGAAGAAAGAGCTAAAACTGAAGACCTAAATGAATAACTGAAGAAACTAGAGAAAGAGCAGCAAACTACCGTGTGAGATCAAAGGAAGAGATACTTATTTTGCCCCAAACTTGAATTTTCTGTAGTACACTATCTAATTTAACCTGTCTGCTCGGTTTATTTAAGCAACCTAATTACATGGAATCTATAATAGGAAATGAAATATTTTTATTCTATACAGGTTATTGTAATACCCTTATACATTCCAGAATATCTTGGATCAGAAAAAAAAAAAGTATTTGCAAAGTCCTTTGAGGGATTGGGGGAAAAAATATGGAACTACTAAACTTCCCTGTGTGCTGAATTCCTGATATTCTCTCAAGTATTAGGGACTCCCAATTTAAAAAGCCAAGCCTTCAGTCTTGTCCTTATGAAATTTAATTTTATAATGGTGAAGCTAAGCCTACTTATATGCCTAGGAGTCACCCCCAGAGAACCCCTTTTGTTCCTCAGATGTGGCCTCTCTCTCTAAGCCAAACTCTGCAAACAAACTTACTGACTTCCCTTTTACATGGGACATGACTCCCAGGAGCATAAGTCTCCCTGGCAACATGGGACATGACTCCCATGGATAAGCTGGCCCTAGTATCATGGGATTGAGAATGCCTTCTTGACCAGAAAAGGGAAAATAAATGACAGAAAATAAAGTTTCAGTGGCTAGGAGATTTCAAATAGAGTTGAGAGGTCATTCTGGAGGTTACTTTTATGCAAATGTCAACCAGATATTACAAAATGCCATGGTATGCCAACCCCCAACAAATAGTACTTCTGAAAACCCTGAAGAAAACCCAGGGTGCCATCTAAAACTCTATAAAAGTTTTACTTATTAATTTTCTTTTTAGCAACTTAAATCTCCAGATTGTTCTTATGCCAGGTAAGCTCTGAAACATTGGTACGGTCTCTCACAGAACATCAACCAGTTGCATTCCCCTAGCCCATAATATTGATACCCCTTTCCAGCATGAAGAAGTTAAAATGGCGGGTACCCAGATATCCCTGAAGATTGAGAAGACTGATCAAATGAGAGGGAGGAGGCAAAGCTGCGAAATTAGCTTTTAGCAAATTATTATGACTACTAAAGCATTATATGGATGTATCTTTTTAATTTCTAGTATATTGGAATAGCCAGAAAGAAATAATGGAAATTGTTGAACATTAATTCAGTAGCCTTGTTCTTTGATTATGATTGTATAACCATATGGTTTTTATCACGTGACTGTATGATTGTAAAAACCTTGTGATGGACTCTCCTTTTTATCCAGTGTATGAGTAAATGAATAACAAAATAAAGATGTGTATGAATAATGATAATAATAATAATAGGTCAAGAATATGGGGAAAATACCCCTACGTAAACTGTGCATAATAGTTATAATACTACTTTAATAATCTTTCATCATTTGTAACAAATACAACTATTGTTAAAAAGTAGTAGAATTACAAAAAAAAGCATTTTCAACTGTTACAAACTGTCGACACCAATGCAAGTTTTGGTGATAGTGTGGTATCTGCGGACCTTGTATTTTATGCATGATTCTCTGAAGACCCACAACTTCTCTAATAAAAACAATTTTTTATTTAATATAGGGGAATAGATTAAAAGGCAAACAAATAAACAGGAAATGATGGCTAACCCAAAGGCTCAATGTAAAAATCCAGAAAACATCACCAAAGAATACCAGACTTTGGATATATAGGACAATGATTTTAAAAAATGATCCTCAATATGCTTAAGGAGATGAAGGAAAACACAGAGGAAGAACTAAAAGATGTCAAGAAAATAATGAATAGATTTATGAAAATCTCAACAAAGAGACAGAATTTTTAAAAAAGGAAACAAACAGAAATACCGGAAAGGAAGAACAAAAGAATTGAAATGAAAATTCCCTAGAAGGTTTCAACAGCAAATTAGAGTTAGAAGAAGAAAAAAGTCAGTGAACTCAAAGAAAAGACAAATTATTTGGAGAAGTAAAGAAAAAAACCAATTTTTTAAATTGAATAAGCTCTAAGGGCCCTATCGGATACCATCAGATGGTACCAATATACACATTATGGGAGTCCCAGAAGGAAAAGAAAGAGACAAAGGAGCAAATAATTTTCTTATTATTCAAATTTCATTCAAGGCTACTGTATTAATGTTCAACAATTTCAGGTATTTCTTTCTGGCTATTCCAATACACTAGAAATTAAAAAGAAAAAAATTAATGCAAGATATAAATATGCACATTCAAGAATCCCAATGAACCCAAAACAGGGTAAATTCAAGAAGAAGTCAGTCGCATCGTCAAATTGTTGGATGCCATGGACAAGGAGAGAGTACTGAAAGCTGAAAGAGAAAAGCAACATGTTATGTATGAGGCAGTCCCAATAAGATTAAGTTCCAATTACTCTTCAGAAACAAGAGGGTAAGAGGCGGTAGGACAAAATGCTTCAAGTGTTGAGAGAAAGCAATTGCCAGCGAAGAATTTTATATACAATGAAATTTTCCTGCAAAAATGAGAGAGAGATTAAGACATTCCCAGATAAGCAAAGTGAGAGACATTGTCACTACTAGACATGCCCTACAGGCAATACTAAAGGGTGTTTCTCTGAATGAAAGAAAAGTAGGCAGAGGTTTTGAAGAAATAGAAAGAAATAAAACCCTCTGGTAAAGATAACTATATGGGTAATTATAAATACCAGAACTATCGTATTGTATTTTTTGTTATGCAACTCAGGTTTTTACTTCTTCCAGTTGTGAAAATGAAAATACATAAATAATAATGATTGATCTGTGGCTTGAAAATTACAACATATAAAGATATAATCTGTAACAAGTACAACAAAAAAGGTGCGGGGACAGTGAAGAATAGGAACATGGCAAGTGTATGACATTGAATTTACGTTGGTACCAAAACAAATGTGATTTTTATAGATTTAGGATGTGAAATTTTAGTCCCTTCGGTAGTCACAAGAGAAAATATATGAGAAATAGATACGAAAAGGAACAAAAATAGACTCAAAATGATACAACACAAAATAAAATAAATATGAATGTAGGTATTAATGGAAGAATGGAAGGATAAAAAATGTAGAAAACTTACAAATTACATGTAGTAAAATGGCAGAAGAAATGTACTAGTTGCTGAAATGTAAATAGATTAAACTCTCTGGTCAAAAGGCAGAGACTAGCAGAATAGATGAAGCAGTGGAAGCCAACCATATGCTGCTTAAAAGAGACTCACCTTAAATTCAAAGATGATACAGGTAGGTCAGAAGTGAAAGATGGGGAAAATAATACCATGTATAAGGTAACTAAAAGAAAGCAGGGGTGGATATACTAATATCAGGTGAAATAGACTAATTCAAAAGCAGTAATGAGGGATAAAAAAAAGTTAATCATATACAGCTAAATGGGTCAATACAACAAGAGGACATAACAATTATCAATTTATATGTACCTGATGACAAAGCTACAAAATATATGTGGCAAATATTGAGAGATTGGAAAGTAGAAATAGACAGGTCTACATTAATAGTAGGAGACTTCAGTATACTACTTTCAATAATGCATAGAACATCTAGATAGAAGATAGATAAATAGAAGACTTGAACAGTATTATAAAAACAACTAGACCTAATAGATAAAAATAGAACAATTCACCCAGCAATAGCAGAAAACAAATTCAGCTCTAATGCACATAGATAATTCTCCAGTATGAAACATATGTTAGGACGCAAAACAAGTGTCAACAAATTTAAAAACATCAAAATCATACAGTGTATCTTTTCCGACCACAATGGAATGAAGCTACTAATCAATAACAGAGGAAAAACTGGAAAATTAACAGATATGTGTAACTCTTAAACAACCAATGGGGCAAGAAGTAATCACAAGGGAAATTAGGAAATATCTTGAGGTGAATGAAAGTGAAAGTACAGCATATCAAACTTATGAGATGCAGGAAAGGCAGTGCTGGGAAGGAAATTTGTAACTCTAAATGCTCACATTGAAAAAAAAGAAGAGTGATCTCAAATCAGAGACCTAACCTCACGACTGAAGAATCTAGAAAAAGACGAGCAAACTAAACCCAAAGCAATCAGAAAGAAGGAAATAACAAAGATTAGAGTGGAGGTAAATGAAACACAAAATCACACACACAAAAAAAAGACTCAATGAAGCCAAAAGTTGATTATTTGTTAAGATTGATAAAATTGACAAAACTTTAGACTGGCAGAAAAAAAAACAAAATTGACAAAACTTTAGACTGACTGAAAAAAGAGAGGATACAAACAACTTAAGTCAGAAATGAAAGGGGAAACATTATCACCAGCCCCACAGAAAGAGTATTTCTGAATGGCCAATTGATTTTTGACAAGGGTGCCAAATCCATTAATGGACAAAGAATAGTCTCTTCAATAAATGGTGCTGGAAAAACAAGATCTCTATATGCAAAGGAATGAAGGTGAACCCCTGCACATCATATACAAAAATGAACTCCAAATTTATTAAAGATCTAAAAAGAAGAAATAAAACTAAAATTCACCTACAAGAAAACATAAGGAAGCATCTATAGGAACTTGTTTCAGGCAACGGACTCAGTCTTTACACCAAAAGCATAGGCAACAAAACAAAAAGTAGACAAATGACATTTGATAAAAATTGAAAATTTTTGTGCATCAAAGGACTTCAATATGAAAGTAAAAATATAACTTATAAACGGGAGAAAATATTTGAAACCTCATGTCTGATAAAGGTTTAATATCAAGAATATATAAAGAAATCCTACAATTCAATAACAAAAAGACAAACAACCAAATTTTTAAAATAGGCAAAAGACTTGAATAGACATCTCTCCAAAGAAGTTATACAAACAGCCAGAAAGCACATGAAAGGATGCTCAACATCATTAGCTATCTGCAGGAATGCAAATCAAAACCACAATGAGATACCATTTCACAACCACTAGAAGAGCTATCAAAAAACAAACAAAGAAACGGACAAAAAAATGAAACAGAAAATAAGTATTGGAGAGTATGTGGAGAAATAGGAATAATCATTCATTATTGGTGGGAATGTAAAATGGGGAGCCATGGGGAAACAGTTTTGCATTTGCTCAGAAAGTTATGTATAGAATTGCCATATGACCCAGAAATCCCACTCTGGCTATATACCCAAAAGAACTGAAAGCAGGGACTTGAACAGATATTTGCATACGATGTTCATAGCTGCATTATTCATAGTTGCCAAAAGATGGGAGCAACTCAATTGTCCATCAACTGAAGAATGGATAAACAAATAGAAGAAGCAAATTTATAGAGTCAGGATCTAGAATACAGGTTACCAAAGACCAGAGTAGGGATAGGAAAGGAGGAGCTTATGGTTAGTTAGTACAGAGTTTCTGTTTGGGTGATGGAAATGTTTTTGTAGTGGATGGTGGTGAAGGCGGCACAACATGTGAATTTAGTTAGCACCTCGAATATATATTAGAACGTGGTTAAAAGAGGAAATTTTAGGTTGTCTGTTTGTTACTAGAATAAAAATTGAAAAAAAAAAAGTATGTATAACACAAACAGTGAACCTTAAGGTAAACTATAGACTGTAGTGAATGGTATAACTATAATAATATTGTTTTATAGATTGTAACAAACCTACCACACTAATTTGAAGTGTTACTACCAGCGAAAACTGTGGAGGGGTGGAGAGGGCAATGGGAACTCTGTATTTTTGCATGACTTTTTGCAAACCTACAACTTCTCTAATAAAAAAGAATAATAAATAAAGGCACCACTCAAAGGACTTTGTCTCTAAGGCAAGGAATATTCTCTCAGAGCAATAAATTTCTGAGCTCCAGGCATATTTTCCTAAGGGTCAGGGGTGAGCCAGCTAGATTTTCCATCTTGCATTCTCTTCTGGATTCAGAGGCCCTTAGCTCTTCTGCCTGTTACCCCCAGGTTATAGGAAGGCAATCTGGGGCCAGCCGAGCTCCCTAGCACATTAGTCTAAACTTAGACTAATCTAAATTTAGTCCTTAGATTTTCTAAGCCCCATAAATGCAGAATTTCAAAGCATTCTTAAATTTCTTTTTTTCAGTTTAAGGCCTTCTAAATACTGTAAAATTCTTAACTTTCAAAGATTTTTCAAGTTTTCCTTCATACTAAACATGCATGTGCATAAGCACATTGTATATATTCCAGACAAATAAAGAGGGGAAAAAAAATAAATAAGAGTCATCTAAACCCATCAAAAGACAAGAAATACTGTCTGCAAAAATGTTGCAATATTTTTTGAAGGGAAAAAATCAAGTTGTACTAATTTTTCCCAAAGCTAGTTGCTGGTCTCTTAATACTTAAAGCCAAATTAATTCTGGCTATTCTTTTCAACGGGGCACAGGAAAATTATAACCAGTTTTAATCCACAGAAATCCCAAACTTTATATTTGCCAATCATTTAAACATCTTTGCCCTTGAAGTATTTTACAGGAAACGTCTTTTTTTAAAAAGATGGGAAGATTTGGGCTTCCCCTTTGCCTCCCTTTTCCCATTGGTTTGTGAAGATGCTAATGACTTGAAACATGTGTGAATTGTGGAGAAACCAGAAGTAGGAGGTTCAAAAACACCACAAACTAGGTTATCAGTTATGACTGTTTGACGCTGTATGAACCTCAGAAATGTGTGTTCTTAAAGTGAATCCATTCCTTTGGATGTAGACTCAATGTAAGTAGGGTTTTTGGTGAAACTATTGTAGATGGGTTTTTTTGGTGTGTAGAATCTTTTTTTTTCTTACTTGAGATATCATCATGCACCATACAGTCCATCCAAAGTGTGCCATCAATGCCTCACAATATCATCACATAGTTGTGTATTCATCACCATGATCAGTTTTAGAACATTTGCATTACTCCAGAAAAAGATACAAAAAGAAAAAAGGAAAACCCCACACATCCCATGTTCCATATACCTTCCTCTCATTGACCAATAACATTACAATCGACCCAATTTTTTTTACCCTTCATTCCCCTATTATTTATTTATTTATTTGTCCTTTTTTTTTTTTTTTTCTCATCTGTCCATACTCCGGACAAAGGGAGTGTCAGTCAAAAGGTTTTCACAATCACTCGGTGATGAGGAGGATCTTTAGATGTGACCCACCTCATTCACAGTGTGTTTTAATGCTCTTACTGGAGTCCTTTATAAGAGAAAGAAATTCAGATAAGGAGAGAGAGAGCCACAGAAGCAAGAAACAGAAAGCAATGAAAGTTGGAAGAGAAGGGAGAGACCAGCAGACATGACCCTGTGTCTTGTCGTGTTGACAGAGGAGTCCAGGATCCCTGACAGTCAGTCTTCAGGAAGAAGATTCACAGCTTCAGAACCGTATGCTTGTAAACTAACACATTCCCATCGTAAAAACCAACCCATTTCTGGTATATTGCTTTCAGCAGCCTGGTGAACTAGACCACCAGTCAAGGGAAAAAAATGAAGGAGCAAGAGTTACCTAAATCCCCAAACAGAATTAGGAATAATAACCCTCTGAAGGTACTCTTGATTTTTCACATTATTGGTGTTAAAATAAAAACTTGAACAAATTTTGGTTAAGTTTCAGAGTTTTATTGACTCAACTCATGGATTGGGGGGATTCCAATTGCCATGAGGTAGAGAGAAATTCCACTGAACAAGCTTTTTATAGACAGAAAGAGGGACTGCATTGGGTGAAAATCTTCATTGGTTAAGCAAACTACATTTCCTAATATGGTTAGCACACGCTGTTACTTAGCAATGAGCAAGTTAGCTGGCTAAATAGGGAGATAGCAATAGCTGATTGGCTGATTTAAATTTTTTTTTCTGGGGAGGCAGGCATTTTCAAAGGGTAACAACTTACCTAGAGTTTGGTTTTGCTGACATGGGGTTTAACATAACCCCTCCATGTTGTCAGTGGAATGCTTGGTTGAACTCATGTGAGATATTAATACCACATCTGGGTGAGCCAGTGGAATGTCAGACAATCTCGAATCCTTGACTTTTCTCATGCAACCTCTTCAGTGGCCAGACGACTGTGAACACCCAGACTTGTAAGCAGTGCTATACTTTGTCACACTTGTTAAGATGTGTAAGGCAAAGTATGAAATTGCATGTCCTGCACACACGAGGCGTGGCAAGCTGGGAGGCCTTAGGAGATCAGCCAGGTGATCCCACTGCTCCACTGAACACTCATGGGTTTCGGGGGATCCAGAGACGTGGACTGAAGCAGGGTGAAGAAACTTTTTTTCCATTGAGATTGTGAAAGAAATGACATCTAAGGGGGACAGAATGGCTTTAATCAAGATCAACCACTGCAAAAACAGCAGTAAACATCCTAATTAATGTATTTGTCTAAAGGATATTGGGCAACAGCAATAATTTGCTGTTGTTATTTAGAATAATGTTAGAAGACTGTTATGTCCTCAAGGAAAAGTGGTAACTGGACCTATTGTTTTACAGTGGCATGGGCTGGTTTCTGTAGGGTTGCATCTCTGAAATAAAAAGATAGTTTAGGGTGGTGCATCAGTGGCCCAGTGGCAAAAGTCTCAACTGCTATGCAGAAGACCGAGGTTCATTTCCCGGAGGCTGTCCATGCCAAAAAGAAAGAAAGAAAAAAAAAGGATAGTTTATTACTACCCCTTTTTTAACTGGACTTCCATAGATATATCATATTAACTTTCTTCATCCTTCAATATTTATTACGCTCTGATTAGGAGTCAGGCACTTGAAGCATCTTTGTTTGAGCACATCACATAATCACAAAAATTCACTCCCCCAGCAATTACAGCATACTTACTTGAAGACCAACTTTGTGCTACATGCTAAACTGCAACTGGGAGGAAAGAGGGTTACGGGAAGATAGGAGAGTAGGAAGCTCTAGAATTCAGGCCTTCTACCAGAATGATTATTAAACAGGCGGGAACTGTCTGAGACAACTATCTTCAAACTCCAGAAGCCTGTAGAACACTCAGCCAAGGAAGAGTGGGAGGAAGAGGCTGGTAAATTATGGCAAAGACCAATAAATTGCTCTCTCCACAGACTGTTGTGGGGTCTGGTGCCTGACTAGCTTCCTGGTGGCAGAAATGGGCATAAAATTCAGGGATGGACATGGCCAATGGCTGATTATGGCTTTTGATTAGCAACTTCGTATAACTGGGGTTCCAGCTGTGAGGGAAGCCATTGGTTCAACCTGCCCTGGACAAAGGCAGAGGAGGCTTAGAGGTGCCACACTTCCTTGGAACTGTGGGGGACAGCTAGCTGAAGATGCATTTCTTCAGCTAGCTTTCCTAGAAACTCGGCTTTGGGGAAGCCATGGAAGAAGTTCCCAGCACCCTTCCTGATCCCCTCCACAGGGCACTTTGGAGCTGGGCTAGGCCCCATTGGTGGGTCTCTAGCCCTTTTATGACTAGGAAGGACTGAGTAGGGAGAGACTCCTCTCCAGCATGCCCCCTCCCAGACTTTGTCCTCTAGGGGAAAGCTGCTTAAGACTATGAGAGGAATGTAAGAAAGTGTAGAGGTAGACAGCCTGGGGCAAAGGCTTGTCTGCTTTTGACAGATGGAACTGGGAGAAGAAAGAATAGGTGAACTCAAAGCAATATTATTGAAATGAGTCAGGCTGGGGAGAACAAAGTAAAAAGAATTATAAAAAGTAAAAATGGCCTGATATACCTCTTGGACAGCATCAAGTGTATCAATATATACATTATGGGCATTCCAGAAGAAGGAGGAAACAAAGGGGCAGAAGGAATATTCAAAGGAATAATAAGAGAGAACTTCCCAAACTTAGCAAAAGACGTGAATATGTACATCCAAGAAACCCAGAAGACAAAATAGGATGAAAATGAAGAAAAAAATATACCCCATCATATATTGCTCGATCACACTATCAAACACAAAAGATGAAGAAAAAGTTCTGAAAGCTGCAAGAGAAAAGTAATGTGCTATGTACAAGGGGGTCCCAATTATGTACAAGGGGGTCCGAATTGGGTCTCAATTCTGATGAGTGCCAATTACTCATCAGAAACCATGGAGACAAAGTGGAAATAGATTGAGGTATCTAAAGTGCTGAAGGAAAACAAATGCCAACCAAGAATTTTACATCCAGCAAGACTTTCTTTAAAAAATGAGGGTAAGAGGGAGGCAGGGCAAGATGGCAATGGAGGGAGGTGTGGAATTTAGTTAGTTCTCTAGAGCAGCTAGTAAATAGTTCTCTAGAGCAGCTAGTAAATAGCCAGAAACTGTCTGGAACAACTGTTCAGGGGACATCTGTGACTGGGCACACATTGCACACCAGTCTGAAACAGGTGGAAGGACCAACATCACAGCACAGAACTCTAAGTAAGTTTCCCAAACTTTGCAAGCTGGCACATCTCCTCCACTGGCATGGAAGTGTTGGAGACACTTCCCTATGGGAAAAAGAGGCAGTCGCTACTAGGAGGAAGGGAAGGTAGCTCAACCAAGCATCAGTTGCAGTTTTAATTAACAAATTTGGACTGTCAAATACAAGCTCAGAGAACAGATAAACCCAGAGAAAGCAGGAAAAGATCCCTGAAGTCTCTTTTCCAG
Source organism: Tamandua tetradactyla (assembly GCF_023851605.1). Classification (NCBI taxonomy): domain Eukaryota; kingdom Metazoa; phylum Chordata; class Mammalia; order Pilosa; family Myrmecophagidae; genus Tamandua; species Tamandua tetradactyla. The sequence continues at coordinate 221,531,474 of NC_135327.1, read as the reverse complement.
CAGAGAGGTAAAAAGGCTGTCAAGAAAAAAAAAAAAAGGTTTCTGGAATCTGTCAAGCTCAAAATACTAGAAAAGGGCTGTGCCCCATTGAGCCAGGTACCAAATTTAGCTCTTGACTGATGAACCTTGGGGGCTGGGGACTGGCTCTGAAAAGGAATTTCTTTCTTTATTTTTAAGAAACTATTCTAACCCGCTCATTAGAGACAGCCTCAGGCATTTCAGTTACAGCTCTGACCCAGGCAAAGAGGTAGTTAAGATATATCTGAGAGACAAAGTAACTATTCAAGTGAAGAAGATAATTCCCTAAAAGGCATATCTTCCCCAAGGAAAGGGGGGGGGGGGGTAGGGTGGGCCCAGCTCCAGTGGCAGCCCTCATTCAGAGAATTCAGACCCCAGTGGCTGGAAAACAGAAACAGCATAAGCCTACCTCCTACCTCAGCCCCTGTCTCAACCATGCCCCTGGCAGGGACTTAACTGCTGAGAATTAAAGGGACCTACCACTGTATGTCAATGGGGAGCTGTGGGTTGACAAGTGCCAACTCTGGGCAGGATAGGGAAAACACAGAGTCTAGAGGCTTCACAGGAAAGCCTGACAACTTGCTGGGTCTCATCCTAGGGGAATTTTATATTAGTTACATCTTCCTCCTGAGACCTGGGCCTGTCTGGTCTGGAAAAATCTGAGTGGGATAGATCATATCTGCAAAGACCCTCTTCAAGAAAAAAAGGTTCCATATAGACAAGACCAGAACCAGAAAAACAAGAGCTAAAAAATTCTAATCAGTTAATGCTAGAAGTCTAGAATAAGTTGAACTGAAGCCAAAGAACAGATAGAGAACAAATCCAACCAACAAGAAGACTCCAGGTAAAAGAATGAAAACAACCTCCAGAATAAATTAACCAAGAAAATCAGATGCCTAGGCACCAGCAAAAAATTATAGGTCATACTAAGAAAAACAAATATATAGCTCAGTCAAAGGGACTGACTAACACTTTAAATGAAATATGGAAGATGAAACAACCAATTAAAGATGTTCAAACGAGTATGCTACAGCAAATCAACAAATTGAGGGACGATATGGCAAAAGAGATGAAGGAGATAACGAAGACATTGGGTGACGATAAAGTAGAACTTGAAAGCTTGAAAACAAATGGCAGAACTTATGGGAATGAAAAGCACAAAAGAAGAGAGGAATGACACAATGGAGACATACAACAGCAGATTTGAAGAGGCAGGAGAAAAGACTACTGAACTAGAGGGCAGGACATCTGAAATCCTACACACAAAAGAACAGATAGGGTAGGGAATAGGAAAATATGAGCAGGGTCTCAGGGAATTGAATAACAACTCAAAGCTCATAAATATGGGTGTCCAGAAAGAGAAGAGAAGGGAAAAGGGGCAGAAAGAATAATCAAGGAAATAATCACTGACAGTTTCCCATCTCTTATGAAAGACATAACATTGCAGATCCAAGAAGTACAGCATACCTCAAACAGAATAGGTCCAAATATATTTACTCCAAGACCCTTACTAATCAGATTTTCAAATGTCAAAGACAAAGACTTGTGAAAGCAGCAAGAGAAAAGTAATCCATCACAGACAAGGGAAGCTCAATAACACTATGTATGGACTTCTGAGTAGAAACTGTGGAGGTGAGAAGGCAGTGGTATGCTATATTTAAGATGCTGAAAGAGAAAAATTGCCAACCAAGAATTCTATATTCAGAAAAATTATCCTTCAAAAATGATGGAGAGTGCTTGTTTCGGCGGCACATATACTGAAATTGGGCCGATACAGAGAAGATTAGCATGGCCCACGCAAGGATGATGCACAAATTTGGGAAGCATTCCATATTTTTTAAAAGAAAAAAAATTTTTAAATGATGGAGAGTTTAAAATATTTTTAGACAAACAGACTCTGAGAATTTGTAAACAAGAGACCTGCTCTATAAGATGTGATAAAGGGAACACTAAAGGCAGATAGAAAAAGACAGTAAAAAGAGGTTTGGAGAAGAGTGTAGAATAAACTGAACAAAGCTGAGTGTGAGGGTGGTTGAAAGAGGAAGGCTAGGGACATGTATGATACCAGAAGGAAAAATATAAAGACTGGAACTGTATAACTTAACAAAACCTGGAGTGGACAATGATAGTGATTAAATGTAAAAATAGAAGAATGCTTTTACATGAGGGAGAATAAATGGATGTTGTTCTAGTTTGCTAGCTGCAGGAATGCAATATACCAGAATGAAATGGCTTTTAAAAAGGGGAACTTAATAAGTTGCTAATTTACAGTTCTAAGGCTGAGAAAATGTCCCAATTATTCAAGTCATTGGAAATGTTCAATCAAAGGCATCCAGGAAAAGATACCTTGGTTCAAGAAGGCCGATGAAGTTCAGGGTTTCTCTCTCAAGTGAGAAGGCACATGGTGAACACAGTCACAGTTTCGCGCTCAGCTGGAAGGGCCCATGGTGAACACGGTGTCATCTGCTACCTTCTCTCCTGGCTTCCTGTTTCATGAAGCTCCCTGAAAGGTGTTTTTCCTTCTTCATCTCCAAAGTGCTGGCTGATGGACTCTCTGCTTCTCATGGCTATGTCATTCTTCTCTGTTTTCTCTGAATCTCTCTCATTCTTCAAAATGTTCCCTTTTATAGGACTCCAGAAACTAATCAAGACCAAATGGGTGGAAACACATCTCCCCCAATCCAGCTTAACAATCACTCTTTATTGGGTTACATCTCCAGAGAGATGATCTACTTACAGGTTCAAACATACAGTATTGAATAGGGATTATTCTGCCTTTACGAAATGGGATTTAGATTAAAACATGGCTTTTCTAGGGGACATACATCCTTTCAAACCAGCACAGATGTCAACATTATAAGATCTTGAAAGTGGGATAGTATATGGGAAAAATACAATCAATGCAAACTAGGGTCTATAGTTAATACTAATATTTTAATATGCTTCCAGTAAATGTAAAAAAAGGCAATATATCAAAGGTAAATGCCAATAAGAGGGGGATATAAGGAAGGGGTATAGGATTCTTGGCATTGTTGTTTTTTCTTTTTTATTCTTTTTTCCCCTCTTTTTCTTTATGGAATAAATGGAAATGTCCTCAGATATTGTGGTAATGAATGCATAATTATGTAACTATACCAGGAACCATTGACTATTTATTTCAGGTGGGTTGTATGGTATGTGAATAAAACTGTTTAAAAATAAACAAAAAGATACAAGTGCTATAGAAAACGTGGAGAGAGATATATAAATATTCACTGTTGGTAGGAAAGTAGAATGGTACCGCCTCTCTGGAGGGCAGTGTGTTGGTTCCACAGGAAGCTAAGTATAGGGTTATCATAGGATCCTGCAACCTTGTTATTAGGTAAATACTTGAAAGAACCAAAAGTAGGGACATGAATAGACATTTCCACACTGGTGTTTATGGCAGCAGTGTTCAATGCAGTGGCAGAAGGTGGCCTAAAAGTACATCAACTGATGAATGGAAGGGCGAACTGTGACGATTACATGCAATGCAATATTGAGCAGCTGCAGGAAGGAATGAAGTTGTGAGGCATGTAATGAGGTGAATGAACCTTGAGGACAGTATGTTGAATGAAATAAGCCAGAAATGAAAAGACAAATATTATAAAACCTCACTAATATGGACTAATTATAATGTGAAAACTCTGAGAATTGAATTCAAGAGCAAAGTTTATCAAGGGAATGTTTATTGTAAAGGTTATTAGATTGTAAGCTCTTAGCTATCACATCGATTCCTGAGTTGTGACAGTTATTTCTAAATTCTGAGATGCTGAGCAATTTGCATAAAACCTGATCATCCTCTGGAACTTCAAGTATCTGTGTGACACCTGAGACTCAGAGCTAGAGTTCTGAAGCTACGAAAGTCAGCATTACCTTATACAGCAACTGTTTAAAAAGTTGAAAAAAAGAGGTCAGACTTCAATTATAGATATGAATGAAACTGATCTAGTTAAGACTAAGGTGAATCACACTAATGGGTAAAGGATGATATTGACTCTGTTACAAAGCCTCAACTTCTATGTGAGACCAAAGGAATGTTTATTTGGTACAAAATTTATATTTTCTGTAACACACTATCTAATTTAACTTGTATGGTCAATTTATTCAGACAATATTATTAAATGGAACCCTGAATAGAGAGTGAGATCTTGTTGGCTTGTATGAGTTAGTGTAATGCCCCAATACAACTCAGAGTAAACTTGGCAAAAAAAAAAGTATTTGAAAAGTCCCCTTGAGGGACAGGGGAAAAGATGGAAATATTGCATTTCCCAATCTGAGAAATTACTGATATTCTCATAAGAATTGGGGACTACCAATTTAATAGGCCAAGCCCTTGATCTTGGTGTTTGCCTGTATGAAATTTATTCATGCAAAGGAGACGCTAAGCCTATTTATAATTATGCCCAAGAGTCACCCCTAAAGAACCTCCTTTGTTGTTCAGATGTGGTCTCTCTCCCTAAACCAAACTCTCAAACGAAATCACTACTCTCCCTTCTACATGGGACATCATTTCCAGGAGCATAGATGTCCCTGTCAATGTGGGACATGACTCCCAGGGGTGAGCTTGGATCTGGGATCACGGGATTTGGTCAAGCCTTCTGGACCAAAGAGGGAAGAGAATGAAACAAAATAAAGTTTCAGTGGCTGAGAGACTTCAAGTGGAGTCAAGGAGGTTATTCTTATGCATTATGTAGATATCCCTTTTCAGTTTTTAGTGAACTAGAATAGCTAGAAGGAAATGCCTGAAACTGTTGAACTGTAATCCAGTAGCCTTGATTCTTGAAGACAACTGTATGACTATATAGCTTTACAGTGTGATCATATGATTGTGAAAACCTTGTGGCTGACACTCCCTTTATCCTGCATATGGATAGATGAGTAAAATATGTAAGGGCATAAATAAATAATGGGGGTTACAGGGTATGGGATGTTTTGGGTGTTCTTTTTAAATTTTATTTCTATTTTTATTCTTATTTTTGTTTGTGGGGAAGGGATGAAAATGTTCAAAACTTGATTGAGGTGATGAATGCAAAACTATATGATGATAATATGAACCATTGATTGCACACTTTGGATGATTATATGGTATGTAAATATTATCTCAATAAAAATTGCATTAGAAAAGTAATGCTAGAAAGAAAATACATCAAACAAAATAAAAGAAAAACAGAAAAAAAAGTAATGCTAAATCTATGGATTTGGACATACAATGTGTAAAGTTTTAACAGGAACAAAGCCCCCCAAAAAAGGTGGGCAGTAGAGGAGTATAGGAAAAAGTATGTGCATAAGCTGTTGAAATCAAGATGGTATCAAACTAAATATGATTGTTATATGTTTAGGATGTTACATTTTAACTTCCTGGTAACCACAAGGAAAATATATGAAAAATATATTCAGATAAAAAAAGAAGGCACTCAATATGGTACAATATAAATATCAAATAAACATAAGGGTAGGCATTAATGGAAGAATTGAGGGACAGTAAATGTACATGATTTATAAAATCAGAATAATGATACAACAGAAGAAAGTCCTGCATTATCAGTAGTGACTTTAAATTTGAGTGGATTAAACTCTCCAGTCAAAGGCAGCGTTTGGCAGAATGGATTAAAAAGCATGACCCAGATATATGCTGTCTGCAAGAGAATCACCTTAAATTAAAAAATACAAGTAGGCTGAAAAAGAAAGGATGGGAAAAAATATACCATGCATGCAATAACCAAAGGAGAACTATCCTAATATCAGATAAAATTTTGGCTTTAAGTCAAAAGCAGTTATGAGGGACAAAGACGGTTATTATATACTGACAAAAGGGATCAATTCAACCAGAAAATGTACAATTATAAACATGTACGCACCTAACAGCAGAGCCCTAAAATATATGAAGCAGAAACTGACAGATGTGAAGGCTGAAATTGATGGTTCTGCATTAATAGAAGGAAATTTTAATACACTACTTTCAATAATGGATACAACGTTTAGTTAGAAGATCAATGAGGAAATATAAAACTTGAACACTACACTAAACTCACTAGACCTAACAGACATATATAGAACACTTCACCCAACAGGAACAGGATCCACATTTTCTCAAGTGCATGTGGATCATTCTTCAGGACAGACCACATATTAAGTCACAAAACAAGCCTCAATAAATTAAACATATTGAAATCATGCAATTTATCTTCACCAACCAAACAGAATAAAGCTAGAAATCAATAACAGGGAGAAATGGAAAACTAACAAATATGTGGAAATTAAACAACATACTCTTAAACAACCAATGGGTTAAAGAGGAAATTACAGGAGAGATTAGGAAATATTTTAAGGCAAATGAAAATAAAAATACAATATACCAAAACTTACAGGATGCAGCAAAGCCTAAGAGGCAAATTTATAGCTCTGTATGCTTATATTAAAAAAGAAGAAGACCTAACCCCAAAACTAGAAGGACTAGAAAAAGAAAAGTAAACTAAACCCAAAGTAAGCAGAAAGAAGGAAATGAAGATTAAAGTGGAGATAAATGAACTAGATAAGAAAAATCAATACAGAGAATCAACAAAACCAAAAATTGATTCTTTGAAAAGATCAATAAAATTGGCAAAACTTTAGCTAGGCTGACTAAGAAAGAAAGAAAATAAAAAAAGAGAGACTATATTAAATAACAAAAATCAAAAATGAAAAGAAGGGCATTACTACCAACCCCACTGATAAAAAGGCACTATAAGACAATGCTATAAACAACTGTATGCCAGTAAGTTAGATAACCTAGCTGAAATGGACAAATTCTTAGAAACACACAAAGTACCTATGCTGACCCAAGAACAAATAGAAGATCTCAGTAAACCAATTACCTTTAAAGAGATTAAATCAGTAATCAAACACCAACCAACAAAAAAGAGTCCAGAACCAGAGGGCTTTCACAGGAGAATTTCATCAAACATTCCAAGAAAACTTAACTCCAATTTTGTTCATACTCATTCCAAAACCTGAAGAGGCAGGAGTGTTCCCTAATTCATTCTATAAGGCCAACATCATCCTCATACTAAAGGCAGATAAAGATGCCACAGGAAAACAAAATTACAGGCAAATATCTCTTATGAATATTGATACAAAAATCCTCAAAAAAATACTTACAAACCAAATTTAACAGCACATTAAAAAAGTTATACACCATAATCAGGTGGGATTTATTCCAGATAGGCAAAGGAGGATCAACATAGGAAAACCCATTACTGTAATAAACCAAACAAAGGGAAAAAATACATGATCATCTTCAAATGACTCAGAAAAAGCATTTGATGAGATCCAGCACCCCATTCATGATAAAAACATGTAGAATGCTGGGAATAGAAGGAAATTTCTTCAACATGATAAAGGACATCCTACTTAAGGATGAAAGACTGAAAATTTTCCCTTGAAGATCAGAAACAAGATATAGATGCTCACTGTTACCACTGTTATTCAAAATTGTACTAGAAATTCTTGCCAGGGCAATTAGGCAAGAAAAGAAATAAAGAGTATCCAAGTTGTAAAGAAGTAGAACTTTTCCTATTTGCAGATGACATGATCCTACATATAGAAAATCCTGAAAAATCCACAACAAAATTCCTAAAGCTAATAAATAAATTCAGCAAAGTGGGGGGTACAAGATCAACATCCCCCCCTCAAAAAAGCAATGAGCAATCAGAAGAAGAAACCAATAAAAATTCCATTCATTGTAGCAACTAAAAGAATTAGATATCTAAGAATAAATCTAACCAAGGATGTAAAAGACTTGTACACAGAAAACTACAAGAAATTTCTAAAAGAAATTAAAGAAGACCTAAATAAATAAAAAGATGTTCCATGTTCATAGATTGGAAGACTAAGTATTGTTAAGCTGTCAATCTCACCCAAAGTGATTGATAGATTCAAATCAATCCTAGTCAAAATTCTAACAGCCTTCTTTGCAGAAATGGAAAAGCCAATTTTCCATTTTTATATGGAAATATAAGGGGCTCTGGATAACCAAAGCCATCTTTAAAATGAAGAATGAAGTTGGTGGACTTAAATTTACTAATCTTAAAATTTATAAAAAAGCCACAGTAATCAAAACAGCATTGATACAGACACAGGCACAGACAAAGAGACTGTGGGATCAAATTGACATATGGACTGTGGGATCAAATTGGGAGCTCAGAAATCAACCCTTACACTGTGTGATGGTGAAAACCTTGAGTCTGATGCTCCTTTTATTTACGGTATGGAGAGATGAGTAAAAAATATGGATTAAAAATAGATAAATAATAGGGTGAACAAATATTTTTAAAAATGAGTAGACTGAAATACTAGAGATCAATGAAAGAGAGTGGTAAGGGGTATAGAAAAAATAGAGGGAACAAAGGTTAAAATATATTGGGTAGATGGAAATACTAGTAGTCAATGAGAAGGCGGGGTAAGGGATACGGTATGTATGAGTTTTTTCTTTTTACTTATTTTTCTGGAGTGATGCAAATGTTCTAAGAAATGATCATGGTGATGAATATAGAACTATATGATGATATTGTGAGCCATTGATTGTACACCAAGTATGGAATGTTCATATGTTAAGAATGTTTGTGTTTGTATGTTATTTTGTTTTGTCAATAAAAATATATTAAAAAAATAAAAACAAATCAATCCTGACATTTAAGGCCAAGTGATTTTTGACAAGGGGGCAAAGACTATTCAATTGGGAAAGAATAGTCTCTTTAAGAAATGGTGTTGGGAAAACTGGGTCTCCATTTGCAAAAGAGAAATAAGGAGACTCCGACCTCATATTAAACGAAAATCAACTCAAAATGGATCAAAGGCCTAAATATATGAGCCAGAACTATCAAACTCCTAGAAGGAAATATGGGAAGCATCTTTGGGACCTTGTGTTAGTTAATGGTTTCGTAGACTTTACATCCAATGAACAACCAATAAAAGAAAAAATAGATAACTGGGACCTCATCAAAATTTAAAACTTTTGTGCCTCAAATGACTTCAACATGAAAGGAAAACAATAACTTATATAACAGGAGAAAATATTTAGAAAACATACCTGATAAAGCTTTTCTTTAAATTTTTTTAAGAAAACAAACAATACACTTAGAACTACCAACAATGGATATTAGCTTAACCGTAAGCATAAATAAAGTATCCATATAATCATTGTAAAACCTATGTTGGTGCAGTAATTTTCATAAACCAACTTAAAATTAAGGCAACAAGGAAAAAATCTACATATTCAGATAGTAAAATTCTTAAATTCTTAGTATTAAACACTGACTTAGATATCATTTGATCAGCTGTCAAAACTGTGAATGTTTCAAAATATCAAGTAGAGAATCCTTGCAAATATCTGCATTGCTATAGTAATGACCTATGTTACTAAATATTTTCCTGATTTCAGGAAAATATGAAGATAAAAATATTTTTACAGTTAAACATGGAAATCTTAACCACCTAAAATGGATATCTAAGTTAGCTTATCTATAGACGTATTGAAAAAATTTAAGTAATTATCATAAAATCTGTTTGTACAATCTGTTTCATAAACCAATTTAAAATTAAAACAAGGAAGGAAAAAATCTATAAATACAGATTTCAGAGTTACTTGAATTTTACATATAAGCTTTTTTTTTTTTCCTGCATGGGCAGGCACTGTGAATCAAACTCAGGTCTCTGGCATGGCAGGCAAGAAATCTGCCACTGAGCCACCATCGCACCGCCCTATAAACAGTATCTTAAATACCATTTGATTAATTATCAAAACTGTGTGCATTATCAAAATAGCAAGTAAAAAGTTATTACAAATATCAACTTTGCTATAGTAGTGAGCAGTGTTACTAAATATTTTCAAATTTTTGATTTCAGGAATTTATTTTATCTAATATTATTATAACTGCCTATAGATTTTTTAAACCACTTATTTAGTTGTAAAATATAACATATATATACCCACAAAGAGAAGAAAGTAAAAAAAGCAATAATTTTCAAAGCATATTTCAACAAGTGACTACAGAACAGTTCCCAGAGTTTGTCATGGGCTACCATACCCTCACTCAGATTTTTCCTTCTAGCTGCTCCAAAACACCAGTGGCTTTCTCAGAGTCCTAATAATGGAATCATACAGTATCTGTCCTTTTGTATCTGGCTTATTTCACTCAGCATTATGTCCTTAAGGTTCATTCATGTTGTCATATGTTTCAGGACATCATTTTGTCTAAATGCTGCATAATATTCCATTGTATGTATATACCACGTTTTATTTATTTTATTTATCCACTCTTCTGTTGATGGGAACCTGATTGCTTCCATTTCTTGGCAATTATGAATGGTGTCACTATGAACATCGATGTGCAAATGTCTGTTTGTGTCACTGCCCTCAACTCTTCTGGATTTATACCGAGTGTTGGTATTATTGGGTCATAGGGCAACTCAATATTTAGTTTTCTGAGGAGCCGCCAAACTGGTTTCCATAGTGGCTGAACCAATTTACATTCCCACCCACAGTGAATAAGTGTTCCAATTTCTCTGCATCCTCTCTAACATTTTTAGTTGTGTTTGTTTAATAGTAGCCATTCTTATAGGTGTGAGGTGATATCTCATTGTCATCTTAATTTGCATTTCCCTTATAGCCAGTGAAGATGAGCAGTTCTTCATGTGCTTTTTAGCCATCTGTATTTGCTCTTCAGAAAAGTGCCTATTCATTTCCTCTGCCCATTTTATAATTGGGTTGTTTGCTCTTTTGTTGGTGAACTGTATAATTTATTTATGTATACAGGATATCAAGCCTTTATCTGATATGTGGTTTCCAAATATTTTCTCCCATTGAGTTGACTGCCTCTTCACCTTTTTAACAAAGTCCTTTCAGGCACAGAAGCCCTTGATCTTAAGGAGTTCCCATTTGACAATTTTTTCTTTCACAACTTGTGCTTTAGGCGCAAAGTTTAAGAAGCTACCCCTTATTACTAGATCTAGATCTAGATATCTCCCTACATTTGTTTCAAGAAGTTTTATGGTACTGGCTCTTACATTTAGGTCTTTGATCCATTTTGAATTAATTTTTGTGTAGGATGTAATGTAGGGGTCCTCTTTCATTCTTTTGGCTATTGAAGTCCAGTTCTCCCATGCCCATTTATTGAAAAGATTAGTCTGTCCCAATTCAGTGGATTTGGGGGCATTATTGAAGATCAAATGCCCATAAATTTGGTGGTCCATCTCTGCACTCTTGATTCTATTCCACTGGTCAGTCCTTCTGTCTTTGGCCAGTACCATGCTGTTTTGACCACTGTCCTTGACATCCCTGGTTAGCCTTATTCCTAGCTACCTAATTCTTCCGGTTGCTATTCTGAATGGAATTTCTTCTTTAGTTGTCACCTCTGATAGGTCATTGCTTGTGTATAGAAACACCACTGATTTTGTGTATTAATCTTGTATCCTGCCACTTTGCTGACTTTGTTTATTAGCTTAAGTAGTTCTACTATAGATTTCTCAGAATTTTCTAAGTATAGGATCATGTCATCTGCAAATAATGAAAGTTTTACTTCTTCTCTACCTATGTAGATGCCTTTTATTTCTTTCTTCTGTCTAATTGTTCCAGCTAGTATTTTTAATACAATGTTGAATAATAGTGGTGACAGTAGGCATTCTTGTCTCATCCCTGATCTCAAGGGGAAAGCTTTCAATTTCTCACCATTAAGTATGATGCTCGCTATGGGTTTTTCATTTATGCCTTTTATAATATTGAGAAAGTTTCCTTCAATGCCTAACTTTTGAAGCGTTTTTATTAGGAAAGGATGCTGGATTGTGTTGAATGCTTTTTCAGCATCAATTGATATGATCATGTGATTTTTCCCTTTTGATTTGTTAATGTGCTTGTTCTGGTTTGCTAGCTGCTGGGATGCAACACATCAGAGACGGATTGGCTTTTAATAAAAGGGGATTTATTTTGTTGGTTCTTCAGAGGAAAGGCAGCTAACTTTCCACTGAGGCTCTTTTCTTACGTGGAAGGCACAGGATGGTCTCTGCTGGTCTTCTCTCCAGGCCCCTGGGTTCCAACAACTTTCCCCGGGGTGACTTCTCCAAAGGCCTGGGCTGAGCTGCAAGTGCTGTGATGAGGAATGCTGAGCTGCTAGCCTGTGCTACATTGCGTTCTCTCATTTAAGCACAAGCCAATTAAGTTAAACGTCACTCATTGCAGCAGACACGCCTCCTAGCCGACTGCGGATGTAATTAGCAACAGATGAGATTCACCTACCATTGGCTCATGTCCACAGCAACAGAACTAGGTGCTTTCACCTGGCCAAGTTGACAACTGAATCTAACTACCACAGTGCTGTATTATGTTGATTGATTTTCTTATGTTGAATCACCCTTGTATTCCTGTATAAATCCCACTCAATCATGATAAATAATTCTTTTAATGTGACACTGGATACAATTTGCTGGTATTTTGTTAAGAATTTTCACATCTATGCTCATTAAGGATATTGGTCTATAGTTTTCTTTTCTTGTATCGTCTTTATTCAGTTTTGGTATTAGAGTGATGTTAGCTTCACGAAATGAGTTAGGTAGCATTCCTTTTTCTTCAATTTTTTTTTGGGAGAGTTTGAACTGGATTGGTGTCAGTTATTTTTGAATAGTTTGATAAAATTCTCCTGTGAAGACATCAAGTCCAGGGCTTTTGTGTGTGTGTATGGGGGGGGCAGGGTGGGGATGATTTTTGATGACTGACTGGATCTCTTTACTTGTAATTGGTTTGTTGAGATCTTCTATTTCTTCTTGATCAGTATAGGTAATTCACGTGTTTCTAGGAATTTGTCCATTTCATCTAAGTTATCTAGCTTGTTGGCATATAGTTGCTCATAATATTCTCTTACGATTTTTTACATTTCTTCATGATCTGTGGTAATGACCCCCCCCCCCCATTTCTGATTTTGTTTATTTGTGTCCTCTTTCTTTCTTTATTAGTCTAGCTAGGGTACCATCAATTTTATTAATTTCCTCAAAGAACTAACTTTTAGTTTTGTTGATTCTTTCTATTGTTTTATTGTTCTCCAGTTTGTTCATTTCTGCTTATATCATCTTTTATTTGCTTTGGGGTTAGTTTGCTGTTCTTTCTCTAAATTCTCCATGTGCGCAGTCAAATCCTCAAGTTTTGCTCATTCTTGTTTTTTTGGTATAGGCATTTAGGGTAATAAATTTCCCTCTCAGCACTGCCTTTGCCACATCCCATAAGTTTTGATATGTTGTATTTTCATTATCATTCATCTCCAAATATTTACTAATTTCTCTAGTAATTTCTTCCTTGACCCACTGATTGTTTGAGTGTGTTGTTTAATCTCTACATATTTGTGAAAGCTTTGGTTTTTTGGTGATTATTAATTTCCAACTTTATTCCTTTGTGATCAGAGAAAGTGCTTTGAGTAATTTCAATCTTGTCAAATTTATATAGACATAGTTTATGTCCCAGTAAATGATCTATCCTAGAGAATGTTCCATGTGCACTAGAGAAAAATGTGTATCCTGGTATTGTGGGATGTAATGATCTGTACATGTCTATTAGATCTAATTCATTTGTCTTATTGGTTAGGTTCTCTATGTCCTTGTATCTATAGTGAAGAGTGGTATATTGAAGTCTCCCACTGTTACTGTTGATATGTCTATAGCCCCCTTCAATTTTTCCAATATGTGCCTCATGTACTTTGGAGCTCCTTGATTGGGAGCATATACATTTATGATTGCTATTTTTTCCTGGTGAATTGTCCCTCTTATTAATATGTAGTGTCTTTCTTTGTCCCTCCAAAGAAGGTTTACAAAAGGCCAGAAAACACATGAAAAATAGTTCAAATCATTAGCCATCAGAGTAACACAAATCAAAATCACAATGAGATACCATTTCAAGCCCTTTATAATGATTGCTATTGAAAAAATCGGAAGACTACAAGTGTTGGAAAGATGCGGAGAAATAGGAACTCATTCATTGCTGGTGGGAACATAAAATGGCACAGCTCCTTTGTAAGTAAGTTAAGTATGGAATTATCATATGACCCAGCAATCCCATTCTAGGTATATACCCCAAAGAAATGAAAGCAGGGACTCAAACAGATACTTGCACACTGATGTTCATAGTAACATTATTCACAATTGCCAAAAGATGGAAGCAATCCAAGTGTCCATTAACAAATGAATGGATAAACAAAATGTAGTCTATACATATAATGGAATAGTATTCAGCCATAAAAAGGAATGATACCATGATACAAGCAATAACATTGGTGAACCTAGAAGACATCATTTTGTGTGAAATATGCCAGACACAAAAGAAGAAATAACATATGATCTCCGTTGACATGAAATAATTAGTATAAGCAAACATATAGAATCAGAATCTAGAATAGAGATTACCAGGGGGAGTGAGAATAAGGAGTGGGAAGTGTATTAGTTAGGGTTCTCTAGAAAAACAGAATCAACAAGGAACACTCACAAATATAAAATTTATAAAAGTGTCTCACATGACTGTGGGAACACAGAGTCCAAAATCCGCAGGGCAGGTTGTGAAGCTGACGATTCCGATGAAGGATCTGAACGAACTCCACAGGAGAGGCTCACCAGCCGAAGCAGGAATAGCCTGTCTCTTCTGAATCCTCCTTAGAAGGCTTCCAGTAAGCAGATTAAGCATTACTCATTGCAGAAGACACTCCCCTTTGACTGACTACAAATGGAATCAGCTGTGGATGCAGCTGACATGATCATGATTTAATTCTATGAAATGTCTTCATCACAACAGACAGGTCAGCACTTGCCCAACCAGACAAACAGGTAATACCACTTGGCCAAGTTGACACATGAACCTGACCATGACAGTCCACACCTGGGCTCTCTGCCATTTCCACAACAGACTGCCACTTTCTAAAGCTGAAGGATAAATGACTTTCAGACTTTGAAATCCAATGGTGTTTGCCCTGTAGGTTTTCTTTCCAATTTCTCCCTATGGGTCCTGTGACTGTCCTTCCTTTGCATATTGGCACCAGACAACTTGTTTTGAGATTCACAGGTCCACAGCTAGAAGAGAATTTTTTTTGCACCTTAATATTATTTAAGGTGATGTGTGTAGTTGCCAAGTTGACAAAGGGTGGATATGTGGTAGTTAGATTCAGTTGTCAACTTGGCCTGGTGAAGATGCCTAGTTATGTTGCTGTGGATATGAGCTGATGGCATGTGAACCTCATCTGTTCCTGATTACATCTGCAGTCGGCTAGGAGACGTGCCTGCTACAATGAACGATGTTTGACTTAATTGGCTGGTGCTTAAATGAGAGAGCACAATGTAGCACAGCCCAAGCACCTCAGCATACCTTATCTCAACACTTGCAGCTCAGCCCAGGCCTTTGGAGATACAGAAAGGAATCACCCCGGGGAAAGTTGTTGGAACCCAGAGGCCTGGAGAGAAGGCCAGCAGAGATTACCCTGAGCCTTCCACATGAGAAAGAACCTCAGATGAAAGTTAGCTACCTTTCCTCTGAAGAACTAATTAAATAAATCCCCTTTTATTAAAAGCCAATCCATCTCTGGTGTGTTGCATTCCAGCAGCTAACAAACTAGAACAGGAAGTTAAGGCTTAAAATGCACAGGGTTCCTATTTGAAACAATGGAAACCCTATTTGAAACAATGGAAATATTTTGGTAATGGATAGTGGTGATAGTAGCACAATATTGTGAGTATAGTTAATAGTACTGAAATATATATCTGAATGTAGTTAAAAGGGAAATTGTTAGCTTGCATATGGTAACAGAATAAAAATTTAATAAAAAATCCACAGAACAACACTATACAGAGTGAACCCTAAATTAAACCATAGGTTGTAATTAATAGTACAATTATAAAAATGTATTTTCATTAATCGTAACAAATGTTCCACACCAATGCAATGTGCTAATGATACATGGGAATCCTGTATTTTATGCATTTTTGTTCTATAAATCACAACTTCTCTAATAAAGGGGAAAAAATGCAACTTGATCACTCTCTGGGCCACAAACTTCTAATCTGTAAAAGAAGGCACTGCACTACAACATTTCTAGACTTCTTTCCTGTTTAAAAAAAAAAGCTCATTTTGATTGGTTTTATTATTTGTTTGTAAATACTTTGCCTTTAATTTATAAACTTCAGGAATACAGAGTTGTAGTCGTGACTGCTGAATCTAAAGTACACATTCTAAAGGTCGCCAGACGATTCATGTCTCAACAGTGGAACCCGCCAGCCTTGAGAATGAAGACAAACGTTAGTTGGAATTTTAAACAACATGCTTACAAATTACTTGCAAAGCTCAGACCCAGCAAATAAATGATAGCAAGGGACTGAAGACCCCCTAGAATTATTCTCATAAGGCTTGTGCTGCTCTGTAGCAGCAACATACTCAGATTCCAGCAGAAGTGGAGCTTCTCCGGAAGGGGGGGCACTCAAGGTCAGAGGTGGCAGGGTCAGCACCTCACAGCCCTGTTGCTTATCTTGCAGTAACAACCATTTTGCCGATGGCAGAAGCCAGCTGTTGCAAGCCTGTGTAGGTTTCTGATTTTCCTTATTCTGGGAGTGCACAATTGGATTAGATGATGGAAAAAGTCATGCCACAGAGACATTTTCCTTTCAAGAAGTTAAGGAGAGTTCAGCCACAGTGCAAGTTCTTTCTACATTTATCTTGGACTAAAAAAAATCTGGAAATGGCTATAATACAACCTGCTGGTATCTAAGCATAAAAACGGGGAAGGTTTGCAAAAGTGTGGGCAAAAAAAAAAAAGAAGTCTACCAATAGGTAGGCATTTGGAGAAAAAAGTAGCAAACACAAGATGGAGGGAACTGAATAGTCACAAACATACATGCGCACGCGCGCGCACACACACACACACACACACACGGATTCTCCCAGGGCTAGAGCAGAAGTAAGAAATCCTTCAGTGCTACAAAGTTTAATAAATTCATATTTCTTGGAGTAATGTATGATATCCTACTGAGCAATGCTGAATGGATTTTGTAGGAGTGGGGACGAATGTCAAAGAGTGGAAATAAAACCAATATAGAAGACTCAGCCAGATTAATGTGGGGTCAAAGCAATCCATCCACCTGCCCCCACGCCCTGGCAGGAAACCATCTAATTTTAGCTGCAAAGCCTTGAAAGTAACAATTCTTAATATTTGGGGACCCCCCAGGTCAATTTGAGAACTTGGTCAAATTTAAAGAGTCTGTCCCCAGAAAAATGCACATGAATGCCCCCACTTTGCAGGAACGTTTCAGATTTCTTGAAGCCTTGAATGGACAGTCCCCTACTCTGACCAGAAAATAATCGCAGACCTTCTGACAAGTGAAACTTTATGCTGAATGGTCTCACATTTCCTCATTAACAAAAAAAACTACCAAACTGGTCTGTTGCCTTTGCCTGAAGCTCCATTTCCGTCATGCTCATTATCAGTCACCGTAATGACCCCTGCTGCAGCTGCTGGTAACCAACAGAGTCGAGCTCCCGTTATGTGCCAGGCACAATGCTAGCAGTTTATGTGAATTATCACTATTGAAGAAAGTGCTGCTATTGTCCCATTCTGCAGACAAGCCAACTGGGGCCCAGAGAAGCTAAAGAAATGACTGGTGGTGGGCAGAGCTTCAGTTCAGAGCTGGTTATCTGATTCCCAAGCCTCATTCTGAATCTTCATTCTTCAGTTTCCGGTGTCTCTTACTCACGGAAATGCTTCTCTCCTACACATCAGAATGGAAAAGATGAACTTAAAGAAATCCACACAATAAAGAACCAGGAGCCCGAAAATAATTGAAAGAAAATTGTGTCCTTTCTCTTCATTTTTTCAGAAGCAGTGGGCTAAGTGGTAGCTTAGACTTCTTATTGCAGTGTCCATGCTACTGTGAGGATAGGGTACTCTCCGTTCCCAGCAGCCAGCTGCCACCCACCAGACTCACAGATTAGAATTCTACAAAACTCTAGAAAAGGGTGTGGTGGTGACCAGGCCAGGTATGGAGCTGTATGGATGAATCTCATACAAGACATGGAGAAATTGAACCTGTAAAGATAGCTTTCAAGATAGCTATAAGGCAAAAGCCAGTTCTCTGCTGTGACATGTTTGGCATCTCTTCTGTGTCTGGCAGTGGTGGCTTGTGCCAGCCTTAAAGAGTTGAGGGGTGGTAGAATATTTGCAGCAGAGAGGGTCAAGGGTTATGGCATAGAGATGAAGTTTAGTTTCCCCAAATCCAGTTATGACCTCTGATCCCTTTCCCACTAAATAAGCCCCACAATTCATCATGGCATACCTGATTTTCACTGACTTCCCACCTTACTTTATTTTCTCCAATGCTTTTCAATTTCCCTTCGTTGGTGTTCTCAACTCAGGGGGATTCTGAAATGTTCTTATGCCATGTTAGTCCTGGTGATATCAACTTAGTGATACAAGGACCATGCCAGCCCACTCCTGCCCAGACACTGAAACTCTGAGCGCCCTGGAGCTGCAGCATCCACGGGCATCCCCAAACTCAGGGCATGGGCTGCAGCCCCCATGCAGTACAGCGGTTCTGAAGGGCAGTCTCAGACTTAGCAGCAGCAGCCCCCCCATGCAGTACAGTGGCCACCCCACTGATCAATAACCGTATCAGAAATCTACTCACTAGGAGATTATTTCTTTGTAATAAGGCAGAGATTTTGTTTTTTGTTTTTTTTTTTTTCTTTTTAAACAGATTTAAAACCAAACCTTTTTCAGAGCCCTGATATTCACTCTCCCTCAAACAGTAGAGCTAGTCCGGTTGCTCTGGGGATGTGAATGGGCCTGGGGATGCTGGCTTCTGAAGCACCTCCATAGGGTTTTGTCTCCAAGAAGCACAGCTTGAAATTTGTGTAAAGAGCATTGCAGGTTGAGGATGGTTCAGCTAACACTGTCATTCCCTTGGAAAAAGGTTATACATGGAGTCAACACCAGGGACTAAATCCCAATCGTGAACGCATTTGTCAAGCTGTGCAGCTGAGGCCAAGGAAGAGGGAGAAGCCTCTCCACCCGTTATGCTTACTTGCTGGGGAGCACGGGGAATGCAGCTTCTAGTCCCCACACCCTCCATTCTGATTCAGGAGAACCACAGGGGTCTCAGAACACTTCATTTTAACAATCTCTGCAGGTGGTTCCCAGGTCAGTGGTGAAGACCACACTTTGAAAGAAAGTGGCTCTTTCTTTCAAAAGAAACCTGTGCACATTTATGGCCACGGTCACCATCATCCCCATCACAGACACCACCAAGTCCTTGTTTAATTTGCCTAATGCATCTGCGTTGGTCTCAGCTTTGCAGCTGGCTGCTCCATGGAGGAAAATGTATTCGTTTAGCAGCTCAAATCTTTATACTTGTGCAATTTGGCTTAGGATCACTCTTTTTTTTTTTTTTTAGGATCACTCTTGTGACCCTATTTGGCTTTACAGACTCCCATATATATATATGTATACACACACAAGTGATCTGAGAATATTGCATCCATTCATTCCTTTCAGCTTACGGTGATATGTAGCTGTTCAGAAGGTACAGGGTATCACCAGTGTGGTCATTCTTTATTATCAGAAGAGGGATTAACTGAAAATCTTCTGTGCCTCACACATGTTTACTGGGTTTCTCATCAGCAAAGTAGCTTAAAGGGTTGACAGATGTATAAGTGAGCTCATCATTTTTATTTTACAATAAACATGTTTCAAATTTGCTCAACGTCTCTGTTATCACAAATAGTTATTAGCATTTGCTAACTAGCAGATATTTTAATTTTTTATTTTGGAGTAATTTTAGATCTACAGAAAAGCTGCACAGATAGTGTAGCGAGGCCTAACTACCCTAAAATTCACATCTTATATACCCATGGCACATGTCAAAATCAGAAATTTATATTGGTCCAATATATATTAACTAAACTGCAGACTTTGAATGCCACCAGCTTTTCTAATATTGTCCTTTTTTCATTCCAAGATCCAGTCCAGGATAACTATTGTATCTGGTCATCATATTTCCTTAGTCTTTTTCAGTCTATAACAGTTTCCCAATTTGTTTTCCATGACCTTGACACTTCTGAACAGTTCTGGTCAGGCATTTTGAAGGATATCTGATGCCTCTCATTTGGGGTTTTTCTCCTAATTAGACAGGGTCCTGGAGTCTCAAGAAGAACACTGAAGAAGTGAAATGGCTTCCTCATCACATCATTTTGGGGGATAGAGCTTGATTTAATACTACTGATGAGGCTAACCTTGGCCATTTGGCTTAGGCAGTATCTGCCAGGTTTCTCCAGTATAAAGTTTCCATTTTCCTTTTTCCACACACTCCATTTTTTTGGAGCAAGTCACTAAGTCCATCCTATATTCAAAGGAGGAGAGCTAAGCTCCACTTCCTGGAGGGGAATTACACATAGATTATTCACAATTCTCCTGTGAGACTTGTCCCTTCTTTCCATGTATTTATTTATGTAGACATGTATTTATATAAGTATGTACACACAGATATTCATTTTGTTTGGGTTATAATCTGATATCCTAGTTTTTTATTTTATTGCTCAAATTATTTTAGCTGTAGCCATTGGGAGTTCTTTCAGTTTGGCTCGTGCATCCCTTTGAGATGCTCCCGTCACTCCCTTTTTTCCTTTTTTTTAAAAGACCTTCCTTATTTTCTAGTGCTAACAAAATTCATCTTGGGGCGGGCAACAGTGGCTCAGCAGGCAAGAATGCAAGAATGCTTGCCTGCTATGCCAGAGAACCCGGGTTCGATTCCTGGTGCCTGCCCATGTAAAAAATAAATAAATAAACAAATAAAAACTCATCTTGTATTTTCCCTGTTCCAGTCCTAAAATCAGCCATTTCTCCAAGGAGTTTTGGTTCCTTTGATTGGAGAAAGGTATTAGAAATCAAGACTGGGTGCTGAGTGTGTCCCTTGCCCCTGGGACATCCCGGTTTTAAGGGCCTCTCGGCAGACAGAGAGAGCAGGTAGATGGATGCACACTGACCAGGTATGCATGCAGCAATGTTGACCTCTGTATCTACCTGCCTGATATTGTTATTGATATTGTTAATTCATATTGGTATCTCTAATTCAGCACCAGAGAGTCCATTCTAGCCTTCTCTTTTGGCTTATTTGTAGCTTCTTTCTCTGACAGTGAGATCTATAAAATATCGTCAAATTTAAGAAGCAAGGTACAAATGGCAGCCACGTTTGCCAGGCCGAGAACAGTCATTGTCAGCATGTCAGGCAAAGACCGAACTGAGATCTTCCCCTCACGAACGGCACAGGGCATCATGAAGCCTGGATTAAAAGAAGCACAAACAAGTTGAAACTCCTGAAGAAAAAATCTGATGCCTCGACTCTTCGATTTCAACAGATCCTAAAGAAGATAATAGAGACTAAAATGTTGATGGGCGAAGGGATGAGAGAAGTTGCCTTTTCACTTGCTGAGGTCAAGTTCACAGTTATTCAAAATGTGACTAAAGCCCAAGTGAAGATTCGTGCAAAGAAAGATAATGTAGCAGAAGTTACCTTGCCAGGGTTCACAGATTACCATGAAAGAACTGACAGTTTTGAACTGATAGTTTAGCCAGAGGTAGGGAACAGCTGGCTAAGTTAGAGAGAAATTACGCCAAAGCAGTGGAACTACCGGTGGAACTAGCTTCCCTGCAGACATCCATTGTGACTCTGGATGATGCTATTAAGATAACCAACAAGCGTGTAAATGCCATTGAACATGTCATTATCCTTCAGATTGAACATTGTGTCCTTGCTTATATCATCACAGAGCTGGATGAAAGCAAGTGAGAAGTGCTCTGTAGATTAAAGAAAATATAGGAGAAGAAAAACATTCTCAAGGACAAATCTGAGAAGGACTTGGCACAGTGGAGAGCAGCTGGGGAGGTGATGGAACCTGTTAACCGTCTGGCTGAAGAGAAGCATGAGGATCTTATGTTTGAATAATCTTTCCTGCTCTGGTCCTTTCAGAAAGAAGCCTTAATACCGGCTCCATTTTAATTCCTGGTGTATAAGTGTGGTGGGTGTGGCTGTGTATTTTTTGGACAAAGACTGTCACTGGTAGTTAAGTTTCCCTGAGCATCAGTTTAGATATTTCTTCTGCAGAATCACATTTCAGCAAACATTTCTCACAGGTAAGAGGGATTTGTAGAACCTGCTCAGAAACTTGTAGAATTTACTAAGCAGAAGTGTCACCCTACTCCTTTTACCTCTGTGTTACAGACGGTCTGCTTAACATGCATATTAATAAATAACATTTAGGAAGCCTCAAGGGTCTCACGCCAATAACCATGGATGTCACCCCTGTGTCTACTCCTCACTTGCAAACTTCGATGCTGTCCCCTGAGATCGCGCAGTCATCCCTGTATTACCCTGAATTACATCTCTTCTCAAGCTTTATGAATACCTTCACTTATTTTCCCTTTATGACATGTTTCTAGTCTCATCTGTCATGGGATTTCTGCCAATTTAAATATGACTATGGCATAAGCAGAGTAAAATGATTGATTTTAAAAAAAAGAAGCAAGGAGCAAAAATAGCGGGAGAAGAAAATGAAGGAATGTTCACATATTTAAAATTTTGATTTGTATTAAAAATTAAAGATTTATATATTTACAAATTAAACAGAGGAGCATTTCCATATTTGCTGATATTTACATAACATACTCTTGGAAGACTGGGAAGATTTCATGGTATTACTATAGCTTATGGGGAAGACAACTGGGTACCCAACTGACAGGGGTGGGATGAGAATTTATTACTCGCCTTTTTATTCTTTTGGAATTTTGAGATTTGATATTAAAATTACATCACATAACTGCATACTTTTAAAATCTTGGAAATAATTTTCCAATCTGTTTTAAATTGTTCTAGAAGGTTTTGAAGCCATTTATCAAAAATATAAAGTTGCAGTAACTTCCAAATAGGTTTCAAGAACAAAGAGTGATATCAGAAAAAATAATTTTTTATTAAGTAAATTTCAACAAAACCTTTGCACAATTGACAAATGCAATTTAAGGAAAGAAATAATGATTAGTTATATACAACAATGAATTTTTTCTTAGAGCCATTAAATCTGAGAATAGAAATAAATGGAACTTAGAACCAACCCTTTGGTTCTTGATTCACAAAAATGTTAACTCAAAGCTTTAAAAAAATAATGAATGTTATTCAATTGAATTGATCTCACTAAAAATATTTTATTAATAAGTTAATTACAGCTAAGAAATTTTGTGCTCTTCATAAAAATTTTAAATGTTATTTTTATCTCTATCTCATCCTTTCCAACTTTTGGTGTTGTATATGTTTACAATTTACATAATATATTAGTACAAAAGTATGTGCGTGTGGTTATAACTTAATATACTCTGTGGGTCACGCTCAACGTGCCTAATCAGTGGGATTTGTGATGAAGTTTGGAGATGGCTGCCCTAGAGAAGAGCCTCTCCCCTGACCGAGTTGTGTAGTGAGGGGAACTGTTAAGAGAGAAGGAAAGAGAGAGAGGAAGGCTTGGAGGCCGTTCCCACATGCCTCAGAACCCGGGAGTACAGGGCATTATGGTCTGAAGTCTCAGGAAGCAGGATTCTAGAATCTCTAGGCAGCTGGAAACAAAGGACTTAAGAATTTTTCTTTCTCTAAGGCTCTAAAGAGAGGTTCTTGGTTGAGGGAGGGATCACTTGTGTCTGATAAGAATCAGTAACGGCTTCAGTGAGGGACGCAGGATGCTCGGCTGGGCTGCCAATCACTGACTGAGTAAGGAGAAGAGCGTTTCTTCCTCAGAATCACCTGAGAAATCAGCTCCACGGGGCAGGCAACAGGACCTTGCCTTTTCACAAGGCCTCATCCACGCTGACGGAGCCACCCTGGCTCAAAGAACCAGGGATTGGCCTTCCCGGCGTGAAGGCCATAGAACGTTGTGCTTGAACAACAGAGGGGTTCTGTCTGTCTCCTGTGTTTTGGTTTGGTTTTTCCTTTGAGTCTGGTAGGATTCAATTACCAACTGAATCTGTAAGTTCTGCATCTTCACCCGCATTTGTCTCCCTCTCAGGGCCTAGTGGTATATGTCGGGGGTCAGGGGTTGGCCCCCTTTCCCCACAAAGGGCCGGATAGGACATGTTAGACTTTGCAGCTGGGTCATAGCTACTCAACTCAGCCACTGTGGTGTGGGATTAGCCCTAAGACATGGTTACAGCCCCATAAACCTTTATTTACAAAAGCAGGCCTGGTGTGCCCACCCCTGCTGTCCCAGGTACCTACTCTGCATCCCCACAGGCCGGGGGAGGGGGGCCCTCCTGCAGCTTAGTTTCCTTAGAGCCCCCAGAGCAGTCCTTTGCTCTGGCCTTGCTGCTAGGAAGCCCTGTTTTCAGCCTAGCCTCTCAGCTGGGGAAGTGAGCCCCAAGAGGACAAGCTAACAACCTTAGATATTTCTAGCAGGTGCAGAAAATAATACAGCATGAAAATATATACGGTCCAAGACCACGAGCAGTTATCAGAAATTTCATCCTCTCCCTTACTCCAGGAATGTTGATTTATTTAGGAAGGACAGATGATTCCAAAAAAGGAAAGGCTTCAGGAAACCCAGTAGCTGACAGAGTTGGAACAATTGACCTTATTCCTATTTTATATAATTTAATGGAAAGCTCATCATTGTCCCTCTATCTCTCCCCATCACCACCCACTGACACGTCTCCCCTTATGACCCATTATCACCAGCTCCCTTTAGCTCACCAGGTAGGATGGATTTTCAGAAGAGTACCAGGGGGCAGTGGTCTGGGCCCCACAAAGCACATTGCATTTGTTATATAAGAGAAAAGATAATAGACTAATATGTTTGAAGCAATGCTCTCACCTTTGGAAAAGTATCAAGAAAAGAGAATGGGAGAAAGATAAGATGCTTAATCACCTCCTTTCAAAAAAATCCCAAACATTAAGTCTTCAAAGTTGCCTGTACATGCCCGCATGTGTTTCATTTGTGCTGAAATTGGGGTGTATTTTTCTGCACGTATGGAAAATACGAAACTCTTTTCACTCTATTTTTTTCTATTCATAGGAAGAGTTTCATTAGGAATCCTGGAAATAAATCAACATTTCTGTGGATTCTTTCTAGATATTAAGAAAAAAAGGTTAATTTCTTTGCTTGCCTGATCCCAGGAGCAGAACATTTACTTAAAAGGAATCGGTTGGAAAACTATTAAGGAAAGAGCTTGCAATCGTATTTCTTCCCTGACCTGCTTCCTCTGTATGTGCTCGTTTTTACCCCGATGGTGGTTCTGAATGATTAAAAGTTACAGGAAGCATCTGGGCAGGGCTGACCACAACCTTGTCAGGCAGGCTCTGCGGTCCTCATGGGTGAGGGATGTGACCTCAGGACAAAGCCGATGGGCTAACCGGGTCTCCTGCTCTTTGACAGATTCTGCCTCCAGCCACCTCGGGATGAAGGCTGTCGGCATCCTGGCCCTGCTTGGCTGCTTGGTTACAGCCATGGAGTCCAAAGTCTACACTCGCTGTAAACTGGCAAAAATCTTTTTGAGGGCCGGCCTGGACAATTACTGGGGTTTTGCCCTCGGAAACTGTGAGAATTCTTCCTTCCCCTTCTCTTTCGACCCTAATCTCTGACCTGAGATGTCACATGCCTCATCCATTCCCCCTTGTACTTGGCCCTGCCCCGATGCAGAAGGCTGCAATTTTCAACGGCTGCTCTCTGTGCCTTGCCCCACCCCTGCCTGCCCTGCCCTTGCTGCTGGAATCCTGAACTAGCGACACCAATGAGGGAAGGAGGACACGGAGCCCCCATGGGTTGGGGAGGGACCACTAACTCTGGGCAACCTCAGTATGCCCTGCTTGCCTCTGGGTCCCTCAGCCTCCTGCAGGCACTGAGGGGCCCACCACCTGCCCTGCCCCCTCTACTGTTTGTTGGGAAGTGACAAATAGATCATATGTATAAGGGATGTTTCCCCTAAGAACAGGGTTAATAAAAGCGATGTCTTCCTTTCGCTGGCGTTGCTGGCATTTCCCCTCCAGGGATCTGCATGGCATACTATGAGAGTCACTACAACACCTCGGCTCAGAAGATGCTCAAGGATGGGAGCGTTGACTATGGCATTTTTCAGATAAACAGCTACACCTGGTGCAGAAGTAAGAGGCTGCAAGACAAGAATCATTGTCATGTAGCCTGCTCAGGTACAGTTTGATCGTCCAAAATTACCATCCTAAGAAAGAAAGTCAGAAAAGCTGATAATGCAATAGCCTCCCATTTTCTGCATCAGCTAAAATTTGGAGTTTAGATTTGCACAAAGGTCTGTAAATAATTCAACAGTTTTCTAAGGTGCCACTTGGGTCCTCATGCCTTTTTGTCCAGAGATGACATATTCCTCCTGGATGGGGTTTAGTAAGCCCTTCATGAAAGCAATATATGTATATATGTATAAAGACATTTGATATCTTCAATAAGAAAGAGAAAGTGTCAACTGCTTTCCATAAACAATTACCTCAAAGAATGCAGTTTATACTCCTTTGTGCAGATTGAGACAAGTGGATGTGCTTTACATAGCATTCCTTGAACAACAGAAATTAAACTCTGATCCACTTTTGTATCTTTCGGTTCAATCATTCAAGAGAAATCTATGTGAACAAAATATTGAGGAAAAAAATACAGGAGACATGGATTGCATGTTACAAGACCTAGAATGCACTCACATGACATGTTAAATGAATGAGTAAACAGGTGTGAGCTTCAAAGGGGAGACATAGTATTAAAATGATAGAAAGTTTTTCAGACGACTCAAGTGATATTTGACCTGAGCCTTGGAGGATCCACAAAATTTGCATATTCAGAGACAGAGAAAAGCCATTCCTGGCAAATGGCGTACTGAAAGCAGAGAGATGGGCGTGGGAAGGTATGGGACGTGTAGAGGAAGCAATGAGGAGTTTGTTTTATCTGGAAAAGAGGACTGTGAAGAAGAACAATAGAAAATGTGATTGGAAAGGTCAATTATTACCTGATTATGGAGGACCTTGAAATCCAGGCTGAGTGTGTACTTACTCCTGCTTGCAAAAGGAGACCGGTAGAGGTAAGTTGAGTAAGCAACTACTTGGAAAGATTAATCTGTAAACAGGGTGTCATACAGATTAAACTAAAGACCTTTTGAGTGCCACTGCAACTGTTGAGGCAAAAGACCAAAAGCTCTGAACAGGGGTCTTGGCTGTGGGTATGGAAAAGAAGAGACTGATAGAGATACTGAAAAGATAAAATGGACAGAGTTCAATAAATGATCATCTTCTTTGCTGCCCTCTAAAATGTAAGCTCCATGAGGGCAGGAGGATTTGTCTGCTTTGTTTAGTGATGTATCTTTAATACCTTGAATGATGCCTGGCACATAATAGATGTTCAATAAATATTAGTTGAATAAATGAATGAAGGGAGCAAGGAGCAAGTGCGAAGTCAGAGAGTCATAAAATACTCTACTGCAAATTATTTGAGAGCAAGAAATAAACTGTGTTTTAATTTTTCTTGGACACAAGGCAAGCAATAAGTATGTTGTGAATATATAAAACACTGAACAATATGTTATTTTATATACCAACTCTTCCCTGACCCTACATTACTATGGGATGCTCTCTCTACCTCCTGAGGCAGAACAGCCAATTGTTGATCAGCTCTCAATTTAGAACATTCTTTTGGTGGGTCAAAATCTGCCTGTTTATAGCTCTCTTCCATTGATTTCAGTTTTTCTTCTGCTTTTATTCAAAACAAATTTGCCCTGTTTTATGCATAGATGTCTATGAAATGTTTGAAAATGATTTGTAGTTATTTCTCATCTCCAGATTCTTCTCCTGTGGACTAAAATGTTTAGTGCCTTCACCTTCCTTACAGGTTATGGCTTCTGAACCCCTCCCCATCCTTGTCAATCTTATTAGCATTCTCTAAGGGCTTTCAAATAGAGTCTCCCAGTCAAACAAGGCAGATAGACATGTCCCCAAAGATGACCATATATTTATCCCTGGAACCTGTGAATGTTATCTTACATAGCAAAAGAGACTTTGTGGTTGTGATTAAGGTACGGAATTTGAGATGTAGAAATTATCCTGGATTATTTGGGTGGCCCAATTTAATCGCATGAGTCCTCAAAATTGGAGAATCTTTCCACATTGGAGAATCTTTTCCTGCTGTGGTCAGAGAAAGATGTGATCACAGAGGGAAAAGGAAGAAAGATTCTGAGTGTGACAGGGACCCCACCCACCATTGCTGGCTTGGAAGATGGAAGAAGGAGCCACAAGCCAAAGAATGCAGCTGGCCACAGAAGCCAGGAAAGACCCTCAGGTACAACCAGCATGCTTGGTGGCAACTCAGCCCCACAACTGCAAAGAGCGAAATTCTGCTAAAACCCAAATGAGCAAGAAAACAGATCTTCTTTTGCAGCCTCCAGAAAGGAACGCCGACCCTGCCAACACCTAGATCTTAGCCCAGTGAGAACCATCCTAGTTGTGTAAGAGAATAAATTTGTGTTGTTTAAACCAGTTTGTCGAATTTATTACAGCAGCAACAGAAAACGAATTCACCATTCCTTCGTCTTGATATACTACTAAAATGGCAGTAAAGGGACTTAAGAATAAATAAGATAAATAGACATAAATCTATGAAGACAAGGTAAATGGGAGAGGAAATAATACCAAAAAATTTTAGAAGCTAGAAAGCCAGGAGGACAAGTGGTGACTAATTTAGCAGATTATAGGAATCTGAGTCCTGAGCTAGCAGCAGGAAAAGATAACCACAGAATGTCAAAAAGCCTCAGAAATCAGCAGCATCAGGTACTCCTGGAAATTTCAGTGAATGCAAGCTGAAAACAGGAGGAGCAATTGAAAGTCTGATTAAAAAGCAATTAGACCATAAGATTCCCTTCCTGACTCCAATCTGCTATTTACTATACTGCCCAAACTCTGACAAAATACTAGAACTTTCTCCTCTGGACAGAGTAAAATAGAAAAATTCTTGACTGAGGGATCTCAGTAACCTTGGAAGGTGAACATCCAGGCTAAGAACATGGGAGACTGAGCTGAAGATTCTCTTACGATCTTTGCCAGACACCTTCTTCCACTCAGAGCCTGCAATGATGGCAGCCAGTCTATACTTTCAGCATGGGAAGATTCTGTTCTGGGGATTTGTGCTGGTCAAAAAGAAAAGAATGAAAAATTCTGAGTGGGAGCTCCCAGTGAATAAGACCAATTTGAACTCCCTACAGTGAGATGCACTGTTTAAAATCTCCAGCTATGCCCACAGAGCTTCCAGTCAGTTTTTCATACCTCTCTTCAATAGGTATAGACAACAAAGGACCTCTAGATTCCCGAAAAGGGTTAATAACAGGAAAGATTGAGGCCAAGTAAACAAATAGATAAAAGTAACTTGATGGAACCAGAGACTATGCAAGGAAATGAAAACTTCAAAAGAAATACAACTATCATTAATATCTTCAGATAAGAAAGGATGTTATATCAATGAAATAAGAACTATATACACTTAAAAAAAATTAGAGACCAAAATAAGGAGCTCCTAGAAATTAAAACTATGGTAGCAGAAGTGAAAAAAATTTATTAGCTGGAAGATAAAATTGAGAAAATATCTCAAAAAGCATAATAAAAAATGATAGATTGAAAATAGGAGAAACAAAGATAAGAAAATGAATGAAGCTGAACAAGTTCCAGAAAGAAAAAAATAGAAACAATAGAGAGGATGAAATATTCATAAAAGATTTCCATAATTGAAGGGCATGTGTTTCCAATATGTAATACCCATCCCATGACAAGTTGCAATTGATTAACAGACTCACACTCATGAAATTTCCAGGACATTGGAAAGTAACAATACATTACTGGCCTCCAAAAGAGAAAAATCATATCTGTACAAAAGATTAAGCATCAGAGTAACATCAGAACAATATCTTCAAAATTCCTAGGAAAAATTTCTTCCAAACTAAAATTCTATACCAAGCAAATATCAATAAATTGTGAGTGAAGAATGAATACATTTTAGACAAATAAGTTGTTTTAGAAAGTGTTTGTATCTTGTATCAGAAAGATTGTGGCTGGAAAACATGGCAAACTCAAATTGGCTAATTAGAAGAGAATT
The DNA here is from genome assembly GCF_023851605.1 of Tamandua tetradactyla. Lineage (NCBI taxonomy): Eukaryota > Metazoa > Chordata > Mammalia > Pilosa > Myrmecophagidae > Tamandua > Tamandua tetradactyla. Next base: position 221,501,275 of record NC_135327.1, on the reverse strand, counting down.
TTCACAAAGGGTCTACTTATGGTCAAATAGTAGGGAAATTATAAGAATAATGACATGAGGGGTTAGAAACAGCAGGTCATACTACTACCTGTTTCAGCGGAAAATGGAGAGAGAGCTAAGACAAGCACCTAGAGACAGAGATTCTGTATGAAGAGGGCCACCTTATAGGAGTTGTAACTTCCTTTTAAGAGACACGGCTTGTCCTTAGGGGACTCATAGAAAAAGAGCTTGGAGATTACATAACCCACACTTACTCTCCTCCTTCCCCCTATCTGCTGCTTTTGCTCATCCTGATTTCAACCCTACTAGAAGTCAGAAGACAAGGGAATCCATTGGTGCCATCTGTATGGGTCGTCCTCTTAGAGCAAAGAACGTGGTGAAGAAGAGTAGAGAATGGATATGTATTGGTGAAGAGAAGGTATCCAGCATACCTCACATGCACCCATTCCAGGAAACTACTGGAAGATGATGGTCGACCCAAAAGAGGAAGTAAACCAAGAAAGAGGAGGACATGGGATCCAGGGAATGAGAGATTCAGCAAATGAGGGGGGCTCATGATGATGGAGAAGGAAGACCCTGGGATGATTTTTTATTATTGTATTCTAATTTAATGTCATTGTTGTTGGAGAATATAGTCTGTATGATTTCAAACCTTTAAAATTTTTGAGTCTTGTTTTATGGCTCAGTATATGTTCTGTTATGCTGAGTGTGGATTTTGGGAAACAATGTATGTTTTTCTAGTGTTGGGTGGATATTACATACATGACTATTATATCCTTATTTATTGTCTACTTCTATCAAATATTGAGAAAAAACGTGTTGAAATATCCAACTCTAATTATAAACTTACTTATTTCTCCTTTAAGTTTTGCCCATTTTTTTAAAGATGTGATATTAGGTGCATACACATTTAGGATTGCTATATCTTGATGAACTAAGCTTTTCTCGTTATCACATGTCCCTCCTAAACTCTGGTAATGTTTCTTATCTTCAAATCTACTTTGTCTGCTAGTAATACAGCCACTTTAGCTTCCTCTGATAAGTATTTACACAGCATATATATTTTTCCACTCTTTTACTTTTAACCTATCTCTCTTTATATTTAAAGTTAATTTCTTCAGACAGCATATTGTTAGGTTTTCCTTATATAATCAGACAATATCTGCTTCTCAGAAGTAGTATTTAAAGAAGGGGGTTGACAAACTTTTCTTAAAAAGCCAGATATTAAATATTTTAGGCTTTGCAGAGTATTGCAATTTCTCAGCTCTGCCATTGTAGTGTGAAATCAGTCATAGAAAATATATAAATGAATGAGTCTGGCTATGTTCCAACAAAACCTTATTAATAAAAATAGAAAGTTGGCTTGTGGGACATTGTTTGCTGAACTTTGGTTTAGATAATTTAATATGTTATACATAGTGATATGGTCGTTATATCATATAACAGACATAATGAAATGGTAAATTTTAAATCCATCATCTTGCTACTTATTTTTTATTTGTGCCACCTATTCTTGGTTCTGCTTTTCTGTCTTCTTTTGATTTAATTGCATATTTTTCAGTATGCCCTTATATTTCCTCCCTTGGCTTATTAGCCATTCCCTTATTTCATTTTTAGTGGTTACCCTAGAGTTTGTAATATGCATCATTTTATCACACTCTATGTTCAAATCAAATTCTACCATTTCACTTATAACATATGAAACTTTAAAAGTAGGGAACTTGAATATACAGCAATAGAAATTATTAAAAATTAAATGCTGAAGGGACCAAGGGATTAAAAAAATGAGAGCATCAGAGACCTGTGGGACAACATGAAGTGGTCTAACTTACAAGTAATTAGTGTTCTAGAAGGAGAAAAGAAAAACATTTGAAGAATGGCCTAAATATTCCAAATTTGACAACAATGATAAACGCAGGGATAAAAAGGGTTAATATGGGGGACTATTTAATGTAATATATATTACGTATAACTAAGCAAAGATAAGAAAATTGTGATTTCTCATGAGAACCGTATAGGCCAGAAGACAATGGAATAGCATATTTTACAATCTAGTCCTCTATACACATATATTCCCCCATCTTCCATATTCCCCCATCCCATTCTTTATGCTATGCTGCGATACATTTTACTTCTATATATTGTACACCTTGTTGCTATTTTGTTTTAAGCAATTATCTTTTAAAGAATTTTTTAATGATGGAAAATATCTCTTTAAATTTATCACATATTTACCATTTCCAGTACTCTCCATTCCTTTGGTGGTTCCAAGTTTATATCTGTTACCATTGCCCCTCAGTCTGAATAACTTCCTTTAACACTTTTTATAGTGAAGGTCATCTGATAATGTATTCAGCTTTGATTTGCCTGAGAATATCTATATTTCACTTTTTTAAAATTTTTGAATGGGCAGGCACCGGAAATCGAACTCGGGTCTCTGGCATGGCAGGCGAGAACTCTGCTGCTAAGCCACCATGGCCTGCCCTTATATTTCACTTTCTTTTTAAAAGATATTTTTTCTCATTGCGTATAGAGGACTAGATTGTAAAATATGCTATTCCATTGTCTTCTGGCCTATACATACGGTTCTCATGAGAAATCACAATTTTCTTATCTTTGCTTAGTTATATGTAATATATCCATTTTACTGTGTTTTCTTGTAAAATTGTAAAATTTTCCCCTTAGCACTGATTTTCAACAGTTTAATTGTGTTGTGCCTTTTTCCATTGTACTAATTTTACTTGCTATTCATTAACCCTTTTTATCCCTGCGTTTATCATTGTTGTCAAATTTGGAATATTTAGGCCATTCTTCAAATATTTTTTCTTTTCTCTTCTAGAACACTAATTACTTGTAAGTTAGACCACTTGATGTTGCCCCATAGGTCTCTGATGCTCTCATTTTTTTAATCCCTTGGTCCCTTCAGCATTTAATTTTTAATAATTTCTATTGCTGTATATTCAAGTTCCCTACTTTTTCTTCTGAAGTACCTAATTCTGAAGTTTTAATTGGATTTTTCATTTCAGATATTGTATTTTTTCAGTCCTAGGTTATTTTTTATATCTTTCATTTCTCTCATTACATCCATGTTTTCTTTAAGTTCTTGAGCATATTTATACTCACTGTTTAAGTGTCTTATGTGATAACTTCATCAACTCTGTCAGCACTGGGTCTTTTCATTGACTGATCTTTCTCATTACGGGTCATATTTTAATGCTTCTTTGAACATCTACTAATTCTTTGATTGGATGCTGGACATTATGTCTGCTACATTGTTGGCTGTCTAGATTATGTTGGCTTCCTTCAAATTAATTTTTGTGGGAAGTTAAGTCTGATCAGCTTGAAGCTTTTAAGACTTGTTTTTAAGATTTGTTAGGGAAGTTTTCCAGTAGTCTTTATGGGACGGCAAGTTTAGTCTACTATCTAGCGTGATTTTTTTAGTCTCTCTTCTGAATGCCCCGGGGGGTCAGCAAGTTCTTGTTCCTCTGGCTGGTCAGAAATCAAAGGTCTCCTACCCTGCCTGAGCTCTGTGACTTGTTCAGCAAGCAGGATGTTCTCTGCCTAGCCTCAAGGAGTTTGCACCTTTGCATACTCATTTTAGTATTCAGTAAAAAGTCAGTGGGGCCCTTCGCAGAATCCTGGTGCCCTTCTTCCAAGTAGCTCCTACTTGTCAGCTCTTCTGCTCCACAAATTCCAGCTGCCGTGGCCTCTCATCTCTGACTTCTCCACTTAGATTGCCGTCCTTTACAAGGTCCTCTCTCCCTGACAGCAGTCAGGAAAGGACCTCTGGATAGAAGGTCAGGGCCATAATAGGGCTCATCATTTGTTTTCTGTCTTTCAAGGATTTAATCCTACACTACACTGCTGGATTTCCTGTGTCTGAAAGTAACTTTTTTTTTTCAGTCTTCTAGCTGTTTACAGTGGGAGGGCCAATCTGTTACTCCGTCATGGCCATGTCTTGACTTTACATTGGTTTAGTGATATAATATTGTTCAATTTAGCTCCAACTAAGAAAGTATGGGCAACTGGAAGATAATCTTTGATTCTGGAGAATTAACATGTCAGGTGGCTCATGGTTAGATATGAAGGAACATTCATACATTTTTTTATCATAATGAAAGTGGGATTTTAAGGACACCTAGAAAAAGGAGATTGGTTTCATATGCGAGGAGCTGATTACTGATTTTATCTAGTCTAGCCCACTTATGTATTAATCTCTATTTTTCATCAGCCTAGTATATCTGAATTGGCCATTGTCACTTTGGAGAAGGGAAAGAGATGTAAAACTGTGGGCATATAGCTATATTTTAGTTGAATGGTGGGAGGGAGCTGGGAGGAGAGGGCAGAGAGATTTTGAAGAAGAACTAACCTACCTGAAAATAAGTAGTCCTTTTTGTGTAGATTGTTGCTGATTTCTGTTGTTGGATGTCGGAAAATAAACTGTTCAGTCGAATAATGCTTTGCTGTTCAACATGACCCTTTCTTTATTCATGTTTGACTGGACAGAATTGTCTATTTAAAGTAAATTGTGCAGAAACGCCATTGGCATGAGTCCTTATCTAGATGCTACCTTAGCTTATTTCTGCCCCTCTGCTGCCTCTCTGTGGCTGTGTCATTTTATTTTAACAGTTCCAAGCTGTATTTGTCTCCATTTTCCAGCCCCCCACCTTCCTTAACATATTTTTGCTAAGCAATTTCAAAAATCATATCCAATTAGCACTTTTAAAACGTCTCAGTTGTGCAACAAAATACTCTAACAAAGTGAAGGCTGGAAAACATTTTATGTGGTCTCCACCTCCCGGGCTTGTGTCACTAATCCTGCTACGTGTCATTAGATGAATTATGCTTCTTATCCACACCCCCCTCTCCACCCAAACTGCCTCACCCCAAATGCAAACCTTGCTCTTGTATACACACCCAGGGTGTGCTCCTCTCCTGCAATGCTAGAATAGCATGTGCCTCTTCACGCCCTGAATGTCCTCCCACCACTGAAGTCCCCACTGGAGCCACTTCTCCTAAGGAACATGCCCTGATGACTTCCAAGCACAAACCCCACAGCATCTCAACACGTAGAAAGCATTTATGTATGCAAAATTATGTCTACGTAATTTTAACATAGATACCAACACTTAGGTCTGGATAACCTAAGTGACTGGTTGAAAACTTAATAAGCTATTTACATTTGCGTTATCAACTTCATTAACATAGAGTCTTCAATAAGCTGGAATCTTTGCTTAAGTGGCTTCTGTTGGAAGGAGGCAGCAGAGTATAACGTATATTAAGCCCAGGTTTGAAGCCAGGCTTAGCCATTTCCTGGGAGCATGACTTCAGTTTATAGAGGTAATCCTGGTACCCGCCATTTTGGCCTGACTTGGGCAACTCCAGAGCTTTGGCCAAGGTAGCTGAGGCTTCATTGTATGTTCCTCACACGTGGATGTCTCCATCTGCCCCATCTACTTCCTCTCCAATTCTTTTGCAGAGATTGATCCCTAATAAACAATTTTCACCCCAAACCTCTCTCAGCAGCTGCTTCTGGAGAATACCACCTGCAACAGAAGGGATGTTGGACTTCTTTTTATTTGCCTTTTTCCACCACATTTGTGTTGAGAAGGATTTGAGGCCACTTCCAGGCAAGCAGGAAAAAATGCTAACATTCATTAACAAAGTTTCCACACAATGATTTGTTAAGTTTGAGGCAAGAGAAAAACTTCTAAAGACAAGATCAGTGTGTTTGACATAAAATTTAAAATTATCTGCATATTAAAAATATTTTGGATAATGTTATCTAAAGGCAAACACTGGAAATACATTTCCAAATTTCAATAAACAAAAATTTAGTATTTACCTATAGAGACATCTTACATGTGAAGTTACCACAAGTAGAGTAAACCATGTACGATCCTGTGTTACTTATGGATTTCTTTAGGACATAATGCCAACAATGAAAATGTTTGTATATTGTATCTTCTCTAAGCACCTTTTCAGACCCCTCAAGATTGGGCTATTCTTCTGAAACTTCACTGAGTCCCAAATATGGATGATTTTGAACCAAAAAACTTCATTTATTTATGAATAAGCTCAACAAAAAGAAGAGTATGGCTCTGTAGGAAAAGTCAGTTCTTCCAAACCTCCTGTTCCAAAAACATGAAAGCAAAGAATATCTGATCGGGAGACCCCCTCCAACCACAATGTCTCAACCATCCTTATGTCTGCTCTTTATTTGCAGCCTTGATCACTGATGACCTCACAGATGCAATTCTCTGCGCCAAGAAAATTGTTAAAGAGACAGAAGGAATGAATTATTGGTAAGAGCCTTTCCTTGGGAAACTTTGGCTGATGCGGGCAAACTCACGGTGTGTTCATTTGTTGTGGCTACAATGGACATTGACAAACTCCCTGCCATGAGAGGGCCAACCATTTGAATGTGACCTTGTCTATACTCTGTTCCATCAGTGTGTGGGCATGCAGTGAACATAGCAGAAAGGACAAGTATGGATGAAGGGGTAGGATTGAGCTGTAGTAATTTACAATTGCTTTTCATGTTAAGGTGTTCCAAGCAATGGAGAAAGAGGTATTTTCCAATGTGAATTGGAAAGACTCAATAAAGTCAATAAATCAGAGGAAAAAATTGAATCTATATCAAATTTGGATAAGATTTGGGGAGGAGTGGGAGGGGGGGCTATAGCAGCATTTTGTGCAGAAAACAGGAGAACAAGCAGGATTCAGATGAAGTGATTGTTTCTTTCAGATAGTAACTTGTCAGAACATTTCTCTTGGGTTGTACAAGGGACATTGCTTAACTAGTGCCCACTCTCATCCCAGCTGCCATGTTCCCAGTGAGCACTGCTAATCAGGCTACCCACCTGGTAACCCAAATTTTCAGAGATGTGGTTATTTACTTAACTGATCCATCCTCACCAAAGTTGTTCACTTGTTGCTGAGGCTAACAATGATTAGGAGAAAACTGGGAGGGAAAAAAAATGTCTAAAAAGGCAAAGGGAGGGTCTTTGCACCTCAGAAGCAAATGAAACAAAACCCTGAGCACTGATGGTCATTCTGGATAGTTATCTGTGGCATTTGAACCTGAGAATATTTCGATAGTCACGTCTGCTTTTTTTCTGTAATTCTGCTTCCCTCTCCTCCTTAGGGAAGGCTGGAAGAAACACTGTGAGGGCAAAGAACTGTCTGAGTGGAAAAAGGGCTGTGAGGTTTCATGAACAGGAAGTGGTCCAAGGACACTTTGCAACGACTCCCCAGAATTTGTAATAAATGTCAAAATGCTCATGTCATCTTGCTCCCCTCCTCCCTAATGGTCCTTCTCAAGATGGAGAGGGAAAACACAGCGATATTTTTAAGAAAATAAATATTCCCTTGTAAGTGTCTTCACCTTATTATGGCTCAGTTTCAATGATGCCCTGATGGCGCCATATTAAACCTTGAGGAGTCGCCTCCAAAATGAAGCAAACACCTTCCCCACCTCCCCACTGAGGAGTCTGGCTCCTGTGGCCCTGAAACAACTGGCCATTTGAAAACAAGACTCCTAACCTAGATGAACACCAGGCAAATGACCTTATCAGGCCCGTGATGGGTAATTTGGCAACCTCGTGCCGAAGCAGTACGTTATTCTCCCTGCCAGGGACAGACAGTGCTTCCTCAGTTCAATCCCAGAGGGGTCATTCCTGCATCCCCAGCGGGGTCTTGATGGACCTCCCAATGGGACCAAATAGACAGAGTTGCTGCTCTCACCTCCAGCTTCTAGAGAGACCCCGTGTTATCCCAACTACTATTTTAATGAAACCTATCAAATTCCAGAACCACACACATTCCCACGACATAACTGTTTTCAGCCTCAGACCTGCAGATTTCATTAGTCCAGTCAGGAATTTGGGGACCATCTAAATGTCATTTCATGTGACAATGGGTAAGAATCTCAGATCCCAAACAGGTATCCCTAAATATCTCTTACTCTATTCCTACAGGGCGCCCTCTGCTGGCCTGCATGGCCGACAGCTCTGTGCTTGCTGGGTATTCCTTTCTGTTCTCTATAGACTGGTCTGCCCGCCGGGCACAGGAGGTAGAGGCTTTGCTTTGGCTTTAGGTGGAAGTGGCAGGCCAGGTTGAATACAATCTGATCCCGAGAATGCACTACATTGAGGTTTGGTGAAAAAATAGTTACCCCCATAAGCTTTCCACTTACAAAAAATTCATTAAGCCAAATGATGTACACTGTGAGAGCATTCAAATAACCATTCAACGCTGTCCTGCTGCCAATTCCCCATGGTTTACTACGAGCTCATTCCATGGCCTCTACCCTCATTTCCAAGCACAGACTTAAGAACCTTTGACTGTCACTTTCAAAAAAATAATAATAATCATACATTTCTAAACAAACATAGAATCTTGCAGTAACAACAGATGTTACAAACCATGGGGGCAAAAAGCTTTCAAAATTCATATAAGAACTGAAAAGTAATTCTAAAAAATGGGTGAAGAAAATTTGAAAAATTTAGGATCCATTAAACTGCATTAAATCAATAACTGTGCTCATAAAAGGCCATAAATATGCATGTTTCATTATTACTGTCCTACCATACACCTGCCTTGCAGTCCTGCCTTTATTCAATCCTCCTGCTTCATTAAAATCAACGGCACCATGTTAACGATCTAGGATGGCACAGACATGGCGCCAGCCATTCAAAGAGGAGGTGAAAGATTTAAAAAAACAAAAACCTTCCTAAAATGAGGGTTTTGGAATTCAAGGTGAAGGGAAGTTGGCTGGCCCTGCAACTTGATTGATCTCTCTTTTTGCAAAACATATAAAAATTTTCTAAGTATGCAAAACCTACTCTCTCTCCCCCAATGCTTTGTTTATTTAGTATTTCTATAAATAAAAAGCTTAGATTGAAAAACTGCATTTCCCTAGATAATTTGCCCCAATTAATATCCTCAGAAATTCAAGAGAAAATGATTACTTCTTTCCCGGGTTATCTTTATTTAATAAAAATATATTTAGATAACAACATTTTTCTTTCCTTTTGTAGTTTCCAAGACATTTGGAAATGCATTTTTTTTTCTTTTTCTTTTTCTCCCAGAACCACCTTCTCAGCAGGTTAGCAGATGCACGAGTTGGCAGTTGGCTCTTAGGGTGTGTAGGTTGGCTTATGCGGCCACATTCTTTCTTTGGCAATTCACCTTGGCCCGAATCGTGGCACCTCCCCAGCATCTGTCCCTTTGCAACCCCAATTGTTTCCTGTTGTTCCCCAACACTTGTGGTCTGGTCTACCAATGCTCTTGGTGCCTTCTGAACCCAGCATATCATTTCTCCTGGGGGGTCTTTTTTCATAGTTCGTCCCCAAACCTGGAAGGTTGTACTACTACCTTACAGCTCATGCAAGCCCCGTCCAACCTAGCAGGCTTAGTTGAAGCCCTACCCTGGCCACGAAACCTCTTCTGCTCCTTTAACTCCTTCAAGGTCTTTCCTCTGACCTCCTAAGGTCCAGCTGTGAATCACCGAGGTAGGTCATCAATCATCACTGTGACCTACCCAGGCTGTGCTGAGGCCTGTGTCTTTGATTTCTTTATTCCCCCAAGACCATTTATTTTTATTTTTTTATTTTTTTATTAATCAAAAAAAAGAAAAGAAATTAACACAACATTTAGAAATCATTCCATTCTACAAATGCACTCAGTAATTCTTAGTATCATCACATAGATGTATGATCATCATTTCTTAGTACATTTGCATCGATTTAGGAAAAGAACTCGCAAAACAGCAGAAAAAGATATAGAATGTTAATATAGAGAAGAGAATTAAAATAATAATACTACTAATATATATATATATAAAAAGGAAAAAGAAAAAAACAAAAACAAAAGATACAAACACACAAACAAACAAACAAAAAACCATATTTCAGTTGCAGCTTCATTCAGTGTTCCAACCTAGTTACATTACACTTAGGTATTATTGTGCTGTCCATTTTTGAGTTTTTGTATCTAGTCCTGTTGCACAGTCTGTATCCCTTCAGCTCCAATTACCCATTATCTTACCCTGTTTCTAACTCCTGCTGGTCTCTGTTACCAATGACATATTCCAAGTTTGTTCTCGAATGTCCGTTCACATCAGTGGGACCTTACAGTATTTGTCCTTTAGTTTTGGGCTAGACTCACTCAGCATAATGTTCTCTAGGTCCATCCATGTTATTACATGCTTCATAAGTTTAGTCTGTCTTAAAGCTGCATAATATTCCATCGTAGGTATACGCCATAGTTTGTTTAGCCACTCGTCTGTTGATGAACATTTTGGCTGTTTCCATCTCTTTGCAATTGTAGATAATGCTGCTATAAACACTGGTGTGCAAATGTCCGTCTGTGTCTTTGCCCTTAAGTCCCTTGAGTAGATACCTAGCAGTGGTATTGCTGGGTCGTAATCCATTCTGCCATTCTATGTTTTTTGATTGGGAAATTCAGTCCATTAACTTTTAGTATTATTACTGTTTGGATAATATTTTCCTCTACCATTTTGGCTTTTGTATTATATATATCATATCTGATTTTCCTTCTTTCTACACTTTACTCCATACCTCTCTCTTCTGTCTTTTCGTATCTGACTCTAGTGCTCCCTTTAGTATTTCTTGCAGAGCTGGTCTCTTGGTCACAAATTCTCTCAGTGACTTTTTGTCTATAAATGTTTTAATTTCTCCTTCATTTTTGAAGGACAATTTTGCTGGATATAGGAGTCTTGGTTGGCAGTTTTTCTCTTTTAGTAATTTAAATATATCATCCCACTGTCTTCTAGCTTCCATGGTTTCTGCTGAGAAATCTACACATAATCTTATTGGGTTTCCCTTGTATGTGACAGATTGTTTTTCTCTTGCTGCTTTCAAGATCCTCTCTTTCTCTTTGACCTCTGACATTCTAACTAGTAAGTGTCTTGGAGAACGCCTATTTGGGTCTATTCTCTTTGGGGTGCGCTGCACTTCTTGGATCTGCAAATTTAGGTCTTTCATAAAAGTTGGGAAATTTTCAGTGATAATTTCTTCCATTAGTTTTTCTCCTCCTTTTCCCTTCTCTTCTCCTTCTGGGACACCCACAACACGTATATTTGTGCGCTTCATATTGTCATTCAGTTCCCTGATCCCCTGCTCAAGTTTTTCCATTCTTTTCCCTATAGTTTCTGTTTCTGTTTGGAATTCAGATGTTCCATCCTCCAGTTCACTAATTGTAGCTTCTGTCTCTTTAGATCTACCATTGTAGGTATCCATTGTTTTTTCCATTTTTTCTTCTTTGTCCTTCACTCCCATAAGTTCTGTGATTTGTTTTTTCAGATTTTCTATTTCTTCTTTTTGTTCAGCCCATGTCTTCTTCATGTCCTCCCTCAATTTATTGATTTGGTTTTTGAAGAGTTTTTCCATTTCTGTTCGTATATTCAGCATTAGTTGTCTCAGCTCCTGTATCTCATTTGAACTATTGGTTTGTTCCTTTGACTGGGCCATATCTTCAATTTTCCGAGCGTCATCCATTATTTTCTGCTGGTGTCTGGGCATTTGATCAGATTTCCCTGGGTGTGGGACCCAGCTGGTCGAAAGCTTTTTCTGTGAAATCTCTGGGCTCTGTTTTTCTTTTCCTGTCCAGTAGGTGGCGCTCGTGGCGCTCGTCTGTCTGCACGGCAGCCGGCCTGGGAAACCGCGCGTGGAGGCGGGGGTCGCTGGCCACCGCGGCTTGGGAGAGTGCCGGTCCTAATTGCCCAGCTGGCCTGAAACGCCAAGCGTGAGGGGAGGGCCCCGCTATCCAACGTTCCCAGTCAGACCGGGGAGCCACGTGCGTGGAGGGGACCCCAGTCGCCAGCCGCCCCGGCCGGGAAAACGCGCGCCCCTCGGGTATCTCACCGCAGCAGATTCTCCCTGCCCGTTCAGCTGTTCCAGAATGGGGTACGCTGTCTTTTTGGTCTCTGTCGTGGCTCCGGGAGCTGTTTCTCATTGTTTCTGTTTCTTTAGTTGCTTTTCTGGAGGAGGAACTAAGACCCGCGCGTCTTACTAAGCCGCCATCTTCTCCGGAAGTCCTCCCCCCAAGACCTTTTGCAGAGCTACTAAGCACATACAGGTTGATTTTCAAAAATATTTTATCTTGATTTTTGTTGCCACTGAACTTGTGAAAATAGTTGAAGGAATAAGACCTTGCATTTACAACATGTTTATTTTCAAATTAGTTCATGTCCATTATTTTATATTTTCCTCACAATGGCCTTGGGACACAGGGTAATGGAACCCTTCTTTGATGCAGAAGGACTCTGAGATACATAGGGGTGACTCTCTCACCCAGGCCACAGTACCTGGGAAATCCAGGAGACCCCACTGCCCCACGGGAATCTCCAGGATTCACTGCAAGGACAAGGGCCTGGTTCCTCGAGGGACAGGACTGATCGAGCCCCATGTCTGTGCTTCTCACATGGGCTTCATCGAGCACCCCCAGCATAGCAGAGACCCAAGCAGGCCCCTGAAACTCCTGATCGGAAGAGTTGGAAAGGCTCTCTCCCAAATGTAATCTGTTCAAGGTAAAGTAAAAGAATAAAGATTTCATTAGGAGACCTAGATTTCCTTCTGCCCCTGCAAAATGGAAGGAAAATGCTCTAGATTTCCAAAACTTGAAACTTACAATAAGTGTGTTTCTTTTCTCAACTAGAAAAACATGACATTATTTAATTTTAAAAAATTGAAACCTGAAAATTCTTTCTTCTCACATAAGCCAAATGTTTCACTGCAAGCTCACTTCCCTGCATCATTTTGGCAGGTGTTTCAGGTAGTGCATTTCCTCCTTGATGACTCTAGATCAAAGAGCTTCGCATTGCTTGATGAAATCCTCAGCTGGGCAGAACCATCGTCAGGGGCAAATCCTCCCACCCAGTGAAGAGCCACAGGCCCTTCCTTACCCACGTTGATGTCACAGGATGGAAATTCACACACCCAGTAGCCAAGGAACCGTTGCCCAGGACAGCTTAGCATCCCATGGCACCCTAACTGTAACAGAGGCATCTGGGTGGCAAGGGGGCTCCCTGGGGCAGAAGGCAGCTACATCCACTCTCACTTGGATAAGGAACTTCTTTCCCTCTTATTCCTTTCCTCTCATCCATTTCCCCAAGGGCAGGGAAAGGGGAAGGAGAGACACCTTCTAATTCACAGACAGGGCAAGTGCATCTGTTTAAGCTGAGCCTCCAATAGCAGCTGAAAGAGAAGCAAGGAAACAGCCTCAGGGGAAGGGAAAGGAGAAGACAGGCAAAAAGTGTGTATTCTTATGTGAACTGTAATTTGAACAGTTTTAACATTGGGCCTCTTCATTGATAGATAACCCAAATAAAGCACTGACATTTAGCTGTGGCACTTTTTTTTTTTTAACTTTTATTGATTGGATTCTGTTAAAACAATAATTAAATATTCATGGAGGAACATATAGAAGATACTTTTTAAGGCTTAAAAAATAAAATATTCTTGCCACTTAACGATAGCTGCTATTAATATTTTGATGTTTTTTCTTCCATACTTTGTATTTTTTATAGAGTTGGAATTACAGAGTGTTTAATTTTATAATTTGCTTTTCTCACTTAATATAGAAGAGATTTTTCCCATATTATTATTTTTCCAAAATATGATACAAAATGGCAGCATAATAGTTACCCATTGGCTATCCACATTTCATTTCCTCCTTCCCCTTTTCAGGCCTGGGGCCCCAGGCTGATGTTTGCCAGGGGACCTTTGGCTTCTTACTGCCTAGTCTTCCTCTAAACTTCTCCAAAAGTCCTCACTGCTTGTGTTTTATGGGCTCCACCTTGCCGCGGACCCCTTGACTGCCATGGAGACCATTTGAATCTAGACTTGCTGTGTGATAGTGGTCACATTCCCAGACAGAAATCAGCCCAACATTGCAAAAAAATGTTTCAAGTGGTCCTGTGCTGAAAAAATCCAAGCCATCTGGTTTCCATGGAAGCACAGGCTTCTGTTCCTGTGGATGGGTCCAAACCAAGAGTTGTGTAAACAGAGTGACAGTAGAGAGACTTCACGTGAGAACCTAACGGACCTGGCTTTAAGCCCAGTTCATTCATTCTAGCTGTGTGAGCACAGACAAGATACTTACCTTCTCTGTCTCACTGTTTCCAAAATGCAATAATCATAGCTGCCAGACACAGTTGTGGTAAGGCTTGGCAAAAATATTAGAAGCTCATGGCATCCCCTAGGCATTCAATAAACATTGGTTGCTATTGTTACATTTCTCCACTTTTCTTTCTCTAATATCTATTAGATATTAGATATTAGAGATATTAGAGAAATATATCTAAATCTAAATATATCTAAACTGAAAAATATCTGTTCACATGTGGCTAAGAGCAGGGAATGCAGACACTTCTATAGCCTGGGCCACATTTGTTGTGAAGCCCTGGCTCCCTGTTTGCTTAGGTCCCTGCTGCTGAGGCTTCAAAACTAAAGGGGAAAAGTTAATGTCTTCCTCAGAGTCCCCCGCTGCTCCCGCCACACCCCCACCGGAGACATAACTCTTCGCGAGGAAGAAAAATAAATCTATAGTTGCCTCGAAAAGCACTCACGCAAAATAAAGCCCAAATTCATAAGTAATCTGACTTCTGCATCACTTTTCAAAATAGTATCCTGTTACTGGCTAAAACAAACAGAGCGCTTCCAACCACGGGAACTGCGAGGCGGGGCGGAGGGGCACATTGGAGAAGATTAAATATTTGTGCAAAAGCCCCACGCCCCTCCTCAGAGGGCTGCCCCCGTCTGCAGTAAACGGAAGGGGGGAGCAGGGGAGGGGGTGGGGGACAGAGAAGGGGCCCTATCTTTCTAGAGGAAGGGCTGATATTGCAAAGAGTGGGGGGGGCACTCGTGCCCACCCTGGCCGCTGTCCCGACCAGCACTTCTGACCCACATGCGGAGGCTGAAGCCACAGGGGCAAGAGAGGGGCCCACGCACTGTTCCCCATCAGTAACACCCCATGAATTTGTGGGGGGAGGGGCGAGGGAGGGAGGAGGTGGGAGTGGGGGACTAGGAAGGTGGGTCATGAGCTGTCCCACGGCCATCAGTGGGAAGGGAAGCGAAACTTCAGAAAGGGAGGTTTTAGAACATGGTTCAAAATGACAGTTACAGTTCGGCTGACAGCCTTATCAAAGCTGGCTCCAGCCTCTGAGGTATGTTAGGGGCTGCCAGGAACTTAGATTTAAAAGGAAAAAAATATATATATATATATACAGGGCAAAAACCTTACACAAAAGAGCATTCTGTGCAGGCAGTGGGGAGATAATGGATGAGATGGGAACCGTCTCCCTGGGTGCGATGTTCCTTAGGGGAAGAGCATCGGGTAGACCACCCTTTCAGCTATGCCTCGGGTGCTCAGGATGTCACCCCGTTCCACGGCTTAGAGCCCAACCCAGAGATTGAGGGGTTGCACCTCAGGGAAGCGGCGGGGAGAAAAAGGGGGCTGAAAACATGCAGCCATCAGCACATATGAGTATCTGCTGTATACGGGTTCAAATGTGGGGCCTGGACACGTGCTCGGGTGCTTGTGCAGGGAGGGGCAGCAGGTCCACTCACTGTCTGACGAAGGCAGAGCAGGGCAGAGGTATGATTTTCCAAAAGGCAAAAGTGTGATTCTTCATGCAGATATAAAATGGACGCATGTCAAAGATTGCATTCATTAACCCATGAAGGAACCAAGTAAGGCGTTGAGAGCAGTTCAAGGACGTTCAAGGAGCCCGAGCTTACAGGCAGTTTACAAAAGGAGTGTTAGGGTAAGATGAGCGGAGTTAAACGCAGAATTAATTAATGTCCTCAGGGAAATGAACTATAAGCCTTGGCGTATATCATATATATTTTTTCTGCCAGACAGAAATGACTTGTATTTCTATCAAATAGAAATCCATAGCTTATAACTTCTTTAAGTCTTGAAATTTTAAGCACCAATAAAACTGTGACTTGAAGAAATTCCATTATTATCCTAAGACGGGCTTTACAGCCATATGCAATTGAAAGGACATGCTGTTTGGCTTATTTCCAAATAGCTGCTAATTTATATTCACAGCAAGAGAGGTGATGAAACCGTTGGTCTGGAGAAAGAATGCTCTAGAAGTGGCAGCTGCAGAGCCATACACAAGACAGTCGAGTCCACCCACCTGCAACCCATAAAGTATAAGTGCTGCCCGCTGATGCTGACCGGACGTGACAAGCAGCCACCCGCCCACTGGCTAGGGCCTTCACCCCTTAAAATTCTGAGAAGATGATTCAATCCTTTGCATATCCTGGAAAACCGTGAGACTCCTGACATTTCTGAGAACTCCAAATGCAATGGCACGCCCCTGCCTTCTCTGGCTCTGAGCTCCTGCTCCCCGGAATTACCGCAGTTTATGAACTAACCTCATTTTCTTGCTGGATAATGCATCCTTTTCCTTAACCGGGGCAACTCAAAAATAAGATATAACCTGCTCACATGAAGAACATACATGGACTTAGAAAGACAGCTTAGAAAGATGGTAAGATTAATATTTCCAGTGCAAACTACTTAGACATGGGTAATTTCTGTTCCCCAAAAGACGCTCTTGCTTTTCTCCAGTCGCCAGCTTGGGTCACGCAGCCCTTGACCTCCTGCTCAGTTTTCTCTCTGGCCAACCATCTGTTTAATCGCCTTGGCTGCTAAGATCCGAGATGTTCAGAATTTTATCTTCTCTTTAAGCAGTTTATGAAGAAGTGGTCTTACAGGGGGCGGGCCACAGTGGTTCAGCAGGCAGAGTTCTCGCCTGCCATGCCAGAGACCAGGTTAGTTTCCTGGTTCCTGTTCCTGCAAAAAAAAAAAAAAAGGTGGTCTTACAGGAAGTTTCATCCCTCCTCTAAGGGCTGATAAGAGAGCCAAGTTTTCATTGACTTGGATAATAAAGCCTTAAATCTGCCCCCTCTTTGCACCGTCATTCCATCCTCAGCTCCCACATCCCAGTGATTGACCCTTGTCAGGGCCAGGAACTGCTGCCTCTTCCCACAGCTCCTGACTCAGCAGATGCAGCACTCAGGGCTCGGTCCAGGGTGAGGCAAGCGAGGCTCTTTCCATGGGTACGGAACTTTAGGGGACACCAAAAAGCTCAGCGATCAAGGTAAATACAATATTTTAATGCACTTTTTTAAAAAAATCCAGATTAATACAACACACACACACACACACACACACACACACTCTGAACCAAATATCCAAATTTTAAAAAGACATAGCATCAGTATCCCTGAATGTCTCCTCGGTCCCCGTTTTCAAATAGGGCTCCGCGTGGCGCTGTTACTAATTCTGGCTTGATCTTTAAATTTTGATATTTTGTTCATCGTGGATTTTTCTTGTGCCCATTTCCATATTTTAGAATTGTGCATCCAAATATTGTTCATCTTGATCACTGAGTGTTTGGGCACAGTTTTATGCCCGAGGCAGGCTCCTGACCAACCTTAGCCTGTTGGTGCTGGAAATACTCCAATCAAGGAGGAAAATCAAATTCGTTGGGGATCATTCTGAGAGATGCACACTGACACAGAGGCCTAAAAAGAGTGCTATGAGAAATAAAAGAAGATGGCACAGTTAGAAACTGGAATGAAAGTTGGGTCAAACTGAGCAGACTTCACAGTTGAGGGGCAGAGAAAGCCACTGGGGAAAATCCTATTGGGCCTTCAGCTCCTCAACTGAAAATTCAGTGGAATGTTCTAACCCAGTGCTTCTCAGTCCTGGCTGCTCATGAGAATTGCCCAGGGAGCTTTTTTAAAAGGACAGATTCCCACGTCCTACCCACAAACCCATTAAACCGCAATCTCAGAACTTGTGGCCCAGGCTTCCATATTTGTTATGGCGTGTACTCACACCCATACATACATTATTCTCATTTGCTGCCAAGGCTATGAACCCATGGCTCCTTCCAGCGCTGACAGCCTGGACTCTGTTCTGCTCTTGCTCTTGGAATAATCAATCAGGTGGCATTTGCAGATTGCTCGACCTTCTTTGGATTACAGAAACCTTGAGAATTTGAGGAAAACAACACACCTCCTCCTTGGAAAGATACTCACCTGAATAGATCCACTATTCAATTGCAGGGCTCTTACAACCCCCTCCTCACTTTCCAGGGATCGTCTATCAGCTCCAAGTTAAAAATCCTTCATCTATTACAAATAGTATCAAACAAAATCTTGCGATTGCCTGTGTGTGGCCCTGTGTAAAGTGCTGCACGAAGCAGTTTATGAAGACCTATTTCTCTCTATGGAAAGCCAGCTAAGGAGATACTGGCTGGACATAGATGGTGTGACTTACCCCTCTACCTCCTTCTGAGGGCCCAGAACCCATACCCAGTGAGACTGAGATTGATGCTTGATGTCAACGGCTCCCGATTCTGACTGCATGGGACTTCCCTGGAAGCTTTTAAAAAAATACTCATGACACCTACAAAGTTCTTATTTGTTTTAATCTGGAATGGGGACTTGGCAGTTTTTAAAGCTTCCTGTGCCTCCCATAAGCAGCCAGCCTTGGGTTCCATCATGAAATAAGGCACTTGCAGAAGGCCGAGGCACTGACTATGCTGTGATCCTCTCCATTAGGCATGCTGACTTGAGAGTTTGCTAATCTAATCACTCCCAGATGCAGAACCAGCTGAATGGAGTGGTTTTATAAATGGCTTAAAGTTTAACAATGCAAAATATAGAGTGTCCTTAACATGGTGCAATGGGAAGAGCTCTGGCAAGGGCATCAAAGATCTGAGGTCAGTCCCTGGTGTTTAGTGGAGTCCCTTACTTCCTGGAGTAAGGGAAGTTTCTCCAGGGAAGTTCTTGGAACTGATGAAGTTTCCAGGGCTAGGCAGACTTCATCAAACCCCACTTTTGTCCTCTTCCAGAAACATGATGAAGATTGCAATGTTAAGATCAGATCTAGCAAATCATGATAACTCAGCAAGTTTTTACCATGATGGTGGTGATGAAGCCTGGAGAAACTCACAGGGCCCTTGCAAATGCAGTAACTTCTGTTGGTCATAAAGAACTGGCAGTGCTGTTAGTGTTGTGGATCTCATTGCTTTAATTAGGTTGGAGCCAGGAAATGAGGTGGGCTGATTCCAGAATTCCTGACAACAGAGCTGAAAGTCTCTTACTCCCATCCCTCAACACTCCCCAAAGGCTCTTTTGAGACAAAAACTCAGAGAGTTCTGGAACAGCCCCACCCTGAGAGGACTGGGTACCACCATCAGGTTGGTCAAGTAGACTTGTAATGTTTATAGTTACTTCCTCCTGCTGTCCATGATCCAGGGAAGAGCACACCCTTGGGGCCTGGGTTAAGCTGGAATATAAGGACAACAGAGGTAATTGGTCTAAATTAGTCAAATTTGGGTAAAAAAAAAAATCAGGTGAATACTACCCCACTCTTGATATTTAAAATGTAATCTAGAAAAAGTTAAAGAGGTCTGAAATACTTAGGATGCCTAGCCCAGAAACTGTGGAAATTTTCAAAGTTTGCTCTCTTGTTTGTATTAATCAGGGTTCTCTAGGGAAATAGAACCAACAGGAGATATCTGTAAATATGAGATTTTATAAAAGTGTCTCATACAACTGTGGGGATGCACATGTCCAAATCCCGTAGGGCAGACCATGAGCTGGCAACTCCAGGGAAGGTCTTTGATGAAGGTCTTCAATGTATTCCCCAGGAGAGGTTGAGCGACCGAAGTAGAGACAAGAGTTCTCTCTTCTTAGAATGCTGATGTCATCACCTGGCTCTTAAAAGAATCTTCAATTGATTGGATTAAATTGGGCCGATGGGCTTCTCTCATCATGGAAGACATTCCTCTTAGTTGATTGTAGATGTAATCAGCCATGGATACAATCAACTGACTGATGATTTATGAAATGCCCTTGCAGTAACAGGCCAGTGCTTGTTTGACCAGAAACTGGGCGCCATCACTTGGCCAAGCTGACCCATGGACCTAACCATAATATGGGTCCTCCCTCTGAGAGCTTCCAAAAATACACCGAGAAAGCTACTGAGTTTCCAGAACCCCTGGGAGTTTGGGGGAATGTAGCTCCCTGATCAGTTACAAAAGAATGAAATTTCACCATCTTTCATGGCACAGCATGTATGAATCACACAGGGTCATATACTCAAGTTGTAGCCTGCTACCTATTTGAACTAAACAAGGAAAGAAGGGACAAAAATATAAACTCTAAATCATCCTGCAGAGCTGAATATAAAGTGTTTGGGGCCATAAGATAATATTTTTTGCCTGAGTGATCAGTGTTCCATATGCAAGATTCCTGAAAATAACACTTCAGACATGTTGATATGTGTCAAAATAAAAAGGGCTTTCCATACATTAGTTTAGTTCTGTTAACTGTCCTCTGGAATTATTTTTTTCCCATTAACAGATGAAAATTGAAAATGTTTAATGCATTCCCCAAGGTCGCACAAGGTTATTCACTAGCCCAAGTAGCCCAAGTCTAGTTCTCTCAGACACCCAATCCCTACTCTTAATAATTTCCCTATATTACCGAAATATATAACCCCCAAATGCAGTTTACCCAGAACTTCAACCTCACATTCCCTAGAAAATGTTAAGAGATTCCAAAATAAGAAGAATGTGGAATCATATTTTTCTTCCAACATCTCTCTGGGACCCTCCTCCTTGTAGGAGAGAAGAAGTAATAAAAATAGTCAAAGGGCAAGCAACTGAAGGAAGGAATCAAAGAAGAAAACTGAGTTGATCTAAAGTCCATTGGACAAAACATCCTCAAACACCTTTCTGGAAATTTTAAGAACCTCATAGTTTTGTTCAATTACAAAGCAATATATTTGTTAGCAAAATTTTCATGCAGAATGAAGGACATACATTCCTCAACAGTCTTCCTGCATACCTTCAGACCTGGAATCTCCAAAAGACCCTTACTTCTAGATAGCTTATGTATCCAGAAGACTTCTTCTTAATACTTGTCTTACTAACGAGCCAGGAAATATTCAAACTACTAAAAAGAATCAAATAGAATGTAAAGAGGCAAAAGAGATCAAGAAGGAGAGAAAAGACAGTCATTACAATGCAGCCACCACGTAAGGCCAATAAAGAGATATTCTAGATGAGGGCCAGGAGATAAGGATATCTAATGTGGGACCAAAGTTCCTCAAGGATCTGTAAAGAGGGAGTCAATTACATCTGTGTGCTTTGCAGAGAAAACCCAAACTTGGGATCTCCTGGTTGCTAAGAGAAGACCTGCTTCCCATCTGGGACTTGGTGAGCCCCAGTGCCAAATACAGATTAGAATGTGGGTTAACTCTTGCATTGGGCCATCCAATCTTCATTTTCCCATGAGCTAATAGTTTGACCGTTCTGCAAGGTCTTGCTGTGTGTACTGAAGCTGTCTGTTAACTCCCCCATAGACTGCTGAGTTCAGTATTTAATTTTCAACAGGAATTTAAGAAGGTCAAAGTCTCCATCTGTGAAGAATGCCATGCTGGTAATGAAACAAGGCAGGCAACTCCAGCCCCAAGAAGATGGAAGTCTATAACCGTGGTTGACACAAAGATCTTTAGATCATTGACATTTAGGGCTTGGGGGGTTGAGTGAACAGGGAAGACTATTAGCTCAAGGAGAGAGGTTCTTAAATCAGTGGGGAAAAGAAAACCATATGCTATGCGGAGTTCTGAGCTACTGAGACATTTGGTTTCTATTAACTGTCAAGCACAGTTTTGGTGGTGGTGGCTGATGTTGCATGTACGTTGTTTAACAGGAACCCTGTGAAGAGGCACTAATAAAAATATAGTGGAACAAAGATGTGGAGGAATTAAAGCTAGAACTTATCAATGTGTGGGAAAAATAAACCCAAATATTTGCAGGTCCTGGACTCTCCCAAGCCTGTGGTTTCCCACGCTTACAGGCAGCCGCTTATGCTCCCCCCCTCCAGTGTCAACTTTCACATTTCAAAGTCAAAAGCATCCTATGCCGAGCATGACCTCAGAGTTAAATGGTTTCTTTCTGATTTACACTTCACTATTTCTCTGACTGTTGACTTAGCCCAGTCACCCCTGATGGCACCTTCCAGAAGACAGCTTCCTCACCTCTCCCCCAGTGCTCGCAGGGTGTCCTTGGAGGAGGGAAAGAGATAACGTGCTCTCCAGAAGTCTAAAGATGTAAGAGATTTTCTTTATCTTTCTCAAATTGCAATTTTGTAAACTCAATCCCAAACAGTCTAGGTAAATAGTTTTCTTCTTTGGGTTAGTAATCACTTATTCTAGTTTAGTGACCATGAATAGTCTCAGAAGATGCTCAGAAGAGCAACTGGAGGAATTTATCCATTGGTGCCTTCCATGTCAGCATTTCTGTAACTGGGGATCAGAACATAGGAGCTACATGAACTCCTGAGAGTTAAGACAAGGAGATATTGCTGCAGCCATCACCAAAGCACTGTTCGGAATATTTAAAAATAATAATACCTACTCTTTGTTAAGAACTTGTCATGCATTTTTTGTACACTGCCAAACATCTCATTCTCTGTATGAAGAAGGTAAGGGGGCTTCTGAGGGTTTTAAATAGTAGAGGGCAGAACCAGACTCGAACCCATGCACCCATTTGGCACTGAAACCTGCATCTGTCCGTCTGGGTCCCACTGCGTCTTCAGACAAAGTCGCTCACCACCTGAGCCTCAGGCATGGCATAAGATGCCCATCCTGTGCCCTTATTTTGGATCCACCCTACAGTCTTCCTTCCCCTTTTCTTCATGGCAGAAATCTGATGTGATGTCCAGAGGGACTATCCCCGAGCATTTTCTAGGAGGCGTCCGGTGGATGTGGACCCTGCACGACTCATCCTAGGTGAGGTGGTTGGCTTCTTTGATTTTTTTTTTTTTTGCATGGGCAGGCACGGGGAAATGTACCCAGATCTCTAGCATGGCAGCTGAGAACTCTGCCACTGAGCCACCGTCGCACTGCCCTCTTTGATTTTTAACATCAGTATTAAAGGATGGTTATATTTCTCAGGGAAGGAGTCAGAACTTAAAATTTGGGGAGCCACCATCCCACGAGTATGCTTTCAGAATAAGAAGAGCGATGCGGAGAGCAGAGGAAATGCCTGTGAATGGCTTTGAACGTTCCTGAGCTGGCTGCATTGGACCTGAGCAGTTGCTTACCCTGCAGTAGTCTCTGTGGGAGCTCACCCCTACCAGCTCCTGCTCCTGCAAGCCCCGCCCATATTTCATGTCTCTACTTCATCCTTGCAGAGTTTCTTGAGTTCCACTATTCTGAACCAAGCTCACCTAGTTGTGTAACCACTCCTAGAAAGAAATCTCATCTTACAGTCCAGGCATTTACATTTATTTGAAATAGATGCTAAGGGCACTTCTGCTTTATAAATTTTACCCGAGTTAAACAGAACACCGTAAGGGCTCCCTGAGTACACAGCATTTGCATCATTCCTGCCCTGGAAGTTATTATGTCTTCTCCGTCCTATATAGGGTCTTAGGTCAATAATTGATAAGCACATATTTGGCTCAAATATATGAGTCAGATGAAAGAACGAATCTTTACATCCCTTGTGTTGTTCGCCCTTCATTGCAGGTGCACTGTAGAACTCTTTCTGATTACAGAAAGGTGGTGCCAGGCAGTCGGATTTCCACTTTTTTGTCCACCTAACATTCAGACACAACCCATGCTCAGATTTTTAGCCCTATAAGTAATGATCAGCAAGCAACTATTGGAAGATTTTGTTGACAACTTTTCTGAAGTCAAAATCTTTCATAGAATTTCTTCTGTGCAGCCCCTCGGTGGGGCAGAGAAGCCCAAGGAACAGGGAGAGTTCCGTGTGTGTACCTCTGCCTCCCTATGCTTTCCCCTCTTACTCCTCACTTCTTCCTTTCTTACTGGTTATCATACCTTACACATTCTCTCGGTTAACAGTCACTCAAATACTTGGTACCTGTCTGTACCTTTATATAAAAAAATCTAACCAAGCAAGGAGAAAACTCTCCCTCTTCCTCCTTTTTTAGCAGCATGGGTTAACAAGATGAACATCGGACTTTGGAATCAAAGAATTGGGCTCAAATTCTGGGTTCCATCGCTCACTCACTGTGTATTTCTGGAAAAGTATTTACTCTCCACAGTTCACTCATCTTGGAAGTACACTGATTAACACAGCCCATGGTGTAATTCTCAGGATTACCTGAACTATGTACGTAAAGTATCGGGCACATCATAACCTGACAATAAATACTCAACAAATATTTATTTTCTTGGAGGCCTTTCCTTTGGCAGAAAAGGTAGCACACCAAAATTGCAGCCTGCCTGTCAGTATCTTTTCTTGCCTAGAATTCAGATAAAGAAATGCAACACTTGTATAGAGCACAGGTTCCAAGTTTTCTTTCAGGAAAAAATAAAATTATTTTTGAGAGAACAGGGCACTCCCAGGATATTCAAGGTTGATCTCTTACTAAATGTTGGCAACATATCCTCCTCCAACTTTTTTTTTTTTTTTTGCTATTTTAAAACAGCAATGAGTATTATTGGATGAGTTATGGATAATCTATCTGTTGTTTGGTCCTCTTGCCACTGTGGACTCATCAGTCAAGAGAACGGAAAGGAAACATCACCTTCACTCTCACATTATATATGGTTATGCCTCCGGGTTTGAAGTTTTGGACTCAATGACCTGCTCCAGCCCATTTGGAGTGGGACAAACTGCACATCCCAGAGGAGGAGGGGTGGGGCCCATTCTCTGCCAGACAGAAAGAACCAGAGCAGCTTGCTTTCATCCATTGTGGAGACTCACGGTTCCTCCGATCTCCTGATGGGGAAGCCCCATAGACACTTGGAGGCTAAGCAGGTGGGCAGGGGTCAAGCCGAGTGTAGCAGACGTGGATGCTACTAGCAGAGCTGCTGGCCTGGGAAAGCGCGCTGGCTATCTCAGGAGCAACCACCAGCCGGGTGGCCTT
Source organism: Tamandua tetradactyla (assembly GCF_023851605.1). Lineage (NCBI taxonomy): Eukaryota > Metazoa > Chordata > Mammalia > Pilosa > Myrmecophagidae > Tamandua > Tamandua tetradactyla. The sequence continues at coordinate 221,476,310 of NC_135327.1, read as the reverse complement.
GAGTGGCTTTCCTGGGGCATGGAAGTTTCTGGGCTCCTCATATGCTTCTAGATGAAGGAGGAAGATTCACAAAATGATTGAGGTTGGGAATCTTGCCATTGGGTTGGCTGGAAACAGAGCAAGGTTTGATTTAAAATGATAGAGAAAGGGAACATGTCTGTACTATCAGTTGTAGAGTGATTTATCCCTACATTCCATTTTTATTTCAGAGCCCAGGGAGCTGTCCCTGTCGCTGTGAGCCATGTACACTTCTGCTTTGCTAACAAACAAAATTTTGAAGGATGTGAGGAATAAATTTGCTCAGATCGACCTGCCACCTGGCACGACCCCAGTGGATGGCTGGGAAGGGAGTTTAGTGATAAAGTTCAAGCCCCACAGAGTGCAGTAAGGCTGGTCTGTCATGTGAGTAAAGGTGGCTCAATTTAATAAGTTGCTACTTAGGGGGTGGGACAGTGGGAGGAGCATAGACATGGGAACTAACCTCACTCCACTTTTTAAAATATTATTTAAAGATTCAAGCCAAGGTAAAGAGGAGCAGAGCTGTGCCATGGAGGAGAAAGGGAGAGACATGCCCCCCATCCAACCACCACTGTGCCGTCAGGCAGTCTGAAGCCTGGCAATCCTGGCATTCCCTCAGCATGTGAATCCTAAATGTTGAGTGTTCTCAGGCACCAAGGCACTGTCACTGAAAGGAAAGAGTTTGTAGTTCTAGAGTCACAGCTTTGACCTATCTCCACAGCAAGCTGCCTATCTCCACAGCAAGCTGAATCAGTAAGCCCTGACGATGCTCAGAACCTCAGCGCAGGTGAAGGGTTGTTATCCTTAACTGTCAATGATGACATCACTGATAATGGGGCAGGGACTGGAGGGAGGCAAGAGAGTGACCGTGCAGGTGAACGCACTGCCCTTCTACATAGGCCATGATTCCCAAGAATGAAAACCTCCCTTGTAACATGAGACATGACTCCCAGGGATGAGCCAGGACCCAACATCGTGGGAATGAGAAAGCCTTCTTGACCAAAAGGAGAAAGAGAGAAATGAGTCAAAATAAAATTTTAGTGGCTGAGGGATTTCAGAGTCAAGAGGTTACCCTGGAGGTTATTCTCATGCATTATATAGATATCCTTTTTTAGTTTATGGCATCTTTAGTGGCTGGTGGAAAGTACCTGAAACTGTTGAGCTGTGTTCCAGTAACCTTGATTCTTGAAGACAACTGTATAACTACATAGCTTTTACAATCTAGCCAACTCACCAGAACAGTCTCTTCAATAAATGGTGCCTAGAGAACTGGACATCCACATGCAAAAGAATAAAAGAGGATCCAAATCTCATACCCTATACAAAAATTAACTCAAAACAATCTTTTGCTCCCTTTATCCAGGGTATAGACAGATGAATAAAAGAATAAGGACAAATAGATAAATAATAGGGGAGATAAAAGGGTAAAAAAAAAAGTTGAGTAGATTAAAATACAGGTGGTCAATGAGAAAGATGGGTACAGGGTATGGAATGTACGTTTTTTTTTTTCTTTTGTCATTTAATTTCTTTTTCTGGAGTGATGCAAATGTTCTAAAAATGATCATGATAATGAATCCACAACTATGTGATGATATTGTGAGTACTGTATACTTTAGATGAACTCTGTGGTGCAAGAAGATATCTCAATAAAAATATTTGAAAAAAAAAGAGAGAGAGACAGAGACAGAGACAGAGAGAGAGAGAGAGAGAGAGGCTGTGAGGACAACACATACAGCCCTGGCAGTGCCTCCTTCAATTTTGTACCCCAGGCATTTGTCTTACCTCACCCCAGCCCTGATCTAAGTTAATAACATAATCCTAGTTGTAGCAAAATAACTTTCATGTTTCTTTTCTTTCTTTTTAAGTCTCAAAAGGAAATTATTTTGGACTGGCAGAACAGATAAGATGGTTCCCATTTTATAACTTATTTGAACAAGTTCTTCACAGTCCTGAACTAGAATTTCCCTCTTCCTACTCCCCATCCCCACCCCAGCTAGAGTTTCTCCCCCTTTAAACAGACAGATGAGTTTTTGCTCCTATCAGCCAAGTGATCTGTGTTCATCTGGACTAGTTCAATCTCCTTGACAGACTTCTCCCCTGTTTTATGAAATGGCTAAGAGCTAGAAAAGTCTTTAAAGGACAGGCATCACAGAAGACCTAAATAAATGAAGGGCATACCATGTTCATGGATTGGAAGACTAAATACAGTTAAGATGTCAATTCTACCTAAATTGATTTATAAATTCAATGCAATACCAATTAAAATTCCAAAAAGTACTTTTCAGAAATAGAAAAACCAATAACCAAATTTACCTGGAAGGGTACAGTGCCCTGAATAGCTAAAAATATCCTGAGAAAGAAAAATGAAGTTGGAGGTCTCACATTACCTGACTTTAAGGTGTGTTATGAAGCCTCAGTGGTCAAAACAGCATGAAACTGGCATAAAGATAGATATAGTGACCAGTGGAATTGAATAGTGTTCAGATATAGACCCTCTTATCTATGGACAATTGATCTTTGATAAGGCAGTCAAGCCAACTCACCAGAACAGTCTCTTCAATAAATGGTGCCTAGAGAACTGGACATCCACATGCAAAAGAATAAAAGAGGATCCAAATCTCATACCCTATACAAAAATTAACTCAAAATGGATCAAAGACTGTTCTAGTTTGCTAGCTGCCAGAATGCAATATACCAGAAACAGAATGACTTTTAAAAGGGGGAATTTAATAAGTTCCTAGTGTACAGTTCTAAGGGTGAGAAAATGTCCCGGTTAAAACAAGTCTATAGAAATGTCCAATCAAAGGCATCCATCCAGGGAAAGATACATTTGGTTCAAGAAGGCCGATGAAGTTCAGGGTCTCTCTCTCTCAAGTGAGAAGGCACATGGCGAACCCAGTCAGGGTTTCTCTCTCATCTGGAAGGGCACATGGTGAACACAATGTTATCTGCTAGCTTTCTCTCCTGGCTTCCTGTTTCATGAAGCTCCCCGGGAGGCATTTTCCTTCTTCATTTCCAAAGCTCACTGGCTGGTGGATTCTGCTTCGTGGTGCTACAGCATTCTCTGCTCTCTCTGAATCTCTTCCATTCTCCAAAATGTTTCCTCTTTTATAGGACTCCAGAAACTTATCAAGACCCACCCAAATGGGTGGAGACATCTGTCGTTACCTAATCCATCTTAACGACCACTCTTGATTAAATCACATCTCCAGGGAGATGATCTGATTACAGTTTCAAATATACAGTATTGAATAGGGATTATTCTGCCTTTATGAAATGGGATTTAGATTAAAACACAGTTTTTCTAGAGGACATACATTCTTTCAAACCAGCACAAAGACTTAAACATTAGATCCAAGACCATAAAACTTTTAGAAGAAAATGTAAGGAATTATCTTATAAATCTTATAATAGGAGGCAGTTTCCTAGATCTTACACCCAAAGCACGAGCATTGAAGAAAGAAAGAAAGAAATGGGAGCTCCTCAAAATTAAACACTTTTAAATCAAAGAACTTTGCCAAGAAAGTAAAAAGACAGCCTACACAATGGGAGACAATATCTGGAAACGATATATCAGATAAGGGTCTAGTATCCAGAATATATAAAGAGATTGTTCAACTCAGCAACAAAAAGACAAACAACCAAATTGCAAATTGGCAAAAGACATGAACAGATATTTCTCAGAGAGGAAATACAAATGGCCAAAAGGCACATGAAAAAAATGTTCAACTTCCCTGGCTATTAGGGAAATGCAAATCAAAACCACAATTAGATATCATCTCACACCCACCAAAATGGCCATTATCAATCAATAAAATAGAAAACAACAAGTGCTGGAGAGGTTGTGGAGAAAGAGGCACACTTATCCACTGTTGGTGGGAATGTCAAATGGTACAACCGCTGTGGAAGGCAGTTTGACGGTTCCTCAGGAAGCTAAGTATAGATAGCCATATGATCCGACAATACCATTGCCAACTATCTACTCAGAAGACATGAGGGCAAGGACACAAGCGGACATTTGCACACCAATGTTGATAGCAGCATTATTTACAATTGCCAAGAGATGAAAACAGCCAAAATGTTCATCAACACACAAGTGGCTAACGAAGCTGTGATATATACATATGATGGACTATTATGCAGCTGTAAGACAGAATAAAGCTGTGAAGTATGTAACAACATGGACGGACCTTGAGGACGTTAGGCTGAGTGAGATTAGCCAGAAACAAAAGGACAAATACTGTATGGTCTCACTGATATGAACTAGCATTAATGAATGAACCTGGAAAATTTCAGTTAAGAACAGAGACCATCAGGAGATAAAAATAAGGTAGATATTCGGTAATCGGAGCTGAAGGAATACAGATTGTGCAACAGGACTGATGGTAAAAATTCAGAAATGGATAGAACAATACGACCTAACTGTAATACAATAATGTTGGTATACTGAATGAAGAGAGAGGAGGGCTGGGGGCACAAATGAATTCAGAAGGAAAGATAGACAGTAAAGACTGAGATGGTATAATCTAGTAATGCCTAGAGTGTACAGTGATAGTGACTAAATGTACAAATTAAAAATGTTTTTTGCATGAGGAGGAACAAAGGAATATCAATATTGCAGGTTGTTGAAAATAGATGGTAATTCATATTTTAAAATTCTCTTATGTGTGAGACTAAAGCAAAAACTGTTTATTTGGTACAAAATTTATATTTTGACTAGTTCATTTCCTAATGTAACTTATATGGACAGTTTAATTGAATGCCATAAGTACATAGAACCTTGAATAGGATATGAGATTTTGTAAGTTTGTCCAGAGTGATGCCCTGATAAATCCCAGAGTGATTTGAACAGTGAATAAAAAAGTATTTGCAAAGTCTCCTTTGGGGAATAGTGAGAAAGAAAGAAAATTCAACTTTCCCATTTGGAGGAGGCCTGATATTCTCGCAAGTGGTGAGGACAACAAAATCAATAGGCTGAACCCTCAGACATGGGGTTTGTTCGTAAGAAACTTATCCTCGCAAAGAATACGTTAAGCCTACCTAAAATTAGGCCCAAGAGTCACCCCCAGAGAACCTCTTTTGTGGCTCAGATGTGGCCTCTCTCTCAGCCACATGGGCAAACAACTCAGTGCCCTCCCCATCTCTATGTGGGACATGACTCCCAGGGGTGTAAACCTCCCTCGCAACGTGGGACAGAAATCCTAGAATGAGCTGGGACTCAGCATCAAGGGGTTGTGAAAACCTTCTCAACTGAAAGGGGAAAGAGAGAAATGAGACAAAATAAAGTGTCAGTGGCTGAGAGATTTCAAATAAAGTCGAGAGGTTATCCTGGAGATTATTCTTATGCATTATATAGATAAGCCCTTTTTAATTTAAGGTGTATTGGAGAGGCTAGAGGGAAGTGCCTGAAACTGTAGAGCTGTGTTACAGTACCCATGTTTCTTTAAGATGATGGTATAATGACATAGCTTTTGCAAAGTGACTATGTGATTGTGAAAACCTTGTTCTGATGTTCCTTTTATCTATGGTATGGACAGATAAGTTAAAATTATGGATTAAAACAAATAAATAATAGGGGGAACAAATGTTAAAATAAATTGAGTAGATGGAAATACTAGTGGTCAATGAAAGGAAGGGGAAAAGGGTATGGTATATATAAGTCTTTTCTTTTTTCTTTTTATTTCTTCTTCTGGAGTGATGTAAATGTTCTGAGAAATGATCATGGTGATGAATATACAACTATGTGATGATATTGTATGCCATTGATTGCACACCAAGGTCTGACCTCAGGAATGTTCATACATTAAGAATTTTTGCATTGCATGTTGATCAATTTTATTAATGAAAATTTTTTTTAATTACTATGCCAAGTTATATGTATTAGTATGGAAAGGTAAATATGTTAGGTATTTTAGATGTAAAAGTAGGCTTTCAAATGGTATATAATACTGTTATACAAGATCACCAAGATATAGTAGTAATTTTAAAAAGCTGCAAATGACCTCAAAAATTCTATGTATTTTTTTAATATAAAATAAAAAGTACATATACCACAAAAAAAAAAAGGACAGGCAAAGTTGGGGTGCAGTTCTGTTTAGAAGGCAATTTCTGTTCCTGAGGTCACATTGCCAAGTGAAACCCTGCAAACCTGGGACACCTAAGCTGACAACGAGTCCACAGTCACACTGGTCTTAAAGCACAGGATGCCATGACAAGGTTGCCCAGTCCATGGACATGGCCATGGAATCCCAGGACATGCAGCTTACTCTGTGGGATAGCTCTGCTGCAGGCAGTCTCCTCTGGCTACCTCTGCATGCCCTAGAAATATTTTAATTATCCATACGTAATGGCGGGAAAGTTTCGAGAAGCATCTGTGTGATTTCAAAGTGGAATTTTCCCTAGTGGAAGTCAACATCTCCAATAAGATACCATAAAGACCAGTGGAGTTAAGGGAGTCACAATTATGTTGTCAAGTTTGTCCTTTCCCTTTTTTTAAATCTGTAGGCCTCTTTTTGAGTCTATAACCCTTCAGATCGGTAAGAAAATAGCAAATCTAATGAGAATGAATCCAAAGGAGCTGCTAAGAAACACCAGTCACTTCTGCAGGTTTTGGTGAAAATCTAGAATTGAAACAGAGCCAAACCAAGAAAATTTCTCTTGCGGTCATTGGACCAGAGATAGATAGAGGGAAAGAAGGAGAAACAAACATTTCCTTTACCCGACTCTTCAAGATGCTAAGTGGGGAACAAAAAAAGAAGGAGGAGTCCTGACTCATTTGAACCTAAGATCTGACCTCAGAATTGGAACGTTTAGTTTTGTGCATCCACCTGTTAGAACTCCAGGCAGAACGAATGCAGTGTCGCCTTAAAGATAACTCAAGAGCTAGATATTGACTCTCTTAATCACCCCTGAGCCCGGATGATGAGGGTAATGCCAATGTTAACTGTCTGTTCTTACAGAGACAGAAACTGAGACAAAAATAGTATCTCTCCCTAGGTGATAAGCCTGGACAGAGCTCCTGATTTCCTACCCATAAGTTTCCTTAGAAGATGTACAAGACAAAAGCTTACTTTCTACTTGTAAAGATCAGTACCTGAAAGCATTTAGGGTCATGCAGTTACTCCAGAAAGAAGACAACCACTAGCAATTCTAGTGGGCGACTGACATTGAACAATTGCAGTTGCCATCATCTCCAAATGGCTTTTGATTAAGCCATCTCTAAATCAGAATGTACTTCTGCATCTTAGATTCCTACATTGTCCAAAGTTGTGGCTGATGATTACATCGCTCAGTCCCTTCTTGGCCTATGATCCTCAGAAGGCAGGGACTGGGTCTTTTTCCCTGTTGTACACTTAGCAACTAGCACAGGGTTTAAAGAATAAGTGAATGAGGCCACCGTCTCTAAAACTTAGTTGGTCAATCTGTGGCTGACTGTATTTGGAAGGTCGTCACTAGAAAGTCACCACCAGAACCTGTGAAAACTCATGTAGATAGCTTCCTAGCTAGACTCAGTTGTCAAGATCTTGGTTCAGTTATGCACCAGCCAATATTTCTGAGTCTTTGTTCCATTTGAACTGCCAACCTATAGGTCCACTCTGTTCCACTCCATGCCATACATCATATCTTTGCAAGAATGAGCATGTTGCTATTATAGGAAATCTGAGCATGTTGCTATTATAGGAAATCATCTAATCCATTCTACCACTTTAGCTAGACATTCCCGGGCCTCAAGGCTGTATGACACATGGCTCTCTCCTTCCAGCACCACTCACAACTGCAGCACTGTCCCAGGAATCCTGATGGCATGGCCTAGACAAGGGCTGAACTATCAGTTTCTGCAAAAAGGTTGCCTGGCCATTTCAAGGAAGGAATATCAACCATCAAGCTTGCTCTGTGATGGCCCAGACACTCCAGCTGAGGAGACCCTGGTCTGAGGCTCTCCTGGGACAGCCTCTGGGAGAGAATGGTCCGTGCAGCCGCAGCAGCACAGCACATCTGGGCTAGGGAACTGACACAGCTGTTCTGTTGTGCAGGATGAGGCAAAAACTCACCATACTCCAATGTATGCTTAGCTTAAAAACCCACGTAGTTTGCGGGATCTACAGGAGCAGGGGAATGAGGACATTTAGGCACTGGAGAGGATCCCATCTCTGCCTTTCAACTCAGGACTAGGAATTAAATTTTGCTCAGACAAAGAAAACTGTTACACATAGAATTAGATTTGACCCAGCAATCCCACCCTTAGGTGTCTACCCAGAAGAATTGAAAACAAGGACTCCCATAGATATTTGTATACCGATATTCAGAGCGGCAATATACACAATAGCCACAAGGTGGAGACAACTGACGTATCCATTGACAGATGCATGGATAAGCAAAATGTGATATATCCACACAATGGAATATTATTTGGCTGGTAAAAGGAATGAAGTTCTGATACATGCAACATGGATGAACCTTGAAGACATCATATTGAGTGAAATAAGACAGACACAAAAGGACAAATAAATGATTCCTCTTATATGACTAATCTAGAATAGGCAAATTCATAGAGACAAAAAAGCAGATTGGAGGTTACCAGGGGCCAAGCTTAGGGGGCGGGGGGGAATTATTGCTTTATGGATGCAGGGTTTCTGTTTGGGGTGATGGAAAAGTTTTGGAAAAAGTGGAGTTAGTAGCACAACCTTGTGAATGTAATTAATGTCATTGAATTGTATATTTAAAAATCGTTAAAATGACAAACTTTATGTAACATATATTTCACCAGTCATTTTTGAAAATTTGACTTAAATAAATGGGACCGCCATCATTTTGTACTGATGACTGACGTGGGCCAGAAGTTCATTGGTTCTGAAAAAGTCAAATATCTCTGGGGTCAGACATTTAAGTACATTGTGACAAGAAAGCAGGGCAGTGAAGTTCCTCCATGGAGGTGAGGCTGGGGCCACCATGCTGAGCCTATAGCTTGCTGAAATCTCTGCACTCAGGGGTTTGGGGCATCTGGTAGACGAAAGACAGAAATGAAGATGCCAGTCAGTCAGCGAGTGGTTATTGCCATCTACTTACTGTAGAGAAGAATATGAGACCTAAGCTTTGGGAGTCTGTGAGGACAGGCTCTGTCGATCAGCCTGTGTCCCCTCCCACGGCTTAGACTCCCAGCCTTCATCCCCAGCCACTGAAATGCTACCCCTCCTCCAATATCAACAGCAGCTTTCGTTGTGAACTCCTCTTTCAATTTCCCGGTGCTGTCTTCCCAACTGTGATCTTTCTCCCTTTGAACCTCACGGGAATGAAAAGAGGAGCTGCTGGAACAGAGTATGGACATCAGAAGCTCAGTAACATATCAGCCTCTAAAATTGAAATTAAAGTTTTATTTTTATTGGAATATTTTCCTTATTTATATTGCTGGTTAAAAAATGTCAAGTAATTGGGTGCATGGATGAGTCAGTGGTAGAATGCTTGCCTTCCACGTGGAAGACCCAGGTTCAATTCCCGGACAATGCACCCCCCCCCAAATATATATATATATCAAGTAATCACATCTTCAAAGAAGTAAAAGCCCTGTACTAAGTTGATGTCTAACCCTGGCTTCGTCATTAACTAGCCATGTGACTCTGGACAAGTTCATTTACTCTCTCAGGACGCAAATGCCTTATAAGAAAGAATTTGATTTAAACAATAAATTAATTGGGAAATTACACTATACCCTCTATATTAAGATGATCCCCAAGTCCTTATGATAATACCAAAAAGCAGAGCCAACTTTCTGCTTAGAAAAAAATGACAATGTTCTTTTCTTCTTTTTGTTTAGTCATTTGAGGTTTTCTCATTAGTTTTTATACCTTATATATCAAAGAGAAATAACTGCCTGGAAGTATTTTTTTAAGCCTTTAAAACAGATTTGGGGAAATACTTTATATATATATATATTGTTTGATAAATTAAACTCCCTTAATAGTCCAATAGACTTTGGAGGGAAAAAAGGCCAAGTCAACCAATAATGGGTCATCATTTTTCTTAACCTTACCGCAGTAAAAATAAATATAATAATGATGATAATGACATAAATATAATGAGTGGAATGAAGATAGCATTAATATATTTGTTTTCTGTTTATCAGAATTGTTCAAGCCATGACGTCCTGTTTAATTTTATCACTCACGACTTATTTTTGCCTCTAGTCCTGAACTAATCAATCTATAAGACTAGCTATATTCATTTTCACTTCTAAGTAAAGCCTATGGGAAGTAATGACTTGGCTATCACCTGAGTAATCAAAAAAACAATTTCTGGCATTTATATTTGGCAAGTATCTTGGCGGAGGAAAAGAAAAGGGTATTATTTAAAGATAGAGTTTAACCTACAAAACCAACATCTGAACAGTTTTTAATAAAAGACATCACTAGTGAGCATGCAATGATGTCCAATAGTAAGAACAAGGAGAAAGGGGATGTTTCATTTAAAACTGCTCTGTCTGTACAAAAGCACTGGGGAAAATTATTGCCCAAGAATACTTCCTTTGCCTTGTGAGTTCTGGGTGTGGAGATTAGGAACATAGCACAATTCATTTACAACATCAATTGCTATTGAAACATGTGGTTTGATATAATTGTCATCATCCGTGATCTGTACCCATGAAAATCTGTCCGTCGTTCATGCTCTGCATCTGTCGGGCCTCTGGGAAGAGAGCCCTCATTTTGTGAAACCTGATGTGAGATGTCGGAAACCTCAATGCCGTGTACCTCAGTGGCCACCCTAAACTGGACTTGGGAAACTGAGTCTTTTCTTCCTCTTCCTACACTGTCCTGCTCTATGTCCTGCCTCCCGAGTACACATTTGCAGGTGCCTCCCTCCCCCAGGACCCCTTCCATGCCTTCATTGATCTTCCCTGTCCTTTCCTTCATGGCACCTACCACAGTTTGTAACTGAGTATTTATCTGTGAGATGACCTGTTTAATATGACTCTAGATCCCATCATTTTGATCTCATTAGACTGTAAGAGCCTTGAAGTTGAGGACTGGGTTTGTCTTACTTCCCAGAACCTGCACCCACAAAGTTTAATGAACACATGAAAGGTTGCATAAACACTAGCACTTGCCTCTAACCTATGACCCTTGACAGCTCTGTGCTATAACCATAAGAGAGCCATTCATATGTACAACAGGCACTTGCATGTCCGGGTAATCTTTGGGTTGCTCCCAGGAACCTGGGTCCACATAGGAAAGCATGCATTTTGGAAGCCAGAGGAGCTTAGTTTCCCTTGCATTGCTATTAGTCTTTTTATGCTTAATGCTTGACTTTCCAACTCATCTGTAAGCTTTTTTAGTGCAAGGACTTAAGTGGAATTCAAATGCTAAAGCTTGGTGCTAAGAGGATCTGGGCCCTTTACCCTCAAAAGCTTGTGGTCTAGGAGGGACTGATGTGTACATCATTAACTCTAATGCCACTCAGCTTCTCCTCCTGTTAAACTAAATGTCACTGCAGAGCATAGGAGCAGCAGTTGCTATGGAGGAATAGGAAAAGTCTTCTTAGATGATGTATTGGCTTGTTAAATGCTGCTAGATTGCAATATACCAGAAAAAGAACAACTCTTAAAAAGGGAATTTATTAAGTTACAAGTTTACAGTTCTAAGACCATAAAAATGTCCAAACTAAGGCATCCAGTTAAAAATACCTTGACGCAAGGAAGGCTGATGTCTGTCACATGGGAAGGGATGTGACTGGCATGTGCTAATCCTTGTTCCTGCTTCTGAAGCTTTCGTTCCTCTCTAAGCATCTGTGGGCCTTCGCTTAGCTCCTCTAGGACACAACTCTGGGTTCTGCCTTGCTTAGCATCTCATGGGAAGGCATTATAATGGCAATGTCTGCTGGGCTCTGCATCTCCAAACATCCACGTCAAGGCACCTGCTCTCTGTCAGCACTCCAAGTATCTTCATGTGTTTGCATCTCTGTCGGCTCTGAAGCAACTGTATTTGCTCCAAAATGTCTCCCCTTTTAAAGGACACCCGTAAACTAATCAAAATCTATCATGAATGGACAGAGTCACACCTCCATCTAATCAAAAGGTCACACTGGGTGGGCCACAGTGGCTCAGCAGGCAGAATTCTTGCCTGCCATGCTAGAGACCCGGGTTTGATTCCTGGTGCCTGCCCATGCAAAAAGAAAAAAACGAAAGGTCACACCCACAGTTGGGTGTGTTACATCTCCATGTAAACAACCTAGTAAAAAAATCCCACCCTACAATATTGAATATGGCTTTATGGGTACACAAACTGTTTCAAACTGGCACAGATGACATATTTGATCAGTGATTTTGAAGGAAAAATGATTTTATTAGACAAGAAAGGGAGGCTGGCATGCCAGACTCCTAGGTCAAGGTTAGTACAGGAACATTGGCAGAGACCGGCAAGTACCTTTCCTGTTTGCAAAGCACTGTATCAGGTGTTTCTAACAAGGAGTAACCATAAAAGTTCAGGACAGGGGGATTCAGGCTTTGATTTGTCCACAAGAGGAAGCCACCCAGGTTTTTGTATTTTGGAAAATTGTTTGAATATGAGAGAGGGAGGACAAGTTGTCAAATATAATCCAGGTTTCTAGTTTGGCCATCAGGTGGAAGGAATGTTATTAATCAAAAGCAGGAAAAGGGGTGGCAGGTTGAGAACAGAAGGATGAAAAGAGCCATCAGGATTTGCCATTGGTTACATCGTCATTTTTTCTTATAAAATCTTGTGGAGACCAGTATTCTGTAGGTATTTTTTAAATGGTGATGAAGTTGATGATACATAACTGTGATGGATAAGTGCATGTGTCAGCCTAGCTGGGTGATGGTGTCCAATTGTCTGGTCAAGCAAGCATTGGCCTGATTGTACTATGAGGACATTCTGTGGGCATAAATCATCAGTAAGTTGATTGCATCAATGATTGATGACATTTACTATCAACAGAGGAGACAGCCTTCAACAATGAGAGAAGTCTCATCCAATCAGTTGAAAGCCTTAAAAGGAGAAATGATTATTTCAGCAGTCAAAAGAGAGGATTTCTGTCTCTACTTCAATCAGCCAGGTTCTCCTGGGGAATTCATGAAAAACCTTCATCAGCATTCATCAGCATTTCCTGCTTGCAGCCTGCCCTCCAGAATCTGGATTTGCCTGTCCCTACAGGCAAATGCAAGCCAGTTCTTCTAAAAATCTCATATTTGTAGATAGTTCCTGTCAGTTCTATTTCCCTAGAGAACACTGACTAATACAATGATCATCCGTGAACTTGCCCAATTCTCGGAGACCAACAAATGTAAAGAAGCTTGCCCTCTCTAGTGATACCTGCCCTGAAGTTGCAATGTTTCTGAATCCACAAGAATTGTAGCTTGAAAAAGGGTCAATGTTCTGAACTCAATCCTCCCTTTGTCTTTGGGCATAAAGATCTTTGTGCTGATTTAAGTATTTCAGCTTTTGCTACCAACTGTAGAAGTCACTGAGCAAGCTCTGGAGTTTCCTTTCAAGCCAATTCTCAACCCAAATGAGACTAAAAGCAAACACGCAAATAAATGAGATAGGATGACTTTGTTATTGTGCTAAAAGACACGTTGCATTGTTTGCATTTCCAAGGCTTTTATTTCCTGTATTCCATCTCCCTCTGTAATAGTTGACCCAAGGTGTGTGTGGCCAAGGCTAATTTATTTCTTCTCCCTAAATGTTCAGTTTTCCACTTAGCAAAAGCTGGCCCACAGTTGATTTGCAGAAGTCAATGCCTCAGAGAGATTAGTTTTTCCATCCAAAGTTAACCAAGGCACATTTCCTGGGAGGTCTCTTGCTCATTCGGACAGAGCAGGGACATTTCCTCGCGTTCTACACTTGCATGAAAAGTCATGCTGATCATTCAATTACAATGATGCTTAAACACAACTTGAAAGAGGTTATGTTTCCTCACTCCTGCTTCCTGCTGCCTGAACAAACGGACTCTTCCTGACAGTGTGAATTTTATCTTTCTACTTTGGGAGTTACACAGCAGAATTTTATTAGTCAGACAAAGTAACTACAGAGGACTCATTCTGCTGCAACTTCAAAACAGGAAGCTGGGGTTAGTGACTCCAAAATGCCAAGAGGCTGATTTTACATAATAGGGATACTGGGAGCAGCCTCCTGTCCTGTGGGTTACAGGCTGGACCTTTAGAAAACTGAGGCCATTGAGTCTGCTCACCATCCAGCCCTGGAGCCTTTACTGGGCCTGCCACCCACACCCAAACCTTCAGACCCATCACCCTCTCCATTCCCCATGGGGAGGGCCCGGCCAGCCCCCACATCTGGCACGCTTCTACTTGCACAGCAACTGCTCTCTTCTTCCTGCACTCAAAGAATTGACATAACCCTGAAGAAGTTTTCCAAATCCACGCCCCACTTCTCCCCTCTCCCGTGTCTTCTAGAGTGAGTAAGCCTCTGGGCCATGTAGGTGGGCCTGACCACAGAGGGAAAGCTCAGCGTCCTTTCCAAACACCCTGAAAGGAAGTGGAGAAGCATCTCCGAGGGACCCAGATGTGTGTGATCAAATGACAGAGGAGAGAGAGCAAACAGCACTGGCCCTTTCCCAAGTTCACCTCCATGGTCACCAATTCAGCCCCTTTTGGATGTGGCTCCTGCTTCTCTTTGTAACTTTGGCTCCATTGTCTGCGAAGAGCTTTCCAAAGGCCATGGGGAGGTCTACATTTGGAAAACTGATCATTTCCCCTACTGCAGCCAAACAGGCCTGAGCAACGTGGCCCCGGCCGGGCCTTGGGAAGGCGGGCTTGGCTGGCAGTGGTTTGGAAGCCCAGAGGGCCCTGGGTTGGCTCATTTACGAATCCTTGAAACAATCGTGGGTCTTCTACAAAGGCCTGTGGGGGCCACCCACGGCCCCGGACGTGAATCATTTGCCCCTTTGTTGTTCATCCTATCAACCAGGTCCTCAGAGGGCCCAGGGGCTTCCGACGGGAGGAAATTCAGCCAGGCAAAGAAGCCCAATTTAGGCTCAAGCTCGTTTGCTCAGTGGACAGTGTGTGTGAATCTCCAGACCCAGTGGTGGGATTTGACTTCCTCTGAAACCCTTCCTGATGACCATCACAGAAGTGGGTAAACTCGTAGGCATTTGGCTTCCTAATCTTTTATCCTGGAATTCCTAACCAAGGATGCCAGCTGGCAAGAGAATTATTACAGGGGGTCCTGGAATCCATGTATGCACAAGAACGTTCCCCATCAAAGATCATTAATAGTACAACTTTATAATACGGGATGTGTGCAAATTTTAATTTCCTTTTAGAACAGGGCCACATGCTCCAAAATTGGGGCCTCTGATCAAAGTCAGATAAAGTCTTAATATCCTTTATCTTTGCCTAAGCACCTTAAAGGGCTGAACAGTACAGGGAGTCGGGTCCCTCCAAGTCTCAGGAGCCCAAGCCTGTGCCCAAAAATAAATTTACTGCTTCATTTGTTTAAAAAGAAAATCAGGCAAGAAGATAGCTTCCAATTCCAGAAATGCAGACTTCAAGCCACAGGCCCAACTGATTTATCCCCTGTCCTCTCCTACGTAAAGAATATTGAGATAAGCATAAAGGATTATAATGAGACTTCTAAACCCAACAAACATAGGCTATGAATAATTCTGGAAAGAGGTTTAATATTCACGCTGAGGAATAAGCTTCATCCCATCAGGTAAAAATATGTGCTGGTAAATTAATAATGCAAAGAGAGCAAAAATTATATTACCTTCTATTGTGTCAGGATGCAGATTAACTTCAATTTTCAGAAGACCCCAGGTTCCAGGAGTCAGAGTTTGAACTCCTGGGAAAAATAAATGCTAGTCCCCAAACTACCATTGTGTGAGGAATTCTAGTATCCCCTTTGCTTAGCAACCAATCCCAGCAGGGGGAGAGCAAAATGAAGTGCCCAGAAAGTTTAACATTGAGACCAGCTTACGTAAAAACGATATGAATTTGTAAATGCTTAACATCTGATCTAAAACAGACTGTTTAAGATTAGCTTTAAGCCTCTGCAGTCAATATAAAATCTGCAGGCAATGATTCCCCTTTCAGAATCATTTCTGGAGAAAACAGATTCAAGCAAAATTAAATTGGGGTGAACATTTAAATTAATGAAATCAGTCCTTAGTTCACCATTGTAGGAACTCCCTTCCACCTGGGTGGGCAGGCTGGGAAGCTGGTCTCCCCCAGGGCCAAGTTATGTCTTAGAGGCAGACCCTGTGAGCCAGAGCAGCATACTGGGAACTGGGCAGCACAAACTGCACAGGAGGGCTCAGTGCTACAGACAGCAGCTCCCTCCAAAGGTGTCAGAGCCCTCACCATGGACCAATGTGGGGAGAGTCACTTAAACACAGAAAGATATTGTTTCCAAAACAAACTAGGGCTTCTAAGGAAATGAATCTTGGAAGAAACCCGGCCAAGGCCCTCGGCCTCACCCACCCCACACACCCACTCACCTCATTCTCAGAGGCAAGTGCCTCCTGGGAAGGGGACTGCCCAAGGGCCCCCGCTGGGAGGCTGGGAGTCTACTTGGAACCTGCTTCACAGTGCAACCCAGGGAATGATTTTGAGCGTAATGGGACTCTGCGCTGCTGAAAGTGCCCTCACTGAAATGACCTCACTTGCTCCTCAGACAGCTTGGGAGGTAGGGAAGCGCTTAAGTCCTGCTTTCTTTATTACAAAAGGAAATGAGCATTGCAGCCTGTAGGTAACGCACCCCTCCTTTCCTACATGTGGAATAAAACCAGAAAAAAATGAAATGGAGGGATGTGGGCAAATCAGACATTAGGCAAAGGGAAACCAACGTTGTTTTCAAGATGTGAGGAAAGTAAGGGTGATATTGATCAAAAGTGGTGGGTTCTGGAGTGATATCATCAACATAGTTACGTAAACAGCTACTGAAAACCTTTCCCCAGCGATTCAGCAAGAAAAAGGACAATTCTCACTTTTTTCATACTCTGGAGGAAGGTATAGCCTGGAGAAGGATCCCACAAACACTGAATTGAAGAAAGAGGAAAATAGCACGTAGGAAACTTCTTCTCCCTTCCCCTCACTGGGTTCTACTCAGCTCCATCCGAGAGACAGCAGCAGGAACCAACTCCCAAAGGGATCCAGATTATAAAATCTGTCGCAGCAGTGACACAGATCTCCCTTATATCCAGACACAGAGACCCAATTCCACAAGGACCCACAGCAGGACTTAGGCTGTGGGGGAGGCAGAATACAAAAGGGCATCAAGGAGGGTTTTCCAAAATAGTGAATCAGGATGGGAACCATAAAACCTTCCCTAAAAGCAGTAAGTAACCAGGCTGAGAGTACCCAAATCAACTGTTTGGGGACCCGGGGACAAGGAAGGACATATCAAGGCCCAGAGCAGTGAGGGAGGAACAAAAAGCCTGAGAAAACATGGACAAAAACTGTGTTTAAAGCCTTGGGCCTTGGTGCCCACCCCCTACCCTTGCGGGAAACAGCAGCCGGTAGCCTGATCCTTGCCTGGGGGATGGCTAAAGACTGGGGCAGCTGGGGGAGTCTTCTGCCACAGTACAGTGAGGGGCACAGCCTCACACTGAGAAAAGTGATAGTACAGGGACTCGCAGTGTCAGCCCTGCCTCATCAGAGACTGCCTGGGCTCCAGGAGGCAAACGGTTTCTGAGGACAATTAAGTTACCCAACAGCACCATCTGCTGGGAAGGCTGGAATGTGCAAGGGAATTGCAGCACTTTTCAGAACCTCCCCAGGCCCACTGGAGCTTTTGCACCCCTGCACTAGTACCTGGACCTTTTCTGGATAAGAAATATGGATAATCGAACTATCAAATTGGTGTCTTAATACAAACCTAGGCAACAACTAAACCCTAGATGAGAGAAAAATCAACCTTCAGAACAGACTCATCAAGATAATCAGATGACCAGATATCAGCAAAAAATCACAAGGCATACTAAAACTGAAGAAGAAATGGCCTAGTCAAGGAACAGATCAAAAAGTCAGAGGAGATACAAAATCTGGATCAACTAATCAAAGATGTGCAAACAAATCTCCTGAATCAATTCAGAGAAATGAAGGAAAGTGTATATAAAAAGATAAAGGTTATTAAGAAGATACTAGAAGAGCATAAAGAAGAATTTAAAAGAATACATAGAAAAAGTAACAGGTAGTATGGAAATAAAAGACACTGTAGATGAAATTAAAAATAAACTGGAAACACACAACAGCAGATTTGAAGAGACAGAAGAAAAAATCAGCAAGCTAGAATACAAATCAACCAAATTTGAACAGACAAAGGAACAAATGGAGAGAAAAATGGAAAAATGTGAGCAATTTCAGGGAAGTGACTGACAACGTGACAACATAAAGCACACAACATAAAACATAAATTAACTAGACCAAGCAGACAAAAATAGAACACTGCAGCACAAAACAGCAGGATACATATTCTTCTCAAGTGTTCACAGAACGTTCTCAAAGATAGAATATATGTTGGGGCACAAAATAGGTCATAATAAATTTTAAAAGATTGAAATTATACAAAGTACTTTCTGTGATCATAATGGAATGAAGCTGGAAACAGAGAACCAGAAAATTTATAAATATATAGAAGTTAAACAACAAGCCCTTAAACAATTAATGAGTCAAAGAAGAAATTGCAAGAAAAAATAAAATATCTCAAAAAAAATGAAAACGAGAACACAACATATCAAAACTTATGAGATGCAGTGAAAGCAGTGTTGAGAGGGAAATTTGTAGCCCTAAATGCCTACATTAACAAGTAGGAAAGAGCCAAAATCAATGACCTAACTAAACAATGGAAGAAACTGGAGAAAGAGCAGTAAACTAACCCCAAAGCAAGCAGAAGGAAAGAAATATCAAAGATTAAAGCAGAAATTAATGAAATGGAGAATAAAAATACAATAGAGAGAACCAATAAAATCCCAAGTTGGTTCTTTGAGATCACTAAAATAGACAAACCCTTAGCTAGACTGACAAAGATAAAAAGAGAGAAGCTGCAAATAAATAAAATCAGAAATGACAGGGGAGGCATTAGCATGGACCTCGAAGAAATAAAAAATTAAATAGCGATAACAAGCAACTATATGCCAACAACCTAGACAACTTAGATTAAATGGACAACTTCCTATGACACGCTAAGAACCTCAACTGACTCAAGAAGAAATAGAAGACCTCAACAAAGTAATCACAAGTAAAGAGATCAAATCAGTCAACAAAAAGCTACCAACAAAGAAAAGCCCAGGACCAGATGGCTTTAGTTTTGCAAGTTTTACCAAACATTCCAAGGGGAATTAATACCATTCCCACTCAAACTCTTCCAGAAAACTGAAGAGAGGACACACTACCTAATGCATTGTATGAAGCCAACATTGCCCTAATACCAAAGCCAGATAAAGATACTACAAGAAAAGAAAACTTCAGACTAATCTCCCTAATGAATATAGATGCAAAAATCCTCAACAAAATACTTGCAAATAAAAACCAATAGTGTATTAAAAGAATTACAACCATGACCAAGTGGGTTTATTCCAGGTATGCAAGGTGCTTCAACACAAGAAAATCAATTAACATAATTCACCACATTAACAAATTAAAAGAAAAAAACCACATGGTCATCTTGACTGACACGGAAAAATCTTTTGACAAATTCAGCATCCTTTCATGATAAAAACACTTCAAAAAGTAGGAATCAAAGAAATTTCCTCAACATGATAAAAGGCATATATGAAAAACTCACAACTATCACCACACTCAATAGTGAGAGACTAAAAGCTTTTCCTCTAAGATTGGGAATAAGACAAGGTTGTTCATCATCACCACTGCTATTCAACACTGTGCTAGAAGTTCTAGCTGGAGCAATTAGGCAAGAAAAAGAAATAAAAGGCATCCAAATTGGAAAAGAAAAAAGTAAAACTGTCACTATTTGCAAATGACATGATCCTATACTTAGAAAATCCAGAAAAACTACAGCAAAGCTATGTGAACTAATAAGGAAGTTGAGCAAAGACCAGCATGCAAAAACCAACGGTATTTCTATACACTAATAATGAGCTATCCTGGGAGGTAATCAATTTTTAAAAATTCATTTACAATAGTACCTTAAAGAATAAAATAGCTGGAAATAAACCTAACCGAGGATGTAAAGGACTTATACTCAGAAAGCTACAAAACACTGCTAAAAGAAATCAAAGAAGACCTAATAAATGGAAAGGCATTCTGTGTTTATGGATTGGAAGGCTAAATGTAATTAAGATGTCAATTCTACCCAAATTGATCTATAGATTCAATGCAATACCAATCAGAATTCCAACAGACTACTTTGCAGAAATGGAGAAACTAATTATCAACTTTCTTTGAAAGGGTAAGGGGCCTCAAATAGCCAAAAACATCTTGAAAAAGAAGAATGAAGTGGGAGGTGTTACGCTTCCTGACTCTAGAGCATATTATAAAGCTGTAATGATCAAAACAGCCTGGTAGTGGCATGAAAATAGACATACTGATCAATGGAATCTAAGAGCTTAAAAATATACCTTCTGATTTATGGTCAATTGATTTTTTTTTTGTATGCTGTATGGTGGGGGTCACATTTAATTCTTTTTCTGTGTGAGTATCCCATTATTGCAACACCATTTGTTGAATTTTTGTTTTTTCTTTTCTTTGTTTGCTTGTTTGTTTGTTTGGGAAAGTATATGGGCCAGGAATCAAAACTAGGTCTCCTGCATGGCAGGCAAGAATTCTACCACTGAACTACACTTGCACCCCTCAATTGAGTGTTTTCTTTTCTTTTTTTCCCATGGGCAGGCACCGGAAATCGAACCCAGGTCTCCCACATGGCAGGCGAGAACTCTGCCTGCTGAGCCATGGTGGCCCACCCTCAACTGATTTTTGGTAAGACTCCCAAACCCACTCAACTGGGACAGAACAGCCTTTTCCATAAATGGTGTTAGGAGTACTGGATATCCATGACCAAAACAATGAAAAAGGAGCCCTATCTCACACCCTATCAAAAATTAACTCAGAACGGATCAAAGACCTAAATATAAGAACAAGTACTATAAAACTAGAAGAAAAAGTAGGGAAACATCTTCAAGATCTAGTGATAGGTGATAGTTTCATAGACTTTACAGCCAAAGCACAAGCAATGAAAGAAAAAGTAGATAAACGGGAACTCCTCCTTATTCATTGCTGGTGGGAATGAAAAATGGAACAGCTGCTGCAGAGAACAGTTTGGCAGTTCCTTGGGAAGCTAAGTATACATTTGCCTTATGATCCAGTAATCCTGCTACTCAGGATAAACTGAGAAGATCTGAAAGCAGGGATGTGAATGGACATTTGCACACTGATGTTCACAGCAGTATTATTCACAACTGCCAAAAGATGGAAACAACCCAAGTGTCCATCATCAGATGAATGGATAAACAAAATTCCATTACGGTATATACATACAATGGAATATTATTCAGAAATAAGAAGGAATGAAGTCCTGAAGCATGTGACAACATGGATGAACCTTGAGGATATAATGTTAAGTGAGATGTCAGACACAACAGGACAAATATTTTATGATCTCACTGATATGGACTAATTATAATATGCAAATTCATGTACATAAAATATATGAGTATAGAATGGGGAGTGGTTGCTTAATATGTGCAGAGTGTTTAACTAAGGTAAACGTAAACATTTGGGAATGGACAAAGTTGATGATAGCACATTATTGTGAGAATAATTAACAGTGCTAAATGGTATGTGAGTGTGGTGGAAAAAGGAAGTTTAGAGTCATATATGTCACCAGAAGGAAAGTTGGGGGTCCAAACATGGAATGCATAACACAATGAATCTTGTGGTAGACAATGTCTGTGACTATCTGTACAAATATGGAAAGGTTCTTTCAAGAATTAGGGCCAATTAAGAGGAGTTAATAATAGAGGAATAATAGTGTATAAAGAGTTAATAGCGGGATATATGGGGGAAATGTATCTATTGCAAATGGACTAAAGTTAAAAGTAATGTTTTAACACTTTCATCAACAGTAACAAATGTACATATGGGCACTATGGGTCAATAATTTGAGGGGATAAGGAGTACGGAAGGATTATGGTTTTCTTTTTCTTTTTATTCATTTTCTGGTGTAATGAAAATGTTCTAAATTTTATCATGGGGTTGTATGAACAATCATATGATGATACTGTGAACGAGTGATTGTATACTTCAGATGATTTCTATGCTGTGTGAATGTATCACGATAAAATTGCATTAAAAAATAAAATAGATGAAAACATCCTTAAGAATAGAAAAAAAAGTGGTGGGTTCTCTGTCTGATGCACTCAAATGACGAATTCCTAAGACACTGGGTGCTGGAGACGTTTCTCAGAGGGCTCCAGCGGTTGGCTGTTGGCCCAGAGCATGAGCATTGGAACACCATACTCAGCTGATGTGAGAAACCGCTGAAGCAAATGTTCTTAAGGATGCTGACTCAAGAGCCAGAAGAGACCTGAACAGAGAGCACTGTGATAAGAAATAAATGGTTCCTGGGACAAGGAGCTGGGAACCAAACTTTGTAGCTTTGCAGGTATGACAGGTATTAAAAAATAATCTTGCTTTGATTATACTCCCTAAAGCAGTTCCCATGTAAGAGTACAATAAATATGTGGATGTCAGTATACTCGGGGCTCTTGCTGCTGATGAGCTTGAGTCCCCTGACCCCACTTAACTAACTTCTTGTGTCTGTCGTGTCTTAATCCTGCATGGCGCCCCTTCTTCTCCCCTGTTCTCCAGGGAATTCCCGGCAACTGGGGTTTCAAAGTAAGAAAGAGTTTATTGCTAGGTATGAGGCAAGAGATCAGATGGTTAATTGGCCTAAAAATTTGTCTCCCCAAAAAGAACTGCAGTAACTCTGATAGTTTTATAGTATCAAAAGATAGGCTGGTTTTAGGATAATGAGCATAATGACTCTAGATGATGTAATTGGAGGTGATCTAATTACTGAGCATGCGCAGATTGAGTACATGGAAGTTTAAACTGCTGCGCATGTCAGAAGGGGCTGTTTTTGTTAGGTCCAGCTTCCTTTATCAAGATAGCTTTGGAATTGGGGTGGCTTAGTTCTGGGCTGACTCAGGCCCTTTATTAATTAACATTAGGAGCTGTCTTTAGTGATCATAAGATTATAAAGTGGAAAAACTGGATAAAATGGAACAAATGAGGATCAGTCCCAAGGACTTTACAATCACAACGGCACAATCAGAAATCACAACGGCACAATCAGAAATCAAAACGGTACAATCATTATCAGAAATCAGGGCATTATTAGAAATAGTTCAGAGATTTCAGGTATTTCCCTCTGTCTACTCTAATACACCAGAATGCAAAAAGGAATCTATGTAGTGGTTCAATAATCATAACCATTCCCTAATCCTAACTTTGTGGTTACAAGGGTGAGGAGTCCTCTTTGGGGTCTCCCTGTGCTTGGTCCATTCGTCCCTTAGCACAGGTTTATCAGTGACTCTAGATGTAGGCATCCCTTCCTCCACCAGGCACCAGACTCCCAGAAGGTAGAGGCCTTGTCCAAGGCATTTCAGGTTCCCAGAGCCTTATTTCTGCTTGGGTCAGAACGGGGAAGGTGTTTCCAAATTAGCAGGTACTAAAAAAACAGAAAGAAAGAAAAATAGAGCAAATTTAACTTCAAACATTGTTAAAAGAAAGGGGTTGCTCACCAATATATCCACCAAAAAATGTTTCAAATTAGAATAAATGTGATGACAGAGTTTCTGGAAATAAAATCTGGCAGCCAAAGGAGATAGGATTCTAGAATGTTCCTGAGAGCTCCTCAAACTTTTCAAATGCATGCCACCTCTTGGCCTATGCTGGACAAACATCTACGTTCTTAGAGGTGGGAGCTTGGGTTCTGTTTGCTGGCAACCTCTCCTACCCAGGTAGAGATTTAATAGTAGTTGAAGTTTCCTCACCAAGGGCTGCTCCCATATCACTATCTTGGGGACTGGGAATGCTGGCCAGGGGATTCTTCTGAGCAACTGGATACACTTTTTTTTTTTGCTTCAAGATTTGGCTTTTGAGAAGATATACAAATAACCAACAAGCACATGAAAAGTGCTCAACATCATTAGCCATGAGGAAATGCAAATGAAAACCACAATGCTCGCTGGGGTGACTATTATTATTTATTATCTCATCAAAGGCTCTTCTCTGCAAGACTAGATCTTTTGGGTTCCTAAGTGAGAAGATTTTTCTTAATAGCTTCAATATGATTCTTCAAAACCTTCTCTCATCATCCATCATCTTCTTTCTTTGTTACATGGTTCGTCCTCACAGCAATGCCTCCCCCTCATCTATTATTCTGACAGAGGTTTCTTCATTCACTCATTCATTTGTTTCTTCCATAATGGTTATTGAGTGACTATGAAATAAGGTCCCAGCTCTCATGGAACCTGCATTCTAGGAGAGGGGAACAATCCAGCAACAAACCAAAATGTAAAAATAAAGAAGCCTGAGGTTTGTTACAGTATGAGGAGAAAGAAATGTGATTGACTAAAAAAAATTCCCCCAAGCTTAAATGGTATTAGGTGTAGGAACAAGCAGCTGGCCCTGTTCAAAGCAGGATGCTGAACACTGTCAGAGTGGGAGTGCAGGTGACTCTGCGGGAGGTGGGGAGCCTCCTGTCCCCATCAGCAGGCATCTCTGTGCTTTGAAGTTTCTCCATCCTGAAGCATCTTGCAGGCTTCCCAGGCAGACCCCACTGTCTTCTTTCCGGCCAAGGAATAATTTATGTTTGGAGAATCTATTTCAATAAAGCAAGGGGGTGAGATATTCACTGCAGGAAATTTCAGGATGAAATCCCAGCAACAGAAGGGATGATCCAGGAGCTGTCTGTGCACCCTGAGACTTCTTTGGCCAGCAGCCCTCACGTCCCCACCCTCGGAGGCTGGCCATGTAGCTCATTTCACCTGGCAGTGGGCAGGCCATGGTTTCTCTTTTCTGCCTTCATCAGGGCATTGGCAATTCCACCAACAGCCAGTCTCTGCTGGGCTGCTTGGTGACCTCCTTCAAGGGAAGGTCTAAGTAGGCTTTGGGGCTTTTGGTTTTTCTGGGAGTAGTGGCCAGAAAGGAATGCAGAAGAGAACTATGATATCCTATTTCTCATTCTGATTCTGACTTCATTGATGTGTCAAACTGTAAAAATTTTTGGAGCTTCTTCTATGTGTTCTTTTCTGTATGTACATCATACTATAAAAGTAATTTTTCATACAGCCTCTACACCAAGTTGCTTACAATCTTGTAGATATCCCCCACGGTAAAATCACAAACAAATTCTGCAAGGTCATGGCACCCAATTCAAGACATTAAGTTCACTGAAAACCTAGTATTAATATATTTTGTATAATAAGTTAAGAATCAAAGAAATGCACCACACACCCCCTCTGGGGGATTTGGGTGTGTGTGCCTACGTAGGAAAGCAGCATGTGATTTTAACTAGCAATGCATTAATGAAATAGAATAAGGAAAATACGATACCCAAAATAAAGCCAACTGTTGCTGCTTATGTGGAGCCGGAATGAGACTGAGAAAACCTATGACGTGGCACTTAGAAACAGAAGTCTCATGGCAGAGAGCATATGCAAAGGTTTTCCTCTTGAATCAGGTAATCTGCTAAAATTTTCAGTCAAGGCTCCATTGCACTGTGTTGTGTGGCAAAAAAAATCTCCCTATCAGGACCATACGCCTATTACGAGCTGGGACTTGTCCTGAGGCCTCCCTGATTGCAAGGCACACAGTTTCTGCCGTTTTTATTTATGCATAATTCAGCAAGTTGAGAGAGGCAGCTCCAGTGTTTAAAGTGCAGGCAATGTATTTGAGGCTGAGGCACAGGCGGGTGGTTTGACGTTGGGTCCGGCGGTGGATGGCTGGGTGAGCTGCAACGTTGATTCCTTAGTTGGTCAAGTGTCTTCCGTCCTTCCAGAAGAATGGCCTGCTGGAAAGGGGGGAAAGGAGAGACTACAAACCCTGATTCGTGTTTACATGAATACTGTAATGTCTGAATCCTGGGGAGATTTGGTGAATGCAAACAACATGCCTGAGCCAAACTTGTCAGCCCATTGCCAAATTGTTCACAAAGTATGGTTCAAGTAACTTAAACTTTTGTCATGTCTGGAAACTCAGTTTCTCAGTACTTACTCAGTTTCCAAGAATTGAGATTTCGGTTACCTGTTACAAATCAAGCATTTGCTCTTCTCCCTGTGAGGCACGTGGGCATGTTAGGAAATATTTTGTATTGACATCAAGGGCATGTGTATCTGAATATCAAAATTTCAATATGATGCTTTCAACAAAGCATCATTTCACCTTTGAAATAAAACAAATTTTTTTTGCTAGTTCTTTCCTTCAAAGAATCCTCCAAGTTAATGGAGCCTAGGAAATGACATAAGATCAATTTCCTTGTTTTA
Organism: Tamandua tetradactyla; assembly: GCF_023851605.1. Classification (NCBI taxonomy): domain Eukaryota; kingdom Metazoa; phylum Chordata; class Mammalia; order Pilosa; family Myrmecophagidae; genus Tamandua; species Tamandua tetradactyla. The sequence continues at coordinate 221,449,820 of NC_135327.1, read as the reverse complement.
AAAATGAAGACGCCAAGGCTCAGAGGTGTGAAATGACTTGTCTAGGATCAGCTACTTTGCTGGAGACAGAACTGAGAGCTCTGGCTTCCATCTCCCAAGTTAGAGACCTTTCTGCCAGAGTACATTCCCTCTGTGGAAAGTTTATCCAGACAGACAAAAGAAATGTGTACTCTTCCTTTGGGACTGTGGCTATAAGTGAAGTGGTGGTGACCCCTTCAAGGCCCCAAAGAAACTATTAGCCACATTTTAAAGATTGAAAAAATAAAAGTTGTAAAATTTGTTAACATTTTCAGTCCAACACAGTCCAAAGAAGAAAAGAAGAGGCCAGAATCTAATTACATTTCTGAATCTTTGCTTAATCCTACGGGCTATTGGTCTTTCTATTTCAACATTTTTGGAGATTCCAATATGAAACTAAACATATTGAGTACATTGAACCTCAGACTTGTAACAAGTCAGATGTGCCAAACCACAGAACTCCGTCCCAAGATGATTTTCCCAAGTGGGAGAAAATATACTATGGCAGCAGCCAACATGCGTATATTCATTGAAAATACCCATATTCCCAGCCCAAGCTCTAAAGAAGAAATTGTTCATCTCTTGTGGCTCTGTGATCTCTTTCTCTCTTTTGCTCTCTGAAGCCTTTCCAGGTCTTTGACTTGAGCAGGAAAGGAAAGAAAAGAGCCTTTCATACCAAAACCTAGATGATGGATCAATTGACCTTAAAGACAAGTTCAATAAATTCAAGACTGGTGAGAGAGCTGGAATCATGGAGGTAGCTGCTGGAAAAATGCTTTTCACTCAGAAGAGAAAAAATGCCAGAATGACAGTGAGACTCATCTTTTCCATCTCTAGGCCCGCTACCACTGTTAGGCTAGAACACCGCATTTTGGATAACACTTCCGGATTTTTTTAGCCCTCTGAGGGAAAAAGCACACGGATCCTTATTTGGCAGACAAATAGTTAATATTAATCACTTTAGATGCTAAATGGATGCTCAGGAGGAAAAAATATCTGTCCCAATTACAAAGGGAAGAAAGGGCAGTTTTAAAAAACATGATGGACTGTAAGATAACTGAAAGGGTAACTTTTAAAAAAACTGTTACTATATCCAATCTACATATAAAATCTACATAATAAGTTATTATTTTTATGATTCATAATAAAGTATATCCAAAATGTTACTCTACTCAGTTATGAGCCAGTTGCCTTAGAATAATAGCTTATGTCAATATTTTTAAAGTAACTTCACCTTAATTATCATTTTGCCTGTCTTTTTATTTTCCTCTGAAGTAAAATGGTGATTGATTATCATAAATGTTCCCATATTTGAAATACACAACTGGCAAACTTGTATAAGTGTCCAGGTTAATTCATCTACATATACTTTTGCTTCACTGAGACCAGAGTAAGGGATGGAATTGTCACTGACTTGCCTTCGTTCCAGGTCATGGGCCAAATCTGTACCTGCCCTGGTGCTGAGTTAGAAATACAACCATCGTGAAAGATGCAAAATGTGTATATGTCCAACAAATAGCCACTGAGGTTGCATGTACGCATATGACAGTGCCGTAGAAAATGCAGTTTTTAAATGTATTATTCAGAAAGAAGGTTTTCACGTGCACCAAACCTGAACATTCATTGCATCCAAATGTTTGAAATGACACCTTCCAAAAGAGAGATTTTTACAGAAGAAGAAAGTCTAAACAGACTCCAATTATTGACTGTGTGTGTTGGTTTTTCGAACAAGGATCTTTGCACTGGGGTTTGTGCAGGCCTGAGGGCACATGAGAACACTTTAAAGGAGTTCAGTTACAGATTCCCAACTTCTGCATGTAATCTTTCCTGAAACTGCCAGAGAACGCACCTCTAGGTCTTCGTTTTCATTTCCCCTTTCATAATCACATTTCTCCTATGTTACCAAAACAATGTTTACCTTGCCTGTTCCAAAGCTTACTTGGTGTGAATGCCCTAAAGTGTAAAAACTCTAGTCCAGAATACAAACAATCATTTGAAATATAGGGGAAGGTGAAGCCTCTTGTTAATCAAATTTCCATGCCCACTGTCTTCCCTTCTATCTCATAAAGAGATGTGGTTCAATGGAGTTTTGCTTTTATGTTTAATAATTATTTTTAAAAATGTGTAATGTGTTTCTGTTATTTTCAAAGACTGAATACTACTAATAATTTTATTGTTAACCATTGAAGAAAAGAAATAAAGTGATTTTTAAACTTTGATTTTATATACTTTTATTGCTGTGAGGAAGTATGATAGTGACCAGTTTTAAAAAAATATTCTAGCAAAAATTGTATTAAGATGATATTGGGAGGGAGAAAATGGAATAAAAATGTAGTTTAAAATAAAATTTCCAAATTCTGAAGAAGAACTTGTTCATCTCTTTTTTTTTTAACATTGTTACTAGGTAGCGGATAACTACAGCATCCAGTGTCTACCAGATATATTTAAATGTCGATATTTATAATAGTTTGGAGATTACATCTTTTGTAACCATTTATATTTATGATGAAAAATTTTAGATGTCAACCTAGAAGTGTGCCAGCAGGTACATAATTTGTGAAATAACTTTAGATGGCATTGTGCTAGCAGGTATATAATTTATGAAATTACTTTAGATGGCATTGAGCAAAAAGCTCAAAGACCACTGTTTAAGACATGAAGCTGCTTAGTGGATGGGGCAGAGAGGAGGAAGGAAAGAGAAGCAAACCATATCAGATGCTGAGCTGACAGTTAACTAGAGGCCTCAATCAATAAAGGAAGTAAGAAGGTCCTAAGAGTTAGCTGTGTTTAGCTTAGGAAATGGTGTAAATCTTGGCCTGTTTGAAGCTGCAGGGAGAAGTATATCAAATATGTAAGCAGACAATCATCGCTTAGCTAGAAAAGGAATCCATATATTGCAGGGTGTTCTGAATTTGACGTTTCCCCTTTCTTTCAGAGCAAGAGAGCACATAGTAGTGGTTTGAAAAATCCCAGACTAAAATCCAGGCTTAGAAAATAAATATATAGGGATGGTTATTCACCCACATAAAAATTTATGCTAGGGTTCTTTCAGTTATGGAAGCTAAATGTTAACTCTAATATTTAGTCTTCCTCTTAAGAGCCCAAATTTCTAGATTGGTGAAAGTATTCTGCGTGTAAACCCAGGCACTTCTCAGTTAATTGTCCCTGCCTGGAAAAGAAACGATTTTTCCACAATAGGCCGTTTTCGCAAGTATACTAAAAACCACTGGCTGGAAAAAAATAATGAACAAAACTTCATCTTCTCCTTTCCTGCTTTTGAGTTTAGAAGAAAATAATAACTGATCTTGCTCTAATATTAAACAGGCAGACAAATTTTTCTACAGCAACGTATTTGGAGAAAGGGGCTTCTTTAAGGATAATTAGGGAGGGCATTCCCAGGAAGCACAGGTTAGAAAAGAAACAGAATCGCCTGTCCCGAGGAGTACCCATGTCAGCAAGGCTTACACTGGGCAAAACTGTGCCATTGGCCTGGGCTGCCCCTGCTCTCCGTAGCACAGACAGCACCGAGCAGCAGGGACTCAGCAACGTCATGTCTTCAGGTTTCTCTGACTTCTTGTCATAATCTAAAGTTGAACTCATAATCTTACCCGCCCCACACACAGACCACACACCCTATATCAACTAGGCCTCGTATTTCCTACCTCAGTTGTGGTCCCACAACTACACAATTACACAAATGTCCAAATGAGACTCCTGGAATTCATCTAAGCTTCCCCCCTTCCTCCATCATCTGTGAATTCCATCTCTTTGGTGTCTCTTGAATCAGTCCTTCTCTTCTCATTGAAATACCTCTACCTTAGTCTTCCCTTGGCCCCTTGTGATCTCACTATATCTTGTCTCTGCTCTGTTATTAAAGGACCTTTCTAGCAAGCAGATCTAATCAGGTGACTTACCTCTTGAGACTGTTCAACATCTTGTCGTTTGTTGGATAAAAGCCTTACCTGCCAATTGAAGCCACTTGTGGCTAACCTTCCAGCTTTATCACTTGTCTTTCTCTTACATATACCAACGTTTCAACTACTGCAAAACGTTTGCAGTCTTGCATGCTATCTTTGCTTTTGCCTAGTGCCTTTGCACGTGCTGTTCTCCTTGCTGGAATATCAGTCCCAGCTCTTTGCTGTTCTTCATCCCTCATGGCTCCACATGGTCCTCACATTGCCAGGGAACCCCACTTGGAAACCTGCCCCTTTAGCCTGGGGCTATGGCCCATTCCACCCTCTGCCATCACCGTGCTGCAGCAGCCCACATGGAATATCAGTTGCCTATTTGTTTGTCTGTCTTCCCCACTAGACAGTGAGCTTCTGGAAGGCAGACATGGAACTGAATGTGTAAATGCATTCCTGAGTGTATAAAGAAAAGAAAGAGAGGTGAACAAGAAAGAAGGAAGGACAGTGAAACTCTTGGAATTGAGATGTCAGGGACTGATGTTTTAGGTCTCTACGGGAGGAAAGGAGAAGGGGTTTTTTGTTTTCCATTCAGCAAACATGTGGGGGTTTAAACTATGCCAATCTCTATGCTAGATTTGGAGGGAGTTACGTAAATAGTACTATATAGTTTCTATCCTCTAGCAACTCACAGCTCAGTGGGAAAGCCAGACAGCTAAATGTATCATTATAATAAACTAAATTCTAAAAGAGCAGGAGAAGTGCCATGCCAAAAAGCCATCATGAGAGAAGAGATAAAAAGATGGAGGTTGGTCTGGATAGCCTCAGAAATCTTGAAGAGAAGAGACAATGTTGTTCCTTGTAATTATAGCAATAGCTAACATTTCCAGGGAATTGTCTTTGCACAGCTACTAGTTAGAGCTCTTTACCTGTGCAACTTCGTTTACTCTTCATAGCACTACACAGTAAAATGTTACTCAATACAGGTTAGCCTCTGCTGCAATAACAAGTACCTTCAAAATATCAATGGTTGATGCAGCAAGAACTTCTTTCTCTTTCACACAAAATCTGGCCTTTGTCTAGGCAACTCGCCAGAACAACTGTCCTCCATGTGGTAACTTAGGGATCAGATGTGTTCTTCCCATCTCAATACCTCTTTACTGGCCACAGCAGGAGGAAGGGGGGCAGGGAATTGGGGAGGGGCTGTTCACTGCCTGTATTAGTCGGAGTTCTCTAGGGAAACAGAACCAATATAGATAGATAGATTGATTGATAGACCAATAGATCGATCAATAGATAGAGAGAGAGAGAGAGAGAGATACATGCATACATGCATACATATCTACATGCATACATATATATAATGTAAATATTATGAGATTTTTATAAGAATCGTCTCATGCAACTGTGGGGACAGACAAGTCCAAATTCCGTAGGGCAGGTTGCAAGCTGGAAAATCTGAGGAGGTTCTTTTAATTTCCCAGGAGAAGCTGTCTGGTGGAAGGAAAGATGGAAATTCTCTCTTCTGACTGCTGAAATCATCACTTGTCCTTTTATGGCTGTCAGCTGACTGATCAGACTTCTCTCATTATTGAAGGCAATCTCCTCAGGTGATTGTAGATGTAATTGGCCATAGATGCAATCAACTTACTGATGATTTAAGTCCATAAAATATCCTTACAGTAATAATCAGGTCAATGCTTGCTTGAACGGACAACTGGACACCATAACCTGGCCAAAGTGACACATGTATTTAAACATCACAGTCCACCCTTTGTCAACTTGACAACCATACACATCTCCTTAAAGCATACTTAATTGCTAAATAAAAATAATGACAGTCATATTTTGCCTAACAATGTTAAACTGCCCTGCATACAACCAGAAACACACTAGCCCTCCCTAGAATAAGGCTCAATTCATTGGGGAATATTCACTCCTAAACATGATATCCTATAACTTAAGTACTATGAATTGAAGCTAATACTACTTACACCATTTGAGACAAATCATGTCACAAGTTAAGGAAGAAAATGAAGACATTTGCTTTATGTATACATACAAACATACAACAAACAAGTGAAAACATTCATATCAGTTACAGTCATCAGTTATGTAACTGATCACATGGTTGTAGCTCATATTTATAACTACTTCTTTTTTATAACATATTTATAACATCCACCACTCATTCCATGTTCCCTTTGCCCTCAACAAGCACTTCAGCTGGCCATGGTTCTTTGCCTGGTGGGGTGACCCAAACCTTCATTCCTGAAGTTTCTGAGTCATTAGCAGTCCTGCCTGGATTGGTTGTTACAGTTTTCCACTGACTTTAATCACAGGGCATGGTAGTTCTAAGAAACACCCTAAGGAATCTCCTGTATTCCAAGCAAACTCTTCTTTACCTCCATTGTATAGTTGTAGTCCTATTTCTCCTTGATAGTCAGGATTAATAACCCCCAAGACAGTACAGTAATTCCCTTCTTTGCCTGTTGATTCAAAGGCATGAGGACCCCAAAGTGGCCAGGTGGTAGTTTTAACTTCCAGTTGAATAGAATCATTGTTGCCTCTCCTGATAGAAGCATTTCTCCTTAAGGAACTAAGACACGTAGACAAGCAGAGTTTAAGGGTACAGATGCAGGAAGGAAAAATTTTCCTAGTGGATCATTAGGTATAGTAGTGAGGGGTGCCACTCCCATGCCCACCCCTTAATTTCTAGACCCATGCTATGGGAGACACAGCACCATAGAGCAGATGCTGCTTTAGAGCATATACAGCATTCTGGAGAACACTGTACCAATTTTTCAAGGTATTGCCACTCAGTTGGTGCCTTCGGGCATACTTCAAAAGAGCACTCCATTGTTCTGTCAATCCAGCTGATTCAGGAGGAGGTGTATATGGTAAGACCAGTGAATTTCATGAGCATGTGCCCATTCCTGCACTTTATTTGCCATGAAGTGGGTTCCCATCAAAATTAATGGGAACTTTATTTGCTATGAAGTGGGTTCGCATCAGAATTAATGCTGTGTGAAATACCATGATGGGATGGGGAATAAAGCATTCTGTAAGTCCTGGGATGGTAGTTTTGGCAGAAACATTGGATGTAGGAAAGGAAAACCCATATCCAGAGTATGGGTCTGTTCTACTTAAATCAAAACACTATTTTTTTCGTGATGAAGTTGTCCATTGTAATCAATCTGCCACCAGGTAGCAGGCTGATCACCTAGGGTAACAGTGCCATGTTAGGGGCTTAGTGTTGGTCTCTGTTGCTGGTAGACTTGTCATTTAGCTTTGGCTATAGCTAGATCAACCTTGGTGAGTGGAAGTCCATGTTGCTGAGCCCATGCAAAACCTCCATCCCTACCACCACAGCCACTTTGTTCGTGAGCCTATTGGGCAATGACAACATTGGCTGGGGAAAAAGAGCTGACTGAGAGTCACAGAACAGGTCATCATATCCATCTGATTATTAAAATCTTCCTCTGCTGAAGTCACCCTCTGGTGAGCATTCAAATTGGACACAAATATCTTAATGTTTTTTTATTTTTCCCACTCAGAAACCGGTCTATCCACATCCCTCTTCCCAAGACCTCATTGTTAACCAACCTTCCATTCTTGTTCCTCCCAGGTACCTGACCATCCAGCCAAATGATTGGTGCCAGTCCATGAACCGTATACAAATTCATCTCCAGCCATTTCTCCTTCCAAGCAAAGCGAACAACCAGGTGCACTGCTCAAAGTTTGTCCACTGGAAGGATTTCCCTTCACCACTGTCTTTCAAGGATATCCCAGCTGTCAACTTTCAGATGATACCCATATATCATGCAGAACCATGTGTAAATTGGGTCCCAGTTTTCTCTTCCTCCATCAACTGATTATAAGGAATTTCCCAAGAGGCCATAGCTCTGATCTGGGAAAGAGAAGACAATGTGGCAAGAGTGGAGCCAATGTGCATTTGGGCCACTTCCTCATGTAACTTATTGTGCCTTCAGGACCTGCTCGAGGCTTATCTAGTATATAACACTTTCATTTTATGGTGAAATGCTGCTGTGTATGCCAACCTTTATGGCTAGGTGGGCCAGACAACACCCAGGTCATGATAGGCAACTCAAGTCTCTTGGTAACTTGGTGGCTTATCATTAAGCATGTAGGTTCTGTAACTAAGGCCCAGTAGCCAGGTGTTTTAGTTTGTAAACTGCCAGAATGTGATACACCAGAAAAGGAGCAACTTCTAAAAAGGAAATTCAATAAGTTATAAGTTTACAGTTTTAAGCTTATAAAAATGTCCAAACTAAGGCAGACAGGGAAAGATGCCACAATTTAAGGAAGGTCGGTGGATCAGTAACACCTCTATCAGCTTGGTAGTCATGTGGCTGGCATCTGCAGTTCCCTTGTTTCTGGGCTCTTTTGCTTTCAGTCTCTGTTGCTGTGAGGGTTCCTAACTTTGCTTCTCTGGGCCTGGCCTTCATCTTGCCTTCCCTTGGCTCTCTCCAGGTTTGGCTTGCTTGACATCTCATGGCAATGTCTGCTTGGCTCCATGCATCTCCAAACATCTTTGTCAGCTCTGCTCTGTCAGCTCTCTCTCTCTCAGCTCTGAGGCTATTGTCGTTTTCTGATTCTCTCAAAATGCTTAGTCTTTTGAAGGGTTCTAGTAAACTAATAAAGACCCACCTGGAATAGGTGAAGTCACATTCTCCATCTAATCAAAATGTTGCACCCACAAGTGGGCATATCACATCTCTGTGTACATAATCTAACCAAAGGTTTCCAACCTACAGTGTTGAATAAAGATAAAAAAAACAGCTGCCCCCAACAAGATTGGGTCAGAATTAAAACATGGCTTTTCTGGAGTACTTAATATATTCAAAACAGCACACCAGGCAAGAGCTATTTCTCAAAAGAAGAGTAGTTATCTTCAGAGGATGGCGGTGCTTTGCCCCAGAATCCTAAGAGTCTATGCTATGATTCTTCTATAGGAGAATCTGCCAAAGGTTCCAGACAGTATCTCTATTTGCTACCAAAACTTCCAGCACCATTGGATCTGCTGGATCTTATAGCCCAACTGGCAGAGCAACATACACAGCTGGTCTCTAAGCATGTAGGTTCTCTAAGCCCTGTCACAGAGCTTCCTCTTCTTTAGTCACCGCTCAAAACTAGCAGCTTTTCAAGTCAGTCAGTAAAAGGGCCTGAGCAAGACAACTTAATAAATGAGGAATATGTTGTCTATGAAATCAAAAGAGGCCAACTAGATATTGTGTTTAATCTTTTGGTGGTAGGAGGGTCCAGACACAACAGCTTATCCTTCACCTTAGAAGGGATATCTTGACATGCCCCATACCACTGAACACTTAGAAATTTCACTGAGGTGGAAGGCCCCTGCACTTATTTTGGACTTATCTCTCACAACTTGAAAAGAAAATGCATTAACAATAAGTCTAGATTAGTTGCTACATCTTGTCACTATTTCCAATCAACATAATATCGTTAATATAATAGTGTGATGTCTTGTGGGAGGGAGAGATGATCATGGTCCCTGCAGACTAGAGTATGACATAGCACTGGAGAGTTGATATGCCCCTGAGGTAGGATCATGAAATTGTATTGCTGGCTCTACTAGCTGAAAGCAAACTGTTTGTGGTGGGCTTTACTAATAACAATTGAGACAAAAGCATTTGCTGGATCAACAGCTGCATACCAGGTACCAGTGTGATGTGTTGATTTGTTCAAGCAACAATACCGCATCTGAAACAGCAGCTGCAATTAGAGTCATCATCTGGTTAAATTTATGATAATCCAATGTCATTCTCTAAGACCCATCTGTTTTCTGTACAGGTTAAATAAGAGAGTTGAATAGGGATGTAGTGGGAATCACAACCTCTGTATCCTTCAAGCCCTTAAAGTAGCACTAATCTCTGCAGAATCGGTATTGCTTCTGATTCACTATTTCGCTAGGTATGGGCAGTTCTAGTGACTTCCACTTGGCCTTTCTTACCATAATAGTCTTCACTTCACAAGATAGAGAGCCAGTGTGGGGATTCTGCCAGTTGCTGAGTATGTTGATTCCAATTATGCATTCTAGAACTGGAGAAATACCACAGAATGGTCCAGAGACCCACTGGACCCACTATGAGATGGACCTGAGCTAAAACTCCATCGATCACCTGAACTCCATAAGCCCCTACTCTGCCTCATAGACCACAGTGACGTTTTGGGTCTCTCAGAATTGCTGTCACTACTGTGCCAGTGTCTAATAATCCCCCAAATGTCTGATCATTTTCTATTTCCCAAGGCACAGTAACCCTGGTTAAAGGCTTTAGGTCTCTTTCAGGGAAGGCTAGGAAGAAGATTAACAGTATAAATTTTTGACAGTGTAACAGGGTCCTTCCCCAAAGGGACCCAGCTTTTGTAGACTCAAGAGGCTCTGAGTCTATAAACTGTCTCAAATCTAGGATTGATTAAGACCCACAATTCTGTCTTTGTAGTCCAAGTTAGACTTTTGTTCACTTGACCTAGAATTCTGCTTATACAGATCAGGTACAAATTTAATAAACTGTCCACCTGTTTTCTTTCTAGGTACCCCATGATCTACTGGCCAATGTCATAGGTCACTGTGAGTCAGAGTATTTTTATTACTGCTTTGAGTCTGTTGTCCATTACGGTAACCTGCCCACCTTGTCTTTGGTAATTAAGTGCTGTCACCTAGCTTCTGCCAACATAGGTTCTGATCAATCCCATTGAGTTTAAGGATCCCAGTTCAGTGACAGCAGTTCCCACAGTAATATCTGACCTACAGAGAAGAACAACCACGGAGCTCTTCACAGATGATGTAGTTAGCTTCACAAGTTTATTCCTCACAGTTCTGCTGGAAGGTGTATCCCTTGGACATTCCTGGGATGGGTGAACAAGTCTTACATGATAAATCTACTCTAACATTCCAATCTCTCTAAGTGTTTGGATCTTCTTATCAAAATTACACCTGGGTAGTTTCAGCATTTTGACTTCAGACCATGTGTGCCATCTTTTGGTTTATGCTTTAGCCAACCATCCAAACAAACTGTTAATACCCTTTCTAGCTCTTAGCACTACAACACTGAATCCAAAATATCTTCTTAGGGGTTCCATATCTATAAATTCAGCCTGGTCCAACTTTATATTCTTTCCACCATTATCCACACCCTCAATATCCATTCCCACCCACATTTCCCTGATTTTTGTCTATATAAATTAGAAAAACCATGCAGTTCTTTTGGAGCGTAGTACACTTTCTCGTGGGTCAAACTTTGTATTTCACCTTTTGGGGCCTCTTGGAATGTCAATCTAGTTACAGATTTGGAAGAAAAGAGGGGTGGTTGAGGTGGGTCAAGAGAAGAATTCAAAATACTTGAAAGCCAGCTATCTCATGTCATTCCATTGCAGTTTCATCTGGTAAAACAGGATTAATCTCTTCAGATGTAAAAGTATGGGTTATTTCCTCAGGGGAGGTGTTTATAGAATTATCTGGCACAGTAGGAATAATTTTTTTCAGGTGAAGGTTGTATAGTAGATTCCTCAGGGCAGACTGGAGGTCAAGGGGCTGGTCCTCAGGGTAGACCATTACAGGTTTATTTGGCAAAAACTCAGCAGAATCTAGGGTTTCAATGCGCCACCACCATCATCAACCCATCTGCTTTCTTTCCAATCTTCAGGATCCTATTTCTTTCCAATCAATGCCCTCACTTTAACAGCAGACACCCTGCAAGGTTGGGAATTTAATTCACATCATAACTCAGTCACTCACAGAATAAGAGCCTGGGCCTGGTTTTCAGAAATCTCAAGTCTGCAGCTACATGAAATAAGGTTTTCTTTCAGAGCACACATAGAAACTTTCATGTCCTTCAATTGACATGTAATTTGGGAATCTGAAGTCTCCATGTATTTAAGAACAACCAGCCAATATCACTATACTTCTTAATATCACAAAACTGCTAGGGTGTCAATAAAACTCTCACCTAAAGCCTTGCCTCTTATAAGCATTTGAGTAGCCGAATCCATGGAGATATTTCGCATATATCTCTATTGCTGTGGAATATCATTGCAATCTTGATTATCGGAAATAACATCGTTAGTGCCTTTGAATCCAGTCAGATTGGAGAACCAATTCCAAAAGCCCCAGAACCAATTCAGAAATTTTATTCTTAAGATTCTGCTTCTCAAGAACCATTCCTGGTACCAAAGCTGTATTAGTCATGGTTCTCTAGGGAAACAAAACTGACAGGATATATATTTTCTATGTAAACATTGTGAGTTTTTTTAATAAGAATAGTTTCATGTGACTGTGGGGATGGGCAAGTCCAAATTCCATAGGGCAGGATGCAAGCTGGGAAATTCAATAAAAGGTTTGAATGAATTTCCCAGGAGAAGCCAACTGGCTGAACTAGAGAAGGAAATTCTCCCTTTTCACTGCTGAAATCCTCACTTCTCCTTTTAAAGCCTTCAAATGACTGGATGAGATTTCTCTCATTGTTGAAAACAATCTCCTCAGTTGATTATAGTTGTCATCAGCCATAGATGCAATCAACTTACTAATGATTTAAGTCCACAAAATGTCTTCACAGTTAGAATCAGGCCTGTGCTTGCTTGACCAAACACCATAACCTGGCCAAGGTGATACATGAACCTAACCATCACACTGCTTCAGTCCCAAGTAACAGATGTGCTTGTATCTGCCGCTAGCTCCAGAACTGGTCACATGACCCTGCCTAAGTCCAAGTGGACTAGAAAGTAACGTCTGCCATGTGCCCAGGAAAAGGGAAGAGGAAAAAGGTTTGGTGAGCGTATCTCATTCTCTTCTACACACACATATACTTACTAATCCCATATTCCGATGACAAAATGGGGATGACAAGGGTTAAGCTTTCCTAAGCTGTCACATCTAGTGGTAGAGTGAAATTCAAACATAGACTGTCTGGGTCACAGTTCTCATCTCTAATCATTACGCTATGCTGTATTTATAGCTTTAAGATGGAAAACATGTGTGGGAGTGTGTGTGTGCAAGTGAGAGAGAGATAGAGAGCTGTGGGGAGAAAATTCAAGACATGGGTTTTCCCAGTGCTCCCTCAAGTAGAAAAAACCATTCATCATTGGGCTGGCCTTAATCTGGGACAGGCACTCTATGTCAGGTTGTGAATGGCTCAGATTCAACTTTACCCTACTCCCTTTAGCAAGTCACCTCTGGAGGCTGCTAGGAAAGGTGAGATATCTCTTAGTGAAAGTGTGGGCTTTCCCTCTGAGAGTCCTTCTATAACCAGTGAAAACTTGAAGAATGTGGGTGCAGCTAGCAAACTAGAAAAGTGGGTGAGCAACACTTTCAAAGTCCACCATTCTCCCATTTCGGATGAGCGGGAATCACCAGAAAATGCCACAGGTCTAATAAGAGAGATGTGCCCAGCTTTCCACCACCAACATTCCACTTGTTTGAAGTAGAGGGCTAGACAAGAACTGAAATGCTAAACCAACCCACTTCCCTTCAAAAGCATGAAAAGTACACGCTGTACATATGCCAGAGGGCAGTGTGCCAGGCTGGGTGGTTATGACTGAGGCATTTAGGTCATTGGTGATAGAGTACAACAGATACGATAGGGTGAAAACCTGGCCTCCTGAAGCACAACATAAGGGCTGGGAGACATGCTGTCCTAACATTTCCCTCCAGGGGAAACTTTGCTGTGGATAACTTTGCTGTTGATCCACATTTGCCTGTTCCAAAGAGTCCTCAACACTGGAAACCCATTGGAGGACACTAATCCCTCCCTCCTCCCAGGCCCTTCATTTCCACTTGGAGAAAGATGGGTCTCCTCCAACTACTGAGCATTCTCTCACCCATCAACTTGCTCTTACCCCAAAGTAGCCTTGTAGGACCATGACCCTGTCTCTTCTTCCCACTAAAAACATCTCTTCCCCAGGTCTATGTTTCCATCTGGCATGTCCAGAAGGCATGCTAATGAAAATAAAATGGCCATGGTATTGGACATTGCTGGGAGGGATACCTTTCCAAGAAAGGATTTTCCAAAAAATTATTGTTTTCCAAAAATAATTGATGTGCAGGGGATTTCCCAAGAAAATAGGGCAAAAGGACACACACTATAGAACTCCAGATAAGTAACATCTACTGATAAACCAGTTTCAGTAGAGCAGAGCTAGCTTATCAGAATGGACAAGAGTACCATACTAATCAATGTCTATCTGCTCCCCACTCTGTAAGAACCCCCCACCATGTAAAACAGAAATGTAACATCAGCCTATCAAAACATTTCTCTGTTTACTTTTGCATTTGCTCTTTCTGCTCCCAAGGTAGAATTCCTCACCACTTTTGGTTTGCTGCTGCCGATTTGTGAATCACCTGTTGCCCACATAAGATTTAACAAAAATGTTTGTGTAATTCTGATGTAATTTTGTGGGAGTTCCAAGCTCTTGAGAGAAGTGAATCAACCCAAGAAGTGATCAGTCCAGGGACCAGAAATGACCTTTTGGAAGGTGGGCTTTAAACTGAAAGTAGGAAAAAAATTTGTTCCTCTCCCTGGATCTTGCTGGTTTGAGGCTATTATGTACCCTCAGAAGAGCCATGTTTTAATTCTGATCCAAAAAGGATTAAAATCAATTAAATCCAAGATTTAATTCTGATTCAGTATTGCAGGATGGAAACTTTTCATGAGATTATCTCCACAGAGATGTGGCATGCCCAATTGTGGGCATAACGTTTTGATTAGATGGAGATGTGACTCCACCCATTCCAGGTAGGTCTTGATTAGTTAACTGGAGTCCTGAAAAAGAGGAAACATTTTGGAGAGACAAGAGAGCTGCTTGGAGAACAGTTGCTTAACAGAACAGAGACACAGATGTTTAGGGATGTTTGGAGTCCAGCAGATATCAGCCATGAGATATTAAGCAAGCCAGAACCTGGAGAAAGCCAAGGAAAGCTAAGAGATGAAGGCCAGCCCCAGAGAAGCAAAGTGAGGGACCCACACAGGAAGAGAGGCTGAAAGTAATGAAGCCTAGGAACAAGGGATTAGCATCAGTCTTTCCTGAATTAAGGTATCTTTCCCTGGATGCCTTAGTTTGGACATTTCTGTAGGCTTAGAACTGTAAACTTGTAACTTATTAAACTCCCCTTTTTAAAATTCATTCCAGTTCTGGTATATGGCATTCCTGCAGCTTGCAAACTAACACAAGGTATAGATATGCTGCTGCAGCAGGTCAGTTCCTCTTCCCCCAAAGCAGACTCTGCAAGGGATGTGTGCATGGATAAATTTCCTTCAGAGCTCTCAGTTCAGCACCTGGATGGACAGATAGGAACTGGCTTGCAATCAGCACAGAAAAGAACTCAGCCAAGCCTAGGATGTACCCTGGGGCAAGAATACTCTTCAAAGTTATTCCAAATTGTGGGGAGGAGCCCTGGTCTTTATATATTACTTTGAGAATCAGCCACTGGAAATGGGCTGCCCCAGAAATGAGCCTAACTAGGGGTAGTTTGCAGTCCCTGAACCTGCAGCATTGGCATCACTCGAAACAAGTTAAGAGTGACAATTCTTGGGTCCCAGCCCAGGCCTACTGAATTAGAAACTCTGGGGGAGAGCCCAGCAATCTGTGCTTTACCAAGCCCCAGGTAATGCTCATGCACAAGAAGGTCTGAGCACTTGTGCTCTCTAGAGCACAGCCTAGGGAGAAACTCCCTGAGAGTCTTTGGCAGCCTTGCATCCCAGTAGCTGAGGCAATGGATGCTCAGCCCTGGGGGTGTCTGGGTGGTGATCCATGGCATCTGGTGGGCAGCCAGGGTTGGCCACGGCCCCACAGAAGCAGGCCACAAGCCAAAGAAAGACATCCTTAGAGTCTGAAAGCAGGGGATATAGTAGCAATTCTAATGCAACCTCTGAGTTATAGTTCTCTAATGTTATCCCCTAATCTTCAATAAAATGGTGTCAAAAATTACATCCTTGTCCATCTGGGGTTTTTTTGGTTTTGTTTTTGTTTTTTGGCATGGGCAGGCACCAGGAATCGAACCCAGGTCTCCAGCATGGTAGGCGAGAACTCTGCCTGCTGAGTCACAGTGGCCCACCCTTGTCCATCTGTTTTATATAAAATTAAGAAGCATAATTTTAGCATAAAGGAAAGTGTAGGTCCATGTGTTGGGTGGTCCTCCCACCCCCTGAGGGTCAGGAACTGCAGAGGCAGCACTGTGTCAGCTTCACAGGACTCCAGGGGCAAGATAAGCAACTTATTTCACAGCACACACAAAACAGCATCCTGGGCAAGTTTCAAAAATCATCAGCAGCTCTTTAGGGATTGTCATAGTCCAGGTTGGGGCTCGAAGTTCATTGTCATTCGGATATTTACAGGGTGTGTGATCTTATTTTGTTCGTTTTACCATGAGCTAGCTGTGTCTTCTGCTGTGAGCTGTCTCTTCTTTTTAAATCTGTATTATGAATGGCCAATGTTAAAAATGTGAAACACATGGAAACCATTATTTGTGAAGTCATTTGTGTGCTCTAGCTGCAGAGATGCAACATCTAGTTCTTTGCTATATATGTGTACAGATTTTTTTCTTGGGCTATATGATTTGGAGCTTGCACTTTTTACCAGAGTCATACTAGTGAAATCATACTATATCTATGCTTTTGTGTCTGGCTTATTTCACTCAATATTATGTCCTCAAGGTTCATTCATGTTGTCATCTGCTTCAGAACCTCATTTTTCTTACTGCTGCAGAGTACTCCATTGTTTGTATATACCACATTTGGTTTATCCACTCATCTCCTGATGGGAACTTGGATTGTTTCCATCTTTTGGCAATTATGAATAGTGCTATTATAAACATTGGTGTACAAATGTCTCTGCTTCTAGCTCTTCTGAGTATATACTGAGTAGTGGTATTGGCAGGTGTAGGGTAACTCAATGTTTTGTTTTCTAAGGAACCACCAAACTGTCTTCCACAGTGGTTGTACCATTATATATTCCCAGCAGCATTGAGTAAGTATTCCAATTTTTCCACATCCTCTCCAACATTTATAGTTTCCAGTTTGTTTAATAACAGCCATTCTTATAGATATGAGGTGATATCTTGTAGTTTTGATTTGCATTTCCCTTATAACTAATGAAGAGGAGCATGTCTTCATGTGCTTTTTAACCATTTGTAGAGCTTTTTGGAAAAAATATCTATTCATATCTTTTGCCCATTTTATAATTGGGTTCTTGGTTTTTTATTAAGTTTTATAATTTCTTTATATACACATGGTATCAAGCCTTTATCTAATATATGGTTACCAAATATTTTCTCCCATTGAGTTGGCTGCCTCTTCACCTTTTTGACAAACTCCTATGAGACACAGAATCTTTTGATTCTGAAGAGTCCCCAATTATCTATTTTTTTCTTTCATAGCTTGTGCTTTGGGTGTAAAGTTCAAGAAGCTACCTCTTATCACTAGGTCTTAAGATGATTTCCTACATTTTCTTCTAGGAGTTTTATGGTACTGGCTCTTATATTTAAGTCTCTGATACATGTTGAGTTAATTTTTGTATAGGGGGTAAGATAAGGATCCTCTTTCACTCTTTTGGCTATTAATATCCAGTTCTCCCAAGACCATTTGCTGAAAAAGACTAATCTGCCCCAGTTCAGTGAATTTGGGGGTCTTGCTAAAGATTAACTGACCATAGATTTGATGGTCTATCTCCGTGCTCTCAATTTGGTTCCTTTAATCAATATGTCTATCTTTGTGCCGGTAGCATGCTGTTTTGACCCCTGTGGCTTTATAGTAAGCTTTAAAGTCAGGAAGTGTTAATTCTCCCACTTCACTCTTATTTTTTAGGATATCTTAGCTATTCAAGGTTCTTTCCTTTCTAAATAAATTTGATAACTAGCTTTTCCAAATCTTCAAAATAGGTTGTTGGTGCTTTAATTGGTGTTCATTGACTCTATAGATCAATTTGGGTACAACTGACATCTTAACAACATTCAAGTTTCCTATCATGTTTCCAACTGTTAGGATCTTTGACATTTTTTAGCAATGTTTCATGGTTCTCTATTATGGGTTGAGTTTATTCCCAATTACTTAATTCTTTTAGTGGGTATTTTGAATGGAAAATTTTCCTTAATTATCCCCCCAGCAAGATCATTACTTGTGTAGAGAAACAATACTGATCTTTGTATCCCACCACTGTGCTGAATTTATCAGCTCAAGAAGCTTTATCATAGATTTTTCAGGATTTTCCATGTATAGTATCATGTCATCTGCAATTAATGAAAGTTTTACTTCTTCCTAGCCCATTTGGATGCCTTTTATTTTTTTTCTCCTGTCTAATTGCTCCAGCTAGGGTTTCTAATATAATGTTGAATAACAGTGGTGACAATGGGTATCCTGCTCTCATTCCCAATCCTAGGGGGAATGCGTTCAGTCTGTCACCATTGAGAATGATGCTGGCAGTGAGTTTTTTTGCATGCCCTTTACGATATTGAGGAAGTTTCCTTTTATTCCTACTTTTTGAAGTGTTTTATCAGAAAAGGATGCTGAATTTTTTGTCAAATGCTTTTTCAGTATCAATTGATTTGATCATGTGATTTTTCCCTTTTGATTTGTTCATATGCTTTTAGCATTGTCAACAATGTTAACATTGGTTGATTTTCTTGTGGTGAACTACACTTGCATTCCTGGTATAAGCCCACTTGGTCATGATGTGTATTTCTTTTAATATATCAATGATTTGATTTGCTAAAATTTTCCTGAGAATTTTTGCATCTATATCCATTAGCGAAATTGGTGTTTAATTTTCCTCTCTTATAGCATCTTCCTCCAGTTAATATTAGAGTAATGTTAACTTCATAAAATGAGTTTGGTAGTCTTGCTATTTCCTCAATTTTTTGGAAGAGTTTGAGCAGAATTGGTGTTAGTTCGTTTTGAAATGTTTGATAAAATTCCCCTGTGAAACCATCTGACCTAGGCTTTTCTTTGTAGGAAAGTCTTTGATAACTAATTGTATCTTAACATAAAGATACAATTAGCATAACAAACTTGTAATTTGTTTGTTAAGATATTCTATTTCTTCTCAAGTCACCATCGGTAGTTCATATGTTTCCAGAAATCTGTCCATTTCATCTAAGTTGCCCAGTTTGCTAGCATATAGTTGTTCATAATATCCTCTAATGATTTTTAACATTTCTCCAGGATCCTTGGTAATAATCCCCACCCATTTCTAATTCCATTTATTTGCACCCTTTTTCTTCTTTCTTAGTCCAGTTAAGGCTCCATCAATTTTATTGATTTTCTCAGAGAAGCAACTTTTGGATTTGTTGATTCTTTCTATTGTTTTCTCCAGTTCATTTATTTCTGCTTTAATCTTAGTTATTTATCTTCTATTTTCTTGGGAGCTAATTTGCTGTTCTTTCTCTAGTTTATTCAGGTGAGCAGTTAGGTCATCAATTTTTGCTCATTCTTCTTTTTCAATAGGCATTTAGAGTGATAAATTTCCCTCTCAGCACTGTCTTTGCTGCATCTCATAAGTTCTGATATGATGTATTTTCATTTTCATTTATTGTTTATTTCATTCATTTCATTTATCTTCCTATGTATTAGCTAGGGTTCTCTAGAGAAACAGAATTAGCAGGAAATATTTGTAGATATAAATTTATAAAAGTGTCTCATGTAATCATGGGAACGTAGAGTCCAAAATCCATAGGGCAGGCTGTAAAGCTGACGACTCCAATGGAGGGTCTGGATGAACTCCACAAGAGAGGCTCACCAGCCAATGCAGGAAGAGAGTCTGTCTCTTCTGAATCCTCCTTAAAAGGCTTCCAGTGATTAGATTAAGCATCACTCATTGCAGAAGGCACTCTCCTTGGCTGATTACAAATGAAATCAGCTGTGGATGCAGTAAATGTGATCATGATTTAATTCTATGAAATGTCCTCATAGCAACAAACAGGTCAGCACTTGCCCAACCAGATAAACAGGTACCACAACTTGTCCAAGTTGACACATTAACCTGACCATAACAGTCCACACCTTGTCAATTTGACAGCTATACACATCACCTTAAACCATACCTAATTTCTAAATAGAAAACAATATAAGACATGTTTTTTCCTCGCCTAACAATACTCAACTGTCCTGCATACAACTGGAAACACATTACATCTCGCATAATAGGGTGCAAGTCCTTGGGTAATATTCATTCTTAAACTTGATATCTTATAGCTTAAATACTATAACATGAACAAAACAATACTACAGCCCTCATTTCTGTAACTGATCACATGGTTGTAGTTCATATTGATCACTACCTTCTTCCACTACCCATTCCATGTTCCCTTTACCCTCAGCAAGCATTTTAGCTGGCCGTGGTTCTTTGTCTGGTGGGGTGACCCAAACCTTCATTCCTGAAGTTTCAGAGCCATTGGTAGTCCTGCTTGGATTGGGTTGCTGCAATTTTCCACTGATTTTAATCACAGGGCATAGTAGTACTAAAAGATGCCCTAGGGGATCTCCTATATTCCCGGAAAACTCTTCTTTACCTCCATTGTATAGTTGCAGTCCTATTTCCCCCTGATACTCAGGGTCAATCACTCCAGCCAGTAACAAGCCCTTCTTGACTTGTTGATCCAGGGGCATGAGTAGCCCAAAGTGACCAGGTGGTAGTCTTAGATTCCAATTCAACAGAATCATGGTTTTTTCTCCTGGTGGAAGCACTTCCTCTTTTGGAACAAAATCCTGTAGACCAGCAGAGCTCAAGGTCACAGAAATTTTCCTAGTGGTTCACAAGGGGTAATAGTGAGTGGTGCCACTCCAATTTCCACCCCTTGGTTCCTGGACCCATGGATCCTGGCTATGGGAGAAATAACACCATACAGTGGATGCTGATTCAGAGCATACACAGCTTCCTGGAGAACATTACCCCAGCCCTTCAAGGTATTACCACCTAGTTGGCACTGTAATTGAGTTTTCAAAAGGCCATTGCACTATTCTATCAATCCAGCTGCCTCTGGATGATGGGGAACATGGTAAGACCAGAGAATTCCAGAGCATGTGCCGATTCCCACACTTCATTTGCCATGAAGTGTGTTCCTTGATCAGAAGCAATGCTGTGTGGAATACCATGATGATAGATAAGACATTCTGTAAGTC
The DNA here is from genome assembly GCF_023851605.1 of Tamandua tetradactyla. Classification (NCBI taxonomy): domain Eukaryota; kingdom Metazoa; phylum Chordata; class Mammalia; order Pilosa; family Myrmecophagidae; genus Tamandua; species Tamandua tetradactyla. The sequence continues at coordinate 221,428,753 of NC_135327.1, read as the reverse complement.
CATGGGTGGTAGTATTGGCAGAAGCATTGCATGCAGGGAATGCAAACGAACATTGAGAGCACCTGTCTATTTCAGTTAGAACAAATCACTGACCCTTCCATGAAGGGAGTCGTCCAATGTAATCAACTGATGTAGCCAGCTGGTCACCTCAGAAAATTGTGCCATTTTGGGAGCTGAGTGTGGGTCTCTGCTGCTGGCAGATTGGGCACTCAGCTGTGTCTGTAACCAGGTCAGCTTTGGTGAAAGGAAGTCCATGTTACTGAGCCCATGCATAACCTCCATCCCTACCACCATGACCACTTTGTTCATGAGCCCATTGGAGAATGACAGGAGTTGCTGGGGAAAGAGGCTGACTGGTATGCACAGAACAGGTCATCTTATCCACTTGATTATTAAACCTTTCTCTGCAGAAATCATCCTCTGGTGTGCATTCACATGGGACAGAAATATCTTCATGTTTTTAGCCCACTCAGAAAGGTCTATCCACATGCCTCTTCCCTAGACCTCTTCATCACCAATTTTTCAATTACGGTCTTCCCAAGTCTCTGACCATCCAGCCAAACCATTAGCAACAGCCCATGAGTTAGTATACAAATGCACCTCTGGCCAGTTCTCCTTCCAAGCAAAATGAACTACCAGGTGCACTGCTCGAAGTTCTGCCCACTGGGAGGATTCTCCCTCACTAATGACCTTCAAGGACATGCCAGAAAGGGGTTGGAGTGCTGCAGCTGTCCACTTTTGGGTGGTGCCTGCATATCGTGCTTGAATCATCTGTAAACCAAGCCTGAGTTTTCTCTTCCTCAGTCAGTTCACTGTAAGAACTCCCAAAGAGGTCATAGCTCTGGTCTGGGAAAGAGAAGTAATGTGGCAGGAGTGGAGACCGTGGGCATTTGGGCCACTTCTTCATGTAACTTGCTTGTGCCTTCAGGACCTGTTCTGGCCCAATCTCGTATATACCATTTCCATTTAATAATGGAGTGCTGCTGCACACACCCAACTTTATGGCTTGGTGGGTCAGACAACACCCAGCTCATGATAGGCAACTCAGGTCTCACAGTAACTTAGTGGCCCATGGTTAAGTGTTCAGTCTCTACTACACCCAGTAGCAGGCCAAATGCTATTTCTCAAAAGGAGAGTAGTTATCTGCAGCAGATGGTAAGGTTTTGCTCCAAAATCCTAGGGGTCTGCATTGTGATTCTCCTATAGGGGCCTGCCAAAGGTTCCAGAGAGCATCTCTATTTGCCACTGATACTTCCAGCACCATTGGGTCTGCTGGATCACATGGTCCAAGTGGCAGAGCAGCTTGTACAGCAGACTGGACCTGTCACAGAGCCTCCTTTTGTTCAAGTCCTCACTCAAAATTAGCAGCTTTTCTGGTCACTCAATAAATGGGCTGGAGTAGCACACTCAAATGAGGAATATGTTGTCATCAAAATCCAAAGAGACCAACTAGGAATTTTGCCTGTTTTTTGATTGTAGGAGGTGCCAGATGCAGTAACTTATCCTTCACCTTAGAAGGGATACCTTGACATGTCCCACACCACTGGATACCTAGAAATTTCACTGAGGTGGAAAGCCCTTGTATTTTTGTTGGATTTATCTCCCATCCTCTGACACACAAATGCCTTACCAGTAAGTCTAGAGTAGTTGCTAGTTCTTGCTCACAAGGTCCAATCAACATGATATCATCAATATAATGGACCAGTGTGATGTCTTGGGGGAGGGAGAAATGATCAAGTTCCCTGCAGACAAGATTATGACATAGGGCGGTAGAGTTGATATACCCCTGAGGTAGGGCAGTGAAAGTATATTGCTGACCTTGCCAGCTGAAAGCAAACTGTTTCTGGTGGTCCCTACTAATAGCTATTGAGAAAAAAGCATTTGCCAGATCAATAGCTGCATACCAGGTACCAGGGAATGTGTTGATTTGCTCAAGCAATGATACCACATCTGGAACAGCAGCTGTAATTGGAGTTACTACCTGATTGAGCTTACAATAATCCACTGCCATCCTCCAAGACCCATCCATTTTCTGCACAGGCCAAATAGGAGAGTTGAATGGGGATGTGCTGGGAATCACCACCCCTGCATCTTTCAAGTCCTTAAGAGTGGCAGTAATCTCTGTAATCCTTCCAGGAATCCAGTATTGCTTCTGATTTACTATTTTGCTCAGTAGGGGCAGTTCTAGTGGCTTCCACTTGGCCTTTCCCACCATAATAGCCTTCACTCCATGAGTTAAAGAGTCAATGTGGGGATTCTGCCAGTTGCTGATTATGTTGATTCCAATTATGCATTCTGGAACTTGGGAAATAACTACAGAATGGGTCCAGGGGCCTGCTGGACCCACTGTAAGATGGACCTGAGCTAAAACTCCATCAATCCCCAATGCACAGTTATCCTGGTAAAAGGCCATCAGTATCCTTGGGGAAGGCTTGGAGAAAGATTAAGAGTACAAATTTGTGGCAGTGTAACAGGGTCCTCCCCAAAGGGACCTGGCCTCCCCCTCTTTCAAGGGGCTCTGGGTCTGTAAACTGTCTCAAGTCTGGAAATTGATTAAGGGGTCATGATTCTGTGTTTTTGTAATTCAAGTTAGACTTCTGTTCACTTGACCTAGAACTCTTTCATTTATACAGCTCAAACAAGAATTTAGTAGATTGCCCTTCTGTTGTACTTCTAAGTACCCCATGATTTACTAGCCAATTACACAAGTCTCTGCAAGTCAGATTATTTTGACTCCTGCTTTGAGTCTACTGCTTATTTTAATAGCCACATCCACCTTGTCTTTGCAATTAAGTGCTGCCACCTGGCTTCTGCCAACTTGGGATCTGGTCATTCCCATTGTGTTTAAGGATTCCAGCTCAGTGACAGCAGTTCCCACATAAACAGTAATATCTGACCTACAGAGAAGTGCAACTACAGATATCTTCAGGGATTGTAGCACTAGTCTCACAAATTTATTTCTCACAGTTCTGGTAAAAGGTGCATCCTCTGGACATTCATGGGGAGAAAGAAATGATCAGACATTTCAGGGCAGTATCATTCTGATTATGGGAATCAGAGTCCTTAGTGCCTTTGAGTCTAGTCAGAGTAGAAAAACAATCATAAAAAAAAATTTTAAGATTCTGTTTCTTAAGACCCCACTCCTGGTACCAGGCTGTGTTAGCTAGGGTTCTCTAAAGAAACAGAATCAGCAGGAAGTATCTATAGATATAAAATTTATAAAAGTGTCTCATGTAACCATGGGAATGTACAGTTCAAAATCTGTAGAGCAAATTGTGAAGCTGATGACTCTGATGGAAGGTCTGAATGAACTCCACAGGAGAGGTTCAGCTGCCAAAGCAGGAAGAGAGCCTGTCTCTTCTGAATCCTCCTTAAAAGGCTTCCAGTGATTAGATTAAGCACCACTCATTGCAGAAGACTCTTCCCTTGGCTGATTACAAAAGGAATCAGCTTGGATGCAGCTGACATGTTCATGATTTAATTCTATGAAATGTCCTCATAGAAACAAACAGGCCAGCACTTGCCCAACCAGAAAAATGGGTACCACCATCTGGCCAAGTTGACATATGAACCTGACCATAACACCATATATTTGTGAAAGTTCTGGTTCATTAGTGATTATTAATTTCCAGTGATTAATAATTTCAATCTTGTTAAATTTAAAGACCTGATTTGTATACCAATATATGATCTAACCTGGAGAATGTCCCATGAGCACTGGACAGAAAAGAATGCATATCCTGATATTTTGAGGTGTAACAATCTATAGATAGATAGATAGATAGATAGATAGATGGATGGATGGATAGATGGATAGATAGATAGATATCAGTTAGTCCTAATTCATTTATCAGGTTATTTAAATTCTCTTTATCCTTATTGATCCTCTGTTTGATTGTTCTATCCAAAGGTGAGTGGTGTAATGAAGTCTCCCATTATTATTGTTAAAACATCTATTGCTCCCTTCAGTTCTGCCAATGTTTGTTTCATGTACTTTGGAGCTCCTTGATTGGGAGCATAAACATTTATGATTATTATTTCTTCTTGATGAGTTGTCCCTTTTATTAATATATAGTGTCCTTCCCTGTCTCTTATAATGTTTTTACATTTAAAGTCTATTTTATTTGATATTAGTATAACTACTCCTGCCATCTTTGGTTACAACTTGCATAGAACATCTTTTCCCATCCTTTCACTTTCAATCTATTTGTATTATTGGGTCAGAGATTAGCCTCTCATAAGCAGCATAGATGAATCATATTTTTTAATCCATTCTGCCAATTTTTATCTTTTGATTTGTGAGTTTAGTCCATTAACATTCAAAGTTATTGCTATAAGAGCAGTTTCTAAATCTATCATCTTATCTTTAGTTTTTTGTTTTTCAGATCTTTATTTTCCCTCTCTTTCTTTTTATTCTCTAAGTTATCCTTACTGATACTGTTCAATTCTGTACACTCCTCACTCTCCTGTCTTTTTTATTTCAGCCAAATGAACACTCTTTAATATATTTCATAGGGCACATCTCTTGTTGGCAAATTCTCTCGGTCTTTGTCAGTGAAGATCTTAATCTCTCCCTCTACTTGGCAGGATAAAGAACTCTTGGCTGGAAGTCATTTTTGTTCAAAATCTTAAATATATCATACCATGACTTCTTGCCTTCATGGTGCCTTTTGAGCACTCGGAGCTCAGTCTTATGTAGTTTTCCTTGTATGTAGTGAATCTCTTTTCTTTTGCTACTTTCATGACTTTTTGCCTCTCTTGAAGATTTGTCATTCTGATTAGTATGTGTCTTTGTGTAAGCCTATTTGAATTTATTCTATTTGGAATTCATTAGGCTTGCTTGATTTGCATGTTTATGTCTTTTACAAAGGTTAGGAAGTTTTCCCTCATACTCTCTTCAACTAGCTTTTCTATCCATTTACTCTTCTCTTCTCCTTATAGGAAACTGCTAATTCTTATATTTGCATGCCTCATGTTGTCTACCATTTCCCTGAGATGTAGTTCCTTTTTTTTTTCACATTTTTCTTGCCATGTGTTCTTTTGTGCATTTCAATTCAATTTTCCTGTCTTCTAATTTGCTTATTCTTTATTCTGCCTCTTCAAATCTACTTTATGTGTTTCTAGTATACTTTTAATTTGGTCTACATTGTCATTCATCTCCATGAGATCTGCTGTTTTTCTATTTATTTGTTCAAATTTTTCTTTGTTCTCTTCTAATGTCTTCTTGATATCCTTTATATTGCTATGAACATTGATTAGTTCCAAATTCTGTGTTCCCTCCAGAGATTAATTTGATCATTTGGCTGGGTCATCTCTGCCTGAATCTTCACATGTTTTGTGGTCTTCTGTTGCAAATAAGGCATTTAATTGTCTTGATAAGATCATTTTGCAAGTTGATTTCCTTCACTCTTTTAAGGTTTTGTTTCTATTTAGGTCTGTGTTAGAGGTCCCCTTTTGATTTGGTTTGTGGATCCTTCCCTACCAAACCAAGTGCCAGATCTCATGGGGTGATTGCAGTTCTACTTGAGGCTTAATTAACAGCTAGGTACATAGGTAATTTTCCTGACTGCACTTTCTGCTTCTTCTCACCAGATGGCAGTCTTGAGCCACTCCTTCTCCTCAAGCCCACTTATCCCAACTGTAGGTGCCAGTGAGCTGAATGGAGACTCTATGTAATTCCAACCAGGGCCACTGGTCTCAGTTCTTGCTGAAAGCCACAGACCCCGGGATTGGGGGACGGGCCATATGCACCTCAGTGGAGACCCCACTTGTGTGCCCAGTATGTCTGGTGGGCCCCAGAATCCCACATGGGGTGATCTTGGGCTATGGGAGTGGGTATTTAAGCTTCCCCTGCCCACAGCCACTCTGGCAAAGTCTGACAGCTGGTCACAGCAGTTTGGCTAGCTTCCTCAGCCTTGCCTCTCCTTCTGTACATGCCTGAGATCACCAGGCCTCTGTCAGGGAAAGGAAGCAATACCAGGACCCAAACAAGTCTCTTTCACTGGCCAGCTTTCGGACTGGCACCACTTTGTATTTCCCCCTCCTTCCTGGGGGAGAGCCCCCCAGTCTTCACCTAAAAAGACCAAGCATCCACAGCAGCCCATCTCAGAAGCAGGGAGCAGGCACTCTGCACAGAAACAGTCTCTATGCACAGAAAGAGTAAGTCTGCTGGCCTCCAAATACCCCATGGGAACTCCAAATACCCCATGTGGTGCTGCAAGGGAATACCTCTCAAGCTAGCTGTAATGGGAATCTGGAATTGTGACTGAGCACACTTATGCCATTCTCTCAGTCCCAATTTCTCCATTTTTTTTTTTCATTCAGGGCTTCCCTATACAGGGTAGAAGACCCTCTCTGGTTACTCAGTCCCTGGAACCACTGTCCTGGTTGTTTCTTTGCAGTCTCTTGTTGCATAGAGCCAGGGTGAACTCAGCCTCTCCTATTCTGCTGTTATTTTAATATCTGGTAATATCTTGATATTTTAATATTTTGTAGTAACTAACCACTGTCCCCTGGTTGCACACATTTGGGTCCATTAGTTCCCTGGGAAATTTGCATTGGCAACTCTCTGGTATGCCTGGGATTTAAGTCCTAGCCCCAGGTCAACCAGATGCCAAACATGAGAGTTGGAACTTAAAGGAGAAAAAATGGTCAAACTGATAGTATAAGCTTAGAATAACTAAACCCTCCTTTTTGCCCCCCAAGTAAGGAGGCAGAAAATTTGTTAAGTATGCATGCAGAGATGGAATATGTGGGCACTCTCAGAAGAGAAAAGGTAAGAGGCAAGATTGTGGGGCAATCTTCTTTTATAGATTTTGTTCCTTTTGTAACTTTTATTAACTATTTTACTACCCTCTCCTTTTTCCTTCTTTGTTGATGCTTGATTATAGATGACTCACTAAGGTGGGGTCAGTTGGCCCCACCCTTCACCCTCCTTTGTTGATACTATTGTAGATGACTCACTCAGGTAGGATCAGGTCCCAGGTGCTGTTTATTGCCATAAAATCCTCCTTTTTAAATTTGTAAATGGTTCAGTCAGATTCCACTTCCCGTGACAGTCCTCAGGTCTACTTAATCACCATCAAATCAATCATCCCACTATTTTATTTCCACTTGAAACCCTTTATAATTAATAGAAATACTCACTATTTTGTTTTTCTTCTCCAGCTCCTGCTTGAAACAATCATCTGGAAATTAGGAAATTTGGTAAAATATTCCAACAAAATATCCAAACAATAAGTCTACAGAGAAAACTGGGGGATCCAAAAATTGATAAAATAACACGCCCTAATTTAGAGAGTTCTCCATACCTCGTAACCTCAGACTCCAAAAAAAAGAAAACATTCCAGAAAGCTTGAGATGCACCTAAAAGAGCAAAGTATAAAACACATGACCAAAGCAGTATACAGAATCAACTTGCAACCCAGATACTCTGCTGACTGTGGTTGAAAACTGAGTATTAGGTGATTTTGCATATGCTCAGACAATGAAGTCTCAGTCTTTTTCTCTTTCAGCAGACATAAAGCAGAGGAGATGGAAACATGTATCTCATCAAACAACTACTGAAATCAGGTGGAGGATTTTGGCACATTAGTTGGCTGGCATGGTTGGAGTTTTCACCATATGTGAGCAGCACGCACAAGCCAAGGGCAACTGCAGACTTTTAAGGTCCACCTCCCCTTAGCCAAAGCTGCAGATCCCTCCCCAGGAACAGTCTCAATTCAAAACCTTCACCTTAGGTACATACTTCTCTACCATTTAATATCTTTCTTCAGTCTTTCTCCATTACCCACCAACTCAACCTCCTCCTCCCCTAAAATACATATATTATTTTAATATAATATAATATATGTATTAAATATATATATATATATAGAGAGAGAGAGAGAGAGAAGAAAATGAGAAAGAAATTTACAAGGAAATGTAAGTGTAAACATAAAAATCCTTCCCTCCCAAGTCATGTCCTTGTTCCCGTTTCTTTCTCGGTCTGTTGTGACTTTTTGTTTGTTTGTTTTGCCATTTCACTTTTGATGAATCTTCATCCTCTAGATGGCAAGAAAGTAAAAACATAAAATTTAATCTTCTTGATTTTTAATATTTATTGGCAGCTTTAATTAAAAGAAAGAAAGAAAGAATACCAGAGGTGAACTTGAAACACTTGTCCCAGGGGAGCTTTTAACTACAGTGACCTTTCTCTTTTCCCTCACTCTTCGTGTCTGCCATGATCCATTTCTAGCAATTAGTTAACGTTATTTGTATCCACCCTGTTTCAGACAAGGAACCAAGTCTCAATGCTCTTGTAGATGATCGTTAGGGAGACGCAGCTGTCTCTTAACATAAACAAAATGAAAAAAATACATGTTATCACTTAAAGGGAGTGAAAAAGCTGTCCAATACGCCAAAGTAAAGGACAAGGCGACAGCATCTTTGAGAGCACTGAAAGATGGTGGAGAAATTATCTAGCGGAAGCTCCTCCACTGATAGATGAAGAAAAAAGAAGGAGAAGCTGTGACTTTGAGTGCAGCCCTTGACCTTGGGGAATTTATTGAACATATGTTTCTGCTCCATAATCTATAGAAGGGGGATGGTACCTCATGCCTCCCTCATCAAACAGCTGTGTAAATGAATGCAATTCTCCCAAAGTATTAAAAGAGCACCTGGGACATGGTAAGCACCCAATTATTATTAGCTGTAATAAAAATAAAAATAAAACCATCGTCATTATCATTCACATCTCTGAGCCTGTCGGTGAGTCCCAGGACAGGACTCCAAGTGTCCATGGGCCCAGCCCTGTGTGCTTTGAGCTGTGTTGCTTTTCATCTCATGAGGACCTGCAAATGATGGGGTGTGCAGTCAGTTCAGCGGGAAATGTTAGGTCAAGTTTAAGAGCACATCCTTTAGAACTAAGCACAACCCGACTTCCAGAACAGCCGCCTCTTCTCAGTCATGGGACTGTAGCATGTCTCAGTTTCCTCAATCGAGTTCTCAGTTTAACCTGAATATGCTCCAGCTTCCCCATCGTAAAAGAAGGAAATAGCGGTGAACTTCATCAGATGGTGACAAGGTTTAAGAGAGAAAACGATTGCCAAGTACTTCCAGAAAACTGATCCTCAGTAACTTTTACTGTAGCATGTTTTGGAGGCAGAGGATGCAAGTGAGGGAGGTTTAAGGGACAAACTGAAACCATCTTATAAAAACAGTGAGATGAGGGTTTGGGGAAAGGGGATGAATAGGGGGTTCCCAGGGCATTTTAGAGCACTGGAATTATTCTATATGATACTGTCACAGTGGATATATGACATGCATTTGTCAAAACCCATAGAAGTCTGCAAAAAAGAGTGAACCCTAATGTAAATCATGGCTTTAGTTACCAATAATGTCTCAAAATTTGATCACCAGTTGTAATAAATGTACCACTAATGCAAGATGTGAGTAGTAGAACTACGGGGGAGGGAGGGAATATAGGAAATCTCTGTATTTGCATGCAATTTTTCTGTAAACCTCTAACTGCTCTAAAAATAAAGTTTATTATTAAAAAAAAAACAACTGGGGAGGGGGGTTGGTCCAGCCAGATGAAAGTATGGACAGGACAGGGGACGGTGAGGGCCACTCTTTGTCCATCGGCCTGCCAGTTTTGGGTTCCCTCATTCTTGGAGAACTCTCTAGTAGGCATCATAGCATTTTTCAGAAATTGCGTTTTAAATTGTGACAAGTAGCTTTTCAACTTTCCTCTATGACATGAACTGGTTTAGTTCTCGAAAGGGAACTACCAGAAAACGTATCCAAATCAACATTTCCACGTTTCCCGGTGAAACCAGATCGAACCGAGGATTTACACCTCTTCTGAAAGGGCGAAAACATTTGCTTTCCACGTCATCTGAATGTTTGCGGCTCTGATGCCAAACTAAACACGCCAATCTTGGGGCAGCCGAGACGGGCTCCAGAGCAGAGCTCCAGGCTGTGTGACTCCAAGTTTTGGAGCCCTCCGTTCACATAAATCACAGCAGCTCCATGCTCTGGGGAGGAAATTAGCTCAGAGAAACGCCAAGTGTGATGAAAAAAAAATGCAATAGATTGACATTCCAATAAAATAAGCTCTTCTACCCTCTGTCCACCCCTGGGTCCCTGGGGAGGTATATATTCCAGAAATAGCATTACACTCATTCTATATTCCTGGTTCAAAAATAACAGGCGAGGACTCTGCCTCTCCTGTCACTGGCAGAGGGCAACTCTGAGTGATATCCAGCCCTCTTCCACACAACGTTAGATGTTATTATTACTAATGATGAAGGATCGTTACCAGGAACACACAGCCTTGGAAACACAGAGGGAAACAAGAACATTAAAGGGACCTAAACGCATTAGGCTCAGACGCAGAAAGTGACATCTTCCCTATTGGGCACAGGGTTGGTGGGGGAAGGAGGGGACCAGAAGAGGTTTTTGCCAGCCATTAGGATCTGTTGCTCATCCTTTTTAAGGCTGACTCACTCAGTGGCATTCAGTGGCACTCAGTGGCCCAGGGTTAATTGCTCTGTGGCTTTACCTAAGTCTCCTGAAACTTGGAGGGATAAATGAGCTAATGCTGTTGAGACTTGGAGAGAGAAGGTGGCTGAGGCACAGAAGGCACCCTCTGGGTTTCGGAAAGAAAAATTGTCAATGTTTGGAAACTGCAAAATGTCTCTGGACAAGATGGTGGGTATAATGGTTTCTGTGCCATCTGCAGCACTCCGTGAAGGGCATTTGTTTCTTTGCCTCCCATCTATACAATTAAATGTCCAAGGGGAGAGCTGGGAAAGAAGACAAGCCAATATTGGAAGCCACTTCACACTTGCCTGCTTTGTAGAGAAGTATTTGAGGTGAGGGCCAAAATGCAGTGGGATCTCTCTGGTTGTGAGATTTATGCCTACTTAAACAGAAAGGGGAATTCCCTTCAATCGGGAGGAAAGAGGGAGCAGTGGGGATTTATGTGTAAAAGAGCACTCTTGCTGATGTAAAATAAGGAGTTTTCTAAGAAGGTGGATAAATTGTGTGGCTGATTTTTAATTTAGAGTTTATGCCCTCCCTCTGGAGTCCACTCTCCATTCCTTTCTAGCTAGTGCCCCTTCCTCTTGTAAGTGGTCCTTTTGAATAAGTTTAATATTATTTTACAAAAGGAAGGCATGCTCAGTTTGAAAGATGATATAGAGGATGTGACTAAAGTTCTCCTTGTGCCTCATCACGGGTGAATCAATGCCAACAGCAGGTCAGGGTCATGGAAAATGCTGGTTTGTCCATGTGCATGTGCATATTAATAATTCTTTTTTAAACGATTATTAGGATCATTTTATACTAACATTGTTCTGTGATTTGCGTCTTTCCTTTATTGGTATATATAGACACCGCTCCATTTCACTACTTAACTTTATTTCTTTAAAATCCTTATCAAGCCCTACAACTTCCATGGAAGTTTTCCTGCCAATTCCAATCCTCTTTTCCTTGAAACAAGAGATACAATTGGATGGAAGGTATTACATGAAACTGGGCTTCTGCGAAGCACTTTATATTTTCTGTCATTAATCTTTATATATTAGTTTCTCGGCTGCTAAAACAAGTCCCTTACAATGGGTTGGCCTAAACAATGGGGATTTATTGGCTCATGGTTTGGAGGCTAGGAAAAGTACAGAATCGAAGGGCGGCAAGACAGTACTTTCTCTCCAAGGACTGTGGTGCTCTGAGGCTGGCTGCCAGTGATCCTTGGTCCTTGGCTTTTCCATCACATGACAGTACACATGGCAGCATCTTCTCCTTTCTTCTCCAGTTTCTGTTGACTTCTGGCTTCTTCCCTTAGCTTTCTCTCTCTCTGTCTGACTTTCATCCTGCTAGAATAGACTCTAGTGGTCGAGCATATAGCCCAGCCTTACTCAGCAGGGGCCACACCCTCACTGAAGCAATGTCTTCAAGAGGTCATGTTTACAATGGATCCACACCCACCAGAAAATGCAGGCCAAGACCAAGAACATGTCCCAGCTGGGGTCCACAATTCAATCTCCAACACTTCACACGCAGTGTTGGCATTGCGACCCCCATTCTGAGGAGGAAATTGAGGTTCAATGAAATTAATTACTCTGGCCAATTCAAGCAGCTCATAATTTCAGGGCAGACCCAGTGTCCTTCCCATGTGTACCCTGCTCCAAAGCCCAGGTCCTCTCCATGACCCAGCACTTGGCATTCATTCATTCATTCATTCCACCTGTTCATTTGGCAAATATTTTTTGAATGTCTACTATGTCCTGTGCATTATTCCAAGTGCCCAGAAACTCAGGAGTGAACAAAAACAAGTTTTCTGACCTGTCATAGCTTGCTCATTTCCTACCTTGGAATGTGTCCAGCCTTACTGATAGAATGCAATTTGCCACAAGCACAGTGTTTTGAAGGGCTTTTTGCCCTACCATGAGAACACAGGGGAAAAAATCAGACTAATTTTTTTTCACCATTTGGCAAATGGTAGTTGATTAAAATGAAAACTGTGTGATGCAAATAGAATGCAAATAGATGCAGATATTGACCACTGCAGAAATTGCTGTGACTAGGGTTTTCAGCAATCTCTGCGGTTGAAATCAATGGTCATTCTTACCAAGCAGGCTATTCTTTTTACCTATGGGCATTTTGATTATCAATGGTTTCAGTTTCCTCAAGGGTCTCTTTGAATTTTTAGTATATTCTCAAAGAACATGATCACCATAAACAATCCTGAATTCTATAAACTCCCCAAATTTTACTTGTCCTATTTCCTTGCTTCTCTTCTTGCTTCTTCTTGATAACCACAATTGCAATGTTAGTAATTTTGGATGCATAGTAACTTGCTTTACATTTCTATCACTTTTTGAAGGTGCTCAAATTGAGATAGTTTTCAATAATCAAGGTTAAGCCATAGAATGTCATTCCTACTGTAGTAAAAGCTTCACAGCTATCCAATATTCTTTCACCATCTACTTCATTCAACTTGCACTGTCAGCCAGCAAATTGAATCTGTATAATTCACCATTTTTATCCAACTTCAAATAACTTTTAAAAGATATGCATTCATCCTTTCTTGTTGCTATTTACTCCTTGTTACATAAAAATATTGAGCTTATGCATATGACAGAGCTTATATTTTCTTTTTCTTCTAGATGCATCTCCTCGCTTACAAGTGCCACAAAATTAATGATTCATTGATCAGAGGGCCAAATACACATTCATATCCTGCTTCCACAAAACAATTTTTGTAAACAGTAGCCAATAGACTAATAGTACCATGAAATGGCATACTCATTCAAATATTCCCTGTGGAATCTCATATGAATTTTTAACTCATTGACAGTCCAAAGCAATATGTTCCTCTTAGAAGATCTTAATTTCCAAGTGTCGATTTGCCTACACATGGAACAATGAGGTTTAGGGATATACCTAGATAGAAAATGAGAACTGAAAAGTACCCATGTCTAGTTGGGATTTAACAACAGCAGGGCCTTTGGTTATTGGCAAATACTGTTCATTAAAATGTTGTGACTGAATGAGTAGAACATATGGAACAAAAATAAATAATGGGGGAACAAATGTTAAAATAAATTTAGCTTGAAGTGCTAGTGATCAATGAAAGGGAGAAGTAAGGGGTATGGTGTGTATGTTTTTTTTTTTTTCTGTTTTCGTTTTATTTTTCTGTTGTCTTTTTGTTTCTTTTTCTGAATTGATGCAAATGTTCTAAGAAACGATCAGGATGATGAACCTGCAGCTATGTGATGATATTGTGAATTACTGATTATATATGTAGAATGGAATGATCACATATTGGGAATGTTTGTGTTTCTTTCTGTAATTTTTTTTAAATTAATAAAAAATTTTTTAAAAATGTTGTGACTGAAGCTGGATTGTTATGGCTTGCAATGGAGACAAGGAAGTGGAGAGGGCATTTACAAGTAGTTGATATGATTTGGCTACAGTGTAAATTGGAGAAAAGTCAGTTGAGAATCATGTGCTTTACTTTATAATTATTTATTTGTTTTTCTAAGGATGGGAATGTCTTGAATATGTTCAGATACTGATAGAAAGGATCCAGTATTGAAGCAAAGGTAACTTATCAGACAGAGTGACTAAACAAATGATCAAAGACCCTCCGATGAAGAGATTCAGAGTACAGCCTTTCAGCCTAAATTTTTAAAAAGCCAAAATGTCATATCTATCTCATGTCCTTGAAAGCACTAGATAAAAGGAAGCTAGTCACCCCCCTCTTCATCATATTCCTCTCTGATCTAAATCTGATGATAAAGAATATTTACTATTGAATAATCATCCCTTACCTTAACCTCATTTCTACTGAGCGCTAAATGGTTCTGCCTTTACCATTCATACTTCACTTCTTAAAGAAAAATTTAAAAAAAAACTCCACAGTACCAACAACAGGAAAAAGTTCTTCACTTAGTTAGGCAAGTAAAAGATAAAAGCATCTTTGTATATGCTTAGATGCTCTCTCCAAACTAAACACTCTGCTGGGACACATGTTTCTGAGATGAACTAAAGGAACCAGAGGTACACTGTGCCAGCTTAGGTATGCTGTGGTCATTTGGAGGCTGTGGAATTCTGCTGCTGTCAGCGAGTGAAATGGATGTCAGGAAGTAAAATGGTGCCATTTAGAAAATGTAACTTAATCATAGCTGACAAATCTAAATGACTTATAAATATTGGCTCCTCAGAAATATATTACATCTCAGGGCTGGGGATTGGAGATGACTGCTTAGGGAAAAAATGCAAAAGACATAAAGAGTATAAACTCTTGAAGTGTGTCAGGGGAGGGAGAGGGGAGGAAAAGACTTTTCTACAAGGCTAGATGAGTAAGGGTATGAATGGAAGCACTGAACTTTTGAAGCACTTGCTTTTTAAAAATTTTCCCTTCACTGAACTTTTGAAGCACTTGCCTTTTAAAAACTTTTCCTTCAAAAAGTTAAAATAGGGTGCCCAGGTGGTTCAGTGGTAGAATGCTCACCATTCATGCAGGAGACCCGAGTTCGATTCCCAGACCATGCACCCTTCCTCCTTCCTCAAAAAAAACGTTAAAATCTATGTCAAAACTTTTGTCTCACTGTGTCATGTGTTGACCAAGCATCTTAGGAGGGTTTTCCCTTCATTTAAGGGGTCTTTCACAACTGATCCTTTTATAAAAGGAAAATCCCCACTGAAGACACCCTCCTCTGTTTTGTCTTTTTCAGTGTTTCTCTCCACACTTGGAAGAGAAACACTGGAAATTGGAAAAGTAGACGGTCAGTGAAACTGACCCTATCTGAAATTGCCTTATCTAAACTTGTAATACAAAAACAAATCATGACCAAAAAGAATCATCCAGAGGTTGCTAGAGAGACATTATGTGGCCAGTAGCGATGTGTAATCAGTCAGGGCACAAGCTGTTTGCACAATACCCAGGCCTTCCCCACACATGGCACAGGCACCAAGTCAGGGCTACTTACTCACGTGTCAAATGACTCAACAAGAAGGACTGAGCCCTTAGGCCACTCGAAACTAAGTTCAGTGGCTGACCCAGAAGCTAACTAGGGGTGTGGCACTGCACCCATAGTTGACTTTACAACAAAAACAAAAATAGTGAATAACTTTGAACGGGTTTGAGGACATCCGAGGTACTGAAAAGTCGGTACATTTTGTCTCCAGAAAGTTCTCTAAAGTAGGGAGATATGTAACTTGCAGAGATTGTCCCAGTAAGCCATCATTGTCTCGTATCACCTTCGCACAGATCACTCATTTGGTAAACAGTCTCTGAAATTCTACAAAGGGAACAGCCTCGTCCCAGGCCCTGAAGAGAGTGGACTATGGACAGCCCGAGCACATGAGGCCCGGCTATCGCGGAGCCGCAGTGAGAGAGCACATGCGTGAACCCTTGGCTGTGTAATGTCTCCCCAACATTGTTTGTGCTGTGAGTGGGTAGGCGCCTGCACGTGGGAGCCAGGCTGCCTGCTCGAATGCAGGCTCTACCACTACTCACTGGGTGCTCTTAGGAAAGTAAAGCAGGGACAATGAGTGCCTAATCATAGGGTCACTGCAGTCGTTAAGTGAGATAACATAAGGGAGTCTGAGCACAGTGCCTGTACACTGCCAGTGCTCTGTTTGTTGTTATTACTGTTGGAATAACTAATTTTTACTAACAGCATGCCTCTTGCATAGTCTAGGAACTCTAATAAATTGATGGTTTAGGTTTGGTAACAGATAAGCTAAGATAACAATGGTTAAATAAAACAAATAGAAAAAAGGTGCAAAGACCTATAGCAGAGTGGTGAAGGCTTAGTGCTGGAGATGTAACTTTGAATTTAGGCAAGTTTACTCAAACTTTGTATGATTTTACTCACTAACCTGTAAAATGGGGAGTATAATACCCACCTGTTAGTCTCCCAGCTGCTAAAACAAATACCATGCAATCAACAGGAACCTATCAGCTCAAGGTTTCTGGAGCTGAAGGCTGGCCTCCTCGGGGGGTCAGACCTTCGGGCAGTCTTGAGGTTCTTTGGCTTTTTCATCACACGGCAATGTGCATGACGACATCTTCTCCTTTCTCTTCTGGGTCTCACTGACTTCCATCATCGGCTGCTTCTCATGGTTTTCTCTCTCTCTCCTTCTGAATTTTTCATCCTGCTAATAAAGGACCCCAGAGAGCCAGAGGAAAGCCCCACCGGATCCAGTCGGGCCACACCTTGATTGAGGTAGCATCTTCCAGAGGTCTCATTTACAATGGATCCACTTCCTCCAGAGTGTAGACCAAGACCAAATGTCCCAACTGGGGAACACAGTTCAAGCCATCACCACCTTTCGCGAACATTAAATTAGGCAATTCATGTAAAATGTTTGGTACAAACTACTATGGAGCAAATCTTTTAACTGAATTGTCATTTTTAACTAAAAGATGATGGCACTCCAGTTGACACAGAACATCCACAAGGTGGTGCTAGAAAACAATGCCTAACAGCAAAGCACAGCTCTTCAAAGACCTGGCCCTCCATTAGTGTACTTCAGGAAGGACACCTTCCCCCAAACACGCCTACCTAAAACATGCAAGCACATCAACCAGAGGACATTCCATGCGTCGCTTGGGAATTGACCTACTTCTGTAGTTCTCAAACATTTCTACCCCTTCCTCCTTCCAAGAAAGATTCTCATTCAGCCAACAATTATTGAGCATCTACTATATGCTAGATGCTGGAGCTACAGAGATAAAAGACACACCGTGCCCTGTCCTGACTGTGAATTCCACTTTGGCCCTGTTGACTTTGAGGCTCCTGTTACTCCCAAGTAGAGTTTAGATATTTGGCGAACAATTGGATATTCAGACTTGAAGCTCAGGAGTGACATTTAGAATGTAGAATTTAACTGGGGAGACACCACTCCTACTTCGTAATTGATCATAAGAGTGGGAAATATGGCCCAGGACAGAGTGCAAAGTGAAGAGCTGTGGGCAGGAGTAGAATGTGGGCATCCCAGAAAAAGGACAGAAAGAAAGATCCAGGAACCATGCACAGGGGCAGAACAGTGTGGGTGACAAAGAAGTCAAGGGCTGGAAGGGATAATTCAGGAGGGCCAAATGCAGTAGGCAGGGACACCAGAAAGAACCATTCCCACTGGATTGGGAACATTTTCCTTAGAACCACTGAGGAAGAAGCCTGTGATGGTCAGGTTCATGTGTCAACTTGGCCAGGTGGTGGCGCCCAGTTGTCTGGTTGGGCAAGTGCTGGCCTGTCTGTTGCTGTGAAGACACTTCATGGATTTAAATCGTGACTACATTGGCTCATCCACAGCTGATTGAGATTTGCAATCAGCTAAGGAAAATGTCTCCTGCAATGAGTGATGCTTAATCTAATCACTGGAAGGCTTTTAAGGAGGATTCAGAAGAGACAATCACTTTTCCTGCTTCATCCAGCCAGCCTCTCCTGAGAGTTCATTCAGGACCTTCGTTGGAGCCGTTAGCTTGTAGCCTGCCCTACAGATAGATCTTGGGCTCTTACATCCCCACTGTGGCATGAGACATTTTAATAAACTTTGTATTTACAGATATCTCATGCTGATTCTGTTTCTCTGGAGAACCCTAGCTAATACGAAGCCCATTTCCACTTGTTTTTAAAGCAAGGTGGGGACCAACACAGGCTGCTTTTAAAAAAACATGGATGAGAGGAAAGGGAGAGTTTGAAAGGCGATGAGAGGAGCAGCAAAGGGAAATGTGGTAGGGTCTGGGCTTGTTTTTATGCTGGGAGAAAGAGATTTGATGGGATTTATAGATGG
Source organism: Tamandua tetradactyla (assembly GCF_023851605.1). Classification (NCBI taxonomy): domain Eukaryota; kingdom Metazoa; phylum Chordata; class Mammalia; order Pilosa; family Myrmecophagidae; genus Tamandua; species Tamandua tetradactyla. The sequence goes on along the minus strand of NC_135327.1, from coordinate 221,410,462 downwards.
AGGCAAAGGCAGCGACTGAGAGGGAACATCTACAATAAGTACAAGTGAAAAAGACTGAGCCACCTCCACCTTCCCCTCTCCCTCTAACAAGCTGTGCACCCTTGGACAATCTCCTGATCCCTTTTATCCTCAGATTCCTCATCTATGAATGTGTTCAGAGTAAAAGGTACACTGTACGTAAGGTCTCCCTAGCCCTATGAGATTCTGGTCTCCAATTTCAGCTCCAATTTCAGGGAGGAGAGATACAGGTTACAGGTTTTTAAATATCTTCTTGTGAAATGGAAGCCAATCTTATATCACCAAAAGAATTCGTTTAATAAATTGCAAAGTAACCCTTTCAAAAATAATCATTAGCTAATGTGTGGTTGATCGAATAAGTAGCTGATGTCTTTCTTCTGGCCATGGATTAACGGGTCCTAGGCTCACCATCCAAACAGTTGTGCCCTGTCAAGTCTGCAGATGGAGCCTCCACATGTTTCCATTATTGAACACAAGGTAATGTGGCCCTGGCACAGTCCTGCTCCAAACACGCAGTTAACACTTGGGCTTATAAATATTTTATTAAGGCCCAGCCAATTATAATTGAGTTTGTATGTAGGTGAGGATTCTCAGGCATGCAAAAAATTATTAAATAAACCATCTCCACGTGCATTGAAATACATCCTGCAAATTACAGGAAATATGTTCAAATTGCTCCCACTAAGGTCCAGGCCATGCTGGACAGGTCCAGTCTAACAAGGAACGTTTCGATTATGATCTTCCCAAGATATGAGAGCACTCAGCTGAAAGACACACTTTTCTTATTCGTGAATGTCATAAAATTTTCATCCATGACACCCTTGACAGGTTTGCTCTGTGCCCCAGCAGTGGAAGGAAAGTGGAAAGTCATTCCCCCATTCATTCAAAGACACCTGAATATCCTTATATAGTCTTCCAGCCGCTTCCAGGCCCTGCTTCTAGAGGACTAATTATAATAAGGCCCACGGACACTTAAGAAATGTCTTTGAACCGAGTTTCAGGGACTGGCAGAGAGCCACCTTCCTTGCTGCTTCCTGGCTCATCCCAGCGTGGGGGCTATGTGGGGGGCCAGGCCATAGTGAAGCCCACTGCTCCAGAATCAAAGAGTCGCCCAAAGAGACGAAATTGGTGACCATGTTCCTCCCTCAAACACCACAGCACATACGTTCTTGGGACGGTATTAGAGTTCGCCGTTAGTGATAAAAACGGCACACTTTGAGGATTATCCAACCTCCTACCTCCATTCTTTCCGTCTCTGTTGGGCTGCCTTTCTGTCCATAAAGAGCTGACAGCAAACTGGTCATCTTGATCCCTCTGATTGGTGCTTCAGGCTGGGTGATTTGCTGATAGGAGGGTTAGAAATGTTCTGTTAGAAGGAGAGATGGATTAGCACTGTCTTTCAGTCTCCCCAGTTCCTCAGCCCCCCGTTACTGTTGAAGATGGAGAGTTGGCCAGATCAGCAGAATTTCCGGTATCTGTGCTCCTCCGAGAATACTCTCGGTCTTTCTGACACCGCCTGCTGCCAACATGTGCGGCTTACATTGAATGTGTTCAAACACTCAGTGATTTTAATTAATCCAATGCTGTTCCTAGAGCCAACATCAAATACTCTTGTGATCTTTCATGGTGAAGCAGAAACCCCCAGGAAGAGGGGTCAGGAAATAGCCCTGCCCCCAACCCCTGCTGGTCACACTGAGCTGGGGCCAGAAACACCCCATAAACTCACGGGCAGTCATTTATTAGAAATCATGTCATTGAAATGGAAGTTGCCACAGTGCAGCAGCCTCCAGCTGAGCTCAGACTACTGGGGCTGGGGGGTGGGGCAACTGCCCTCCAATTCATGTTGATTAAATGTCACCTTGACTCCCATCATGCAGATAAGGTAAAACAAAGAGAAGCTAGGGATCGTTTTATCAAAAAGGCAATTCAGGTAAGATTTCCTCTTAACTTAATTGAATGAACATGGCAAAAATGTTGGAGGCAGATAAGAAAATCAGAAACTGAAGCAAAATGACTTAATTGCTTTGCCATATACATGCATATTTAAAAATAAGAGGTGCAGTAGGAAGGCTTGCATCACTGAGATTTAAAAACCTTGGTTACTGAAAGCAAACAAAGCAACAGACCTGGATATAAATTTGTGTCTAACTTAAAATAAATGAGATATTGGCTTTTATTACAAAAGGATAGCGGTATGGGCTATTGGGACGAATAGCATTTGAATTCTTTTTGCCTGATGTCTTTTCAAGGGAACATAAAGCTGGGCAACCTGACCACAAGTATGCGGATTCAGATCAAACCAAAGTGTGTGGGTTCATTTTTAAACTCTTATAGAAGTCCTTTTACCTAATGACCTGGCTTCAGTAGATGAACTTCATCTTTCTGATTGAATTATGAGTTTCCCATGAGCTTTTCCTCTTTTACCATGATCTTATCACTTTGCACACAAAATGTGGAATTGCACTTGAGCTTGAAGTGATTTCTGAGGTCAAATGGACCCTGGCTACTCTGGAGCAAGAGAAACTTAAGTGTGAAACCCTGTGCTGCCTTCTCTGAGCTGTGGGAACCTGGGAAGTTTCACACTTTCCCTGGGCTTTGGTTTCCTCAACTCAATTATTGCAAGAGTAACGATAGTAATAATAATAATATCTACTGTGTTCAGTATCTATCGCCGCCTGACAAAGTACTCAAAACTTAACTGTTTAAAACAACACATATTTGGGATGGGATCAGGAATCCAGGCACAGTTTAGCTGAGGAGTCTGGTTCTGGACCCTCACGTGGCAGGGGTTAAGGTGTCCCCGTCATCTGGGGTCAAGGGCCCATTGCTGAGATGGTTCACTCATGGGCTGTGGGCGGAAGACCTCGGTTCCTCACCGCATGGGCCCCCCATAGACTGCTGGAATGTTCTCCAGACATGGCAGCTGACCTCACGAGATGGAGGAGCAGCGGAAGTCCCTACAGGGAGCCTGAGAAGGAGAAGTGGCCAATGAGGCAGGAGGAAAGTCAAGAGCGCGGGGATCTGGAGGGCGGAGAAGAAAGTGTCAGCACTGCTGAGAGGGCGCGTGACTGAGGACAGAGGCTGGGTCCTCGGGTGCCCTCATGTGGAGGACACTAGTGACCGTGAAGGATGAAGCCAGTCCCTGCCTCTCTGCTTTCCCCCTCACCCCCCCTTCCACGCGCGGGTGTTCCCACCAGCATCCCCAGGGATCGGGGCCCTGCAAAGTCCCGATTCTAAGGACCGTCACATGCCTTCAGATGGAGCTGCACGCTCTGAACATCCCCTCAGGGTCCTCATTTCTGCTCCTTGAGGAAGTGGGACACACCCCCAATCTAGTCAACCAGTCCCTGCAAAAGCGAGGGTCGGGCTAAGTGCGGACAGCAGCGGCTACACATGCACGTCTTCATGTGTCTTCTGGAGATGAAGCTTCTCACCCAAAGAAACCAGGCTTAGTGGGTGGAATTCCAACCTCAGAGCAGGTACGGGACTCAAGTGTCAAGTGAACTTGGGGGTGCAGCGTTAGAAAGAGCTCTGGCCTGAGTGTGACGCGAGGACCGTCCTGGTGCTGCCCTCGATCAGCTCTGCTGCTGCCCTCCACAAGCTCTGCTGCCTTCGACCTCCCACATCCCCTTTCTCAGCCTCAACGTCTTCATCTGAGAAATAAGGGGGTTTTGCATTCCACACCGCCTGGAGAAAGAACGCCCCCGTGCCACCCCGTGCCTCATAATGGATGTTCCCAGAACATCATGGATTTCTGGTAAAGTTAATTCTATCATAAGGACTAAAAGGGGTTTTTCCAGCAAAAAAGACAAAGGCAGGGTGGGGTGGGGTGGGGAGTGCAAAGAACTACAGGGCTTTTCTCTCTAATCTACTACTGAGCAATAGGCCGGGGAGGGGAAGGGAAGCAAAGCTGTTGGTCCCAGTAAGTCTGTTCCCAAGTGTTTCCTTTAATAGTCATTTGTTGCCTATGCAGTTACAGATGGGAAGCAGCTGCAAACGATTTAAAAATATATAGGAGAAAGACTTGAATCAAGAAAATCCTACACATGACCTTATTTTTTCCCTGCGATTTGGGAGAAAGAACAGTCATTAATTGATCACGACCCTGAAGCAATTTTGGCCACAGGAAACCAGTTTTCTGGGCTTGAGAATCACTTGTGAGATAATCTCTAAAGTCCCCTCCAGGTTTGAGTGACACCTACCTCCTCCTCCTCAGGAGGAGAGCCCCGGAGCAAGGCTGGGAGCTGAAGCTTCTGAAATAACAGAGCAGGGCTTGCCAGGCCAGGCTGCTCCTTCCCCTGCAACTGAACGGCAGGAGGGTCACTTCACCAAGCCCATGAATTAAATAAGGTGGGAAGTCTTAACCAGCAAACTGTGCTCCTCCACAGAAGAAAGGGGAGCCAGAGGACTGGCCATTTAGATGTCTCAGCCTCAGAATCTAAATATTGTGAAGATACAGACCCTAGAGGTACTTGCTGGAAACTAAAGCAGAAAAAGTTAGCATCAGTCACTTCCCCCTGGACAACACCTTTTCTCCTCCCTCCCTGCTTAGAAAAGCCTAGTGTGTCTCCAACTAGCTCAATCTGCCACTAGATGGCAGTCAAGGAAGGGACAGATAAAATTCTCAGAATTTCATTGGGGAGGCCAGCAGGAACAAATGCTTGGATTGAAGCTACAAAGCAAGTATCATAAAGTAAAAAAGTAACCTGAAAAGAAGAAAAAAATTAAATCGGGATGCTTGCATCTAATACCTAACCAGTTCTTTAAGAGAAATCCTATTCAATGCCACTTAACCGAGAATGTAAAAACCATACCAGACATCTTCTCGCTGGTTCCACTACAATGCTTCACTTTATGCAATAAGTGTTATCGTGCTAAGCGCCTTCTAAAGCCCCTCCCATTCTAAAGTTCTCTGAATATACTCCTGAAAAGTAGGGTGCGAATTCCGGTTTTGCAACTTGAATCAGTTTCCCGTAGATCTCAAGGCCAGCAAACTCCCACGGAACCCCACAGTTCTGCCCTGCCTGGTGCTTTCTAGCCCTTTGGAACTGACGTCTGAAATGAGACTGTGGTGCGTCCTGATCCCGTTCATTCTTGGGAGATCCTGTCTGTGGGTCTGTCTCTTCCCCTGGGCTGCGGCTCCGGGTGGGGTAGGGTAGAGCAGTTCCATGGTGCTGTCTTAAGAGCCTCAGGACACGGAGCAGGTTGTCAGGAAACGCGGGTGGACCGAAGCACGCATGCGCCGTGGGCCCTTAAGACGGGGCGCGCATCCTCGGAGGGGCGGGGGTGGCCTGCCCCACGAGGGAGTTTTCCCACAGGCCTGCTGCCTAGACGCAGAAAGCCTGGGCCACCTGAGCCCGCGTTCCCAGGGAGACCCAGAGTGCAGAACTCCGCGACCAGGCCAGGAGGGCAGACGGCTCTTGGAACAGACTCTCACAAAAGGCAGACCCGGCGCCCAAATTCCAGCAAGCCGACAGCGCACCTCCTGTGCCGGCAAATGGCAAAAGCCTGGCCTAGTCTCCAAGTGGCAAGTGTCCAGTTTATATGGGGTCCATTTTCTCCTGGCCGTTTGCCCACCTGAAACCTCACTAATAGGCAGCTTTAGAAAATTTTAAAAACTGCTTAACAGTCCGATGTGTTTAGTATTGAACTTTTTTTTTTTTTTAAATTAAGCGTCTCTCACAAAAACATGAATTCACTGGGTTGGAGTGGACTCCAGGACATCACATCACTTACTTTTCACCTCCAGGTAGAGCAGCACTTAAGCCAAGCCAAAAATCTGCCCCCCTTCCCCTTCACCAGGTCCTAATGGTGATTTCATGCTGCCACTTTCACTTCTCCATTGGCACATTTTTACTGATGTCCCTCTGGGGATTGAGACAGACCTGGAGTCAAAGTCAGTTTTCTGCACTTACTGGCAAAGAGAATTTAAGGAAGCTACCTAACCTCCCAGGGCCTCACTTTCTCCATCTGTGCAATGGGTAATAGAGAATGCAACTGGTAGAGCGGTTTCAAGGCTTGGTTACAAAATACATGTGGAGTTCTGGGCAGATGGCGGAATAAGGTAGATCGAGTTCAGCACTGCTCCAAGGAAAAGTTAGAGACAGGTTGGAAGGGCAACTGAGATAGCAATTCAGGAGTGCAACTGACCTGAGAGAGTCTTCTGCACCACATAGGATGGCCGTGGTTGCAAAAGCTGAGGACTGAGAAGCAGAAAACTGGAGCCTAACGCAGAAGCCCGGAGCCCACAGGAGTGCACAGACAGGGAGACAGGGACTAGGAAGCAAGCCACGCCACGTTTCTTGAATGCACTACCTTCACCAGTGCAGCCCCATGACCACGACTCACCCCGCACCCCACACACTTGAACCCTGTCACCCGCCCCCACTCTCTGAGCTCCAAGCACCCTCCCCACATCCCCACCCCAAGTACAGCCCAGCCCACCTTTACTGCAACTCTCCCAAGCACCACCTACCCCTCCCTGCAGACTATTGCCAGTGCATGAAGGCTCCGGGTGCTTACTTCCATAGCCAGACTATATCCATCCAGCCCATAGTGTTGCATAGCCTCACCCCCCATCCCCAGCTCTGTGCATTAGTTTATGGTACTCCTAGACGAGCACATGCGCTTGGCCCCCAGTCATGCCCCTTAGCTCTGGGAACATCAGTTCACGGCACTCCTAGACCCATGTGTATGCACAGCCCCCAATCACATCCTTCAGCTCTGGGAATATCAGTTTACAGCACTCTTAGACCCATGTATGCATATGGCCCTCAGTCACACCTCCCAGCTCTTAGAAACACAGACCTGTGCAGCCTGGTCTCATCTACCCCCAACCCATGCAGGCATAATGCCGACCCACTGCCATAGCTCAGTGCATGCCCCACACCCTAGAGCAGCACACACCAGAGTTATGGCCCCCCAGACCTGTGCACTCACACAGCTACACCCTCCCTGGTTGCTAGGCACCCACATTCACAAGCACCCAACCTTTGCCTATACCTGTGCTACAATGCATCACTGCACTGTTGTACCCATCCCATACCCTGCACCCTGCTACACAACCATCCTGCAAACACAAGGCTTTAGACTACTGAAGGAAATCGACTCCCAAAGGAAATCAATCAAGATATTTAATGTGACGAAAAGATCACTAAGCATGTCACAATGCAGACTGATAAAGCCCCAACCTAATGACCAAATTAAAATATCAGTGGAGATACAGATATTGGAACAACTAGTCAAAAATGTTCTTATAACTGTAATTGATAAAATAAGTGGGATGGCTAATGACATAAATGACATCAAGAAGACAGTAGATGAGCATAAAAAGGAATTTGAAAGAATAAAATGGAAAAATAGCAGATATCGCAGAGATTAAAGACTCTGTTGACCAAATAAAAAACATACTAGAAGCATACAATGACAGATTTGAAGAGATAGAAGAAAGAATAAGTGAACTAGAGGACAAGATAACTGATTTCGAACACTCAAAGCAGCAAATAGCAAAAAAACATGGAAAAATATGAATTGGATCTCAGGGAAATGATAGACAAAACAAAGTGCACAAATAAAAGAATCATTGGGGTACCAGAAGGAGAAGAGAAAAGTAAAGAGCTAGGAAGAGTAGTTGAGGATATAAAGGGGGAAAACTTCCCAATCCTTATGAACAACATAAATATACAAGTCAATGAAACCCAATGAACTCCAAACAGAATAAATCCAAATTGGCCTTCCATACTAATTTACTAATTAGACACATACTAATCAGTTACATACTAATCAGTCTGTCAAATGTTGGAGAGAAGCAGAAAATTCTGAAAGCAACAAGAAAAAAACAATCTGCTACATACAAGGGAAACTACCTAAGACTGATGTCCCAGTTTGAAGGATTAATATATCCTAGAAAAAGCCATGTTTTAATCCTGTCAATCTTGTGGGAGCAGTGGTTTCTTCTAATCCCTATTCAGCACTGTTGGTTGGAAATTAGATTAGTTTATCTCCATGGAGATGTGACTTGGTCATTTGTGGGTATTAAACTTGATTAGATGGAGATGTGTCTCCACCCATTCTACATGGGTCTTGATTAATTTACTGGAATCCTATAAAAGAGAAGACATTTTGGAGAGAGTTCCTTTTGGACAATGAGGAGAGCATGACAGTCATGAGAAGCAGAGTCCACCAGCCAGCGACTTTTGGAGATGAAGAAGGAAAACATCTCATGAAGCAAATGCCTGGAAAGAAAGCCAGCAGATGCTGCCATGTTCACCATCTGCCCTTCAAGCTGAGAAAGAAACACTGAACATCATTGGCCTTCTTGAACCAGGGTATCTTTCCCTGGATGGCTTCAGTTGGAGATTTCTATATACTTATTTTAGTTGAGATATTTTCTTGGCCTTAGAACTGTAAACTGGCAACTTAGTAAATCCCCCTTTTTAAAAGCCACTCCATTTCTGATATTGCATTCTGGCAGCTAGCAAACTAGAACAATTGAGTTCAGACCATATAACTGGCACCATGGAGGCAAGAATATATCTTAAATGATATATTTAAGGTCCTCACAGAGAAAGACTTCTAGGCAAGAACCCTGTACCCAGCCAAATCGTCCTTCAAAACTGAGGGAGAGATTAAAATTTTTGCAGAATCCTGAAAGAATTTGTCAACAAGAGACTGGCCCTACAAGAAATACTAAAGGGAGTTCTTCCAGTTGGAAAAAAAGACAGGAGAGGGAGGTCTGGGGGAGGGCACAGAATTGAAGAGTACCAGTAAGGGTAACTTAAAGGATAAAAAGAGAAAGAGGGAAAAGAATATATAGACCTGGCAAATAAAATCCAAAGATAAGATGGTGGATTCAAGAAACACATTTTCAGTAATAACTTTGACTGTTAACAGACTAAATTTACCAATTAAAAGATACAGATTGGCAGACTGGATTAAGAAATATAGTCCAGCTATATGCTGCTTGCAAGAGACACATCTTAGACACAAGGATACAAATAGATTGAAAGTGAAAGCATGGAAAAAGATTTTGGCAAGTTGTAGCCAAAAGAAAGCAGAAGTAGCTATGCTAATACCAGACAAAACAGACTTTAAATGTAAAGACATCATGTTCTAGTTTGCTAGCTGCTGGAATGCAACACACCAGAGATGGACTGGCTTTTAATAAAAGGGGATTTATTTCATTAGTTCTTCAGAGGAAAGGCAGCTAACTTTCAACTAAGGTTCTTTCTTATGCGGGAAGGCACAGGGTGATCTCTGCTGGCCTTCTCTCCAAGCTTCTGGGTTCCAACAACTTTCCCCTCGGGTGATTTCTTTCTGCATCTCCAAAGGCCTGGGCTGAGCTTTGAGTGCCAAGATGAGGGATGCTGAGCTGCTTGGGCTGTGCTACGTTGAGTCTCTCATTTAAGTGCCAGCCAATTAGGTCAAACATCATTCATTGCAGCAGGCATGCCTCCTAGCCGACTGCGGATGTAATCAGCAACAGATGAGGTTCACATGCCATCAGCTCATGTCCACAGCAATATAACTAGGCCAAGCTGACAACTGAATCTAACTACCACACATCATAAGAGACAAAGAGGACACTATATATTAATTAAAGGGACAATTCACCAAGAAGATATAATAATCATTAATGTTTATGCTCCCAATCAAGGAGATCTAAAGTCCATGAGACAGACATTGGCAAAACTGAAGGGAGTGATAGATGTTTCAACAATAATCGTAGAAGACTTCAATACACTACTCTCCTCTAGAGATAGAACAACCAGACAGAAGATCAACAAGGAAATAGAGAAGTTAAACAATTTAATAAATGAATTAGACCTAGCAGACATATACAGGTGTTTGCACCCCAAAACACAAGGATATACATCCTTCTCTAGTACTCATGGAACATTCTCCAGGATAGAGCATATGATGGGGCACAAAACAGGTCTTTATAAATCTATAGACATTGAAATTATTCAAAGCACTTTCTCTGATCACAATGGAATGAAGCAGGATCTCAATAACCACCAAAGACCAAGAACATTCACAAATGTATGGAGATTAAATAACATACTCTTAAATAACCAGTGGGTCAAAGAAGAAATTGCTACAGAAATCAGCAGCTATCTGGAGACATTGGAAATGAGAATACAACATCAGAATTTATGGGGTGCAGCAAAGGCTGTGCTGAGGGGGGAATTTATTGCCCTAAAATGCCTATATTAAGAAACAAAAAGAGCAAAAATCAAGGACTTAACTGCTCAACTAGAGTAAATTGAGAAAGAACAGCAAACTAAACTAAAAGCAAATAGAAGAAGAGAAATAACAAAGATTGAAGCAGAGTTAAAAACAAAACGGGAGAACAAAAGTACAATAGAAAGAATCAGTAAAACCAAAAGTTGGTTTTCTGAGAAAATCAATAAAATTGATGGGCCACTAGCAAGACTGAAAAAGAAAAAAAGAGAGAAGATGCAAATGGACAAAATCAGAAATGAGAAGGGGTGCATTACCACAGACCCTGAAGAAATAAAAAAAATCATAAGAGGATATTATGAACAATTATATGACAACAAACTAGATAATTTAGATGAAATGGACAAGTTCCTGGAAGCACACAAACAAACTACACTGACTCAAGAAGAAATAGAAGATCTCAACAAACCTATCACAATTAAAGAGATTCAATCATCAAAAATCTTCCTACAAATAAAAGCCCAGGGCCAGATGGCTTCACAGGGCATTTTATCAAACATTCCAAAAATAAATAACATGAATCCTGCTGAACTTTGTCCAAAAGATTGAGGAAAATGGAACTCTACCTAATTCATTTTATGAAGCTGATGTAATTTTAATACCAAAATTGGGTAAAGATGCTTTAAGGAAGAAAAACTACAGGCCAATCTCCCTAATGAACATAGATGCAAAAATTCTCAATAAAGTATTAGCAAACTGAATCCAAAAGCACTTTAAAAGAATTATGCACCACAGCTAAGTGGGGTTTATACCAGGAATGCAAGAATGGCTCAACATAAAATCAATTAATGTAATACGGCACATTAACGAATTGAAAGGGAAAAATCACATGATCATCTTGATTGATGCTGAAAAAGCATTCGACAAAATTCAACATCCTTTTCTGACAAAAACACTCCAAAACATAGGAATCAAAGGTAACTACCTCAATATAAGAGAATATGTGAAAGACCAATAGCCAGCATCATACTCAATGGAGAGAGACTGAAAGATTTCCCCTCAAGATCAGAAATGAAACAAGGATGCCCACTGTCACCACTATTATTCAACATTGTGCTAAAAGTTCTAGCTAGAGCAGTCAGACAGGACAAAGAAATAAAAGGCATCCATATTGGAAAGGAAGAAGTAAAACTTTCATTATCTGTAGAGGACATGATACTATACATTTTAGTTTGCTAGCTGCTGAAATGCAACATACCGGAAACACAATAGTTTTTAAAAAGAAGAATTTAATAAGTTGCAAGTTTATAGTTTTTAAACCATGGAAATGTCCCAATGAAGGCAAATCTACAGAAATGTCTGATCTAAGGCATCCAGGGAAAGATACCTTGGTTTAAGAACGCCGATGAAGTTCAGGGTTTCTCTCTCAGCTGGAAAGGCACTTGCAGAACTTGGTGACATCTTCGAGCTTCCTCTCCAGCCCTCTTACTTCATGCATTCTCGTGACTCTGCTCTGTTGCTCTCCGATCCTTCCCCTCATTCTCCCGTCGTTCTGCTCGTTCTCCAGAGGCATTCTCTCCAAAAAGGGCTCCTCTTCCATAGGATTCCAGTAAACTAATCAAGACTCACAGAGAATGGGTGGAGACGTGCCTCCATTTAATCAAGTTTAATACTCACAATTGATTCACATCTCTGTGGAGATAACCTGATCAAGTTTCCATCCTATGGTACTAAATAGGGATTGGAAGAAACAGTTCTTCCCACAAGACTGATTAGGCTTAAAACATGGCTTTTCTAGGGTACATAAATCCTTTCAAACCGGTACACTATCCGTGGAAGATACTGAGAAGTCTACAGCAAAGTTACTTGAGCTAATAAACAAATTCAGCAAGGTGGCGGGATATAAAATTAATGTGCAAAAACCAGTAACATTTCTATATACAAGCAATGACCTAACTGAGGAGTCAGTTAATGAAAAAATTCCATTCAAAATCGCAACTAAAAGAATCAAGTACTTAGGAATGAACTTAACTAGGGATGTAAAGAACTTATACACAAAAAACTACAAAACATTACTAAAAGAAACCAAAGAAGATCTAAATAGGTGTAAAGACATTCCTTGCTCCTGGATAGGAAGACTAAATATAATTAAGATGTCTATTCTACCCAAATTGATCTACAGATTCAACACAGTACCAATCAAAATTCCAACAATCTATTTTGAAAACTTGGAAAAGCTAGTTACCAAATTTATCTGGGAAAAATAGGGAAGCGACCCTAAATAGCTAAAAGCATCTAAAGAAGAGAACAAAGTGGGAGGATTAACAATCCTGATTTTAAAACCTAATATAAATCCACTGTAGTCAAAACAGCATGGTACTGACATAAAGATAGAAGCATTGACCAATGGAATAAAATTGAGAGTGCAGAAATAGACCGCCAAATCTGTGCTCAACTGATTTGTGACAAGGCCTCCAAATCCTCTGAACTGGGACAAAATAGTCTTTTCAATAAATGGGCATAGAAGAACTGGATATCAATAGCCAAAAGAATGAAACAGGACCCCTATCTTACATCCTATACAAAAATTAACTCAAAGTAGATCGACACCTAAATATAAGAACTAGCACCATAAAGCTTCTAGAAGAAAATGTGGAGAAACATCTTCAAGAACTAGCAATAGGAGATAGCTTCCAAAACTTTACACCCAAAGCACATATTGGACAAAGGTTTGATATCCTGTATACATAAAGAAATCATACAACTCAACAACAAAAGAACATGCAACAAAATTATAAAATGGGCTAAAGATATGAATAGGCATTTTTTCTGAAGAGCAAATATAGATGGCTCAAAAGCACATGAAGAGATGTTCATTTTCATTGGCCGAAAGCGAAATGCAGATCAAGACTATAGGTGTGATACCACCTCACACCTATAAAAATGGCTGCTATTAAACAAAC